>NC_054060.1:39979514-41229514 GCF_017639655.2 Falco naumanni | reverse complement strand
AGTATGTACTTAGTAAGGAAGGTATTACTTAATACGCTAAAACATCAATTTTAAATCCCAGTCCTCATCAATGCAAATGTATTTAATGTCATTCTTTTTCTTTCCTTTTTTTTTTTTTTTTACATGGATATGAGAGAACAGTAACATAAGAGGTGTCAGCAGGGATATGTTGGTGAGAGATAAAAATCGTGTCAAGTTAATATATAGAACTCATTCATGCAGCTTTTCTTTAAATAGGTGTTAGATGCCCTGGTAGGTCACCTTCCTGAAATCCTTGAACTAATGACTAATGGAGGAGAAAACAGTGGATCCGAAAGCAAGGTGAGTATTCTTAGGTTTTTTATATTTTTTTTATTTGCTTTCTAATGAAGGTAGTAATAAAGTTGTTCAGGCATATATTGTATGAAAAGGCTTAGATAGTTAGTTTCTGCTTTGGAAAAATATAAAATTTCTGTGCTGTTTTCACTTTTTGTTGACATTATAATTTTTTAAAGTAAAAAGAAAAGGTTTTGAAAGTTCAGACTTTTTTCTAATTAACCAGAGATTTGCTGAAATAGATCACATTTTGAAATATAATATTTAAGTCAACACAAAAGTTGGTTTCATGCTGAAGGTGTGATAGCTAATACCTAAATATTATTTTTTAAAAAATATAGGCAACTGCCAATGGTTGCTGTTTTCAGACACAGCTTCTGCTAGAAGCAAATCTATTGCCTGAAGTATAGGCACTGAATTAAGACTTAGGAGATCTATATTCAGCTCCCAACTTTGCTGATTTAATTGTATGAACCACTGAACAACATTTTATTCAATAACTCCTCACCTGTAAAATGGAATGTTGAAAGACCACCTGTTGCTTCAGGATGCTGCTTTGAGCATGCTTCCTAAATGTATAGAGAAATTACAACATAAGAACTAAATCAATTTATTTTCATGTATGGACAAAAGCTGAGAGTGTAATTTTAAAATGGGAATTTGTCGGATGTTTATAGCTGTAAATGTATATAACTGCAATGTCAAGTGTGGCAGTCTGTTTCATTTTGCTTAGTCCTAAAGAGAGTTTAGCTTGGCTACTATAAAGTTTTGCTTCCTACTGAAAAAAGATATATAATTCCTGCTAAAATTAATCAGGGAGCTGGGAAGAATAAATGCAAAAATTGAGAGGCTAGAAGGAAAATGGGGTTTATTTGGTTCGAGAAAAATACTGAGGAGGGGTGTTATGATGGTCTTCATAGCTATAAAAGAGTATTAGGAAGAGAACAGTGATCAGTTTTTCTTTGTCAGGAAGAGGGTTGGAAATGCAAATGTATTTAGTCAGGTATTGGAATAGCTTTTTGACTAGTTAAGTGGAATTTACCGCTTAGGGGAGATAGCTTAATCCCGATCGTTAAATTTTTGTAAGAAAAAGTTAAACTAATATCTGCTGAAAATGATCACAGCATAGCTGATCCTGTCTGAGGAGAGTAATTAATTGACCCCTTAAAATCTCTTTCCTTCTTACATTGTTGTGGTGTACTTTTTACGCATAGTAACACACCATACAGCTAGAAGATGTAAAATTATTTTCATGTTTGTATTTTTATTTCTAGTTATTGTCTATTCCTGACTTGATTCCTGCATTAACGACAGCAGAACAGAGGGCAGCAACTTCTTTAAAATGGAGAACTCACGAGAAGTTACTGCAAAAATATGCATGTCTCCCTCATATCATATCAAGTGATCAGATTTATTACCGTTTTCTTCACAGAATGTTGACAATCATTTTGACAAATGTGAGCCTGCCTGTCTCTTTCACATTGTTTTTTATCTGTTTATGCTATTTAGAACAATGGCTGCCAGATATTTGCTATGTGTAGTACTTTAAATATATCAGGGTCTTAAAGTACTGGTTCTCATTGCATGTGGTATATCAGGTTGGGGTTTTTTTATATGACTGAGAAATTGCTCTGAGAACTAACCCCCATTTGAGGAACAAAATTTGGATTGACAGATTGTCATGTTTTTCCTCCCACCCAAGACTTCTTTCCTTTCCTTGTGCTTATTATCAGTTTATTTCTAGGTAAATCCAAACTTTTCCCTCTGAGATGCGCCTTCTTTTTCTTGATTCCATACGTGACTTTCCATTGTGTTTCGTTCTATATGAAAGAACAGTTTACTCTAAAAATGAATGATCATTTAGAGCCACTAGTCTGAAATTTTACTGAATTTAAATCAAGAGTAAAACTGTCTGTTGTAAGAAAAGATGTAAGATTTATTTTCTAACACCTGCAATATAGAAGGTGCCTTCCAAACATGGAATACTTTAAGGTGTTTATGAAATAGTTGAATAAACATGTTAGGCAGAAGAGATAAAAGACATAGGTGGGTCATGAATTGGCCAAACTTCCTTATTCTCCCTTATATTGTGGCAATTACTTCAAAATTTATGAAGTTAAACTTTTTAGCTACTTTTCTGCTTCTAGAATTTTTGTACATTTTTAGTCACATTCCTTCAAGTATGTTTAATTCTGGTCCCTTTGTTTTTTTCAAGAATGTCCTGCCAGTCCAAAAAGCAGCTGCTCGAACTCTCTGCGTTTATTTGCGTTATAATCGCAAACAAGAACAGAGGCATGAGGTTATTCAGAAACTGATTGAACGTAAGATGATTTTTCCATGATTACTTAGAGATGCAAGTTAGTTTTGACTGAAGATCTATTTATGGTTATATTTATTCAGTGTAACTTCCTGCTATCATTACTTAGAAGGCATTCAGTTGCTCCTTTTATCATCAGTCAAAACATGTGTGTATGCGAGGAATGTATCTAAAGCTTATGCAAAGGAATTGGGAAAAAGGCAATGTGGGAAATTGATAATATGCCAAGATCCCTTCAGCCCTGCTCCCTGAATCCAAAATTGCTCAGCTGTAGGTGCTGCAACATACAAAACACACTTCCTCTGTAGAGGTAAAATTCTCTAGAGGCTTCAACGTAAGAAGTGCTGAATAAATCTTTTCAGAAATGAATTTATGAGTGAGTTAGTCACCTAAGTTGACTTTCTGGTCTATGCTAGGTGTTTTAAAGATAGGTTAGAAGGTTGAATAGTTCCCACTGGCAATCCTTAATGCTTACATAGTAATTCTGCCACACTTATGACATGGTTTGAATGGCATACAGGGCTTTGTTCAACACAGTAGCTAGTTAACTTGCTGGTTTTGCTTTTGCAAATGGTTAGAGGGATGGATTAAATTTCTGAGGAAAAAAACTGCTCGCTGACAGAAATGGTCATTGAATTGAAAAGGTTAGGCTTTCACTGAAAGGAAGAATTAAGATAGGCTGAGAAGGAGTGCCTTGTGAGGAGTCATCTTTAGTCAAAGGTTAATGTTTGAAATGTTTACTAGCTGACATTGAAAACTTAACCAACAATATCTGTGGATTGTTATTTTTCAGAACTGGGCCAAGGAAAAAGTTATTGGAACAGGCTTCGGTTTCTAGATACTTGTGAATTCATTATGGAACTGTTTTCAAAATCATTCTTCTGTAAATACTTCTTTCTACCTGTGCTTGAACTTACACATGATCCAGTGGCAAATGTGAGGTACTGTATGAAGAGTATGTAACAGTGTACAGGAAAAAAGCTCTAAATAATATATTAAGAAATATAGTTACACGTCTTATGTCTTGTTTAAATAATGGGACTTAAGTAAAAAGATAGATTCCTTCAAAGTGAGCAGTACTAAAGGTGTAGGGGACTACAGGACAATGTCAGGAAACCACAGAAGCAGGTTAGTCTGAATGTTTGGGGGACTGGTTCAAAGTGTCAGTTTTTGGGAGTGAGAAAGGAACACCGAGGCAGAGGAGCAAGCAACAGGTGAGATCAAAGCAATATGCTGTTTCATGGGTGTAGAGAAAGAAACATAACTTCACAGTCTCCATTAATTTCCATCCATTTCAACATTGTGGTATGGAAAGTAAGACACACAAGCAATTCTTTCAGCGTCTGGGTTGCACAGATTTTTTTCTTTACTAAAGAGATAGGGACCAAACAGTCATTACTGATAAAAAAGATAGTTGTTTTTTTTTTTAAATGTATTTTGTGTGATTTTATGCTTTTAATGGTATTCCTGATGTGTGTACTTCATGTTGTCATCATTAACATGTCTAATAATGCTAATGCTGCAGAGATTTACATAAGCATAATTTGCACACACATGTGTGCATTCAGTAAGCTTTGCTAAGTAAAGTTGATTACCAAGTGAAACGGTTTAAACAGACCTACTAACTTATTTTATGTCAAATGCTAGCATGCAATACAAAAAATAAGGTTTAATAAACACCTGCATCAAAAGGTGAATGTTTACTTTTTTCTTTTTTTTTTTTTTTTTAGAATGAAACTATGTTACTTGTTGCCAAAAGTTAAATCTACTCTGAAGATTCCCACTGATAAACATTTACTTCAGCAGTTGGAATTATGTATAAGGAAACTTTTGTGTCAAGAGAAAGACAAAGATGTCCTGACTATTGTGAAAAGAGTAAGTATTTTTCTTTTCCCGCAGCATTTTATCTTGGGGTTATCACTCAAAGTTAAGATGATCAAACTTACGCCTTCTGTTGATTCTCTTAATGTAAGAACAAGAGACTAAAGAATTCTATTGTTGTTATGTACTTCTGAACAATTAAGAGAACATGTAGTATAGTGCATTCTGTCAAATTTAAGAGTTGGTGTTCCCTTGGTTACTTATGTTGCAGTTATTTCTTAGTGACAGATTCAGAATTTTGGCTCAATGACCATTTGTGAAAAAAATAGCAGATGAATAAAGATGGGATTAAAGGTTGACAGTAGTAAAAATGATCATGTCTTTGAGGTAGAGATAGCTTGATAGCCTTATTTATTTTACAATATACAGGTAAATGATTTGCTGGATTTTGAAATTTACAAGTGTCTTTGTAATGTGAATATTCATGAAAAAGTTCATCTTTAAGGGGATGCCCATGCTCTGTCTCAAATAAGCTTGGAAATTAAGTAGCTAAAGTAGGTGGCTTCCTTTGGCTTCCTTACAGAGCCAGTCTGCAGGAGAGGTTGGATGAACACCTGCTTGGAGCACCCTGGCTTATTCACAGATTCCTGAGTTGTTTCTTTCTTTTAAGAGTTCTTAAAAACTATGACAGTTTTTAACTGCATTGGTAGCATTTGTACAAGCATAGGCTTCAAATGTTTAAGAAGAAAAGGCATGTTTAATTATGAATACCACTATTCTAAGCTTCTTGTCTGGACATTTTTTTTAATTAAATGTGCCATACTGTTGAGTAAGGATAATGTTTTGATTTTCTTTATAGACAGTGTTGGAATTGGACAGAATGGAGATCTCTATGGACGCTGTAAGTACTTACTAACTTTAATACTTGCCAAGTACTTTTAATTCCCATTTTCTTGTAGTGACTTTTTATTTTTATTGATTTTATTTTGAAGTTTCAGAAAAGATTTTACGAAAATGATTTATTGGATCAAGAAAAAGAGAGACAAGAACATCTGCTTTTGGAAATGGTATATTTTATAAGTACAGTCTGTCCTTTTTTTAATAGTTTGTAGCTTAAATATTAATGAGGCAATAATTTTAAGGTAAGGGAAGTGCATACTGTGGAGAGACCCTGGTAGGTTCATAATCTGTGCGTGGTTTTATTCTGCACTTTACAATAGGATTAAGTCCTTCAAAGTAATGAATAACTTCCTTTTCTTTACCACTTAAATTTTACTGTATCAATTCGAAAGGCAAACTGGAATCTCTTGAAAAATACTCATGCTTGATGCATCTATAGTTCTAATATTCCAAGCCCTTCAGTACACCTTTAGGAAATCTTTTTGACAGCACTTAGCAATTTGTCACGCATGTATAACATAATCAATTGAATAATGAAACACCTCAGAATTCACATACAGCTTCCTTAGGCAAAGAAATTAATATCATAACGTCTTTTGTACCAAGGAAGCCAAAGGAAGCTCTGTGTGTTACAAGCTTTCCCGTTAGCCAGAAAAAAAGCAAGCAAGGCCATTGACACCTTCAGCCTGGCAGGAGGGGGACTTTGTGCAGGTTGGATTGAGCAAAAGAAGATACAGGTTACTTAGGATTTGGAAGACAAGTCTGAAGAATGTTTTTTTAACTTACAAAAACTATTTATCCCCAGTTGTGGCTGTAAGCAGAAGCTGCAGCAGGCACTTCACCACATAGCCTATTACACCTTCACAAAGCCCAGAGGAGGTTGCTGCAGTCCTCTGTTCCGCTGAGGCTGGAGACGCTGAGAAGCTGACAGGATTTAGAAGAGGCTAAATTTCATTAGCACGGTTCCTCTGACTTGTCGGAATTGAACTCTGTAGAGAACCAAAACAGGTTCAAGACTGTCCAAAAAGTGTGACTTTTTCCTCTTTGGGGTTGCTGCAGAGCCTGTGTTTGTGGCCCGCTTTGATGTCGGTCACGGGTGCTCCCTGGCACAGCTGATTTCCTCTGTTCACGACGCCTGCCTCGTGTACCTCCTGGCACCTGCCCTTAGCTCGAGCCAAAGGTTCCAGCTTTGCTCTCGGGACATGCGTACACATATTCCAAGACTTGAACTGAGCTTTAGCATTTTTTAGGTAGATACAATTTGGGGCTGTGGTAAAATAGCCTCCAGCGTGCTCTGTATTATTGTGTATTGTCTAACGTTAATTTTTACCCTTTTTCCACAGCTAGACTTTAGAAAAGCACCTGTATTTTTATGATATATCCCATTGATATAAGCATACTGTCTGTATCAGAAAGGTCTCATTAAGGATTGACTGAGATGTACGCAGTAAATTGTGTTATGTTGCAGTCCCAAATAGATAAGGAGCCATTGAACCCAGTTAGATGTATTTGACTGCTACAGATTTTAACACTGAACATGTTAATAAGTTTCCTTAATTTTAGTAATTGACTTTGTAGATATTATCCAGCAACCTTGACCTGAATTAGTTACCTTTTTTTTAGTTTTTTAAACTCTGGTACTAGAGTGAAATGAAAAAACAGAGTAGGACAATTAAGGTTCACTTGGCACTTTTTATTATGAACATAGTACAGAAAATAAGCTAATATCATATAGCTTTTTGAAGTTGATAGTGTGATATCTATTCACCAAGAATCCTGAAGTAAGTATTGACTTTTGAAATTATTGATGTAGCTGTGTTAACACTGTCTTCTGTCTATGGATGTGCTCTCAAAAAGTATTCTGAGGCTAGCTAATATTACTGAAAGGCAAACAAAATTCTTAAACATAAGGAATTGTAATACTTGGGTTTGTTTTGCATAAAGGCTTATCAACTGTAGATGTTAATTTTAGACCTTTAAAAAGTTTGAGCATGTGACACACCTTACTATTTGAGAAAAACATCTTAATTGAATTGTATGGTTGAATTAAAAATATTGCCAGTTCTATTATCAGAGTATCTGTGTAGCACAAAAGTTTTACATCATGAGCTGCCAATTTCTGTATCTTTTTAACTAAAAAAACCCAAATGGCCAGGCATAATTTTAATAAGAAATTATAAATGCAAACTTCAACTCTGAGGTTCCTTCATAATTAAAGTCAACAATTTTTGGTGTGATTTTTATATAGGGATATGTACCTTTATTTCATTCTGTGCTATTTAGTTGGTCCTCTGGATATTTACTAGGGGTTGTACTAATAGAAGGAGGGAATAGAAACTGACTGTTATTTTGGTGATTTTAAACAATCCCTAACTGAAATACAATTTCTTTCTTTTATTTTCCTGAATGATACCTAAGAAAATTATTCAATTTTTTTTAGGAACAGTTAGAAAAAGAGAAACAACAAAATGAAGGAAGATCTACAAATATTAATGATAAAATTTTTGAAAAGAAGCGTAAGTCTGGATTTTTGTGTACATATTGTTTGTGCATGCATTATTCTTCTACAAAGGTAGAAGAGAAGGGAACAGAAAAGAGACTGTACAGCAAATAACATATTTCTAGAAATTGGCAATAAAACTTTTTGTCTATATAATTTTAAAGAGATTTATGAAAACTGACTTCATTATGTTAGAAGGAAGACTTTTTGTTAATAAAATACATGACACTTAGTTCTCTGGTATTTTTCATTTTGGGATGTAACGTAAGTACTTGTTTGTGGTATTTATGAAGTGTTAGTAGCACTGGATTATGTATTATTACTGTTTACCCCAGGACTCTGTCATGTTATATCCTCTTTCTTTATTATAAGTTAAATTTTAAGAAAGAAGTATTCATGCTAGACTTTTTTTTAGGTAGAGACAGTAAAACATCATCAGTTTTGGCAAAAAGTATCACTCTATCTGTTCCTGGAAACTCTTCTGGTACATCAGCAGGTAAGAGCTCTTCAAAAACTCTTCTATAATGTTTTGATCTCACATCAGCAGGTTAAAGCCCAGCAAAACTGCTGTTGGCATTTGCGGGCCAGTTTCACCTACTGCCCACAGGAAAAAATTCCACTCCTAGAACTGAATGTGTTTTCTATAGTTTTTAATTTTGTTTTGTTCTTTAGTAAATAAATAGGTGGTGTAAGGTTTATTTATTGTTATTGAAGTATTTAAATCAGTTTCTTCAGCTAGCATAGGCAGACAAAATGATATATAAAAAACTGTTTTTAATTACTGAGGGAATGCAATGATATCCATATTGAATTTTTTTGCTACTTACAATTTTAGGCAAAGAAGACAAGAAATCCAAGTTGGTTCGAAGTCAGTCTTTCAGTACTCAAGCACTACATCCAAAATACAGCAACATAGACAAGTGTCCTAAGTATCTTTATTATCTTCATTGCTTACCTCATAGGCAACTGTTTACCTGATAGACAACAGTTATGAAGTTATATGCAGATAAATGTATGAAAGTAATGATATGCTCACTGAATTGTGACCCAAATTTTCAGCTTTCTGTTTAACTGATTAAGGTATGCAGTTTTGAACTGAGGGAAGAAATACCATTTTAAGGCATGCCGAGGTCTACAAATTCTTATGAATTCCTTTTAAGTTAACGTATATCAACTTTTATTATATATTCAAAAATATTTTTTCAGTATGAACTGCTAAATCTAAACTTGTACATTTCTAAAGAAATTTCAGCATAACTTTATAATTTATTTTTTCAAAAATTAAGAAATAACCTCAGATATTATAAACAGTAGTATGATGCAATTGAGAAGAAATCTTTTCTGTAATAAGAAATTTTTCTTTTGTTTTTTAAGTAAAAGCTCTGCTACAGGATATACATCTTCAGTATCAGGACTGGGAAAGAGTTGTATGTTATCCTTTAGTGGTAAGTAAGTTATAATGTAGTTTACATTAGGTTTTTGTTTAGTTATAGTGTATTGGGGCCCCATTAAGCAGGCATACTGTAAGATATCATACTCCTAAAGAACGCAGAGTAATATACATCAAATATATCTGAGCACTTAAGTGCTAGTCTAGTTGACTTATTTTTCAGATTCTTCTTTTGTTGTGTGTGTTTGTTACACATTTGTTTAAATTTACATTTCTTGATTGGCATTTTGGATGTCATAAAATGGTCAGTCTTGCAATTTGCCTCGACCTGTTTTATGTGAGGAAAGGGATATTATGTGTAACTTCTTTGAATTAGGATAGAGAAACCGCTGCCTGGAAATGCCCCTCTTTCAGTTTGCTGGTGGATGTTTGGATGATTAAAGATTAGAATGAGATTAATTGCTTCCTAGAAGAACCTGTCTTTTTCCATTCACTAGACAATTGGCTTAGATGAAATAAGTACATTTTAAGCAGCTAAAGGCTGGCCATTTAAATCCCACTATTTTCTTATATTAAAGGTATTAACCTTCTCTTCCAAAACATGTCTTCTATTTATTTTTATTCAGTGTTTTTTTCATAAAAATACTTGAAGAAATATTAAGTTGAAACCGGTTTCTTACAAAAAAGTTAAAGTTTTGCATTATTGCCATAGGAAATATGCCACTACTCCCACAGGAAAAACAGCTTGGTCCGTTCACACTCCTGTGTATTTTTTTTCAGACATAATTCTTTGTCTAAACTGCAACTCTTTATTTCAGATGATTCTTTCCGGACTCATTCTACTGGTAATAGTGGCAATGCTGCCTTCCCTTCCAGTTCTTCTTCTCGCAACTTATTTAACTCAGCTGACCAAAAGACCACTGGAAATAAGGAGAGTCAGTCCCGAAAGATGAGCATGTAAGTGGTTGTCAAGAGGTGAAATTAAGCTTATGGGTAACATATTCAAAGGGAACTCAAAAACGCCATGTGAAATGAAATCTATATTTATGATACTTCTCTGCCCAGATTTTGAAATACTAAACAGGTTAGAAATGTGATGTGTGCAATTATAAGTGTTTTTAAGATTGCATTGCATTCCCTTTTAATTCGTCTTTCACATTGGTTCTCCTGCACTTTGCATTCAGCTGATGAATGATGAGGAGGGTGGAATGGGGCAAAGTGAAGGTTAATGCGTTTGATATATAACTACAGTCACTGTGGTTTAGGTGCCTATAGTTTGAGATACAGAATGTATGTGTTGTTAGATGATTTTATTTTTCCTTTTCCTGCTTTTATGTGCTTATATATGTTTATGTTTTACTATGTAACAATTTCATGATGAATTTTGAAAATTACAATGAACTGGTACTGCTACTTGTTATTAAGGCTGCCTTCCTTGCCTTACATTAATCATTTAGATAAAAAAAATATCCAATGCTAGGCATCTCCCTCAGGCTGGTTTTCTTTAAACATCAGCCTAAACTGTTCACTGTTTCACAAGAACAAAATGAAAAATTAATTTGTTTGCTCCCGTGTTAAAGCGTAACAATCTTAGAAAATTGCTGTGATGTACACTTAAATCTCTGTAGACTCTAGCAGCTAATTCCCTGCAGATTCCTTTTACACTGTAACTTGTAGTTCTGAATTATTATCATTGGACTGCCTGTAAGTTTGAGTGCTCAAACTGAGATTTATTTTTTTTTTCTCTGCTATCAGAAATTTTCTTTCTTAGCCAAGGCAGAATGGAGAAAGGAAAGGAGCCAGCTATAGCAAGAAGTGTTGGGAAAGTAGACTTGAGTGTAACAGCAAGTAGAACTAGAAGCTGAGAAGGATGGGGAGATGCAAGTAGGCTTCGTGAGTCTGAACAGGGGTGAGAGACCAAGAATGAAAGGAAGAGTCCAGAATGCGAGGCTTGCATTCAGCTAATTGTATACATTATATGATGATACAGTCTCTTGCTGTGTGATCATGTAGGTTTTGTTCTACTGGAATTTTACCTCCTTCACTGTACAAGAGAAATTTGATATGGAATTTAATCAAGCTTGCATATAGTGACCTGTTGTTTTAAAAACAGCTTTTTCTATGTAGAAAAGGTTGGAAGGTAAGTAGTGAATGAAGGTGAACTGTGTCAAGGCAGGGTTTCACAGCAGAAGTACCTTTAGGTGTCAAATCAAGTTGAACTCTACCTCTGTCTTTGCCAGAGTCTAATGCCTTCATGAGCCAGCAGTGTGCCCTGGTGGCCAAGAAGGCCGGTGGGATCCTGGGGGGCATTAGGAGGAGCGTGGCTAGCAGGTCGAGGGAGGTGATCCTCCCCCCTCTATTCTGCCCCACTGAGGCAGCATCTGGAGTGCTGTGTCCAGTTCTGGGATCCCCAGTTCCAGAGAGACAGGGAACTGCTGTAGAGGGTCCAGTGGAAGGCTGCAAAGATGATTAAGGGACCAGAGCATCTCCCTTGTGAGGAAAGGCTGAGAGAGCTGGGCCTCCTTAGCCTGGAGAACACTGAGAGGGATCTTATCAATGTCTACAAATGTCTTAAGGACGAGTGTCAAGAGGATGGGGCCAGACTCTTTTTCAGTGGTGCCCAGACACAGGCACAAACTGAAGCACAAAAATTTCATCTGAATGTGAGGAAGAACTTCTTTACCTTGAGGGTGGCAGAGCACTGGAACAGGCTGCCCAGAGCGGTTTTGGAGTCTCCTTCTCTGGAGACTTTATAAACCCTCCTGGATGCGATCCTGTGCAACCTGCTCTGGGTGAACCTGCTTCAGCAGGGGGTTGGACCAGGTGATCTGTGGAGTTCCCTTCCAACCCTGACCATTCTGTGATTCTCTTAAACACCACACATGGTACTTCAGGCTTTTTATAGGCGATCATTAGATGGTTGCTTATTTCGAAGTTTGTGATTTCAGACTCAGCAGTTAGATTTGTAGGCATGCTGACATTTTCAGCTATCTATAAAGAAAATGGGACATGTATCTTGAGTATGATATACAGTGCTACATACTCTCAAAAATTAGGGGTGCTCAAAACCCCATATGCTTTCACTGTATACCTTTGTTCCCTCTCTTTAAAAGCAGAAAATTAGTTCAAATGTTGTAACATTTTTAACAACCAATGTAGAAATTCCAATTACTCATTCAACTCACAAGGATTTTGGGGAAATAAATGGATTAATATTCATAAGTTCATAATTATAATAATATTATAATAATTATAACATTCATATTTAGATGCAAAGATCAGTTAAACATATTTTTTATATCACAAAACTTTTCCAGATTTCCAGGGGTTTTTATCTGTCACATAAAACTGATATCTTTTGTTTTAATACAAGGGGACAGAAAAAGACCCATGCAGAGAAGTTTGTACTTTTGTCTTCAGGCAGGACACTGGAATATAGCAGGCTCAGCTTCAAGTCTCATTGTACCATTCCCAAGTGAATACTTTAACAGCACATTACTTAAAAGTAGATATCTGATCAAACACAATGATCTGGACAGTCTCCCTCGTTCAGAAAGTCCCTAAACTGCACAGTGTCAGAAGCCAAAAGGATATACTAGGGAAAGAAAAACATTTTTTAAGAAAGAATAGCAGGCTTAGGATGACCTACATTTAGCCCTGAATAAGAGTTTCAGTGTTCTGTGGTCTTATGGGAAAACACATCTCTCAAGTTGGTATAATGTCTGCTGCACTGTAGATTCAATTTCTCTTTTGTAATCTGGCTCAATACCTAATTGTTTTCATAAAAAATTGGAGCACCTTAATAAAGAGATATTGAGATACATATACAGGAATGGTTGGTGGTATATGCATTCATCCGGATAACCTTGCTGACCACAGATATATTTAGGTGTAACTCTCCTTTGTTCAGAAAGTCAGTCTTGGTGTTAAATATACACATACTAAAATACAAAAAAAGTCAGTTTCAAGGAAACATTTTTCTTCTGAGTTGAATGATGGGAAAAATTAATATCCAAATATATGGGCTCACAGAAACGACTATTACTGAGAGAAGAATTTGGAAACTGTACAATAAGAGCTGCAATTGAATAGATATTCATGAGTGTCACAATCTATGCATTCAGTAAGGCAGAAAACTTGTAAAAAAATAATAACTGAGTATATATTTAGACTATATCATCATGTAAATTTCTATATGTGCTGGTTAAATATTGCACTGACCATCTCAGTTCTGGCAAGTCCTAGCTTTTTGTTTGACTCTGCAACATGAATAAGGTTAATTCTGCTATACTACTTTTTCTAAGTAACTATGTGTTTGTGAAGAATGGAAGATTGGGCAGTAATATGTTGCTTAATAATTAAAATACCAGCAGATATAGTTATTGATTCTTAATTCAAAGTGATGTATGTTTGGAGAAAATATTTAATTGTTTAAGAGTAATCTTTTCCATAAAACTGCTCTGCTGAATATTGGCAGATATTCACTTTTGACAACATAGTGCAGTTTGCAGGGATAAAGAATTTCTAATTTCATATATTCATGTTGTTAGAGGAACTTGTCAAAACCCAAAGTTACTTTGATGCAGAACCGAGATCTTTACTTACCATACTCATGAGTTCAAACACTTCGCTTGTCCCATTTCAGATGTCTGTGCCAATTAAAATGTTCTTTCTTTTTGAAAATAATGTAGATGTAAACAAAACCCCAAAATCTCAGTAAATCCTGAACCATTGCTCACAAGCAGGTGACAAGAAAATGATCATGAATTCGGTGTCATTTGTAAGACCTTATTTAATACTTAGGCATTAGAAAATGCAAGAATCATGCTGAAGATGCACCGATATAACTTAATGGTGGTATCACAAAAGATGCTGATTGTAAGTACTTTATGGTATAGGAAAGAATCGCAAAGAGCACTGGTTGAGTATTTCATCCTACAAGAGACCTTTCTTAAGTCAATTTGCAGAGCAGGTGTGCTTTTCTGACTTTCTTCTGTTGAAGAGTTGCCAGTAAGACCATGAATCATCCTAGTGCAGAAATTCACAATTCCTAAAAACTGTGTTCCATTAAGTAGTCCGATCATGTATTATTATGCTATGTAGTTCTATGATCTTTTTAAATGTTTTCATTTTTATGAGATTAGAGATATTTTGTTTTAGGATGAGAATAGCTGTTCTGCCTCAGTTTACATAACTGTAATGGGACTGATTTTGATACGCAATTGGTTAAAACTATTTTCCAGAACTTTATAGATTCATCAATAAAAATATCCACCTTTATAGGCATTTCAGAATTTTGCATCTGGCCTATAGACATACAGATAGTGCTTGATTTTATTTCATTTTCAATTAAAACCTGCTTCAAGAATGAGGGGTGCAGGTTTTCCATCCTGTAAAAAATGGGTGTAGATTTATCATTGCATACAAATCAATTTCTTAATAATGAATAAATAAATATTAAATTAATAAATAATAAATAAAAATAATTTATAATATGTACGCAGCTGACCTTTAAGGCATCCACGTTGGGGTGTGACTATGTTGTAACAATTATATGCGTAAGTATCTTAAAGTAGTGTCTTTCATCCAGTCATATAACTGCTTAGGAAGTTGAGCACAAGATGAAGTAGTTCTGCTACTAAGCTACTACAGTTTTAGTTGCTTACTTACAGCTTCTGATCATGTTTTCCTTCTGCCACTTAAGCTGCTAAGAGTTCTGAGGTCCAGTAGGACTGGCATGTGATTTAGGGGCCATTTCTAGGACAAAGCTAGTTGGTATCCTAACAGTGGTGTATTATCTTGAAAGATTCCATCAGTGATTTTAAAAGGGTAAAACAGAACAGTATGTTGCTTTGTTTGTAAATAGTATTTTGAAATATTGATGCAAATATTTCCACAGAGTTCTAAAAGTTGAACCCTGTTCTTCCAAAGATCTCTGACCATTACAAACAATTGTTAATTGACATAACTACAACTCTGCAAAAACAGTGTATGTAAAGATTCAAAATTAGCCAGGCTATGAAAAGTTCAGAAATTGCCCAAGTGGCATGATCAACAGAAGACCTAGAAATAACACTGTAAAGAGCTCTAAGCTTCTCCCCCTCCCCACATTTCCCAAATTTTATCTTATCATGGGTTAAGCTGAACACCTCTGGCATTATTTGTAGACTTGAGTAGACTAATTGTATTACCTTAACGATCTCATTTAGAAGTATGCCTACATTAGCTTCTGTAGAAAACTTATGATGAAATACACCCATCTTGTGAAGAATGCCCTCAGAATGTGTCTGTTTGACTGTTTCAGTGGGTGCAGTATAGCAGCTAGAAATTTTTAAGGTACAGCAGCTACGAGTTATGTTAAAATGTTGCATGCAATAGCAATTTGTTTTGCTATGTTATTTATTAATATAGCAACAACATATTATGTTTGTTTCTTCTTTTGTATGAAGAAAAAACAGAAAATCAAACTCTTAGATCTTCTGACAGAAAAAGAAGGGAACCAGAGACTGGTGGAAGCAACGTTCTGGTGTGATAAAGTGGGAGCAGCAGATGGGACTCTTTAATGCCTGGAATAAATAAAATGCATCTTGCAACGTTAAAATTTTTTATCATTGAAATAAAATCCCAAGCTGTAGAATATGTTCCAGTAAGTAATCTAACGGTTGCAGAATTCTTACGTTGTAGTGAAATGTTACAAAATATAACTTCAGCTATGTGCTCTTCACTGCTGCAGCTAAAAGAGAGAATTTTGTTTTCTTCAATTATGCCTTTGTACTTCAAATTCTTGGATTTAGAATGCACATATCCATTATTTAATTGGCTTACTTACAATTGTAGCAATTCTTAGCACCCATCTTTTATGCAAAAATAGAAGGAATTGTTATGAATATGAAAAAGTAATCCCACATTTTAAGGAACCTTTAAACCTAATTTAAGACCAAAGTCCAGAACCATTGATCAGTCTATAAAAAAATGTAAACTTCAGTAGCATTGTGCTGTGAATTTGGAGGTAATGTTTTCACAAGTACTAAGTAGAGTTCATAAAAATCCTGTGTACGTTTCAAAGCAATCTAAAAGTGGATGTCTCCAGATGACACAAAAAAGTTTTGTTTCATAATTTTTGTTGTATAAATACTTGTTTTAATTTTTAGTATTTCAGATTGTATTTTCACTTGAACAATTTATAATGATGAATCTAGTTTTTAATCTACTGCTATTGCAAGCTATCATGCTTTAGTGATGTCATCTGCATTTGTTTGTATTAATGCTAATGTTTCTATCGAAATTTGTCTGTGGAAAAACATGCAATTCTATTTTAAAGAGTTCTATTAATGCCAATACTTGAGAAAGAGCCTATGAAGCTATTGTCAGCTTCTCTATTTCAAAATGGAAGCAGCATAAATATATTGATATCAGAAGTATGTGATTTTTAAAATTTATTGGTGTATGATAAAGATGATCTGATCTGTGAATGCATATGCGTGCGTGGTTACTTTTTATAATGTAAAAATATGAATGATGATTTACTCAAAATAAAATGTGGGACAATGCTGTACATGCATGTTCTTGAAACAAAAATTTCTCAGGGCATCTTTTATAATTAAAATAACTAAAACCATTTACCTATAGAAGGTATTTATTTTAAATAGTAATAATGCTAGAGGTATGCTGTCATGTGTGAAGTACAAAATGTGTCTTCAGTTTTAGCAGTGGTTTACTGTCTGAATTCTTAAGCTTCTTACACTGCAGCTGTATTTAGGTGTCTTCTCTTTCTTCAGTCACCAACACTGTTCAGATTTTGTAGAAACACTCAAGTTTCAGTTTGTTCTGCAGCCTGGTGTAGGGTCCTGTAAATCACAGATTTCTTTAAAAGCTTCTTTCAAGTATTATGATGTTTAACATGCAATAATGATGCAGATATAGAGATGACGTATGCTGGCTCCTCCCAGTTTCTGCTTTTGTCTCATCCATGAAGGCACATGCTCCCTGGTCCCCAGGGACATCTAACTCAACGTGCCAGCTACAGCTGCTCACCCATGGGCCACAGGACACTGTTCAATCTGTTCTCAGTCTGATTTCTGCCAGGGGCCAAACTCAGATCAGCAGTACCCAGCTGCAGAACAGGACTCAAAACTGCGTTTGACCCTCAGATGCCTTTACTAGAGCAGTGCAGAACAACCAGTAAGTCCAGAAACTTGAATTCCGGCTACTTCTCCCCTTAATAAGCACCTAATGAATTCTGTATACAGTCTGTCATTTGTTTCTTATTGGCTGTCATTTGTCTGTCATTTTTAACTGATTAATTTATTTAGTGCTGATAACATGTGCTCCACTCAATAATCCTACTGTATATTAAATTTCTGCTTATGCAATATTTAAATGCTCTATTTAGACAGTTTTTGGTCTGCACATCTTCCTTGTACAATATTCCTAGTGTCTCATGTATACTTTCATCAGTCCTTCACACTGTAGACCTCCATCCCAGCAATCTTTCATGAGGCTGCTTACTTCTGGGTTACTTCTGTTGGGCAGCACCAATACTTTGGAACCCTCTGTAGCATTGGTTTTACCTGCAATTCAGAGTAACAGCTGGAGGTCAACTGTACAGTGATACTTGGGTGGCTCTCTATAGCAGCATTCCTCCCATCAGTCAGCTGGAGGCAGGAAGGAGTGTCTTTTCTTTCTGAGTACATGCGTACTGCAATGCGGAGTCAGGTTAGATGCACCTTTGTAGTCTAGTCAAATACCCGAGTCTGCCTGCTAAATCCTTTTGTGAGTGGCTTACACCAGGTGCCTGGTGGTAGTTTCTGTGAGTAGACATCTCATGGTAACTGAAGTGATTTTCAGACATGTTTACCAGCTTTACCCTGGAATGCATTTATGGCATCTTCTCTTGTGGATGCATCTCTCTATGTGCAATTACTGACAGATATTTTTGAATCTTCTATGCCAAATAATTTTAAAAACTCCTCTACCTCCTTTTGGGTAGCTCTTTTGTGAGGGCAGTATGAGCAAGTAGAGCAATGCTTAAATCTGTTAGTTACATATAGCTAGAAATAGCTTTTTGCATTGTTTTGTACTTTATGTATAGAACTCAGCTGCTAATTAAAATTTACTAAATGTTAAAGCTATTGCTGTTCTGTGGGAATCACTGTGTCACTTGAATAATGTAAATTGCATTTAGATCTTGGAAATATTTCTCTGAAACATTTTGGCAACACCTTTTGGATTTTAGGACCAACTCTGTGAACAGGTTTATGCCACTTTTATGGAGGCATGTCTTTTCCTACCAAAGTCTGTCTTAGTTCAGGTGTAGAATCCTGTTACATAGTTCACCCTGATACCTAGACAATAATACATGCAGAAATTCTGTTTTAGGACAGGACCAGTTTGGTGTTATACAGTAGTACAGATTCGGATTTTCCAGGTTCAGAATACCTAAGGTTTTTTTCATAATTATTTTGTCTTCAATAGAGTATTTTAAAAGCAGGCACATCATGTACCCTGAGAAAATTAGGTGATTTGATACTCTGAATAAACACTTTGAAAGAGGTCACACTTCCGGATGATATGGACGTCATGATAGACTCAGCATAATTTCTGCAGTAATAAAATAAAAATCTTTAGACAGAGGCTGTAAATTCTCTTTTAGGGCTTGATCCTTCATTTGTTTTTATAAGCAGCGAAGTCCTGCTAACGTTGAAGTCAGTAGGCTCTTTGCAACAGAAGGTAACATCAAATATCATGCCTGCATTGTTTGTGAATGAGCTTCCTGAATATTATGGCATATGAATTTCTGGGTTTTTATTCAGACTTATCGCTAAAATGCTGAATTTCCAAAGTTCAGTTCTGTGGGGTTTTTAATTTGCATGGTAGATTTTATAAGACATATTTTAGTCACTTTAGGCCTTAATGAATTTAATTTATTACTTGGGCATTAATAGGATGACCTACTGCTAGCCAGAGACACAAAACAGGTTTCACATTTTCATATTTAACTGTCTTTTTATTCTAGTGTAAATTAATAAAATAGAAATAAAGCGTCTTACATACCCTGGAATAGAAACTGTTACCTGTATTCACATTTTTGTTGGATCAACCACCCTGCCAATGAATAGTAATGTTTTAAAAGTTTCTTCAAAAATCATAAAAAGGAAAGGTCGATCCACTTTGATGACAGGAGGCACTGTGAATGCAGTTATTTCTGACCCACTAGCTGCTGTGGCCTCAGTTCCTTCTTCATCCACTTCGATTGCTGCCTTTTGGACAACCTGAAATGCAATGTAGCAATAAAATATGTGACAGAAATAGATATTAACATGAAGAATGTTGTTCCAAGGCATTCAGTTGATGTAGGCTTCTATTAAGGATTGAAATGAGTACGTCTGTGCAATCTAGCTCTGTCTGTTAGAGCAGTAGACCCATATGCTGTCTACTTCAGCAGCAGATGGGTTAGTACAGCCACCACGACCACAATACTGACAGTGTGGATGCTAGTACAGGTGTCATTGTGCTTTTCCACATTTCTGAGCATAGGCCTCACTTAGAGACTTTGTCCTTGCAGCTGGTAGCGTGAAGCAGCCATTGCATCTGCATCATGTTCCTCTTGGACACCTAACTGTACAAGGGAGAGTTTCTCACAAGTGGAAAGTGTGTTTTCCTAAGTCACAAACACTGGCTGGCTGGATATGTCATTCATGGTTAATTGAATGCAGAGGCAAATGCACCAATCTTGACTTGTTTCCTGCTTATTTGTAATTTGCATATTGGTAGCACAGAGTAAATATGTACAGCAACAAGGTGCAATCCTGGATTGGTCTGAGGACCTTCCCTTCACACTGAAATTGCAGCCTGGCAGGATCTGGTTCTTCTCCCTTTTTGTTCTTCCAGCCTGTGTGTACCTCTGAGTAACTCCCCTGTATTTGGGTCTGTATTGGCGAACTGCCCAGACAGCTAGTGCATTCCAAACTCCCAGACTCCTAATTCTAGGAATGACTTAGGTGAAGACAGTTGAAGGAGTTCAGCAGTGTTGAGCACTCTGTTAGACATTCTTAAATAATGAAGCTGACTATCATGATTCATAGGGACAGGACACTCCTCTGGCACTTTGTAGCTGATGCACATACTGCTTCTAATATCAGTTACCAGCTGCTGCTATTTAGGTGTGATTTTTTTCCCATAACACAATAGTTAACGGCTGAGAATTAGCACGAAATAGTTATATGATCAAGAGGAAGGGAGAAAAGTGCTGCAGATTGCCATTGTATTTCCCAAACTGAAAATCACTGCAACTTTATCCATTAGATATTTATTTTTAGGATTACACATTTTCCCGGAAAGGCTATTTTTTTTAAGCCAGTAGACTTTTGAAAAACTGTAGTTCAGTTCAGTGTAGTTCAGTTCTACACACCTCATACTTGAAGTGAGATCCGTACTGATTAAGGTGTGCAGATTGCATATACCTGGGACATGGGGTCCTTTCCCATTACTGTCCCTATAAATGTAGGTGACAGTCTCTTGACTGGGCTATTTATATACTACTATAATCCAAATAGCAAGTAATTTTAGAAGGCTTACCTGTGAGACTGCTACATATCCTTGATCTGTGAGATGACCGAGATCTGCTGTACGTGTAAAGAGATTTTTAATTCCAAGAGCATGTAGCAATTTCTTCATTTTGTATTTTTGCTCTAGTTTAAACTTTGGAAAGGAAATATCCACTTTTCTGTTTGGAAAAAAAATATTTCAATGCAAAATTAGACTATATGGTAGGTCACTTGACTGCTGAAAGGCACACTACTCAGGAATTAAGCTTTACACAGAAAAAGGAAGCAAAGGAGCCAAAAATTAAATAGTCTTTGCTGCAATTTGGGTTGATAGAATATGATCTCTGACCTGTTGACTGCCAGAGACTTCTAGAAATCATTTCCTTCTTTGTGTAAAATACTTCCACCAGCACTTACAGTGCCCTGACACCAGGGTGACACAATAATTTATTGACCAGTGAAAAGAATTGTCACTTCAGGAATTACATTTCGCAGGGATAATCTGGGTTTCCATTTTCATATGCAAATCTATTCATTACTCTAGGTTTCTACTGGTAGGAAAAGTTTAATAAATATACTGCGTATCTAGATTTATTTTGCACTTTGCCTAGCAGTGCTAAATTTAAGGAGAGAGAAAGCCTCAGGAAGAATTTGGAAAGGCTAAACTGACTATGCCTTCAGAGAGACGGACATTTCTGAGATGAGCCACTGACTTGTCACCTCAGAGTAGAAGCTTTCATATGCCACTTGGGCTGTGGGTAAGCCCTTAAAAGACCTCTACTCTGTAGAAACCTAATGCCACAGGGATGCTAGCATGTGAAAAGGGTTAGGAAGACCCGCTAATCTTTGTTGTGCATTGTTGCTTTGCTGCAGTAGACATGAAAGACATTAAGACCAACAGGTATCAAAACATACCTGGTTTTCATGTTTGCAAGCCAGGATTCCACAAGCTCTGTAGTCAAATGGTCTTCAAGTGAAATGTAATCTCCCTCTTTTTCTGGGATGACAATCAGCATGTGGGCTTTCCCTTTGTAGGGTAGCTTTATCACAGTGCATCTTAAGTTCTCATCAAAACTTGAATTAACTTTATCTGACTTGAACATCATGGGTACCTTTACACTTCTGTATTTGTTTATGTGGAAATTCTCCATTTGTGTGAATTTGGAATTAAATGGGTAGACCCACTTGCCTGAGGAAAGAAAGAAATTAATTATGTGCATTCAGACTTAAGAAAAATGTTCAGAAACCCTTAAAAAAGTATAGGATTTTTTATGTATCTAGTTGAAGTGGATGTTAATTGTGTCTGGGATATGGGGATGAAAATTGCAGTATATATCATATGTGTGCTTTATGTTTTTTACAGCAGGAAAAGGAGGTAATCTGCAAAATGAATTCCTTCATTTTCAGGGAAAGAAGGGAAATCTTTTTGTGAGGTTGATTAGTTGCCAGTCAAGATTAGAACTGATAATCTTTTTGTTTATTGAATGCTATATGAGCATCTGCCTTTTATTAACATGTCACATTCTCTGAAATTCTGTACCAGCTGTTCAACACCCTGCTTTTAAATTAATTATACAATCTTTTAGATGGAGATTGAGCAGTGCACTGACTTACGAGGTGCACTGGAATGTGACCTCTTCTATACTAATGATTCTGAACTCTGCTGTTACTTTCAAAAGTAGCCACAGCCATGTATCCCTTTTCTCTCATTTTCTCCTAGGGAAAGTAACTTCATCATTGGACAAACTGCACTTTTGTAAATACAAAAGAATAAACTTAGGGAGGCTGTAGGGCTGGGGGATAATGTTCTTTGTCCTCACGTGGGCATTTATTTTAGGGGGGGTGTCCCGTGGATGGCACCTGCTGAGTGCTTTGGACTGTAGTGACTATGATGATGGTTTTTCTGCACAGCATTCCTCTCATCCCCTTTGTCATCCCAGCTCTTTGTCTTTGCTTTTTACCTAACTGGGTGTCTCTGGCTTCTGTATGGCTGTCTCAGAGTAAAGGGTGGGCTGTGGCTCCCTGTCAACTGCCAGGACCTGCTTTTGGAGTCCCTTATCTATCTTCTAAGCCAGCAGTCAGAAAGACCCCAACAACAGGAAAAGGAGCATAAGATATTTGGCAACAGAGGACCTCTCCACAGAACACTCTCTGCTCATCACTGCGATTTTTCCCCTTCACCGTGTAAGGTAATATAACGGAGCATTCTAGTTCCTCTGAAGAAAAAAATTCTTGACTGAGATAGAGAAATTATTTTTTGTTTTCATAATTTTGCGTACTGTGTAAAATCAGTCAATTATTTTAGGCCCAGTATCCAGCATTCAAAAGACTATCACGATTAAGGCTTTTTCATTTTAATTGGTGAATGAAAATTAAACATCCTTTTTAGTCATGAAGAAGGATCATTCAGAGATGGATTTGAGGTAGTTTGATGCAGAGCTTTTTGTTCTCTCTGAGACTCTGTTGTATAGACGAAAGCATAGAAGAATTTGTGGTTCCCTATCATGAAAAATCATTTCCTATTAAATAAACCTAATAGTCAAAAGTAAATCTAGATAAAGACATAGAGAAAACAGGACATCTGAATTAATTTAAATTTTCCCTAATGTAGCCAAAGCTGTATCCTTGATTCTTCTAATAAATAATAATTTGGCAAAATAAAAACAAGTTACCTTTAAAGACAATGTAGTCCACAAGTAGCAGTTTATTTTGGCGGTCAAGGTCTTCAAAAAGCTCTGGGATTTTTCCTTTGGTCCTTTTGTTAATGTTTTGGTTTATGACAAATTTTGCCTGTGTAAAGTTTTGAAAGTCCACTCTCAGGAATTCCATATCAAAGTACTGCTTTGATAAATTGAGGAAAGATTCCTTGAGTCTGAAGTCTTTTTGGATAAAAGAAAGGGTACCTTGCACAAGGAGTAGTTCTTCATTCATTGTGATGTTATCTTTCAGTTGTTTAAACAAAGCTGGTAAATGGTGGCGATCCACTCCATCCTTCAAAGCATGGAGGTTTAGACTTTTTACTATTTGTCTCTGTGTTTCCCCTTTGGCTGCAAGCGTATATGCAGTCATGAGAGCTGATACAGAAAGGGGAGACATGATTACATTGTTGTCATGTGTCATTGCAATTTTTCTGTAGAGGTTAAATCCAAAATTTGCAGTCTTTTCGGTGAAGTTGTAAAGAGTGAACTCTTCAAGACCTTGGTCTTCAAAAGGCTTAGAGATATTTTCAAGATAATGCAACTCTTCAGAAATACTGACATTTTTATTTCCTTCCAATAAATTATTCTCTTTTTCCTCCTTTGGAATTTTAAGGTTTATGCCAGCCTTGATGATTTCAACACACATTTCACTTAAAAGAAATAGGTAAACTCCTGTTTTCATGTTGACATCCAGTAATGAGCTTTTTTTCTTTTTTTTCTAGTAAAGAGAATGGAGAAATATTTTTTTTAAAAAAGGCAACACAGTGATTTTTTAGTTTGTTCTTCTATTCACAATGCAAAAAGTCGTAATGCAGCAAGATGGTCTTTCTGGTTCTTCAGTGTATATACTCTAAATGTAAGATCTTGTTCCTGTTTGAAAGGTCTAATTTAGATCAGTGAAAGAGAGAAGTTTCCAACATCATTCAATGAATCCAGAAAAAATATTATGATCTTCTGATGTTGGTGGTTCCACGTCAGAAGTATTCCACCAATTTTCCCTTGCTAACTTGTAATTCCTTTACAAAACAAAACCTGCATTTCAAGTACAATACACAGCTCATAGATGAAAAATCAGCTTGTTTGGACCTCTGCTGCAGCTTTTGCTCCTGTGAAATTGATGTAATCTATAAGCACAAGAATTCTAGGCAGCATGTGGTAGAAATTACATGCTTGCCTTTCATAATTTCATTTCACTTTTCATCCTTCTGCTATTGGTTGTTTATTACCCCATTGAGATCATTCTTGTGATCACATACCATAGGATTCCCTGTTCTTTTGTACTTCTCTGTCCAGCAAATGCTGAAGCAGGTTTGTCAGTGCCATCTCCCTGAAAATGCCATATTTCAGTGTGAAATAGCACAAGGATGAAACAGTTGTTCTGTTCTTAAAAATACAGTATTTTACACAAGTTGTCTGAGCAAAGTTAATGCAGGGTCTCTGCATTATGTCCAACAAAATGTTTGGAGAGAACTAGGCACATCTTACAGAAGACCTCAGGCAAACTTTAGCATCAGATATTGCTTGTGTAAATTTGCACATGCAAATGCACTTCTCAAGCATAAATGCAAATATGCCCATCTTTCATCTTTCCATCCAAGCAATATTTGAACTGCTCTCCCATACAGCAGGGTTTATTTGCACTGTATGGAAAAATTTTGAATGGCCATAATATTCAGAGACTAATTTTCCTGTTGTAAATTGAAAAGGATGTTCAAGACCACCAAGCCTGCACAGAATCCTTTTGTATACCAGTGGCATGGGAATGGATAAAGGAGATGAAAAGATGGATTATATGGGCCATCATTAAAGTAGTAAGTGATTCAACAATCTAGAAAACACATGGCAGCTGTTAACTACTCCTTTTAAGTTAAGGATCTGTAACAGCAAATTACGGTCATTGTATAATTTGTGATGTGGCATATGGGAAAGCTGGTTTTATTTGATTGCCATTTATTCACAGTTCAGCTGAATTTCACAGTTGCCTGATTCAGGATGTGGGAGTTAGTGCTGAAAAGGTGTGTTGATGTGAGTGCTGAGACATTTGGGTGCCAACTCACAGGGTGCTTTTGGCAGTCAGGTGGTGTGCTATTTTCTTTTGAGATAATAGGTCACGTTCTGTACTTGGTGCAACACAGATGGGCTATAATGACTTAATCAGGAGGCAGCGAATCCCTGAACGTTATGCCTCTTCTTGCGTGCATGGCAGCCAGGGAACAGACTAAAATATGCAGCATGCTGTAGTTCTGAATAATTTTCCTTTATTCTTCTTTCCCGTTAGCTCTTACTTTATTTTCATTGAGATTACCAGTGTCTGGATTCTGCAGGACTGGACCAGGGAAGGGGATGACTTGACTTCAGCTGCTGCCTTGCTGGCCAAGTGGCGCATGTGACTTCTGCCAGGGCTGGGATACTTACTCTCCCCTGACAGACTGCAAGCAGCGCTGTCCAGAGCTATTACAGAACTGCTAGGAATTTCTGCTCGTTATGTAGTGAGCCACTTCTGTGCAAAGTAACACAGGCACCAAGGTACTGTTTCTGCCACAGTGCTATGCCTGCTCGGGCATCAAATAAGGTCTTTTCCCCTGGTAGTCATCCCTGCTTCAAAGAGGTATCCTTGGACACTGCAGAGCTGGCGCTAGCAAAGAGGCAGGGATTGGAAAACTTTGCTTTTGATCATATTAAGTCAAGAGGAAGGGCTTTCTGTGACAGCAGCAGTCCCTCTGAGAGAGCATCTGGCCTAACTGCTCACTAAGTGTTGCAGAGCACCAGATCTTCCCTATCTTTTCTGGGGACAGTGCAATTTGTGTGTAACATCTGACAGCGCTGCGTTTGGCAGATGCCACTGTTGTGTGTCCCTGAGAAGTTTGGGACAGTACTTCGCTCGGGTGGGCTGCCAGATCCCCTGGGACATGTAAAGGGACTGAATGAATCATATCCTATGGTATGTGATCACAAGAGTGATCTCAGTGGAGTAATAAACAACCAATAGCAGAAGGATGAAAAGTGAAATGAAATTATGAAAGGCAAGCATGTCATTTCCACCACATGCTGCCTAGAATTCTTGTGCTTATAGATTCCATCAAGCGGTGAGCTGCCTTCCAGAGGCCTCTGCCTTCCTAACACAAAGAGCTTTCAGATTGAAAGGATGGGGCAAACTCAGAAGCCCTTGTTTACAGGCACATCCCAGACCACTTAGCACTCAGGAAGAGTCCTCCCTCAGGCATACACAATTGCTACTGATTTGGGTGGTATGAACATCACAGGAATAGGCAGCTCACAATTGCACTGAGCATTCACTGCAAATTTGGGATTGCAAATAACAAAAGTTCACATTGCAGCAGCTTTATCGCTCACCTTTAGTAACAGTTAGAAATAAAGCATGTCCTCTAAGACTAGGAAAAACAGCCCTGGAAACAATACAGTTATATTTTTGCACATTATAGACTTGTATTTTTAGACCTGAGTGAAGCTTATTGCTGATTTTAGAGAACTCACTGCATGCATAGAGTAGACAGTTCATTAATAAACAGACAAGTGTTAAAGCAAAGTTGACAGTCATTCCATTTTAAGAAACATTTGTTTCTAGTAGTTTCAGATATCAAAGAAGTTTCTTGCTCAGATGTATTTTTCTTCTGAAGGCATTAGAGCAAGAGAAAAATAGAATGCTCATTAAGAACCATTTCAAACATCACATTTAGAGAATAACTGATAAATATATAGAATTATATATATATATAAAAAAATATGATAATCCTTCCCTTTATAAGCTAAATGTTTCATATAAATCTTGTCTTACCTATTAGGCAGCTCCTCTGTTACTATTCTCAATCAACTATGTTGAAAAATGAGATGTCTGTCCCACATAGAAGTTTTGCAACAAATATTTGGTCTTCCGAAGAGTGATAATCTGGTTTTGTCTGTTAAAAATTAACTGCTTTATAAATACCAAGTATTGTGTTTCCCATAAATGGCATAATGATGGAGGGTTATATTCCAGTAAATATGTTATACCTTCCATGAGAAAAAAGAGAACAGTAAACTCTTTACATCCAGCCCTTCAGCACCCCAGCAGGATTTGGCCCCGCACATCCAATTACCCATGAGAATTATTTTACAGGCAGGCTCCGAGTTACTCAGTGGTGGAAGCAGTATCCAATCCTGCTTAAAATACCCACTTTTGTAAAAGAATAGGTCACTGCTTACCAGGGCCAGGGGGAACATGAGGGAGGGACAGAGAAGGTGCAGAACACGTGTAGGGTTGTTGTCAGCTCCCTTGCCCTGCAATTCAGCCATTCCTGTTGGAGGAGAGACCGGGGCTCCGCTCCCTGTTTCGAGAGCATGCCAGCTATTCAGTAACGTATCAGTATGCCAAAATTCACTGACTGATAAGAACTGAGTGGTTTCTCGTATAAAAGACAAAATGGAGAGAGCTGACATTCCTGCAAAAGTTGTACAGAGCTATGGGAAGCAAGAATAAACTTTTTGAATTTTCAGTTTGTCTTGCTTGGACAGATTTGACAGGCCAGTTTTGGGTCTTGAGTATTTTTAGTTGGGCAAGGCATGTTTTTTAAGACAGATAGTTTACTCAGCAATTTCTGTGGTGTAGGCATGATCTAAACTCGTAACTATTTTGATCACTGGCCTAATTCCAAATAAAATATAAACATGGAACTACCTGTCTTTCCCTCATGTTCCTAAATTCTTAAAATACTCACAAATGAAACAGAACATTTTGTTCTGACTTAAATTGTAGAAGAAAAATAATTTAGCCTTAAAAGTTGAGATAAGGGGACTAGTCTCTACTTTTCAACTTATGTTATATTATGATATATTATTATACGCAGTCTAAGTGGAGGCATTGTCAGAGCAAAGGATGAAATTTTAGAAAGCCCATAAAGAAATTGGGCATCTAGGACTCTGTGCAGAAGGGCATTGTTGCTGCTGATTATTACTTATATAAGTGACAACAGTGTTTGCTTACAAAGTATAAGATTTGATTAAGAAGTGCTTAAGACCTGAATGTAGCCTCTCCATGGTCTAACCAGGTTTGTATCCACGTCACAGGGACATATTACTGGAGGACACCTGCAGCTTTTACGCTCTTAAGAAGTTCAACAGGGGGGTCATGAAGAGTTGCAGGCTCTAGGTACCTAAATTCTTCCTTGGTTTCAATTATTTTAAAATGTTCTTCGTTTTAGAAACAATCCTGGTCATAGTAGACCCCAAGTGCAGGTATTGTATTAAAGAACGCAGGAATATAAGACAGAGTTACTGACGGAAGGCCCTGCCCTAACATCATGTGATCTATCTCCTAAATGTAAAAAGCTGCACCGTGAATGCCCCAGTGACTCCAGAACTTGAGTTCTCTGTCCAGATGACTGGACATTTTTTTCTTCTTCTTAGTCTATATTTATTTGTGGTTAATTCAGTTGGATTTGAAATTCAAATGTCTTCTCATTATATGGAAGAAATTTGCATCTGATGGTCAAACAAAGCTGTATTACTGTGATTGCTTCTGAATCCATTTGTCTTCTGGAGGCTGCGCTACTGTGGTTGTGGCCCAAGATGACAATACAAGGAAAACCTGCCGCACACAAAACCATACCCAGCTTTTGTGCTCAGCAAAATTAGCGATGTTATTTGCAGTGACAGTAGCAACCAAACCTCTTCCTAGCCCTTGCACCAGGACCCTGACATGCATGGTGACCGCTGAAAGCCCTGCCTGAGTTAGGAAGCAACAATATTGATAGTTAATATTCAAAAGCTGAAGTCTTGCTCACAGGTGGTAGTAAAAATAAGGGTTTGAAGAAATCTTAAAGTCTTTGAGTCTTCCAGTTAAATCTTTTCTGGACCACAAAACCCACATCAATCCTATTTTACCTGGAAGAAAAAGGAGGCTGCTATGAGATGTATTGGCTGTGTACAGAGATCTGAGGGAATTGTCTTCCTCTCTAGTTATTCACAAAGGCCTTGCTAGTTTTTCATGCTGGGTAATACCTTCCTGAGAGTATCCTCTACACACTATTGTGAGTAACATATTCCTCCCACCAACTACTATTTATATTGTCAGTCACCCCTTGGATTCAACAGAGCTTTCTGAGCGGTAAAACACCACACAGCATATGGGTAACCCTGCCAAACTATACGTATCCACAGAGTGATTTACTGGGAGAGGATTGCTGGTGTGTCACACTGGCAAAATTACACTTTTCCACAGTTAAGACAAAACTGTCCCTGAGAACAGAACAAACAAGGGCAGTACACGTGTGTTGCTGCCCAGTTGCGTCTCTGCTGGGAGCTTGTGCCAGGACAGTGCTGAGGCTGGGCAATAAGCAACTGGTACGTAAGCAGCTGAGCTAAAGACTGTCTGTTCATTAACAGGCAAAGCGATTCTGGATGCATATACAACTCCGCAAAACTTGGCAGTGATTATGTACTCCAGGTCCTCACCAATCTGTTTGTCAAAGGCCCTGTGACTCTTGAGTACCTGGGGGTAGATACTGCAGGCTCAGTTGCTTGTTCCAAATATTCAGAGGGTTTCTGTTATAAGGCCCTTTCATCCTCTTGCAGTTCTTCTTGTGGGGCTGGCAACACCTCTGCTTCGGTGGCTGCTTTTCCTTTTACTTACTTTCGCCAGTCTGTTTTAGGAAATATTCAGTGACCGTGGAGTGACCAGTCATCTTAATATTTGGAGGGGGGTTGGGTTTAGGTTCCCTGTGCTAACTGTGGTTGCTTCTAGTCACAAGCTGCTTGGTACAGCAATAGCGCCTGTTTCACATGCTGTGACCCATTTTGGTGATGTTTGTAACTTGACCATAGCTGAGCTTCCAGGTGGGCTGTGAGATATGATGGGCATGATATCAGTTCCAGGAAGGAAACTGGTGATTTAATTAAGTGCATCTGTACCAGGTTCCTAGTAAGAGATTTTCTGGAACCTACTTTCTTGCCTTGCTCAAAAAAGGTAGTAACCAAAAATAGATACGTTTCACTCAAGCCCCTGCAAATTTCTGTCCTCAGCTAGTGGATACCCATTTGGTTTCTCAAGGGCAGACACAGGGTATTTACATCTGTCTTGATGGAGCTAGTTGAGGTTAGTCAAAAATACTGTCCAGGCTGGAGTCTGATGAGAAGAATTAGGGTAAAAATTGTTAATTTAGGACAATATTTGGGCTCAATGTTATCTAAACTCTTCTGCTTTTCTTAGACTAAGCAAAATACCAGTGTACCGGGAGTAGCGCAGGAGATATAGAAATAATTTTCAAAGATCTATATTTCTTCTGAAGTCTCACTGTGAAATTACTCATAACACATAAATGAACATGCTCTAACAGGTATAAACCAGCTCTCTGTACAATCTCTTGAACATAATTTAGTTTGTCAACAAGATGATTCATCAAGGTGGCTGCTGCTGTTTCTCCCACTCAAAGAGTCCAAGTTATAATTGAAATCAGCTGGATGCAAACACCCTAATGGCTCCACACCTACACTTTTTATAAGCCCAACCCATTTCGTAGAGAGCTAGGCCTATGGAGTTGTTCATATGGGAGGATTCCTGTAGTGAAAGCATCTTTAGAAGGTATATATTCCTGCTTCTCACCTGGGGTGGGATGGGTGCGTTACTGTACAAGATGGACAAAGCAGTAAAGCTGCAGTATTTCATATCATAGGGCTGAATTATCTCCTTAACATTTTCAGCTTCACAGTCAAGCACTATTTGTCCTTGAACACAGAAATGAATTTATAATTATCTGTTAATAGGACAGTCTACTATGGAAGCTTTTATAGGGAAGCAAAAATGCTGCAACACTGAAGTATATTTGTGTCAAGAGAAGTACTGTCAGTTTTCAGTAACAGGTAAAACAATCATCCAGGAGGTATGGTGGAAGTAGCACGAATCCTGCTTTATTCCAGGAGATGGAGTAAGCGACCTTTTTAAGTCACTGCCACCGAGTAAATGACCTTTTTAAGTCACTCCCACCCTTGTTTCCTGTGATCCTCTGACTCACAGCACAGGAACATCTTCGTTCTTGATAACTTTTTTGCCCCGCATTGTTACATACAGGAATGGACAAGCTGCTGTTCGCCTAGTCCCCCGGAGCCAGCAGGTGTCATCCAAACCTCTGTTTCTCTGATGGGAAGAAAGACAATGTTGTGTGTTTGGACATCTGCCCTTCTCTGTGCTGTACAAAGTTTTTATTGTGAGGCAGGACTTCAGCAGGCAGGAGACACAAATCTAAAAAAAACAGCACTGAAAGATATTTCTGTTCTGCTGGGAAGGCATCTGAAAGTTTCTCCAGTAGATGTGATGTGCCAGTGCATTTTTATTCTAAATTCCCCTAAAAAATCAAGTTTAAAGGCAGGAATTACAAAGTGTCTAATAAAAAAGACTGGTATGTCTAAGGGGAAAAAAAATACCCCAACCTTATTATTGCATCTTTAGAGTGGCAGAAAATTTTAACATTGATGATTTCTGATAGCCTGAACTTCAAATTTGGCATTTTCCCACTATTCCTTATGCAAATTCCATGTTTATGTGCACTGTGCATGCATCTCCTTACTGCTGTAATAATCAAGTTGAGTTCCTGTGACCTGCAGTCTTTGTCTGGCCTGATGTAATGAAGAAATCTTTGCACTTTGGCCTCTCTAAAAGACAAGCAAAAGATGCCCTCCTGCACTTGTGAAATGTGCTGAGGTTTACTAAGTACCAAATGTGTGCAAGGTAGCGTTATCCACATTGTCCAGAGTGGCTGGCAAAGAGCTCTGCATTGTGGGGTTGTTGGTTTTTTTTTTGTTTGATTAGTTTTGTTTGTTTGTTTGTTTTCCTTTTAAACATGGATATCAATCCAGTAACCTACTACAGGTCTGGTACTGGTTCTGATGGCTTGAGTGCGAGCTTCCTGTAGGCTGCATGTGGTGGGTAGTCAAAAGGAATTCTTCTTCCTAGAGAAAGTATGTATCTGCCTGGCTATGCTTTCACAAAGCATTTAAATAAGGGTTTGTTTTCATACAGGACTTGATGTCTTTAGGCTGCTTCAGCACTTTACCTGTTCTTCAATGGGACAAGTCAGTATCTGTGCTTCTATTAAATTCTGCATGCTAGTTTTGGGACCAGTCCCTTTTAAAGGCAATCCCTGAGTTTACCTGAAAACAATAAAGCTAAAGTGGAGAAGCAAGGGCAGATAAACAAATCTTTAAGGAGACATGAACATTTTCTTTAATACTCTGCATAAAGCTGCGATATAGCAACAGCATAGTTCTTGTGAGTTTGAGTTACAAGGATAGTACGTTACACACTGCTAGATACAAGAGACATCCATAATGATCAGTCTCAAATGTAAGGCCAGAGACACTGGATACTTGTGTCTATCACTTGATCATACATATAATGTCTTCAAGAAACAGACATACTAAAAATCCACTATCAGTTGAAAATTTGTAGCTAATATTTTCATTGTTTCTTTCCCATAAGGAAAAATATTTAGACAGTGAAACAGTTAAATGGGACAGCAACCCCTGTCTATGAGCTGTGTGGGGACTCAGATACTGTTTTCTTTATGTTTCATAAGAATATTGTGTTTAATATGTGGGCAGTGCCAGATGTGAGGTGTTAATTATTCATTTCCTTGATTTAAGTGCTAATGTCACTTAGCAACCTTACTCGTCTTTGAAACGGAACTTTTTAAGGATGCATATACATTGCTAGTGAGAATAACATTTAAGTTAGCAAAATGATTTGGGAAATGGAGCAAATGCATGAATCTCTCTCACTCCTGATGGGAACCAGGGGAAAAGTTTATAGTTCTTTTGAGAGGTTTCCTTTAGACCACTACAGCATTTTGTTGGTCTTCCCGGTTCCTGGTATTTCCTGGCTAAAGTGCCATCCAACTTTGCAACTGTGACACAGTGAATTTTCAGCTTGTTTTTTTTTAAGGAAATTTTGGTTATACTTTCTCTGTCTCATTCTCAATCTCTCCCCCCTTCTCTCCATTCCATTTTATATATTTTGAATGTATTCTCTTCTGGCATCCAATCTGAAAAAATTATAAAGGTCTGAAACATACCAAATTCATACAAATTTCATGAAATTGAATGGCCTGATCTAGGACAGAGACACTTCTTCAGCCAGCACTGTGGGAGGAGCTGGTGAGTTTGTCTGCTAGACATCAGAGAATCCACACCAGAGCAGCTATGGAAACCAGGTTTCACTGAATCTGTAGGACAGATAACTATTTTTATATACCCCAAAAAAAGTGCACAGGTTTGCTTTTGCCTGTTTATTTTTATGCTGGTAAGTTAGGCCCATCGATGTGTTGAAGGAAAATGAAATCATAACATTCACTTGCTGGATAGAAAAGAGTAGTGAGATACGTTCTTGCTGAGCAGTTTTTATGAAAGTATCCATACCTAGAGGGTGATAGGGCAGCTGGAAGGAGGGGAGAAAAAAGGAAGACAAGCAAGATGGCAGGAAGCTGGGACTTTACTGAACAGTGCACAGAAATAGTAACCTTCCTTGGAGATGCTCAAAACCTGGCTTAAGATTTCATCAGGTCATGAAGCATAACTGGCCATGCAAGGTTTGTGACTTGGCTAGTGACAGCATTTTGCCACGTGTTTGGTGTTGGCAAAGCAGTCTCTTTGGACACTGACTCACTTGGAGTAGAAAGTTGTGTTCCCACAGGATGTGGACTGTGGACCATGGACCAACTTAAAGCACCTTCACTGTCAGAGCCTCTCTGAAGATTCAGCTGTAAGTTAGTTCTGCTTTTCTGTGCTACAGCCATAAGCACCATATCAGCACTGCTCTATATGCCTTTTCTTGGAAAGATTCCCATTCTCCTACAGTCAGGATTTTGTGCCAAACTGAAGCATTTGAAAGCCTGTAATACATGCTATTATATATGCCTTTACAGAGAGTGGTGTGTCCAGCGTGGGAGCAGTTTTACTTCAGACACTTCCTGGCTCTGTGGCCAGATCAGAATAAGTCGCTAAACACATCGAGGACATCCTTCTTACCTCCCAGAAGGCCTCGTCGAGCATCTTCAGTGTTTCCTTCTTAGTCATTTTTGATTGAAAGCACCTATTTTGCTCCCTGTATAATGAAACAATTTTTGGATCCCACTGAAGTCACTCCTTACTGAATGATGGTAACCTTGGTCAGTAGCTGATTATAGAATGAATGTGACATTTCTGCATCATATAATTTGTCTTTGATGGGGGTATTCATTTTTCTTCTTGGCATTGTAACGAGCATGGAAGCATTTGCATTGACAGGAGGTTTAAATTACCGTTCACCACCCATTCTTCAGTCAGCAGTGGTGTCTTCAAGTTCCAGTCGTTGTCATTCTAAAGGACAGCCAGTCCTGTGGTGAGACTTCTTGTCAGCCAAAATGTCTATTTAGTAGAAGATAAACGTAGGGTGAATATGATATTTCAACTACATTTTTATTAAGCAAGTGGCTATATTTAACAAGACTGCTCTCTGACCAAGAGGAAAACAAGTGCTCTTGGGAACACCAGTGCAGTAATAGCATGAAGTTGAGGACTGTGTATCAAGAGAGCGCTTGAGAACAGGCTTTAGTCTTTAGCATCATGGTTCATACACTTGTCACCCAAACTCATATCTTCAGCTTGACCTTAGTTATCTTACAGCTTAGGCACATCACATTCGTAACATGCATTGGGAGACCTAAGCTTGGACACTAAGTTGCTCTGCAGTCTCTTTCTATAGAAAGAATATAGTCATTGGACCTACTTTGATACCTGTGGTAGGTCAGACCCAGTGATAATCCACCTTGTCTCTACTCCATACAAGCTGGACTGTATAAGCAACTGTCTTCACTTCTAACATGTTCCAAACATCAGGTCTCAACTCCTTCTTAGGCTTGTGTATGAGTAACATGGACTGCATGTGACAAACGTGCTCAGATGCTCAGCCTCCTGCTGTTGTGTACCAGATCAAATTGTTCTTCCCAGGTAATGTGTAACATGGGCTGCAGAGGAGGGATGTCTGCTAGCAGCCATATCAGAAGCCCTAAAGAGAACATGAAAAATAGAGAACTCATGTATTTCATCTGAAGAAAGAAACCTATAAGTTACAAACCATTACAATAATAAAGAGAGGGAAATTAACAGTCTTTTCAGTGTGGATATGTTTTATCATTGTATCAGTAAAATTTACCTGACACAGGGCTGTCTACATGAGGAAATAAGGCAGTAGAACTGTGACGGGAAAGTGTTGCAGTAGAACTGTGACGGGAAAGTGTTACTACCCTAAATCCTTATGTGGACTTTCATTCCAGCATGACTTCTTGGTTGAGCTTAAACTCTTTGCCAGATGACAAATTTAAAAGGATGTCTTATGCCAGAACAAAAAGTTTTGTACAGAATATTTTCACTCTAAAAGTATTTTGCTTTAAACTAATCCTTTGGATCATAGCAGAAACCTGTTCTTGTGTGCATACTATTTTAATATGAAGGTGGAATTGTTCATCAAATATAATTTTTGGAAATCAGTGCAACTGTTTCTGCCTTTTAGGCCAAAATTCAACACATGAAGCCTTGCAAAACTCACTGCTTCCACTGCTAGCTAGCACCACAGGAATAGGTATATTGCCCACCCTGTGTCTGTGTGACTCCCACACTTACCTGACTCACAGCTCTTACCCTAGGTGTGCCCAGCCCGGACATGGTGTCATGGGTTCTGAGTTCTCACTGAGAGCTGAGCCACTGAGAACCCCTCTGTAGGAGCAATGATAATGAATACAGCTGTGCCTATAGCAGTACAGCTTGTGCTGCTCAGGGGAAGTGCGCTAAACATTCTCTGTATGAAGCAGTTGTGTAATGACGTAACTGTATTACTTCACTGAGCAAGCTGTGGGTTTAACAGGCCTTGCTCAGGCAAGGACCAATTTAGTAATCGATTGCACATGCTGCAGTTCATGTTGGTAACAGCACATCTAGTTCACATAGATATGATAGATGCAGATGTTGAGGCCAGTCTGCACAATGATACTGAAAAGCCTGCAAGCAAACAAGTTCTAACAAAGGAGGTCGCAAAAGCAAATGTGGAAGCCAGGCTGAAATTTGGTCCTAAGCACTGGTGAAATGTCAATGCCTCTTCTCTGTTTCAGTTCTGCTGGAAAGAAAAATAAGCTGTGCAATGGAGTCTTTGCCCAGCGTTTTATCTCCTAGTTTAAAATCAAGCGATAGGGCATGGGGTGGAAGAAGTATGCAAAATCAGCGTGCTTGCTGCAATGCAAACATGAAGGTTATCTTAAGTTTACTCTGAGAGACTGGAAAACAAAGGTATAAACTAGCAAAGCATTTTCTCACAAAATCTCTGCTGTGCATTGAGAGTGTCTTAGCCACAATCTCCTATAGAGTCATTTGGTTTAATTATACGAGCGGTTAACACTTTTGTGATCCCAAAACATACAGCAAAATGAGTGTGTGTCTGCGCGTGTGCATTTGTGTGTGAATCTGTAGGAGAGATGACAATGAACATAGCTAAATGCCAGAACGTCAGGGCAAACAGGTGCAGAGCTGGCAGGATCTGGCCAATGTCCTGGTGCCCGTTAGGAGGGTTTGCTCAGGAATGGTAGCAAATTTCTGTCAGTCTAAGAGCAGGTCTGCAGAAGGAAGCTGAGAAGAAAGTATGCCTTGGTGGAGCACAGCACCCAAGGAGGCCTTCCTAGCATGTCAAGCAGCACCAGCACGGCTCAGCAGTGGGGGAGCAGGCAGGAGGGCACAGGGTCCTAGAACCCACCGTTCCTTCCGTAATCTCAACAGTAATACATTTGAGCTGGGACAAAATCTCTGTTATAAAGCGCTGTCATCACAGTCTCCCAATAATCTAGAAAATGTCCAGATTTTGTGCTACCTTGTTGAATGGTCTTGGGGTGTGAGGCTCACATCTTCCTGAAGCGCTTAAGGAACCACTGAGATATATACGCCCTGTGTTGGTCAATGCAATCTGCATTGGTTACAATATGATACACATAGTAGGCAGAACTAAGCTGAAACAAAATGTGCTGGCTGTCTTGAAGTGTCTAATTTTGATTCTGCAATGATATGGTGATCCCATTTGTCATATCCTAAAAATATGGGGTTTGCTTGTATCAGGTTAGAAGGGACATTTGGATGCTGGTATTTCTTCTGTGGGGCAGATTGCGCCCTCAAATGCGGCAGCAAACACGGTTATGCTCCTGACTTCAGACTTCCAGCTTCATGGAGATCTCTTCTTTCCCCTGCAGTCCCTGTCTGTGCTACCCAGGGAAGGACAGCACAGGCAGGGGCATGGGAAGGGTGACACTGGGGCTCTTGCATCATGGCCAGTGGTCCTCCTGTTGGCAGCGAGGCTGGGAGCAGCAGCCCTGTGGCTTCTTCCACCAGAGCTCCTGTTTATCCTCAGCCCTCACCGTAAGGATACCCTTGGTTTCTCATCCCAAGTGGCCTTGTACGTATCCAGGCTTTGCCCCAGCACTGCTGGTCCTGGTGGCCACGAGCAGAAGCAGACCGAGCTAACCTCCCATGCTAACGTGGAAGGCTGAGCTTTTCTGCAGCTGCCAAATTAAACACATACTTTGTTTCTTGAACTTTGGATTTGTGTTTCGCTAAAATCTGGAATCATTAGAAAGTTTTTCTTCTGTGACCAGAGGAAGCTGACTTCATGAAGAAAAATGCAGATGAGATCTGCCAGTTTGGGAAGACTGCTGAGTCAGCCAGGCTTCCCCAGCTGATGCTGGTGGGCTACGTGGGACAGCATCACCCTCACTGCCCAGCGTGACAGGCTGAGCTCATTTCCACTGCAAGGCCACTCCAGAAAGTGTCTCTTTTCCTCACTACTGTATGAAGAACTCAAGATATATTTTGAGAATATATGAAAAATAAATCCCTCTAGCATATATTGCTAAAGCTTTTGTTAAAGTTTTGGCTGGTATACAAATATTAAGTCATGCTAGGCTTTTATCTGTGGCCAAACATGTTACCTTAGTTAAACAGTTATCTCCCTTGCTTTGAAGCCAGCTATTTCAACACACTAGGTAGTCTGATAATCTCTCAGCTGCATCATTTAGCAGGCAGATAGCTTCTCTGTGTAAAAAACCATAGCACACCCAGGGATATAAAATAATGGATAGAACTAGATCAGGCTGTGGCATTCATATGCTCAGATCGACTGGAGAGTGGTCACAAACGATCAGATTCTCACCCTGGTCTCCTTCAAGCAATAACCCACACAACCATGTTTGCACCTGGCCTGCAACAAGCTGTCCTTAAAACTGCTGGCTGTTATCAGTGCCCCAGCACCAACAGAACCGTATGTTTCGATGTCAGTTCTGGTTAGAGGCTGGGCGCTCTGGGAGCCGTGATTTTGACACACGTGAATGAGCACACGGGAGGTTTGCCACAGCAACTTCTGAGTAGCTGTCACAGGAGGACAGTCACAGTCATTTACAGCTGGGAACATTTGTTTTTAAATAGTTTTTCCATGTAACCGTGAAGAAAATTACCTACTAGAGCTTTCAGCTGTGATTTCACCTCCTCTTGGTGAGCTGCTGTCCCTTGTCAGTGGTAGAGGCATGCTGATACCTTCCACTAATCTGTAGCTGCCTGGATTAGTCACTGAAGATAAGACAGAATAAATAATGATGAAATCTTATTTCTTATGGCTATCCGTGAAAAAAAAAAAAAAAAAAAAAGGTGCTTTTGGTCAAGTTGCTAAATGTCTAGTGACTGAATAACAGAGTATCAGTATATCAGGTAAGGAAGCAAAGAAAAAGGAGACATACTAACGCTTTTGTCCTGCTTTCCTCTACTTCCAGACTAACAAAGAGGTTTTAAGTATCGTCCATGGGACAGGTTTCCTCTGACCACCTCAGCAGAGCGGAGGGGAGCCTGTTAGCCCTGGAGTGGTGACCCAGAAGGTCCCTGGGCTGTGGGTCACAGCCTCCTGCCTGGGCTGCCCCTTGCACCCAGAGGGAGTGGGGGTGGCCAGGGTCTCTGACCTGTGGCCACCCAGATCTTGTCCCTCAGTGATGTGGCTGGCCCTGCACCGGTCTTCCCTACGGTCTTGCTGCCCAGCTGTGGGGAAGAGCTGGAAGTCCTGGGGTCTGACACATGGCAGGGGACCTGTGGGGAGGGAAGGCTAGGCAAAGATCATTGAAGGAGGATGGGGACCTGGCTGCCACCCAGGTCTGTCTCATTGCCTTGAATCCCTCTTCCTCTTCTTGCACCATCTTTTTTGCCTTTTGTCCCATATTGGTCCACAAGGTTTTAAATGCTCGGCAGCCGGACGAGTTCAGTGACTGACTGCAAAGGGGTGGGTTTTGAAGGGATGTTTTTTTCCCAAAACATCAGTTCTTTATGTGCCATCACCTAGGCACTGGGAGAAGGGACCTCTGGGACACTCATATCACCCTGTGAAGCTGATCTTGTGCTAAAACACTGCCTTTTGGGTAAACCCATGATTTACTCCTGCTTCTGCTCCAAACACCACAAAAGCTGGCATCCGGGGTAGCTTTACCATTCCTTTTCCAGACACAGCATGTGTCTACTTGTGAGTCTCTTGCATATTTCTGCCCCCCTTCCCTTCTCAGAAATCTCTGGGATCATCCTCCCATGGCTGGGCTGCTGCGTGCACCATGTTCTGTGCTTTCCCATGGGTGCTGACATCCTCTGACTTACTGCTGAAACAGGGACTTTTGGTGCCACAGCCTCAGTGCACCCTGGGGCTGCTCACCCGCTGCCTTCCCCTTTTGCCAAAGAGGACAAGTTGGACAGGTCTGTTGTCACTGATACATCATTGCATCTGGTGTGGCAGCCCTCCAGGTGTCTCTTAACAGAGAGAAGCTGTAGACAGTTGTGCGGTAGTGGGTGCTGGTGCCTCCTCATTGAAAGCTCCCATTTTCCCCAGCCCTGGGGTCTTGCTCAGTGTCTCTGACATCCTGCAGTAATTATGATGACAGAGAGCAAGTGAGATACTAGCCACCCTTGTTCACATCTGTGGCCTGAAACAGCCCCTACCTTGAGTTTTGGTCAGGGGAACACCATGTTCTGGCAGGACTGCCTCTTCTTGAACGGCCGAGGCTTTGGTCATGCTGCTCCACTCATTTCAGAGATTACCTTGCACTGTGTGGGTATTTTCATATCACATACAGCAAGCAAGAAAGCAATGGGGCTGTTCTGTCCTTTGGCTCTACCCAGGTGTGCAGGGCACTCAGTATTACCAGTTTTTTTGCACCCGGTTAACAGAGTAGGTGGCTTGAATTACCACAGATTTCTTATACTCAAAATCCTGTTATGGTGAAAAAACCCTTGCCTTGTATGTAAAGATAAGAATTTATCAGCAGAATATTTAAAATCTTAACAGTTTTAACCAAGAATTGTTAGTCTGGTTACAATACTGAGACTTACAATTCAGATTATGTGTTGTTAAAATTAATACACACAAACTTTTTAGTATCTTCCCCATTCTCTGGTGTTATGCTCACCCTTTCTCTGGCCCACTGGCTCCTCAGGTTGATGGCTTCAGCCCTAAGGGAAGGAGGTGGCAGGATGGCAGCATCCTGCACCCTTGCTGGGGGGAGTACAATGGTGGTGGATGCAACCTTTGTGCTCTGGAGCCTGCCTGGGGTCATTTTTATACATTCACTGGTGTGCTCTACCCCTTGCTCTTCCTTCATTGGTTCACAGGTCTCACTACGTGTGAGTTTACTACCTGTGCTGTGGTTTACACACACTGGGTACTCAGTCTCTGTTATCCCTCAAACTGGTTTTACCCAGCTTGCAAGGCTGCTGTCCTTTGATGACCAGTAACTGAGCACTGCAAGCTGGTATAGCCCTGAAGCCTCCAATTTCATCCTGTGCCTCTACTCTTCAGTCCCCTGCTATCATCCTGCCATGCCTGTACTCCTTCATTTTTCATTCTAGGGCCATAGACAACTTCACTTTAAGAATAACTACTTAATATCTCCTAGTTACAGAAATATCTAGATGTGTAACTATGTAAATGTTATACCATACAATCATATAAAGCTAAGGAATAATTTCAGAAAATCAGGTAATAGTACCTGATTGCTGGATAATTACTGTAACAAACAAAGAAGCTAAAAAAAAACAACCAGGCAGGCTAGGACAAGTCCAAGCAAAGCCTGACAAGTGCAGAGACCTGAGGCCTGTGCTGCCAGTTTAACACAAGGCAGGCAGCTGTGTGACAAGCAACAACACTGCTGTATTTGCAAGGCTAAAGGCGATGCTGACCCATGTCTGTCTCCATGCTGAACGAGAGATGTCAGACTACACCTGCCTGAAGTGTAAATGTGAGATTCCCCCTTGACTTGTCTTTGTAGCGGGGCTGAGGGATGTGGGGGGGGGGGGGGGGGGGGAAGTGAGGGGAGTTTTGGTTCCCTTCCTCCAGGTACAGCCTTGGATGGTAGTGAGAAAAGAGCAAAACATACCCCAAGTGCCTCCTTCCAGAAACAGTGTGTGAGCCAGGGAGGCCGTTGCAGCCTGGTGACGTTGTCCGTGGAGCACGTGGAGGCTGCTGGGCTACAGCCGATGGCATAGCCCTGGTGCAGTCAGTGAGACAGGGGTTTCTGCCTGGCCAAAGGACAACCAGGGTGCCCAAACCTGGGATCACCACAAGCACAGCTGTAAATCACATCCCCACACTCTATAGCTGTGTCGACAGCTAATGAACCTGGTCGTTAATTGCTCCCAAAGTGAGCCTTTGGCTCATTTATATCCACATATCACCCACCGGCCTGAACAGAAATAGCTCAGTGACCTGCAGCCCTGCCTTTCTGCCCAGCCTTCCCGGCTGTGCTATGCCCTTGAGGTGGTCTGTGGGAGGCAAGGAACCCTGTTGCCTCACGCCCTCCATTTCTTGGGAAGGAGGAGAGCAGGACCTGCTGGTGGAGCAGGCAACACAGCCGAGCCAGCAGCGTCCACCGCCCGCATGAACAAACGGCGCCAGTGGGTGGGAGAGGTAAAATGTTAGTCTGCAGGAGGGAGAGTGGGAGGCTGTGAAAAAGATCTGGTGCAGAGAGGAAACACGAAGAGCAAGCGTAATAGGGAAAATCTGTTTGGTGTTGCAGCAACGAGAGCAGGTTTAGGGGAGTAGGACTCGGTGGATGTGGGGGGAGAGCTGAGAATGGGCCACAAAACAAATGGCATAGCGCAGCATGGACGTAGGCAGGGAGCAAGCTGTCTGCTGCTCTTTTGTGCTAAGTGTGGTGCCTGCCTCTTCTTCCACACTGTCTCTGGCAAATCCTGCAGTGGAAAATCACAGCACGATGTCAATACACCAGGAGCTATTGCCTGATAAAGCAAGTCTGGCAGACAGCTCCTGGATGCCGATCTTGACACTGGCAGGAAATCCCCTGCGGGAATGGCAGACACCCCTCATCACCACCGCTCTGTCTCCCATGGCTGGCACACAGGTACCGCATCATTCGCTGTCCCTGCAACCTCTCCAACACATTTTGCAAACACATGGAAATTGTATAGAGGGGAAGCACAAGCTGTGGCGTGACGGTTCTGTGTGGCAGCATGTCTGCCCCTGCACCTCCTTCCTACAGCACTGTGCATCTGGGACCTCTGTTTCTTCCACATTTCTTGATGTAAAATGAGGATCACTCTACTAAAATCAATTATGTCAGTTTTTCAACTGGTGCAAATTGGTGCTACTCTAGGGAATTCAATACATAGCAAAGGATCTCAGCTCTGTGAGCTCTCTCATCCCTAATGTTTACAGGCTGAATACCCATTCTTGAACAGTAGTTGACAGTAGGAGTGATGCTGGCTAAGACTGACCCTATTGATGCTGCACTGTGCAGTCATATTTCAGGAGGACAAGAAACCTGCACAGTCAGACAGGGTACCTTATGAATTATATCCCTGTGTGGATGTCAGGCCACAAAGCCACCCAAGCAGATGGAGGTGAGTGCAGGAAGGAGCCAGGAAGATGATATAGTGCACATACATCTCTTTCACTGGGAGCCCTGCCATCAATGCCCGTCATCAAAATGCTTTAGTCAAAAAACACCATCAAGCACCACATATAAGAGTTAACAGGAACATTTACTATGAAGACAGAGCAGAAAGGAGGCTTTCCTTTTGGCTGTGAAAGGGGAGACAGTCCTTGGCACCAGACTCATTAAAAGTATGATTTTATTTCAGAGAGGGCACACAAAACCTTGCTGAGGCTGTGTTAGCTTTCCAAGCTGTTTGACTGCTCCCAGTGTGATTCCCATGCCATGCCACCATTTCATCGCCTTAAAAAACCCACAACTGTAGGGAAGAAAGGGGCAACTGTGCTCTTTCTGGTACCTGTTGCCAAGGCAGGTCTGTTGAAAGCAGTCACCAGCCAGCCCTCAAGCCACCCCCTAGTTCAGGCAATCTGCTTATTGGGTGCTCCCTACCTACTTTTTTGGATGTAAAGAGGACAGCACTTGAAATATCTACAATTTTCTAGACCATCATTATATGTTTTCCACAAATCTCAGCTGACAGTATACTTGTGTAATTACCATCCAAATACCTCGCCTGTCCATCCAACTACCTCCTCCTTCTGACCACTGATGGTTACATGTGTGAGCAGTCAGCTGCTTGCAAGAGCTAGCTAAGTCTTTCAAATTGGCATTATGTAGTTGAAAAGTCTTTGGGTTCAAGAGCAGATTTGATCCTTCTGCTCTGTTTTGAGTTGCAAGAAACTCAGGAAGATTTGCTGCTAGATTAATAGTAAAAATGACAGAATGTTTCTGGTGGAGAAAGCAGATTTCTTTCTCTCTTGAAGACAGCTTTTCACATTCCCAGTGCTGCCTCCACTAGAAGCTTCTGTTTCTCGTGACCCTGCATTGTTGATTCAACTCTTCCCATCTCTTGTTTACTTACTTATGGCAAATTACAACCACTTCTGCTTTGTTTGCAAGAGTGTTAATCATTTTACCTGCTACTCTGGCTGACAACCACATATTAAGCAAGAGTCTTCTGTTGTAATACAGATGTCTCTCTCTGAATGCTGGCAAGTCTTAGGTCTTCCCTTGGCTTTCAGTCAAGTAAAAAAGTCATTCTTTGCTAGCTCAATTTAAAACATTTTCCTTGTTTCTTTTAAGCAAGTGTCTAGATCAATACCAGCAGTTTTTGGTAAATGGCATAGAATGACAACTCTTGCTAAGAAACTATATACTAGGCTGGTACAAATGGAAATAACTCACATGCAGTTTCACATCTTCTTTAATCAGCAATAGCAAGCAGAATTCATGTCACTTCAACTAGTGATAGTTGGGTTAACTATTTTTCCTATGAAGAGTGTACTGTTTGTATCTCTATCAAAAATCAGCATGAGGAAAGGACGGTTGAATTCAATGGTTGGATGAATAGACAGTGTCAGTATTTCAGCAGCAGTTCCTGCTGCTGCCTCAGTACCTCTCTCATCAACATCCAGAGCAGCCTTATGAACAACCTAAGAAGAAGAGAACAGACAGTCATTCTGGGCAGACAGCAGCCACCTGGGAGATGAATCAGACCCCTTTTAAAGCAGCCCTGTTTTGAAGGATCCATTGCAAAGTGAGTAGAAGCCACAGAGATGTGAGCTGTGTTGTAGTCATGGCTGCTCTAAATAAGCAGAGTGATGGAGATACAGAAATGTCCTAAAAAAAAAGTCCCAGGCTATTTTTCCTCTGTCCCAAAGATTGGATGAAGGATGAAGGCTCCACTTGTAAGAGTTTCTATCTCTAAAACTGAGTCTCTAGGGTAGGAGGACAGGCTGTGGTGTGCCCAGGAGTGTTACTGACTCCTGTCAAGGAGCTGAGTCCTCTCATGTTTCAGATACTGTCCAAGAAATCTTGGCCAATACCCGTCTTGGAAAAAACAGGTGTGCAGCAAAGTGATCTGATCTCCACTGTCACTGAGGGCCAAACTCTTCTTGTAAGCTTACTAGCTGAGGCCAGGGTGAGCCCAGCTGCAGGCAAGCTGGGAGCCAAATTTAGCTGGTGTTTCTGGATGCTACCACAGAGGTGTTTTCCTGCATGTTCGTGAAAGAAAGGAGAGGGCCAACAGCCATGGACTTACTTTAGAAACCTTCAGGTCTGGGGTGCCAGTGATGCCAGAGAGATCTGCCTGGTCAGTGAACACATCCACAATTCCCATCTTGCTAAGAGTGTTCGTTATTTCGTAGCTCCCAGAAATAGAAAATTTGGGGAAGTAGAGGCTCACCAAGCTGTTATGTAGAAGAGAAACACAGAAGGTAGTGAAAAATCCTCACCAAGGTAAATGATGGTGAGAAAGCTCTGTAATTCCCACGAGTGTCAAACCCCAGTGGCTTAGACCCTGAGTATACAATAAGCACTAATTCAGTTGCTGATGCTGATGGTGACACAAGCACTATGATTCTTACTACTACTAATACTAATACTATCTATCTGGTATTCTGCTTCAGCAAATCTGAGAGTGGTCTGCAAAGGAGGACAGTAACAAGATCCCCTCTTCACAGCTAGAGAAGACAAGGTGCAAAGGTGACAACCATGCTGCTCAAGCAGGTGAAGACCTGAAGTTGGGCACAGACAAGGTCTGCCTGGGGACAAGTGTAACAAACCCCAGCACTTTGAAAGTGAAGCAGTGTTTTTGGCATAACTGTGGCATTTGGTATGGCTCCAGGGAAGGTCTGTGCCCTGCTGCCTGCACCTTTGGACACCCCTATCCTCTAATCTTCTTCCTGTGGGTTGGCTGTGATCGAGTTTGCCTTTAACTACGAGCTATCTGTAGGCAGCTCCTGCATAGTGTGCTTTCTGTTGGATTTCTCTTCATGTACTGTCTAAGGATCCTCAGAGCCTCCAAGTCGTCTGCTGCAATGGTTCCCTTTAGGTAGCTCAAGTCTTTTGCTGTCTCACTCAAAGACAGCCCAGCTTGAATAGCAAAACAAATAGGAACCAAACCACACAGCTGTAGCCTTTATCTGATAGTGTCCAGTGCACTAGAAGATGGGACCAAGTGTATTAGCACTGGCATCAAGATAATAATAGATCTGAAACTACCATCCAGTTCTCACAACATCTCCCATAAAGAGCTTATTCCTGTGTTGATCTTGAAGGCACTTGAACCAAGAATTCATTTAGATAAGGATTTTTCCTGATTTTGCAGCTGAGAATTATGTATTTGTATTTTTCATATTTGAGGTATCACATTAATAGCTCATAACCAGTTTATTACCCACTATGTTTTTATTAACTGTGCTGGTATTTCTATAATGATGCACCAAGAATCGCGGCTGTGAACTGCACAGCCTTATTACTTGTGAGTCAGGGCTGAGCTTGGTATTAGGCACACATTAACTTGATATTACTCATCTACTGGTGCTAAGAGCTCTTCCCTCCGAGACAAAGAAAGTTGTAAAACATGTCAGCTGATGTTAGTGTCAATGGTAGGAGCTACAACAGAACCTCATTAGATTCTTACAGTTTTAAAACCAAAATGTCAGAAAATCAGCACACCTGCAATTAATCACCAGCCTGTTCTAACAACCACTGTGTGCTGCAATGGTTCTTGTAAGGAAGATATTTGTGTAGGACATGTTAAGTATGTAAGCATTGCTACAAACTGTTTATAGTTTATTTAAGGTTTAGTACATATGTCTGACTCATGCTGTGTTCAGTGACATATAAGAGGTAAAACATACTGGCTGAAACCTCAGTATGGGCGATCTGCCTTAGAATTTCCACCTTCCCACTCAGACAATGGACTGTTTTAGAAGTGTCGGTTGAGGCTTGCTATTCGGGACTCCTGGGAGCCCATCAGGATGGTCTCCACTCTAGTGAGGAAAGCAGCAAGTCATGTAGGCATCAACAAAAGAATAGTTAAAATACCAGCCAGCTGCAAGATATTTACAGCTAGGATGCACAAGCCAAAAATAACCCACTCAGTTCCCAGAACCAGCAAATTCATAGTGTTTGCATTCCCAAAAAAAGTAAAAAAGACTATAAATCTAGGTGCTGCTGCAACTGACTGGCAGAAGATTACCTCTGGAAGAGATGTTCTGACCATTCCTGGACGGTTTCCTTGACCAGAGTTTCCTCTAACTGCTTCATTTTCCCTTTTGCTGGCAGAACCAGAAATGCCGTAGCACTCCCATTATAATGAAGACGTACCACTGTGCATGACAGCTCCTCATCAAAATAGAGGTCGAATCTGCCTGTCTGGTACATCATAGGGACTTTCACAGTCATTTCAGCATCCACAAAGAACTCCCTTTCTTCAGTATGCTCTGGTTTAAAAGGCTTTTCCCAGCTGCCTGATAGAGAGAGGGAGAATACAACTGAATATCCGTGCCTCGTCCCATCATAAACTGTATTTTATGTAACTAGTAATAATATTCACCTATTGGTCCATTTGTTAAATTCAGAATTTTCAAATATAATATTTTGAAAAGTGTATCACAGGAAGGCAAATATCTTTTACCTGGTCAAAAGAGTGCATTAGATTTAAATTTCACTTTATTTTTTCAGATGCTAGTTAATGAACTAATTAGGCATTTTCTTCATACCTACCACTACTTTTCTGTTTAGGTGATCTACGTGGCCTTTCTGTAAGTTGTCATTTAAGGGCATACTTGACTTCGTGTGTTCTCATGTACTGTATGCATTTCATTTCTGTTGACTCTAATCATAAGCCTCAATTTGTAGATAAAATTAATGCAGGATTTCATCTCTCTGTTGTTATGTCAGGCTTAAGAGCACACCACCTATTTTGCATCAGAAATGCACCATGTTTCAAATTTGTTCCTTGAAATATCCTCTCCTGTTCATCCCTTGCTTCTTCCATATATAAATATGTTAGTGTCTATACATAAAGGATTTTGATAGAAAAATAAAAAAAAGAGTATGTAGTAAATTAGGCCATTGAATCATGCATACTTTTAAAGAGAGGTATTAAAAGGATTAGGTCATGCGTGCATCTCAGCTCCTTCACTGAAAATTGGAAGAACATGGGGTAATCATCAGTTATGGCTAAACCTATGAAAGTGAGCTCGGGCTGCACAGGAAGCTGCGGCTTGGATCAGAGGTCCTGCAGCTGCCACAAAAAGAACCAAGCCTGTGTGGCCCCTGGCTGCCTCCTCGTGCCAAGCAGGGTCCTGCCACCTCTCCACCACCTCCAGTATGCCATTAGAGGCTCTTCTGACCCAGCAAAGAGCATTTGAAATTTCCCCTAGACCAAATTTCAAATGAGGTAGCTGACATTAGATCTATTGATAAGAATGAATAACGTGAATGCAAGTCCTAGAGGACTTACCTTTAAAGAAAACAAAGGTAGCCAGAAGCATTACAGTCTGTGGATCCATGTCCTTGACCAAATCAGCAATTTTCCCATGTGTTTTCCTCTCTATATAATCATTGATCTGCTTCTCAGCCTCCATGGGATTATTGAAGTTAGTGGTAAAAGCCTCCAGCTGATACAGAGCTTTAGCATCATCTAAAAATTTTTTTAGAGGTTTCAGCTTCTCTGTTAGAAAGATGGCATTCCCCATGTTGAGCTGGACCCCGCCCTCGGGATGGCTCAGCATGTGGATGAGGTTGTGGAAGCCTTCCTGTATTTCTTTCTCCTGAATCTCTGTAAGGTTGAAGGTGAGTCCTTCCAGGATCTGAGTCTGAGTGGTTGATCTAGCCCCTAGGGCCAGCATTGCAAATGCAGTGGAGATGCTTACAGGAGAGAAGAAAATGTTCTTATTAGGTGCCTCCAGTGTAATCTCTTTAAAAAACTGAAATGCAAAGTCAGCATTGTTTGGCACCAGTTTGAGGCAAGCAATTGCTTCATGTGCATGGTGTTTGTGTTCATTTGTATCATGTCCATTGTGGTGGCTGGGTAGGAGCTGACCATGGGCAACAGCATGAAGCCCAGCCAGAAGCAAACTCATGTAGAATGTGGTCTTCATCTTCTTGTATTAAAGTCCTATGGAACAAAGGAGAAACTATTACTAACATAAGTAAATTAATTAAGTAGAAATAGTTATTCTGTCATTTCCAGTGAATAAGAAATCTTAACTCTTTCTTTTGTGTTCAGCTCTTGGCAGATTTTTATTATTCCCCACCCCCATCCCCTTGGCCTCCTGGCAAGTCTCTGCCAATTCTTCCTACCACCCTCACCTTAAACACCTGTGCAGGCAAAATTCAGCATGGATTAGGTGAATACACAGCAACCTCAGGATGCCAGAGAGTGGAACATATCCCATCAGAAAACACACTATGGCTAATCACTGGAAGGTTGTGATACTACCATGTTTTTGTCAGTAGTGGTCTAAGACAATTCCTGACAATTCTAAGACAATTCATCATAGGAGAAGTCTGGATGGTTTGTGAGTAAAGGGAGGAAGAGGAAATCCATGCAAGTGGGCAGCAATCAGTAGCTACATACAAACAGAATTTGAGCAAACAGGCATTAAGGAAATCTTTAAATAAACTTTTGGTCAGGTTGGTAAGGCACCCTATTTCAAGACAGGACAAACAATGGCAGCTGTTTTTCAGTAGCAAATAGAATATAAAGCCCTATATCTCTAAGGAATAGGTGCTCTTTCTTTCTGAATAAAAGTGATTAAACACTTTAAATAAATAAATAAGAACCTGAAGTAATATGTTGTCTCTTAATAGACAAACTGAACCATTGGAGTGGGTTCATTTTCAGCACAGCAGCAGAAGTCGATGTCATTAACAAAAAAAAGGCCTTATTTTTATCAGATGCTCTACTGGTCAAAGGGCGATACATTTATCAGCCTGTTAATGCTTGGCTGTGGTAGCTGCATTCCTTTGCAGAGCTGACACTCTGCACTGTATAAGCTCTTACAGAGGGACCTTGGAAATGTGGATATGAGTATCCCAGTGATCCCCATTTCTGAGGAGAAATCTAGGGCAAAGAAACTGTGACAGACTTGCAAAGAATTTGCGGAGATAAGCCAGATTTCCTAAAAATTGTGCAAAGAAAGACATATTAAACCAATTGCACCTTTCTGCTCTGGTGTGATTCAACTTGAGAGATTGTTGTCAGAAAGTGCTAAGCTCATGGTCCTGCTTTCTCCATAACATCAGAAGGAGGAATTTGTATTGTTAGTTGACTACGCAGTTACAGTTAGACATGCATAAGAACAAAACATTTTTGAGCTATAATCAAATATTCAAACATTTACATGTTTGATATAAGTATTTCTAAAAAGCAGGCCTATTTGCTATAACATCTACTGTGTTACTGACAAATGGAAGAACCATAAGGGTTCTTGGTAACTATATTTTCAATTACTGTGCACAGTAGTTTTAAATTATAGCTTGGCCTTCTCAGATTTTGACATTGAAATGATACTTCTCAATATATCTAGCTACTTGTAACTCAACATTAAGAGCTCCAGTTCTGAATATTTGAAAGCGCTATCAGTGAGCCAATGTATTAGTCAGACTTCGAAAAGAAAACCAACTCCCGAACAAAAGCGTCAGACCTAAGCCTAATCTATCCCCACATATCCAGCAGGGCGATTCAGAAGCCGCCTCTGGATAAATTATTCACTGTGAGCTATTTACTCAGCTGCAGTCATAATTTATTAAGAATAACACGAATACCAAAGAATAAAACATTTCATTTTAAATATAAGTCATCACCTGCTCCCCATCTCATCACATTAATATTTATTATAAAATACAACAGATAGACTTTTCTATATACACATTCAACTGTCAATTTGTGTTTATTTGGAAAGCAAAATAGACATAGATTTTAACTGACCTGGCCACATAATTATGGCTAATGTGATATATAGATAGCATGGGTTTGCTGTAAGGATTCTGTAAAATATCAGCTACAGTTTTCTGAAGGTTTTTTCCTATCCTGATACTTTGCTCTATGTAGTTATGACATGTTTGCATTTCATGGTTAATTTATGTACTTTCATGGAATTAATTTCATTTTATTACAGCTCTGAATTCACAGATAATTAAATGCAGTCTGAATCTGAATCATCCATCTGTTACTCAGTACTGGCCAACCACAAACAGTCAAGACACATGATTCAGCCCTCACAAAAATCTTGATAATGGTTGATTTTAAAATCATAAGATTATAAAAGACTCAGTAGCTGCAGTTTGTAGAGGCCTTTTTTGTTGTTTAAGCCTTGAATAAAGAAGTGGCCCACTCTAATAGGCCCTTCTTTGAAATGTAAAGGTACATTTATAATAGACTTTGCATCCTGTAAGCCTTTAGAATATGATTTGTGATTGTTATTTCATACTTTATATTTACTTTTCCATTTGATATTATTGTGGCTTTTAGTTTAGCAAGTGATCAGCCAACGATAAATTGACAACAGAGATCCTTTCAGTATGAAGCAGAAGATGCAGATTCTCATATGGTCTTAATGATCAAGGGATTTTCTTACTAAGCATATTTGCTAACAATTTATTAAAAAGCAAAGAGCTGAGACGCTGTGCTAAAAAGACCTCAGTGAATTCCCTGTCTGAAAGGACTATTTTTTGCAGGAAACTTCCATTTTAAGACCTTTACTCATATAATAAAAACAATTTGTTCATCAACATGGGAGTAGAAGTGGAAAGCTCTTCAAAATCTAATTCCAAATCTACACTGACTTGTTGAACAGCCTGGAAGGAAACCTGTTTTGTTCTCTTTGTCTATGTTATGCAATGACAACATATTTGTGGTATTCAAAAGGTTGCTTTCATGAAGAGCTTTCAATCAAACCAGACAATGGCACAAGAGCATGCCAACACCTGGAGGACAGTGTTCCTTTAAGCAATTTATCTGTAATAGACTTCATAATGACACTTGTTGAATGTATTATCTCTTCCCTGTTACGCAATCTTCCCTACCATGCAACCCAGAATGGCAATACTTATTTTGGACAGTATATTCTAGGAAGAAGATGTAGAAAACTGGGATTGGCTGAAGTTACCTTAGAATAATTCTGCGAGAAGACCTGGAAAGGAGCTGGACTAAGTTTTCTGACTGACAGAGCCTGTTTCTTTGTGGATATAGCTAATTTTTCCACTTTAGGGCTAATTTTTATCTCTATGATTTGGAGAAACAATTCGGAAATAAATTTTCTGCCTTTAGATTACCACATAATAGTACAGGAGATTAATATTCATCCTATGCTATTCCCGTGAGGGGTCCTCACTGATAATCTCATTTCAGACAACATGAAAATTTGCACTGCTCAAAAACGTATGCAAGCTTGATATAGAAAAGCCGTTTGCTCACCAGATGGTGCTGCTTCCCTCCTGATTGCTTCTAAATGAGGAAATGTAAGAAATCTGTTTCCTGAAAGCTCACTGGGAGAGCACCAGGTACACCAAGACATGCCCCCGCCGCCCCCCACCCCACCCCCCCCAGTGGTATCTGATGAAGTAATCTCAGCTTCTTAGGGCCATATAAAACATTTAAACAAACAAATAAAAACAAATCACCTAAGCACACAAAAAAAGTCACAAAAGGAAGACTTGACATCTGTGTGTGAAAAAATTACCTCAGAAGCCTACTGTCTTGGACCACCTACTCACAGGAGCACCACAAACTTAAATGTGCTTTGCTGGCTAGCCAGAAAGATCTCTGTGTACCTCATTGTATGTGCCTGGACATGCTCCAGGGCTTTTCCAGGCTGATCAGCTAGGTGCTTACAACTCTTGTGATTCAGAGTTTTAATGTCTCTGTGCCTGAGGCCCCTGGGAAGATTGCAAGCACTAGCCAAGGGCATTAGATTCTGCAGAGAATCCAACCACTGTGACTATTTCATTAAAAGTAATTCCTTTTGCAGCAGAAATAAGGAAGCCAAGTTTACACTATCCTTTAGAAATGTATGTGACTGTTCACAGAGCTGTTCCCAGTGCCATCTATCTTCTGTAAAACAGCTTAACATTGGAGAGCTCCCCTGGCAAGTGTACCCTCCAAGAGTGACATCACCCACTTCTAGGCCTCCTTTTGCCTGGAAAGAGGTGAACATGAGCTCTCACTCTTCTACCATCAGTATTTTCTGTTGAACTGGAATTACTGCACATAGTCAGGGATGAAGCATCCTTGAGGCCACAGGATAAAAAAGAAAATAAAAAAGAACCAGTGCAGTGGTTAGGGCAGTCAGGTGGGACAAAGGAATTTTTCTTCTCTTTTCAAAACAGTAGCAGTGCCAAGAATAGACCAGACCAGGTTCACAGTTTCTACTTTCAAGTGTGCACCTGACTGCTACCCAGTCTCTGGCTCCATGAACATGTTGGCCTCACTGTGATCTTAGCTCCCCTGAGCATGAGGAGAACATAATTTTGTCTCCTTCCCTTTCAATGGCCCCGTAATCTGGTGATTAGAGCAACAGGGAGATGCCTCATCTGAAAGGGAAGCAGACCTTAGATATTCCATTCCCTAAGCAAAGATATTTCTGGTAGACCTTGGATATAAAAATCGGAAGAATTACTTAAAACGAACTGCCAATACATTAGGTATTGCTTAGGATATGCTGGCTCCAGAGATCATCTTGCTTCCCTGCAAGGGAACTGACACCCCACCCTGGCTTTTAGATTCTTACTCCTCCTGTCAGCTACCTGACAATGTGCAGGCAACTCCATGCATAAACTGTGATGCCCATGTCCTTTATATCCAGCTGATCCAATAAAAGCTTCTTTATGACTAGAACAATTCCTAAACCAGACTTCAATATGAGGTACAACCCTAGGAAAGACTTAAAATCAATTGCAAGGAACAAGAAGATACATTTTTCAAGTTTCTATAGGAAACAAAAAAATTACTTACAGTAGCTTCCAAGGATCCTGCTGTATTCTCTAGGACTACCCTGCAGCTCCCTCTCTTATTTATACTGTAAAGAGCATTATGAAAGCAGAGCGTCCTCTAGAAAACATTAACCAGGGCAGACAAGTGTTATTACTTTAGGAATGGTGCAACAGTGAAGACAATTTTTTGGGGAAGGCACCTGATTTTTGCTGTATACACATGGCCAAACCCTGCCTTTACTTACAACAGTCATGAGTCTTCCTGCATTTCTGCAGATCCTCCTGCTGGGAATCCAGCCCCTCACTCCAGGAAATACTTCACATGCATCATTAACTTCTGTAAAGTGCATGAATTCATACAGTAGAAGTGCTGAAATGAGTAAAACTAAAAACATACATAATACTAGGCAAGAGCCTAAGGAAAAGGCAGCTGGATGCATTCTGCAGCCAGATCTCTTAGTATTTTGCACAGAGATATTTTGCTTCCTCTACACCAGACTTTTAATAGCTTTTATCTAGCATATTTGTTTTAAATGATCCACTATTTCTTAATTATCTACATTGCTATTAATAAGGGCCAATTTCTGGGAATATCACTAATAAAATTAAAGCAGTAGTACTGATATTTATAGTGGCTGAGGGTTGCTATAGGGCTGGCTACTTGACAGCAGATCTGGGCTCTCAGGAGGTCATGGTACCCAGCACACCCTGGCCAAATTGGTGTCACCTGTACCTCATGCAGCAATGAATTGAAGGACAAAGTGTTGCCCTGTGCTCTGCAAGCATGGGCTGACACAAGGTGCAGGCACTGCTGAAATGCAGGCAAGGAAGTGTCAGGCCAGTACACCAGAGCTTGCTTTCACACAGGGGTGAACCCATGTGGTCAGGCCACCTGTGTTTTACATGATCCCCCTTTAAAGCCAAACTCCACGCAGGAGTCTGTGCTTCTGCAGCACCCATAGAAGGGTAACCACAGGGACTGTGCTAATGTGGGTGTAACCGAGGAACTGGAAAAACAGAGGAACTCGAACAGGTCAGTGCCTAGCTGAATACCTTCCATCCAGGAAGGAGCATCCCCTTGGGAGGTGGGGGATTGCAGGAGAAAAGGTGCTATAATTCATAGAATCATTTAGGTTGGAAAAGACCTGTAAGATTACCAAGTCCAACCATAAACCTAACACTGCCAACCAAATCCACCACTAGACCATGTCCCTAAGGGCCACATCTACACCTCTTTTAAATACTTCCAGGGATAGTGACTCAACCACTTCCCCAGGCAGCCTGTTCCAATGCTTGACAAGCCATTTGGTGAAAATTTTTTTCCCTAATATCCAATATAAATCTCCCTGGCACAACTTGAGGCCATTTCCTCTTGTCCTATTGCTTGTTACTTGGGAGAAGAGACTGACACCCACCTTGCTGCAACCTCCTTGCAGGGAGCTGTAGAGAGCGGTAAGGACTCCCCTGAGCCTCCTTTTCTCCAGGCTGAACAACCCCAGTTCTCTAGGCTGCTCCTTGTAAGACTTATTCACTAGACCTTTCACCACCTTTGTTGTCCTTCTTCGGACGTGCTTGAGCGCCTTAATGTCTTTCTTGTAATGAATATGTCTTTTCTTGCATTATACTTCAAAGAAGGAATCTTTCAGAAAGAGAAGCTTTAGAATAATGGGATAACTCTTTTGGTGGGTTTTTCCTCTGGGAAATTCCTCAGTGGTTAAGAACAAATGGAAGTATGTATTTTCCTCTGTTTTCCAGGATGTATCCCTGCACATTTGCAACTACCAGTAGGTGCATCATGGAGGGTTCTGTGCATGCAGGGCTGTCAGAGCTGTTACAAATAATTTCTTTCATGACTTCTGTTTCTCCTCTGTGGGTGTCTCTCACCCATGCAAAGATAAGCAGAGTTCAGATCCAGGCTGCTAGAACATGTGTCTGAATTGTTTATCAGCAAAACCTGTTAATCAGTGAAAAGAACAGCTGGGCACATGCAACCTGTTTCTCTTTAAAATAACAAATGAAAACAGCCTCTGAAGTTACAGAGCATTACCCAGAACCTGTGCAGAGTGAAGATGAATAATACATACACTAAGAGACAAATGAGAACAAAATTAAAGAAGAAAAACCTGCAGCTATGAGTAAAGTTACTGGGTATAGTGAAGAAAAACCCAACTGACTTAACATGACTTCATTTAAGAGTGGTTTAGTGTTGTAATAGAAAGTGCCCTTTACTTGCTGACATTTCTATGGCAGTGCAAGAAGGAAAATGAATGAAATAAAATCTAATCTATATCAGTCTCCAATGTTATATGCGATATGTTACCTGATTTTTTTTCCCTCATGTATACAATTTCATCCAATCATGTAAATTATCCTGAAATTTGCAGAGACTCTCAATATTTGATGGCAGAATATGTTGCATGTGAACTTGCAGCTCTCTTTTTGTGCAGGCAGAGGGCTTATATAGGCACCTTTCTGATATTTGGAAAGACAGCTCATTAGCTGTAATGCTGTTAGGAATCCTTCCATTTGCTCCTCTTGGCCTGGGACATTAAGTATCCTAATAATTTGAACCCCAAGTTACTTTAGGGGTTTTAAAATTATTATTATCATTGCAAGATCTTAATAATGCTATTTCATTTTCAGTAAATTGGCAACATAAAAAAAAGTGTCATGCAGCATGAATTCCCTTGGAAACAGTCTGGCTGTAGTCCAAAAAGAATTAATTATTTAAATTAGAAAAAACTGTATGCTTGCTTCTGTGGCAAAGAAATGCTTTAATATTTTTAAATATTTAACTAATTACTCTGAAAGCTATTCTAAAACACGATGGGTTGCTGTTCTTCTGATGGTGCCCTTTGGAGTACAGAGAGCACACAAGTCCCTGCTATGATAGTGCTGAGGTTAAATGTCAGCATGGAGCTGGTGAATGCTGTATCTTTCTCTCCGCTGCCAGGCTGTTTAATTTGTGGAGCTCTGTTGCTCTCTGTGTTTCAAGGGAAAATGTACTTGTGGTTATGTGAATAGTTCAACAGTGACCTGCTGGAAGAAGTTACCCACAGTGCCAATACAGATCAGGCACAACTGTGTCGTGTCTGCTCCAGTCCTTCCAAGAGAAGATAAGGCAGACCCTTACCTTTAAATTGCTGCTTCCTTGATTTCATGCTGTACTCTGGTCTTGCCCCCTGCCAGCCCCACACAGTAGGTCCAGGCTCACTCCAAGGGGGAACATCTCACTCAGACATTAATTCTAGCCCTGGTAAGGTAATGCACACCTAGCACTGTCCCCAAGCCACCACAGCCACAGTGAGTCCCTACCCTTGCTTTCATTCTAACATCAGTTTATTTCTGGGTCCCAAAAGACTCTTACTTTCAGTCGCTTCGAAAAATTGGCTTTGAGTCCAGTTCCTCCTCTTCTCAGGCTGTGGTTGCACAACTGCTTTAACTCCACCAAAGTGCAGGATGCTGTTGCCAGGGGTGTCTCATCTTCCTGCATCCCTGCCATCTCTCCAGGACAGTCAGTGGGCTGGCACCCAGGACAAGTGAGGAGAGGCTGGGAAACCTGAGCTTGTTCAGCATGGAGAAGAGAAGGTGAAGGGTGAGGCTATACCTGCCATCCTCCTTTACACAATGGGCTACATTAGAGAGAAGATGGAGCCAGAGGTGAACAGTGGCAGTGTGTAAGGCGGGGGACACAAGCTGTGGCAAGGTAAATGCAAATGAGATATAAGGAAAGTAATATTCACAGGGAGGTGAAACACAAGGACAGATCGCTGTGTGAGGCTATGAAACTGCTTGTCCTTGGAGGCGTCCAAAGCCTGGCTGGACATGGCCCTGAGCAACCTGAGCTAGATTCCAGGCTGGTGCTGCTGTGAGCAGGTGGTGGGATTGGATGACCTCCAGAGGTGCCTTCCAACCTAAATTATTTGACTTTTCTGATAAAAATGACTGTGAAACCATGCTCTCAGGAGTCCTTGTCTCCACTCGCACTGCATGTTTGCACTGCACTCTGCAGAGAGACCTCCTTCTGCTTCTCACCACATGACTCCACAGGCTTTAACCCTGAAGCACTCAGCCCCCTGGAAAGGTATCATCTCCCTCGTCCTCTGGCATGCCGCAGCAGATCCAGCACAAGGCAAGCAGACAGCCTCTCTCCTGGCTGCCCAGACACAGGCTCTGCCAGAGCACAGCACACAATATGCACACTGGGAACAAACAAATCTGGTGGACCATCTGCCACGCTCCCAGCAGGCCACAGCCGCGGCAGGCGGCACGCTCCGCTCAGCGGGGCTGCCTGAGCTCAGGCTTGCAGCACTGCACAGGACTGTGCTTTTGTCCTCAGAGATGTCAAAAGTTTCCAGCACTGATCGTGGTCTCAGTAGGGATCCATGTATCTGCCTTGATTTCTCTAGACCTGCCTGTAATTAGGACCTGCTATGATATGCTTTTTAAAAGCCTGTGTGGGAGGGGAGAAGGAAAATGGTGAACTTTGGAAGCAGAAAACTTGAATGGGCTATTTCAAAATTAGAAGTAAGTTGCTGCCAAAGAAATACTTGATACTGTTATTTTCCTTCACATATCTCCTTTAAGATGGTAAGTTTTCAGATGTGCCCTTAGTGGGGCATGCCAGCAGTTGAGATTTAACTCTCTTTTCTTCCTCAGAAATGCAAGAAGCATGACCGCGGGTGTCTCAATGGGTCTGACTCTTTGCTATCTAGCCTCAGGACAAGATAAAGCATCTCTAAGATGAACTTGTATGATTGCAGTGGGGAGAACCGTCTGTAATTGACAAAATCCTTTAGCACAGAAGAACAGAGTTTGGAAAATGTTCAAATGCACATTAATTTGTTTTGTACATTTGCTTTTTTTTATTATCTGAGTAGACTTATGTTCTATTTTCTTGTGCCATGAATAAAAAATATATGTGAGTGGGTCTGAGAACAAATGTTGACAGTTCTCTACCTTTTATCTGGGAAAATCACATTTCTTTCTGTGTCTGTTTGCAATTGTTCCCTCCAGAGAACTGTAGGGAAGAGGAAGATTCAGGGAACCTGTTGCTTCTATGTGGTCTAAACATACTCTGTGTTAGATCTTTCTTTTGGTAATGGTTGGTTCTTTCACCAAAGAAAAGCCCTTGGTTTCTGCAGGTTTAAAATGTCTGCACACCTCTTGCCCTGTGCTGTGAGATAGGTGATCCATAAGAGATTTAAACCTTGTAAATTGCCCAGAGGGCATCAACTTCTGCACATGCCCTATGGAAACACTTTCTTCTTTCAAAACCCTCCTTTAAAAAACACATCACTTCTGCCAAGATGCCTCTAGGTCTCTCTGAAATGGCTACAAAATTGGAGCCTGGCCACTTCCAGAAATACCCAGCAGAGGGAAAAGTAGCATATTATTTAGCTTGAATTTAATCCCCATAAATCTACCATCACCTGTGTGTTAGGCTGATCGCTCCAGAATTTGCATTGTCTTCTCTTCCCCCAGAATCTCATTTTTTGTCCCATCTACCATCTGTAGTGATTATTATATACTTAGACACCTCAGAAACAGATAGTATGGGATACTGCAGGTGATAAAATGTGGGACTTTTGGACAGGCTGCCATGTTAACTGCAAACTCCTGCGGTTAGGAAACGCCAGGATGAAGGTGGCTGTGCTGTGCTTTTTGGCCAGAGGTAGATGCTGGAGTCAGGCCCCGCTGACACTGATTTGACATTACATTTCTCCAGAAGCAAAACTGGACATCCCCCCCCGTTCCTGTACCCAGCTGCCGTATCTTGCCCCTGAGCTGCACTCTGCCTCCCCCTCCTGTCTTACCTGGTGTCTTCATGGCAGTGATAATGAAAATACTGAACCAGCCTACACCCAGAGCACACCCTGAGAGAACCCAATTTCTCCTTAACGATGGATCACTAAAACCTTTGAAAATGGTTTCCAATCTTGCACCAATCTTATAGTGCACATTTCTGTACCTTATGTAAGAATATGCCACGTAAGACAATAACGCCTTACTAAACCTAAATATAGCCTAGTATTGCTTAGCGAAGCTGTACTTTAGCTCAACGATTTCCTAATGTCAAGGCTTGTTACTCTGCCATTGCAGAGGATTAGGTTGGTCTGATGTGGTTTGTTTTTGACAAAGCTATTTTCATTTTGTCATCCTGTTTTTTTCTCGATATTTATCATCTTGTTATTTTCTAGATGCTTTACTAATATTTCCAACTTTTTTCCAAGAACTGGAGTTGGGCTGAGTGACCTATAATTCTCTAACTCTTCTATTTTTTAAAAAAAGAAAAATACATATTATTCTTTTCCAGTTCTCTGCAAATTTATTTCTCTTTTGGTTTGTTTTTGTTTGTTTTTTTTTTTAAGGTTGGCTTGTTTTCACTTAGAAGCACAGTCTTCTCTGCCCCTTTGCAGGGGCTGGGGGGAAACTGGGAAGCTCTGAGGGGTTATGAGGTGTCCATAACTGGAGTGGAGAGATGGGGAAAGTTGTAAATGTCAGGAAATTAATGTGAGGGTGACCCCCACATAAACACTTTTTCTCTCCACTTCCCTAAACCACTGCTTGAGTAGGAATTATGCACAAGTGTAAAAACAAAGTCATGTCTGTTTATGCAGAACTCATTATAATCAGTGCTGGCAGTGTTAACCCCTCCAACTGAAGGCTTTTAATTAGTAACAGATTAACCACTGTGGAAATACACCTTAATAGTCACCTTCTGTTGTTGATGTGAACATGCTTTACTAACCCACTGTAATCAATGATTCAAAGGTAAACAGTAGGTATTGCCAAGTATAGAGTTTTCTGAAGGATTGACTGTCTCCCCCAGATGGTCAGCCTATCAACACAGTGAGATCAGCTGTACTGAAGGGGGAACTGATCCTGCCTCTGTATGTATGTAAGGATCTCTTGCAGCAATTGTCATCTCTCCAATCTCAAATCCTTAGGAACAGCCTGCAATGAAATAATAAGAAGTAATCCTAATTTTTTGAATGTGCGACATGAGTCTATGATGAAGTACTTGTAGATGTGAACTGTTTTTAAAGAGAATTGCCCCTTGAACAGACAAATACCTGACACTTTTCACTGAGCAAACAAGAGTGTTCTTGTATTCTTGGAAGAGGAAAATATCTCCCAATACTGTTGTGTAAAGATGGTGGAAAGACCATGCACCACCATAGGCAGGTCCAAGCAGACTGGCGGGCTTGTCTTGTCCATCGCTGTCCCAACAGATGGATAAATTAGGCATAGCGGTTGACTCTCATCTTTAATTAAAGAAAAGCAAAATAAAATAAATCTCGTTCAGGCAGACAACTGTCTGTCCTTGAAGCACTTAAGTGACTATATTCTTTAAAATATCATAAATACTTCACATGTATGTAGTCAAAATCTTTATTCACAACCACTAAAAGTTGCTGTTTGTATTGATTGATAAGGAGACTAGTGGCAATGTCTGGCACTTGTATGCGTAATTAGGGTAACTGAGTGAATATTTTGGCACAAGTTTAGTTTCACTTCCTTGTATTTATGACATGCTTAAACCAGTATCAGCTTACACACACTACATAATCGCCCATCTGCTCTGGAAATGCTGTACAGTGAAAGTTATTAGTTCTTGAACCTCAGCTTCAAGCTTCAAATATGCTGTGGTAATCTGTTAAACCAACAGAAAAGTATGGAAGTACACATGGGAGAGAATGGGGAGAAAACCAGCAAGGTTCGGTCTGAAATAAGTGTGAATAGTTTCAGTGAAATTTAGTATGGAAAAGGTTCAGTATGAACATTTACTGAAAACATAAATAACAATCATAGAATAATAGAATTATAGAATGCCTGGTTAGAAGGGACCTCAAGGATCATCTGGTCCAACACCCTGTACAGCTGAATCTTAAAAGCATCCAATGTTGGGGAATCCACCACTTCGCTGGGAAGATTATTCCAATGGCTGATTGTTTTCCTTTGTGAAATTTGTGAAAAATTGTGAAAAATTTCCCTTTTGTGTCCAGTTGGAATCTCCCCAAAAGTAACTTCTACCCATTACCCCTCATCTTTTTCATGTCACTCCTTGTAAAAAAGAGGTTTCTGTCTTTGTAGCCACCCTTTAAATACCAGAACATAGTGATAAGATCTCCCCTAAGCCTTCTTTTCTGAAGGCTGAACCAACCCAGTTCTCTCAGTCTTCCCTTTCATACGGCAGGCTTCCCAGTCCTTTGATCATCTTTGTGGCCCTTCTCTGGACCCTTTCTAGCCTGTCCCCATCTTTTTTGTATAGCGGGGACCAAAACTGAACACAGTATTCCAGGTGTGGCCTGACAAGCACTGAGGAGGGTGGGATAATGACTTCCCCACTCAGTTTGGTATCATCAGCAAAATTCATCAGGGTACACTTCATCCATCATCCAGATCGCTTATGAAGATATTAACCAACGTTAGGCCCAATAATGATCCCTGGGGGACCCCACATGTGACAGGGTGCCTGTTTGAAAAGAAGCTATTTACCACCACCCAACGTTGTTGATCAATCAACAATGATTGATGACTGAAAATCAGTATCTATTCACCCCTGGTGCATAAGACTTTTCTCGGTACATAAGTTGTAAATAAAGAGGAGAAATCTCTTTGGGAAGGAGGTGAATTGTATGAACTATAACATCCAACAAGAGGAAACACAGACTTTTCAAAGCTGTTTTTACAGATAATTTCATCTTATTTAATCTTTTTTCTTTAATAAGGACAGAATTAATATAGAGCTATTTTATAGCTGGGCAGCAAACCTGTTGGTGCTGCGGACCCACTGTCTCCACTAGACTTGTTTCAGGGGAGTTTCCCTTTGGACCAGGTGTCTCCTAGCACTGAGTAGACATGCTGGGAGGTCCTAGAAGGCATCTATCCAGCTTCACCCAGAGGGGAGTTGGCTCCCACCCCAGGACTCTGATGTCTATGCAGCCTGTTATTCCTATCCTAAAGGCATCCCACATTTCTGACTTGTTTTCTTTTGTTTAATGCTTAGTCCTCTAGTCAAGGGAAAAGTAAACTATGGTGCATAATTCAGCACTTTATCTCCATCTCTAAAATATCCATGGAGAAAGGAGGAGATGAAGGATTTTTATGAAATTGGTTTTCCTTTTAGCTCAGATTTTCTTCTGGTAGGTTATGTTCTTTCCCATCTATTCATTTGTGCTTTATCAGGTGGGGTGAAAAACCTGCTGGCATTTCCCAGGGAAGAAAACTGCAGTGGAAGGCCCAGCAGCTGATCACCCTCACCCAGGATGTTTGTAATACATTGTTCTCCCAGAGATAATGAACTTGTTTGGTGATCTGCAGCAAAATCCTGTCCCTCAGGGAGTTCACCAAAACTTCTCTTCAGCTGGCATCTCCCAATCTGTGGTGGTTTGATGCTGGCTGAATGCCAGGTGCCCAACAAACCCTCTCTATCACTCCCCCCTTCAACTGGACAGGGGAGAGAAAATATAACAAAAGGCTCATGTGTCAAGATAAGGACAGGGAGATCACTCAACAGTTACCACTATGGGCAAAACAGACTCAACTTGTGGAAATTATTTAATTTATTACCATTCAAATCAGAAAAGCAACTTCCTCCCAACCCTTCCTTCTTCTGAGGCTTAACGAAATTGGTTGTTAACACCAGTCTGGCATGGTGTTTTGTTCACACTGGGGTAGACCTGGGGATGAGACTGGTGAGGATTAAGAAAGTGTGCAGGACTATAAAGAGACACCAACATTTCTCCAAGGGGAAATGCTCCCATCCCATGCACACCCACTTCAGCAGCAGCTGAGTCCTGCTTCTGCTGACTGAAACTCCTGAATGTCATGAAAGCACAAGGAATAGATGACACAAATGATGGATGCATGGAAAATTCTGGTAATTAATTGCTATGAAATATTATTAATGGTGTTGCTCTTAAGAAACCTGTTTCAGTTTTGCTTTTTTCCTAATTTCTTCAGATGTGTTTAAGGACAACAATATTGCTGGGTGTGAGAGAGCAGCTGGCCTCATGTCTGAGATGTAAATCAGTCACCTCAGTCAGTCAGAGGTGACTTCTTTTGAACTCAGGTAGTATAAGCAAAGGAGAGTGATATAGCAAGGCGAAATGTGCAATTATTTGCTCAATAAATTAAATTCACATTTGAAAAACAGTATAGAAAGAAGGCCGTAGTTCTGGTCAGGATCAAGAAGGGAGATTTCCAGTAAAATAGAAGTGGAAGAAAACCAACAAGAAAGCACAGATAGCCCATGAGATGAACTGCAGTGTGGAATCTGCAGGTGTCTAAAGCACATAATTTATAGCCTCGTTTGTCCTTAGACCTGAAAAACACCACTGTTGAAGATTCCAACTCTCTGGTAATAACCAGCTGGTAGTGTTCTTGCAGTTCGTGAGTTGTGAGCAATTTAGCCATCTTAGACTGTCTTTTGGTTATGCCTATGCATAAAGCAAACCATGAGGGCCAGGGACTGACAGAGAGACAGTAACGTTTTCTAGAGGATCTCAGTGGATGGATACCTGCAGTGGCTGCTGCACATCCTTATTCCCTGTGCTGCTGTGCTTGTCAGTCCATGCAGCAGCAGGGATGAAGATGAGGGGAAGTGACAGACAGTGGCTGGTGGATTTTTCCACTGGAAGGAAATGGTAAATCCAATTTTAGTAGCATAGAGTGCAAAGAAAGGCTGAGCATAACATGTCCTTTTTATTGCCTCTTAAATCAAGGATGGTGGGTCACAAGGTTTCAGAACTGAAATATGGTGCTTTTAGTGTTATGTTCTTCAGAGTAGCAGCTCATTGACACTGGGCAGGGGTGTCCTTCATTGCTTCTAAACTGACTGTTGTCTGAAATTATTAATAACAAGCATTTGGAATAAGGAAATGAACTGTCAGTTCAAATCCCTCTATAGCTTCTTAGGTCTCTGGTCCTCAGGATTTCCCCAGAAAGCCTTCTGGAAATCTGCACTAGAATCTGTTGGGAGAACCTAATTTTCATTCCTGTTTCTGTCCAAGAGAAGCAGTTGTTTCCCTGAGGAGTTTCATAATTCTTGGACTCACTTCCAGCAATCCCAGGGTGGCCACATTGCACTGGCTTGGGGTCACAGGGCTGCCTCTGTTACAAAACCCTCTTCCTCATGTAGGTGTGTTTGCTCACCCCTGCCAGAAGCTCAAGATGTAAGGAATAATTGCTAAGTGCAACATCCTAGTACCATTTACGGGTGGTGAGGATACCACAAAGCCAACCTTTTTGCCTTGAACTCCAACAGGAATTCCCATGTGTTTGTTCCAGCATGTTGTGATGCCAGTGAGGGCTCTTTCCTATTTTGTCTCTGTTCTTTAATATTTGCAGATCAGCTACACAGACCTTCCACACATTTTGACCTGTCAGCACAGCACTGCCCAGGTATTGCAAATACAAGCTGCTTTAGGCAAAGGTAATCATCTCAGAGTGAAAGGCTCTGGGTCCAAAAGCAGGTAAGTATTACTGCAGTAGAAGTGTTATGTAGGGTCACCCAAAGTAGAACGTTGCTTATAGATGATTAGTAAAAAAAGCAGATACCAGTAGTGTCCCCATATGGCATAATCATAAAATCTCTTGAGACTTTTGTCTTGACAGTGTCCCATATCTATCATGAGGTTTCTAGCCTGTTCTGTCCTTAAGTGTATGTAAGCATAGCAACTGATAAAAATTTGTACTCCACTGAATTTTTTTCTATGCTTATATAGCATTCCATTCCAATGGCCCTTCTATGCCTCGTTCATTTTCATTCCTGTAAAATAAACAACAAGAGATTTACTATGTCTATGGGATTTCACCACCCAGGCAGGCAAGCATTCAATGCTCACAGGGCTCACTATAATTTTTACTCAGTTCAGCCTTCATTTGGGCTTCAACTGACATTTTGCCATCAGGAAAAACCAACATAATCCTGGGTTATTTTATAATGAAATTCTTTGTTCATGAGGCTTTTGAGAAACAGTGGAAAATGAAGCTAAAAGAAGCAAAAGAGAAATCATTAGGAAATATCCAATGAATCTGTTTAGACAGTTATTTAAGTTTTTTTGACCACAGAAATCTTATTTCTGCAATGACATTTTTAGCCTGTAACCAGATAGCTGGATTCACCAAGCAGTACCCATAATTACTGGTGCTCTGAAAGTTTTATTAGCTAGTAATATTCTGGGTGAAAGGCTAACGTGAAAAGAATGGAAACTGGTTTTCTTTAAGTCTGCAGTTTTAGGAAAGCTAGTTTTCTAAATTGTTTTTTAAGTTGTTTCTCTTGTTCCACTGAGGCCCTTGCATGTGTTTCAGATCAGTTCCAGGTCAAACTGTCTCACTTTTAGAAATGTAAAGAAATTAATAAACCCTCTATTTCCTTGGTGCAACTCAGAATTCTTCCCTTGAACCTTTACAACTTGTGGTTCAATGGCTGAATGAGAGAGCTGCCTCATGTTTAGCTATATATAATTTACCTTCCTTCTGTACTAGCACAGCAAATGCAACAGATAGAGACCTAGATGGGAAAGTGACAAGTGTTTGAAGTTTTTAAGATACCTTTTTTTTTTTTTTTTAGTTTAAAATTGTTGATGTCATCCAAATAATTTAAAAGTTACGAGAGGACTTCCACACAACTCACCCCCCACTTACACCGCTTATGGGCTACCAAAAATCCTTACACCAAGCAGTCTACAGGATGTGAAATTAAATTGTTCAAAACTGGTACTACCAGGGAGAACAAATCCTGATGCTGCTTTCTCTCTTTCCCATCCATACGGACATGCGGGCCTCAGCGAGGCTGTACACGGGAGAGCAGGGACATTTGGGGAACCAACATCTCAAGCTTGGTCTAATGCCATCTGCTGTTTTGGGGATGGGGGGCCTGTTTCTTCCATGTGATCTGCTTCATCAGGGCCAACTTCACCACTTTCTGAATAGTCACAACGCTCCAGCTATTGATTTTTATGCCCTAAGGTGAATATCCAGGGCTGCGGACTGTCCCTCACAAAACAGAACAGATAGTACTTAGTTTTGGGCACTTTGTTCTTGAATGAGAGTTGAAGAAAGAACAGTGTAAATGCACTGTGCATGCAGTGAATGTCACAGACCCTGCAGAGGTTTGGAAAAAATGGCTGCATTTCTAAATTAGACAGAAGTTGTGGATTTCTGTTTCCTTTTTCGGTGCCATATTTAAAGGCTAAAATCAATCCCACCTGCAGAACAGGCAGTCAGTATGTATTTACAACTCCCATTGACTTCCACATAGCATGTAGGGATGCAAAATTTTGATGTAAATATGATGTACTTACCTAAAGATCACAAATTACAAATGAAGACTAACAAGTTTCGTGGAAAATATGAACAGAACTAGTAATAGTTACAGTTTTAAATGACTATAAACCTGATGGTACCCCTGTTTTACGAGCTGCCCCAGCATTGCCTGTACTGCCACACTTTTAAAGAAATATAGCTGGCAAGAAAATCCACTTGACTGTGCATATAATAGCTATTGGCTAAGCCAGCACTTTTCCCAAGGGCTCATGAGAAATTCTTTGCTCAAATTCTCAACCACCAAGGAGCTCCAGGTATCGCTAGAAATGACTCATGCCAAGTGGGTTCCCAGTGCCTGGTTCTCTAAGCAAGGAAGCTGAGTGCACTGGCCTTTTTCAAGGTCTTATGGAATTCCTTTAACATTGTGGACCTGAGATCCCCAGATGCATTCCCTTCCTTGCAAGGCAGTTCTAAATGTAATTTCTAAGTGAACTGAGAGGTACTGTAACCCTACAGAAAAGGGGGACTTGAAAAGACCTATAACAGAAAAAGACTCCAACATATCTAGCTGTTGTAGAACATTTTTAATATACAGTTTTATATTAATCAAAGGTAAAACATGGGAACTTTTTCTGACCCTTTCTGATTTGGTGGCTGTTTATAGTCATTATTTCAACAGGTGCAATTCAGAGAAATCAAGAGAGTTTACAGTAACTTCGAAGGGCAGTATGTTATTTTTCAAATATGCCAGCTTGCCACCTACAACATTCTCTATTGCTCCTCATGCCACCTACAACATTCTCTATTGCTCCTCATAAACCTGAATTTTGCTGGATGCCAGGTTAGACTGTTTGAAAATACAAAACATTACCACTTCTCAGACAATCTCCATCCCCACTTACAGCTGTCGGTAGGCAGTGCCAGGTCAGGCTCCCTCTGACTCTGGCAAGAGCATTGCTGTCTCTGAGCACTTCAGTGATGCCTCTTTTCTCAGATAGGGCCTTGACACCAAAAGTAGCAGAGACAGGTGGTTAATGAGGGCATAAAGGGACCTGTCTGTTAAACTCTATGGGAAAAAGAGGTAAAACATTGTAAAGTTAATGCAGTCCAGTTTTACATCCTGCCCATTATTCCTGTATGGTAAGGGGACATGCTACTGTTTCAGTTAACAAGGGAAGTCATCTAGGTTCAAAATCCATATCTTTGGATTTTAGCTAATTACCTGCAGGTACTGTGCTGGTGGGAGATGAGGAGAGAATAGTTATCCCCTGATAACACAGGGGCACAGCTTATTGGCAGTCCCTTCCATGTGCTGGCTCCAGGTTTTCTCTCCCTTGGATCAGTATGTCTTAAGCGTGAGGAGCATCTGGATGTTCAAGTGTGACCAAGAGTTCCTTGTCCTCTTCAGAAAGATTTTACTCTCCCGCCACTCTTCTTTCCATGTTGCTCCCAAAAATGTGAAGGCTCTGCAGTTTGCTGGTGTTATCTCAGCTAAGGGTGATATGTTTTCCTTTTGGTAGAATTTCAGCCAGAGCTGATTCAGGGTATCTACAGCTGGGCCACTACATCGCCTTTGGTTTTATGGCAGGCTTTCTGAACATCTGTAAAGTTTTCACTTTTTCTGTTAAATCATCATGTTCTTGCTATACTCCCCCTAGTTCCACCATGGAGCTAAAATTCCTGAGCAAATCAGCTCAACACTCTTGCTCTCTTCCAACTCTTTAAACCCCTTTCCAAAAAAACATATAAATCTTCAACAAAGCCTTTGGACTTAAGTTCTTATTTGAGAAATTGCTGCCCTGCCTTTTAAAACTTTTTTGAGTGGTGGTTCTTACTTGCAGTTGTAAGGAAGTTACAAAAGCATAGCTGGAACTATCCCCTCAGCTGAAACAGTTTTTCCACCCTCAAATAACTGCTTTTAACCCATAGGGCACCAAGTGGACTTGCACTATTTTCTGTAAGAAAATCTTACAGATCTGCTAAGAAGATAATCAAGGATTTTTACAAAGGTTTCTATTTCAGATATCTAATATTTACATCTAAACAAAAAAGTGGGGTTGTTCCTGGTTTTCATTTTCCAGAAGTGGGCAGAGGCAGGGGAGAAGAAATGAGGTAATATGAAATTTCCTATTTACTCTCATTCTTGCCTTCCCTCTAACATCTCCCAAACAGTGCACAGTTAACTGCTCACCTAAACCTACTCGCAAAGCAGAGGAGCAATGACTGTGCAAGTGTCTTAGTAGTTGTGGATAAAGAGACTTCTAGTTTGGCAGCCCTGTGCAGAGCTGAAACCCTTGGCTTGTTTCCAGCAGCAGAGGTTTTCCCCTTTAGGCACTGCTGAAACAAGTTATTTTATTTTCCTGAGAAAGAAAATTAGTTAGACAGGTATAGCTGACTACGGATTTCCATAGAGCATTTTCCAAGCATTGCTGGTTTTCTTTCTTTAAAATCTGGAGTCAAGGGGATGATCATAGAGAAAGTATTTTCCATTAAGCGTCTCTTTAGGTCTTTGTGAATAGGTTGACCAGGAGTTGGGGTTTTTTGCCTGTAGATCTGGGAAAAGGTCTGTGCTAGCCCACATGAAAGGCCCTACAATCTCTCACTGCAAATACGCACACTATGGTTTTCTCTCACCTGTATGACCTGGCAGGGCTTTCCTAAACCAAGCCACAATTGCAGGAGCATTTAGTATTATTTCTGACCCAGCCTAGCCAGCAGCCAAAGCCCTCCAGCAGTGGCAGGGAGCCCCAGGCCCTCTGGGGTGAACTGGGATTCCTGCCCCTCCTGGGGAGGGAAGCAGAGCTGAGGCTGGAAGCACTGGGAGGGGGTGTTACCCTCAGCTCAGGCTGCGCTGGTGGCCTGTGTGGAGGCTCACCCGTTCTCCATGCTGAGATGACACTGTGAAGGGATTCTATCTGCAGCTTCTGACAGTTCATTAGCACCATCAGTGTTCTGCCCGCCCATGTCCATTAAACATCATTACCCTCAGTGAACTTCATGTTATCTTAGGACTGCGTTTCTGTGTTATCGGGTGTTTGTGCAGAGCTGCTGGCAGCAGGGTGCTGCAGGGCAGCCTCTGTGAGGAGAGGCTGGGGCTGCCCCATGCTGGACATGGCGGTTCCAGCCGGCTCCAGCTGGCTCCCATGGACCCACCACAGGACACAGCTGAAGCCCTCAGCCAAGCTGGTGGCACTTCTGGGAAAGCGTATTTAAGAAATGGAAAAAAAAAAAAAAGCTGTGTGACAAGTGTGAGAGGGAGCAGTAAAAAAGACACATGAGAGAAGCAGCCCCACAGACACACAGGTTAGCGAAGGAGGGGAGGAGGTGGTCCAGGTGCCAGCGTAGAGGTTCCGTTCAGCCCCTGGAGAAGACCATGGTGAGGCAGGCTGTGCCCCTGCAGCCCATGCAGGACCGTTGTGGAGCAGATATCCGCACTGCTGCCTGGGGAGGACCCCACACCGGAGCAAGTGGATGTGGCCCGAAGGAAGCTGCAGCCTGTGGAGAGCCTGAACTGCAGCAAGGTCCTGGCAGAACCTGTGGCCTCATGGAGAGGAGCCCACGCTGGAGCAGCCTGTTCCTGATAGACTGTAGGAAAGATGCATGCTGGAGCAGTTTGTGAAGGACTGTCACTTGTGGGGGGGACATCACGCTGGAGTAGGGGAAGATTGTGAGGAGGAGGAACTGGCAGAGATGAAGCATTATAAACAAGTTGCAACCCCCACACCCCCATTCCCCTTCTCCTGCACAACTCAGAGGGAGGAGATAAAGGAGTCAGGAGTGTAACTGAGCCTCAGAAGAAGGGAGGGGTGGGAGGAAGGTGGTTTTAATTATGTATTTGTTTATTACTATCCTACTCTTCTTAATTGACAGTAAATTAAATTAATCTGCTGTAGTGCAGCTCTCCATTTATGTCATGCTGCTGGTAACTCCAGCTCTGCCTATTCAGTGCTCAGGAAGGTGTCTGAGTCCTTGCTGTACCCCAAATATCAGCTTAATGGAGAGGAATCCCTTGGAGGCACTCATCAGCCTGAGCTTCCAGAAGCAGGTGGAGGGCAACATGATTAGCTGGCATTCAGACATCGACAACATGACCTCCCAGGCTGCTGTCACCAGTTTCTGGAACTGGAGTGTGGGTTTTGCCACATCCAGTTCTCCAAGAGAGCCCAGGCTTTACAGTACATGCACAAGACCATTAAGGATGACCATTTGTGCAACGGTGTGCAGCCTTTGCTGATACAGAACTTGAGTTCTTGCCCTGCTAGGAAAGTTAGGCCACTTACTCTGGAGCAACTAGTGAGGAATGGAGATGGGAGCAAGGGCTTGGAGCTGGTAGGAGGCAGTTGTCAAGCAGGAAGGAAAAGGATTATTCTTTACCCAGGAGCACCTACCATCTAGGAGAGGAAAGGTTTAGCAGGTCTATATTTCTGCTTCTCTTCTTAGCTACTGAGCCCTGAAAGGACTTCAAAGACCAAGAAGACTTCTCCTGGGATTCACAGGGGAATGAGAGGAAGAGAAAAGATGGTTTCTCAGCTGAAGGGGATAGATTTGCGGTTTCTGAGCTGAGGACTTGACGTGCAGGAAATGGGAGACATAGGGAGTTTCTCAGCCAGGAGCTGGAAGGTTTATCTGCATAGAAGGGACCATGGCACCAGCGATGGGTGAGTGAGATAGGGAGATGTTTGTCTGTTGAAGATCCCATGGCTGCCTATTTTGCCTGGGTCATTTTGTGAACATGGCCCACTCATGCTTGTCCCCAGCTGTCTGTAAGTGAAGAATAACTTCAAGTAATGTTTGTTTATTCTTTAATTAGGGATCAGTTCTAGTCCCTTTTGGCTAAGAAGCCCATGGGATGAGCACAAGCTTTCTCCTCTGAACTGGGGAGTACCAGTGCTCTGGCCTAGTCTTCCTTAGCAGCTGGGTTCACAATTTTCCCCATGAAGAGGACACCATCGGTGCTTTTGTCAATAATCATCATCAGGAAGGGCCTGTTAAATCTGATGTGAGGAGGAGGAGGAAACGGTGCAATTAGTGGTACTAATTCTATCATGGTTACTGCAGCAGCCTCTGTGCCGTTCTCACTAACATCCACCGTGGCCTTGTGAATTGCCTGCAAGGGAAGCAAAGATTAAAATTCAGGTATAGAAAAGTGAGAAGCAACTGGAGACAAACTTGCTTGCTTTAACACTGTGAGAAGATATTCTTTAAAAGAAAGCACAGAATGAATATAGAACTGGTGTGAAAAAGATATTCATGTTCCATCTTTCCAAGGCAAGCAAAGTTTGCTCTTAGTTCAGGGACAGTTTTCTTCAACACTCTGGCAGAGTAAAACTTGGCTGTGTGCAGAGACTGAGCAGCATAGAGAACATTTATTGTTCTGTTGTTTCTCAGAGTAAGATTTTGTCCTTAGTATATAACACAGAATCAGAAAGTTTTCATTTTGCATCAATTTCTCCATATGCAAAGATTTTCTGCAAACACACATTAGTGACAAGCTTTATAGGGTGTCTTTCTGTAACACAGCCCACTGATGACTTTACAGGGCTTTCTGCGGTAGGTATAGAAAATTCGTATTTCTAATTCCTGTGATCTTATTTCACTGTATTTGGTCAGCCCTCCATGTTTTTTCTTCACTGTCCATAACACAACTGAAATTTCCTCTTATGAGGTCCTGCTACCCTTCTGTCTTATATCTGTAATTCAGGTGTTTACACATATAATAAGGTATTATTCAGTGTGAGGAATCATAAAATCATTAAATAATATATGTTGGAAGGACCTCTAGAGGTCATCCAATGCAACCAACCACCCTACACCGCATCAACTCTGACAATAGATAAGGTTGCTCAGTGCCTAATCCAGTTACGGTTTGAGTATTTCCAAAGATGGAAATTTTATAGCCTCTCTAAGTAAGCCATCCTAGGTTTTGATCATCAAGGTGAATTTTCTAACATACTATATGTGATGAGAATTTCCCATTTTCTATCTTTGGTATGTTGTCTCTTGTCATATCACTGTGCACCTGCAAGGAGAGTCTGGGTCCACCTTCTCTGCACCCTCCTACTAGGTATCTGTAGCCAGCACTAAGAAACCCTCTTCACCTTTCCTTCTCCTGGATGAACAGCTTCAGGTCTCCTAGCCTCCTCTCATATATCCCATCCTCCAGCCACACGGCCACCTAGCTGACCCTCAGCTGGACTTGCTCTGCTCCAGCATGTCCACATCTCCCTTGCACTGGGGAGCCCAAAACTGGATGTGCAGTACTCTGGTCTCACAAGTATGGAATAGCGGGGAAGGATTGATTACTCACGGCAAAATGCATACATTCCCTGGGACGCTAGGGAAATCACTTTGCTTATCTGTGTGTCAGTTTCTTGTTTGTGTAAGGAGGCTATTGCTGTCTTGTAAGTCTGTTGTTCGTATAAATTCTAAGGTGCTCAGATAATGCAGTAATTAAAGGTGTATATGTAGGATAAACACGACTATTCCCAAACTTATAACTATGACTCTTGTCATACATTAATTATTTTCACCAACTTTTTTTGAAATTATTCCTGTTATCCTTTCCAGGTCTGTTTTCTTCTTCAGAGACTTTCAAGTGAATTTTCAGGATCACTATGCAGTAAAGAATTTAATATTAAACTGTAGGAACAACAGCCATTTAATGCCTCACCTTTCCCTTCCTTTATTATCATCAATGAGCCATGACAACACTCCAGAAGTGGGATCAGCCTATTTGTTGAGATAAAACAAGGCAGACAAACCTCTTGATTACCATCTCTGCTAGCATACTTACTTTGGAAACCTTCAGAAGAGTTTCTTCTGCCACTCCAGAAAGATCAGCCTGATTAGTGAACAATTCTGTCACACCCATTTTCTGAAACAGGCTTTTAACATCATAGGAACTGGAGATGGAGAATTTTGGAAGGTCCAGGTAGATTTTTCTTTTTGAAAATAAACAAAAAATTTGAGTTTATTATTGCAAGATCCCTCAATGCAATAGCTATTACAGGTATACACCCATCCCAAACACCTGTGGAGCTAAGCCTTGGCTTTCTAAGACAGGAATAAATCCGATGCTAAAGAAGCCAAAATTGAGGTACCTGCCCCACTAGCCACAGTATGATCAGTGGTGCAGGGACAGGGTGCTGGTTTATGAAAGTGGCAGGCTGGAAAGCATCATCCAGGCTGGAGAAAAAGAAACTTTTGGGGTTCTTCTACTCAAGGTATTATATATATACCTGAGGTATATGAGTATATATATATATTTTTTTATATATTTATATATGTACTCATATACCTGAGGGCAATGTATCTATGTGCAACATCCTCACAGTTGGTAGCACTCCCATTACTGTGACTAGGGGAGCTGAGGAGAGGGTTCCCCTTAGGTACGAAATCACTCAGTACCTTTTCTGAGTTAAAGAAATTATGCAGTGCTTGTTCCTCAGAGCTGTGATCACCAGCTCATTGTGGCATCCTAAGCTTTATCTTGCCTGGATGAGTAGTTATGGTCTGTTCTATATTTATATAGAGTAACAGTTTAAAGATTACCTTTTTTCAAATGCTTGCAGCCACTTAGACACTGTTTCTTTTAGCAGAGCATCCTCCACCTGCTTCATTGTCCCTTCATCAGGCAGAACAAACAATGAAGTAACATTTCCTTTGTATGGGATTTCTACTACCCAGCAAGACAACTCCTCATCCCTATGGATGTTAAAGTTTTTGCTTTGATGCATCATTTTGACCTTCACAGAATTCTTGGCATCCAAAAAGAAGTCACTGTCTCTGGTGTTCAAATTGTTGAAAGGATTTTCCCAGTAGCCTGTTGACAAAAGAATGAGTGTAGAATTGAATAAACTGGAAAAGGGACTAGTAAAGGCATGTCACATTAGTTGATGCTTAAAATATTGTATTTTAAACTGTAAAGGCAACAACAAGCCTATCTCAGTTTAAGGATGCTTGTTCCTTGGCCATGCAAAGAAGCTTTATGTCATTTCAATGATTCTAATAAAATATCACATAAGAAAAATATAGGCTGAGGGTTGAACACAAAAGACCTGAGCCTTTGTCTGCTAAGGTAAGTGTAAAACTTCTACAGACTCCCACCAAACAGGCTCCAGGTTTATTCCTTTCATACAAGTGTCATCCACATTTGATCACATCCTGCACAGTCAAACATCTGCGTCTTTCAACAAATGATCATAAATTCCCAAGCTCATCCTTTCTGAATATTTTTGGCTCTGAACCTGGCTTAAAATTTATATGACATTGATCAGTACTTCTATGGGGTCTTCTTTTTATATTTTTTTTGGATTCATATAGAAAATGATTCTTCATACCTGGCTGTCAAATGTATCCTTATACCATTTAAAAGTAGAAAAATGTATTTTAAACTAGATGTAAAGTTATATTTCTTAGATCTGGATATGACTTTTGGAGCTTATGCATATAACTGCTACCCATGTTTGTCACTCACCTTTAAAGAAAATGTAGCTAACCAGAACCATCACAGTGTCTGGATCAAGACTCTCGAGTAAATCAACGATTTTCCCATGGGTTTTTGTTTCTATGTACTTATTGATTTCCTTTATAGCCTCTGGAGGATTCTGGAAGTTACTAGAAATAGCTGAAGAATAATAAAAATTTGTGACATCTTCTAAAAATTTTTGGAGCAGCTTCAGTCGCTCGTCTATGAACAGGGCATTGCCCATGTTCAACTGGACTTCTCGGTGAGGGTCATTCAGCAGCTGGAGGATACGCTGAAATCCCTCATGGATCTCCTGCTTCTCTATCTCTGTTAGGTTGAAGGCAAGGCCTTTGTGCAGCTGTCTGAGTGTGTTTGCTCTGGCCCCCAGGGAGAGCATTGTAAAGGCAGTTGAGATGCTCAAAGGAGAGAAGAAAATGTTCTTGTTGCCTGCCTCCTCTCTGATCTGCTTGTAAAACTTAAATGCAAAGTCAGCATTGCTGGGGGCTAACTTGACATGAGCCGAGTTTTCGCCTTCAGCTTGGGGATGGTCTTCTGAGGAATGGTGTATTTTTTGTTTCTGCTGTTCATCATTGAGGCTGGAACTATATCGACCCTGGACGTGAAGTCCAAGAAGCAGCAAACACCAATACAATACAGACTTCATTTTCCTTCTGAACAGTCCTGTTAAGAATAAATAGAGCAACTTTTAGATCTAGAGAATTTTATCTTTCCGGCATAAAAATATTTTTTATATTCTAGATACTGATTTCCAGATGTCAGTCTTTAGGATTACTACTCAATTTAGAAATACTCTTCTACCTGGCCTCCTGGGTAGTCTATTTCCAGTCAGTTCTCTCAGTTCCTGACCTATGAACAAGTGAAGGAAGATAATAATCTGTCATTGCCAAGGAAGAGTCAATGTTTTGTAGGTTTTCATGAGGTGTTATACCTGAAACAGTTCTTGCCTCTGACCATCATGACCTCTTTGCACTCCTAAGTGCCTTGGGGTGCATGACTGAGTTCACCTGTTGACCCCCATGTGATTGCTAAGCACTTTGTCAGGGAGATTGATTTTTGCTGATATGTTTCTGTAGTACCCATGGTCTTGTTATGATTTGGGTTTTTCAAGCACTGCAGTGATACAGAGATAATATCAGTTTAGGTGTGAATAAAATCCATCTAAATGCTCACCCCTTAAACTGTTGATATCTTTGTGTGTCTTGTGTAGCAGCTCCTAACTTAAGAACTATATTATTTCAAAAAATTACCTGAAATGTTTCAGCAAATTGAGAATGAATTGAGAAAGTTTATTGACTCTTTCTATTGCACATAAACTATTCATAAGGTTGCAAAGCCCAAGACTCAAGAAATTAGGAAAAGCTATAGTGGAATCTGACTTGCTGTGTGTGCACAATTTGATGACCTTTCCTCTTTCTTTAACTGAAATAAGCAAATTCTACATAATCCCACAGTCTCTCTTCTGCCTTTTTCAGAGGAAGAACCATGAAACATACTGGAGAAAAACATTTTCCATAGGGTGCCTCACTTAAATTATCTCAGGTGACAGAAACCCAAAAACATAAAGTAGGCAGTGGCCTGCAGGAAAATCGAGATGATCTGAATGTTGTTCATAGCACCTGTACACTTATTCTGGATGGGATTCTGCCTCAGGCTGTGTGTCTAATGCCAGGTTTAGGTCTTATATTAAACTTTTTGTGGAGAGTTGTTAATTCTGAGTTCACCCTTTTTTGGCTGCCCAGTATGAAACACTGGAGACGTCAGCTGTGGAAGTGCTGGGTACAACAGCTGTGCTCAGCATGTCTAAAATGCTGGATAAAAACATTGACTTTGAGGGGAAAAAAAAAAAGGCATTCTAAATGGAGGTAATTCATTTTTGTCTGGTAAATATTCTTTTCATAATTATCCAAATCTGCTTTATCTGCTTTTAAGAGAGACTAATTTCTCTTCACTTGGCTGCAAGTAGGCTGGTCTTTAAGCACACTGGAGTTATAGGGATGCTACTCTCATTAACCCTGAATCAGCCTGGAGTAGTCAGGGCACTGAGATTGTAATTAAATTTACTTCTCTGGGAGTGGAGACAAGGTTTTGTTCTTCAACTTGGTATTGACTGTTGAGTACTCACTTGGGACCTCACCTCCCAGTCATCGTGCCACTATAGCAAGGAGCTGGATCACTGACTGAATCCTGCTTCCATCATTTAGAACATGCTTCCAGAAGCCAAATTAATTTGCAATTACTGCACAAAATAAATTAATCACAGAATTAAATACTGTGCAAAAAATTACAGAGATCACAGACAGCATGAATTCAAAGGCTTCTAAGAAAGTATAATACGGTACTTACAGTGCTGAACCTTCCTTTCACAGTGCTTCTTCCCTATTCTTCATTTCGCTGGGCAGTTTTAAGTTAATGTCCACTGGTAAATATTAAACAGAGCAAATAAGATTTATTTGCAAAACAAAAGTTGAGTAAACTATTTTTTCTGGTCAACAAACATTATAAGTCTGTTTTCCCGCCATACATGTGGAATGATGCCAAGGTGCTCTGAGGGGAGAGAGAGAGCGGGGACCTTGCTTCTCTTGGATTTGAACTAAATTGCGGGCAAAAGAGCTTTGCAAGGTAGTCTGGCATAACCATGGTAAATGAGCTTTAGAAAACAACATTAGAAGAACTGGAAAGCTCAGATAGGGCCAAAACAATGCCTGTTTATAAAAAGGATGCTACATCCCACTGAACTCTGTATGGAATAACCTGATGCAAAGATGCCATATAATTGAATACCCAAGGCAGCAGCAAGTTTGTTCAGGAACAGCTCAGTATCTCTATGCTGTCCTGCAGTGCACACTAACTGGCATTATTTGAAGGGCTCATTAAATTATTAGATAAAGGTAAATTATTAGTCAGCAGTGCTGGCTAGCTTTTTGAGAGACTTTTGATGATTATTTTAGAAACTACTGAAGTAAAAAAGAAAAGTATTAATATGACTGAAAAAATAGACAAAATAAGAAAACAAATGGAAGAACAAAATGGGCAATCTTTACCATTGCAAAATGTTAGCTGGGAAGTAGAGAGGAGATATTCTTAAGCCCTTGCTACGTACACATAGAATAGGCATAATTTATATACATGTTATATATGACTTACATTGGGATCCCTCTCAGAGGGAGGTGAGAGAAACAGGCATAATTTAGCCATTTAGAAGGTTATTTAAGGATGAGATACATGGCACATCCTAATTAGCAATGACTAATTCTTTGCATTGAATGTACATGATTCCACCCCAGGTAAATCTACTATTTATCTACACATAGGAATCCACCCACTATAGTTATTGCTATGTAGCTACTATCTCTTACAAGACAAAAAAAAAGAGCTGGTCAGAGCATACTTCTGTAGAGGGTTTGGGTTTTTTTTCATGATATGTGGAATTAGCCAGAAAGTTTATTGCAGTGTTATTTAAAATGACCAAGGTTCAACAGGAGCAATTATGCTGTTGCTCAACTCTAGTGAAGACAAACTATTTTGCTCAAGTATAGGCCTACATACATACACAGCATAAATCTTTCAGCCCAGTCCTAATGCTTAGCTAAGCATCTGAAGGATGCTATTGATTTCAGGGAGGAACTCCTGGGAACCGCAAAGCTTCTGCAGTGATTCCTCTAATTTCTCCAAGGACATGCAGCAGCATTCAGCATGTCAGGGAGAGTGGAAAGTTGCTGCTGTCTCTGTTTACCACTCCCAGGCACCAGCTCTTCTGACCCTGATCCAAGTCTTCTCCTAGACAAGGTTAAGACCAGGAGTTACATCAGACCCACAAACGACCATTTTCAAGGCAATCAGCTTCTTAGCTATTCCAGATAGATCAGCACGGTTAATGAATGCAACAGTCACACCTGGTCCTTTGAAAATCTCTCTTAGGTCTTAGGTGCCAGAAATAGATGCCCGTGGAAAACACACGTCTCTCCTGTTGAATGCTGTGGAAAATGAGGTTGAATTACCATGCATGGATATCACCGGCATACCTGTCAGGTGGCAGCATCTGTGAGAACCCAGGGAGGGGAAAGGAGTTTGTTACTTCTCTGTACATTCCCATTGGTGCAAATGGTTGTGTCCCAGAATAGATGTCACTGTGAAATGTGAGGCTCAATGGAAAAGTTTGTGCAGAGTTTTGCAGGAAGAGAAGCCATGTAGGTGAATTACTCAGAGGAGAATATGGAGCTCCTGGATGCTTCTAGGTAAGCAATGGCTGGGACAGAGGGATTCTTGCTCCAGGAGCCAAGGGAGTCATATAAAGGACTGACAGATATGCTTTTCCCATTGGCCTGATAATGGTCTATATGAAAGGAATTACAGAAAAAAATAATTATCTCTTTCCCTACTGTCTGCCAGTGACTCTGGTCAGTTATGCAATATGTTTTGGTTCCTCCTTACAAGAGCAGTTTCATCCCATATCATTAATTTACTTCTATTGCTGCTTGGTTGTCAGATTATTATACACTAGCTTTGCAAGTTATATTTCTGGGTTTTCCAGGGCAAGGTATTTCTGGCTGTGGATACAAAAACATCAGCCAGATGATAAAGATTAAGCAAGAGAAATCTGTACTTTGCATGATAAATCCTCATGCAGCCATTTCTTGTTGCCTTATAAAGTTGTATCATTCAAGGTCTGTCTGCAAAAGTTCAGATAAAGAAACCTCTTGACATAAATTACTCCATTAAAAACAGGAGATCGGCATCATTGCAAAATTCATGTAACTAGAATAAAAATCAAGTCCACTGTGTATTTTTATGTGTTTCTGTAAAAGGCATCCCAAATACACTCCCCATGTCTTACAAATATTCATACTTTTCTCCTCAGATAAGGGAAGTGCTTCTAGCTCCATTTCAAAAAACAGCATGACTGACAGAAAGAAAGAAGGTGAAGGCTAAGCAAAAAGTCTGTGACAGAACTGAGAATAGAAACTAGACCTTTTCTGCTTTGTTTTCAGCTTCTTTCACCAATGCAATAGGAATCTCTGAACTAAAATTTCATATGAACTCATAGTTTTCTAGATGAAAACTGTATAAACAGAATCAAATAATCTTACTATTTTTTTCTTCTGTGTTATACCTCAGAAGGAAATACAGTTCTTTTATTACCAAGGTGTGATTCCATTTCTCATAACAGGCATTTCACCTTAGATGGTCATTTTCATCAGTTTGCAGAAAACAATATTTTTTCTGCTTTGCTGCACCTGATCTCCTAGCATTGAAAGGAGAAGTGTTTCCAAGAGCATACAAGTGTTTAAGGCCTGATGTGAATTCCATTGGAGTCAGATAGCCAGGATTTTAATGTTTAGGATGGGTAATCTCTCACTAAGGGTTCATCTCAGGTTTTTCTGATACATTTTCCATAGTGTGCCCAGATTAAGACATTGGAATTGTAGCTCTGCTTGACACTGCCAAGGCTTTTCAAAACTAGTTGTTGTAAGTTTTTTACAAATCACTAGAATTAAATAGGGGGAAAAAATAAGTAATAGTTAGACAGACTGCAAGACCAAAAATTTGCTCTTAGACTGATTTGTAATTTGAATTTCTTTTTGCAAAAGATACATCGGACTTAAGGTAGTTAAGAGTACAGACCAAAAAATTTAATCAAATGTAATGGTACAAGAACTTAAAAGATGGCATGTATAACTCTCAGAATTAAAATAAATGACAGTAAAGTGATGGGTTATCCTGAGTGTCAGTGAGGTTAAAGGCCAGCCTTTCTAGTACCTACGCCTAGCTGGTGGCTCTGGAGCTCATTCCCAGCAGGGTGAAGGCAGCAGACATGCTGACCAGGGAGAAGAAAGTGCTTCACCAGGTTCTTGGACCATCACTTGCCTGTAAAACTGGAAGGAAAAGTCCATGTTGCTGGGGACCATCCACTGGCAGGAACCAAAAGGATATCCCTCATGGGGATGCTGCTCCTGCAGCCCTTAGTTTTCTTATTCTGCTTGCGGCTGTGGGCTGTTGGTAGCCAGGAACAACAGGCTCAAGTGCAGCAAAGGAGCATTGCATGAAGTCATGGGTAAAGAAAAAGTAAAGTCAATTTAAGGTTTCTTGATCTAATTGTAAAAAGATTTCATATCTGGCTACCATGCCAGAAACAACTGCTAAATTAATCCAACTGACCTTTTGAGAACTTCTATAGTTATTACTTTATCAGGTTATAACAACATTTATCTTTCTGATCCGTCAGTAAAACCATTTGTAAAAATTTATTAGCAATCCAAAAATATGAGTTTCTTTTTGGTCTGGGATTATGAGAATTAATTGATCACAGGGGATCTGGTTACACCTCTGCGATTCAGCACTGGTTTGGCAGTGGTATTACTGCAGCCATGGTCTGCTTTTTTAACATCGTTGTCAGATTCGAGGAAGGGGGAACTGTGCACTTCATCACCTCCATCTCTGCTTGCCTCTGCAGTCACTGGAAGGACAGTTGCATGACATTGGCCTTGGGTGCTGAGCCTTTCACAATGGGGGATCCAGCTGCCAAGGAAGACAATGTACAGTGTACAATGGCCTTTTTCTGCCAACTCATTCCAGTTTGCAGGGTCAGGGCAGCACCTGTCAAGCAGCTTGCACAACTGTAAAAACCTGTTGGGTCCCTGAACTAATGACAGACTTTCTGGTTCATATTAAAACCTTGCTTTCAATACTTTTGAAGGAGGAAGGACATGGATAATAGACAGTGGCTGTGCCTCCATTGTAAGTTGTATCACATTTTAAACTCTAATTAAGTTCTTTTATATCAAGATGTAATAGAATTAAACTTGCATATTTTATATTTCATGATAGTTTCAATGGGCTCAGCTGTGAAGTGTGTCAGGTATCTACATTATCAAAGCATTGCTGTATCACCTGAGGATGGGCACAAATCCTTAATGAGGAGCAGCCTTTTGAAAATAACATGCACAGTTACTGTGACAGCAAATGCATAGGACTGATCAGAAGAAACCACCAAAACATCTATGGGAAGTACATGGGAGTCTCACAGTCTGTGACTTGCAGTAGTTTTGAAGGTTGTTTTCTGAACTGCCTAATTTTACTCCACAGAAGGGGTCTCCAGTTCTCTCATTTTTGGGAAGCAGCTGGTGAAGGCCTATCAGCGTGACCTGGAACTTAGTGTTATTCAAAAAAGGCAGACTGCTAGCAGAAGGGGAGCTCATAGGGCTGAATGACAGAGGGACAGTTTCCTACCCCTGAGCTGGTCATTCTGGCTCCATTTGTACTAGTACACTGAGCAATGCTGGAGCGCAGGCTGGACCATCACCCTGCAGTCACTCATACTCTCCCATTTTTGGTACAGTTTCAGACATAGGTATCACTCATGCCATCTATGATTTTTCCAAACAAGTGCAAAGCATTTTTCTGGAGTTACCATAAGTCAGGGGATATTTCCAATAAGCATCCCAGATGTCTGGCAGGGTCAGAATTAAGCAACGTGGATATGAGCTTTGATGAGCCAGTTGTCCTCATGGCTAGAGAATTGACCTTGGAGAACTTTATTTACTAGCAGAGATGTAAACTCTGGGAATATAATTGATCTCAATGTTTGTTTTACCCCTTCCAGGTATTCATACCCTATCCCTTCTGATCTTCTGTTTGTTCATGAAACGCAAGATTAAATCTATGAAGCAATGCCAGTAGTCCTTCTTGGGTGTCAGCCAACTAAAATATTCCCCAGCTTTGATTTAGCCATTGCTTCCAAATAGGATGCTTGTGTAGAGTTTGTTACCTTAAAGGGGGACTCAAAGAAGCTAACACAATGGGGTTGGATGGCACCAGCTGTGAATGTCTTAATGGAGTGTATGGCAAAGACTTGACCTTCAAAGGAAGTGCCTAGGCTTGGTTTGAAGGTGACTGACTCGCCCACCATGTGATTTGAAGCTATGCTTTCCTTCTCCTAGAAGCCCTGCCAATGTCACAAGATACCTTTACTTCAGCCACCACTCACTCAACAGCGTAGTTTGCAAAGAATTCATTAGGATTTATCTGTCAAACCCATTTTCCATCCAGGGAAGGGCACACATTGATTTCTATCTTCCAGGCAAATACCCTTACCAGCACTCCAGGTTCAACACTAGCTCTCCTTCTGCAGCAGTCAACCTGACCAGCCTGGAGTTTAGGATGCTGCAGCTATGGGATTGTCTGCCTGCAGGAAAGGAAGGGGTCTGAAGATGAATATTCCTGAATATCCTGTACCCAAGGCAAATGCTCTAACCACACAGACTGGTGTGGGCAGGTAACAGTTGGAGAGGTTGGACTCTACAGGGTAGCTCCTTCTTGGGTACTAATTACTTTATTAGCAAATTGACCTCTTAATCCCATAGACTCAAATCTGATTAAAAAAATTAAACTCCTACCACTAACCCAGTATATTTAAAGAAATTGAATGAGGTTCAACATACTGAGAAAGGTCTGGGTGTTTTTAACCCAAGTCTATGCAGCTGTACCCCTGAGCAGTGTTAAATACATCTATCACTGCTAAACATCTGTTGTTGATCCCACAGGATGGAACAGGGAAGGAGTCAGGCTGACACCACACCAGACTGGCTGTGTTTCTGTCAGCATGTATTCCTTTTCTTGGTGCTCCAGATTCTCACAAGTGCCAAGCCTTGACTGGATTTTGACACTGTTTTGAATCCATAAGGCTGTGTTAGGAGAGAGACGTCAGTTTGACACAGATATCCTCAGAGGTAAAAAATCATTTTGTCCATCAATGACATCCACGTGGAAGAGAAGAACTAAGATCCTTGAGTGGCCTGCATTTGTATTTTACATTTCCACATGTCAGCCCTTCAGCACCAGGACCCAGTGAGAGCTGGCACCAGCTGGAGCAAAACTCACCATTTGCTTTCCTTCCTACCCACAAGTCAGGAGTGGCCTCTTCATTCAGCCGTTACTTAAAATGTTTTAAACTGGTTCTTTCAGCTGGATAGTTGTTTTTCAAAGCTGTTGTACAATGGTATTTAAAAGGCTGATTTATAAAACTCTTCCTAATTCACTAATAGGTGTATCTCAGTGTTTACTTTCTACTGGAGAATGAAGTAAAAACAGTGGTTTTAAGAATGACCACACTCTTGCCTTATTTCTTTGGAAAAAGAAAATTGTTAGTAACTGTTTTGATAGAATTTTAATCACATTGAACGACAATTGCATGAGGAATCAATTCAAATCAATAAGATCAGCCACTGACCAGTCATTTTTCAGTTGGGTTTACAATTTTTCCCATGAAGAGGATGCTTTGAGTATATTGATCAACAATCAACAGCAAAAATGGACGGTTGAATTTAACAACGGGAGGAACAGAATGAGGAAGAAAATCTGTGCCAGTGACTGCTGCAGCCTCTGTGCCATTCTCATGAATCTTCAGCAGGGCCTTGTGAGCAGCCTACAAAAAAATATAGCAAGAATTAATGTTTGTAGAGGACAGAGTGTGAAATTATTCAAATTAACACTAAGTTAATTCAGCTACTGCCTTTCACAAAAATTCCTGGTAGGCCAGGAACCAGGAAGAAGGCTACTATAGCCCATGGTGGGTTTTTTTCAGCAGTGTTGTCTTAATAAGCAAGTATTCTCACATTCAGTGTTCCTCACAGCATGTGTATCCAACACAGACCTTAGCAACTGCACACCTTGTGGAATGAATTGGAAGTAGAGTGTTCAAGCAAATTCACAAGGAATGACAGTTTCAGAGGAAAAGGAAGTTGGGCGCCAGAACTGCTTTGTCTGTATCCCTCATAGCACATGCATTACAGTTTAGCCAGTAGAAATCCAACCTTGACACCAAATTTTTTGTTAAATTATTGCTGGCCATTTTTAATCTTTTTGTTTTACAAGCACCAAAATAGTAATTACAATAACGTTGTAATTACTGCTTTCAGAATGGCTGTAAGAATGCTAGCCCTTTCTCTTCACTTTATCTGCTTCTCTTCACATTATTTTCAGTAAATGGGATGTTTTCCTCAAGTCTGGTCAATCTTACATGATTAGCACTCATGAGGACCTTCAACAGCAATAGAAGTTTTAAAATCCTTTAAAATTATAGAATGCACATGTTAGAAAAAAAGGACATATTTTCTGCTAGATATGCAAGGCATCCCCAACACAGATATCCGTGGACACTTCTTTTTGCATGCAGAAACTGGGCTGTGTTTAGTTCCTGGGACTTACGCTACACCCCTCCCAACCTTTGCCTCTCAGACAGAAGACAGTACCCTTATCTACAGATCTTGGAGACATGGAGAGACTTAAAGTCACTTTATCAGCTAAATGTTCTAGTTCAGACTATCAGCCAGCCCTAGTAATAAGTAAAATTTCACAACATAGCTTAGGGCAAGACAACTGGGTATTGAGGAATCCACAGACCATTGTTTCTGCTGACAAACTTACTTTTGAAACCTTCACATCAGGCTTTCCTGTGATTCCAGACAGATCAGCCTGGTCAGAAAACACATCAGTTACACCCAGACTCATTAACATCTTCTTTAAGTCGTAGGTGCCTGAAATTGATATTTTTGGCATATGCACTTCTATCCTCCTGTTAATTCAAAATAAAATTATGGCAGTTAATGCAATGAAAACATGCCTCGGATTGGAGACTCCCAACTTGCTGGTAGTTCTTCTGTGCTAAAATGTTAGTCTTTTCATCTGAAAAACATCTGGCAACAAAAAGAAGATGGGAAGATGATGATTCTGAAGGATGAGAAAGTACGGAATGAGAAAGGTATCAGCTGGGCTTTCTTGTCTGATTCTGCAACAGAGTCACTTGATGGGACAGAAAGCAGTGGTGGTGCTGGCATTTGGTGGACTAAGTGTGCAGTCTCTTTCTAGCCCTGAAGGTTTTTCTTTTGGAATCCACACCCCATTCCCTCTTGAGGTATCTGATTTCTGTGTTGCAGTATTAACCCTCTTAGCATATTGTGCTTAAGACAAAGGAGGTTCTTAACACCAACTAGAAAATGTGTGTGGAGAAACAAAATTTCTCAGCTCACAGATGTCTTCCCTTATCACAAGGCAATGATGATTCTAATATTTGCTGAAGGTATCAAATCATTTGATCTGTCCCTTTATACCTGTTCCATGGCTATCTCCAATCAATAGCAAAGGCCAGTAACTGATCATAATATTCAGACTTTGGATTCTGACTGCCTTCATGCGTCGGATTAGAATTCTATATTTACCTTTTTTCAAGTGATTTTTCCCATTTAGACACAATATCTTTTGTCAGGGCATCTTCCAACTGCTGCATTTTTCCTTCATTGGGCAGGATAAACAATGCTGCAACATCTCCCTTGTAAGGAATCTGCACCACCTTGCAAGACAGCTTCCTGTCAGAGTATGTTTTGTAAAATCCATCTCGAGTCATCATCCTTACTTCAACTGAGGTGTTTGCATTCACACGGAAATAGTCCTTGTGAGTCCCCTTAATATTGAAAGGATTTTCCCAGTAGGCTTAAACCAGAAAGAGAAAGCATGCAATAGAATGCTTATTTCAGGGGGGATATATTAATATAGTCCAAACTAATGTACATCAGATAAACCCACATCTGAAGATTTACACTTAGACTTGAAGATCAAAGATATTACAGGTTTATTAAAGAACTTGTGCCCTGTTATCTTTGCTGTACTGTGTTCAGTAACGACTAAATATCCAAGTTAAATTTTGTATGGGCTTGTACAACACCTTTCTCAGTCAGACAGATTAAATGAAGTAACTTCATCATATTACCTTAAATTTTATTTGAAGAAAATGAAAGCTGACCAGGATCCAGTGAGTTAATATCTGGTTTTAGATTATTGCTTGTAAAGCCAGTTCCACAGCAGATGTCTGGCTTTTAAAAGGTACCATGTTAAGCTCCTTTTATGCTTTTTCATGTGTTCTTCATCTTGTAGCACTAAGGAAAAGCTTACATGCAAGAGCAACCTGAACTTTTGGGCCTTATCATAACTGCGTTATGAGAAATGGAATAGGGCTTCAGGGCTTTAATCTTCAAAATGGTATTCTCTTGATATTTATTCAACTGAACTTTCTATGATATTTTATTTTGTATTAAATCTGGTCATTCACTGAACATGTACACAGGGATCACAGCTTTCTCCATTCTGTAAGTATGTTCTTGTTTATAATGTTGAATAGAAATAAAATAAAATAGATTAATAAATAATGGAATGTAAATTCCACAGTACTCTGACAACTTTATAAGTCTGAGCTTTCCTTCCTGCCACCCCAGCAAAAAAAAAAATACACTCTGGTGTCATAAAGAAATGCCTCAGAGTAAAGCATCTGAGACTAGGATACCTGAGACTAGGGCACCCAAATTTAATGAAGTACTTAAAATCTATTTTGCTGGTAGTACACCTATTTCCAAACATGTCTTTCTGGGTGGTAAATTCCATGTATGTCCTGCATGCTGCTAGAAATGGATATAACATCTAAGAGGAAGTTAATCATTACCAAAGTAATGCATTCACAAGAACCTCTTGGAATGTGTATAACGTGAAGACAAGCTATAGAACGTTTGGTCTCCAACTCTAGAGGTACCTACCCATTTAATAGGCATGGACTGTAAGTAAATTAAAGTTTTGAGCAATTTTTCTTAATCTCCATATTTGAAATTTATTTTTTTACTTTATACAGCAGGTGAAAACGTAATTTTTGAAATAATTAGAAAAAAACTGACAAATTCACAAATGCATAAATCTGTTGTGCTCTTGCAATTCCCTAGAACTTGAAGACTGCACATAGATGAACTTTTGTGCTTAGAAGCCTAAACATATGCTAGAAAAATTTAGATGTTGAAGGGGTTTCAAAGCGTAAGCACTTTAAATGTTTCTTATCATAAAAGCCTAATCTTAGCATTGGCCTTTCTTTTAAAAACAATTCAGAAATAATCTGGAGTATTTGTTTTAGTGCAGGTGAAACTGAGGAACTGCAGTAAAACATCTATGTAACATACCTTTGAAATAAATGTAGCTAACAATCACCACTAGAGTGTTTGGATCCAGGTCTTTAAGTATTTCATTTATATTTCCATGGGTTTGGTTCTTTATATGATCATTGACCTCTTTTTTAGCTTCAGTGGAATTCTGGAAGTTAACAGAAACAACTTTTCCTTTGTATTGCTTTTTCATGTCCTTCAGGAATGTTTTCAGTGGCTTCAGGTGTTTGTCGATGAATAGGGTGTTCCCCATGCTCAGCTGTACCTGGCTGTCAGGGCGATTCAGCAACAGGAGGAGATGATGAAAGCCGTTGTGTATCTCCTCCTCCTGGGTGTTGGTGACATTAAAGGCCAGCCCTTCCAGCACCTGAGCCTGGCTAGTGGCTCTGGACCCCAGAGCCAGCAAGGCAAAGGCAGTGGAGATGCTGACTGGGGAAAAGAAAATGTTTTTTCTGGGTTCTTGTGTGGTTGCTTGCCTGTAAAACTGGAAGGCAAAGTCTGTGTTGCTGGGGATTATCCGTTGGCAGGACTTAAGGGAATCCCCCTCATGGAGGTGCTGCTTCTGGGGGTCAGTTGCCTTGGGCTTGCTGTTGTGGTGGTCAGTCTGGGTCAGGCTGGGGACAGTGAGGTGAAACATGGCCACTAGCAAGCACAGCGGGAGGGTGGTCTTCATCATCCTTTGCAGCTACTGTGTGGACAAAGAATGAAATGGGTTTGGATGCTGAAGATCAGCTGTGTCTACATCTCATCTTTTATTTCTATCTGCTACTATCTTCAACAGCTAAACAGGTAATCGTTGTTATCCATAACCTGCTTCTTTTACTGTCTAAGTGGTTTTAAAATCCTTGTGCTTCTGAGTTTGTCTGCAATTCCTATCCATTGTTGCCTACCCCAGTTCTGTTTTACTGTTTTTTACAAGTTACTGGAGAAAGAAACACATGGAGAAAGAAACATGTGAGTATTAAAGAAAAATAAGAGTGAGAGGGGGAGAACAGTGAAAAGTCTTTGTGTGTGTGTCTCTGTGCAAATCCTTTTATGGTGAGGCAGCACATCAGGAACATCTCTTAATTCTTTTGTGTTTATCTCTAAGATCTCTCTGGGTTATTATGCTATTAGTGATTGAATGAGGTTTACGTCAAATGACAGTGTTATGTCAAAGGGAAACAATACTACTTTTGAGTGCTGCAATCTTGTATTCTTTCTCTCATCTCTGACTCATTTTAACATACAAGGTGAATAATCACAAGAGAGCTGGTAATACTTTTCTGCTTCAATACCTGATTAGATCAGAACATGTTGCTTTATTTTAAACAACCACTCATGCGAAACGTGTCTTCCAGATGGATTCCTCCCCTAATTCCGGTCTGGGAGGGAGAGGTCATTAGTGTGGGCTTGGCCCCTCCTGTCTTTCCAAACTCTGTGTCATCAGGAAGTCACCTCTCATAAGGTAAATGGGCCCATGGCCAGAGTAGCGCCATAAACCTGGATCATGACATCTTGCCGGGTATTTTTGCTTGCTTGTTTGTTTATTGCTTTCACTTTCACCAGTTAGACTAAAAACATGTTGGGATGATTTGTAGTGTCTAAGATATGTAACTTATCATAAAACAGGTGAGAGTTATACTGATGACTAGAAAAGCAGCTCCAAATAGCTGTCATTTAATGTCCTACTTGAAGCTCCAGGGAAGATCACATGAGTTACCTGCTCACCCCCCAGTGGATGACAAAGGCACTCCGACAGGTTCAGCAGAGCAGATGAGATGTTTATTGGGATTTCTCCCACCCTGTATCAGCACACTGACAACTAAGATTTGGTGAGAAGGAGCCAGCTTGCCCTTCCACATCTTTACTTTGTGACATCTGAGTAAATTGGGGCTTACAGAGAAGGCTGGTATAGCAAAATGAATTTGTGAATCCTGTCTGGACTGTGCTGGTATAAATCAGCCAGCTCATTCACTTCAGTTTAAGTTATCTGGTTGTAAGCTTTAGGGAACATAGGTAATGATAAAAAATGTCTTACATTTGGGAAGTCAGACTACTTCCCCCCTTGTTAATGAAACAGGTTTCTTCTAGATGTGAAAGAGCTATTTGGGATAGATATTCAGCAGACCACAGTCATGCTCTGTGGAGCTGCTATAACGTATCCCCAGAATCTGCTATGCAATATTTCTTGAAATTAAGCTCTGCTGTCATCTGAGTGCTTAGAAACCAGATTTCATGCTCAAAAGCGGATGTGCTTCATGACTCACTAGCTAAGTGCCTTACAGCTGCATCAAAATTGTTAAGGTAAAGAAAACTGGGTACTTACTTTACATTCAGAAGGGTCCTGCTCTCGTATGGGTTGTGCTGTTTCTTGCTGCCTTACTCATACTGCTGTTTTCCTCTGTTAAACATTATGTGGCTTCAAATACCTATTTCACAAAGGACAAAGCTGAATATTGATGAAGCTAGTTTTCTTGGACACTGTATGCGTATGTCCACATCACTCCAAACAGAGAACAAAGACCACGGGGCCCAGCTGGTCAGTAGAGGGGAGTGTTGTGTATCAAAGGATGTGTAACTCCTAAGCAAATATTTATTGAAAATGAGATTTTGGTGCCAAGGGCAGCTACTTTTCCCTATACACTTCCTGAGGTAGAGATAACCGTTCACCTAGAGACACACAGTTTTGCCCAGCACTAAGCTCTGAAGGGGTCAGGGTGAGGGAGCTGCAGAGTACTGCTTGGGCTTAGCTATGTTACCCAACCTACTGGACTCCACTTAAGGGTCAACATCTTATCTTTTATTTCTACACAGTAGAGACCCTATTGGTCACTACTCAGAAGGCAATGAATCCTCTTATCCTCATTAATAACATGGATACTTCATTCATTTGTGTAAGAATGGTGAATTTTAGCTGGATATTGAACAGTAATCTTGCAATCTTTCAGACACAGTGTCTTCTCACAAGCTAGTAATTCTCTCTGTCAAGGAGCACCCAATATATCAAGACCTGAAAAGTCTTAGTATAGATTTTAGTACTTGAAAAAGCTGCATAAAATGTGTGCCATCACTGTGAGTGCCCAAATACAATACTGAACAAATGCAACTGTTGTAACATATAAATAGTAAATCAAGACACAGTCCCAAATCCCTCAAAGAATAGCAAACAAGATAGTAACCCAATAATATTAACCAGTAACAAATCAAGGCAGTCTCAAACAACAAGCCTCAGCCATCTTGTAGAGGTGTATTTTAAATTTCCTGGGATTTTTCCAAAGGAAGATAAGTGCTGTGAAGCTAGCTGACAAGCCTTCGTGGCTGGATGAATTGTTTAGATGCATGTTTTGATCAGCCAGTCAGGAAAATGCCTTCTCAGTCCCTCTATGCCTCTGCTGCACCTTGCAGGACTTGTTAACGTCTGCTTAGGGAGGGGTGGCGCAATCCCCTCCGTAAGTAAAACAGTGTAAGCATGGCTGTTCCTAGTTCCCAGCTGTGCTGCTTTCAGGGGCAGTTCTTTAGCTACTGGGATCCATGCCACTGGTAGGGGAGCTAGGTTCCCTGCACAGTATCTACAGCCTCGGTGTTTCCCCGCCCCTCCCTCAGAATACAGCTGAACTCTACATGCTTGTTTTAGGTATAGCCAGAACTTGCTGTTAAGTACTTTAGTTTTGAATTTGTATTTTTTCTTACTAGAGTACTAGTTGCTTCTGTGCCCTGGAGTGCTTGTGTAGGTCCGGTAAGGCTTGATGGAGCACACTGTTCTCTTTTTGCCAGGCACAAACCCAGTGCATATGAATTAAAATAATGCATAAGCTGGAATGTATGATTGCACAAATGCAGACTTTCAGGAAAAAGAGTGAGATGCTCACAGTGCCCCAAGACAGGCAGGTTGTTGGCTGTTCTGTGCTACTTCTTTAGTCATACAACTGAGCAGCGTTAAGCATTTACACTTCTGTTAAACATTACAAGGATTAAAACAAAATTATCTGAGGACACAGATAAACGCTGATGTAGCCATGCAGAGCAGGTAGAAGTCAGTGATTGCAGGGCCAGCTGGCTTTCATGTTTGCTGTCCCTAAACATGCATAACTGCCAAAGTCAAACACTTCGGAGAGAAGAGGTCCATGACCATGAGCAGCTGTTCTACCAGACAGAGCTTCCTAGGTTATTGCTAGCTAATGACACAAGTGCTGAAACATCTCCTGAGGTGTGTTATGGCCTGCCTTGGGGTTTTAGTTTCCTAAATCATGTGGCTCGGACACCTGCTACAATATGTTAAACCAAGCTAACTTTGTTCTATGAAAAGCAGAACAGAAGGGGTAATTAACATTCAGCTTGGATTTTTCCCCCCAAATGAACTTAGCATTGGTTCAGAAAGAGTCCCACACTCAAGAGGCTTTGTTTGAGCCTCTGAGTTGAATTGAGATTTAGTCACAGAAGAGTGTGAGATTTAGTCACCCAGAAGAGGAAGCCTGGGCAGTAGAGTCCACTGTGCAGCTGCACAGTCAGCTGAAGAGGAAGGTAGCAGGAGCAAGACTCAGTGTTGTAAAGAAGAGTTATGTGCAAGGGTTGGGGGTAATTCTGGATTCCCTGCACGACTCTGAGTTGAACCAAAGCATGCTTCAGTTAAGTGAGAAAACTGGTAGAGACACAAATGCAGATGTTTTTGCTGTTTAGACATTCATCTGTATTATTCTGTTGTTGAAAATCAGTGTGTCTTGATTTTGAAACTCTTTCAAAATATGCCTCTTTGATTTAATTATCAGTGTTCTTGGTGGCTCGAAGAAGTGGTCCATTGTCCTACTAGGGAGATCAGCAGAGATTCTGCAAGCCAACAGCTGGTCTACCACAGGGCCTGCTTCTGGAGAGAGTAACCTGCACAACGTACCTACACTGCTGCTTTGATTTACACCTTAGTTTATTCCTGAACATGTGACTGTACTCATACTATTTTACTCCAGTTGTCTTTGGTATGAACTGCTGAGCTCCTTTCATCAGCAAATGCTCAGCAAAAATTGCAACCTTAGGCAGCCCCAGCCGTGCTCTGCTGAATGCAATGACCACCCTAAGCATCACTGTATATAAACATTTTCTTGGGCTGTTACATAACTCTTGTTATTTTGGCCCCTCTGAAAGAAAAGCAAAACAAACAATGGCAATGTCTCAAGGCAGCAGAATGTCGGCTTTAGCTGAGGGAAGATTCAGACCAAGGGCTTGCAGAGCAGACACGGCCACCCCATTCCGGAAGACCTGTAATATCCACATTACATATCACATACCTGGTACAGCTGGTCCATGGCTGTCTTCATGTCCCATCTACAAAGACAGTATACATGTTTGCAAAATTCACCAGTGCTTACCCCAGCACCAAACTCTAGCTGAAAGGATGCAGTTATTGTGTGTGTGGGGGAGGGGCAGGTTCTGGAGCAATGGTCAGTGTTGTGTTGAAGAGCCTATCTAGAATATGTCTTGAAGATGTATGTGGCTGCAGTGAAATGTGCCCATAAACTTCCATTTTTGCAATAGGACTATAAGGTCTGCCCATCCCTGGCCTTCAAGTCAGCAGGGAAGGAGGCTGCAAGGAAGACAAGCCACACTTAGCCTGGTGGTGGTTCATGTAAGAACCTTCCCTGCATTTATTTTTCTACAAAATATTTGTCTTAGATCTGTTATTCTATTTGACAGATCCTGCATGCTCATTTATACTGTAGGTTGAAATTAATGAGACCTCTAAGTCAGGAGCTTGTTACTCTAATGAGTCTTCAACATAGTGATTTGTATAATTTTAGAGGTAAACATATGCATTTCAAACAATGACTATGGAAGTTACAGATGATGAATGGTATCATCAAATTATCCAGAGGGAACATAGATCTATGATTGTCGTTGAGTCTAGATAGAAATGGTATTCACATGTCAGTCAAACATAATACAGCAGGAGTTCAGTTCCTGACTGCAATTAAAATCATTACTTTTGGATAACAAATTTCATATTTCATAGTTCTAACATCTATTCAAGATTTTCCTTAGTTTTCTTTTAATAGATACCCATGTAAAAAGCACTCCCAACTACAGAAGTGCAGTGAGAAACACAACTCTGTTATAGGGATGTACAAAATGGTTGTGTTATAATTTTCATACTGCAAAGCCTTGAAGATAACTTTTCAGCTCTAAAACCTCAGTAAAGAAAGGATATAATCCCATTTTATTTCATTCATTAAACCATCAAAAGTTTCCTGTACATATATAGTATTTATTGATTCAGAGAAAACCTGTAGAATTTACGTATTTGATAGTTTTTTCTGTGTCATGTGGAAAGCAAACTTCTTACACCAGAATGGCTGGGAAGAGATTTTCTAAATCCATGTTTTTGAACCAAAATGAAAGTGCCTTAATAATCATCTGTACTTCACGCTTACATTTAGCAGGTGCTTGATATTTGCTGGCCAAGTAATTTTTTTATCCAGGAGCCCTGCTGTGACTTACAAAGTGCAATTTTAAAACTCCCGCTTTGAAAACTCTAATTATGGTAGTGGAAAGTTTGTCCGTGGAAAAGTCTTCCTGGTGCTAAGTAGCTGTAATTTAACCTTTTTTTTCTGAGTAGTAATGATTGGCTTAAAAAAAACTTTTTAAAATCAGCAGCTTAAAATCCTGTTAAGCATACAAACACAGGTTCTGGATGCAACTGAAATGTCTCTTGCTGGCTTGCTTCATTTTTCTCTTTAGCACATTTGCTAAAGAAACAATTTTGCTCTTAGCTGTAATATAAACACAGTTCATGTGCCGGGTTACTCTCATCTGATGTGTTTATACTTTTATGGGAGACAACCATGTTGGGTTTTGTAACTGATATTAAAGACAGTTCTAACTTCACGTTTTCACTCAGTTAGGGCTGTAAGAATTGGTGATTTTCTGCGAACAGTTACACAGTGGATGTTCAATGAGCCATGCCTAACAAAGTAATAAGGTTTAATTAGCCCAACCTAATCTGACAGCTTGCTGCTGGCACACTATCTGTTAGTACAGCTGGCTAGTGATGCATGTATGAATGTGAAAGAAAGATCACTCCTTGCAAGTTTTCTTTGCCCTTCAAGTATTGTGTGGTTAAATTCTTGCCATTTTAAGTTCTCTTTGCATAGAAACTTTGCCTCCTTCTGTCCAATTTAAAACTACGTCACAGTTAATAAGTTAACATGCTCTTTATTTTGAGTTTTGATAGAGGATGTTTTCAAGCTAAACATTGGCAATGCCTATACAAAACTCATACTCTAGACATTTGGTCATGTCAAACATTTGGATCATCCAGGAAACCACAATTCATGTGGCAAAGCCCTTAACACTATGGTATCTCCAACATGCACCATTCCATCAGGGTGCAAGAGCCTGCACAGAGCTAGGCTTCTCAAGGCAGCATTAAGCCTGCACAGAGATAGTCACAGGTTTAAGTTTACAGCATCTTTTTTTTATACTTTAAACATTAACCCTTTTCTTTTCTTCACATGTTGATATTCATAGAACAAGTGCAAGATTAGAAAATTCCCTTACGTGGATTTCCAAACCCAAAAATCTAAGACAAAGTGTCCTCACTGTTTGCTGTAATGAGTTTAACCTACAGTCACAATCAGTGACGAATGCTGTATAGTGAGAGGACAAGAACTGAACTTATATTCAGCAGCCCTGTGCTTTCCTGTGCTTCCCACCAAAATCCAGCAGGGCTTTGTGAACATCCTGCAAAGAAAGGGGACAAAATCCATAGGAATGGGAATTGGACAGCAGAAGTGTGAAGGGAGGTCCCTGATGCAGTGACTCCCTGTCGTGAATACATCTGAAGAAAACTAGCCCAGGAGCTGGAAAGACACACACACACACACCCCGCCCCGGAGAGCATCACAAACACAGTAGAAATGCTCAAAGGAGAGAATAAAAAGTTCTCGTTACTTTCCTTTGTCATGGTCTGCTTGTAAAGCTTATGTGAAGTCAGCGTTACTGGTGCCTACCTTGAGATAAGCCAGGTTTCAACTATGTTCCTGCTTTCCAGGATATGTTTATGTAATTTACAGCTCTGCAGCTGTACTGTTTACTGGGGTGACCAGTCAGTGAAACCTACAGTGGACTTCTTTGCTGTCTGTACCTAATCACACAGTGGATTTCTTGTTTGCTGGCTGTCACTTACAGGATAGTACGGAATGGCATTGACAACTAAGTAAGAAAGCGTGATGAAAATTATTTCTTTTCATAGAGGAAAATTATCTTTCCATAGAATACCATCAATATTTCTTAGAGTGGTTAATTTTATGCTAGTTTAGATCTGTGATTGAGCTCAAAGACCAACATGCAATGAGAAAAAGGGGGTTTAATTAGCGTTTTTGAAGTAGTTTCTAAAGAAAGACTGGAACACCCATTAAATCCACAGAATGCCAAAAATAATTCCTCATTTTTGCCCACAGAAATGAGATACAAGGCTTAGGTCTCAGTGGTTAGTTCTACGTTGCCAAACTCCATGAATACTGAAGTGTTTAGAGAGGCTGTTTTCCCCTTAAACTTCTCGTGACCTTTCATGACGTTTCCCCACCCAAATCCCACCTCCATCCAAAGCACACAGGTCACATCCAACTGGAGTGCTTTGGAAAGAAAACAAGAGCTGGATTTCTTGGGGCATCAAGGGAAGAACATTTTGGGGATCAATGTCAGTAAAACAGAAACTACATAAACATAGTCTTTACTGTTATAAAATGGAAAGATGTGACATAGCAGACCCCCCTTACAGCCTCTGAACTAATTTGCTCTTTTAATTTTGCTGTGCTGAAGTAAATGAAGATGTGTATCTGTCTTCATTTGTATAGTGACAGAACTACAGAAAGGATTTTTTTTTTTTTTAAAGAAGCAAGAATTGCAACTATGGGTGTTTACCCCAAATTTGGTTTTGTCCTCCTCTTTTTTTTTCTTATTTTCTTTTTAGTGACGAAAGTGAATTATTTCTTTAAGGAGCCTCCACGTTTTATACTATTCAAAAACTGGCCAAAAAGTGAGTCACCTCAGATTGGAATGGCTCTGAGTTTCATCTATGATTCATAGGACTTTACTGAATTAGTTGGATGCAAATAGGTCTAAACTAAACACTGGGTTTAACTCCACTGTACCAGATCTACAAAATCAAAAAGAGAGAGGTAATCATCACCTCATTGAGCTTGGCAGGGAGCAGTCTTGAGCAGATACTAAGGTGGCAATTGCTGGCAGTTTATATATATATATTTTATGTCTCAAAAGAGAAACTCCATTTGCTGATGTGTAAAACTGCTGTGCAGGGCGAGCCCCACCTACTTCCAAAATAAGGAAGGAGGAGTAAGAAGTGATTGTGTCACATCAGCTGCCAGCTCCTATACATGAGCTTGCCTTGGAGAAAGAAGGTCAGGAAGCCTGCCCCAGAGACTCAAAGATATGCAAATGCCAGAGCCAAAAGCTTAAACCCAAAACTTTATATATACCATACAGTACATAAATCAGACAATGCAAGTGTCGCATAAAAATGGCACAAGTGTGGAAAGTTAACAGAAAGGCAGAATCTTTATCCTGAGTGTTTTAAAAGCTTTTAAAGCTTTAAGTTTTAAAGCTTTAAGGACCTTATGTGGTCAGCATGTGAGTGGTGAACCCCCACCAACTTTTGGATTCCAAGAATAGAGAAGCAACTGTGCAGTTGCACTAGCATGGGTCTGAGCCTGGGCTCGGTGACTAAACAACACCAAGCTGATGGAGGTGAAAAGTCTGGCATTAAATCTTTTCCTCTACAACCATTTCCTTTGATTCTCTTTCCATTGGCATCACTTTCTGGCTTGTTTATGCCGAAAGCTTTAACATCTGCTAATTAAGTTCCAGTCAAGCCTTAGAAAGGCTCTAAGTCTACGTTGCATGATGGCCTGCCCAAATAGATGGGCTAATGAGCCCCAGCATATAGACAGGCTGCTCTCACTTCCCAGCTTCCCTACCTCATGGCAGCTGCAAGAGGGACCTCAACTTGTGTCTCTGCCTTTCACAGCACAACGTAGACATCTTGACCACCTTGGTAATTTCCCTCTCCCTCCCACCTGCTCCCTATGGGCTTTAGCCTTTTTTCAGGAGAGAGTCATGCTTTTCAAGACAGGACATGTTTCTTCACAGAACTTCCAAGAACATTTCTATTTTCTCAACATTTTGCAAGAGCAGCTATTTTCCTAGTCCTTGATTTGCAGAGTGGTGCTTCTCTTTACCACCACTGTCAAAACCACCCTTTTACAGAGGTAAAATAAGAAACTGTGCCATAAATAACACTGGTAACACAGGCTCCAATATGAATGTTATCTCATGTTCACACCACTTACAAGATGCCCCTTTAGCCAAGGTGTCATCTGCTCTTTGTTCTATCGCTTGCACTCCACATGGCATAAGGCAACTGGGTAAGAAGGTAAAAATAGTCCTGGAGGATGTAAATCAGCTTCTGAGTAAGGTCTTTTCCTTTTTCTCTTTTTTCAATGTAGGCATCTGGTGGTTTAATTTCTTTTAAAGGTATTGTGATAAAAGTCCAAGATGTATTTTTCAATTAACTCATAACAAACACTTGCAGGTCCATTTAAACATTTTTTTAAAGTACTGCCCAGTAATATCTGTTAATTACTAATTGTATGACAATTGCTAGACTGTCTGAATACACAAATTATGACATCTGACTTTGAGAAATTGGACACCCCCAACTGATGGGTCTGTAACATGAATGGCACTATTTTCCTGCAGGGATAACAATTTTCCCATTCAGATAACAATGTGGGTGTGCTGATCGATGATGAGCACCAGGAAAGGTATGCTGTCATTAAGGGGAGACTCTTTCCTCACCATCCCTGAAGTATCGTTGGGTCAGTCCTCACCAGAACTTTACAAACCTTCCTAAAATTTGTCTTTGTCATTACATCCTAAGCTTGATATGCAGAAAGAACAGTATCATACACTACAAGAATGTAAGAGGTCAGTCAGTATGAAGACAATGCTAATAAGGTGTGACTATTTAGTAGTTACACATTAGAAAACAGATTAAGAGGTGATTACTTTGCAAAGGACCTAAATTATGGTATGATTCTATGATATCTCCTGTTTGATAATGACACATTGACATCAGAACTACATGCCTCGGTTTGGTCAGGAGTTTTTTCTCATTGCTCAGCCTGTGCCTTTTACCGTTGCCAAAATATGGGTTCTTATTTGTGCTTATGTTTTACAGAGGTTAGTAGGTCTTTCCAGCAGAATACACAATTTGCTTTTCAGCCCATAACCTTTAAAGCTGTGGCTTATGTTATACACTTTTAGTTTCTTTCTAGCAGATGGTGCACAGCTCTAGGAACAATGACAGACGTGCACATTGGTGCTAACCACTGTCTGTTTGAAATATGTTATTTTCTTGAATTAATTTAAACATATTATTCCCCTGTCTGCCCCTCCACCCGTATACACTGCTTATTTTTGTTTGTTCCTTCTTTTATGATCTTTAGTACTACTCAGAATTGCAGCTAGTTTTCTTCAAATGTCACAGTGTTTGTAGGTAAGAATTAAATCTATACCCACCAGGGGTTAACCCTGGTTTCTGAGCTCCTTACTTATGCTTTTAGACTTTGTTTCACTTCTCTAGACAACTCCTTCCTAGTTATCACAACAAATACACAGAGTACCGCTCTTCCCGCAGTGCTTATTTTCCTTTGCTCCTTATTTCAGAGAGCTGCTCAGGTTGTGCTGTTGCAAAACTTCTGCTGTGCTGGCAAGTCTTCTTCTATGGCTGTTGACCTAAAACAGCCTTTACAGAAGACTACTTTCAGCCATACCATCATGGGTTTCTCCTAGGGTCCACACAGGCAGTGCTGAGGCTGCAGCTCCTGCATGTGCACAGTTGCATGCACTCCCACATCACATTTGTGTGTAGGCTTCCTTCACGCTTTTTCCCTCAGGTGGTTCATCAGGCCAGCTCCATCTTCCAGCAGTGTCACTGCATTGAAGTGGTACACCACAGTGCTTGCACACAGCAGCAGAAACTCTTGACTAACTAGGAGGAAAGTCCTTTGTTGCACTGAGGCTTCTTGGTCACAAAATTCACAGTCAACGAGCAAACCAAGAAACAAAAGTCCAGGAAAGAAGACACAATAAACCAGCAGATTGAATGAACACTGTCCTGAACAAACCATGCCTGCACTGTATCCAGTGAGTACCTTAAGGCTGACAGTTTGTGGGGGTGAGGTGTGTGCAATCCTTCTGTACTCATTATTTACCACACAAATTTGCTTTCTGCTGCACATTTGCGGTGATGGGCTCTCCCTGATTTTTGTCAAAATAGAAAGGAAATGGAAGCAAGACGTATATATAAGGTCCCTGCTCCCATTTGAAGGTGAGTCCCTACCAACATGATATTTTTTGGTTCTTAATTCAGCTTGATTTTTCTCTAGCCACTTTCAAATAAGTTAAGCAACAAAGTTACCTCTCAAAGTGAGATCTGATTGGCAAAATATCTTTTAGGTATCTTTTTCCTACGAACAAACAAAGACTATTGATCTGAGGTCCGTGAGGAACAACAAACACAGTCTCTGTATTCACCTACAGAGACATTTGCCATTGCACAGCTGGACTTTGGCATGCCATCCTGAACTAGCCCTGAGATTTGCCAAGAACTTTTAAATGATCTTCTATAGAATCAGTTTATCTGTATTACACCAAACCCAAGCCCTTGTTATGTTTAGAGGTATGAAACCAACTGTTTGTTACTAAATATTGAACAGGCTAAACACAGTTTTGAGTAAAAAACTTTTGTCACTGGTTTACATGAAGAGCACTTTGAGAGTGAATGTCATGTTACGTGGCTGGCAGATAGACATGGAAAGTTTCTTATATTCCTTATTAGTATACTTACAGCTACAATTTACTAATATTGATAGCATAGTTTACCGTCAAAGAGAATAAAGATCCCCAAACCAATCAAGATAATTATATTTTAGAAATATGCACAATAATTTTATTTTTTTCACAGACGTTTTAAGACAGTGAAGTCTAAAAAGTTGCTATTTATATTTTACTTTTTTCTACCAGTTTGAGATATTCTATAGCAAAAGATTTAATCAGTCTGTAATTTAAGCACTTTCATTTTCTTTCTGTATTTTAATAAGACATGCTAATGATGGTGATTTATTACATTAAAGAAAAAATAATTTAAATATTTACTGATTTGTGTTTCTTTCCTTTCATAACCATGCAACTATCTAGTGTAGCTGGTATGTTAAAATCCTATCAGTTGAGTCACTGTAAAACAACACAAGAGCAATAAGTTAGACTCAAGAAATTGTAAATGAAAAGGTACAAATGTCAATTCACAGTATATTTTTACTCTATAATCCACTGCTAACATTTAGAAAGGTGACTTCTCAAGTATTACCTACATTTTGTAAGTTTGTCTATGACAGTTTAATGCATGTTAAAAGTCGCTAGAAAAGCTCTGCTGTTCTTACTGAGGAAATACAAACTCTCTGAAGTTACAGTTTTTCATTCCTCTGCTTTTCTACCACAGTCTGACAAGTCTAGCTGGAAAGTGTGATAGTGAAGGCAGTGTCAGCAGAAGAAAAGAAAAATGATGGTGACAACAAATCCATGAAAAGGAAATTGGTGCTGTGTTATGGATGGCTCCACCATACTTTTATCTCAGGGCGCTGGCAGCAATAGCTATATTAGCAAAGTAAAACAGAGTCTTTTTGTTGGTATGGCTTCCTTCCTTGGCAGAATAAACATTATTTGTAAATCAAATTTTGAGGAGGGCTTCCACTGAGGAGGAGGCAGGAGGAGGCAAGTTAAAACAGCTGCACTCATCAACCCTTTACAGTGGTATGTCCTCCAGCGTCCCAGTCACTGACCCTGCAGCTTCATATCATACTTGGTTAAAAACCAAAGTTTTTAATGGAAATTCTCTTCAATATTAAGGGAATCTGCATTTAAGACTGATCATCAAAGGTTAGTGGATTAAATAACACTTAACACCTTGCACCTCTTTTTCCCCCTTTCACTTCTCCTGCTCTTTCATACACACACTGAGTGTACAGCAATAGCTACATCATCTGGAGACTTTGAACCATCTCAAATATCCCATGGGAGCATGTCAGGAAGGGCTTCTTACAAAACCGGTGAAAAGTGACTTGTATTTCATTAACACTACAAGCTATACCTGGCTGTAGACTGGGGGAAATACCAGTGACTTTGGGACAAGGTAAAATAGTTTTTGTGTTTTAAGGGATTAATAATGTATATAAGGATAATGGTTGAAAGAGGAGCACTAGTATGTAGTGGTAGACACACACAAACGTTTTGCTGGATCACAGGAATTTAGCCAGAGATGTGCATGTCCTCAATGTCAATCAGTTATTTTTCAGAGGGTTTACAATTTTCCCTATGAAGAGGATGGTGCGGGTGTATTTATCCAGAATCACCAGGAGAAAGGGCCTGTTGAATCTGACTCGAGGCGGCTGAGGAAAATCACCAGATCTCCAGGTAATATCCTTCACTGTGGCCCCCGCTGCTTCAGTGCCATTCTCGTGAACATTCAGCATGGCTCTGTGGATCACCTGCAAGGACACAAAGCAAAACGGCTTCCAACTGACAACCCAGCAAGACGACCGCAGCCTGCCACCCTCCTCGTTCTTGCCAAAGGGAGCCCTGGCAAGGGCAAGACCTGGCAGCACCAGCCTCTGGGAAGGTCATCACCAGCCGTTCCTCTTCCCACTGCAGCAGCAGCAGCCATCAGACCACTCCTGCTAGCCCTCTTTGCTGCGTGTGCAGCGACTAACCCTCAAGGAGCAGAGAGCCAAAGAGCACTCAAGATAACTGATGGCATGAAACCCTGGAAGCAAACCTGGTAATTTAGCCTAGACTTAGTTTTGCCTTTGGCAACTTCATGTATTATTGTGAATTTACCCTATCATCTAGCTGAAAAAAATAACTCTGAGAGCACTAGAAGGGCAGGAATAACAGCCTTTTGCCCTCTGCAGGCAGAATTAGAGGAGATTTTACCAAAGCTAATGTGCTACCTTTAGATAATTTTGTCTAATAGCCAAAAGAGCATTTAATTATATGTATGCCTCCTTCCTCGACCTCGAACCATGTATGTATAAGCCCTTGTAAGCATGTTTGGCTTCAGGTTTAGGAAAGACAGGGCTTGCTTTGCCTCCAGACTGGCACATGTTGGTTGAGTGATACTGCAAAGAGGCTGGGATAAGCTTTTCATGTTCCTGGGAAAAGACAAATACTGTGGTTGCCGTGTTTCATGGGCTGACTTACTTTTGAAACCATCAGTCCAGACTCCTCAGTAATCCCTGACAGATCCGCTTGTGGGGTGAATAGATCAATCATACCCACTTGTCTGACTATCTTTTTCACATCATAGGTACCAGAAATAGAAAATTTTGGAATGTGCAGATGTATTTTTCTGTAACAAATAAAACAAATAGGGACAAATTGTCATCTAGGTAACACTCTTCAATGGCATCAATATAGTGACACTTCACATTTATTTTTCTAAATGTTAAAAGTCTGCTCTCAGGGTTCACATAGCACTTCTGATCAGGTTAGCTATCTAATGAGGAGTGATGGAGCATGATGACCCCATGTTACCCTCTGTCTCCAGGGTGGGGTTCAAGGAGTGGGGTGGAAGACACAACTATACCAACTCTGTGGCAAACAGAGCTACTATTGCCAAGCAACATATTTTTTTCTCCAAAAGATAATAGCTAGCTGTCCTAAGGCTGTTTGTATATACACAGGGCCTGGGCCACCACAGAAATAGCTGTAGTAAAGCTGAATATAGAAAATTTTCTCATTTAAATACAATGCCCTTAACACCCTAACACCCAATAGCTACTCCACTGTGGTTTCACAGTGTCTGTATGAAACAAGGATCTGTTAACTTCATCATGGTGCTAAGCAACTTGTGGTTGAGCCAGGAACTTAACATGAGATGTATCCCAAATTCAATGCCCTATTTGTTCACTACCCATGTCTCTTTTCAATGTTCCAACTAAGAAAAGGCAAGTCCTGCACAGAGAGGGACCATTAAGTGAACAGAGTTCAGCAAAATTTTACCTGGCCTTTAATGTTTTTTCTTGGTGAAATAAACACTACTAATCTACAACATGGTCACCTCTCACCTTAGCAAAAACACTTACCGTTCTTGGAGGAACTTTTGCCATTTAGATACAGTCTTTTTCAAGAGAGCATCTTCCACCTGCTTCATCTTCCCTTCATCAGGCAAAATAAATAATGCTGCGGCATTTCCATTGTAAGGTATCTGAACCAGCCAACAGGACAGCTCTTCATCAAAGTAAGTTCTGTAGTAACCCTTCCGGTACATCATGTCAACTTTTACAGATGTCTTTGGATCCACAAAAAAATCCTCCTTTTTTGTATATGAAGTACTGAAAGGTTTCTCCCAATGGGCTTATGAGAAAAAGAAAAATAATTCAGTGGTATACAAGTAGGAATGGTCATGGTGAACAAAAGAGGATGTAGTGCCACAGCCTTCCTTTGATTAGAGCAAGTATCTTTTTGAAGTTACTGCATCCTCAGGTATTACAGCATTGCAGCGTTTTTTTTTTTATTATTTTTTTTTATTTTATTTCAGGTGCTTAAAGAAAATTACAGACAAATACTGAAAACACCATTTCTCAATAGAGAATGTCTATAATCACATTAAAGAATTTGCCAAACTCAACAAAGATATTTGTTAAAAAACGCAGGCTTTCGCTCAACCAACTGAGAACACATTTATACTGACAACAGATATACATGGGTTTATATCAATATTTTCTAGATACTGAACATGGTATCCTCCATTTAAAATATTTAAACTATAGTTTCTTTCTCTTAAGTTTTTATTCCCTGCAATAAGCATCTAAGTTACAGCCTTGGCACCCTTTGATATTTCTTACCTTTAAAGAAGACATAGTTAACAAGAATGATCGCAGTGAGAGGATCAAGATTTTCCACTAGCTTAACAATTTTCCCATTTGTCTTTTCCTCAATATAATTGTTGATCTGATTCTCAGCGCCAGAGGAGTTGTTAAAGTCAGTAGAAAAGACTTCAGATTCATAAAAGCTTTTGACATCATCCAAGAACTTCTGTAGTGGTTTTAGCGTCTCTTCTATAAAAAGGGCATTACCCAGGCTCAGCTGGAGCTCGCTGTCTGAGCGGTTCAGCATGTGGAGGAGTTGGCAAAAACCTTCATGTATTTCCTGCTCCTGAATCTTTTTCAGGTCAAAGGCAAGCCCTTCCAGAATCTGTGTCAGTGTCGCTGACTTAGCACCAAGTGCCAGCATTGCAAAGGAAGCAGAGATGCTTATGGGTGAAAAGAAAATATTTTGATCGGTTGATTCAGATGTGACCAGCTTGTAAAATGAAAATGCAAAGTCAGCATTGCTGGAAGTTAGTTTGACAAAGGTTTTGTTCTTAACTGGATAAACTCCTTCCCCATGAGAACTGCGTCCTGGGTAACGTGCCCCTTTAGGACCATCCTGCTTATTGCGGTAGTGAGGATGCTGATGACACTGGGAAACAGTATACAAACCAGCCAGCAATAAACACAAGGAGAAGATGGGCTTCATTTTCCTTTTAACTGTTTCTGGAAAAGAGATAGACATACAAAACATGGCATGGAAATTAATTTCTTCGGGCTGTGTTCTCCAGCCAAGTAAAATGAGGCTCTCAGAGCACACCTGTTCTCCAAAATCCCACACTTCTATATTTTGCATTCCTAATGGATGCCAGTGATCCTCAGAAAGAATATGCCTCCTGATACACTATTTGTATAACCAAGTACTCTCAAAAGAAGTAATTTTGACCATATAAACTTTTAAAAAATAGGGTCGGACTGAATCTTTTAAAATTTGCAAATAACTGGAAGCTTATTGCCTTCTCTCCAGAGGAAGTAGAAGTTGATTTTGTACTCAGTACTGCAGGGTGGCTACTGCAGCCCTGCTAGTCTTCCTCAATTCATCAAGTAATTAAAGAATTAAATTTGAATTAAACAAATATGTGATATAAACACAGACCATACTATATAGGACCAAAATTACAAAATACTTTTACAGTTTCTTCAGAGTTGGGTTTTGTTGTGTCTTCAAACATATCTTTGACCAGTTCTTCAAAGTTGGATCCAAATATTGGATCACTGTGGTAGCAAGATCTATAAGCATCTCTATCGTTTCCGAAACAAATTTTCAGTTAATTATGTGAAGTATCTTCACTAGCAGCCAGTTCTTGCTGGCTTTTGGCATGGTTTTTTGTTTGTTTTTTTTTGTTTGTTTTGTTTTGTTTTGTTTTTTTTTGGTTTGGGGTTTTTTTTGCATAACACGTATATCCTTCTGCTTACATGTGAAAAGGCAACAACATAATCCCCCAAAATGAAATGTCCAAACAATCCAAGGGAAAACTAAGAGGGTACTTACAGTGCTACAAAAAGGATCTTGCTGCGTCCATCTGGCCTTGTCTGCTCATTCTTCTCTTCAGTACCATTGAACAGGATTAAGCAGAGCACACTCGTTAATCATTAATTAGTTCAAATAAAAATTACCAGTGAGGATGCACAGCAAGCAGTAGTAACACTAGATGTTCTGGACAGTTTGTCCAACCCAGACACAAGCTAAAGGGGCTGGGTGCTGGGGCTGTGGGTGAGAGGGAGTGGAGCAGGGACTGTATCTCCTACTGCTTCCATTCTTGCAGGTTGACATGAGAAGCATGCTGCTGTGGGTGGTTGCCAGGAGAGCCATAGCCATATCCTTTGTGACTGGAGCTGAACGCTGTGACTTCACATGAAGGCTACTCCTTGCCTGGGTCTGGCCCTGGGGACAAAGCCACCAGCACAGCTCACCAGGGAGCACAGCCTCCCTACCAGACCATCCTCTTAGCTTGGTCCTGGGTGACCAATAAATGGGACGGGGACACTGCCAGTGTCATAACCTCTCTGTCAGGATTTCAAAACAGAGTTCGGATTTAGAAAGTCCTTCTGAATTACTGTATACCTCAGTCACAACCTTTGACACCACATTTAATGGTTTTGGGGCTTTTCTTAAGGGGAGCGGACTCTATGTGATTGGTGAACGGTCTCTACCACTCTTGTGAGAAATTTCTGGTCAATACAGCTGCTCACTCATTGCTGACCATCACCTGTGACTGAGTATTTGGGGAGCTGGTGAAGAGGGTTCCCCTGTTTTTTTAGAAAATACACAAACCCACCACTGCTGAGAAAGAACACTCACACTGGACAGCTCCAGAGACCGGCTACAAAGAGAGACATGTGGTCAGTTTGTTTCCTCAGGTTAGTCTTCTGTATAACATGCAACTGAAATGGACCCCAGCAGCACACAAAAGCAGGCTGCCAATTTGCCTTTCAGCTAGTGCTAAAGGCGGCATGCTGGTGCCACTGGATGACATTCAGAGCTGAATATCATATAGGGACAGACGACTCAAGGACAAACTAAGGCAGGAAAAGATATTTTTAACCCATCAGGTTGCAGGGCTCCTTTCCATTGTGCAAGATGGTTTTGTCATTCCACTTAGCAGTTATAATATCATTCCCATAATGTAGGTGTGAAATATGCAGTCTTCATCCTGTTGATTCCATGTTGCCAGAGCACCCCGAAAGGCTGATGGCAGCCTGTGAGGGTAATATCCATAATCCATCAATCGCTGAACCATTGCCCAGTAACTACAGGGTGGATTATGAACTGTCAAAAAGCAGCCAGCAATGCCCTAGCCAGCAACTAAGCCCCATAGAGCTGCTTGCTCCCCCCCCCCACCCCAAGTGGGATGGAGGACAGAATTGGAAGAGTAAAAGTGAGAAAACTCATGGACTGAGAGATAAAGACAGTTTAACAGTTAAAGCAAAAGCCATGCATGCAAGTGAAGTAAAATATATTTACCACTTCCCATGGGCAGGCAGGTGTTCAGCCATCTCCAGGGAAGCAGGGGTCCGTCATGTGTAACTGTTCTTTGGGAATACAAATGCCAAAACACTGAAAATGTCCCCCCCCCTCCCTTCTTCTTCCTCCCACTTTATATGCTGAGCATGACATCATATGGTATGGGATGTCCCTTTAGTCAGTTGGGGCCAGCTGCCCCAGCTGTGTCCCCTCCCAGCTTCTAGTGCACCCCCAGCCTGCTCACTGCTGGGGTGCTGTGAGAAGCAGAAAAGGCCTTGGCTCTGGGTAAGCACTGCTCAGTGGTAACAAAAACATCGCTGTGTTATCAGCACTGTTTCCAGCACAAGCCCAAAACATAGCCCCATACTAGCTACTATGAAGAAAATTAACTCTGTCCCAGGCAAAACCAGCACAAGAACCAACTTAGAAGATGCTTCTAATTTTCCATTAACTCTAGCCTCCATTTTAACTTAAATTTTCCATCAGGGAACCCAGATGTACCCATACCTTCATGCAAGTTTTGCTTCATCTGTCTTCAAGAAATTAATTCTTCGTGTACAAACCTTGATAATTGAATTTTAAATGTAAAAGTTGAGGAAAAGTGAACACAAGATGTATTGTAATCCAAAAGGATTTTGTCGTGTGGATGTGGCCTGCTCATGTGTTTGCTTTGTTACTTACTGCTAAACCATGCACAGAAGAGCATTATCTGGCAGATGTTCTTATAAAACACAAACTTCAAAAGCAATACAGTGTAAATAATGAAGATACTAATATTTTTTTTGGACTGCACTGGTGAAGAATTTCACCATCTTCTCAGAAAAGAGCAATAGTATAGATGAAAGCCTGTGCCAGGAGGAAGAGCTATGGTAATATATAGCAAGGAGCAGTGGCCCAGTGACCAGGTCAACACATCCGTCCCTCTCAGCAAGCTCCCAAGCATATGGCTCCCGAGCAGGAGCCCCCACCTATGTCAGGTGTCTAAATGTCCCACATGAGGTGTTCAACACCTCTGAACCGGAGCACACTGTGCTGGTGGGGAGCTGCAGGTAGGAGTCTGAAGGAAATACTGGAAATGTAACTGCACCTTCTTCCCCTTGGTCTCAAACCAAGGCTCTAGTCCCATGCTTGTCTCACACGGCTGCATAGTCAAGCAGCAAAACAGGGAAGGGCACACTACTGTCTTTTTGAACTCAGCATTAGTAATTTTTTGCTTACTAACCTAGTGACTGGAGCATTTGATGACTTTGTCTGGATACAAGCCCCTCAAGTCTTACAAACTCTTCTACCTGCAATAACCATACCCCAGTCATCCACCTGGCAGAGGAACAGCTCATCTTCAGGCTGCAAGAGGCTAATGAGAAAGTGAAGGGAGAAACAATTCCCAGCCTTCCTTCTGAGGATCTTCTGCCTAAAAATGGAACAAAATAAAAAACCACTTATGTGAGATGCGTAGATAATTGTGTGTGTTTTCATCTACATGTGAAAGACATAATTTTTGTGTATGTAAATAAACACACACCTATAGTTATTCATAGTCCTGGGGGAAGATCAACTCACACCATGTGTTAATCTAATAACACAGGCACAAGCCTGGGAGATAGGAAACACAGGTTTCCCCTCAAGGGTAATTCAAACAGAAGAAGAAACAAAGGCCCTAGGAACTGTTTTTTAATGTGATACCTGATTGCACAAGATGTGCAAGTGTTATTAGTTCTAGTCATATGAGTAGCGTGTAAGTAGTTGCGCTAAAGATAATCATTATCTTTGCTAAATCAGAACCTGTGGCAATAATTAATGCATTATGATTTGAGTTGAAAAAAAACTGAATAAATGCTAGCTCAAATTAATTGTGATGTTCCGATAACGTAACAATGACTTCAAAACACTTTTAAGAGCTTTAAAGAATTGCACATTTACTAGATTTTATATACATTTGTTTTAAACCAATTTTTGCTAAAAGCTAGTAAAAATGAGATGTTTTCCATCCTGATATGAAATGATGTAAAAATATTGTAAGTTTATTTACCAAGATTTTGATGAAAAACCTGAAAATTACTGTCAAGTGTAAATAAAATGGGAAAAAAAACCCAGTATATTAAAAGTAAGGCAATTAAGTAAGTAGATTAGGCTGTAAATACCCAGGCTGAAAGACATTAACTCTTTCAGAGAATCTGTCATCAGAACAGAATATACCCTTAGTTGTCATTATTTTATTTTTAGTTAGATGTACATTATTATTTTATTTTTAGTTAGATGCATATTACCTCCAGCAAGCTGTAGCGAGGTAGAAACTCCTCTCTTTCCTGATCTTGAAGAATTATGATGGATTAGTATCCAACCTCTCTATAAGCAAACTATCCCATTATCAACTTCAGCAGTATCCAACTAACTAGCCTGAAGAAATTAATGAGATTAGTATTCTGATACTACCTCTCTGTTGCGGTCTAATGCAGATTAAGAGCACAACATCAGCACACAGTACTAATTCACATCACATACAAATTTTTCACAGTACAAACGTTCCAAACTTTCACGAACTATTTTTTTTTTCCAAACTGCACTCCTAGAAAAAAAGACAAAATCCTTAAAACTGCCTCAGAAGAAACACAGTGAGCACACACTACACTCTACTACAGTAAAACAGAGCAGAATATCTATCAAACTCCTCTGCAGGCAGTGGAGTTAATAAAGCCTAGTTTACTAAAGGATCTGTGGCTTTCCTCACCGCAATAACCACAGCTTTACTCCACACCCTCCAGGATGATTCCAACCAAGCAGGAGAGCAGGGCTGGGGCAAGGGCTAAGGCTACAGCTAGGGCTGCAACCAGACTGGGAATGGGACTAGAGCTGGAGGAGGAGGAGCTGGAGCTGCTGCAGCAGCTTGGGCTCCCTGCCACGAGCTCACTGCCTGCTGCAATCAGCAGAATTTAAAGCAGCTGAGTCCTGCCTGCCTTCCCCACAGCAGACACAAACTTGGATTTCACTGATTTTCATAAAGTAGCATAATGGTTTTTCAACCTCCTATCTCTTTGTTAAGCCTGATTGAAATTTGCTAATAAGCTGCAGTGTTATGGAGGGTAGCTAAGAGAAAACAAGTGGCTACAAACACGAAAATTTGATGCTGTTTCCTTTGGAAACCAAGAAGGTTGTTTTATTTTCTTTGCATATGAGGTTATATGAGTCACATTTACTCAGTTTTCACAGTTCATGTGACTCCATTTCTCAGTAGCTATCATGAATACTTTCATTATCCTTACATATACTTATAAAATATTATATATTGCCTTTTAATAATTATGTATCTCCATTTATATCATCATTAACTTTTATGTCCTCTCTGGGAAGAGCTTGTAGTAAGTGTGACACTTGGTATAGTGGTTTAGCCATATAAGATGGATGAAGAGTAGGTTTGGTAAATGCTAAAACTGGTTTATAATGTTATATAACTAGAGTCAATGTTCCAGATCACCATATATTTCAACTGGTATTCTGTGTCATTCATTAATAGGTACCACTGAAGGAGAGAACTTTAAAAATCAATTTCTAAAAGCATAACACTCCTGAATCTAAACTTTACTCTAGTTACTTGATAAAACCTACCAAAGAACTGTGATAAAATTGGTTTGAGCAAATATTCAGTTAGCAAATCCAGCACATTAATGTAAATGCACGGGATATAAAAGATGTTTGCTTAGATAAAGTAAGAGTGACTGTGAAGCATTGTGATCTAGAATCCACCTCGGTAAAGCAGACAGGCTATACCTCCATATAGAATCGATCTGGAGCAGAGCAGCTCAGCAGTCCTTCAAACTCAAATTATTGTCTGATTCTGAGTGACAGACTTTGAGCCTTAAGCTAGTGTCCTGCAGAAGCACTTTGGAAAGGGTTTTCCAAGTGTGGACACTGAATTACAGAACTGGAAAATAATGAAATTATGTGTCTTTGACCCATTGTTCATTGTATGCTTTGGACTGAAAGTCATTTGCTTACCAAAGTAAAGCAGCTGACCTAAGTTTCCACTGCTTTACACTCAGTACAAAACCTACACTTATGGATAGATAGCACTAGGCATTAAATTTGCCTATGCAGAAATATATTTCTAAGATAGAAAGCACCTGTCTATTTTATTAGATTTATTTCAGGCTAGTGCCTGTGTAATGGAAGAAGGACACAACACATAGCTTTTTGCAGCCCATAATAGAGAGTCTGTCCACTGCACCTGGGTAAACACAGGTCTTTTCCAACCTTTCCTATTATATTAGCTCACCTCTTCCGTCGATATGAAAAGCCTGAGGTTGGCAGTGCAAGAGATGTTTGAGAGTTCAAAAACTTTTATTCATTCTCCTTGGGCTGGGGCTGAACACTCCCTCCAGAAAGTGCTCTCAGCCCAGTTCTGTTGCACAGGGGAGCACCAGGAGAAGATGCATGAGGAACAAGTTCAAGTTCCTTCACTCTCCATCATCTTCACAGTTTTTAAGCTCAAAAATCAATCTCTTCTTCCCTGTGTCACAAAAAGTGTCTACACTCTACTGAAAGATGCACATAGGGTGGAGGAATCCCCTTACTCTCTCCTGTAAGTTCCTGTTCCCAGACCCTTCCTCACTGCCAGTCCAGCCCCAACCAGATGCCCTGCCTTTGCACCCAAATCCTGCTCTTCCTCACTCCACCAGTGATCTGGGCTCCCAGAGATAAGGATTCCTTAGTAGTGGTTAGTCTTGTGAAATACATAACAGACAAAACATGAAATGGAAAACCAAAATATTGAATATCCACCCAGGAAGCTTATGGTTTGTAAGCTGCATTGTGAATGAAGACATGCCTTTAAAAAATGCCATATTGATCATCTGGAATTTGTCTACATCAGGAACACATGAGGAACAAGTACTGGGCTGTTAGACCTTTGGGATTGCAGGGTCACTCTGCAATGTGCCACTCCACATACACTGTCTGCTGTGTGCAGAACCACCTCTTTTATTGGCTTTGAACCTGGCTCCTACATGCTTCATGTGATGGTCTATAGCTCTGGCATTAGATGTAGTAACGGTGAACATTATCTCCATTCACCCAATCTTTTTGTCACAAATCTTTTCCTTCTTTATGCCCCCTTAGTTGTCCCTTTTCCAGGCTGAAGATTTGTCACCTCAAACAGGAGGTGTTCCAGACTTTGATTAAGATTACTACATTTTCCTAAAGATTTTCCAGTTCTCATTTATCCTTTCTGTTATTATAGGACCAGAATTAAATGTTCTAATCCATGTGTGGATGATCCAGAGATTTAGACAGTGGCACAGTGTTCCTATGTGATTTGCCTTTTTTTCTTTCCCAGTAATTTCTAATCTTTAATTTATGTCCTTCCCCACTACTAAGCTGATCTGTATGTGGACTACCTACCATAACACCAAACCCTTAATCCTGAGTGACAGCAATCTGTGCAAGTACAGTATTTCACCAGACCTGCAGCTAAAACTTAACAAGATCAAAATCCCCACTGACACTGTAACAGCAAGCTAGAAAGCTACTGTTCTTTTTTGGTTTCAAAATCAGACAGAATTTGCCATGTCCATTCCTTGATTTTACCAGAAGATGGTGGCACAGGGCTCCTTTTCCTATAATCCCCGAACTTGAGGCTCCATACTTGCAGTTCTACCTGCAGAAAGCAGCATAGCAGAATCACACTAAAAGCTCAGGTTCTTAGAAGGATCTTACTAATCATAATTGGAATACTGAAACTATAAAGTTTTACTAGCAGAATTTGCCCTACAGACCTTTTTCTCTTTGTGTAAAGGAACCCTTCTTTTGCAAACAACTTTTAGACTGACAAGTTCACCAGAGAATAAAAGATCTTATTTTGCAATGAAGTTGTCTACACAGAGAAACCTCTTGGCATTAGTGTTCAAGTTTAAATTGATGCCTTACACTATTAATCATTCTGTTGCAGGCATGGCCTTACACAAGCACTAAGAAAATCCCTTATGTAGATATTTTTGAGTTACACTTGAAATTTTCTGCTCTGAAAGCCAGATAGAAAGTCTTAGGGCTAAACTTTGCAAAGGTTTATCATTTGTTATTATTTAGTAGATTAATATTTTTGGCCACACTGAAGAAGCAGAAGGCAGATAAGCAATAAAATGAAATTTATGATATAATTCTTTTGCTCATATACTTTTTCTTTAAAAAGTCTTTGGTGCTGTAAGCTTTTGGGATGTTGAGGATTCTGACAGGTCACCAAGATGGTTTAGTGCAACAATTCTCTTCCGTGTTTCAATGAAGGCAAAAGAAGATACTGTGATTTGCCTCTACCCTCTGTGGCTGACAGACAGGTCAGCACAGTCCCATTCCTGTCAATGGCTTACATTGATATGCCTCCACAAGGCACTTCGGTATCATCTAGACTGTACCTATACAGGCTTCCTATAATGACTGCTGCACCATCTTTCCCACTCTGCCAGCCTAGAAGTGGCTAGAAGTGCTGGAACGTATCTGTTTCTATTTGATGTTTCTTCTCAGTCACCCTTGATGCTACTGTGAATATGTCAAGACTATGACACAGCGCAATGACAGGCATGGGCATGAGGTAGTAATTTCTGGCTGGGGCAACTGAGGCCCAAAAGGTCTTAAAATTTCACCCGTAAGATTTACCAAAGAGGTAGAACTCAGACACAAAAGATAGAAGATATAGGAACAGAAAAGATATTCAAGTTGTACATTCTACTATCCGTTCCTTGAATATGTGAGATATGGTATGACTTTTATGATGGCTAAAGAATCTGCATCTGTGTGAACAGCATACCTAAATGAGGTCTAGACATATGTTCTCTTTGCTTTCATATGCATTTTAAGACCCACTTTTCATTATCTCTTTCATCTCCTCTGTGCACAGATGTTTTCTCTTGCTCTGAGATTCTTTCCTGGCTGCAACCAAAGTTCTTATGATGACTACAGCACTTCTGAATTGTCTTACTCTGTGTTGCTTTTTCTTTTCAAACATTTTCCTTCAGCAGAGCATCTTCCATGTGGTCTGTTTCCTACATGAGACGTAGCAAACAATATAGCAACTTTTCCTTAATAAGGTATTTGCACAAGTCAGGCGAAGTCTTCTGCAGACCTTCTGTAGTATCACATTGCTGTTAACAGAAGTTTTCCAACCACAAAGGATACGTTCTTGTTTAGTAAAGTAATAAATCATAAGTATTCTGTTTCCAGATGGCTTATGGAAAAGAAACTGAGTGCAATAAAAAATAAGAGAAATAAAGACTGATCTGTATAAAACAGGCTAATTCAACTGTAATAAATTAATCTCCAGGGGTTGGATTGAACTGAAAAGCTACTTTTATCATGGAAATTCTCTTTTGCAAGAAGTCAGCAAAGTCATTTGCAGCAACGTCAGTGCTGAGCTGAGTTTGTGTAACCAGGGTATTAGTCATACTCAAGGACATCTACATGAAATGAACGAATTATAGTTTTCTTTAAAACTCTTAGTCTGAGGAAAGCACGATTACCAAGTTATTTAAAAATGTATTCTGTATTATACCTGGGACTGGGAACAAAATAAAGGGTATTTCCAGATCAGTCTTTGCTGGCTAACAGTTTGAAGGGAATGGATGATACCATACATGTTATCAGTTTAAATCTAATGAGAGCAGCCCCACGTGGGTAAGGGCAGAGGTGCACTACCCAACAGGGAACATTGGATGGATGGATAAGATTCAGAGGATATGTCACAGGACTCATACATAGCCCATGGTGGTCTTCATGCTCTTGAGAATTTGCACTGCTAGCTCCCACTGAGGTGAATATTTAGTTTTCAATGAAACATTCGCATCTAAAAACGTTTGTCTTTCTCTTGCACTTTTTTTCTGCTGGGAAAACTTATGCCTCTGTTTTGAAGACAAGACTTGAATGCTGGATTAGTGAGTAACACTGCTATGAGGTTTTTTTATACCTCCAAAAACTACATAGACTCATGTCAAAGATGAGCTGGGTTATGAGGCACTGACTGCCTTGTAGTTGCCATACAGGTACTCCTGGTTCTCAGAATCCACAGTCAAAATCCACCCTGCCCAGCAACTATCATAATCATTTGGTTTTTAAGAGCTCAGTGATTCTCTGCTTGAAATGAGTGTGAGTACAGGGAAAAAGCCTGCTGCTTTTGTTGTACTGAATCTACTGGAACAATTAGAATAGGGTTGGCTTTACATATGAGTCAATTCCCGTGTGCTTGAAATAGTGGCAGTGATCAAGGGCTGAACAGATGACATAGCTGTGGGGAGAGAGCTGGTGTGCCCATTCAAGGCCAAGTTCTTCAGATACCAGGGCTGAGGTATCTGGAGATAGCTAGCCACTCTCTTCTACTTCCCCAAACCTCCTTTGAACGAAGCATAGCAAACAGATATATTTTTTTTTCCCTGCCAGTTTTCTGTCAGGTCAGTGAATTGAATGGACTCACAGAAGGATTCAGCAAATGTCAGAGCTCATGCAAGGTACCTCCTGGGAGTTTGTTGAGGCTAGTGTAGATGAGGAATCTCTTCTTTTTATGTCAGTAACCTATGAGATCAGCTCCCCCTTTCTTGTGAAACGGCAGCATAAGACTACTCATCTGTACCTTAACTGTGTACCTGAGAATATGCGGTTACAGCTTTGGGCTTGTAATTTGCCACTCAAATTGCATAGCTGGGAATAAGAAAGTCCAGAGTACTGGCAGCATGTGAATAGCAGGGCTTATGTGGGCAGCTGGTGTTTCTGTGATTATCTGATTCCTTTGTGCCTTTTGGCATTGAGTCAGCTCCTTTCTTTACTGATGAAAGGTAAAATGCATTGGACACATGCTGCATTAGCCCTGCAGTCCTACCACTTCACGGTTTGTGATGACATACTACATGGACTCTGCCATGGGGCTAAGCAAACAGAGCTTTACTGATAGAAACTACCCCGTCAGCAAACAGAGTCCCAGGGGACCATAAACAAGGTCAGACAGAACAAACTTACTGTCTCCCACATGGCTCAGAGGCTGCCATGGGATGTCTGGCCCTCAGGTCCCTGGGACACAGCTAGGCTGCCTTTCAGAGACCCAGCCCAGTGGCTCCATCTTCCTTCACAGGGTTCTCAGCTGAGATACACTCTCTTTAGGTAAGTCGTTTTCCTCAGAGCTTCCTGCAAACATGTCAGGTCAGGGCTAATAGACCCACAGCAAGTCATTTATCTTGGATGTTTTTGATAGGGGGCCACGTGCTCCACTGTGAGCTGTATTAGCCCATTCTGCTGATTGTCACTGCAGTAAGTGAGGTGGATGACACTTAATAGGGCATAAAGAATCTCCAGTTCTCTTTCAGGGCTTAGTTTGGATCCAGCTATCCCACAGACTGATTGAATGCATGTGTGGGATTAAGCTATCCTAATCAGGTCTGGTTTTGTTGTAGTGGAAGGTTGAAGGGTGTTAATAAAATCACCTACAGATGAATGAAAGACACCATAAAATACATGTGTTTACCACAGATAGAACGAATACCCAGTCCCTAAATGAAAAATTTAGATTATGTCTGTCGGAATCCTTCCTTTCCTTCTCTACCATTTATACAACTAGATAGCATGAAGAGGAATGTTCCCTGTCACACATTAAGACAGACAAAAGCAACAAGACCAAATGATGCAAGGCAGACTAATGCAATTAGATTTTCTTGGAATTAGAACAAAATACCCCCTCTCTCCACAAAAACTTTGCAGAATTATCCAGTTCCTAAAGAACATAATCAGGACTATGCTGAGAGTAGCATCAGCAAGATACGTTCAGTCTCCAGGCTCTATGAATTTCCATACTGTGAACGATAGGCATTTCTGTGTCTTTCACAATTGTTTCCTGTCCTCCCCACATCCTCCTCTTCCAGAGAGATTTGGGACGATCCCTCTTCCCACTCCAGGTCCCTGCCAGAGCTCAGGACAACCTGCTGGTCTAAAGCGTGAAGTTCCTCAACTGAAGGGCAACTGTAGTGATGCCCCACATCTTGGTAGATACCTCCCAAACCCGTGCAGCATTCAAAGGCATCCTGTTTGATACTTTTGCCAGAAGCAGTCACTCCCCACACTCCAGTGTGAAAACTCCCAGTGCAGCTCTCCTCCTGTAGTTTCTTGCCTCCACTCTCAAAAGCAAAGGTCCAGGAGGTAGATGGGACAGGGAGTTGCTTCATGTGCTATTTCCTAAAGCCTCTGCTCTGTCTTAGCAACGGTGAGATTTTTACTAACATTTCCCTTTAGCAACAGGCTGAGAACCTGTTTTTCTGCACCCCACTCTGATAAAAATCTCACCATGCTGCCTTCTAATCAGTACCAGTACACAAATTTATCAGGGTGGGATCTCACTGGAGCTGCTCCCAGCTCTTGTCAAGTTTGTACAGCCACCACAGAGCAGGCTGCCTCACACCACAGCAAGTTATCATTGATCTCAACTCCGTAAAACCCGCTGCTTTGCACAGAGGCGTGGTATTTCCCGGTCCACTGAGTGATGGTATCTTGCCCCAGCAGAAGCAATAGCTCAGGGCTTCTACTGAGCTCTTGCTACTTGGAGCAAAGGGACTCATCCAAGGCAGCAGTCTCCAAGTCCCCCTGAGTCAGAAGCATAGCCCTTTGTACGCTAAACCCATGGTGCAAGCACTGATTAGTCTCAATAAACCACCTTTGTGCAGGGTGGACCAAGTTTGGTAAAACAGGTCAGATGGCCAGAGAGGTGTCAAGGGTGGGGAGCTTGTTTGTTGATTTGGGGCTTGCATCACCTTTGCAGCGCTCACAGTGCGTTGCCAGGACCACTGCAGAAATGAGCATTATTTCAGGACCATCATCTTCCCAAACAGAGGGACTAAACTCCTCTTGCAAAAGGTTTATCCAGGGTCAATACACAATGGCCCGAGTCAAAGCAGTGCAGTGAGAAAGCAGCCTTCAAAGCAGGAGTCAGCCTCTCCTGGAGGCAGCAGCTGTGCAATAAAGGGTTTGCTATAGAGTTCAGCGAGGCTGAGCCCTGAGCCCCAGTGCTCCACTGCAGTGAGAGTGGGTGATCTGCAGGCACACAACAGCAAGGTAGTGTTTATGTATTTCTTGAAAACAGGCTTTACCTAAGCAGGAACATAAGGAGAGAATATAAAGAATAGCCATCTCTATATGAGAAAAGTTGGACTCATTTAACAGCCTTTAGAACATATATTACAGACATCCTGCTATGTTAGTAAGTGACTGAAAGCTTTTGTTGATTTTAAGATATTTATAGAATGATATCAAGAGGCTGGAGTCAGTCCTTAAGTGATGGATTTAAATGATAATGTTTATTTTATTCATTGGCTATAGCAATAACTCATGGATGAAATTGTCATAGGACAATTCTTTGACAGTTTATGCCTAATATCACTGTCTCAATGTTTTTTGCTGACCTTGTGGACTGCAAAAAGGGACTTACAGTCAGTGCTACAGCAGAATAAGTCTATTGCCTCAGGGATTTTCTCTCTTTTGTCAATGTTTTTTTAGATGTCCTAGGCAAAGAGTTGGAACATGTGAGAAAGAACAGGTTGGTTGAGGGCAAACCACAGTGGCCTAGGCAGCAAAGAGCTGTGTAAGGAAGAAAGGACACTGCAGGGACCAGCTCAGGTGAATACTGATCATTGTCAGGTCCTGGAGAAGAGGTAATAGAATTGCAAGGGACTTGTTACCTGTTGGGATAAAGCTTTTGGTGAATAACCCCCAATGGAAAGCAGTCTGAACAAAACCACTTAGCAGAGAGAATTCACTTATAAAAATAACAGCAGACTTTAGAAAAAACTGTCTTCCAAGGAAAATTTGGGAAATGTACTAATAACTCAAATTACTGATCTGGGGAAAATATTACATTTAAAAACTGTCAGTTGTTCAGGTTTTGCTACCATTTTTTGCTTATTAATTTGATATTGAAATTCCTCATTTACTTCTGAATATCCCTCAATCATAGACTAGTTAGTAGCACTAACTAGCCCACAACTGCAAACACGGTACCCATCATAACTCATACAGAATACCAATATGCCAAATAATTCAGCAATTACTTCTCAGTAGGATTGACAATTTTCCCGATGAAAAGTGTGGTGCTGGTTTCTTTGTCAGAAATCAAGATAATGAAGGGCCTGTTGAATTTGATGGTAACAGGAGGATGGAAAACTTTGTTAAGGATTACGGCTGTGCTTCCTGCAGCCTCAGTTCCTGCCTCATCAACTTCCACCAGGGCCTTGTGAATTGCCTGCAGAGAAAAGGAACAAATGCTGTGGTTTATATATGGGACAACAAGCAGGAGGTGAAGATAAACTCTCTGCTTAGGGAATATTTAGGAAAAGAAAAGAGTGATAAAATCCAGTGGACTGAACTTTCTTGTATGGTAAATCTCCAATAGCCTGCAACAGGAGTGTTTTCCATGTCAGGACTGAATGGGGAGGACCAAAAATAAAAATAGACACACTGTAAATGCAGCCTCACCAGTGCTGAGTAGAGTAGGATAATGTCCATGCACTACCTGATTTATTTCCTTAAGTGGTTTGGACCTCTGTTAGCAACACTTCCTCTGTTCTTTCAAGGCTAATGGAAGACCGCTGTTTACATGCTAATACAGTGGCAGTATTTGGCATGTTTGCCTCATGAAATTGTACCTTAAACTGACATGGTGAAATTCTACCACTGCAAACTGGAAGTTTCCTGGAAATTTTGAAGATTATTAAAAGATTAGGTACTAATCAACACAAGTATCATAATATACTCCTCATTTATAATCTACCTGATGCAATCTCATGTAAACCATCATATGCCAGTGTCAAGAAATCATTTAAAATCTTGTCCAGCTTTTCCACGCACTCAATATCCAGCCTTTTATTAAGCAATATTAAAATAATACAAAAGTGAGACAGCAGACCTTCTCTGTAGAAAAGCACAATTACTAAGCAAGCCGATACCTGTCCTTGTGAGTTTCACTCATAACTTCAGTAGGACAAGGAGGGAAAGAAAGCCTTTAAAAACCCTGGATATATTTGATCAAAGCAACCAGCCACCACCCCCTCACCAGCTCTGCTCACTTACCTGTGAAACCTGAAGATTACAGCTGCCACTAATTCCAGACAGATCAGCATCACTAGAGAATACGTCAGTAATGCCCATTTCCTTGAACAGGTTTTTAACATCGTAAGACCCACTAACAGAAAACTTTGGTAACTGCAGAACTAATCTCCTGTTAAACAAAGCAAATGGAAGAGCAGTGAAGCATTGCAGCCTTGTTTCAGCCAGGAGGCTGAAAGTATGCAATTCAGTGACACCAGAAAGCATTCTTTTGATTGCAAATTTGTTTGATGGTGGCATTCATATTCCCTGAGCAATTTTGGCGGCCAAAGAGATGTGTCATCTTCTTGTGCCTACATTCTCTCTTTGGTTTTGGAAAAAGAAACTGATTTCTTCATTGCCACTCTTTCATCCCACTGCCTCATACGCAGCTAGCAGAGTTTTGTGATTGGAGGGCTACAAAGAGTAAGCAGACCAATTGTAGAAAGGCTGGAAGAAGGGAAAAGGAGGATAAACTCTAAGACACAGTGAAATTAATTATGTTAGCACTATGAAATAAGAGGTATGGTAGCCAAAAGGTAGCCAAGCAAGTCTTGAGGCATTTGTTACAATGCTGTGTCCCCTTCTGTCAGGTCAGAGAGCCTGCCATTGCTTATCACTTATGCCTTGCTCTGATTCATCTTGGGAATAACTTAAAGCCCTGCTTTATGAAACCAGGGCATTATATTCAGGAGGCAGCAATGTGAAATTAATGGTTTCTTTTAAAAATAGTAAATAGTAATATAGTAATCCATCTACCTAGAGTTACCTGGTCACAAGTTTGCTATCCCATTTACACACAGTTTCCTTGGAGAGAGCATCTTCCACTTGCTTCATCTTTCCATTATCAGGCAGAATGAGCAACGCTCGTGCAGTGCCCTGGTAGGGCAGCTCTACCACCTCGCAAGTGAGATCCTGGTCGTAGTAACTGTCATAGTTACCTTCTTGCTGCATCATGTTGACTCTAACTGATGCATTTGTGTTCGGAAAAAAATCATCCTCATATGTACGCAAAGGATCAAAAGACTTTTGCCAGGCAGCTAATGGGGCAAAAGAGAAGATGTTGCACTCAAGCATGTGAAGATCATAAAAATCACTGATATAAATGAGACCAATTTAAATGTAGGATGCTGGAGGGCTGTTTATGGGAGAAGAGGATCACTAAATGACTTCAGTCTCCTGCATAACACACAATAAAACATTTTAGCTGTGTGGTAAGTTCAGCATAGTTAGTGTAAGTCATCTTGCTGAAAAACAGCCAGCCAAAGGTTGGTGAGGACCAAATGAGAGACTCCTGCTTTTATTGTAGCCATATGTTCCCATCACTCGTGCCTTTTATGTCATTTAAATTCAACCACTTAAACATTCAGCTACAGGATCTTTTATGCCTTTCCTGTTAGGCCGCACCCAATGCAAGATGGCTGCACTCAGCTTGGTGAGAAATCTTCAGGAGAATAAAAGATCATAGAATCATAGAATCATTTAGGTTGGAAAAGACCTTTTATAATCATTGGGTCCAACTGTTAACCTAACACTGCCAAGTCCACCACTAAACCATGTCCCTAAATGCCACGTCTACACCTCTTTTAAATACCTCCAGGGATGGTGACTCAACCACTTCACTGGGCAGCCTGCTCCAGTGCTTGACGACCCTTTTGATGAAGAAATTTTTCCTAATATCCAATCTAAATCTCCCCTGGTGCAACTTAAGGCTGTTTCCTCTTGGCCTATCGTTTGTTACTCTGGAGAATAGACCAACACCCACCTTGCTACAACCTCCTTTCAGGTAGTTGTAGAGAGCGATCAGGTAGTTGTTGTAAAGAGTGACCCTAACGTTCAAGCACGGCTGCAGAAGCGCAAAGCCCTCAAAATGCTTTGTCCCAAGTTTTCATGCAGCGTACCTAAGTAGATCTACCATAATACTGGGGACCCTGGAAGTGCAAGGATGTTAGTCCGTTAAGTTTGGCCTGCACATACAGTCAGCATAGGGATCTTGGAAACACCTTTAGTCATTATGCCCTCAGACCAGCGAGACTGCACACAGTGGGTCCCTGTCTATGAGGCAGTCCACCAGAGTGGGACTTCTCTGTCCACAGCTTTCAGGCAAACTGTGCCAAAATCAAGCAATCACTATTTCTCAGCAATCAGATACTCTGCTTTTGGCCAGATCTAATCTTTACTTTGACAGTCCTCCACAGTTTAGCTCTCTCCTAAACAGTCACTCTGCTAATAAATAAACAAGAGTCATCTACAATTTTCAGTTTGCATCCAAATAATCTACTGGAATATGACATTAAATATCTTACCCTTAAAATAAATGTAGTTAACAAGAACCAGTGCAGTACTTGGATCAAGATGACCAATTAATTCAGGAATTTTCCCCTTGGTTTTCTCCTTTACATATGTATTGATTTGCTTCTTAGCTTCTTGTGGTTTATGGAAATTGCTAGAAAAAAAATCTGCATCATAAAATTGTTTGGTATTTTGTAAAAATGTCTCCTGTGGTTCATGCCCAATAGCTGTAAAAAGGGCATTCCCTATATTTAATGTGATGTTAGCATCAGTACAATTCAGCACTGCTAAAACTTTATGGAAACTTTCATGTATAGCATGGATGCGAGTCTCAGTCAGATTGTCAAAGCCCAGTCCTTCAAAAATCTGAGAAAGGGTGGTTGACTTAGCACCAAGAGCCAGTATGGCAAAGGCAGTGGAGATGCTCATGGGAGAAAAGAAAACATTTTTATCAGCTTCTTTTGATATAACCTGCTTGTAAAATCTAAATACAAAATCTGCGTAGTTAGTGCCTTGCTTGTCACAGTAATGCGCTAATAAACTTTCTCTTCCAGTGCGCAGATTAGTATTTTTTACTTCATGGCAAATGTCTTCATGGTGGCAATGGGTTACAGCACAAAGAACAGCAAGGAGTAAACACAGGCACAGGAGATACTTCATCTTCTTTTCAAATTATTCTGTCACAAAATAAACAGTCATTAGATGAGCAGATGGTAATGATGAGCTTGGTAGTAAGAAATAATGAATAGTTTGTTAGCATAAATAGTACACAGTGCAACTGTAATGATCTAATGTACATAGCATATTTAAAGTGCCCATGGACAAAAACCATCATTAATAAATTCAACCAAATTGTAAATTAAATTGTCAGACATAATAAAACCATGATATTCCATTGTAACTGCTCTGAAAAGGCAATTCAATTCTTCATTAGCAATGCAAGTGTAGAGCTAAAGTCCATAATAATCTCTATTAACAATTATCTTCCCTGGATCATTGTTTCCTATAAGCTACATCTAAACAAATTAATTACCCTGAGCTAAAACAGAGTGTGAGTTTCAAAGACATCAAATACTCTACTACCTGCCCAAATGCAGTTTGCTAAATGTGAGGAAATTTGAGGCAACTCAATTCTCGTTGGAAATGGGATAAATTCCCTCGCTTTCATCAGGGCAGCAGCACATGGACAGACAGCTATCCAGTGCTTGTTAAATTCACTGCCCTGTTTACTTCATGGTTATACTCTTACGGCCAGTCTTTGACCACAGCTGACAAATGATGGATAAAAGTCATCTACATAAACTTCAAGGCAAAATTCAAGGCAAAAGCCTGGAGCATCCTGTGCCATGGCAGCAGGGCACTCAACAGTGGGCATGAAGACACATGGGAAGAAGCGGGTTTGCACCCGCATGTTTGGTGCATGTTTGGAATGAAGGGACCCTCCTTTTGGGGGGCTGCAACAAGTGTTTATAACTTGTTAAATGGTGGTTTGTCCCTCACCGTCCCCACACATGGCATGGGTGGCTCCCTCTAGAGACACAGGAAGGACCTGAGTCCAAAAGGAAAAGAAGAGCACAGATCCCATTTGGAAATCAAAGAACACTCAGATTAATCCCCTTGGAGACAAGAAGTTTCTTTGTTATGCTTGTTCTCCTGATGCTGACATGATATACTTCACATGAGCCTCCCACCCTCCACAGGAGCAGGAACAAGTCTCTCGTTTGCTGAATTCAATTCCCTGCTATTCTGGGCAGACATCTCATATAAACCTTCTTCAGAAATATAACAAGTATCTATGAAAGTAATCTTTGGGCCCTTGCAGCTTCTACCTGGAAACATTTCTAGAACTTTTCTACTGCTATGGCTCCTCTTATTCTGGGTTCCAGCCAACACAGCCTGTTTGTATCCTTCTGTTCCAGGAATGCATTCTCCCATATCCTGCCACAGTGAAGTTCTCTTGGTCCCATATTCATTCCCAGATGTGAAAGATGACTGTATTTACTATCTAAACAAGATTTAGACAAAGTTTCTGAGGGCAGCCCAAGTTCCAGGATTCCTGGTGACAAATTGGTTTTGTTTTTTATTGCTGTTTTTGTCTTGTTTTTATAGCAAATGTATGCACTAGCTGTGTGTTCTCATAATTGCTAGGATCTGAGTATGCTGACTATATCTGAGAGCTGACAGGGACCACTGCAGCGAACTACAGTAAAAAGTGATAATGCTACATTTTAATTTCATTAAACCAAAACATGGAATATGGTCCTAGATGGGAATATGATTCAACTATTTGCATCTTTTTCAAACAGAACTTTTCCTCTTCCTCTCAGCTGAAAAAGAAAAAAAGCCTTATGTGCTGCAAATGAAGTAATCATGTAGTACAGAAGGTGTTTCAAAAATACTGGGTGTTTAACTTTTCATAAACTCTTTTCTCTAGTTATTTGAGATCTTGCACACTTAAGTGAAAAGGAGGATAATTTTTGTCTGTCCATGACCGCTTCCTGTGTTCAAACAGAGCTTAGCCCAAATTTCAAAGAATTTCTGAAGCAAAGTATGTTTTTTCTGCAGCAAGCTTGTATTAGGCATGGTTCTGTTTTTAACTTCTACTATAACAGATCAATTAAAAAAAAACTTCTCTTGGTATCACAGCTCTCTACAGAAATACTAAAGAAATACTTCTACCAGAAGCTGGAAAACTGAGTATTGTCATCAAGATTTCCCCACCTACTTTCCCCTTTAGAGATGTCAATCACATTCATTTCAGCATTCTGAAATTACAAGATTTCAGTCACAAATATTTTTATGTTACTATTACAAAGCTGAAGAAACTGGAAAGGCTTTATTAAATCTGGTATGTATTTTTTATATGCAAATTGGAAATCCAGAAAATAATTCTCTGCTAAACCTCACATTAGTTTGTCTATGGGAATAAAAGAGGTAATTAAATTTAAATTGTGGCCTTCCACCCACCCCCTACACTCACCCCAGTCCTAATTAGAGAGCCTGGCCTCAGCAGTTCAATGGTTGTTTTATCCATTAAGTCACCAGAAGAGTTTATAAACTGGACCTGGTTGTTCAGTCACTAGTGGGATTATGCTAATTTTGAGTCACTGTGAAGGCTGTTTCCAACCTAAAAGGTGATTTAATCAGTATTCTGCTTTAGCAACTACTTAATAAGTCCCCATGACTTCAAAGGTTGTTTTATTCTAATTTCAGGCTAAGCATATTCCCCTAGAACAGCAGGTCCCACTGGTCCATTGCATGTTTGCTTGATTAATATTTCATTGCAACATCTGCACACAACCAAGTCACAAACAAACAAATGATATTAACATAACATGAAAATTCCACTGACCTCAGAAAGCATCATTTGTAAGTCTCCAAGAAAAATGCATGTGCACTACTTACAAAATCAGAAGCCCTGCTGCATTCAGCTGACCATGCTGTTCACACTGCTACTTATACTGCTACATCATCTACTCAATTTCACGGTTAAACATTAAACAGACATGATAAAAATTAGAGATAATAAAAAAAAAGCAGGAAACAGAGCAAATATTGATGAAATAGCATTTCCAAGGATCATCTCCACAATTCAGCAAATGGAGCTGACAGTCTTCAGCCCTTTGAATAGTAGTTGTGACTTTCTGTCTGCCTGTTGCCTCAGACCATGTGGAGGAGATTAGCGCAAACATTGTGTAATTGGGACCCTACTGGAAACCGGGATGTTGTGCCTGGAACCACTGGAAACAGATGCTCACTCTTGGTGCCAGCAGTCAGACTTCCTGTGCTATGCTGAAGCGTACACAGAGCTGAGCGCCACACATCCCAGCAGCTCAGCATTCTTCCAAAGTCTGCCCAGAGCCAAACCTTTCTCCTGATCTTCAGCCTGAATATGGACTCTGAACTAATTGCCTGTAACTTCTCAATCTGACTGTAGCTGGACGCCTTTGAGAGGACATGCGATAGACGTTTCCCTGGTGGGTTTCCTACTCTGACTGGTGCGGTCCCTTCACATGTCTCAGTTCTGTGTTACTGTTACTGTGTTACAGTTCTCATGTGAGTTACTGCCTCAGGCAGGTGGTGGGAATACAAGTAGCAAGCTGTTTTCTTTTGCTGAGTACTGCATGCATGCACCCACTTTTACTCCTTGTTCCTCTTTTACAAATTTAAATTGTTGGAATTAAAAAAAAGCACTGCTTCTTTCTATTATTTTTTTCCAATAGGAATAAAATATGGTGGATCAAGCTGACTGAATTTTTCTAGTTCGTAACAAAGACCACAACTGAGCAGTGACATGAAGCACGTTTCCTTTCCCCATTTGTGACTTTTTCCCTTGTACTCATTTACTCACGTATGTAGTTTTCTCGTTACAAACATAGATAAGCACAGAGACAGAACAAGACAGATAAACCTTGTCTTGACACTTGCCTTCTTTGTTTTCTTCTTTGTTTCCTTTTCCCCTTTCCTTTTCCCCTTTCCTTTTTACCTGTTCCTTCTAATTCTGCCTATAAAAGGTCAAAACACAGAGATCATTTTATTCATCAAAGCCTAGGTGAATGACAGGTCATGGTGGTCAAGGACGAATTGTATTACAAAATGGTTATAAGCTTCTTGTTTTCTTTTTCACTTGTGAGGCCTTGTAATTACTGTTTTGTTTTTAATGTTAAGCTACACTTTAACAAGGCATTTCCATAGCATTTCATTAGAGCAGCAGCAATAAGGTGCTACATCAGCTTTAAACTGAAATAATGAACTGATGCACGCGTGCTCGGTGTACCACGCACTGCCACAAGCCATGTACGGTTCCACCTCTCTACTGACCACTATCTCAGCTCTAAAACTATGTCATGAAATGACATTAACCAGATTCATACTGATCATTCATCTATTGAACTAGATTTTACTTCTCTACTATTTATTTTCAGTAGGAATAAAAGTCCGGAACACTGAAATAACCAAACAGATGTGGTTTATTGCTTCTGATAATTAAAACCACAACAAAGTCTACATTACCCAGGTCTATTTTACTGATGTGTACTTCATCTAGGTCATTATCTATACCACACCCCAACTCACATTTTTACTTCTTTTGAAGAAATAGACCCATATAATATTTTGTGCCTTTACCAACATCTTGCAAACACTTCCTACCGGTTTGGTTTGTTTTGAACAAACTATTCTGAAACAGGTTTAAAGAGTTCTTAATTAACCAGTGACTGATATATTTGATGACAACAGAACCATTCAACTTGCCCTGTGTTTTTGTTATTCTTCTACACCTCTAGGTCAGGAAATGATAGTTTTCATGTCAGCTTAGCAGCTATAATAGCTGTTCTGGGACTATGGTTCACAGATACACAGGTTACTTCAAATATAGAAAAATATTTATCCCTATAGATCTATTATATCATAAGTAACACAAAGATTTGTAAGTGTGAAGTATGTTGACCACAAATATATGGACATAGCAGCAATATGATGGAAATGGAGTGTGGGATTAGAAAGGAAATGGACATTGCCTTCCCCTCCCTTCCATCCTGATAGTTTTGAGTTATTTAATAGTCCTTGGGAAGGATCAGGCAGTTCAAAGTGCAGGGAAAATTGTTAAGATTGAAGATGTATGCATGTCTGGTAACTATGGTTCTTCTAGTCTGGATGAGGTATATAATGAAGAAAAAAGCCCAATCTGCAAGCAGTGCTCATGCCATGCTTTTAATACTTCTTGGAGAATCTCCTCCACTGTCCTGCCAGAAAGGCAAAATTCATTAGTTTAGAAAGGCAATGTGAGATGGGGATGAAATAGCCTGTATATAGTGACAGAAACAATCATGAGGAAAGGGAAGCTCTGCTCACAGAACTGTGGGGTTTTTTTTCATTTGAATTAGCATCACTAATACTATGTATAAACTAAGTAGAGAACAGGGACTAGAATTAAAAAAAAAAAAAGACTATACCAATGGCAACGACCAATACTTAATACTCATCACCATTTTTCAGTTGAAAATCAATACCAGTTACAAACTACCTACTAAAATGTAGGAGGTGAGTTACATGTATGGTGCACATACATGGTAACAGCTAAACCTCCTACTGCTGCTTCAGAAGTGTGCAGGTTGGCCGATATGACATAGAACCTACAGCAGACTTGAGCCCTCCTGAAAACGGGACAGGAGAGCAGTCCGTTGCTCTAACATTAGAAACCTTTATTTAGACCCCAGAATCTTTCAAAAGAATGCTTGTTATTCATTATTTCTTCATGTAACAGCTTCACCAATGGGGTTTCTTTTCAGCTATAAGTGTTTATATATATATATATATATATATTAGTATAAATACTAATATAGTAAAAAATAGCTGAGACTTTCACATCTGAATGATTTCCAGGGGAGGTCTTCTGAAAGAATAATATGCATTTTGTTTTCTTTTCCTTATAACCCCCAAAACAGTTGACAAAATAGCCATGTTGCAATCTTATTGACTACAAAGATCTCCAAGAATATTTCCCATTGCCCAAATACTGTTCAGGATACTGGAATGGCTTCAGGATGGGATAGACTGCCTGGTGAGTTGAAAATTCAGGGTAGGTTGCCAGCTCTGTTGAACAGCTCAGCTTTGACCTTTGGAACATCACTAACACTGTCTGATGAGCTTCAGTTTTCTCATCTGTAAGATAAAAATAACACATTGAACTTGCTTATTGAGATAAGATGATGTGAAAATTAAAAGTTACTTTCAATGGCCTTGAGCATCATTTCAGTTCTTCACTGAGTTTAATGAAGATAGGATCATTTTCTATCAGTTTGATACCATGGCATTCTTTGGTAACAGTGTCACACAATTTAAAAGGCTGTGGTCTGCAGGATGCAGCTTTATACAGCTGCAGAGTGAAATTGGAAATGTTCCTCAGTTGCAAGCTTCCACAAAAAGTCCTCTGGACTTTACAGAAAATGGCTTCTTTCCTGGTGGGTTTAGCACTTGCATCCATGAGATGCTAGCTACCTAGGTACATTACAACATGGGGAGAGGTGATTAAGCACACATAAACTGCAAGTATTAATAATCTGCATGCATCACACGACACTGCCCAAGACAACCCTTTTACCAGGCTTTCTTCTTTCATGACTAGAAAACGCAAATATCTGTTGCCATCACCTACAACACAAGAGTGTTGCACAGGGAAGTAGAGAAGGATAAGATCACTGTGCTTACTAAGAAGTTTTTTTCACCTTCCATTTTCACCAAAGCACCACACCAGCAGGGATCATTCCACCTGAACCTTTTCATCTACTGCCAGTCCAGTGTTGTGGAGTATTTACCTATGGTAAGGCTCCTGAATCCCGCTGTGGCTGTTTGAACAATGAGAGAAAAGATGATCATCCTCAGTGGACAGCTATAAGCAAACAGGAAGCTAAGCTTATACAAAGTGAACCTGTGACTGAGCTGGGAAGGGAAGCAGAAACTCCCAAGCCCCAGCCCAATGCTCTCTAACGACTGGCCCATCCTTCTTTCCTAATAATGTTCTTGCGTTAAAGAAAGAAAGAAATTAATCAATTAATTATGGGTTTCCAACAGCAATATAGTACTTAAAATTGTAATAAATGTGTGTCTATACAACGTGAAAATATAGTTAACAAGAACCATCCCAATGAGTAATTCAAGACTTAAGCAACTAACATTATTTTGAAAGCCTTCATTAAAAAGTTCTTCTTCACCATCCCATTGGTCCACTGACCCTGCTATCTGGGACCATCTCATCTGAATTGCTTCCTTTACCTCCTCTGTACTCCTGAGTGATACTGAATCGAGTACCTACCTTTAATCACGCAGCTGATCAAGCAAGGCTGATCAAAGTGGATAGAAGTAAACAGTAATGACATTATTCTGTGACTCAGAAGCTCAGCTGCCCAAGCACACAATATGGATTTTGGCTAATGCTCAAAGAAAGGACCCAGAAAGTGGTCCTGCAAACCACAGAGGCAATTTGCCTTGTTTATTACTCCATGTCAGTCTCTATTCATACAGTACTGCTCTGTTGAAAACAAGGATATGAACACAGGAGTCCACCAGGGAACAAACACAGAAGAAGGCAGGTTTCAATTTTATTTTGGATGGATATAGCATAGATTTGTTCTGGCCAGTGTTTTTAACTATGTTGGGAGAAGATTTAGGCAAACACCACATAGCTTTTAAAAGTCATACTCTAGATCAATATGCAGACAAGTAAAAAACCCATTTTTTCATGTAATCAACCACTACACAAGCATCTCAAATTTGTTAATTTTAACAGAAAACCGTTGTAATTGTGACTCTTTCGGTACAGATCAAACCTTCCCTATCTCAAACTAGTTAATACCCTGTCTAGTGCTGGCTCCTACATACTGATATCTGCTCCGACATTCTTTTTCTTCCTTTCTTCACATCACCCACAGTCACTTGCAGACCACTCACATCTCCTTGGCACACCACCATGCCCTGGCACCCCTTGCTCCCTCCATCAGCTTGGAGAGCAATGGCCAACAGAGCCTTTTGAAGAATCATGGAGGGAGGCATTCCCAAAGAAGTCACAGCAAGATCCTTCATTAAGAGTCAACCTTTGGGGATCAGGGAAAACCCAGACTGATTTTCACAGAATACCCAGGTGTCTTCTTCCATAGGGCAGCAGAACATTATGGCACTCCTAAGGGTCAGCAAGAATGGGTCTCAGCTGTAGAGAGCAGAAAGGTTAATCAGGTCACAAGAACTTCTAGGTGACGGTGTCCTGCTCTCATGTTCATTGATCAGCCAGTGAGAGTACTTTTTTTTTACCTTGATGATGCAATGTTTTTAAATTAATGCCTTTGGTAGAACTTAGGTGGGTGGGGATTATGAAAACCAGTTTGAACTGGTCTCCAGCCTTTGTGAATGCTCCAGCTCTCATACTAATGATGATTGTATTAATCTCTTAACAAACACATTTGTTTTTCTAATTCGCCTCCACACTCATAATTACTATAACTCCGAACCCAACACCCAATATTACAGCACAGATGACACTTAGCACCCCCTGCTCTTCGCAGATCTCTGAACTACTGGGGTCCCTCCTGAGGTAACTTGTGAAGCACAATGACTGGGATCTCCTCACCAGAAACAGAATCCTGCAAGACAGGACTGAGCCTAAGAGGATTCATTGTCTCCAAAGGAGGAATTTTTTTACCAGCACTTTCTAGACACGTTTTCCTTCATAGTTTACTGTAAAAACAGTATTTCTACTACTGCTCCATGGGAACTCAGTGCACAGCTAAAGCTGAGAAGTCCATAAATCCTTTGAGCTAGAGATCCCTGCTTCATCATTGATGGTAGTAGGCTTATAACTGAGCTACAGCTTCAGTGCTGCATTACTTACAAACTACTTCACAAATGTTCAACTTTTTTCTACATCTGACAAACCTGCCTGGATTATGCAAGTACTCAGACTCTTCCTGTAGCCTTTATTGTCCGCTTCAAAAATCTTTTCTCAGAAAAAATTCTTGGAAGTTCTCTGAGGGAGCAATTTCATTGTAAGAAAGCAGAGTCAGAGAAATCAGAACATTTAAATAAATATGTTGGCTTTGTCAACATTTTCAAACAGAAATTATGAAAATATTCCACAGTAACTTTTATTTTATAAGATATTATCAAGTGATAAACTTTTCTACTGTTTACCAAAGAAATGGAAGAACATTTCAAAACCTTTTTCAGGAAAATTGTTGAGATTTTAAATTTTTGTGACAGCTTTGGAAAATTTAACATCTTAAAATTTCTCTTGGGAGACAAATTGAATGTGAGGATAACACCAATATAGGGCTATGGACATTATCTAAAGGCTATTGTAGGAAAAGACTGACTGGAAAGAAAGTAGTTGTTTACAATAAATTTAAATCAAGCACTTATTTCTTCAACTCAGGATGGATAAAACTTCTGCATCAGTTGTAGGGGACCTGAACAATGAGGAAATTATTTTGCCACTCACAGTTTTATTTATTCTCATTTGCATTTTTTCATTAATTAAAAATAGATTTGTCATATACTGTAAGGTCATAGATGTAGAGGAAAAATAGTTTGGAACCTACAGCTAATTCACATTAGAAAAAAAAAATTAAACAAGGAATCTAATAGGAAAAACAAGCTGGCAATGAGATATTCCCCTTAAAAGCTATACATATATATATACATCTGATAGAGAAACAGAAGAACAAAACCCAGAGACATTAATTAAGAGATATGGTAGATCTAGTCTGTCTTTGTGAACGTACATTGGTACATAGCAAGGCATTCATGTGATTGAATGTAAAAAGTATGATCAATGACTGTGAAAAGACCAAAACTGCAAATAAGCTTACAAACATAAATTCACCTATTTCAATCATTCGAAGAAGTGATAACAGACCCTTGTAAAGTACCCAGAAAACCCCTCTTCTTTGTTTATAATGACTGCTCCTAAACTCCTGAGTCATATGTCAGTTTTGATTTTTAGTTATTTCCCACTGAATCACTGAGTTGATAGAGATGATGGTACTAACAGAGGAAATGAAAATGCTCTTAACTGCCAGACCTGTACTGTTGTCTTAAACACCCTTGGGCACAGGAAAAGGAAATAAACACTTAGCCTTTGGCTCTGAGTTGAGCCTATAGATACACAGTGTATGTACAGATAACATCCTAGAAGCCATAAGGAATGTCCATCCTTAGCTTAGACTGAAGGCTCACGTAGTTCAGTGTCCAGTGCTGCAATAGTATACACAGTGTGGGCATACCATGGCACAGGGGCACACTGACATTTCCATCTCTTCCTTTCTTTAGATCTCCCACTGTTTGGTTTCCTTTTTCACCAGCACTGAGCATGGAAATGACATACTCAGTGGCCTATCCAGCATCACTGCAAAATTTCTGGGTGGCAATGCCTGTCTCGAGATCACATCATACATAAAATAAGAGCTTCTTTCTTTGTATTCTTAGCTTTGGATTTCTTGGCAGTGGTTCTCCAGACACAGAGTACCCTGAGATCCTTACCCGTGAACAAGGTGGAACCACCAAGAAAATATGTCACCTCACAGTTCATTAAAGTCCCACTCTAACTTCTATGAATAAAACATGCCTGAACATACTGCTTACAAAAAGATCTTCCCTCTCTACTAGCCTAAGGGTTTTTTGAGATACTTTGTTATCTTTTCTCTGAACTATGTGACATACCTCAATCAAACCATTGTAATGGACATGTATCAACTCTTCCAAATAATCCTTTCGTAAAGGATTCTGGCTACTGCTGTAAAATACAGTAAAAATGTTTCTATAAATACATTAACAACAAAATGAGGGCTAAGGAGAATCTCTATCCATTAAGGAGAAGGATGAGGTACTTGATGTCTGCTTTGCCTCTGTCTTTAATAGTAAAACCAGTTGTTTTAAGAGTAAATCTTGGCCCCCTGAACTGGCAGACAGGAACAAGGAGCACAACGAAGCCCCCACAGTCCAAGGGGAAATGGCCAGCAGCCCGCTACACCACTTAGACACACACAAGTCTATGGGGGCAGATGGGATCCAGCAGGGGACTGAGGCAGCTGGTGGAAGCTCTCACCAAGACACTGTCAATCATTTACCAGCAGCCCTGGCTAACCAGGGAGGTCCCAGCAGGTGGGAGCTTAGCCAACGGGATGCCCATCTACAAGAAGGGCAGGAAGGAGGATCCGGGGAACTACAGGCCTGTCAGCCTGACCTGGGTGCCAGGGAAGGTTATGGAGAAGATCAGCCTGAGTGCCATCACATGGCATGTACAGGAGACAACCAGGTGATCAGGCCCAGTCAGCATGGGTTTATGAAAGGCAGGTCCTGCTTGACTAACCTGATCTCCTCCTATGACAAGGTGACCCGCTTAGTGGATGGGGGAAAGGCTGTGGACATTGTCTACCTGGACCTTAGGAAAGCCTTTGACACCATTTTTCATAGCACTCTCCTGGAGAAACTGGCTGCTCACTGCTTGGAGAGGCGTAATTTTTGCTGAGTAGAAACCTGGCTGGATGGCCAGGTCCAGAGAGTGGTGGTGAATGGAGTTACATCCAGCTGGCGGCCGGTCACAAGCGGTGTTCCCCAGGGCTCAGTACTGGGGCCAGTCCTGTTTAGCATCTTTATTAACCATCTGGACAAGGGTATCAAGTGCACTCTCAGTAAGTTTGCAGAAGACACCAAGTTGGGTGGGAGACTTGATCAGCTGGAGGGCAGGCAGGCTCTGCAGGGGGATCTGGACAGGCTGGACCCCTGGGCCAAGGCCAGTTGTATAAGGTTCAGCAAGGCTCCGTGACGGGTCCTGCAGGTGGGTCACAGCAGCCCCACACAGTGCTACAGACCTGGGGAAGAGCAGCTGGAGAGCTGCCTGGTGGAAAAGGGCCTGGGGGTGCTGGTTGACAGCCAGCTGAACGCAAGCCAGCAGTGTGCCCAAGTGGCCAAGAAGGCCAACAGCATCCTGGCTTCTATCAAAGATATCAGCGTGGCCAGCAGGACCAGGGCAGTGATCGTCCCCCTGTGCTCGACACTGGTGAGGCTGTGCCTAGAGTCCTGTGTCCAGTTTTGGGCCCCTCACTACAACAAAGACCTTGAGGTGCTGGAACGTGTCCAGAGGAGGGCAACAAATGTTGTGAAGGGTCTAGAGAAAGTCTTACAAGGAGCAGCTGAGGGAACTGGGGCCATTTAGCCCAGAGAAAAAGAGGCTCAGGGGAGACCTTATCATTCTCTATAGCTCCCTGCAAGAAGGTTGTAGTGAGATGGGTATTGTTCTGCTCTCCAGAGTAACAAGCGATAGGACAAGAGGAAGTATCCTTAAGTTGCTCCAGGGAAGATTTATATTGAATAAGAGGAAAAAATTCTTCACCAAAAGGGTTGTCAAGCACTGGAGCAGGCTGCCCAGGGAAGCAGTTGAGTCACCATCCCTGGAGGTATTTAAAAGAGGTGTAGATGTGGCACTTAGGGGCGTGGTTTAGTGGTGGACTTGGCAGTGTTAGGTTAATGGTTGGACACCGATGATCTTAAAGATCTTTTCCAACTTAAACCCTTCTAGGAAAGTTGTGTTAGTTCTTTAATATTTTGTCATACTTACCCACAACTACAAAATCTACAGTTTCCAAAATGCCAAAGTTGGACTAACTCTTCTGCAATTCAGTGCAATGCTCACGTTCATCTTATTCTAAAAACTTATATCACATTTGTCACTTATTATTCTGGTACAGAGACCAATCTAACTGATGCGTCACAGTAGAAGGCTTAACATTTTTCTTCCTAAGACAGCTACAAGCTCTTGCATGCGTACTAAACAGTCCTGGCAATTTGTTGTTACTTGCTTTTTGACTTTTTTTATTCTAAAAAATATTTCATTGTTAGTTCAACTTGAAATAGTTGCTCAGGCCCAGCCACTGCAAAGGAAGTTCATGTGCAATGAATTGAGATTCTGTTTTGCTGGTAGCCCCCCTTGAGCACTTCTACACTTTGAACATCTACTGTCCCCTCAGGGTCTCTGGCAGGTTTCTGATATCTTTGAATAAGAATGCATTATTACATACTGTGACTTCTACAAGTTGTTTTTTCCTGAAATTTGTCCTTTTCTTTTCTTATTACAGTTTTAGATTTAAGGTTAGGGGGTTGTTCTTTTAGGCAGAGGACATTCTCTGGTTTGATCATGATTTTCATTTTCTGAAGTTTTTCCTCATAATTCTAATAGAATTTGCTGTGTAAATATGTAATTATTTTTTTTTCCTTCTTAAGTTAGGTTTTTTGGATTTACGTCCAAATTCATTGCTATAAATTTTTACAGGAAAGCAAGCTGCAAGATCTGGTTATGTCAGAAAACTGTCACCTAGCAAGATCTGAAGTGCCTCTAGATCAACATAAAATACAAAGATAGGTAAGATCCTGTAGAGGCTGACTCTCTGTCAAGGTTTGCTATGGATCCAGAGATGTAAAGACAAATGAAAACAAATGGAGTACATCTAGTTTTCATTTTGGGAAATACTAAATTTATTCTTCCTTATTGCCCTTGATTGCCACATGGATGAGTTTTTCTTCACTATGATTTTAATCTGGAAGTGGGTTCCAGCACTCCTAAGAGCTTTTTTTTCCCGTCATAATCTATTAACAAAAGAGTATGATCTAGATGGCCTGTATTTTGTTTATAGAATAACAGGAACCACAAGTCAAAACGCATACCAAGACTGGTAACATAGCTATTAGAGGGAGTCAGGAGAGAGCTTTTTAGAAGGTAAATGAGACATACACATGAAGCTACAGAATCGATACAGTAGAAGCAGCATGCTTTCTATAGCCTTTGAAAGAAACACCTCTGCATCAAAGAAATGCCTCACCTTCCCAAAAAGTAGGTTATCTCTGCTAGGAGAACTATGTGAACAGAGTTTCACTGCTCAGGCCAAAGACAGAGGGCTTTCTGAAGCTCATTAGTGGCATTACTGTGCTGATGTAATATTAATAACTGTTGACACCAGTCAAAAAAATCTGCTTGAACCATACTTAAGTCATAACTCTGAATTAAAGAAATAAAATAGCAGAATTAGAAACTTTTTAATGTCATGTTTATTCATTGTTGTTCTACTGTAGTACATTTGTCTGCATATTTCAAGGCTGTACAAAGACTGGTGTTAATGCTTAATACCTATTAATAGACTAACCCATTTTAGTCAATGATTTGCCCCTCCTGCAACCAGAGATCAGATATATACCATGAAAATGAGCAATGAAATAAAATAATGATAGACGTTATGAAAAATTGAAGAAAAAAACAGATAGGAAAGAAAACAAGAAAAAATAAATAAGTATGTGCATTATGAATGTTTCTTTTAGTATCGTGTATCTTACTAGTGAAAAAAGTTCATTATAATATTGTGGCTATACTAATCATGAAGCGGATGAGAAAAAGAGTACCAATGTTGTGTTACTGGACAGTCTGGGAACAGAAGGAGATATGTCAAGAGACACAGTAAGTGTCACTGTTGGGGTATAGGTGTTACTAGTAGGGTGCTTGATCCTACAAACAATACTGGAATGGTGCTTACTACCATGGGTAATCTCCCAGGGCCACACAGCAATGGTACATGCACTGGCACCATGTGGAGATGGCTTGTGTTTCCTGCTGCTTGGGGGCTTCTAGAAGCTGGGTTAGGTGCAGGCATAGGCTAGAAGAAGTCTTCTGGGTGCTCTGAGCTGTATATCTGATTCACAAAGTTTGGCTCCAGGGCACTGAACTGCAGAGATCTGATCTACCTCTTCTTTTCTTAGACACAATTCTTAGACCTTCTAACGTTTGCCCTGGAACGAGTCTGAACTACAAACTCTCACAAAAACAAAACAAACAAAAAAAATAGTGGGCAGGCCAGTATATATCTGCGGGGGAAAAACACACCTTCTTTGTGACCCCTTTGCAGCAGCCTAGCTGGGACGACAGCTGAAAGTCAAAATTGTAATAGACTCACTGGACAACAATGGTACTATGCAAGGTAGTAAGCATTATGCATGTTAAGATCTATGCTAGATATGAATTTCATGTTGGTAGGAAAATGGGCACAAGTAGTAAAGTGCCATAACTTGTACCCATTTGCTAGTCAATGTAAAAAAAAGGGTGAGAAGGCAGCTGTGAGGGAAGAAGCAGGCTTATACAACCCTCTCCACCCACATGCTACTCATCTTCCCTGCTACAAGATGTATCTATGCTGTCAGTATCACACAGGCTGATTTTGTCCCAGATCTAATGACAGTTCTGCCTGCATGCAACCTTCTAAAAAAAAAAAATTAAAAAAAAAAAAACAAGGCCCAAACAAATATGCATCTATGGCAACTTAAATCGATGAAGAGTTTCATCTACAAAAACCAGTGAATAACATCAGTTAAGAGGTGAAGAGCCCTCTATAGCTATGCCATACTCATCAGGTCAAACACTTGGTGATCACCGCCTACCTAATACGTGTATCAACTTAGTCTTTTTTCAGAGGGTTCACAATTTTTCCCATGAAGAGTATATTGTTCTCCATAGTTATGACCATTAGGAAGGGCCTGTTGAATACAATGGTAGCTGGAACAGACATAGGCACTATTTCCATGCCTGTGGCAGCTGCTGCTTCGGTGCCAGTCTCATCCACCTTTACTACAGCCTTATGAATAGCCTGTAAAGAAATAGACATGTTACAAGTCAAGGGGGTACAAAATGTGTCACCTAAATAAGAACTTGAGCTAAAAGTGCCTGAAGAAGTTCTTGTAAGAAACAAGCATCAGATGGACAGATGTGAGTCCACTGCACAAAGACAGCAAAATTGTGGAAAAAAAGCAGCAAGCTACACACGGCATAGCTTTCCTAGCCCCAAAGATGAAACATTCATCCCCAGTGGAGGAGCATGTCCCTACTAGCAAAAACATTTGTTTTGTTTCTTTGCTCATTCCCTGATCCCACTTGTGCAGATCTGTGGAGCTAGGTTAAAGGTTAAGAGAGCAAGATCATATTTAACCGTCTATTAAAATTCCATATAGTTGAAGAATTAACATTCTGATTAGCATATTGAAGTTATGTTTTCCATGTTCTTTAATGTCTTGGGAAAAATGTGAGCAAAGGACAAGAAATGGAGGGCTAGAGCAGAGAAAGATGTAAGTTTTACCTTGCAAAATCAAGACATTCACAGACCCTAACTGGCTCACTTCCATCTGAGGTCATGAGGGCAGTTGGTTTTGTCCATATCAGGCAATGAAATTTGCACTGATCGTCAGCTTTAAACTCTGGGTTTATTAAAGTATGACTTATCTGTAGCTTGTAGTAGTGCCTGGGCCTGGCACTAATGAGAGTCATTGCTCATAGACTTGAAGCCAAACATTTTTAATAACTGCATTTTCCTTTCCTCCAAACAGTTTAAAAGCAAGCAGCATTTGTCCTCTCCCCTCCCCTCCATAAAACAGCAGCAGTGATACATCCTACAGCTTCCTACTTGCCCACAGGCTGGCTGAAGAAGGTAAACACAAATGGAAACAACAGTGTAATGACTGTAACAACACGCTGCAGGAGGGTACCAAGCTGTGGATTTGATCATGTCTGTTTTATAAGTTTGCCCCACGCTGATCAGAAAAGCCTCCTAGATTAAAAAGTTGTAGGCTTGTAACCTGCTCCAACCCAATTGCACTGACAGCACAAGTAACATGGGCAAAATACTCTCTATACCAAAAGCCACCTTTTCATGTGAAGCAAAGCTTCTTTACATGAGTTTTGATCATGAATAGATGTAAAAGTGATGTATCAGTAACCATGGACCCAGAAAGCAAAAAGCAGTTTGACTTACCTGGGAAATTCTGTGCTGGGGCTGCCCAGTGATCCCAGACAGGTCAGCCTTATCAGTGAATACATCCATGATGCCCATTTTATATAAAATATCCTTTAGATTGTATGTCCCATAAAGAGTGAATTTTGGAAGATATAAATTTGCTGAGCTGCCAGAAAAGAAGTGCAAGAATGTGGTGAAACTTTTGATCAGTATAACACAGACTCCCGAGAGACAAACTCATTTTGCTTTCTCCCCAAAGACATTTTGCTTGCAGGCTCTCCCTAGCCTACATGAGAGATGTATAATGAAAAGAAAAGAAGGTTTATAACAATGTTAGAAGTCTGGTTGACAGGATAAGGTTGTAGGTTGCTGCCTCACAGTCTGCAGTAAGCCAACATGTGAACAGTGAGGTTGACCCAGTAATCATTCAGCACAACAGTGCAGCTGTACCTCCCTAATGATCTTCATCTGACATTTTCAGAACTTAGTGATAGTTTGTGCGTTCTGCTGGAAGCACCTTCATCATTCCCCATTACTGAAGATGCAGAGGATTCACCTCGTGACAAAGTGATTCTTTTAGGTATCTCAGGCTGGACACAAAAAAAAAATCCAACACATCCAAGTTCACTGGTTACTTTTAGGAGGAATAAAATAAAATTAAATAAATAAATAAATAAATAATGATAATAAAAGGCTATCCTTGTGTGTTTGTCATATAAATCAGGACAGAGCAAACAAAGAGATACACCAAAGGAGCAGGACAATATGTGGTGGTGATTGTATGGGTAACAAAGTAAAAAACAAAAGCATAAGAATATAGTTAGTCAATAGATAAACCTTTTTCTATGTCAAGTCCGATGTCTGATTTATTAAATTTTTTTGAAAGTGACTAGTTTGCTGCTTTCTATAAATTAATCAAAGCGCTCTATTTCTGACTCATTTCTTCCTTGTTCTTTCAGGATCTAACAATTCCTTTTCAAAGGTTAAAACCAACATTTACAGCTAGAAGCAATACAATGAGACAGAGGTTAGTGATAACGCTGACAGTCAGTCCTGTTTTCTGATGAGAAACTAGGACAGCCGTTCAGGGTTCCAGGTCAGGTAGACAGGAGCACTTATTGAAGCTGGCCAAAAAGCAAGTCATCCAGTGGACAAGTGGGAAGGAAATGGCCCATACCTCCAGCATAGCACAGCGTCAAATACCAAATCTGGCTGGTACCCAAAAATGAGAGTGCTAGCGGATTGATAACAGGTTGCTGATCTCTTCTGCCTAATTCCTGACTGTGCTGATTACTGTGTCGAGTGAGGATGCACAGATCATTGAATCGTCTCTCTTACTATTACATAAACTCATCCACAAGCCCCCACTTGCTTTCAGCATTCAGGAAAGGGAAAGACAGGCACACAACACCAATGCAACAAGGCAGGAAGCACTGGAATACTCTTTTCAGAAGAGAAAGTGATGTTTTCTCCACCATTCAGCCATTAAATAGATCTCAGCTGCCTGTACTGGCAACGTTTCAGCGTGATCCCCAGTTCAGCAGCCAACAGTAATGAAAAAATGTTCCTCACGATGCTTCTGCAACTTGTGTCACCATCAGCTTGCAGAGAAACTGGGACAAACATAGCTTGCCCACAGCTCTTAAGGCAATCCATATCCTACACCAAACCCATTTAAGACCTCCCAGAGACTCCAGAGAACAAAGAAAATCAGTTGCTTTGAAAACCAGAAGAAAAAGGAGGAGCTGTTATTAGTTTGCAGGAAAGAACTTCCCTGATGAAAAACAAGAAGCTGCTTGAAGCAAGCTCATCTTTGACAGTGATGCCTTTTTATGTTATAAGATTTACCTCTCCCATTCGTGGCTTTTATGTAGATTATTCCATTTTTAGGAGGGGGGAGAAGATGGAGAGAGGAAATATAAACCCTTCCATTGTATTTATGTCTTTCTTGCTGATTTTAAAGGCAATTGTGTTTCTTTGACAAAAATGGTTCATAAGAATCTTGATTCACCATCTTAGTTGTCCTACAGTGATTTTAGATACAAACCACATAGCTTCTCCCAGAAGTTTCAAACCCCTGAAGGTGTACAGAGAATGACAAACCTTTTTGTCTTTTTTTAAATGAAAAAAAAAAGAGATTATTTTGATAAAATTTAAGTGAATCAGAGTTAAGAGCATAACACTGGGTTTGGTTTTCTGTAATAAGATGTAATTTTTGCCTTGAGAATTTATGATCTAAAATACAGTTTTCAAATGGATGTGTGTGAAGGTCTCTAACATGACACATCAAATTCATGAATGAACACAAGGAGTTGATTCTGTAAACATTCTGTACCTATGCTTGTATACATATGTTGCCCCATCAAAGGCTACTACTACACATGATATTAAATGGAAGGAGTTTAAAATTGGTTTTAGAAAGAATATAACCTTTCTACCTTCTAGTCTCAATGTTACCTTGAAACAAGTGTAGTTTATTCCAATTTTGCCCTCTGAGTTCTCAGAGATCCTGAATATAGCGGCTCTGCAATGTGTCAGCAGCTCTATACCCTTACCATTGAGCTTTGTCCTCATAATTGCCAAATGAAAGTTGTTATTTTAGCCTTAAATGTGCAATTATTTGGAACTGTAATAGGCAGGAAGGAAGCAATAGACAAGAAAAAAGGCTGAAGGCAAGTGGTAGGAATTTTCTGATAAATAGAAGGCAGAAGATCTCAACCAAAAAAGTGAGAAGAGCTTATAAGACAGAAAACTCATGGCTAACGGTTGTTGAAGATGGGAAATAAAATGTGGAACCAGCAAAAGTCCTAAAGCTATGAAGGTTTTCACTTTGTGCAGCAGTGAATGTGAAAACACAGGGAGACCAGGGAGCCAGATTTCAACTTTGGTCAGTGGGAATTCTTCTGTTGATTGAAACAGAACTAAGAATAGTATCCCATTTTGTTTCATAGCCCAGAAGATTGAAACTGATTTGTCTCCTTGCCTGCCATCTGAATCAAGGACAGCAGAATTTTACCTTTTTGAGACTAATGTCCTCCACCTTGACATATGTTCACAAGACAATCTTTTCTCCAGCTTCTTCATTCTTCCTTGATCAGGCAGAATAAAAAATGCTGAAGCACCTCCTTTGTAATCCATTTGCACCACCGTGGAAGACAGCTGGTCATCATAGCCATGCTTGAATATGCCCATTCCAAACATCATAGGAACTTCAACAGCCTTGTTCCCGTTCACAAAGAATTTGTTCTTTTTAGTGTATTTTGGATCGAAAGGTTTTTCCCATTCAGCTTGAAATATAAGAGACAGAGTTACAGGATATTTTGAGGACATGAAACCATAGGACATATCACCATAGGATACATTCATGGATGACAGAAACTGGTACAGCTGGATCATCTTAAAAACAAAAACAGTTTGCAATGAGCTTACTGAATGCTCAGAATAATTCAATAGCAACACAGGGTAGGTAGAGCGTGATGTAAAAAACTTCTTCTTCCTATCTTACAGCAGGCTGCAATATTCTTCATTTAAATTAGATACCAGCTGTTCTAGTGTGCACTTTTCCTGCATGACAACAGCTTTAAGGAACCCATAAAGCCCTTATGATGCAGCCTTTAAATGAGAGCTCAGAAGAAGAAACATTCTCTCCTTTCCTCATTCTGACACCAAAACGGACTTGTGGAGTGATATGAGGGATGAATGCTCCAGAGAAATTAAGGATTCAGGTTACTTGCAAAGAGAAGGGGGTTATATCCCACTTTAGTTGACAGCAAATAAAATCGTGAAGAACTTAATTCTATCAGACTGCTGAGTTAAAAACCAAACCAAAAGAACAGCAACAGAAATCTTTTATACTGTCATGCTCACAATATCAGAGAGAAGCCTTTGGAAATTTAAGTAATAGTGAAACAAACTGTCTACATTGGAACTCTGCAAGATTCTTAACCACAGCATAGAGTAATTTCTAAGACAAATTCCAGCTATCCCCTTCCTCATCCATTTCAGAGTCTGAGCTGATTAAAAAAAAGGGGGAAAGCTGGGGGTGGGTTGGGGTGGTTTGGTTTTTTGGTTGGTTGGCTTGTTGTTTTTTTTTTTAAAGAAAGAGGTGTAGTAGATTTTTCTTTCTAGAACAAAACTAATTTTTTTATCAAATATAATGAGCAAAAGTAGAGCCACAATGCTAAGTGAAATAAGTGTCATCAAGAAAACCATAAAACAAGATGCAACGTCTTTTGACTTCTGATTTCTATTTGAATAATTATTGCTACGCAGCTTGGTACAAATGAAATAATTATTGTTTAATGTTACCATCATCTGTGAAATAGACATAAACAACACTTATTTAGCATTTGGAAAGTGTAAAATGAGACTTCGTGCATGTCTAGGGCTCTGAAAATATAAACTGGCAACTGCCAATACTGTGAAGATGGAAAAAGTGGCTACTCTTGTGTTTCTTCATTAACAGTGGCTTGTATCATCAGATATCTAATGGGCAGGACTTCTGCCTTGATATATTTAAAGGGGGGGAGAGGGAAATAGAATAATTACACAAGGCCTGAAGCACTCAAACAACTTTATCCAGTGCTTAACTCAGGGGAAAAAACCACTGATTTCAGAAAGAGCTTTGCTTGATTAAAAACTGAGTAGGATGTCAGGATTTAGCACACAGATTAGACAGAGATGATATTCACTAATCTTTTTCTCCTTTTTCAGAGGAACTTTCATTGTTGTGCTCTCCTTTCTCTTAGGAGACTACCCTCCTGTGATGACACCTTTCTCAAATGCTTCAGCGTGTTTGTGTGGAAAAATGAACCTCAAAGTATGATACTCTGTGGTGACCAGCTCGGCCAGGGCATGGTAAGGGACTGGAGTACTACAGTGGAATAGCATGCTCACTAGCTGAGAGCCAGGAAAATATCGCCAGAGTTTTGTCCTTAGGGAAGGACTTCTGTGCTATGCTACACCACAAAAAAGGTGGTCACCAGCACTGTGCAAGCAAGGTTGTAATACGCAGGGAGTGGACAAGAGTCTAGAAGTATAGACTAGTTAGAGAGGTACCTGAGATTTAGAGATCCTCTCCAGATTAATCCCAGCCTCTAGATCAATTAGCATTAACCTACTCTCAATTTCAAGATAAAAAATCCTTATTAGATTGCTATTAATGCTATTATTTTATCTATTTTCTTTAAATTTGAAGAGCTAGAACTGAATCTCCATCATCTTTACAGAAGCTGGGTAATTCTTTCAGTAATAAGAATGAACATCTATTTTTAGAACATGTGAAAGTTACCTGTAATACAAAGTTATCTTTGATAAAAGGTTTCTCCAGCTTTTGTCTCCATTGTGCTACTAAATTTATTGCTTCTTCTTCAAACACTTTCCAGTAAAGGAAAATCAACAGCTTTTTCCCTGTTTTGAAAGACATGCCTGATGCTAAGTAAAAGCCTATCTTGAAAACATTACTTGAGCTGAACAAGTATGTGTTCAAAAGAATTAAGAAACATCAGTCATCTGTATTCCAAACAACTCCATTTAGCTGTGACTAATTCTTCAGAGATTAACACAAGGAACAGAGACACAGATGAAAAGCAAAACAAAACAAAAATATGGTTTTGAATTACTTTCAGGGGAAGCCTCATATCAGGAAGGAGAGTAGAAGCATCCAAGTTAACTGTTTTAAAAGAGTATAATTTCTTTTAGAATAATAGCATTTCTAATACATCACACCTGTTTCAATTAAAAAGCTTAATGATATTTTTATCAGATAAATTACAGAATACTATTTTTCTGAGTAAAATTACTTTGGGTTTATAATATGATAAAATAAGTACAAGAGAGAAGGTTTGAAATAAGATGCAGTATCTGTTACTAAACCAGTGACTGAGTCTTACAGCCTTGCTTCTCTTCTTATTAGATCAGCAGTCTGAAAAGCTCTGGAAAGATAGGTAGACTGTATCTAAGCAGACTGCACAAGTTAATTAAAAGAAAAAAGCTTATTGTCATTAGGCTCGTATTTGATACTGGTGGGTCCATGTCTTCACTAGAAAATATTAGAATCTGCAATTATTTAAAAAAAAAAAATCAACAAAAAACAAAAAACAAACAACAACAACCACAAAAAACCCATTTGAAAACCTATGCCCCTAGACACATCAGGACTACAGCTATACTATCAGTAAAGGCATAGTTAGTGAAAAAAAAGGAGAACATGAGTGAAATTAAAGCTACTGTTACATGTTTAGCTTTGGATACATGAACATAGTAACAGCAAAACTATAGAGTAAAGGTATTTTCTTTTCAGTAAGATGCTAAGCTTTACTTTAACAGTGTTCTTTGAATTTAACTCTGAACTTGCTAAACAAGATAACAGCTGAAGTGAGTTTCAAATTCATTCCTAGTTAACAAAGCATTTAAGAAAGTGTTTAAATCCCTCTAGATTGTGTAGGACTAGGTATTTTACTGAATAGAGTTGCCTTCCTCAAAGTATATTTCACTTAATCTTCAGAAGGAAATAAATGTATATATTAAAAGAGATAGGAAAAATTGACATGAATTTTGCTAGCAATTGTTATCAGTGTCAAGCAGTACATAATTTCCAGTAGCTGTGTTTGTAATTGTGTGGGAATCAAAAGGAAAACAAGATATGAGTCCGTATGCAAAACCATATTGCAAAGAAAGGTGATGAAGTCCAAGACTGACCTGAGGAAATAATGTATGAAGTAGGAGAATATGATATGTGTATCTTACCATTAAAATAAATGTAGCTAATAAGGAGAATTTCAGTAAGTGGATCAAGGTTATTTATGAGGTCCTTGATTTTCCCATTGGTTCTTGCTGCTACATATTCGTTGATCTTTATCTGGGCTTGGTCAGCCCTCTTGAAGTTCATCGGATAAGCTTCTCCTTCATAGAAGTTTCTGAGATTACTTAAAAATTTGTCTTGTGGCTTCAGTCGGTCAAGCACAAACAGGACATTTCCCATATTCAGCTGTAACCCCTCATTCTTTCTGTTTACCATTTGAATGAGTTGACGATAACCTTCATGTATTTCATTTTCAGAAATCTCACGTGGGTTAAAGTTAAGGACCCTAAGAATCTGTGTCAGAGTGTCTGATCTGGCACCCAGAGTCAGCATGGCAAGGGCAGTAGAGATGCTCAAAGGAGAGAAGAAAATATTCCCACTGTTTTCACGAGAAGAAATCTCTTTGTAGAAACAACATGCAAACTGACAAACACTGTTTGCTACAGGTTGCAGTAGCATGTTTTGGTTTTCTTGGCCCCTTTGATTTTGGTTTCTTACACCTTGGCGATTAGGCTCATAGCAATAACTGTTGGAATTAATCCAAACAATTAAAAGCCACAGGAAAAACAACATCTTCATGTTTCTATAACTCTGTTAAAAAAAAAAAAAAAAAAAAAAAAAGAAGAAGAAGAAAAATTACATTTGGCTTACAAATATTTTTACCTTGTGCTTAGCAATAACTGTCTTCACTGTACAGAGTTGGCTTGGTATCAGTGATTCCAAGCCATTTAAATTTAGGGAGATCAGCTTTCTATTTCAAGGAAGCAGACTCTGGAAAATTGCTCAACCTACCAAAGAAGTTATGAAAGAATAAAAATTAAAGCCAAAGAGGGATGAAGTAATACCAAAGACGCCCTCATTAAGGTTAGGCTACAATTCCTTTCAAACTGTTTTGTTTCCAGCGTTCTGCTTTTAATGTGGCTTTAAGTGATAAAAAGCTGTAAGTCAAAAGTACAGGTCTACAGCCAGTCAAGGCTTGTCAGTTAAATTCAGCAAGATGAAAAATGAAAGCAGAAAAAAGGCACAATATACCTCCACTGTGAGAATTAAAATTGTATACATTTTTGAATGGGCTGCATGTAAATTTATAGGCAGGCACCAGAGAGAAAGTAAATGCACTTGTTAATGAGGAATTGATGAACATTTACAGTGATTCCATAAAGCTTGAACAACTAAGCATCATTTTAAAAAAATCCCAAAATCCCACATAACTAACAAAAGAGAGAATATGCTTTGAGCAATTAGGAAGTTATCAAGACCATGGAAATACAGTGTTGCTTATTAAGAAAGGAAAATGAGCATGTACACAGAACAGCAAATGGGAACAAGAGTGCCTGCCGCATGCAAAGGCATGTGCAGCCCAGTGACTGAACCAAATCAGCTAAAAATAATAATAATAACAAAAAACCCCAGAGGAAATTCTAGAACAATCATGGTGTTTATCATCAGAAAGATAGCAAAGGGTGATTTTGGCAGTGAAGGCTGCAATGCTAAAAGATGAAGATGAATGAGTGAATTCTGAAGGAACAAAGATACTAAAACATACCGCAAAATAGGAAAGCCTTTTCCAAAGCAGCATGCAAACCATTAATTCCACATCTATGGCAATACTTTTAAATCTAGAAATTAATACTGTACAACACTTGGTTCAAGAACTTTTGTCAACAGACAGAAGGAAGTAAAGATGTAGGATATCTGGCAATACAGAACATCCTCCTATGATATATGATCACTTTACCTACAGAATATTTTATAAAATAAAGTACTCTCTAGAATAAAATGTAAGGATTTTCAAAGAGGAAAAATACCTTAGGTTTCTTTCTTGTGAGGAGAAATGGTGTTCAGACTCTCATGCTTTGTAAAACCATTGAATCCTTATCAGCACCCACCATAACCCTACATTTGTGTTCTCTACTTTCCAGGATCTTAGTTCTCTAAAATTCAGTGAACTCAGAATGTTGATCTCTGCTTTAATAATATATGCTATAAATATTTCTTAACTCATGCCCTTTGCATATTGTGGCTATAGCAATACTACTACCACTAGGAAGGGCCTGAGCCCCATGACAAGCCATTTTCAGACAGCTCACTTTCATATCTAGAACACATTTAAATTTGGGCTCTTTGATTTGTTTGTGACTCTCTCCACCATCACTTACTTTAATTCTTTTAGCCTTTACCTCTGTCCACAGTTTGATTTTTCCCACTCTCTAGAACCTTTAGAGAACAATCCTTAAGTCCTCAATTCCATTTCATTTAATACCCTACATTTGTTATTATCATCCATTTACTTCATTTAACTCTAAAACATTTAGAGAAGCAGTTTTCCTAAAGAGAGTTATGCTACACAATCATGCCTATCTCACAAAGAACTTATCTTTTTTATTTAAAAAAACCCCAACCTATAATAAAAAAGTACAAAATCTTTAAATTGCAACTTGAATATGAACATGATAATGTCTCAATTGATTATTCAGCAACTGTTGTCCTGTATATAACATCTAACATTTTTTCCACAGAAAAAAATGCATTACTTACAGTACAGTCAAAAGGATCCTGTTGTATTCACCAGATCTGCACAGGTCCTTCCTCAGTTGTTTATGCCGCTGAACACAAAGCAGGGTATCCTCTAGTAAAGGTTAAGATCATCTAAGGGCTATGACTCACACATTATAATTTTAGAGATTAGGTAGTGCAAACAATGTTGAAACTAGTTTTACTGGACACCTAACTTTGCTGAATATATGTTTCACACGTGACTTTTTATTATTCATGACTATCTGATTGCCCTGGTTCTATTCAAACCATTTTTCCTCAAACTGAACCTACAGTTTCTTAATATCAAACATTCATACCCATCTCAGTTGCTCAAATCATTTTACGAACAAGACAGTCATCAGAAATAGTTAACTTCAGAGAAATACCTTGATCATGATTCCCAGTGACTATAGCATTGCTACCACTAATACAGGAAGACAAGGCTTGATGCACTGGGACAATCTGAATTTTTGTGACCTGCCCTGCCACCCCTTGCATATCCATGCCTGGGCTCAATTGTCTCCAGATGGAGCCAGTGATGGTTCTAGTAGGTGCAGGGCTTAAAACACTGTTTTGCTAGGTTAGCAAATGCTGTTGTAAATGTGCCTGACTACCCACTCCCACGGGGGGAATCCGCTGGCAGCCAGAGCTGTGTTAGTGACTCCTGGGCCACTTGCATGGCCCTGCGCCCAGGAAGAAGGAATGTTGCTGGGATGCCATTGCATGCAGTTGATCCCGGTTACAAGCATGGCCTGGGGACAGGGGGCGGAAGCCTAGGAACATGGGTGTTATATAGAGCAACCCTTTAGACAAGCTTACTATCTTGTGATCTGGGATGTGGGGAGCAGGCCCCTCTGATCATGTGCCAAGTTCAGCTGGGTCAGATCAGACAGCCTGGTATCCTGCACCCAGCTCTACTCACTACAATAAACTCCTGCAACTGCTGGGGCAAGCTCATAGACATAGAATGACAGAAGCATTGAGAAATGAACCCTGGAGACCACATAGTCCAACCCCTTACTCAAGGCCGTGATCAGCCACAGCAAGTCACTCAGGATGGTGCCCAGCTGGGTTTTTACTTCCTCCTGTGGTGGAGACACCACAATCTCTTTGGGCAACTTGTTTCAGTGTTTGAGGATACTGACACTAAACAGGTGTTCTCTAAATTTAAATGGAATTTCTTGTATTTTAATTTGTGCTTGTTGACCCTTTCCTGTCGCTAGGTGCAACTGAGAAGAAGCTATCTCTTTTGTTGCTCCTATGAAAAAAACAGATATTTTTACACATTGGCAAGATGTCCACAGGCCTTTTCTTCTCCAGGCCAAACAGTTCCAGCTCGCTCAGCTCTCCTCATATGATGATGCTGCAACCCCTCAGTCACCTTTGTGGCACTTTACTGGAGTGATTTCAGTATGCCCATGTCCTCCTTGCACTGGGTAGCCCAGCACTGGATGCAGCACACCAGATGCATACACCAGGGATGAGTAGAGAGGAAGGATCACTTGCCTTGACCTGCTGGCAATGCTCTCCTTAATGCAGCTCAAGATGTTGTTGTTGGCTAGATCTCCTGAAAGAGCTTGCTGCTGGCTCATGGTTAACTTGGTGTCCACCAGGAGCCCCAGGCTCCCAAGCACAGCATCTCATGTCTCCGTTTCTAAAACTAGGATTATATTTTCTCTCATTTTCCCTTCAAAATGCAAGCATTTTTTGGGAGGGACCAACCCTTATTATACACAAAATAGATGAAATGCTGATGTCAATGCTGTTTCAAAGCATGACTGAAACACTAACCACAATAACTCAGCAATATTTTCTGGGAGTCAAAGATGGAACCAGTGAAAGTTGTTGATGATTATGACCTATCAAGCAACTCAACAGATTGCAAAAAAAACCTTCTTAAAGAAGTTGCTTATGAACTAAAGCTTGAGAAGTAGAAGGCTTTGGAGCAGCATACTGGACTGACATGTAATGTGTCCTTCAGTCATAGCACTCGTCTGAAAGAGTGTTTGAGATACTATTTTCACTGCTTCTTGTATAAGTAAGAGCCAAGAATCTCACTTAGAGCTAACTTTTAATAATCACCTGCAATTTTCATGGTATATAAAAACTGATTTATGATGAAGGAAGGAAGGAAGCCCAATTAAATACAGACGCCATGCTAATGACAAGGTGACAGATGAATGACTAAGCTAAATTTGAACACACCTAGACCACACCTCAGGACACTTGCAGGAGAAAGCCTGCTACTGAACATGGAAAAGCCTTCCCCGTGACTGGAAAGAAAGCAGAGAAAATCAATACAGGATCAGTTTATATGAGTAACGAGAGTCTCTGGACACTAGTATTAAAGAAAGTCCGAATTTGTCTTTCTTGTCTTTCCAGTATCAAGCCATGATAGGAAAGCATAGAAAAAGGTAACAGCTCCTGACCCAACTGCATAATTTCTGTATTTGATGAAAAAGCTTCAGCAACTATAAACAAACGTTTATATCCTAACTATAAGCAGAATACTGATTCACAATTAATTCATCCAATTCACTTTTGAAGATTGGGATATTCCAGAGTAATGTTGCTGTGTTGAAGATACGATATGGATAGCAAACAGGAAGTTCCCTCACCTACCCTGAGGAGTTTTCTAAAAGTTCCTATGGCTCTTAACACAGCTAGCACTGAATTGTCCATATGTACTCAAGCCCCAGCTGGTAAAATTTGGTGTAAATACATCCACTTTGAGCAAAGAGGTTTAATTATGCAAGGTCCCTCTCTTTATTATATCCAGTAACCACTGGTAGTGTGATTAGGGAATTCTACTGCATAAACAAGGCCCCAAGAGCCTTTCCTTAGCCTGTGCTAAACCACAGATACCAGGTGTGTATATACCTTCAAAGAGGTGGAAGAATCTCTTAATTTGTTGTCCCATTGAAACTAAAGCACTTCCTCATAACCATAATTAAAAAGGGAGGCAACTAGGACTGGAAAACAAATTTATATTAGGTTGTACTTTTCTGGAGCTGGCAATACTTTCTCCTGAAAATATAATAGGGGAGAGTGTACAGCCTATGTGATATGTAAGGTGTGATCCATGTGACTTAGGACACCTGTTTCCCTACAATAACAAAAATATGGCCTTTTATAAATGGTTCAGATCTTGAAGAATTTCTCAAAAATAATTGCTTAGTAAGTAGAGCACTGTTAGACATTACCTACAGAGATAGAAAGCACTGCAAGACATCTCTGTTTAGTTATGGGACTTTTCACAATCCCTTTGAAAGTCCCAGGACTTCCTACCAGTAAATCTGTTACACTACACAACAAACAGGTTGAAGAATTCACCAGTCAATGACTGGGATAGGTTGGAGTGGGCTGGCGGCTCCAGAAAGCACACAGCTGTATGGTTTCTAGTCCCAAAACTATCAGAAGAATTTCTCCACCTGGGAGCATCACCTTGACAGCATCATTTGGGCTGGAATCTCACCAGCATGCAGTGCTCGAGTCCAACAGAATAGATTTGCCTATATTAAGATCCCTTAGAAAAATTATACAAAACCAAAACCCAAACAATTGACAAACACACACACAGACACACACACACCCCTAAAGGCTGAAGTGTTCTCTTCCTTCAGTGTCTCATTTTTGTTTCCAAAGTTTTTTCTCTGTTTCTCAATCCTCTCTCTCATCACTCAGTGGAATAGACAGCAGCCCATGCATCTTATGTCCCCAGCATCTCGGTCAGTGATTCCCTTAACTTTCAAGCTCCTTCTTCTCCAGAGCTCCTAGATTCAAAGTCACACTTTGCCTACATTCACTTTTCAAGGACTTGTGCTACTCACAAGCAAATAAACTCCTTTTACTCTTCAACATTTCCTAGATACACTTAGTGTATGAAATGCACATCTGTATGTAAAGACATACAACTCTTGTGACACCACTACAAGCTTTTCTCAAATTAGGTCACTACTCTCAAACCCAGCAGTGTTTTGTCAGAAATTAGAACACCTTTCCGGAAAAGGGCAGAAGTGGCTGTGGCTTGGCAGCTCCTCTCCCTCCTTCCCAGCTCCCCACCTCTCTTTCCCTGGAGAGGAGTTAAGGAAGGATCCCACCCAACTTCTCCTGACATCCCTTCTTCTGCAGAGGGTTCAACAGAGACATACAGTATCCCTGAGTCTTCTGCCCCTTTTGGCTGTTCTTGATTTCCCAGCCAGAATGGCACCAGGAAAGGAGGCAGGAAGAGTAAGGAAGAAATGTTAGACAGGACAGGCCTCCTCTCTACAATACCTCTCCTGTTGAGTCAGAAACCAAATCTCACTCCCTCACACATGGTCCCCCCCTGAAATTCAGTGTCCTTCCAGTCCTCTCTTCTCATGACCCTTTAAATCACTCACACAGTGCCACAAGCCCTCCAAGCACCAACAACACTCCAGTCAGCACCTCCTCAAATGACTCACTGCTGAGTCCCATGGGCTCCACTGATGCCTTTTCCCCTTAATTCCAGTATCTCCTTTAGCCTCAGTGTTACACAAAGAGGAGAGGGAGAGGTGAAGACAGTAAGTAGGTAGCAGTTTGCCTCAAGAAAGCTGCACAACCATCACATTGCAGAACTGGTATTTGTTTACTGCTCATGGCTTCTCCTCAAAGGGAATTGTTTCTCCCATGAAATTAGCTCCCTTCCCCCTCAGCACATCCTTCAGTTAAATGTGACTTTCCTGCTACAAAAAAAACCCCTCCTTTCCTTCTCTTCCCAAGCAGTCTGTGAATCACTGTCCCACACTTGATATCTTTTGCAATTTTAACAATTAGCCCTTGCAAATTTTCTTTGATCTGCCTTCAGTGAAATTTCTGCTGAGAAAATCTGCATAATACTGTTTTCCTCTTAGCTTCAACCATCTCATTGTCCCGAAACACTAACACCTTGATAGCAGAAACCAAGGTTAGTTAGTGTCTTTCTACTGTCAGTCCTTGTCACCAGCTCTTGACATTTTAAATAAATGAGGAAGCAAAAGCACTACAGAGAAGACAACCTCCCTATATTCAAAACGAGATTCACAGCTAAGCACAAGGAGAAGATTCTCACTATTAAATAAACTATACATAGACAACCAGCCCAAGAATATCTCAATTCCTTTCTTCTACTTCCTCTCTCCAGGTTTGACTTCCCTTCTGAAGAGCCTTCTCAAAAAAAACCAAACTGAGGAACTGAGCATCCTGCACAGATAGTCAGGCTAGTATCGGTGCTAACCTAGATACTCTTCCATGATGCTAGAAACATGCTCTTGAAAAAAACCCGGTGCTTATTCAGGCACCAGACACTAGCACATTTTTCACCGATTAATCTCAAGGCGCTTCATATCATCAGAGAAACATCAACAGCAGTTCTGTAGAAAACACGCAGACAGCAGCTTACTCTGTCAGCACAAACGATAGGAAGGAGGATGGAAGTTGTCATAAGAGATCTTTTTTTCTCTGGATAAGATCAAGTTCTGATGTTTTTGGTTAAATGCTGATTTACCTGAATACTGTCAAGTACTGATTTTCTAAATTTTAGGGAAACAGGTGGAAGAATTTAGTTACCAACTATTGCTCATTTGGTGTATTTGAAGTTGTCTGATCTGTTAGCACTTCTCATGGGGACAGGGAGGAACATGACAGATTAACCTAAACTGCTGCACAATGCTTTCTCAAACTACTTCTGCTAGACATTCAGTGAGGCCTCAGAGATTACGAACTGAGGAAGGCAAGTAAGAGTCTGTGTCTCAGAAAGCAAGAAGTACTGTTCTCCATGTAGGGATGAAACATGGAAAGGGGACTTTTCACTGTGGGATCAAAGGGAAAATAACACTAAGCAAAGAGCTGTGAGAAAGCAGGGCTGAAAAGCAAACTTTTCCATTTTGGGAGCTAGCCCTAGAGATTGCTGTGCTGTGCAATGGATTGTTTGGTGGTCCCAGAACTGAAAGCAAGACAGCTGAGGCAGTGACATGATGCTGAAACTGTGTAGGCCTCCAGACACCAGGCTAATTCTGCTGATGTGGCTGTACTTCTGTTCAGATGTGACAGCTGAGCTCTGCCCAGCATGTTGCTTGCCATATACTCATGCCAGCTTATTCAGAACAAACTTAGGTGTCCAGCATGGCAGCACATCATGCAAATTGAACACAAACACCAACTGTCTCATCCAAAAAATCCTTCTGAATGCAGTTCAACAGATAGAAAAGCTCAGAGAGAGCCTTCTGAATGAGCTGAGAATCAGCCCGAGGTATCAGTTCCCACATTGCCCTAAGGGAAGTTGTGTGGTCCAGAATTAACCTTGTAGACAGTACCTCACACGCCCTGTTTCAGACATGCGTGAGAATCTAGAGTACCACCAAAATGGGAATGCCAATCTGAAAGGCACATCCTATATCAGAGTGCCACACTGCATGACTCTGCTGTTTCTGATACCTGGCCTCATGCATCCAGGACTCCCTTAGATCTCTCTGCAAACAGCTGCCTTGCACAGGGTGGACATACTCTGGAAAGCAGGCAAATGTGTCAAGCCTAGCTCGTGCTGCTCCCTGTGACAACCAGCCCAAGGCAATACAGATGTTACAATATGAAAAAAAGAGCAAAAATATAATTTATTATACAACTTTGCCAGAATTTACAAACCACAGCAGTTGTACAGCATACTAAGGGCCTTGTCCTTTCTGACTACTAATTCAAGTTTCCACAGAAGCACTAAGCAACATTGCACCAGGAGATGAATTACTGATAATTAGAAAACAGAGAGGTCATTGATTATTGTCAATTGGATCCTGGTGCACAGATCCATGTGATGATTAAAACTCTGAAATTACAACTAAAGAAAAACTTTGGGTAGTGGAAATCACACAAGTGAAATTCAAAGTTTGCAGCAACAAGCTGGTGCACACTGAGGAAATGTGTGAATTAGAGGTATGGATAAATAAATGGAGGGGAAAAATGTGTACTCCTTCCTGAAAGCAGTCTGTAAAAATGTGTTAAACCCTTCCTCTCCAGTCTTCAGGAAATGAACACACTGGACAAGGAAATAAGAAAAAATAACTGAGAAAAACATCGTCCTTGAGCAAAGCAGTCCCTGGAATGCAGATTAGATCTGAGAGGTGACCTCTCAATGAGGCATACTTTGAACTTAAATGAACATATTAACAGGGCACACTTCACACTTCAACAAGGAGCAACTTCTTCCCTTCTGGAAAGTTGCAAGTGAAGATTTATTCACACTGGCTGGAAAAATTGTGCCTTTTTTTCCAAATGATTGTTTTAACTCCTGCAAAATAGCCTTAGGGTAAAATACTACAGCTGCACATATGATTCTTCTACTGGTCCATTGCACCAACCCATTGTTCAGGAGACACACTGTTGCCAGCTACACTATTGCAACTATTTGCAGTTGTATTCAGAAGGCTAAACTCCATTGCCTCAACTCTGACAGGCTAAAAATGTTAAATTCTGATCTGGACTTTGCACTGTTTAGCAACAAGCAAACAAACGAGCTAAATAGGATCTGTCATGTCCAGATATTTAATTTAGCAAAAAACAAATAACAAATGTCTTTATTATCTTTGAGCTACAGCCAAGGGAACTGTAGGCCTGCACAACTCTGAAGAAATTAATTATTTAGGAAGCTGAGTGTGTCCATTACTTCATTATCATGATGAAAATTACACTTACAAAAGAAATTAATGATCATAATGAGCACATGTTCAGTGGTCTGTGGAGATCATCACCCAAGGAAAGACATATATCCTGAGGATTAAAAAACATCTCCAAATTCTGAAAGGCAGACAAAGGACATAGGATTTGCTGCTCTTCCTGAAAAGGCTTCTGTTAGGCAATGTTGACAACAGCCCAAAGAAAATGAGCTCTAGGACAATAAACAATGGGAAACAATAGAAATGCTATTGGAAGAGGGAGCTACATGTCCAGAGGGCAAAGGACCTCAGAGATGTACTGAACTTGCTTAGTCAGGTAACTAGTAAACTGGTTCTGGGTGACTGGAACTGTTTGTAACTTTATTGCATGGCTGGTATGTCTGAGGTGGGAAGAAAAGGTCTAGTGATGAAAATTGTACCTGTAATGGTTTAACCCAGTGGACACAGGTAATGTGGGGTATATCACTGAAGGAACAGTGTGGGTTACAACTGTGGCACTAAATGAAAAGGTAATTGCCACATGACACTCACTAGATGATGTATGCCCCAAATGATTCCAATCAACTGTTCCACAAATGCTTTTTTCTTGGCAGCAATCTATGAAAATCTTCAAAAGCTAAATATGCTTTTAAACATGTTTAGAAGTAGAGAGATTGTAACCTCATCAACACTGGGCATGGGAAAACTGACTCGGGACATTCCATAGAGACGTGATGACAGATCAGCAACTCAGTCCAGCTCTGTGCTTTCCACTCCACTGCTGGAAGGAGAATTCAGTATCCTTATTCTGGGCATATCCATTTTTCCACGAACAACATGCCCCTTTTCTGACCCTGCATACATAGGCACCACCTTGTCATGCTGGGCACCTTTCTCTGTCACTTTCTTTATCTGCCAACCACCTGCCTGAGCAGCCCAGTGAGTGAACTCTCTGATGGCATGGCATTTAGGACAAACCCTCTCTCCACAGAAAAGGTTTACACATGTGAATACCAGAAATGTGAGTTTGCTAGGAAAAATTGCAAGGGGAGAGACAAACCTTCTAAAGAAAGAAAACAAAAATAAAATCAAGTAACTTTGTTTTCTTCAGGTCATAACAAGACCGAAACTTCCCACAGACACATGTCCCTTCTACCTCTTCAATCAATGTACAAGCCAGCCATTGAAGAATGTGTATAATATAGATCTATGTATGTGTATATTTTAAAAGTTGCTTAATAATGGGTTGTGGCATGAAAGGAAAGAAAAAAGCAACAGTTGCTCAAGAGCTGTTAAGTGAAGAGACACTGCAACAGCTACTACAGCAGGATGATATTTGGCAACTGCAGGAGAGAAAAAAATGCCAAGGGACTCACAGTTTGGATGTGTCTGGTGGTGGCTGCTGCTTCCTGGAGAGGGCATCATCCAAGCAAGCTAATGGCAACAGGACCCCTCGTCCCTGATTCAGCAGGGTCTGGATCAGGTCCCTGCTGCATCACCTGCCGCACCCCACCAGCCTTCCCAACCTTCTGCAGGGCAAAGTGCCCACTCACAAATGGTTCACACAATGGCAAAATGATGCTGAGGCTTTACATTTCACCTCAGCTGTCCATAGCCTGGTGCGCTACCTCTGAATTCCTGCAAGATTGCAGCAGCCTGCTTTTGTTGCTGAAGGACCAAAGATGGGGCCTTATCCAAGCTCAACTGAAATCAGCAGAGAAAACCAACTGTTACTGCTTTTTCAAGGGAATCCAGTTTCAATCTCTTGGGGTTTCCCTCACCTATCACAAGCTCTGTTTACAATTTTGACCGTTGCAACAGTTTCCTGAACCTATGGGAATTAGAACAGGTTATTGCAAGATTAGCAAGGCAGGGAGTTTGTAGGCTCCAGATACTCTCTGAGAAGTCCCTGTATGTATACTCAAATGTTGCATTAAAAATGCAGTAATCTACTTTTCTTTCATGTAGGAGCAGGTTATCTTGCATTTACTGCAGGGTAGCAGTGGTCACTCAAGCAAATATCTACAGGACAGTGTCCAGCAAGGTGGCTCTCATACTCCAGTGCAAACAATAGAACACAGAAAGAAAGCAGACAGCAGATCTTGCTTTTGTTGTGAGATCAGTTCTAGGATTACTGGCTTAGTTTATATCAGCTCCTTGAGAAAATGGGCTGTATATTACACATAAAAATGTATGGCAGTACCATTTTTCACATCAAGTCATGATTACTTCATATTTCTAAACAACTCCAAGCATTAAAAAACACATTTTGTTCTTTACTCCTGCCAGTTTTAAGGTACTTATCCAATGGGTTTGGAAGCTTAATGGGATTCCCTTCATAGCTCCTTTAAAAACATCATTCCAGCTTTTGCACTTTCCTAAAAGCAAAGCTGTGCTGGCCAAAGTACACAACCTCCAGATAGAGCAACCATTGTCAGCAGTCCCTGCAGGCTGGCTGAACATGATAAATGCTGATGGGAAGGCATAAGGTAATATTTTCAGAAATGCCATAATGTTTTCAGAACCTATGTCCCATTTCCAAAAGTGAATGAAGTTCTAAGAAGTCAGATTTTCAAAGGTATTTAGTATACAAAGAAATCTGAGTTTTCATCAGCTTATATGCAGGCTTGTAACTAATCTGAGCACTCTAGAAGCAAAGGGCAGTTATTTTTATGTGCATAAACATTTTCAAAAATCCATTCCTCAACATCTGTAGCACCAATGCTTTAAAGAATTGGATTCTTGAATATTAAAATACTTTCATTGAGATTTTTCTGTATTATTCAGAAGTAAAGGAGAGCAAAGAAATAAAAAGATAAAGGAAATCTGAAATTAAAAATGCAATGCTAATAATTAGATACTCACAGATAATTGGGTTTAATAATTAAACTGTAGATACAGATATTTCAGCACTAACAGCTATAGGTATGGATTTCATTTCTTTTACTATGTTACATAATTTCTGCTCTCCTGCTCGATGAGCCAAGCAACATTGGGCAAGTGGTATAAACACATTTGAAGTGAAAACAAAGTGGAAACACTGAAAAGGTGAGTGGCAGCAAGTTAGAGTGAATAACAGAAAAATAAGGAAACATTTAGAAGGAGGGGAGACAAAGAGAAGACATGGGGCTTTTGAAAATGAGGTTAAACGTTAGCCACACTTCATACAGTCAATTTTATCTATGTACAAAATAACAGCGAACTGTTCATAGTCCTGTTACGTTCTTTTAAAAAATATGATGCAAAACTTTGTAAAGGAGATAAAAATAAAAGATCAGCCTCTTTTTTTAGAGGCAGAAGTCCCTCCAAATCTCTCATTAATGTATGAAGTAGCATATCTAACTACGTTCTCGTTCTTCTCGCAGTAACTGAATAAATCAATGTCTCTAACTTACATGTAGAAAAACATTTCAGTAAAAAGTCAGCATAAAATACTATTTGGTTAAAATCTCTTCCTACAGTATTCCTGGTGGACATTTCACCCTACAAAGCAGTTTCACAGTAACAAATACGCTACACAACACTACACACAAATACAAATACACTTTGCCTCTTACTAAGACCATACAGAGTACTGGGTTGTAAGTGATACCCTTCTAAGCTCCCTTTCTGTTTGTGTACAACCTTTTGCTATGGCAAATGTATACCACACAAACAAGTTGCTAAGAGATAAAACATTGTGAAATGACAGTACATTGGCAGCACTGCTTGGATGCCCATGTAATCTTTCCCCTACTGAGTGTAATGTGCACCTCAATGAACGGGTGGCAAAGACCTTACATGTACCATAAAGAGAAGCTGTTGGGTGGGGTAGGTAACATGCTGTAAATCCACACCCCAGCTTGCCCCATGGTAATTTGTCCATGAAGGTATTGCTCAGGTTACCTGGAGATGGATATTCTTTCCCTCTTCAAAGAAAACAAGGAAACTGTTCCTGATGAAAAAGAAAATAAAATATTTATAGAAAGTGCAAAATACTTCACTGTTGCAAATAACTGAAAAGTTCAAAGCCATATGTGGAAGTTTAGCTCTAAGCAGAGAATTATTTGAAACAAGGTACTACCTTCTGTTCTGGTAAAATTGAAACCTGATTTTAAATTCTTTTAATAGAAACATCCAGCCTGGTTTTCAATAGTAAATACTTGCTTTTGAAATCTTTGGGAAAAAGAGCCGAGATGTGCAAGGCCCATTGTACTGATCCCCCCAAAAATGAAACAAAATTATACCCTGAATGACCTGGCATCACCCTCTGTAGTAAACCCAGTTTATGATTCTGGAACTCTGTTAACTGTATTTTTCTTATGATTTGTATAGATATATTTTATCCCATAAATGAGCCAAAGGCAAAACACTGAGGGTATTTTTATTTGGGAGTTGGGGGTTTGGTTTTGTTTTTTCATGATTCTAAAAAAGGCTCTGTTTTTCAAACATAGCTGTATTTGTAAGTGAAGAATTACCAAATCAACACTGCCATGCACAAAATTAGTATGTTTATTAGTACAGATGTTCATTTATCTGTGTACTAAACTCACTTTGCAGTTGAACTTACTGCAGCCATGTTTTATTGACACAGCTCAAGTTTTATTCAGTTGATATTTAGTTTTAAAAGCAGATAAAAATTAAAGATCAAAATCCAGTGGCCAGCCTTTTGACAGTGCATAGTTCCTCTTTAGATAGTTTTTACCCTTGAGACAGCAGCTACCTCAGCTAAGTAAGTGTTGCAGGGATCATCTTAAAATTTAAAGAGTATTTTTAGGTAGAAAAGAGAGTAGAATCACCAAAAGAAACCACTCCAAATGGTTTTGGAGTGACGTGTTACTATGTTTTGCCTACTCTTCTTACTCAATATATACCTCAGATCAAAGACATACCCTATTACACCAATTAGTAGCTAACAGGAGGAGGAAGTCAGAGGGGGGAAAAGTAAGAGAGAGAGCAGACAGGGATTAGCAGAAAAGTAAAAGAGTGTTTATTTGAATGCCTAAATCTTTCCAGCCCACACAGTCTTAAGCTGGTTGACTAACTACATCACTGCTTCACTTGCTAACTTGACTTTTTTTCCATGCAGATTACTTTTGTACGTTCCAAGTACTCTCTCTTTTTGAGCTGGAATTTTGTGGCTTGAAAAGCAAACAAATGTCTGTCCATTCAGGAAACATCATGATGCAATAATGTTGAACACAATAACCGCTGTGAACTACACGGAGATCTGTAGTATGGAAGGCCAAAGAGAGCAAAACCTGCCATGACCTCAACAAAGCTACCATCATCTGCTTTGCGTCAATACAAGGGCAAATTATAAAGCAACAAGCACAGAGCCAAGTAGGAGCTCTACAGTTAGACAGACAACCCCTGCGTATGGATGAAGGGCTCAGCTCTAACTCCCTCCTGATGCAGGAGTGACAGACACACCCACATCAATGACTGGAGAGAGATTTACTTAAGTGAGGCACGCAGGGCCAGTACAGCAGGATAGGATACAACAGCACCCCATGCATCCCGCCAGACAAAACTCCATAGCTATTTGAAGAAGTTCCCATTAACCTCTTGCTTCATCCTCAGTACCACCCTGAAGGAAGGAATGTGTTTATGGCACAAGTTAACAGGCCAGCCCACACCCTTGTCATGGGGGAAGGCACAGCCCAGGGAGCATGAAAAGAGGTCAAGCCGCAAGATAAAGCCCGCAACAGAAACAAATGGCAAAAATACATGCCAATACCAACTTCAAAGGAAACAGAGCAATGCAAGGCACAAACAACATCAGGCCCAGAGACATCATCTGATGCAGCAAATGCCCGTAACTTGCCTGTTAGCATTATGGAGACAGCAGAAGTATGCTACGTGGTTCCTAACACACAAAGGAACACAGGACTGCACAGTACTCAGAAGTGGTAACTCCAGAAGAATAGGACTCTGGTGGAGACCAGTGCATGTCTGGAGAGCCAGGGGTGCTACTCCAAAAGCACAGAAAGCAAGACTGTTCAGTTCGCAGCAAGCAAACAGCTGGGAAAGCAGAGCTCCCTCTTCCTGTATGCTCCAATATCCACCTGCTTTTATAGCATGGTCTTTCCTGATCTCCACCATATACTTCTTCATCACTTCCCTTTTACCATGCATAAATTCTCACTCTCCCTCAGATTATTCCCTCACATGAGCTTGCTTTGACCACTCCCATTATAAAAGCATCCCACCCTGAGCCAACTCCTTTCATCAATATCACTCCATCTTTTCATTTTGAAGCTCTTTGAACACAACCTTTATAGTTTCTACCTGAGGCTTCTCTCCTTGTGTGGTTCCTTCCCTTTGCAACTGAAGCTGGTTTTACCAGAATATTTAATATTTTTTCTGTAGGAAGAGGTAACCTGTGATTTATGGGAAAGGAGGGGGGAAATCTGTGTAGAACTTAAACATTCTAGTTGATGTTATACAGTTGTTATAAAACTCTTGAATCATGGAAGGCCTCATTATATTGGGAATCCACCTTTTTTTTTTACAAAGGCTGCATCACATCCCTCCCAGACAAAGCACAATAATGGGTTGTTATAACTTTAATGATAACCTATTCAAAGAGCTCTGGCACAATTACTTGGATGAAGTCTAAAGAAATGAGCTGAATAACTACTCTGCATGAAATGCAGAGCACAACAGAGGAAAACAGGCCTTCAAGGGAGGGAATCAGCTTCAGAGGCTGGATAGAGTGACATTAATAATGAACGGGAAACTTGGGCAGGAGTGATGGGTTCTGCATAGCTGCAGGAACTTAGCCTAGATTAATACAAACTGAGCAAAATGTGAGGGACAGGGCATCCAAAGGCTTGAGGGCAAAAGGCAGTCTTGTTCTCTTTGGATTTCTATGATTTCCTCCAGTTCTTTTCAGACCTCCTCAATGGTTCTTTCAGTATGTCCCTCAAAGATGACATCTTGCAACGAAGTCTAGCTGAACATCTGCTTTCAGGCTACTCAGTGAACTGATAGCTGAAGTCACATACACCTGGTCTTTGGTTAAACAAATTCTTGAGGAAACTAGTCAATGCATCACCGTTCAGGTTTGGGTCTTCAGGCAAACATGCAATGCAGGTCATCCCCAGAGTTAGCCTGTCCCAAACATACATGCCTTTAAAATTATATTGTGATTTAAAGATACCATTTTTCAGTCTCTAAGGGGTTCTACAAGCATTTGTATTTACAGTTGAGCTCCAAAGGCATAAGACAAACAAGACAGAAGTGTTTTACTGAGCTCTTGCACATCATTGTTTTGCTTAACAGGCAAAACCCAGAGGTTACAAATCCTAAGAAAAACTTCCTAAATATAATGCCTCTTCTTCTAATTCTTGTTTTCCTTGGGAAAACCAGAGTCTGTCTATGCTCAGAAAATGTTTCATCCTTCTGCAGCGAGCACCTCAGCATTTCCTCTTCCAGTCACAACAAGTAAAAACCAAATAGATCAAATTTTTTAATATATTCTTTTTTCTTCATATTACCCTTGAATTTGCTTTCCCTTAAGAATATGCATCTGACATTTTGTAAGGTCAAAGGCAACTCGCTATTTTCTCTGTAACCATAGTAAGCACTGGTTCTTTAGGGATACATTACAAGAAGAAGGTCAGCTAAAGGCTGATGCTTCCCTCCAACCTTGTAGCAATGAGTATTTTAGGGATTTCCTGAGCAAGAGGTTGCCTCCAGAATGGACTAGCTCTTAACAGAAGAAAAGCATAAGATTTTTTTCAAACAGGTTTTGAAACCATTTATACCTTTGGCATCCTGTCACAAGGAGTTTCACTATTTAATTCTGTGCTGTATGATGAACTATTTCCTTTTGCTTGTTGTAAACCTGGCACCTAGTAATTTACTTGGGCTATCCTCAGTTCTTGAAGCAGAGGGAATACAAAGGGAAAGAGACTCTGAGAAATATAGGTTGAGTGGAGGGAACGGGATAGCTTTCAGATTACATTGCCTGGCCTCCCACCTACTCAAATCTTTCCCTCCCTCCTGTAAGAGGTTCTACATGAAAGACCTGAACCATGAAAAGATGTTGCCCATACCTCCTTACTCATAACAGCTTAAAGAAATTGTCTGTCTTTATGGAGTGATTCTGTAACATAACTTTTAGAAGTTCAAGTGGACTATGTCAACCAGATCTATTAATCTGTGAAACATGATTCACTTATAAATAAACCATGCAGATTCTTCCACCGTACATCATAAATATTTCTATGTCCACTAATTTTATCCTTTATTATAGCTCCTAATAAATTGGTTGGTATAAAATTTGTACTTGGTGGTGCACAGTTCCCTGGAACCTCCCCTACCTAATCTTTAAAGATTAGGATCACATTTGGTCAAATGTGTGGCAATGTACCCATTTGTTTTCCCCATTTGTTCTACAACATCTCCCAGATGACTCAGTGTTCTAAAATCTTTTCCTACAACAGGTTTAAGTAAATTTTTATTCAGGAAGATTGCTCTCTTAAGAAACAAATTCTCCTCCAGAGGATCTGTTTCACTGTACAGGACATGTGTTAATACAAAATCTGTCTAAACATCCTCTCTTACTGTGTTTGTGCCATCATCCTTAAGAACTTCTGCCCCACAGGAATCCAAGGAAATCACAGGAAGATCACGTTCACCACTTAGCTAAACAAAAAAAAAGCTTGTAATTTCAGACTTAAATACAGAGTTCATGATGTAAATAAAATACCTTATGATGAAAAACTTGTCTGTGGCCCTATACAATCACGCTTCCAATTTCTGACGGGAATTTTAGAGAATACTGGCTTTGCTTTTCCTTCACCTCTGTGCCTCATCCTGAGAGACTTCATCCACAAAGACAGCTACACTATTACTTATATGTCTCAGGTACGCCTCTTTCAGCAAAGCTGAAATCTTAGGCTGCCTCTCTGTCATCTCTTGATTGACTAGACTCCACATTGAGCTCAGCACAGCGAAATAAAAACTTAAGTATTCCTCAAAATAAATTTTCACTACTGCCTACAAGGCACATATCAGAGCAGGTGCAGCCATAGTCTAGAATGTCTGCACAGCCACGAGGACATGATGCTACTGGGAAACACACACACCACACCAGCTAAAACCAATGTGGAAATTAAAATTGCCCTAGTATTTCCTCTTGGGAAATATGTGCTTGGACACCATTACAACCTTGTTTGCTTGAAAAGCTCATAATCTGCTCCTTTTCCTCAGATCTCCTTAAGGTTTTCACAAGTAGTCTAGCTTAATTCCTGCAGATTTTTTTATGTAACATGCCTATATATTGCCATTGTTCTCTATGCACATAGCAGAAATTTTACCCAAACACACCACCAACTCTTTTCCAGTTCCTGACAAATAGTCCCCAAGGATTTTTAAAAAATGTCACACTGTCCTTCTCCATGCATCTCTTCACCCTCTTTTCCTTTTAATTATATAAAATATGAATTCTTTATTTTCTTTTCAGAGCCTTTTCTAGTCTGTCCATTCCCTAAATCTCTCATTCAGTGTCAAAGGACATCTCCTACTCCTTATGCCTCTCCCCATGAATCCCATATTACACTTTCAAACAAGCACTTTCATATGTTCTCCCATCTTGACACTAATGTTTTAAGGGACTTCCCTGTAATTATTGACACAGACATTTAGTCATAAAAAAATAATTTATATGAATAAATTAGCAACAAAATGAGGGCTAAGGAGAATCTCCATCCTGTATTGGATGAGGGGGGAAACAGTGACAAAGGATGGGGAGAAGGATGAGGTACTTGATGTCTGCTTTGCCTCTGTCTTTAATAGTAAAACCAGTTGTTTTAAGAGTAAATCTTGGCCCCCTGAACTGGCAGACAGGGACAGGGAGCAGAACGAAGCCCCCACAGTCCAAGGGGAAATGGCCAGCAGCCCGCTACACCACTTAGACACACACAAGTCTATGGGGGCAGATGGGATCCAGCAGGGGACTGAGGCAGCTGGTGGAAGCTCTCACCAAGACACTGTCAATCATTTACCAGCAGCCCTGGCTAACCAGGGAGGTCCCAGCAGGTGGGAGCTTAGCCAACGGGATGCCCATCTACAAGGGCAGGAAGGAGGATCCGGGGAACTACAGGCCTGTCAGCCTGACCTGGGTGCCAGGGAAGGTTATGGAGAAGATCAGCCTGAGTGCCATCACATGGCATGTACAGGAGACAACCAGGTGATCAGGCCCAGTCAGCATGGGTTTATGAAAGGCAGGTCCTGCTTGACTAACCTGATCTCCTTCTATGACAAGGTGACCCGCTTAGTGGACGAAGGAAAGGCTGTGGATGTTGTCTACCTGGACCTTAGGAAAGCCTTTGACACCATTTTTCATAGCACTCTCCTGGAGAAACTGGCTGCTCATGGCTTGGAGAGGCGTAATTTTTGCTGAGTAGAAACCTGGCTGGATGGCCAGGTCCAGAGAGTGGTGGTGAATGGAGTTACATCCAGCTGGCGGCCGGTCACAAGCGGTGTTCCCCAGGGCTCAGTACTGGGGCCAGTCCTGTTTAGCATCTTTATTAACCATCTGGACAAGGGTATCAAGTGCACTCTCAGTAAGTTTGCAGAAGACACCAAGTTGGGTGGGAGACTTGATCAGCTGGAGGGCAGGCAGGCTCTGCAGGGGGGTCTGGACAGGCTGGACCCCTGGGCCAAGGCCAGTTGTATGAGGTTCAGCAAGGCTCCGTGACGGGTCCTGCAGGTGGGTCACAGCAGCCCCACACAGTGCTACAGACCTGGGGAAGAGCAGCTGGAGAGCTGCCTGGTGGAAAAGGGCCTGGGGGTGCTGGTTGACAGCCAGCTGAACGCAAGCCAGCAGTGTGCCCAAGTGGCCAAGAAGGCCAACAGCATCCTGGCTTCTATCAGAAAGATATCAGCGTAGCCAGCAGGACCAGGGCAGTGATCGTCCCCCTGTGCTCGACACTGGTGAGGCTGTGCCTAGAGTCCTGTGTCCAGTTTTGGGCCCCTCACTACAACAAAGACCCTGAGGTGCTGGAACGTGTCCAGAGGAGGGCAACAAATGTCGTGAAGGGTCTAGAGAAAGTCTTACAAGGAGCAACTGAGCAGCTGAGCTGGGGCCATTTAGCCCAGAGAAAAAGAGGCTCAGGGGAGACCTTATCATTCTCTATAGCTCCCTGCAAGAAGGTTGTAGTGAGATGGGTATTGTTCTGCTCTCCAGAGTAACAAGCGATAGGACAAGAGGAAATATCCTTAAGTTGCTCCAGGAAAGAATTAGATTGGCTACAAGTTAAAAATTCTTCACCAAAAGGGTTGTCAAGCATTGGAGCAGGCTGCCCAGGGAAGCAGTTGAGTCACCATCCCTGGAGGTATTTAAAAGAGGTGTAGATGTGGCACTTAGGGGCGTGGTTTAGCGGTGGACTTGGCAGTGTTAGGTTAATGGTTGGACACCGATGATCTTAAAGGTCTTTTCCAACCTAAATTATTCTACTATGTAGTTGTTCTTTTTTAAATCTTCCTTATACTTTCCTTTGTTATGGTGCTTCTGTGGTAGAGAAGAGCAATTGTGCTGTTCATATGGTTGCTGTGTTCATTCAGTGAGAAACCAATCACAAGAGCTGGTAGGGTCTCAGTGCTGTCACTGCTGCTTCTCAGCCTGCCTACATTTATCTTTCCTCTGTCCTCTAATTAAACTGAAAGTTCCTAGGCTCAATCTTTTGTGTCTGTTTGTGATTAGCAAAGTCAAAACCACAACAGCGATGAGATACCACTATCCAGTACAAGATGCAAGGCTTCAGGAGCAACTAATTTGAGAAAGTATGCTAAATACATATGGCACAAGAACCATATCTGATTTCACTGAAGATAGAAAGGGAAATTACTGATACCAATATTGCAAGATGGCATCCTTAAACACTCGAAAGCAGTAACAGCATCCAGATGAGCAAGCATCTTTGTGATTCATTCCTACCTGCCTGTTGATAAAGAATATTACAGGCAGCTGTTCTGATTATCACCTTCTCTGCCAAACATTGGTAAGAATTCCATCCTCACTGAGGCTTGATAGCCAGTGAAGAATAGGCAAAGGAAACATGAATGTGACACGTTCTTACACTGCTGTATTGGACCACCAAAAGGACCCTGACTCCTGTGCACTTTCTCTTCCTTTGTGGTTTGTTGTTTCCTGAATTGCATTTTTACTGTTTTCCATGTTATGCATGTAGATGGGATGTCATCATGTCCTTTTTCAACACAGTGCTACTTGATCAGTTTGGTCTTTCCTACAGCCACATATTTTCCATGCTATTAAAGAAAGTAAGAAAAGGAACAAGAAGTGCACATGGTAAAGAATGTTTAATACCTGGTGTTATTACATTGAGCTTCATTTTTTTATTCCTTTCAGTTCATTTTTCTAATTCACTGTGGCACCTGCCTAAAATTAAATTACAAAGTCCCTGGGTCAGTTATTTTGCACCTATTTTGCCAAGTGTTTTGTAAAAATTCTATGCAAATGGTAAACATCAATCATCATCATAATACTAATAAACGTGAATTAAATGCTGCTCCAGGAGCTATTCCCTCAGAATCGCAACAGTCAGAATTTATGTAGGACTTCCCCCCACAAACCCCTCTCCACCATTCCCAGACTTCAAATACATTAGTTAATTAATTGAGGTTGAACCGCAATGCTGTAATTAGCCAGGCCCAGGCAGCCTTTAACAGTGATGAGGTTACCAGAATGATTACCAACATGAAGGTATTCATGATTCCAAGAAAGTATCCATTACCATTTCACTGGATGGAATTAAAATGTTATTTATGCAGAGAATGATTTGCCCTACGACAACACCAAGTCCAGAATTGTAAGAACATGGGAAATGAGCAGAAAGAACTTTCATCTTCACTTAGCAGCTGGCAACCGCTGCATGTGATCTACAGAAACAGTGTCTGAACAACACTGGATGGTTCAGTTGTTTTAGCTTTTCATAAACATAGGGAGAACACACAGGGATCTATAGACCAACGGTTGTATGTAGTACAAGTGTAGATACCTACAGTTATTAAAGAACAGTATATTATTTAGGAATTCAGGATATACACAAACTCTGCCATGTGCTTGGACACTTACAGAAAACAGATGAGTTGTTCTCATTGTGTTAACCACAGACTACTGATGGCCATCTATGCCAGGGAAGTCCTTTCCTTTTCATGTATCTTTTCTCTTAGGCAGTTAGAGGTGAAATAGCCAACAAGCAGGTAAGCCTGATCACTTTTAAGAAACCAGGCTCTTTAGTTGCAAAGCTGATTGCATCAAATCAGATGTATATAATTGATTGGGCTATATCAAATAGAAATTTAATCAATCATCTACTTAGAGCACCACAGTCTTCAGAAGTGTTATACTTCATGGCAAGAATGTGTGTTGTCTACTGACACTATGTCACCTCCCGAAGTGAGTTTATGCCAATCACTTGTGGGACGGAACAACAAGGAATACTGCAAAAGTTCAGAGAGAACAGGAGTGTTTCAGTTCCTGATTTGTCACCAATGCAAGTGATCCAGTCTGCATTAGGGAGTGGCTCTGTCAGTTGTGCTATCATCACTTTATACACCATCCTCATGTCCAGTATATGCAGGATTACACAGGTGCCAAGGAAGGTCATGCTACTATGCTACTGCAAAAAAGGTTTCCTCTCCATAGATTTTTGCTCAATGTCACAGACTAACTCAGGACTGCCCATGCACTGTCAGCTATGTGCAAGCCTCCCAGTTACACCAATTTTGCCCAAAAAACCTTGATATGGCAGGCACAGGAGCTGTGTGTCTGCCCAGCGAAGGTGCCTATGCACACAAGTGGCTGACATGCCCTATTTTCTAACCCATCCATCATAGACATATACATGCAAATCTGTTGAGTCCCAGGAGGTATCATTATTGCTATGAGAAGAGGACTAAATTCTGTGCTATGCTTTAGACTGTTGGAGTTTAAGAAAAAAAATGTTCTAAAGCCGTTGTAACAGCATCTGAGTATCTCTTGTAGTGAGATTGATCCCGTCTCACAGTCCACTTGTCTTTGCTTTTTTTCTGATCCTTGCTTTTCTCTTCTCCCAGAGAACTGCAAGCTGGCAGCTATGAGGAAGCAGTGTGTGCCTTCTCCAGGCTGCTCCGCAGGGTTACAATTTTTCAGGATCCTTACACATGACCTGTAGTCCTGTAATTTGATTTTTCTTTCTGGTCTCAAATAGCAAAAACATTCAGACATTTAAGACAAAAGTTAAAGCCTTGCTGTCACTGGCTTCCAAAAATTTAACCTGTTCTGTTTAGTGCTTTACCAATTGGCTGCAGAATAGGTCATCGTATGGAGAAAAAAAAAAAAAAAGAGCCAATAAACACTGTTAAAGAAAAGGAGTCTATATGGTTGTAGGTTGAAATCTTGCATCAAATGCATCAGGCAATACCACTTGGAAAAGTTTGCGATTCTCTTCTCAATATCCCCATTGCTGATATCATCATCAAAAACCATGAAACAAGTCAAGTCTGGTGGTAAGAGCTGTGCCCATCATAAGTGAAGCATCACACAGTTATCAAAACACCAGATAACTTCCATCACCACACTGATGTTTATCCTGGGCCATAAAAACTGCTTAAGCCACCAGACCTTCTAAGCTGACCACCATGCACAAAATTCAGTTACATACTTTAAATGCACCCACTGAAAAAAAAAAATCCACTTAATACTCCTTGTCTACCAAAGAAAATGAACTGACTGAATATAAACGCTATGCACCAGGGGTCATTTGTGCATGAAAACAATTGAAGATTAATCTATTTGCAGTTTGTAATGCATTCTTCTCTCTCTGTGCTGGTTGGGTTATTTGTCATACTGGATCACCACTTCTCTAACTGCAAGGATAGTAGAAATTCAACATACCTTGGTGGCAGTCTGTGAGAGAGCACTGTACTGGGAGACAGCAGGAAGAAAGATGATCTGTAAGGCAGTTTCAATGGAAACATTTGTCTTTTTCCTTGCTCTCAGTTCTTCCTTTCAGTAGGAGAAGGTGTCTGGCTACTTCCCAACATCTTCCCATGTTCTGAAGGTCTGTTCTGCTTCCTAGAGGATGAAAGGAGATGCACCTACACCCAGCCACTATCAAGTGAAAGGATGATACTTGGCTTCAGTGTTGGCAGCTAAAGACTGCTATGATAAGAAGAAAAGAGCCAAATCAGTCTTTATTAGTCAAAAAGGGATTTCCTATAATATTTGATGCATGAACAAGCTATAGGTGATTAAGAAGTACAGCAGCAGCCTAGCGAAAAACCTGGCCTTAACAAAAAGAAGCTCAGTAAGCAAACCCACCAAAAAGCAAACTTTTAAAGATATGCTGAAGGACAAAAAGTACACTCTTCTCTCACCACTCATTCCATATGTGATACACAGTTTTTTGCGAAACCTGTATCTGATCTGGCATGAGAGTTTAAACCGCAATATAAATGCAGAGACAACAATGAAGATGCTGATCACACACAGGTAGTTTGATTGCCATTTGGATAACCACACCATCACGGTATGAATGAACTAATCAGAGCTGGGCTGTACATGAGGAACCTTGCTTCTCACCAATAGGTCTCTCAGTTTGCTCTTAGCCTGCTGGGAGGGAGTAATGTGGCACCATTGTCAGATGGCTGCACATCTACTGGTTTTGAAGTCCAGGAAAGAAGGGATACACAGGATGCTGTAGAACATCTATGCAGCTTTTATCACTGCGATACCTTGCCTTATGATGCTCATGGTGAAAATTATGTTCTGGATGCTCTGCTCCCCTGCATCTTGCAACAAATGCTTGTACGCAGGCACACCCATATTGCCCACTGTTGCTCAGTTTTACTTAAGTTCTCTTGGTATCTGCCATAAAATATGTAGGTATATCTTCATACCTGTATATATATATGTGTGTGTGTGTGTGTGCGCGCACATACTTCCTATAGCACTTCCTATGAGTTCTGCTGAGCATTTTTGTGACGTTCCCCTTCTCACTCCTTTAGTCCCATACTACAGAATAGACTTGCGGATATCCTGTTCAACTGGAACCTTTGGGTGGAGCAACACTGCTGGCAGCATTACCTCCTGTTTTCTCCCCTCCTTTAGGCGTAGTCCCATCTCTGATTATCTACAAGGCTTTATCGCTGCTATTCCTGAACTCTGGCATTGCTCATCTGCGGATGACTTACATATATGCCACTGGTGGCTCCTCAGTGTCCTGGTGCAGAACCCTTCTAACCAGAAAGTCAAGCACTGTTTGACCTTACTTCACCACTTTAGGGGCACTAGGACCCAAGGTATTGTTCCCTTGCTCCCTAGATATATGCATTAGGTGAAGGACAATTCTGGGGAGGAGCCAGCTGCTGCAATACAGAAACTGCCCACCTGATAGGCATAATCGCAGGCATGCTTGTTACTTGTACTGAGGAGCTAAGGAAATCAGAAAATCCCAAGAGTGCTTTCTGCACTTCTGTCTTTGCACATTCTTCCTCTCCAAGACTGCCCATTAGCTTGCTTCCTGCCTAACATTCTCTGTATCTCAGGCTTCCTCAGCAAGCCTTCCTTCTACCCTCATGCACTTTTCCTCTACTTTGAATCACAGACTGGTTGAGGTTAGAAGGGACCTCTGGAGGTCATCATGTCCAACCCCCCTGCTCAAGTAGGGTCACCTAGAGCAGGTTGCCCAGGACTAAGCCCAAATGGCTTTTGAATATCTCCAAATTATTTCCGATACCTTCTTTACAGCTACCCTTCAGGTATTTATATACATTGATGAGATCCCCCAGAGCAGTCTCTTTTCCAGGCTGAACAGCCCCAGCTCTCTCAGCCTTTCCTTGTACGACAGATGCTCTAGTCCCTTAATCATCTTCAAGGCCTTTTGCTGGACACTGTTCAGTAGCTCCACATCTCTCTTGTATTCGGGAGCCCAGAACTAGAAACTGTTCTCCAGGTGTGGCCTCACCAGTGCTGAGCAGAGGGAAAGAATCACCTCTCTTGACCTGCTTTCTCTCTCTCTCCCTCTCCTTCCGTGTTCCACACACTCCTTCCTATATGATCCAGCTTTCTCCTGTTATCTTTGTGTCTATTTAAATCCTTCTCAAAGACATTTGTAGAATTAGTATGCTGTCAAACAACCAGAATGCTTTTTGAAGGACAGTAAATTCTTCACAAACCATGTCACCAGTCAGACACAAGAATTTCCTATGCAAAAAGTGACCTGATTTCAAGTAACCATTTTTTCTCAATGCTAGTCAAAATAAAGTTAACATGAGGTTACTATGATCCTCCATCACAACCATTAGTAAAACCAACCAGGAACAAAATCAAACCTCCAAAAGACTTTTTAACATGAACAACTTCTTTTCCTTTTCCCATGTTTAAAGTTCTTCTTCATTGGCTTACCGAGCAGAGGTAACGAAGATGCAATCTAACTTTAACAAACACAACTGGATTTTTTCCTCAAAGATACAGACTGATAGAGTCCAGGATGAGAACAGCTACGTCTTTACCAATGACCACTCCAGAACACTGTTATGCATTGCAGATGTCCATTTCTACAAATGTTGACTAGAATTAGAAGCATGTGACTCATTTCTAATGAATGTTGGGAGGCAATACAGATATTTTTTCAAAAAAATGGCACACACTAGTTATTACTGTACTACCACTGCAATATCACCTGGGAGAGTTCTTATGCCAAATATAGGCAGTACGAGGCAGAGTATATAAATTGCTTAGTCTTATCACATATTTTTGAACTAGCAGACTACCTTAAAAAGCATCATATGCTAATTTTGTTATGTGTGAAACACCTGTAGTAATGTGTAAAGTACCTCCGTTAATTAAAAAAAATACTGCACATTGAAAGGATTTTATTATTAATATCAGTTGGTTAAGTATAGTGAAATTTAAGCACAAGCCCATAGTATTTAAAGCCACAGTCACTACAATATGCAAGGCAGTTTTCTACCCTAATTAATGCACAGGTCTTCCAAAGAAAGACTATGACATAAGAAACAGGTTTTAAAAATTGTAAGTAGAAAAATGGGTTTAAAAAATCATATCCAATTTAAGATTAGCTAGATTAAGATTAGATCATAATTAGGCAAAATTGGTTTTGGAGATTAGACATCAATAACAGACCAGGCATGTACCTAAGAGCTAAGGTATGCAGAAGCATTCTGTGTGCTCACACCATGGGAACATTCAGATCATGTCTAACACAAATTTGTTTCACAACATAAACTTGTGTAGTTTTAAACATACCAGTAGAGCCTTGCAATGCACCTAGATCAGGCACATTGTGTAAGAGGTTGTACAGGCAAAGTGTGGTTTTGTGCTGCTGTAAGCAACTCCTGACTTGGAATCTACCGTTACAAATGTTACCATTACTTACTTCTTTTAAATTATACCTACAACTAAGCATACCCCTAAAAATATTACATACAGATTAAACCTTAGAGTAGTAGAGGTCATACAAATAAACAAACTAAAATTTTCAAATGAAAAATTCAAGAAGATAGTGCATCTGTGAAACCGATTCACTTTCAGAAAAGCCTTCAGATTTCTTTCGGAAAATCTGTTGACTTTTTTGGTTTTTCTCTATCCCTCTTTCTTTTGGCTCACTGAATGCAAAAAATGAAAAGCAAGTGGGGATTCATCCTTCCTTTCTCTCTTTTTAGGCCAATAGATTCTGAATATTTTCTCAGTTTGGAAGCATTAAAATAAAACAAAAAGAAACCCTTAGGGAAAATAGAAACTAATTTTGCAAGGTATAAAAGCTGCCAAAAGTTGCAGAATGAGTGTTATAAAAATACTACTCCCTCTAACAACCCTGTAGCCTATAATCAGAAAAGCTTTTAAAAAATTCTTAAACATTTCAGAAAGTTCCAGAAGAAGAAAACTAAAATGAAGAAACAAAGGAAAAAAAGGAGGAGATAAGGGAAAGGATGGAAAATAACTTGCCTTGACAACACTTGCCTTATTATACTAAGTGACAAAAAGGGAAATTTGAAGGAAACAAGTTATCAGAATGCAGAAAACTCAAAATATTTGGAAAAATATTTTGTGAAATGAACTTACAAACTGTCTATTGTTTACCATTTTGAAAGAGAAACATCTTCTAAACTTATATTTGGGTTTCCCCTCCAACATTTTGATCACATTTATAAATAAATACCAGTGTCTCGAAACTGTGGCCTGCGCTCCCTGTCTCTTTTTAGAAGGTGAACAGAGATAACTCTCTGCAAGTGTCAGTTCCATATAAACCTCTCATCTCGATGACAGATGAAGGACAGAAAAGGTATAGAACACTCCCTGGTACAGCCTGGGTTTGAAACAAATGACCATGAACAAACAAGTGTAGAGTGGCTGCTACCAGGAGGTCCTGGAAAGTCATTTAGCCAGTGACATCTCCATCCCTCTGTTCCTAGGAAGGGCTCTGGTGGAGTCTGGTTGGTGTTAGCTGGCTGGCTACTCAGGTATAGAGAATTTTAGACCAGGTAATCCATCTTGGATGAAGAAATTGCTATTTACTCTTTGACGTATATTCAAACAACAACAACAACGAAATAACTTCACTGAAAAATTCCAGACCAGTTCTGTTAAAAGCACCCGGTCTGTAACAGGGCAGAAATCCGTCCTATCATGATCAGATAACCAGCACGTCGATCCCTAAAGTATCTTTAGTAAGGTTGTCATTTACAACTACCATAAACCTGACCCAAAAACATGCAGACAGCCTTGAGCTACAAGTCTAGCAGTGTTATAAGATATCCTGCTTCTCCAGATTTGCCCTGTGGCAGAAGCCTGGACAGCAGGTATTCAGAGGCATTGAAATACAGTTGAGACATCATTGTCTTGAGAGGCAAACTCTTTGGTTACTCCTAAGAGTTTCCTAAATGTTATTTGGACTCTCAGTAAATTCCATTTTTAATCCTTCCTTGACTGAAGTGCCGAAGGTGAAACCTCCCGAAGGGGTATCTTAATACCAATCCCGTACCACCGTCTGAAACTGGTTGCCATATCACTATCTGGGAAAGACCAGGGTTAAGTTCATCATCAGTGTAACTCCATGTTTAAATATTTATCCTTGTGATAACTATACTGCTAATACCCACATTCACCCCATGAACATAACACTGCACAAAGGGTACCATGAGCATAACACTAGAGCCAAGAGTGCGCCATGCGTATCGTGGGTTCCCCTTTCATGTGTAAGGTGTGCACACTCATGAGTAGTGTATAAAAATGACATGAGTGCTCAGCAGCAGATTTAAAAGGAAGTTATTATCTAGTCTGGATAACCCAGTCTGAATTTTGGTCATGTGGAAGGAGAACGAAGGTGGTACTTTTAGATACACTCATAAATTTTAACAGTGATAGTCACGCTCCATAGCAAAGATTAGATGAGTATGCATTTACTTGGAAAACACTAGAGGCAAGAGGGAATCTTCTAGACCCTGCACAAGTCCATCCCTGCCTACACCCCCGCTCATAATTCCTCCTGTTCTTCATTTCCATTATTATGCCAGTGCCTCTGGCACCACCGCTTCCTCGGGAACTCCCTCTGCCTCCACTTCCCACCTGCTCTTTGTACACGAAACTCCTTCTAGCTCATGGACAGGGAAAAGCAGACACCCTCTTTTCATCCTAATCCCTTGTAAAACGCACACCACCTTTTACTGAGCTTGCCAATGCAATCAGAAATGGTGCTACACAACTAATAAAAATAATTATCAAGCTTTGATGATCATCCAGGAGAGCTTTTACGTGTTTTCTCTCTCCATTTCCACAGTAAGTCTCATAAGACTGAATTTAATTTTCGCTGCTTGCTATAAGCATTTAAAAAAAAAAGTCTCATCAATAAAAATATCCAAAGCTGAACGTAGAAGAGCTGTGCTCATCTTTAAGCCCTTTCTCGCCCATGCAGGATTTTGTGCTGTGCAGACTCCACGCAGTGTCACAACAGTAATTAAATTGCCACAAAATCCTTTACCCTTGCCGAATCACAAAGCACCTTTAAAGTTTAAAAGCACCGAAATACAGGCTCCTGTTTACACGGATGGAAAGACATTTTCCCACCCTTAAAATTCAGTCACAAGAGCAGCAAGGATGGCAGAGGTCTGTCCCAGGATCCGCGCAGCCACCGCGAGGAGCCAGGCAGGAGCCCCGGCAGAGCTCTGCCACGCTGGTGCACGTCCCCCCTGCGCCGTGAGCGTGTGCTAGTGCCACCTAGCAGCCGGCCAAGACACCCACATCACCAGAGACAAGGTCTTTTTGCCTCCTTACTTTTTGGCAGCTCCTAAAAGACATCCTGCCTTCCTCTTTTATTTCAAATCCCTTTTTTAAGTCAAGGTCAAATCCTCCACATCTGAGCCGAGTCGCGAAGCATCGATTCATCTGCTGCAGGCTGTTGTCATTAGTAGCATCCTCACCTTTGTGCTGTCTCTTTAGGGGATTTTGGAGTCACACGGGGACGAACACAGGCCCTGAGCACCTCTCCTTTGGCACCTAAGCTCCTCCAGGCCAGTGTTTCGCAGTGACACACAGCTGACAGAGTTCCTAATGCAGCTCCCTCTAGTACTTAAGAATAAAAACTCTGTCAAGCTAGAATATAACTCAGACTTGACTTTCACATGCTGTTGTCTAAATCCTGCTTTCCCCACTGACTTCTGAGGTGTAATATATTCATTACATACAGAGAAGTTAAAGGGAATGGGAGAAAGGCAATTATTTTCCTTCCTCTTCCCCCCCCCCCCCCCATTATACAACCTGATTTGCCATTTTCCCTGGTAAGGAAACCTCCCTGTTTAACAGCTCATACATGGATGAATGCCTGTTCAAGTTATATTGACTCACTAGAGTTCAAAGGAGATTTTTTTTTTCATCTTATTTATGAGGGAAAAAAGTGGCTAAGAGGGTTGAGGTTTTTACCCCAACAATAACTAGTTATTCATCAGCCCTTTAGTTAATAAAATAGAAGACCCTGTGTTGTTGTTCCAAGTCCTCCTACCAAAACAGCCTTTTTTCATCTGGTTGCTGATGACCTTTTACAGAATAACTAGGCTGAACTAGAATTCCTCTTGTGCTGGATAACAGAATCAAATTAATCCTATCAGGCTGACAAAATCAACCTTCAAACAAGGCCAATTAACATATTCAATTTTTTTTCCTTCTTACATTCTTTCCTGTTGCAAGAAACATCTTCAACTAAGTCATACAAAGGCTGTGGTCTCCTAAGGAAAGATCTGCCATCCCTACAAACTCTGAAGCTAATGTACTGTGATGGTGCCTGCAAGCAACCTACAATGACGAGAGCTACTAGAAGAAAAGGAGGGACAGAGAGAGATGGAGAGAAAATGGGCCATGATTCCCTGGTTGCCAGGAGGGTGGAGGCAACACCTGAGAGGACAGGGAGTTAGCTGGTTGATCTGGGACTGCCTTGTTGCTCCGTAATACGGGCCTGTTTTGTAAAGTAAGGAGCCAATCTGTCCAGTCACCAGGGCTGGGATTCCCCATGAAATATGTGGCCACATGGTTGTCAAGGGAGGGGTGGAAGATGAGGCAAGAGTTTTGTCAGAATCACTCCTCCACATCTCAGTGTGGGATGTGCCTTCCAAGACACAGAGCCATCCTCCAAAGTACCAAATGCCCTAAGCTAAAATCAGCCCAGTTAAAAAGAGTTGGCAATTTAATGGATGAAACTCTTTGCTAACTGGTATTTAAACAGCTGGAATAAAAGATTTAGTGTAAGCATGTATTCTCTCGGAAGAAGAAACAAACTACCCTACCAACGAAATAAACTAAAATCTGCACTCTGTGCAAAGCAAAGTGTCCAGAGAAAACAGGAAGATTTACACTCATGAAATCAGGACCAGATCCAAACCCACTGACTGCCTTTGCATTTCTGTTCAGGTCTGAATAGGCCAAAATTGGGTCAAAATTCTTTAAGATTTAGAGATTGGTGCATTAGCAGATAAATTATTTTCACCAAAAAGCCCACCGGGGCAATACAATGCAAAATCTGATTGTTGCTATCCTGTTTATAATGTTTGCTGTCATCTAGTTACCATAAATAGAAGAACTTTATTACTATTTCCATTCATTATTTATTCAATACATTCTTTATACATATTCTGAAACCAAATCAAGCTGATTTGTGCCATCTACTGGTAAAGAAAGGATTTGGAAAGCCTAAATACTTTAAATGTACTACATAGCTACTTTATTTTAAATCTCTTTCAGTTTATTATTCATCCTACATAAATGTGTTAGCTTGTTGCAGGCAATCTCATATATGCCCTGATAGAGAAGACTCTGTTCACATTGTCTGAGGACGATCAACAGCATCACACAGGACAAATAAATTCATGGGCAGCTTTAAGTAGAGTGATATTATTATGATTCTATTGAAACATCTCAAATGCATGTTTTTAAGCTAAAACTTCCACGCAGGAATCCTGGATACCAGGCAAGACCTATTTCTTAGCTTGCACTATGTTTCTGCTTGTGAACTGCAGCGTTCATATTGTGACAGCTGCCGATATGCTCTTTCACACCCGAGTTACCAGTTTAATTCGGAACCACTATTCCGAGTGGAGGTGTTCACAGCAGAGTTAAGGCAGCTGGGGCTGGCTGCCCCTTTTGTACAAGGCACTGGTAAGACCTTACAAGGACATACTGTGGTCAAGCCTCACTATTCACAGTCAAAAAGGCTGAACTCAAACCGTGACCAGCTTGCTCAGAGAAAGGCATCCCTGGAGAATGGAGATGGCCTTAGAGGAGAAAAACCCAAAGGGTTTACCCTCAACAGTGCAGCAGAACGAATAAATGGGACATGCTATCTCCTGCACCAAGGGGTTGAAGTGAAGGAGAGAGAAGAGTTTTTTTCAGCCTCAGGACAGTGTTGGCAAAAGAACAAATGGGCGTCTGCTGGCCATGAATATATTTAGGTTGGAAATTAGAAGGCTTCTAACCATCAGAAGAAAGAGGTTCTGTGACAGCCAGCCAAGGGGAGCGGTAGGGTCAAACGATCGAACTAGTTTTAAGATAGATCTTGGTAACTTAATGAAAGGGATTATGAAACGTGGATGTCTACAACAGTAGAAAACTGGACTTAATGACCCAGGCAATTCCTTCTAGTCCTCTGTTCCCACGTTTCCCGGAATGTTCCTCTGCTTTGACTTCAACATGGTGCCCAAATTCTGACAGCAGTAGATTTAGCTGCCTGTCAGGAGGCTCCAAATTACTGAAGAGTTCTGTCGATCCCATACCCTCTCATTAGTTGGGATATGATTTGGTAGGAGTGGCCAATTGCCTTTCGTCTTTAAATCCTATGTTGCATTTGTCAGATCTGCCTTCTAAAGCTTTTAAACATAGTTTGCATTCATTTTTATTGCAGGCTGCAGGCAACGGCTGAATTAAACAAAACCAGCCATTTTTAAGTACAATAGCCAAGGGATCAACTAATATGTTATTATCTGTCACGTTTAACAAAATCACCACAACAGAAAAAAGAGGGGGTGGGGAAGTCACTCTAAGTACAATTTGCAATGTAAGTAACTTAGTAAAAGATGATTTATTTCTGAACGACCTCATGCTGCTTTTAATTTGGGGTATGCCTCAATACAAATGAGACACTAAAAAGGCTAATGGATCAGAGACATGACGTAGTATCTGCAGATATTGGATAGTTGCTATTAAATGCCAGTGACATGCTGTTTAAAGGGGGGGGGGGGGGGGGGGGGGGGGGGGGGCGGGCGCGGGCTTGGCTAAGGCCCCAAACTTCCAGCTGTGATTCACAGAAACAGCAAACACTGGATGACCTCTGAATAAAAGAAAAAAAGTCCTAAGTCTTTCAAACTGAACACTCAAAACTGTAAGTCCCTTCTGAAAATTCAGTTCTAAAGTAAACATATGATTAAGTCTATCAGCTGATACAGTTAAGAATAACCCTCTGCCTTTCTCTTTTTGTTTGCCATTTCACCCTTCCCAGCTGCTGCAGGGACAATTTGAGTATAATAAAGTAGCAGTGCCGTGCTCAGGAAGTGATATGGAAGCGTGTGTGCCTGTGAGTCCATGTACAAAGGGCAGAGGGAGTGCAACACGTGCAGCTCCCCAGGCACCTTGCTGGAATTCTGCACCTCCTGCTGCCTGCGATTAAGCACACAGCAAAAGGTTTTTATGAGGATCCACTGAGAATCGTTTCATTTTGTTTTCCTGAAGTAGGAAAATGTCAAAGTTCTTGAACTAGTTCATTCAGATGTCTAAGTGAATCACATTTAAATCTGAAAAAGTGGAAATACAAGAAATCCAGCCTAATACACTTTCAAATTATATTTAGCTGATCTTCCCCTTTTTGGAAGGATTTGCTGTTTGGAAACATTTAGCCTGGCTGGACTCTACTCGACAGCCAGAAAATATAGAAAGAACAATCAATCAGCCATCTCACAAATATATTCCTTTGGTGTGTCCAGCTGTACTTTCCATACAGAGTGAAATAATTTGGGAAAGAAGAAAACTGGCTCTAGAGGAGGTCCTCTGCCAGTAACTCTCGATCACACAGGTATGTAAACTTACTGCTTACCTGTGTAAAGTGAGTGGGGTCAAGAAACTCCCACTGAGCTTAGTGGGAAAACTACTACAAGCAGAATTTGGATTATAACACTGCCTTTTTGCCCAAAGGTGGATGCCCTCCCCACAGCCACCCCATGGCAATAAAAGGAATGAATATATGAATGCAAACCTGGTCTTAGCCTCTCGGGAACACTCCCGAGAAACAACACAGATGTATCTTTATCTACTTTATTAAATTTTTCCCTCTATTACACAAACTGCAAAAAGCTTCAAAATCTCAGCATTCCTTCCTGCTGGGTTTCTACTTCCAGCCCTTCAGACTTGACGAAGGAGCTGTCACTGGGAAATATAATGTAGGTAACAACCCGACTGTAAGAGTGCTCCCAAATGGGTTTTCAAAAAGATTCTCTAACTCTGCCCGTTTTCCTCCATCAATGCAGGTGTACAGTATGCCATCACCATATAACCATTGATTATATACACTATGTCCTGAAGCAAGCTCTAAACTTTTCACGTTGGACTATATCGTTATCTAAATGACAGTTAAAAGGTCTACTGATGTACTGTTTCTTCTCAGTTGGCCTCCCCAGTAAAATCAGAGCTTACTGTTATTAGTTTGGATTGCTCACTGGTATTTTAGATGGCATCGATTTGAACTGCTGCTTGTGGGTTTTTTTAGGTGATGTCATAGACCAGCCTCTGTCAAGGGTCAACAGAATCTTAAAAAAAAATCCTAATTACTTTCATTTAGAAATTAATAATTCTTCTCTCCACCTTACTTCTCATCCTTAAAGAAATAAACAAAAAACAAGCGAGTGGGGAAACGAGACCACACTGCAGCATGCCTAAATTTAAATACAAACACATACAAAACTATTTCAAGACTGAGCCTAATAAGCCGCATCTTTCCTATGGCAGCAGGAGCTATGCCACTTCCCTAAATAGGTTCATTATTTCAAGATGTAAGATGTCCGATTCCCATCACTACACCCTGCACCTTTTCTCACTTGCTTGATCACCGATTCTCCTCTTTCCCCTTCAGGATTGTTTCTTTCTCTACTAAGCATCCTGTAGCATGATTTTTTAACTGAAAATGCCTTTGACAATGAGATTCTGGAAAATACTTTGACCATTTCGTTGTACTTTTCATATTGGATTTTGTGACATTAACATCCAAACACATTATTATGTCATTCCCACCTTCATTTTTCTTCCACAGCTTAGATGTTGCTGATACCGGGTGGTTTTCTTGGTCTTTAGTACTACAGGAACCTAGAAGACTGATCGTGACATTTGCAAGATGGGCTGTGCCAGAGAAGCTTGCATGTGTGCAGATCTTACTGTTCGTAAAATCAATAGAAGAAACATACAGCTGCGATCTCTCTATATTTTGAATAATTTCAACCTAAGCCAGGGCAATTGCTAGTTAATACATATTTAAACCATTAGTTTCACTCCCACGCTACGATCACGGTAACAGCAGTTTCCCACTTTATAGATTGCTTGTTTTTTCACTTCCATAGAATTGCAAAAATCGGCAAAAGTGTGTGGGTCTTTTTTTTTTCTTTTTGGTTGTGAAAAAAACTGAAGAAGTTGCATTTTACAGATAGTTTTCTGATGTCTCAGATGTTATCTTTGCATTTCTTTCTTCCACTACTAGATCAGTTTTTACCACTAATTCAATAACATTGCTTCTCACTTCAGATATTAAGACCATGTAATCTTGCGGTGCAGGCAAAGGATCAAAACCAATTGGGTTATCCCAGTTTAACGATTTACCACTCAGCTATGCTACCTGACCTTGTGCTTCTAAACATTTACATGTGTGAGGAAAACCAAGGTAGCTTAAATCAGATCAACAGGAATTCTGGACACTTTCTTTAACAGCTCTTTGTCTTAACAATGAAACACAGACTCTGGAAAATCACAGAGTGAGAGCAGAGACTATAAAGACAATGCTGCAATGATAAAAGCAGGACAAACTGTTCAACAATGTAAATATAGTGAGATATGCCTACAGAGAGCACTCACTTCTTTCCAGCAGGCACAAACTTCCGAAGCACCCTTTCATGTAGTACATATTCTGCCCCTTTGCCACCATAGTGGTTGAGTGCATCCACAGTCCTGTTTCAGAAAGAAGAAAACATTTCAGAGCCCTGACTCTGAGCACAACGTAGTTGCTGATGTACTTACGAACATTAGGAAATATTCACTACATGTCAGTATTCCTGATGGGAGCAGGATATTCTGGAGAGAGCCTTATGGGCAAACCCCTCTTCTACCTTTTACTTAATTTAGACAATATCAGAACTTTTCTGCATGCAGAGAGGAAAAAACACCCTAAATAACAGCTCCACAGACACTGGTTAAAAATTTCTGTGAACATATTCCATTTAACAGGACAATCTGTACTTGTAAGTATATGAAGCAGCTGTTTTATACGTACATGAAGCAACAGTGACTGTGAGTGAGTGGAAGTCAATGAACTCCTGTCAATGAGAGGTTTGCTTGATGGCACCTTCTATCCATTTAATGTGGACCTAAAAGTTAATGAAATTCTGTAGCCTTACATGTTCTTAAGCCATGATTTAAATGGGCAGAAACCCAGCTGGAGTGTGAAGATGTGGTGAGGCTGTTTACCACCTGGAGTGGTGGAACCTGACAAAGCAAGGGCCCCACTTCCAAATCTATATTGATTCAAATAAACACGTGGGGTTGAATGGACTACTGAAGAGGCGAGTCAAAACTTCCGGATCAGGCTCCAGATAATTAATTTCCAGTAATTTGGCTTGGCAGGCACTGCTGATCACCAGCCAAATACATGAGCAGCAGCAATTCATCAGGGGAGGAAAAAAAGGTTAAGATTCCTAATTACATGGAGAAAGTGGTTTTATGCTGGGATTGCAGATTTCCGTAATGTTCAGTCGGCACCCAAAGCAGAAAGCACTCGTACTCTAGTGGCTATTTAGAGTGGTGTGCTGAGCTATGGCCACCTCTCTCTGTGGCCACAGTATCTGCACAGTGTTTGCAATCACTAGCTCAAAGCACATAAGGGCACACCGCACTCCTGTCTAGACAGGCTGCAAAACCAGATACAGCTCGGAGTTTGATGAGTGGGCTCTCCTCAGCGGGTATCACCAGTAGAGAAACCTTGCTGCTGCATGCTTCTGCTGCATCGTAAAGAACAAAACTGAGCACCTCACAAAAGCATATTCAATTTGAGTAAAAATGCTTCAGTCATAGTACTGGTTTCTTCATTCAGGACAGCAAAAAAAATCAGTGGTGAGGAAGATAAAATGGGGATTCAAAGCTTACGTGGGAGACTAACTGCTCCAAATGGAGGAATGTTATTGACATCATCGCATTAAACAGCATCCCATTACACAACAACTTTCCTGAAGACATACACTGATGGATGAAAAATATGACAAGTCTGCTTTCTGCCTGCAACAGATCTAAAACTCACGAAAAGCTGATGGAAAACTCTTTGTTTCTACTAAACGTACGTGCAAAGTCAACAGAGGGAATATATGAGATGTAAAAAAGCAGCATGGCATTATTTGCCTTCACTCACCTTGAAATCTATGTTTGAAAGATGCAGTAATTTCCATCTAAACATCTGAGTCTGAGGAAAGCTTGTTTTTTCCACTGATTTCCCATTTTCTCCCATATGTACATGTATTTTAAGACCACACATGGTTTCTTTTTCTAGCATATGGACAAAATAAAAAGAAGGTAGAAGCGCTTCCATATATTGCTACTGATACGTTAAATCTGACAATATTTGGTGGGACTTCGGTGTGAAATTCCACTCAGTTTCACCCAACAAGCCACTTTTACCTTCAGAGCAGTTATGGAAAAGTAACTCAGTGTAAACTTTGGCCACAGGTGAGCAGTGACACTGTTTGGGGGAGTCCTTTCCTCAGCATACAAGACCTTCTTACAGTTTCTGGAAGAATTTGCGTGGTACAGTTGTTGGACAAATGACACAGAAAGTACTTGCCATGGTGGTAGACACAGTATAGCAGGTTTCTGATGAGAGTCTTTGTCAGTATGCAATGGTCAACAGAGACTATGCAAAATTTGTTACCTGTCATCCTCATTTTATTCATTCTTAAAAATCTAGTGCCAGAGAACAGAAGGAACATGGCTCTGCCCAGAGAGAAATTTATTCAGGCCATCAGGAATGCCTGCCTAATACAGATTTTGTGCCTCCACAGCGTATCCACCTTGCCTTGTATATAACTTGGGATTTCCATTAAGTCACATAAATGTTTTGAGTTTTAATTCACATGTGTTTCTAAGGAGCAGACAGCCATGGAGAGACTGTTTTGTGTCAGGACAAACAACTGCACTGAGCAGAGCGGTGGCTGCCAGCAGGAAATGCAGGTTGACAGACTTGTACAAATGGCAGTACTTAAAAGAGGCGGGCAGTTAGCTTTGCATTTGCATTCCTTGTGCCAAGTAGAAAGGGTATGAAATGCAATTACACACATCTTGCTAGACAGGTGCAATGCCATCAGGTACAATTCTGTCAGCACTCACCAGACAGAGTATCTCTTGGCATGCCTGGCACACCTCCTCTAGTCTTTGCTAGCTATGCTAACAGTCATAGGCAACACATGGCTTGAAATAATACAAGTATTACAAGTAATACAAGAAAAGGTGAAGGACCATACTGAGGTCTCAAGCCAGCACCCCAAGGCAGCAAGCATCTAACATCATTTTCAGATACCCTCACCAAGCAAGAAAGGAGCACAGAGCATGAATTCTGGAGAACATAGAACATTACAGATGCACAACAAAAAGCTGGTGTACAAGTGAGACAAGGAAGGGCAAAGAATTACAGGGATTTCTGGCACATAGCATTTTTTATTCAACAGTAAGTGGATCTATATGCATTGAGAGTCTTACATCGGGTTTGGAACCAAATAGATAACTATAAAGCAAATGAGCATTTGCAGAACTAAAAGGCAGGTCAAAAGAAATTGCTTTCAGATAAATATGTAGATCACAAGCCCATCAGCAGCCTTCCTGCATTAGAGATCCAGAGGCTACTTGGTAGCTGCCAACAAAATGGTTGGTGGGAGTTTGCCAAAGGGAGCCACATGTTGTTGCTGGAAAAAATCTTTCACAACTTGGCATATATGTCTGAGACTGCCAGGGAGCAAGAGAGACTAGCCAAACTGCACACTTTTCATTGACCGCAATTAGTATGAATGCACTTAAAATTAGGAATCCAAATGCAAGCTACCAGCAGCCCTGCACTTCGTCGGTATGCACCTCTGTAGTTTAAGCACCGCCAGGGTAACGCCCAAGGAAATGAGCTGAGACATACACGGCAAACTGGAACTCAGGCCAACAAGCTGGGTGACAGCACAGTGCCAGATCCCCATACTCCCTCTTTCGAGAAACATATGGTCTATGTTTCAGCTGAGAACTGGCAAATAAAGATAGGGACATGCAATTGTTGCTGTGCGAAAACAGAACTTTTTCTCTGCTGGTATCCAAAGAGGATACAGGCTGCTAACTCAGACGTGGAGCCTCTGGTCATCACGGGCTTCCACAGACACAGACATGTTTTCAGGGGCACATATCAGCACCATCCAGGGACCTAAGCCTCATTCTTAGTGAAGGGGCAGCCAGAGAACAGATGTCAGCAGAGGTTCCAGCCATGGACAGAGAAATGCTTTTTTTTCTTTATATGAAACTGGGATAGAAAGATATTTCTAAGGCAGTTGAAAGCTTGCTTTCTCACTGATACATAAATAATCTCCTGAACTATGCAACAGTTTGAAATAACCCATTTTAAAATGTCTGAAATACCAAGAACATTTTACATCCTTCAGTTTTATTCCTTTGGTACTATATGAAAGAACTGTCTCCAAAGCTGACACAGGTTATATTCCTGTAGCAGCTGCTCTGTTCACATTCCCTAACATGGGTGGAAATAAGCGTATCCAAAATACTTTTCAAATGAGCAACACAATAGCTTCAGTTATAATGAAGACTTGTAACCTGGATACATCCTGGATACAGAGCTTTAATGGTAATCACATGATACAGATACCGCTCTAGACTTAAAATCCTTGAGATACATGTAGTTGTAGTGAACAACAGGCCATTTGAACACAAGAACGAAAGACTGTAGATTAGAACGTTGGGGGAAGGGGTGGGAGAACAGGACAAAGACCACCTGTATTAAGTGTATATACAGCATTTTCAAATAAACTTAATAGGAAAAGTATTTTTGGCCCAGTCTTATGGGCAAAGCAAGTCGAAAATGTAACAGGATATTCCATTTCTTATGCTTGTCATGATACTTTGCACACCAAAAGACTGGAATACAGTAATTCCTCTGCCTAGACAGAACAACTTCCACTATTTCTAAGAGGAAATAGTCATTTCAGGTTCCCATCTCAAGAACATCAATCACTAAAACCTTTCTCCAAAACAAATTATTCATGCATGACATTCAAACAGCAGTACCCATTTTTCTTGCAGAATGTTCCAGACATGACTTCCAGGTCCCAGCTACCTTCTTTCCTGTTGGAAAAAGCTGAAGTCTCTTTTACCTTTTGGAAAGAAATTGCTTCAGAATAGATTAGTAGGTTCTGGAAATCATCTCAAAAGAGTCCTGAATGTTCTTTCCTGGTTGTTTTGACTGCACTCACAAGGAGTGCCAAGTCCTCACTCAGAAATTGCTAAAGAACATTCTCAAAGAGGGCCATAAGCAACCATTCCAGGAACTGTATGAGCACAGGTCCAAGTACATTATAATACTTCCAAATAACAAAATTATTGTCATTCATCCTTACTCATGTTCTCACTTAAAGACCAGCATAACAATCAAGATTCAGGGGGTTCCTAGTCTTAAGCTTGAATGTCTTCAAAAACTAGCTTCATTTCAGCTGATTTCTATTACCAGTTATTTTACATGATTACCATGAAATGAAGTGCCAAATGGATACCAGAAGATGCTTTAGTACAATTACATACCTAATAATCCACATGCTTTGCTAAGCTTGCTGAAGATTGGAAAGTAGATACGAAAATGAGCCCATATTTTTCCTTTCAAAGTTTCCAGGGCATTTTGTCTTCTGACTGAGCAGATATTACCACTAAAATATTTCTGCTGCAATATTGGATGTAAAAGAGGACAGATACACAAGTACCAGTGGAATTTGGTTAAAACAAATGGTAAAGGCCAGTCACAGCACAATAGGCAATGGCTTCTAGTCATCACCACGCTGAAGGAAACATTCACAGCCGTGACCTCACTCTGAATTAAAAAAAAAAAAAACAGATCTACAAAATGCAAGTTTGCATTCTGTTAAACACGCTGTTCTCATCTGGAGTGTTCTCGCCTGACTTAATTGCCTGGCTGAGGAATTCAGTGTGATGTTTCCCAGACCCATGCAAAGGGACTTTCTCCCCCATAAGCACTTCAATGGCTGAATTGCAAAACTCAGGCAACAACGACCCTTCTCACCCAAGCACTTGCATACCTGCTTTAGCATTACTGATACTAGTAGGACTTAACTTTCTGCTTATTCTTTGCCTTTGGTCTAAGCTAGAAAAAAGATTCTAAAGTAGGCACAAGAATGTAACTCAGAGAAAAAGAAGATATTTGCATCAATGATTAAAGATCTTTGCACCCTTAAAAAGCAAAAATTAAAGTGGTAATAACTGCATTTTTCATCTTCAAAAATCTCATAGTGCCAACATTTTTAACCACTGAAACATCCAGTATAGCAGATAAATAAACAATATCATTGATGTTTAACACAATGTAGAAGAGCGAGCTGAAAGTAATTTGAGTCACTAAGTTACTTTGACAAACCCTGAGGAGAATTTAGGAGCTCCCAAGACCCTATGCAACAATTGTTACTCAGTCTCCTCTGTTTTGGTACTTGTTTGCAGCACAGCTAATTAGAACAGTAGGGAAAGTGTAATAGACATAAGCTGTGATACATTTTCTATGTAGACCAAGCAACAAATCCTACTCAGCAAAATAGAAAAGAGAAGAAATGGTGGTGGGCTGGGCTTCCATTCATTACATGATGCTTTGGGGCAATTTCTCAAAAAAATGCTTAATTTTAATTGCTAGCTGAAATAACAATGTTAACCCTGACAATAAGCTTTATTAAACAGAAGTAATGGGGGCGAGGAAGCAAGTGAGATTCAAAACAAGATAGATTTAAGTAATTCCATGTAGCAGAATGTATAGTAAGAGATGTACCAATTGCAAGCTTAATATTATAAAAATATTTTCAACTCTTCAGAGGAACTCTACAATCTTTTTCTAAAAAAAGAAATCCAAAGAGAATTTTTGTCATTTGCCAAGTGTATTACACCAATTGCTAAGCACATCACAGGCATAATAAATTCACACTTGCCTTCAATTGATCCCTATAGGCTACTGCAAAAGGGTCAAGTGCCACCCTTTTCTGCCAGCCCTGTTGCAGTCCTGAACCATACTTTGTTTCAACCCTTGCAATTATTCAGTTTCTTTGCTCATCAGAGCATACCACTGATCTGATTGAAAACACTTTCTTAATTTTCAGTTAAATTTCAGCTGGATGAGCAACTTCTCCCACGGCCTCAGGAGTACTAGAAATGATGTAAAGGAAGAGGCAGGAGCACATGGCCAGGGCAGAGCTGGGCATGCACATAGCAGGCAGCCCGGCTTTAGATCAGACCAAGCAATTTATGAAACCCTGTGAGTGTATGAAAGTAACGCAGCTACAATGAAAGGGCAGACAGATGTGAAATCAGGAAGGTAAATTCAAAACTGATCAAAGTCTTAACTGATCTTAATTGCTTCTAAGTAAATACATTTTATGCCACTGGAATACCGAGGAGTGTTTGCCTATTACTGTATTACGGTAGTTTTGGAACTGAGCCAAGGTGTTCAAACACTTGGTTGCTTTACACAAGAACAGGGTCCTCGAAGTCCCACTGATATCCATATTTTAGCCAACTTCCCGCTCTACCTGCCCTGATTTTCATTTCTTCACACAGCCTTGCAAAATCATAATAAAGTACTACTTGTGGTGAAGCAGGAATTAGTCTCTCATGAAACATTCACACAAAAAAACCCCAGCCACCTTCTGCTGAGAAAGGCTCTCCCCTTGGACACAAAGCTATTGCAATTTGGAACAGCTGCTCTTAAGAAGACTGGGTTTTCCTGAGGTTATTTAATACTTGCAGTTCATGTGAAGAGATCATAATTTTATGTTGTCAACAGTAAAGAGATAACATAAAAAGGGATAATAAAAAGGGAAGGTTTTGGTAAATAGACAAAAGTTCAGAAAATGAAGATCAACTTCATGTTCAACTCTGAAGGAGAAAGGAAACAAATACAGAAGAGAACCAGATATGAAAAAAACCAGATGATGATCAATGAAAAGGTGTACCAACAACAAACACCTGAGTAATTAGCAACAAGTCTTCCACAGTAGCTTGCATCACTGAGATCCAGCTAGATGACACTTCAAGCCTCGTACTAACCAACCTATTCTCCATCCCACACAGGGAGGACAACCCATCTCTCCACACAGTATGTATCTTCTCAACAAACATCACATTTGAAAATATAGGTCCCTTATGTAAGACTAACACCACTGGATTAATTTAACTAGCAACAGAAACAAATCCAATGTAAAGTCACATAAAATAAATAAACTAAAGGTGAGGCCAGTGGTACTTTAATGGGAATACTCAAGAAAGAACTGTCATTCTGGGTGAGTTCAACACACATGTTATCAAAGACAGATGTCTAAACTCCAAAGTTCACTTATCTCATACGTTCAGAAGCCACCTCTAGTCCATCTTATGAAGGCTGTCACATCTGTGTCTTTTGCCAATGCTACATCTCAAGCACAGTCTTTTACAGGCTTTAAAACATTAAGATGATAGACACCAAACCACAGAAATATTAGACGAGAAGGGACCACAGGACATCTATTTCAACTCCTAGCTATGAAAAAGAAGTGAGTAGACTTAGACTATCCCTGATACTCGTCTGTTCTTAAAAATCCTAATGATTGGATTCCACAACCCACAAAATCTCATCTGTCCCACTGCTAAAATATCCCACAGAAAGACTTTTCTAGCATTTAATCTGGATACCCTTTGTCTGTTTCAACTGATTACCTCTGGCCTTATCTCAGCCAATGGTAGTAACAGTTTACTGTTAGCCTTCTTGTCATAATATTTAAGAATTGTGATGTTCTCTTTCTTAGACTTGCATAGGGTACGATTTTAGATTAGATCTTCCATTTTTTTCATTCTAACCTCTGGGCACCCTGAATTTTTTCTAGTCACTTTCAAGAAATGATGCTCCATACTGGACGCTACTCTAGATGAGGTCTCACCAATGTCAAATTAGGAAAAAAACTACTTCCTATTCTTACACATGCCTTTCTGCTATATTTATTCCAGAATTGCTTTTGGTAGTTTTGCAAAAATATCACACACTTGACTTAAATTTAAGCTGTGAATCAATAATCCCAAGGTCCCTCTTATTCTACTGTGGCCTGTTCTGTTAGACTTCCTGTTATATCTCTCTGTTGGACTTACTCTGTCCTAAATGCAAGGTTTTTCACTGTTCTCACTTTGTTTCAGTGTATCTCTTTCAAGCTGTTTCTTCAAATGATAAGAATTATTTTCCATTAGAATATTGCTTTCTCCTCATTTTTTGTCTGTGCATCTGTTTCATCCTGGTGAAATTCAACCCATAAACTGATTTTTCTTGCCACTTTAGGAAGAGACGGCATTAACAGATGGCACTAAGGAATCATCTCTTGTCAAGCAAGTAACATTCCAGAACCTAATTCAAACAGAGGTTTATGGACTCTGTCACTTTTTAAAACTCATTTCAAGGAAAGCAGCACACTACAGACATGAGAAAAAGTGCAGGACACCCACTCTTAAGTCAACTTAAAGTACAGAAACACAGAATCCATGCAGCGAAGTGTTGATGATTTGGTGAATCATTATTGTTGTGTATTAGCTACACAAACTGGGTCCCAAACACTCCCTTCTCCTCATTACCCACAAAGGTTCATGCCAGCTGAAGACAAATAAATATATTCAAGTGCTAATGGGAGAAAACAAGAGCTGACACAACAAAATACGATTAATCCCTTAAAATTTGTAATTTAGTTTGCAGCATAAGCCAAGGAAAATGTCCCATCAGCCCCCAATGAAGCTGTTAAGCACTCTGTCCATGACACTCAAAAGAAGATATGCACCTAATGGATCACAGTCTTCCATGCAGTTGAATGTAGCAGTATGAAGAAGTCATGATGCAAACACTGTGAATCCAACCCATCTCCTCCTTCACCTAAAAAAAACAAAGTAAAGAATCTAGTGCTAGTCAGGTCTTGAAACAGCCAACAAGTCTGTCAAAAAGACTTCCCCTCATTCTTCAACACACAACAGCCAAAGAAACACAAAAGAAAGTATTCTTTGATATGATGGTCCAAACCTTTCATTCTGGAGCAAGCTTTTAGGAAAGCTAGCCCTAGACCATATTGAGAATCACTTGAGAGCTCACATTGAGCACAATCTGGATACAAGGCCAGGAACTGTAAATGTTGTTTTAGTGACAATGAGGTTTTATTTCTTCCTATAAAAGTACACAGGGATCTGTGTATATAGTTCAATTCAAAATACTACTCAAACACATGAGAAAGACTAGCAGTCCAGGTAGTCCTCTCAGAGTGAATGTACTTCTTCAGTCTGGAGACGCCTAATGATAAATCTCAGTAAGCGGTGAACTTATTATAGCCATCACTTCAAAGATTGCATCACCTGACTGTCTTTCCAGTTCTCAATATTTGGTATGAAACTATAGGTTTATTTAGAAGATCCAGCTGCACAAAATGCTACAGGACATCCCATGAACAGCACAATCTATCATCAAAACATCATACTCTTTCTTCCTTGTCTTCACTGGCTACTTCAGTTTACTGCACCAAAGTTCAGAGTCTTCATCTTTTACCTTGAAAATACTCAATTTTCTAACTAAATAAAAGTTATTTCAGTTTTAATATGCACGTCTAATATGCTCCGAAATAAAAACATAGATTCTTTATATCTGCATTTTTTATACTTACAGGTTTATAAATTCAAAGTGACTCTGAGAAAGGAACTTTGACTCACTGTACACAATTCAGCTCAGTTGCAGACAAGAAGTAACAAAGATGCTATTTTGCATAAGGAATGGAACAAAGTAATAAACTTCATCGGAAAATACAGTAAGGTCACATCCTAGATGGGTTGAACATTCAGCTCAAAGAATTCTGCAGAACAGACAGGTGAAAAGGAAAAGGACAAAGATATGCAGGTCTGAAAATTTAGAAGAAGAGCAAAGAATACATGCAATAAGCTTGGGCCTGGAAAACCTATGAAAAGAGCTAGAAAAGACTAGGATTGCTTTATCTTCAAAAGGAGATGAACAAACGAAAATGTAATAAAGTATCAGATACCCAGGGTCTTCGTGTCATGTTTTGTAACAGGAGAGAAAATATTTCAACAAAATAAACAAATATTAAAACAACAATAAACAAACCCCACACACAAAAAATAAACAAACTGAAAATTGGGACATTTAAAAGCAGTAAAAGGAAATGAGTGTGTTTATAATGACTAATTTGGGAACTCTTTCCTACAGAAGAATAACGAGACCAAGAAGTTAGATGAAAAAGCAGCTAGGTATTTATGTAGGTAGCAACAGTCCGCTAACATAATAAAAAAATGTGTGGAGAACATCTCAGACAATATGCATCAGGCCTTAAGCAATCTCTTAAGTGCTAGGAAATAAAATAAAGTCTAGTGACAAGGCCATTTCTGCCCACTTCAGGGTGTTCCCCTTGCTCTCCAAAACATCTGGAACTCAGTGCTCTGAGATTCATAATCCTGGATTTGAAGTCTGAGACAGTATTACAACTCCTAAAATCATGAACAGAAAGATTTAGAACTGTAACGCCAAGTTACAAACACTTTTAATTCAGCTTTGCAAAAAAAAGGAACACCTCAAGAAGATTTTATTTGGGAAGGGTAGCTGCACTGCCTTTGGATCGTGTTCAGAGAGCATCCTCCTATGTATTTCCCTCCAATATTGTAACTCTTGAAAGGCGCCCTTCCACCTAACTCAGATTTTCTCACATTTTCTCATATTGTAGAGAGTCATCCAAGCACTGAGGTACATTTATACTAGGAAAACACCTTAAGTGAGTTCTCCAGTCCAATACAGATTGTATCTCTGCAATTCAAAGGCAGCTTGCCCCAAAAAGACTTTGCAACAAAGCATGCAGCTCTTGATTAATTTTGAGGATGGTTTTGATGGAAAAAAGATATTGGAAGAGGTAGGGTGAAATGTATTGTTATTAAAACTTCGTAGATTAATAAAAAACATTCTGTTTATTAAAAAATAATTATAAGTTGGGGTATTTTTTTTAAGTTATATTGGGTATAGCATGTATAGTTTAAAATTGATTCTCATCCATATGAAGTTCATTTCCAAATTCACTTTGATACTATGTCTGAACTAGAAAGAACAGAGGTTAAGTAGGAATGAAACAGGAAATGGAACAACAAATAAAAGTTATGAAACAAAACCCTATGTTTTCTGTAATCTGGTCACTAATGGCTTTATACAGCAGGAACACTACACGTGGAAGGGGGGCATGGAAGGCAGCAGACTGTCATTTATCTGACTCCTGTGCCCTGCCAACCTACTCAGCAGAAAGCTGGCTGCTGTCCAAAGGTCTAACTAGGAAATAGGAAAATGCAGTTCTAAAAAACCAAGCCTTTCAAGCTCCCTGATCCACATTGCTGAGTTCTTCTTTTGGACTTTTTTTTTTTTTTTTTTTTCAGAAACAGCTGCAGAAACATTCTTTCTTAATACTTCAGAAGTTTACCCCAAAACTGGATTAGAAATGACATATCTGCTTAATCTTGGACCAGAAAGCTTAGGGCAGATTCTTTATAGACATTTCTGGCTACAACTCATGCCCCCACAAACACACAGTGCTCATACATGGTCTCTTGGCTGCCTTTACATATAACCATCTGTTAGGCAGAATCACCCATTCACAAACAGTTCCAGCCTGTTTCACAATAGTTTTGGACCCAAGCAAACGATGGCTGAGATATGCAATTGTGTTGTTGCCACTCACAGGAAATATCTTTTGCCCGACTCTAATGCCAATCACACTGATCTCACATATTTCTATAGATTTTATCACACATAACAGAATTTACAGCCAAAATGAGCAATAAGTAGATAATGGGAAAAGTGTTTTATAGGCACTTGTAGCTCTGGTGTTTTGTAGTAGAGCTGCTTAGTAATTTAAGGAAATTAAGCAAAGAAGCGGCCCCAACTTTTGCTGACCAATGGGGCAGTGGTATTCAGCTAATTCCACCTTGTACAACATCAGATTTTAAGATCAAATATTTCAATCTCATGTGGCTGCAAGCAACGTGAGAACAAGCCATGAGCTGTGTGATTGTTAGTGTAAGACCTTAAAATAGAAGTTGCATGCACATATAGGATGGAGCCTTGTTAATGGAGGTGTAGGAAATACAAATCAAAACTAAATGACCCAAGTGAGACTCACAATTCCATTTTAGTCAAACTCAATGGCAAATCTGTGAACAACACCAGTGTTTCCATTTTGTTTCCATTTCTTTGAAAGAAAGGCAGATGTAGCTCCAAATTTGACAGTGATGCTAAAAACCTCCTCATAGTTAACATTTATGCCTTCGCTAAAGTTTTCCCTTTAAGTGGTTTCTTAAACAAGAGAGAACAGATGTCTGATAAACATAAAACAGATCCTTCCACAGGATAGAAAGTGAAAGATTTTTTTATAATTTCTCTGGGAGAGATCATTCTTCTTTATTTTTGGTAAGGCAAAACTTGTAGAGTAAGGTAATACCTTAATTAGACTAAGTGGTATAGCTGGAAAAAATAGATATGTTTCCAGTGCAACTGCTGAGTACTTTCATGATCTGCCTGTAGCACATGCCAATAGTCACCAGCTGAGGTTACACCAGCTCTTTTTTACAGAAACCTCTGATTCTGGAGGCTCACTCTTGCCAGGGGTTGCCCGAACTTGGAAAAGTGTTGGGTATATGTCTGAAAACTCAGACTGCATTATGCATAGAAGTCTTACTATCTTAAAACCAAAAAGAAGCAGGTTAAGTTAAGCAGGTGTTCAAGGTAGCAACTATGCTCAGATAACCGATTCTGATAAAAGCCAGAGACCCAAGATGCTCCATCAGTCTATTTTGTTCTTACCGCAGTCTCAACTGCCTGTGGATGCTACCTGTCTACACAGCAGGCAATGGTAGAATCCTTCTACAGGACATCTCATCCATGACCTTGTCCTATCCACTCCCCAGGCCATCTTGCCTGCCCAACATCATTTCTGTAATGCCTTTGCAAGACCAAATGGCAAACAGAGAGAACAAATTCAAGGTTCTTTTCCCAAGTTGTCTCCAAGCCTGACCTCAGTGAGCTCCTGTCAGAGAAAAGCATGGGTGACCAGTGAATTTGGCTTCAAGCTCAGCCTTCAGGCCACTCTTAAAAGACAATGAAGGCATAGCCTCTACATTTTGCTGGATTGGGGCCATGGCATTCAGTATTTTGCAGGAATATCCAGGCCCTGAATCAGCTTAGAAAATTACCCTGAACTCAAAAAAAACCCCAGACTTCTTAACATGTCCTGAAAAATGGACTGTTCTTAAGGTTATTTGGTGACATGGAAATCAATACTGTCATGTCTGATGTCAGAACAGTCTTAAGTCATGCCAGTTAAACAGCAGAAGCCTACAGTGCCTCAGCTGCCAAAACTCAGATTATTTTTTTTTATTGAATACAACTTTACATCTTTCAGTTGAACATACTAATAAGCATCCACTTCAATTCATTAGAAAAATTTAAAATTCCTAGTTGCACACATCAGCTTGACGTTAATTTTTATTGCAGTTTTCCCTCATCTACAAAATAGTCAGTCTATTCATCTGCACATCTGAAAGAAGGGCACATTTCAGAGTTTGTCATCTGACTTCTTGTAAACTTCTCATTTGGCACTAAATGCAATGACCATGTTGATTAGAGCAACCGTATGACATGGGGATGGAATTGCTGTCAACTCATTACAAAAATATATAAGGCCTCACTTTTAATTACTCACTTAGTAACAGATTAGCTCTTATTGCCTGCCAACAGCATGACCTCTCTCTCTTTCAAGGTCAACATAAATCAAAAGAAATCAGATGAGCTTGAACTTGTCATTTATTCACTTCTAACCCTTTCATAAGAAAATCTGTTGAACAAAAAAAGCTAGTCTGTTCAATAAAGAGACCATTATTAGGGCTAAAGAGCCAAATTTCCTGTTGTGTGGTGTGTTGGTTTGTTGTTTTTTTTCTGAATAGCCTCAAGTAATATTCCAGGAAAAAGGCCTTGATACTGTTTTCTTTGTGGAATAAAAAGAAAATCAGCATTAGAAACATGAGACTGCTTACAGGTTTCAAATACCAGTATGAATAAGAGTTTCCTGGTTCCATGCTTTAAGGATTAATGGTATTAAGCACTATTAAATGACATTTGTCATGTTTACTTTAGCTGTCTTGATCTGACAGACCTCTGCAAGCCTTATAAATAGGGGTTGAATGTGACTGTTTTCTGCGATTGCTGTCAAATAGTGCAAAAATATACAAAATGCATCATTTCACTTTCAAGGAAAATCCTAAATAAATAAAAATACTTAAATACAATGAAATGGTACTGCTTTGATGATTAATTATGACTTTAGGATATGAAAGATGGCTGCATCTGTCTACATCAGTAAAAATCGCTTCATCAAAGTCACTTTGATTTTCTATCACCTAGATTTTCATTAATTATAAAATAACCTTTGTGGGCCTTCTGGCCACAAAGAATATGCTCTACTGGCCATGTGGCACAGACTGCTTTTGCAAAGAGCTGTGTTTTTACGCAAGTGCCCAGCCAGTTCAGATGGAGGGTAGGTATCCAAAGGCCTGAATGTCATGATTTCTTTGTATTGCCATAAATATTTCAGTAGGAGGTCTGTTTTGGGTTTTTTTTTTAACATAAATGTTTACTCTGACCTATTCCAAAACATACATACATCCCACATTCTGCTAAAGTTGTGCCTTAGACTGCTCAAGCTTATTTCCATTTTCCATAAAGGAACAAGCCACATCAACAGAAATACATGCACACCAGCATCTGGCACTCTTTTCCCCAAGTCTGGAAACACATTTAATTAATACACACAAATCAGCCCTCACTCACAGGAGCCGGTTTTCTGGGCCAGTTCTGGATGTCCACGGAGCTAGAAGGAGAAACAAGAGCAGTTTCCCAAGTCTAGGTACTATTCTTCCTCCACAAGACCATGAAGGCCAAACCTGTCTCTGTCCGATGAAGAACATTTTCCAGACAAGTAACATTGGATGAGATAGTTTAAATGTTAGAGATGGCATAAAAGTTATATAGTTCCGTAGTAAAGAACACAGATGATGTGCAAAAAACATTAAGTGATGCATATGTATTTATCTTCTGATAGATGCGCTAACAATTACTGAGGTACAATACTTTCCAAACACAGCCACCTTCAACTATATAGTAAGGCACCTGACTAATTCAGTCATACAAATATTTCTTCAGCATGATTTGTGGGTTAATTATAGCAGGAAAATTACAATGACAAATATATAGCAATATGTATTATTCATACCCACAATAAAAACATCAAATCTATTGTCATGACTTACTGCACTGCAATGCGTATGGCCTTTTTGGCCAGATGATACACCAGATGTTTCCTTTTCCTTAGATTTGAAAAGTTCACATGCAGCAGAAATCAGGTCCTGAGGGTAGGGGTGGTGCTTAACTGTTTAAAGTTAAATGTGCAAATATTGACAAATAAGAAACTGTTAAAGTCATATCATTAATTTTCTGCTTAAGTCTTTTTCCCTGTCCATCCCCTTAGCAGAATGCACAAACTGCTCAGACACACTGTAGAGAAAGGCGTGATTAAGGTTTTGTCTTTTGCTGCTCTCTCCTCACTTTTCCTACTTTAAATTTTATCTAATTTCTAAACCTTAATCGGATAAATACTTGTCTGAAGTAACTATAGGATGCGTTACAAGCAGGAATATATTGCTTTTATGTAGCCATTCCTTTTGCAAAATAAGAAAAGGGGAGAAATAAAAAACATCATTTTAAACTATCAAAGACACATCTGCTCTCTAAATGCACTTTGCCTGTAAGCAGAGAAATGTGAGCAAGGTATTGTATAAATATGAATGTGTCCTTTAAACCTTCTATGCCTGGGTCTTCCCCTGTATTTCCAACGGTGGTGTACAAAGAATGTGGGCTTACATCTGCCATGCAGGAATAGTCATGTGAATAAGCAGTCAATGCACAAAGTACAGGTAAAGCAAGAAGGAGTGTGCTGGCAGTAGAGTGGCAATACACTCAAATCATCACTGAACCACTGGACATGGCAAGAACATTGCTGAAGCTTTCAGCAGAAATAAAACACTTTCCCCCCTTTATTTTACTAGCCCTGAATAAGAAAGTGGCCAGACCTGCTCCACTCTTCAGAGATGGCAGCTTTTGACTGGCCCATTCCCACATTTCAACAAAATAGGCAGTAGCCACCAGTCCTCCCGTTAGCTCCACAGACTTTTCACTGAAAGTTTAGCAATACTCAGGGGCAACTTCTAAACCCGGGCCAGCCCCGGCAAGTGCAGGGGGACTATAAAACCCTGCAACGTGTACGGACCCCACCTTTCCTTCCTGCAAAAACTGCCGACCTCTCAGGAAGGAGAGGCAGAAGCAATCTTGCACAGTCCAAGATTTTACAGCTCTGAAGGGGGCCAAGGGGGTGTAAACTGCAGCTAGACCCTGGTGTATTGTTAAATTTTAAAGAGATAGTTCAGCAGGATTTGCTGGATCTTACAAGTGCCTACATACAACTTTCACAGCCATCCCAAAAGGTTTGGCTCTGGAGATAGGGAACATATTAGGCTGGTTTTCATTTTTTTCTGACTCCTTTTGCCTATCCTGAACCATAACAACATTAAAGCCTGGAAACAGAACAGACCACAACGGAAACTGTATTAACACTGCACTCTGCTGTATGTTATATGCTATACATCCACCCCTTCTATAACTTCTTCTCTGCAACTCTGTTCAACCTCAGGGAGCAGTTTGAACTGTGGTTTTTATCATACCTGCTGTACACAAAAAAGTCATTGAGCACACTTGTGCTTGCTTTTTTAGGTGCCTAGAATGTTTCTTTGTCCACCAAATGATGTCAATAAACATTAGATCGAAGAATTCTGAAAGCAAGCAACAGATAAACCCCAGCTGTCCAGAATAACAGCTCTCCTTCAGGATTGTAGGGATCATTCGCCATTCACCACACTCTCCTCTGTGGAAGGGTGTCTGAGCTTCTTCCTGCGCGAGGACCATCTCTGCATTGTGCATCTCCCAAATTCTCTGCAGCAGAGAATCAGGTGACATTGCATTTGTACTTTTCAAACTAAGAGAAAGTCTTGGTTTGTATGTACAGTACCGTTTCACGAGAAAGAGTGCTTTAGAAAGCAGAAAGAAAAAAAAAAAAAAAAGGAAAAATGAAAAAAAAGTTCATGCGCTGCGAATTGCAGCAGCACCTGCGAGCACTAGGTGGCAGCACAGCAAGTCGGATTTCCCCCAGTGATGAGCGGCGCTGAAAACCGGAGTGATCTCAAAATCAAAGTAATATTTTAAAATCGTATCACGAAAAACTGGAAATCAATGGAGTAAAAATACAAAAGGAGAGAAGAAAAACAATCTGGAGTTTTCCCTTCTCTTAAGAGTAACATTTTACAGCCTGCCTCTTCACAAAATTACACTGCAGCACTTTCTGCCAACTACAAAGCCCCAAGATCTATGCTGGGCACATCTCTCCTTTCTACAGAGTCCATACATCACCTCCAGATCATGCCTGCCCCAGGCTGTCTGTTGACTGACCTGGATGTCGTGGATATCTAGAGTCTGTCAGGTCTGCCTGTACCAGAAGGAAGTTGTTCCATACCCAGGACAGCCCTAGGAGGCTGGGAGGAGGTGGGTAAGTACCTACAAACTTAGGCCTGAAGAACTAAACTGCACAAATCATCTGAGACTGGACCAGAAGGAGCTGCTTTTTTAAAGTTTATCTTTTATGTACCCCCAGGCTTGCAGTTCCTTTGCTTTTCCTCCCCTGACTATTCAACATATTTCTTGTGATCTCATATACTCCAGCAATATGCCAGGATTTTTCAGAAGTGCATTGAATGCTTATCCCTAAGAGCAAGCTGTGATCAGTCCTGGCCCTGACTTAAAAACAGACTCCTTTGAAAACAATCCTGAACTTCAGCCTCATCCTTTAAAAAGCGTATGAGTACCCACACACGTGCATGCAGACACACATATAATGTTTTTGCTGGCATTCAGTTTAGCAAATTCCTGTATTCCTGACCTCTTTGTGACTCTTGACTTGGTGTTGCAGCTGGTTACAGAGCATGAACTTGACTGCAAAAAAAAAATCATGTAAAACTGAATGTCTGAGCAACTGAACAGCAAATGTAACTCCATGTCAGTACATGCAATGCGGGATGGGGGGGAAACCACTTACACATTTATAAAAATGGACACAAGCCCACTGTAAAACGTTCTCTGAAATCATTAGCTCCCTGCCTAGCAACAGTCAAAACACAAAAAGGAATGGGGGATGACGACGACAGGACGGGACGTGACACCAAAGGAAAAGAATAAAATAGAAAATAATCCACCCATCCAATTACAGCAGAACATACAGCAAAATCAGAAAGTGCACAATAATTACAGGGATTAGCAGGTGTTTGAAGCTGTTTCCATGTGAAGAAAGATCGATTAGACTATGAGACTTCAGCTTACAAAGGAGACAACTGAGAGACGATACAATAGGCAGCTTTAAAATCATGAGTGATATAGAGAATACAAACAGAAATTGATTACTCTGCATCGTTCATTGTCTTGGAATCAGTAGGCATTTATGTAATTACCAAGCATCAGGTTTAGATACATTTTCACACAGTAATCAGCTACAGTGTGGATGTCCTTGCCATAGAACATCACGGAGACAGAAAGTAGAAAAGGATTTTTAAAAAAATAGGCAACTTCATGGAAGACAGGTCTAGCCATGACTGAGTAACATGATGGCCCAGATGCAAACTCCATCTCATGCAGTTTATAAATCACCAATTACTAGACGCAAGGAATGTCTACTAGGGAAGGATTACTCTAAAAACCCCACTGTTAATAGTTTCCCTAAGTATCAAGGACAAGATCCTGACCTGGACAAACTTCCGGTACCACCTAATAAAGCTGTCCTTGAATGTTATGCTAGACAAAACACTACCTGAACTGCAGATAATTTCTAAAACTTAAAAATTAAACGTGTGTGTTAAAAACAAAACAAAACATACACACACAAAAAAAAAGAAAAAGAAAAGAAAAAACACTGAGAGCTGCACTGACCCATTTTCCTTCTCTGTCATGGTTCTTGAGTCAGTGCAGAGAGATCAGTACTAGAGGTGAACATCCAAAGGCATAGTCAAGGGCTGATGAAAGCATTCAAACACTGATCTTACTAAAATCACTAGATATTTTTCTTATGTTGAATGTATATTTGAGGTCAAAACCAAAAGCTGAATTTTTTAGTCCTAAAATCCACAATTACAAGACACAGTTTGTCCAGCCACTAAAGGAAAAGCCGCTTTTATTGGCTACTCTATAGGCTCTTTGCTCCTTTGCCATTTGACTCATTTCTCCAATTTGAATTCCAAATGGGAACTTGGTCCTTAGTATTCCCAACTGTTTGAAAATGAAAACATCTCAAAGAAACACAGTAGGGTTTGGGGCTGAATCCTTGCAAATCCAGATGGTACGCTGGAGCTTGAGTGGGATATTTTAGCAAAGTCACTGAAAATTCAGCTAAATGTCAGACCATCAGTTTCACCGTTTATTGTCTCCATGTCACAACAGTCAGTGATGATCAGGGGAACTTCTTTCATTTTCAGACTGTTTCCTTAAGCAAACAAGGCTTGCAGGTTTGTATACTTTTCATTTGCCCAACTCTTGCAAGTTTCATGAAGGCAGGCACCAGGAGAGAGGCACTTTATTAATTTTTCCATGGATAGAAAAGATGCAGAATGAGCGGAAGCATTTTCTTACATGCCAGAGAACCCACATGCAGGATCAATACAAGAATCCTGCTAACAGAATTCCTTGTTCTTGTAGTGCACTCACCCCATAGAGGATTTGGAAGGAAGAGAGTTAATACATAGGAGATCAGCTGTATTTCAGGGAGTAGACAGGCCACTGGTACACGATTAATTGTTCTGAAGACTAGAAGAGGCTACAGTGATAATCAGGGTAATTTCTCCTACCCGGTAAGGAAGCAGCCCTTCCCAGATTAACTCACACCTTTGTCTCCAGTGTCTACAGCTGAGTTATAAACATGATTTTAAGAAAAGCATCCAAATTTTTTTTTCACATTTTCAATAGTGAGGAACTTGCTAAGCTGTTCCAACATATAATTGCCACTAAATGTTTAGATATTGTTACATTGTTATCTGCCAGACAGGAGAATCAGTTCAGATGCTATGTAGTTTACTCGCCATGTAGGTGAACGAGTCTAAAGATTTAATCTTTTATTTAAAGAAAGAACTAGGCTGGACCTTTTTTTCAGAGTGGAAAACCTATTTTCCAACCCTTCTGATCATGCTTGTAAGTTCTCTTTGAAACCCTGCCCAATTTTTATTACTTTTTTCTTCAGTTGTGGAGGCCAAAATTTGACCTCATGATGCTGATGTGATCACAGGTATCAAACAATGAGGTAACATAACTTGCACACAGTTATTTAATATTCTCCATTCTGTATATCCAAGAGTCCTTCTTGTTTGGAGCTACTCTATCTATAGGCGAAGTAATTTCCATACTGCTAGAGGAGACAAACCACCATAGCCTTACAAATTTTAGTACAGTAAGGCCTTAAGGAGACATTCCTGTTACTGCTACTGCTGCTGAGGAAGGAATCGTAGGTGCCATGTGGCAGGAACAGCTGGAACGAAGGCTGGCAGCTCCCAGCAGCAACTGCTACTGTACCTCCCTTAACTTTTCCATCCTTCCCCTCCTTCCCTCTGCTCCCTGCCTATCTGTATCCCAGACTCACTTCCTACACATCTTTCTCTCTTTGCTCCGACTGGTGTTACCCCAAGCTTGGCCTAACCTAGATAGAATCACTGGATTTTGATTATTCATTCTGTTCCCACTTCTGATTCTGGGCCATTTGGGTCCCCCAGATACTCACATACAGCTAAATATGCACCCAGACTATCAGGATAAAAACCACATCATGTAGATGTGGCTCACATGCCTTTTTCCTAGACAGCTGAGCCTGCAATTTGCTAAAGTAAAACTTCTTGTTTGTCTGTACCCAGGACTGAAAGTAACCAAGACTGCAGCTAAAGAACAGGGAAGTGATACATAATGGAAAAGACAGAGCATTACCTGCTAATAATGAATGAATCTCATCTTCCAAATCAATTCTAAAAGTATGAAGTAATATATTTTTAAATTATTAAAATGAAAAGGCACTAATATATATATAAGTAACTTTTAACAAAGAATTTACTCCATGAAACCTTGGTTAGAAAGCTGCAATGTAATGAACTACTCCAGAACTAATTCTACTTGAGGGGAAAGAAAAAAGTAGAGTAAGAAAGAAAAGCATTTGGAAATCAGATACCACCAGCTAGAAGAGAGCTTAAAAATATTTCTAAAGATAATCTAATGCTGTTTCTTTGCAAGACGCAACTGAGCCAATGGTGGGAAGAGGCACTTCTTACACACATACCCAAAGCTACACCACTGCTTTTTTGGGTATAGCACTGTCCGTGCTGTACTGACTATGGGTGGGAGACACCACAGCCATCTTAGCTCCCCTTCCCCAAAAGCTCTGTCCAGACCCACTGAAGAGGAGCATTTTTGCCCAAGAACGTTTCTACAAGTGCAATGAATCTCCTTGCAACCTAAAGCAGAGAAATATGATCTGATGTAGGGATCTGGATCCAAGGCCACGCTGCCCACAAGGATTCAAAAAGGTTTATGTTAAATGTTCCAGTTTTGGATTAACTCTGATTTCAAATGTAAGTACATCTAATGCACCTCATGTGACTCAGTGCATAAGGGTTCCTCCCAGTTTTGACCCAGTTGTTATTGGAGAACTAGTTTTTCAAGCTGTGAAATCCACTTTATAGCAAGGCCTTAAAACCTTGGCAATGCCTTTGAATGACAAATGCAGGCCTCCTCCGAAATACATTTCAGCTATGTGACCCTGATTTAAGTTAAAATTCATAGACTGTTAATTAGCATGTGGAACAGGAAGTTTCTAAATAGCTCACCAGGTATGCATTTGGCAGGCAGTGCACCAACACTTGAAGTGTGGTTAAAAAACCCACTTTTTTACATCACTGAAAGTTTAATAAATATTTATTTCTTCAGGGACTTCCTATGTTAATGAAACCTGTCTGCTCTTGTTTGAATCTTTAACACTCATGTGTTAAATAGTGACGCTGAGGTAGTGTCTCTGAAATGGCACCACTAACAGCAGAGCAAATACGGAGCATAAGTGGGTTTTGTGTCTATTTAACAGCTTTTATGTGTCCATTAAGTGCTTGTTTTCTGTTTTGTTAATCATTCCAGCTCCCATAATAATTAGACGAAAGAGGAAATCGCAATTTCAAATGCTACCGTTTCTCTGGTTCTCCAGAGTTAAAAGGAGGAAGCAGGATTAGATGGCTTTCTCAAATGTTTTTTTATTTTGCTAATCATGCCAAAATCACATTTCTGTGCACATTAAATAGTCAGATAGGCCATAAAAATATTGTGTTATTTGTTTATCACCAGGAAGCAATTTCATTTACCATATAAGATAACAGTTAGTGGCTTGAACTATTCTTTTATCAATGCTATTATTTTCTGAGACCTTGTGCCCTATCCTCAAAAGTTGTTCAGCTACGGTCTGCACAACTCGCACATCTGCAGGTTACACCGCATGGCAGTATTACTCAGCAGCCCGATGCCCTGCACAACAAAGTGCCTGTGGTGCCGTGTCATGTGCCAGGAGAAAGGGAGGTCACAGTCTCACACTGAAAGAAGTCCTGCTTAGACCACTCTCTTTACAGCAGACGTACTCTCCACCTAACACACCTCCCAACTTCAAATCACTCCTTGACTGGAGGATGGATTTGCACTTCCATATTTCAAGTCAATCCATGCACATTTTATGGCACCGACTTTTAGCTAGACAGCCTCCTGAGGTCCCTTCCAACCTCAGCTACCCCATGATCCTATGAGTGCTACGGAAAGAAAACCTGTGACAGCTCAGCCCTGTGGTCATTCCTCATGTTCATGACCAATTACATGTGTTCCAGACATTGTGTGACCTTGGAGATTTAATTATTAGGGCACAGGGAAAGAAGTCTGCTCCCATCTAAAACTGACCCAGTGAGAGATGCCATGGCTGGGTTAAGGGAGTCAAAATACTGTCTTCGTTTCATGCCCAGTCCCAGCTCTGTATTACCCTACTTCAGTTTTATTGCTTGTTTGAACAGGTTTCATGTGGCAGTGGATTCCGGGAGATCTGGAAATCTAGCGTTTGCAAAGCTGTATTCAATATAGAGCAAGTCAAATCCCTGTAATGCTATGAGGGATTTCAAATCTTGGAGATGCAGTTGCATTTATTGGGCCTTTCCTCCAAGTGAAACCTGGAAGAAATACTTGACTCTTACTCCCTGCTCCATAAGAAACATTTCTCCTGGAGTTGTAAGGCTCCTGAGGCAGCTAAAGTGGGAGTGGAAGGCGTTCCAGGAGTGCCAATGGAGAACAAGAGACTGAAAATAGCCACTAATGGGAGTTTTTGTTCTAAGAGTTGTACAACCTTGACTCTCGGCCAAACCAGCTTAAAGGGGTGCTGGGGGTACCTCATATTCTCTGAGTAGAGAACTGCATTTTCCATCTGGACAAATGCATGAGCCTGTGGGGCAAGAGAAAAGGTGGTGGTTCAGATTGCTGGAAAGCTAGGTTCTCAGTGTTTGTCATATACTGATATGGCAATTTGAATGCCTCATTCTATTCTAGCAGAAAGCCTGTTGTCAGTGTAAAGCTTCAGCTCAAAGCTTGGTTGTCTATTGCTTTCTAAATCTTCAGCTTCATATCCTAAATGTAAGTCTCCTAATTTATCCTAGACTAGAAGTACATCTGTTCAGTATTTGGCATATGAAATATCAGGAAATATGCAGTGAAGAAATATCCAGACCAAGTTATCAGCCTACGTACAAAAAAGAATTAAAATGTAATTTAAGAACTAATTTCACCTCTCTGATCTGTCTGGCAGATCTTTTTGCTATTATTCTCTTGTCCAGTACATACATTCCCATGACGCCAAATAAACTTTCATACACATAAAGGCAATAAAAAGATAGTGGTGAGATCCACCCAGCAGACACAGTACACACAGTACTGATGGCAATGATCAGCTGGCACAGAATGAAAGAGGAGGAAAATAAGATACTTTTGTGATGAGGTTCACCCTGCAGGTGGAAGCAAATACTTTAGCACACATCTCCAAATGACAAGGGAGAGTAGCTAATTCTGTTTTTCAACATACAATTTTCCATTTATTGTCAAGGTTATTCCTTTTAATGCAAAAAACACCTAAAACCTGCAATCCATTTGCATTGCCCCATTTTCACTAAAAGTGTGCTGATATATGGCAGTGCCATAGCAGCACTTTAAAGAAGGTTACCGTCCTTCCTGTGGGAAGGAGTCATAAGAGTGGCACATACTGGGACCTCCCATACCAGAATGTCATAATTTCTATTTCAAGCACTATGCATTTTCTTTACAAGACAATCCTTGTTCCAAAAAAATGACCTAGACATGGAATAGATGAGAAAAAACTATTGATAGGAAACAGAAAAGAGACATAGTTCTGGTACATCAGCTTCTTACTGATTTGACTTAATCTCATTAAAGTGTATTCCTCTCAGACAGCACATTTCATCCACGGACTTTGTGTGTTAACCACTGAACCTAACAACCAGTCACCCACTTTTTTATCCCATTTTATAAGCACAGAATATTAGATACAGCAGGGACTTGACCAAAAGGATGCATCACCAGCTGGACAACACATCTTACATACAAGATTTCAGTATAAAATATTTCACATGCTCCAAGTGAATCTAGTACTTTGCAAACGGATGCAGTTATAACTGCTTTAAATAAGCATCAGGTTTTTTTGGTGGAAGTGCTTTTTCAAGTAAATGTAGCATATAAACCTGAATTTATGATAATTTTAAACAGTATTTCAAGAAAAGTTCTAAATTGTTGAATAAATTAATGTCAAACCTTATTCAAACAGACTAACAAAACTTGCGTGGAACAATCACAGAGAGAGGGATCTCATACTCTGGACCACTTGAAATGCTTGTGCTTTGCATGCCAGGATTTTGATGAGGTTGTGCTGGACTGACACAGTCAGCAAGTAAATCTTCATTCCATATTTAATCTTTTCAATGATGTCTGCTACTAAAACTACAAAGCAGGAAAAAATTGGAATAATGGTTTACATGAGTAATGTTCATGTGCATTGTGAATTCTGGAGCTAAGGATTCCACTTGCTGCATCACACCACACTCTGCAGTGTGATCAGTACACTTGATACAACTTCTTGATCCTTCATAGGGTAGAGTATTTGATTTCCACTTTCTCCTTATCAAAAGCCTCTGGTTACTGACTTTCAAATGCAAGACTTTTTTTGTCTGAATTAACAGGTGAGCTGAAATCACTGCCTGTAATAGTATTTGCAGAGTGATACTATTACTAGAGAAACAGAATTAGCTGCAACCAGCTTGAATGCTAAGCAGCAAGTTGGTTGGTTGTTTTTTTTTAATATGCAGTTCTCTGTATGCTCTTCTAATTGCTGGTTTCATCTTTTGCATTTTCCTAAGAGAGATAAAATGTAGATCTCATATCTGAATCTTTTTCAACTTCAGAATGATGTGCTAGGTTCTGAACCTCCACACACAAAACTACTTTTATGATTTTAGTTTAAATCAGAACCATCAAAGAGTAGGAACTTGTTGTCTGAATTCTTTATTTGCCTGATTCAAAGTAAAAGAGCAAGTTAATCTGTAAGATTTCATCATTCAAAATTTTGGGAAATCCTACAGAAAAGTCTTACAGGATTTCAGCACCAACAAACACAATCTTAAAATTTGACCTATGTCCTGTGCCTAAAAATTTCATCTATTGAGACACAGTCATGAGGTTTTTACATGTATGTAAATGTAAATATATTTTTACATGGATATAAAAGATGATGTGATCAGCCACCCTTATTTAAGTGATGCTGATAAGATCTAAGTATTAGAATAGTATTTTATTACTTTTTTGTCTATTGCCTTGACAGTAAATTGCAGCTTTGGCTGTCTCGCAGCACAAAGAACTTAAATGGGTATAAGCCCTGTTCTCTGATTTCCCTTTACAGATAGGTGGTTTTGCTCCCTTCAGAGCAAGCTGCTGTCACCCAGGGAAAGCAAATGCAGTCTCTAAGACAAATAGAAAGCAAAGACCATGAAAAAGATGAAAGGCAGACCAAGCCATAACTGCAGTTCACACTGTGACCCAGGTCAGGAGATGTAGGCGAGTACAAGCAGAAGAGTAAATCTCATCCTGAAAATCATGTGAAGTATTTTGACTGCCATACCTCTCAAAGCAGGAGTACATCACTTATGCTACGTTTGATTTAACATCTTCTATTGAGTCACCGTTGAAAGTGCTGATACAGAAAGTGTCCTCTTCAGGTTTCAGTTAACATTCAGAGCAGTGGTCTACAGCAGCCTCAGGACGATACCACTCTGCCAGATTCATATTTATGACTCTCTGTACCCTATGCATCCTAGCATACACTTCAGATTTTATACTGTAGCATATTTTGTGAATAAAATACTTGATCTACAGCAAGCCCTAGAGCTGTAGAAATGAGGAATTCTTTGAGACTTACAGTAAAGCAGGAAGACCAAGGAAAACTCTGGAATCAAGTTAAAATGGACTTTTAAAGATGACCTCCAACTGGTTTTGTCACTGTCAGACCATGCAGCATAGGGGAAAAAAGCTGCTGCCAAAGACCCCAAGGCCATCACAGGCAGTTAGACAGCTTTGCTTAACATCTCCCTGTGCTCAGTCATTTGCCCTGACACCACACCAAGTCAGACTTAGGACTGCAGTTTTCTTCTGCTCTGTACTCTACAAAAGGCTGGGCAGATACCCAAGAAAACCGCCAATCCTGCAGATCATAAAGACAAATAATTCACTTTGTTCTCTGGTTCCTAATGATCTCATTCAGATTTCGATCAAGTACAAAGTCTGTTTGGTCAGAGATCTTGGCAAACAGGTATCTGACAATAAGAGCAGAAACTACACTGGGCCGTAATACTAAATAAAAAGGGATGGTGTCAACAAAAGGAACAATATGGCTATACAGACTAACTGTGAGTACCACCAGTATCTAAATATTTTCAGGTTAATTTTGTTTCTATGATTTTAATAAATAACCCCCACTGGCTACTGAATGTTCTGTGAGGTTAGTGTCTGGGTATGGTATGTTAAATTACGTGTTTTAAGAATGAATCAACCTGATACACCCCTCTGAAATGGGTGCTTTTCAAAAGAAACAGGAAAATGGCAACCATCAATACTGACATTTTAAAAATAAATGCATAAATAAGTGAAGGGAGGAGAGGTAGTGAACCTTTTAATTTTTGGAGCCAGAAAAAATCACCTATGTGTCTCCCCAGTAGACCACATTATATGCTGAATTTTCAATCAAAATCCCCTTTGACAGCACAATATAGCTTTCAGATGGACCAGCTAGTCTATTACTTGGGTAAGCAAATAACTACCACTTGTGATGGTAAGGTGACAGAGATCATACCTTCAAAACACCATCCCTGTTAGGAAAATGAGCCTTAAAACATACACAATGAGTCTTACGCATGCTTCCTGGAGAAAGACAGGCAGACAAATAGATTTATGATAGTTTCAATGAGAAAAATACTCAGAGGGCTCAGTTCTCACCCCTTTTCTACTCCTGCCACTGCACTGACTTCAATAGCTCTGTAGAAGCTGAGCTATGTATGCCATAGCCCAGTCCTTCTTCAACAGGCACAGCTGGTCTCCACAGCAGCCCTCCAAGATCCCTGGCAGCAAGTTGTCTTTGGTGCAATATTCCCAGAAGTATATCTCCCACCACATCTCTTGAACTGTTCCAGTGAAGAAAAGAGCACAATACTTAACACAGCTTATAACATATTCCTCTCCCAATACCGTTTTACCTCTCTCTTCCCGCATACAGCTTTCTAGTTTCAAATCCAGCCCATTCTGGGAGTCAGTGCTGCAGACCTGGCTGAGCTGCCTGCCTGCCTCCCATTCTGACTACAGGCAGGATCAGATTCTTTTCATTCAGGACATCTGTCCAGCTTGGCAATGTGTCAGTATCATCATTCAGCACGCTACAGATGTGGCCATGAGAGGACAGCACAGCTTAGCATTGTATTGGTGCAATGTCACCCCCCTTACAAGAAGGGTTAGGATCCTGCACGTAGCTGTGGGTACACTGCATGTTAACCAAGGCAGCAATCTTTCTTAAAGGCAACCTTTGCAAATACCCTTAATAGTAAAAGTCAAGACATAATCAAAGGTAAACAGAACTGAAATCATGTATCATTTCAGTGAAATCCCAGAGCTGCTGGCATGTAAGGATGCTATTACAAGTACTGAAAGGAAGATGCCAGGGGCCAAGGATTAAACAGAGTTATTTAAGAACCGTCTTTCCTGGCTCTGCAGTGATCAGATGGGGAGCTATGCAATACCTGGGAAGCCTAGTGCAATTTCTGGTGGTAGCACCACCATGGTGACAACCTGGGCATCACTAGACAACAGGACACCTTCTTCCAGGTTCGTATATCAGAGCCAGTATTTCTGATACTGACTTTTTTGCTAACTTCGCAAATCTAAGCAGCCAAGACTTGAGACAATCTGAGATACAAATAAAGGCTTCCTGTCTGTTCAGGCCTACGAGGTGCAACAGACCACGAAGAAAGAAATTTCGATGTTTACTCACCCCACTGAGGACCTACAAAACCTAAGTTATAGAAAACAAAGTCTTCAAACTTTAAATTCTTACTGGCAATATGGGTTGTCTTCATCATTACCAGTATTACATACTGGTAAATCGATCAAATAGCGGTTGCACAAAGTTCCTCAGCACTTCGTAAAATATCAAACCACTTATCTGAGGACCTAAATTTGAATTGTTCAGAAGTGATTGCTCTAATGGACAAAAGCTAACGGGACAACCCAGGACTCAAATCATTACCAAAGTTCACGCCAGTTCTCACCTCTCAAATCACTTTCCCTCTTGATATAATTGCCTGAAGCGCATGAGCTAGGAAAACAAAATGCATAGCAATATTCAGCAGTGTTTCCCCTGAGCACAAGGTACGTTGCTGTATTGCATAGCTGTTTTAATGAAGAACTTCATGTCAGAAGCTCTTTCCCAGTACAAGACACAGTATCAGTTGATGTAAATCTCCAAAACTCCACTCATTATGTGGATTACTTAATACAGATGGTTAATAACTGTTTGAAAATTCCCTTGTTTACTAGCCTATGCAAGCCTCAATTCATATGTCTAAATGTATCCCTATTAAGGAAAAGTACTTAAGCATGTGTTTAATTCCCAAAGTCCCAGGCTCAAATGCTTTCCGCAGTAGAGTTGTTGTAACTGTGATGGTCTAAAGAGACTGCTTTCCAGAACAGGGGTGTTTTTTCTGAACGAAGGCCACAGCTCATTTTAGAAATATGTGCCTGTCTTACTGAAATAAATGGCACACTGTTATGCTCCCATACCTGGGTAAAGTGATTGCGCTTCAGCAGCGCAGTTTGCCCACTGTGCTTATTCCTCGCAGCAGCTGTGACAAGGGCTTGTTAGTGAATTAAGAATCTTTGGCTTTTTCTTGTCATCTTTAGCCTTGATTGCACTATTTCAAAAGGCGGGGGGTGCGGGAGGGAGTCAATATTTTATAGCTCTCAGACTTCTGTGGATTTCCATGATTCTCGGAAGAAGTACAATTTTATGGAGCTGCACTACTCATTGTTAATTTAAAATGAGCATAAAAACATATTTTAGAGCTAAATTACCTTTTTCAGAACAAGTGTTGCACCATTTTCTAAGCATAATTTATATGATTTCAGATTGCAGTTCAGGGACCTAGAAGCCAATTTTTTTTTAACTTACAGTAAAAATTTCTGTATTAACAGCACAGTTTCTGTTCATCAAAGTTCTAATTTCCATTGGCTTTTTTGGTTTTCAGCTCTATAAATCCTGAATGTGCCTTTCATTTAATTTTTCCACACTTTAAGTACATCTGTTCAACATTTGGTTCATGAAACACTAGGAAGCATGCTCTGAAGAAATATTCACTTTACTTGTCAGCCTACAAAGAAAATGCATCAAATTGTACTAAGCATACTAAAGTTTTTCTTTTCAGTAGCTCACACTTAACCAGCTAACTCCCACACTTACTAAAAACACATCCATGATTCAATTGACATGCAGATAGTTCTATGCTGAAAACATTTATTAAAATATAGATCCCAGTTGCTAACTCTTAGAATCACAAAAGGCAATAAAAAAATATTATAATGTCTTTAATCTATCTTATGACAAGCATATAGGGTTAGAATTTTTTTAATAGAAACTGCATCTCTTTTGCTAGCTTTCATTAGCTACCTCTTACTCTTCGCCACACCTGTAAGCAACCTCTATACTAGGATATATTAGGTGCTCCCACCTATTTAAAAAAGTTCTCTCCCTTTAAAAAAAAAATCATATACCTCTTATAAATAGCAATAAAGAAACATTAAACAAAGAGCTTATGATATCACTGTATTCAGTTATTTTAAACCCAGAAAATAGCAAAACAGATGCGGTAAATGCTGGTGGAACCCATACTAGTTCAGATGAATAAGAATGCAAAGCAGCAACAAATATATTGTACGTTTCATAACAAAATTCATGTCAGCTCCTCAGTGATCTACTCCAAGTTGTAGAAAAAAAGAAAAAGGAACAATCATTTTAACCTGGTGTAAGTTCTGATTTCAAGTGAGTGTGGCATCGGTGTAAGTTTTAGTGGAACTACTTCTTCAGTTACACCATGGAATTGCAAAGTTCAGTGACTGGTCAAGGCACTGACTTTTCTACAAGCTGATACAAAAATTCGCAAGGGTTACAAAAACTGCAAACCACACCTTTGCACACCAGCCAGGTCAATAATACCTGCTGACCAACAGAAAAGTTTTCCCTTTAAGGCTTCTGTACCTTTGTTAAGTCTAAATTGTAAGGCTTCTTAGACTGAAAGAATAGCCATGCCTCCAAGCAAAAATTGCCTGCTAGCTGCAAGGGCTGGCAAAGTTGTTCGGTTACTGTGCTAATTATCAGAACATGAGATAAACCCAAGTGCAAGTCTCCTCGGCCAACCTTTTCTTTTTCAGAGACAGCATCTCCTGGTCCCAGGCTGGCTGACTCCAACCATGGGCCTTAGAAAAATCAAGATGAGGGGAAAATGGAACTATCTACTTGAAGTCTCACACAGATTTTTCAAAGGACTGCACTTACCCAGCTGTCAGAGCCCAGCTTAAGACCACAGGTTTTGTCATGAGAAGAGAGTCAGACTGAGACTGCAAGATACTGGAGGAGCTAGAGCACCTACCCATAACACAAGAAAATCCCACGTTCTCTGGAGGAACAGACGTACCCTGAAGCTGTCTGCGCTTTACGCTTTGCAGTTCCTAAGTACAGATCCCACTAGTGACCAGCTTATAATCCTTTCCTGTGTGAAGCCTCTCTCCTAGATCATTGTTCTGTGTTTCACTTGTAATGACTTGCAAGTAGTAGAAAACAGGGAGCTGTGGATTAGAAATTTTCCCAAGGATCTCCATAACAATTTGCTTTGGGACAACTGGATTCATTCTGCTTACATTCCTCTGCAGAGAAAAGCCTAGTCTCTCTCTTCAGTCACACCCCTGCAGGAGGCTAAGAAAGGGTTAATTTTGGAAGGAATTAAGAGAGCATGGGATCTTACCAAGCTTGCAGAACTTTCATCTTAGCCCTTTTAATGACAGGCATATTATTTCCCTGTGGTCCCATACGTAAGGGATGACTGGATCCCTTCTGAAAGACAAAAATGCACAGAACAATCTCCTTTCTGGTATGATCCATTAAGTCCTATCCAGTGAAATGATTCTCTTACCAAGGTCTAAGATGTGTTCTCTGGTTATATCATTTATTACTAGACACTGCTGCTTTCTTACTGGAAAACATGAACCTCATCAAGAAAACTAAAAGGAACAGCTATACAACTACTTAGGGAAACATCATTCCCTTATTTAATAGTCCTGTATGTATTTTTCTTGATAGGGGGGGAAAAAAAAAACAACCAAAAAACCCCAAACAAACCCTTTCAATTATGCCTTTCTAACATAATAAAAAAAATATTTAATTTTTCCCTTCTGCATGCAAAGCTGTGGTAAATGATATATTTTTCTTTATTTTGATATGTGTGTGCAACTGCTCGGAGTAGTAACAGTGCATGCTTCAAGCCTGTTATTTAAAACTGCCTGCTTCCAGCATGCGTCAGAACTGGAAAGCACCAAATTGAATTTGAGTAATTCCTGCAGAGGGATTACTCAGAATTCCATTGGACTGTGACTGCTTGCCCAAAAGGTGTATTCTGGGCATCAAGATTTATTTTCTTCTTTGGATTTGGCAACGTTATACACTCAACAGATTGATAATTTTCCCTGATCTCCTTTTCCAGTTTTTTTGGCTTCTCACGGTCCCTTATTAAAAGTACTCTATCAATTTATTAACTTATAAAAACCAGGATTGTTTTTGGATAGAACTGGTAAAAAGTGCTGGAAACTCGGTAATCTGAACTCCCCAAGTAGAATAAAATCTGCAGACAGATATTGCTGTTATGGGAGATAATAAGGAGAATGGTTTAGATATGAAGTTATTTTTATTTTCATAATATGCCACCAGGTGCTGTATTCTCTGTATCGTGGGGTACTCCGTTACTGAATTCACCCTTGGGAAGTAATGACAGAGAAAACACTGAAAGATTTGAAGAAACTGTTTAGGAGGGGTTCCACAAAAGCTCAGGAACCTATTCATCTACCTCCTGTTTGAAATATCTTTCTATTCTGTCCCCAAAAAGGTAATGCTGCAGGCACGCTCCCTCAGATAGCTCATCTACTTTATAAGCACAACTGGCCTTATGTGCATTAAGGCCTAGAGAAAAAGGTTTCTTTCTCTTTTCTCATCACACCTTCTAAGCATCCACTTGGACCCTTATGGGTGTCATTGCTTCCTACAGTAAACCTTCAACAATCAGTCTATTTATATTCTTAATGAATCCCAGAATTGTTTGTACTGGCTGACATACCATGTTGTAGAAAGGCAGTAAGAGCTGAACCCCCCCAACCTCAAAAAAAAAAAAAAAAAAAGTAGGGCATATCATAGATCCATGATTGCCTGCTTGCATGAGCCTCAGTAGAAATACAGACTTGCTTCTGAAAAAGGGAGCCACATGGACAAACACACTGCGATCTAGAAGCTGTTTAGAACTGCTCAGCTGTCTTGGCTGTTCTCTGAAGAAAGGTTTCTGGATGGTATATTGTCCCAAGCAGCTCCTACTGAACTTCCATCTGCTGCTGTTTCTGCCCAAAAGTTCTTTTCGCTTCGTCTGTTCCTTCCTGGTACCATCTACAGAAGCAAGGTCACCTAGGTGGGAGGTCCACTTTATTATTCAAACATTTAGAAAGGTACAGGTTCAGTTTAGATATTCGGTGAGCCAACAGTCACACCACTTTATTGAAAGTACAAACATTTTAATAGTCAATATTTAGCCCCACGAAATGTAATCCCAGTAATTTTTCAGTGTTCCTTATTGCTTTACTTTTCTGTTACCATTTAGCCCCCAATACTAGAGGTTTCTGGATTACAAATTACCTGAAAACCACAGCTTTTAATGACATTAGATTAAACTTACTAGATTTTTTTCCCTTGCAAAGCTAAACATAGTATAAATTCTTTTTAAAAAATTTTATTGCACATTTTATTCTTTGAGAAGCACTGAAACTACGTGGTTTCCACCAAACACACGTGACTCAGAGGAATAAAAACTGCAGTTAGGCTTGTAAAAAGCGTATTATTTTTAAAGCCCTAACCCAATGTAGCGGAAAAGTCTTGTATGTCTTTACCTCTTTTATAGGAGAATATTAAGTGCAACCCCAACCCTTTATAACAATGTATCATCTGTTTCAAATTGGAAGGAAATCAACTCTCTAATACGGTAAAATAACATATAAGTTAATTTTCTAATTGAACTCTCTGGTCTTGGACTGCCTGCAATAAACCTTGACAATCTGAGACCCAGGCAAGCTCTGGTATTTTGGAGAGCGGGCTGAATGTTACTAATTATATATAGTTTACTATTTCCACTAGTATAAAGGAAGAGCAGTTGCCTGCATACTCAACATTCAGTGCAAAAAAACCCCACACTAATGCCATATTATCTTTGAGAACTGAAACCCACAATATTCAGGAAATTCTGAGCCCTGGTTCTCGTAGTAATTATAGCTCAGCAGCATCCTCCCATGCACTATTACAAACCAACTGAAAACTCATTATTAGCATATGTGTAGGACAGGACAGGACTTTTCAGACACTTGTAGCCTTTGGCTTTTTTTCCCCCAGACAGTGTTAATGACAAACCACAGTGGAATTCAAGCACTTGTGAGCCAGAGAGATTTTGAATGACATTCTGGAAAGGAAAAATTTCACAACAGTAGTTTTAGTTGTAGAGTTATATTATAGCTATTCAAAGCTCATTCTCCTGAGCTATGAGGACATGCATGATATTTTTCCCTGTCCCTGAATGCTTTATTACCAACTATTATGAGGTATATGGACTGCATCACCACGTGCATGCACAAACACTAGATAGCATACAGCTTTGGAGGTTTGAAGTCCCTGTCTTTGGAGATTTTGACACTGCAAAATCCTCCCCAAAGATAAAGGTTGCAGGAACTCAGTGTACCTAACAAATAGGACTGTGGTATTCAAGGTATACAAGGAGGAAGAGAACTGTACTCCTTGCTGAAAGACCTTTCCACCTCCACTCTACAGCCACCCAAGGTGCAAACCACATGGCCTCACGAGATGCTTTCCTCTGTGCATTGGAACATCTCTTCAAGACAGCGCTGCCAGCAAAAACAACCATGGCAAGCCATATTATGGAGGCAACATGAAACTAATCCTATAACTGCTGATTAGTTATCAAGCACATATGAAAATGAAGTTCAGTTAGAAGGAGAGAAACCATATTCAAATGGTTACACAGAAAAAATAATACAGGAATGCATGCATGTGAGTTATTTTATTTTACTTAGAGCTGGAAAAAAAAAAAAAAATTCCTCTATCCAGTACAGGAAAGGCCTCTAGTCTGATAGAGAGTGGCCAAGTACACTGTTACCACTTAAGTCCCACAGTTAGCAGGAAAGGTCTCATTAATATTGTGTATATATATACTGGCTCACAGTGGGGTTACTATAGCCCAAATTTAGAAAAGAAGATATTTTTTCCCCCTGAGATCAGTGATCTTTGGTTACATTATGGCCAAGACTTATTCCCATTTTCCGTTCCAGCATCAGTCTAACAAATCCAGACTTCAATGGTGGGTTTAAACAAGCTTCAAGCACGAGAAGAATGCCTTTATTAAAATATGAGTATGTAGGCTTGTACTCTGTGTAACTTGGTTTTCAAAAACAAAACATTTTTTCTCTACAAGAACGAGGCAGTTTCAGAATTAATAAAAAAAAAGGTTCACTGATACAGCTAGTAATCTGTTCCATTCCTCTGAAGTGCTTCTTGTGGTACAAAACCATTACCTACATTTTGCAAAAGATGTATATAGAATTTCTTTTTCATCCTTATTTGGATGAAAAATAGAATAGAAACACTGGAAAACAGAATCTTCCTGCTAAGTTCTCTTCTTGGAATAGCTCTCTTGAAACCATCTTAATTTCTTGCATAGTTGCATAACAATAAAGTATGATTTTTGTTGGGTAAGCAAGTAGAAATATCCTTTAAAATTAAAAGAAAAAGTTGAGCTCAGTGGGGTAGTGTGTTAAGACTAACTCATATGTTTGCAGAGTAGACAAACTGACAGTCAAGACAGTCCAGGCTGAGGCTTGAAATGCATGGAAGGCAATTAATCCACAGTGGCAGCTTTAGAAACAAAGTGTGTGGGAGAAAGTGGACATCTGACACACGTACCAGTAATTTCTGTGGGCAGGTACTGGCCTCCACCATGCACTTCTTTGTTTGCCCATTCAGAGATTTGTACCTCTAAGTCAATGAGGCTATTCACAAGTTAATTTTCCAGGTCTTCACTCCTTTGGTTCTCCCTCCCAGTCACAGTTTGCCACTGGGATTTATTTAATAGGTGTTGAGAGAGATACTCTGCTTGCAAGCAAGCAGTACAAGGCATTTGAGTAAGCAGCTCTAATACACATTCTGGGGCAGGGAAAATAGGTGAGAAACAACTCCAGTCAAACTGGACTTTAAAGCCCTTCTCCTTTGAAAGTTGTGACTTTTAATACCTGGTCACAAAGGCAAAAATATCCCTGACACTTTAATAATTCTAAGACCAACTTCAGCCAGGAGGACCAGCCAGGTAACTTATCAAGGTCACTTCCACCGTTACTCTCTACAATTGTTTGAAGCAACAGACTGAGTTCAGCTGAGTAGATGTTCTCATATCTTTAGAACAGTTCTTAACTGAAAAGGATAAATTCACCAGGAAGGTGCAAGGATACATATATAGTTAAATCCCTATCAAAACAGAAGGAATTAAAACACAGGAGCGATTGAACTGAAGAAATCAGGCGGAAGGGCTGCATAGCCTCGCTAACTCTCAAGCAACTTCTAGCCTGATGGTCGAGGTCACTAAGCCTCCCCCTGCTGAGCCTTCACAGGTACTGGCTGAGCGCTGTGTATGGACCTGGCACTCATCGTCAAGATAACCTCAGATGAGCAGTGTTCCATCACCCATGGATTTAACCCCCTAACAGAAATCCACACTTGCTTCTTTCTCCTTCCCCTCCCTGGAACTTCACATCATAAAACTCTACACTGCAAATCACAACAGGATCCTCTCCCTTCAAAACTCAGAAGTGGCTCTGTTGACTCCAGTCTGATGCAGACTGATAAGGCAGTACGAAGTACTGTACTGATGTTACTGTCTTTACAATGACCTATTTTTTTTAGTAGACTACTAGTGCCAACCTATTACTCTTAACAACCAACACAAGCAGCACTCCTGATTTTCAGAATAGTCAACAATTTTGCTGCACTCCTGCTAAAAAGCAAACTCACACTACACATACAGAAAGCGTGGGAGCACAAATACTAGAGTGCTGCACTAAAGAGCTTAAAACCCATTTGCATCATATAATTTGTAGCCTTATGGTTTTCACCAGACCCACAAAAGGGCTTGAGGTGCTCAGGAAGAAGGATCTTCTTTCCAAAGCCAGAAACTTCCTCAAGTTACAAAGAACCACAGAAATGTCTGTTCTAACATTCACCATAAAGAGGCACATAAGCACTTATGTTGTTACAAGGGTAAATTTGCCTCCAGTACCAGACCCTGACCATCTCAGTCAGGTGTGCCGATGAAATAGCTATTCTCCTCTGCAGCTTCTCTGAGAGGAGCAGTAGGGACCACAGAAAGAGAAATGTTCAAGTTGGTTGTTCATCTTCAATCAGCAGCCCTGGATTAACAAGTATTTTACATCTAGTAATTATCAACACATCCCTAAGGAAGCTGTAGAGATAAATTTATCAGAGCACATCCCTCAGAAACAGTAATTACACAAAGACAGGGAATTCCACAGAACTGTATATTTGGAAGAAGGAAGACAAAGTGCTATATGGTTTAACATACTGACCAGCTGGAAAACAAACTTCTTTCTAATTAAGCATGCTAGTCTGGAAGGTCATTTATCTCTGCACGAAGATTTTCTTTTTAATGGGAGAAACCAAATCTGATCCTCTAATACTCATGGCTGAAAATGCAGATAAAGTTGGGTTGAGCCAAACTGAAAGGAAAACACACTTGAGGTGCAGAGCCAGCTGTAATGCACACCAGTCACGACCTTCAGTGGAGAAATGCTGCAGTTCAAGAGATCAACTAGAGTTTAAAATTTTATTGCATGAGATTTTCTTTAAAAGCCCTGTTTGACTTTATGATTTCTCTTCAGTGACAAACTTAATATCTATACTAAGACTGCTGTAGCAATAGCCATATACAAAAAAGTGAATTTTGAATGTGCTTTCAATGAAAAGCAATTTACAAGGCATCTTGGGGCGAATCTTCAGTGAGCTGTACAGGGTATTAGCCACCTGACTTGCATTAGTATCAATAAGAAACGGCAGTTAAATTTCTGCACACCAAGTTAAAAAACTATCTGCTTGTATTGAATCATTCCATTTTGAATATGACTTCATAACAAAAAAAAAATGCTGTTACTGGTAATATGAAAGTGTACAGTGGTTGCAAGTGATCTGAACAGAGGATCTTGTAGCTACTTTGCTTATTCGATGGATGGATAAAGAGGTGTGCTTAGATTAACGTACAACAGCAGCAGGCGCAAATATCTGTCAACAGTAATCTCCACAGTTTGCATGCTCTGTGAGAATATTCATATAAATAATTTTTGACTATGCAGTAGACACCAGACAGGGCTAAACCTGCCCATGGTTGTTGTTGCTGGTATTTTGCAGTTTGCAAATTGCATTTGCAGTTACAAATGCAAAACCTCATTTGTTATAGAAGAGCATGACTGCACAGTCAACAACCCAAAACCATGTTCAGGCTACCCTTCCCAAACCATGCACAATATTTGCAAGCTACAGGTATTTTATAATAAAAAGTATTAAGATGTGGAGAGCTTATGTCTCCTGATATGTCTATTTTTTTCCACACTGTAATAGACAAGTAGAACTTCTAGAATCAGTATTTAAAAGCCCATGTGTAACAAAAACTTCAGAGTGAGAACCGCTGCACTAATTTTTCAGTAAAAAGTTATGTTTGAATTTCAGGAATTAGAGGAAGTGGACAACATGTTACTCCATCATCATGCATTCCCACCTGGATTAGGAATTTTTTAAAGATAGAATGGTCAAATAGAAGGGCTTTAACTTCTCTACACATATGCACCACTGAACTGTCTCCAACTCACATCTCTAGTAGAACATGGGACTAACGATTCTCCCCTTTTAATAGTGTTGGAGGTCCACAAAATCTTGAGGTTAGATCATCCTAAGGAGTTTTTTACTTTCTTAATTGATAGATGATCTCACTTACGATTAACACGTTTTGAACTGAAACCTGGTCAGCATACCATTCGTGGTAAGGAACCTAGACTTTATAAAATACCTTCAATTAGTAACTTCCATTCTCAAAAATACCTTCATATTTTCCTGCCACAGCCTCTATCTCTTTGACTAGACTTCAAAGGACAAAGGTGTACAACAGAATCAAAGAGAAGAAAGTTACTGTTCAGGATAGATTTTTTTTCTGTGCCTTATATTTACTTCACTTTTTAGCTTGGAATAGGACGTAAGTTCTGACCTCCTCTGGGATCAACTCACAAGATTATTTCTCATCTGTATGGAGGAACAGGACATATCCCAGTCAAAGCTAAAAGAGGTTGAAAAAGTTTTGATAAGAACATGTAGTGAGAGTATATGGAGAAGAACAGCTCTGTTGACTGCAAAGCACAGTTGATCAAATTGATACAAGACGAAACAGTTAGGAAAACTGAAACCACCTCACAAGAAACCAGTTCTGCCATTGCAATGCATATCACAGCCATTCCACAACCTGACTAATCTGTCTGTCTGTAATAATGAATTAATTGCATTTCTACTTTTCGGCAACCATGTGTGCTGCATACAGTTGTAAACTGGAGCAAAAAAGAAACCTCATCCCCAACCTCCCTACATATGCAGTGCTATTTAAAAAGCCAAAGTAGTTCTTCCATTTCTTCTGTTGGATACTCATATTATGATAAATGTGAACATTTATGTATACGATAGCAACATAGTGCCCTTATCGTCTTGCTTCTCACCACTTGAGCATAAGAAAGATCCTTATCTGTAGGCTGAGAGATGCAGTACCCAGCTTTGTTTAATTCCGTCCAATAGAGGGCCAAGGCAGAGGTATTCAGAACGGGGGCTTTACACAGCACGTATAATTTGATGCTAACTTAAAGTATTTTTTCCTCCTTTCAGTGCTGTGAGAATGAAAGAACGGATTCTCCAAACAAAACAAGGCAAAGGTGAAGAGAAGTGAAAATATGCTCGTTTTATCCGACCGTTAGGAAATTCCAGCACTCACAGTAGCTCCCAAAGACCCGTGTTACTAACTCAAAACCCCTACAGCCTTGCTCCCTTCAGCAATGCCCTTTAATGTCTCCTGAGCCTTGACTACAGCACCCCACAGTGGATGACTGCAATGAAACCAGGTGGCAAACTGAAGACGTCATCTCTTTTCCAGTGTTCCTTCTTGCATCTACACTGTGCCCCCAAGCAGATAACAAGCTTTTCTGGTTATATTTTATCTCTGTTAAAACTTGACAGCCATGCACCATTGCTGTACCTCACAATACAGAGAAGACTAAGTAGCTTGTAACTGCTCTGTTCGTGCTGAGAGCCTCAAGACCAGCATGAAAGAAGAATTTGAAGGCACTATGCACCTTCTGCCTGAAAAACAGCTTCACATGTGGAGTATGCAGCTTGCCCAGTATTAAAAAAACGTGGGCTCAACACCTTGTAACATATGTATATAAATAAGTCATTAAAAGGGGCTATCTAATCAATAACATCACATTAACTATATCCTACTCCCAATGAATTGATTGAGGTTATAAATTAATCATCACTGTAGAGTATCATTACATTTAGCACACTACCCAAATGGCCAGTTATTACTGAAAACAAGTTTATTTTGATTGTCTGGACATGTATACCTGTTTCCCCTATCAAGATGATCGACTGGTGAGTCATTAAAATTAACAACCAATTATCAGAATTATTATTGGGAACACCACAAACTAGACCTTTGTAATGGCTTTAATGAAAGCAACAGCTGCTTTTATAGGTCTTTCTGGCTCCGTGTCACACAGAGATTATTGCAATACAGCTAGAACCAAGTGTTATGCCCTATCTCAGTCAAGCCCCCAAAAAAGTAAAACATTACAATAGATTAAAAAGAAAGTGACTCTAAATAATCACCTAGTAAATAACTGTTAAGTCCCAGTGCAACCTTCACTGCAATATACCAGATCAGGCATATTGGACTTCAAATAGTAATAATTTTAGGGAAACAAAATCACTTTATTACTTCTCGTAGATGTGTATTTTTTTTTTCCTCTTCCCTATGGATTTAAGGCCAACTGAAGTCCCTTACACAACAAATATAAGTCTTTGCATTATGTATTCTATTAAAATAAATAACAGCTAATTAAGTGACAGACAGGACATAGTACTAAATTCCTACTGTGAATGAAAATCCCATATGACATCAGGCTTTTTGTCACACTCAAGTAAAGCTAACAGAGAAAGCTCTTGCATGTAACAAGCTACAGGCACCCTGCAAGAACAGTTGATGCTGGTCAGGAGCACCAAGTGACAGCCCAGTAGCAAGAGGTGGCCCACAACCCTGTTCTATCCAGCCTCACCCAAGCCAGCCACATGGCAAGCATGGCTGCATGCTGCTATTTGGAGAGGGACAGGAAAGGGAAAGACTTTGCAGAATGAGTCTGGAAGGTTTCTAAAAATCAAGTGCATAAACGTGACTGTATCTGGTCTGCCCAAAATACCTCCTTGGGAATACAGTGGCCCCTATACAAAAGCTGGCTATCCCTGTTGTACATAGCCAGCGATGGGTCAGCCAAAAGGCTGTAGGATCTGTGGCAGCATCCCAAAAAGTTTTCAAGACTCTACAACACCAGTTGTAATGTGTTGCATTTCTGCTGTGTGGCCAATCCAAAGGTTTTTGGGTGTAGAAAATACTAGCCTAAATTTGAGGTTGTGGGAATTCACTCACCATTACTTAGCTGTCTGCACAAATGCTCTGCAAAAAATAACAATCCTCAGGCTTTGTCAAAAAACACCTCAGGGCTTACTACAGGAAAAACTCTATGCACCATTAGCAGGCCCAACCCAACATGCATTTCTGCACATTAAAAAACCCAGTTAAGTAGATGACTATCAGAATAAGGCAGCACTCTGCTGGCAGAAGGGAGCAGACTACCCCTTTATATGGTGTTTGCTAAGCCAAAACCAAATGCCTCAGGGAGCAGGGACTGGGACTAGGGTCGATGGGTTAGGTAAAGTGCTTATTTAACCAAATATAAGCTAGTGTGCTAACACAAACCACCTAAATTTCTCTACAAGGGTGGGAAAAGCACATATGTTATTTATTTTCAAGTTCCACACTGTAGTAATCATTTATCTTCCCAATTTATGTGCAAGTATAAATTCATATGCAGATTTAGCATATCTAATATTTGAGGATGAAGACTAGAAGGCAGGGAGGTTAAGAAATAAATACATTATGGCTTAGGTATATGAAACACAAGGTCAGAAGAGAGTACAAGAGCTGAGATAACAAGAAGCCAGCAGCTAGGACAGAGCAGACTAGTGAGAACGAACATTTGAACAGGAAGGCACAGTAACACACACACAAAAAAAATAATCACACACCAAGAAGCAAAACTGTGCAGACAAACTGAGAGAAAGGCAAGTCAGCTTACACAACAGAAACCTGAAACACAAGCAAGAGACATGTTTAAAAAATTGAAGTACCTGGCAGGGTTCCCTTATATACTCAAAGGGGAGGCTACCATTCATGGGCCACCCCTCAGCCAGACCCCACCTCATCACCCTCTGCAAGCCTCATTGCAGGCATCGACTGTTCCCAGCTGCAGCGCTGAGCTGATGACCTGCAGACAGCTTGCCAGGGGCTGCCACAAATCAGGTGTTCAGCTGCAGTGAGGCCTCCATCGTGACTGGGCTCTCTAGAATGCAAATTATTAATGAAAAATGGGAAAGGCCCATAATATTGCTCAATAAAAGAGGTTGTGTGTGAAAGAAGACATTGTGGGCACACTGTCAGAATTATAATGGGCAGCAGGTCCTTAACTGAGTGGCTTCTTTTTTCTTTTTTTCCTAACAGAGATACTATTAGGCAATCCAAAACAATGTGTAATTTAAGCATTCTCACCTGGCAATATAGAGCCAAATTAACAACACCGAAAATCTCAAAGCAAAATTCAACAGTCCTAACCATTGCAACCAAGTCTGGTACGTTTTTAGAGTGCATGTGCTAGAACTCTGGACTACACTTTGCTATTAATTTCTGTGACATTGTCTTACAGTTCCTGCTTCAATCTCATCAAATATGCCCTTTTTTATTAATCTTTATGATGCTTCTTTTTGCCTCTGCTTGACAGTGCACAGTACTTCTACTGTTTACAACTTCCAGCCCCACTCTCTGTCCCAAGCAGATGAAAGCGTAAGTTAACACAGCATCACACCAACGACGGGTCTTTTTATTGCACACACACAACAGAAATGTTAATAATGAACACACTCCCAAGCTATTGTAAAAACCACCATGATACACAAGGAATTCTAACAGTACACAGCACATAAAGCAGTGCCTATTACTCTTCTGTTTAGAGAGTGTGCTTTACAGTTACATAAAATCATGGAAGATGCATATCTGCATTGCAAGGCAAACCCTATAATCTGCCCGCTGGTCCGATCCTGCCTGCCCTAGTCTCTTTGAATCAGTAAGAGTTCCTTGCCAGCAAAGGCAGCAGACCTTCATCTCACATGACCATTCCTGATGAAGTCAGCTAGCCCTGCTGTGACTTGTCCAAGATGGTCATACATATGGTGTGTTAGCTAGATCAATAATGTGTTTCATGAGATAAAGATTATTAACATTCACATCTGAGGTTTTTCAATACTCTTTGTGGGCGTCAGCCCCCATTTACACCAGTTAAAAGCCAGATTAACACCAGTTTATAAACATGAAAAGATTCTGCTCCTATATGTAAAAGGGCTACAGTGTGCTAAAAAAGGTCACTGATAATCCTCTGTAGAAAAGAAGAATGCAAACAAATATCAGCTAATCAAGGAACACATGCTGGTTTTCAAAATGTTAATATAAAGATTAATAGCTCTTCTTTGACATCCAAGAGCCTTTGGAAACTCTTCATACTAACACACTTTGTAAATCACTTTTAGAGAAAAAGCATTCAGGGAGCCCCATTTAATCAAATTAACTACTAGGGAACTTCGATAACATTCAATAAAACTGCATGTGCTTAGAATTCTCATCACCGTTCCTAGGATATGTAATTGTTCATGCTGCTTTACACCATTTTGCATTGCTGTGAAGCCTTGAGAATTGGAGACTGTGAGGAAGACTGTTCATTCCCCCTGTGTCTGCTCATCTTGGACCCAGTCCTGGTCCCAGTGAAGTCAAACAATTCCCAATGAATACCTGGCAAAACTCCCAGAGGCTGCACAAGGAGTAAGAACAGACACAGAAGGCCTGATCCAAACCCCACTGAAGTTGATGCAGGACTTTCATTTCTTTCTAATAGGCTTTGGATCAGGCCCCATCCACAATCGCCGTTTTAAACAAGGCATAAGGAGGCACAGAACAGATTGCTACTGAAGGAGGTTTCTGCTTGACTTGGGTCACCCACTACAAATTGTAGGTGCAGCCTAAGTGACTGGCCTTGTCTCACTGGGGCCATGAGTTAAGTTTGAGTCTAAAAACAAACATATGAACAGCAACAGCAAGAGAGCAGAGCGTGGAAGTGACCTCAGCCCAGACAAAGCACGGCATAAAACCCAGAGCCCACAAGGAGGGCTGCCAGTTTCTCCTCTCCATTCTGCCACCCTGCCCGTTCTCCAGCATCAGAACCAATGAAAACAAACACAGGAGACTCTCCAAATCATATCATGGTCCCTGACCTCTCTAGCTTCATTTGATGGACAAAGCTTTGACAACACCCTCTGAAGGTCTAAAGAGTTAGCCAGGGGAACCTCAGAAAAGCCCCTACTAGCTGTCTGCAGGCTGTGCTGCTGGGGTGTGGAATATTTATTACATATCCAACTCCATCCCCACACACTTCCTCTACTGTATTTCCTGTCACTTCAGGATTCATTCTGTAAATGACATCAAAATTTAGACTGACATCTTATTTGATAATATAATTAATGCAAAAAGGTTGCAAATACTTGAACCTCTGTTGTTTTTAGGAATCATAGAGCTGTGGAATCCTGAGCCCCCATAAATTTTGCCACTGGCTCGTTGTAAAGCATGAGGAGACCTTTAGCCTCCCCATGACTATTTTTCCAACTGTAAAATAGGCATGTTATTACTGCATATATCAGGGAATTTTCAAGATGACTACTAACAAATGCTAGGTTTCATTCTTTGGACCTAGATCTGGAATAGGATTCTGAAGTGCTGGGACACGTTCATCTCTAAGTTTTGTTTTGGCCACAACCAAAGCTCAGGACACAGAATTAAAGTTCTGGGTTGCTGGCATCCTGCAAGTATACATGGAAAAACACAACCAGAAACTCAAAAGGGGGAAAGGTGACAACAATATTTTACCCCATCTGCAATTCCCACAACTGACATTAAAATATGCAGTGATGTATTCTTTACCAGTATGCACATAATCATTTTGGGGTCTGATATTCCTCCCACTGAAATACAAGAGAGAAATTATATATCATACATAGTGAAGATTTTGACATTTGATTCCTCCCACATATTTGAATGGGAGGAACACATTAAATGCCAAAACCAAAAATGAGCATACGGGACCTTTCCCTCAAAACTGTTATCCATTCCAAGGCACGGCACTCATTTTACTCTTACACTGACCTCCATCCCACACAGTGCAAACCCAGTGGTTGTTCTCCTATTAACAAGACAATTTTTGCTATTTCAGATGGTGCATACAAGACATGTTCTAGCATAGCTTCTACAAGTGTATGTAGGTTAAAAAAAATCCATTATTCCCATTCCCTCCCACTCTAATAATTTAGAATCATGGAATTATTTAGGTTGGAATAGACCTTTAAGAGCATCAAGTCCAATTATTGTTGGACTTTCTTTTATTAGTAGAATTTTTCTTTTCATGTTCATAACACAGACAAGCTGGAATCACTGGAGAACCCCAGATTACAGACAAGCAGCTGTTAACATGGACCCCTACCTTACCTCCAAGTACCTGAGCACAAAACTGCATACGAGAGACTGTACATCATTTATACCTCCTGTATGTAATCTACATGTGGAAATGTTCTCAGTTACACTATGTAAGTTCCCATCACCACCCTTTAACACATGCATCAGATGTCAAACGTTACACAAAGCTGGCAGGTCAAGATTTAATCAAGAGATCTCCAGGACCTACAAAAAGCAACAATAACCATGCAGTAGTGGATCTCTATCTGTTCCGCTCTGAGCTGACACACATGTTGATAGATAACTGCTGTGATACTGCTGATGTATTAACATTGTCTTTGCAAACTTTAGTCCATATTTGCTCTTGGAAGGCTCTCAGAACACCCCATTATTGCAAATTCTGAGTATACAAATTGTGCATCAGCTGAATGCACCAATTACAACAGCGATGCCTTTGCCAGAGAAAGCATCTTATGCAAGAAACAGTTTTGGTGCACCATCAACACCCACTGCCCCTGCTGAAGCTTGAGCAGAATCTGACTCAAAAGGGCACCAACAGGCACAGTACCATTTGAGATAACATATGGAAATGAAGGAGTCTGACAGTCCCAGTGACCTGCTCAGGAGATGTTCAGTACTTCTAAAAAAAAAAAAAATATCAGACTGATGTTGTGACCTATCTATCAGCTAAGATGACAAACCTAAACTACCTGAATTTTAAAATTTAGCTGAAACTTCAAAAAATGGCCTGCACTTGCTCCAAAAAATATATATATTGCTGTGCTGTTGAATTATTATGGGGATGACATTGTTGAAATGCTTGTCTCACCTGAAGTGTTGGGTTAAGACAAACAGTGCAATTTCCCTTAAAGTACCAAAAAATACCTGTGCTTGGACTGTTTGCCTTGCAAGACAGTTCTGCTAAGGATCCTTCCCAAATTTCCTCCAATGAGCTTTCAAACCCCAGCAAGGTTCCTGAGTACAGATGTTTACAGTGGGATCACTACACCAGCATATGTATTTATATGAACACATGCTGGCGGTTGGCTTTCTGTATCTGCTCCACATCAGAAGTGGGTGAATATCTCTACCACAGGGACAGAATCTCTTGCATGAGTAAACTGAACCTTACTGAAGTGGTTTGGGGCAGAAGAATTTAAATGAGCAGAGCACTGCACCAGACATGCTCTTTTAGGCCAAATCATACCCATTTCTGGAGCTCCACTATTTGAGAAGAGAAAGATGTAGATTTGGACCATTGTGAAATTTGGAAGAATCTCTCAGAACATGAATTGAGGTCTGTTACTATAGCCAACGTTCTTTAAGCTTCTTTTTAGGAATAGCTATTGGAGATGTAACCAAAATGTCACACTAAGAGAACATGTGTCCTCATCTGAAACAAATACTAGATCTCCAGCACATGCAACAATAAAATGCAACTGTAAAGACATGCCTTTAATTAGTGTAGGAGTAATCATTTTGAGCACACATATATCCAGCTCAATTCTCAGAGGAAGAAAAGTTGGTTGTTGTTAATTCTGTCCTTTCAACTGTCAACTGTCTGGATATAAGAAAAGCTCAAACAGTAGCTAATCTTACCAGACGTGTGCACCCTAAATCACCAATTGTATTTCTCTTTGAACCTCCCCTCTTCTCTCTCCAAACTTGCACACAAAACTTTATAAGCTAATTCACTACTTTAGAGAAATAATATAACTGAAAAACAAATAAGGCTGGGGGGGAATACGCAGGGGAAGCACTGTAAACCTCTCCAGGCAGCAAAAAGACAATGAATTTGTCACATTGGTGGAAGTATGTGAAGACTAAAGGGCTGCAAACCACACGTGACCTGAAACATGACAGTCCTAACATCCAACTGCACTCACGTGACACTGGTAATGAAAACAAAGCACTCCGGGTATTCCCATTTTCCCCCTTTCTTGATGAAAGGTAATATGGACAGTCTGTCTTCTGCTAGGACATATCTGCTATTTCCCCCCCCCCCCCAGTACATCCCCTGCTTCCCCCATTCCCCAGTCATTTTTCCATAGCTCAGGGAAAGTGCTATAACCACTGGTAGAAGTGAAACATTCAGTATGCTGAAGATGTGTTCAAATAAAATTTTGCTATAAACTATATTCTATAAATGCACATGAGTATATTTGTCAAATTGAAGCCACCCTTCTGGCCACCAAAAGACACACAAATTGGAAGAACAGATTATTTCCACTGATATTAATCATGTAATACAAGACATCATGAGAAAAGGATGCTGCAAGCCCACACCTGAGGCACCTCAGTTACCATGCAAGGGGAACACATACAGTTCTGTAGGGCACCGAGTCCCTAAAGAACATCAATACTTCAAGAATAAATTTCTTCATTGTATTTGGTCTGTAAGAGATTTAGGCCACTTCATAAACTTAAATAACAATAGTAAGTATTAATTATTTTTACCAGTTGGCTTCATATAGGAACATATTTGCATGTTTTTAAATAAAAAACTGAAGTTTACAATTTTCCTCTATAATATTTACAACACTTAGAATTTATCTTCTCAAAACCTAGGAGAAAAACATTAATGAAGTAAATCTCCTTACTCTTACAGAGGAAATCAGCAGTATTCTACCTACTGTTCAATCGTGAGTTATAAAGTTACATCATAGGCTAAAACACAAGTTACTATGAAGCTTTTTGTAGTTTAATTACTTCCTTAGGGATTTCTCTTGCGTGGGGAAGTCCCCAAGCAGATGAAGTTGATCCCCTGCTATTACTGCAAAGGACACAAGAATGGCATGAGCAGGGTCAGCAAGCTGCAAAATTTGGCCAACTCCCAACTGCTTGTGTCTCCTGCCCTGGATCAAGAACCTAGTTGTTCCAGAGCACGGTCCACTGGGAGGTCACATACAGCCAGCCTTGCAAGCTTCCATCCATTTCAGAGAGTTGCCCTGTAGTCAGTCCAAAGGGCTTAGGCCCTTTACAACCCTTTTACTCTTAGCTGTTGTTTTCTTTGGGAGGAGAGAGGGGATGAGGTGAAATGATGGTCAATAATCGGCCATCCCTGCAGTAAGAATCCTCTTAATTGGATAAAATACACTGTTGATTTTGGGGCAAAGCCTCCACACTATTCCATGTACTAATAGATTAAACCCTGATGTTCCAAATGGTTGCTTGGAGGTTGCAATAATTTTCTGCTTAGCTCAACACCTGCCATGAAGTGATTATCCACCTTACCACAGTGCAGCTTTAAAGCCTTGTAATTTATTTTGATAGGGAACAAATGACCAGCCAGAAAACATTCTATCACATTAATGAGATTACGATGTGTAATGATCACATTTAACTTGCTGTTAGTGATTTAGTGATACAAGCACATTTGATAACTGCACTGTGAGACCTCTCAATGGGATGCTGACAGTACTGAAAGAAAAGTTACTCTGCTTGCAAGTGCAAAGATAGCCATATGCAATACAAGAACCAGTAAAGGTATCACACCCAGATACAGATCAAGAAGTTGCTAAGCTCATTAACCATTTTCTGCATTGCTAAACTACAGCAGATCAATCTTCTGCCTCTGCTCCACATGATTAACCCTTTATACCCAATCCCTCTCTCTAACAATTTGTTGGAAACAGTTCAGAAACTGCTGCAAGCTCTCCCCATGAAAAAGCCCATGGATTTATATGCTTCTATTCTCCCGTTACTCTTGCAATCTCTTTCTTCTTCTACAGCCTGTATACTGTCCCTCCCCTAGAGGTGCAGAACACGGGACAGAGGCCCAACCTATTCTTTCCTTGGCATCTCACACTTGCTCAGATGCCTCCTTGGTGAGATCTAAAGTTGTTTTACCCCTCCTTCAGGATGGATTTGAAATAAGATGTAAGAGGGGAAAGTGAGCTCTGGTTTAGAAACCTGTCAGCCTACTGCTGGTGAGGCTGCTGAGGCTAAGCCAGGTTTGGCAGCATTTCCACTCTCAAGAACCTCTTTGATTTGTACTACAAATCCACCTAAATATTTTTATTTTCCAACCTAAAACACATCTATCTGCAGTGAATAGATGAAAACACTCACTCAGAAGATACCCTGATGAAAGAATAGTACTTAGTACTTTGCATCTATGAACATCATATTGAATTATTTCCATTTTACTGGTGGAAACATGTCTGGCCTGGCTGAGAGTGTGGGCATCCAAGAATGTCTAACAGCAGAACTACAGATAATGTCTCTTCTGTTACTTCCATACTAGTGTCCTATTCACTGGACTGTACTACTCATTCTCAGTTTGTGCTGTAAATACTACCTATTTTTTTCATTAAAAAGTCTCTGGCTAATCAATCTCAGCAAGGCTTCAGTCTGAAACACTACCCTCTTGGCCTTGCAAATTTTCTAAAGACTTCATTGTTGTTAGTGGATCCCAATTTTCATCTGCAAGTTATGGGCTCAAACCTGCAGAAACGGTTAAAGAAGGACCTCTGTCCCTGCAAATACAATCTGCAAGTCATGTATCCTTAGCCACAACATGACCTTCCACTGGTATTTTTTTTCTGCACAGAGGACACTTCCATACTAAAGACAGGTTTCAGAAATTTTCTATTTTATAATAAGCATCATCCCATACCCTTCAGGTCTCCTGAGCCACCTGATAATTGATTGATCTATGCGGAACCCCACCATTTGAAAGTCATACATGCATAAACATGAGCTATCAGAAAGAGCCACGGTTTCTAAAATGGGTCAGAAGGCTTCGGTTATTTGAAAGTGTAAATTCCTGCCTTTGCAACTTCTGTTGCAACAACAACGGAAGGAATTCCAGTAAGAGGACAGAAAAATAAATAAACCAAAACAAAAACACATGATGGTATGCAAGCAAAAATGCATTTTAATTTTTTGTTCCAAAAATAAACATGAAATGTATCTCATTTTAAAAAAAATATCTTAAAAAAATCAGTTGTACAAACATACCTTCAATCAAACCTTAAATGGCTTTAAGCCTCAGCCAGAACCCTCAGTAACTGTTATTAGCTGTATCTGTGGGTCAAATCCTCTTAGCAAGTCACGGCCACTCAGACACGCTGACTTTACATCTAGTGTTGACTTGGAAAGGTAGAGAGGTAGCTCTTACCTGCTTTTCTTTCTTCTTCATCCAGGGCTGAGAGCAGCTTGACAATGCAGTTTAGAAGATTAACATTTCCTATTCACAAGCTCTTCTTCTGGAGGTGAAGATCATCAGACTCTATAATCCCAAGACCTTTCTCTAAAACTGTCCTCAGCCATTTTCCTAGTACAGCTGTGTTTCTACTTTGTGCTAATCCAAAAGTGATTTTAAAAAGGCAAATGAAATTGACTGGGATCTATAGCCTGGTTCTAAACTAGTATCTGACCATTATTTAAATGTCCAGTGTTTTTTTACAGAACCTAGACTAGAGACTGAGAAAAGAACAACAAAAGCCTACAGAAATATGCAAGATGCAGATTAATAGACTTTTAAAGTCTATTTTTAGCATCAGATTTAACATAAAATCTTTTCTCTTTTTTGGTTTTATTTCATAGTCATCTGACATCCATCCAGCCAAGACCAAAATTTTTAGCATGCAACCAAAGAGACTGTGAAGCTGAAATGGAGACTGATTCTGTTCCTAAGACAGCTACTTCAAAGAGACTGGTATTAGAAAGAATGTCTCTAGCACACCTAATGCCCTAGCTCTTAGTCCTCAACATGAATTCTACTTGCTCCTTAACTGCAGCATGTCTGGCGACTGAATAGTTTTCCCAGTGATCAGTCAGCCAAAGCATTAAACCGTCATAAGCAATATGGCCATAATCAGTCCCTGTTTCAGTGGGTTTTTTCTGATGTCAGAATAATTTAGATGCTCGGATATCTGAAGCAGCTGTGCCAATGAATATGTGAGCAGAGAAAAACACAGCTGCTTTCCAATTCAGGAACACTGTTCTGGATTTTCTTAAACATCTGGTAAATCAGATGTTCCTTTAAGGCCAAGTGTGATGGTTATCAATAAACATTTATCTTGTCTTCATGCAGGTGGAGATAAGCCTCACACAAGGTCCGAGAGCCTCATGTTTACCCTGGTCAAGTCTCATCGCATGGCAAATACCTACTTCTATGTCAAGCATACACTTGCAAACAATATTACTGCCTCTGAAAAGCAACAATAATTTACTCATTTAAAGACTATGTTGTACTAGTGTAATTATTTCAGCGCAGAAGCATGGCTTTTATTTTAAAAGGTATAACACTAAAACTTTAAACATGAGTACAGATACATCTTTGAAGCTTATTCCATCAACAAGAGCACCAACTGCAGTGACTTTAGTAACACAAACCCATTTCTACCAGTAAAACAGCATCTGTAGAAGGCGGGAAGGACCACTTTAGCTGAACAAGCCAGACCAGAATAGTTCGAGAATTTTAAGGAGAGAAGGCTCTGCTGGGGTTACTAATGATCCCTTCCTGCATGGCTCTGTCCCATAATCATTAGCCCTTTAGACCAGGGATTAATGCCCTATCTTCACTGATCGCATTGCAAAATAACCCCATCCATTAATGTAAGTGGGAAATATTACCAGCTCAAGAAGTAGATTTCTCATTAATTCACAAAGACTTTGGGTCAAGCCTCCACATTATCCTTCCAACCATGCTAAGGGAGCCACAAGCGAGTAAGTTTTGTTGTGAAGAGCTGTCTCCATAGCATTAGGGCCAACTAAAAGAAAAATACAGTATTTTCTAAAAATGTGCATGATAAACACAATATAAAACCAATGAAAAAGTAATATTAAACAAATAAGACTTAATAACTGATGTAAACGAAGCCTGAGACTTTCTATATAATGACAGGAAGCTCCAAATAAAGGGTACTGGGTTCATGCCCTTCTAAATCATTACAGTTTCCACAGAAAATACCAGCCTCCTTGAGGCTCTAGGTTAGGGAGATTTATAGTGATAACAATAGCAGTAGTTTATTTGAGACAGTTAATCAAAATTCTAGCACTTATAAGCCCTCTGTGGAAACTACAAATTTAAGAAGTTGAAGACTAAATATTCAAGAGTAACTTTGCAATCTATACAAGTACAGTAAATTTCAGTTATGTGTTTCATTATACTGGTGCCTTATAGCTTTTGAGGGGTTTACAACTTGGCTGTAATTATCCACTATGGGGTAAAATTTGGCATAAAAAGAACTCTTTTCCATTCTCTCTTCTTAACAGAAAATTACTCACTCTTTGCTAGTACTGCATTCCTTGCACATGCCACACTCAGCAAGAGCTTTTGGGTGTGCAAGTAAAGCAGGTCAGGGCTCTCATTTTGTAGCTTTTAAAAACATATCTTTCATATACCAAAACCATATTGCCCCTACCTTCACCTATCTTCTATTAATTAAGCCTTAAATCTGGGTTCACTTACATGGCAAAAAAATGTGTGTAATTTGTTTATGAACCATGGGAAATTATACATATAATTACATAAAGCATGACCATGAAGGCCTAATTTTCACCAGGAAAGTCAAATTTCCACTAGGATAACAGAAAAACATGGTGAGGGCATTAAAATGCACCAGTGAAAAGGTGTCATCTCTTCTGCTTCCCCATACTGTGCCAAAGGTTTCCTGTGTGTCCCTCTGAGCAAGAGGTACCTAAGCACTTCCAACAGAAAAATGGAGTAACAGTAGTTCCCCACCTCAGGATCACTCTGAAAATTCACAGCTAAGTTCTTTGACAGTTTGCCAAAAACCCTAAATAAAGGAATAAATACAGTTATATTCAGGTTCTACACTTGTAACCCCTCGGAGTCAAGAGGGATGCCAGCTTCAGAAGTTCTTATCCTTGTTCCCAGTGACACATTCCAGCACCGTACTTTGCAGTGCAGATGCCACAGTTAGTGTTGCTGCCCTGCAAACCACATTGCTGAAATGAAACCATCAGAGTCTGGCTCCCAGTTCCCTGGAGCTTTTTCCTAGGAGAAGAATATATTAAGTCTGCCATGTCCACAGGTCCACCCAGCTTGGACAGAAAGGGGAGCAGAAGCCCTGCAAGCCGTTGCCCTGTTGAAGAAGACTGTTCAGCCCAGGGGAAGGGGGCTCCATATGCCAAAGTCGTCTCTTCTGCCGGGTGTAGTGAAGGTGAAAGCCCAACAACACGGTGTTAGCAAAGCACTCTGCAGTCACTGGGCAGCAAATGCTGACTAAATACCCTCAAAGGTAGGAAAGCTTAAAGATTATTTATATTAGTACAACAACAATAAAACACTGACAGGCTTTGGTGGGGATTCAGTGCTTAGTTGGAAGTTTTGGGAAAGGCTTTTTTCCTGGGCGTAGGGCAAAGAGACAATTATAACTTCTACATCGGCACATGTATTCTGCGTGTTTGGGGGTATACTAGTGCCGCAAAGCTCCAAATCTCCAAGGTAAGCATGCATCTTTGCGCAGACAAGGAACAGAAATTAAATGCAAACACCAGTATTCAGACACCATTTAGAAGACAGAGGTGAGTAATTTTCAGCATTCAACTGTGTAGGTACTGTTAAGCTACAAGTTTCCTGGCCTTTCTCCTTCTCCATATTATTCCATTCAGTTGTGCCTTAAATTTTGATGCATGTCCTGAGGGATATAATCCCTCTCCATCTGTAGGCATCTATCCTGAAACAGAGAAGTGAAAGAAGTCTGATTCCTTTTTTGATTTTACATCTGACTTCTCCAGCTTTGGGTAGTTTTAGTACAAACCAGAATACTGTACCACAGGTTTCTACATTTAATATTGGGTGCTTTACAGAGATAGGTCACTTTAAAGCTTCATTGATTGCTTACAGCCTAACATGTTGCAGCTACAATTGTTACCTTTGTATAACAGACTCTAATCAAATCAGGGTAGAGTGGCAATCCCAGAGAAACAAAGTAATTTGACTAAACTTCTCTGCCTAGCCTTAGTCAAGGCTCACCAGGTCTCCTATGTAGGAAAACATAAAAGTACAAATGGAATGAAACCCTAGGGGGGTAGAACACAAAACAAAACTCTTTAGGTCTTTGTTCATTTATGCTCCATGGTGTATAGCCCCGGAGAACCAATAAATGCAGATGGAGCACAAAAAATATGAACTCACCTTAATGTTGCATTTTTTTTTAACAACTTCCACTAACCCAAATGTTTGCTTCGCAAGTCATGTGTAAGAAAGAGTTTGCATGGTTTATATTCCCAGGTTCCCATTATGGTAAAAGCTCAAAACCAGTTCACTCAAGTATCAGTAAAACTGAAAGGGGGAAGGAAAATTTAAAAAAAAAAAGTCCAGATTTTCAGCTGACAATAAATCACTTTGTCAAGCAAAAAAATCTGACCTCTGCTTTCTAGTATTACCTATTACAACAAGGCTACAGAAATAAATATGGTAAATAGAGTACTAAACAGGAACATAAATTTTGGCCATCTGAATGCAGATGGCACAATGAAGACATGCATCAGATTGCTCTGTCTGCCTCTAAACAGCAAAAAGGTTCTGCATTGTACCCTTACTACGCTTTGCTGTCCCTAACTTTCCCTTGCAAGAGACTTTCAAAATCCAAAACAAGTTCATGTCAGGAAGATTTATTTGGTGTATGCTCCTTTTGTATAATTATTCAACTCTTACTCCTAAATGCATAGCATTATCCAGAATAAGTCTTTGCTATAACAGCAAACGTCCAAAGTAGCTTATGTTTCTTCTTATAATCCTCCCCTCACACTACCTTCATGGTGAGCTCTGAAAGGAATATTATTCACTCTACAGACTGAAATTTAGAAAGAAAGTAGTCCAACTTTTCATAGAAAACCAGCGAGACAGCAAGAAACTGAACTCCTGTTGTAAAACCTAGACAGTACCTCAGTACCATGAAACCTATACATCACATTTCACAAATAGCTAGGTGGGTTTCTCGGTCTTATTAAATCTACTGAGAACAGGTTTGCACCAAGATGCAAGGCTGTAAATTGCAGTGGAGAACATAGACAAAACAAAACAAACAAACAGTTTTTTAAAAGTAATTTCTTTTGGTCTCCTTAGACAAGTGTTAACAAACACAACCAACTCTTTCAAAGGCCCTTTGTTAGAACTGAACCTGAAGGAACACAGCACATGTTCAGGTCCCTCATTTGTTTTGCTTCAACAGCACCAACAGAAAGAGAAAATAATGAAAGTTGTTACGTGGCATTTGCATTTTGGCCTGTAGGAATTCTCCCAACATAAAAATCCAGACAAACATCTAGAGACAGACTATGCCAACCAAACAGTACAAGTGAACAAGAGATCTTGTTACAGTTGTCCTCATGTTTTCAATCATTTAGTTTTCTACTTTCTTGATCCTTTTGATGCAATCTTTTTACTACTTTTCAGTTGTCAGACTCTTCCATGTTGCATAGAATCTGATTTTGTAGTGTAAAAAAGTGGAACGACGCTTTTAGGTCTTCAACAAACACTAGTGAGAAAAAGAGACAGCTACTCCTACTGTCTAATGGCACAAATACCATTTTTAGTAACTAAGCTAAAACTTTCAGGTTGAGATTACAATTTCTTTTCAATTAGATTTTAAAGTGATATTATTAACTCTAGTAGGTCTACATCTACATGTAGTAATAGCAATAGATACCAGTGACTGCAAGATGCAGCTTATCGTAATCAAGACTTTATAGAAAACCCACAAATTAATTCAGACTAAGGTACAATGTGATTTTGAAGCAATCAGTTGTGACTTCATCACAACCCCATGCATAAAGAGCATGCTTTGGAACACAAAGTTTTGAATCTTGTGTCACATCCCACACTCCCATGGAACAAAAAAAGTTCTAAATAAATACGTAAACTAGCGTGTTTGGTGACCTGGATCTTCCATGGTTCTCGAGCACCTTGCTCCCATTGGAAAAGCTTAAAAATCTCTAAAGACATAGACTACAACCTTAAGTAACTATACTACTGGTTATCAAAAACATATTTAAAGCCCACCCCTTACAAATCCAGACACGGTTTAACTCTCACTTTCAACTTCACAGGCTAAAAATCCTTAACAGTGACTTCCAAAATTACCACTCTGCACACAAAACAAAACCCTACAAAGCTCCCAGTGTGGCAGTAGAGAAATTTATACGTGGGAAGTAAAGAAAATATATAAGTGTTCGCAAAATCCGGGGCAATACCATCCTTAGACCTGTCTTTTATTTGAAAGTTAAATATGCACTTTAAAATCTAACAACAACTAGATACAGAAAAGATGACATTAAAAATCCACTCAGTGACAATTCCTGCATATAACATAACAAAACACTTCTTTTGAAACTTACTTGTCAGTAATTTACAAAAGAATTTGTAGCACTGGTGTGTTGTGATTCAATACAGTTTACAGAGATCAGATAAGTGTCCATAGTAACAGGGTAGCATCTCCAAAATGCAACAGCTCTGTAGAGCCAAGCCATTATATACAGTCAAGAAGGAGAAGAATCCATTTGCTTTTGTCTTTCCTCCTCTGCTATGCTAAAGAACAAGAGGCTAAATTTCTTCTTCTCTCCAAGACAGCAGTAGCTATGAAACTGTAAGCCCCCTAAAGGACTGAGTCATACAAAACCACAGTTAATTTCTTCCATAGCAGCTGTTCCTACATCTTGATACGGGGAGAGATTGCTCAGAAAGGGATACCACATCTATATGGAAACATGGATACGTTAAGAAAGGTTAAGTGAGCAGATAGATACTGAGACTGGTTCTATCAACTAACACCTGCAATACACACCATACTACAACACCCACAAAAAGCTGGATAGAGCAGGAAAGGACAAAGATCATACCTGTTGATCCTTTCTAGTGTCACTGGAAGCAATGGTGAGCATGTTTGTATCAACCAATTTATTGTCTAAGCTAGATGAGCTGAATGGATACAGGTGAGTTTAGGCGTTGGCCGTAATTAAGGATAATCAGCTCACTACCACTTAACTTCTAAATAAAAGGCATAGCATGAAAAGTTTCATCTAGATGTTATTTGCATTAGCTTTATATCTTTAGGTTATCTGTTTTAAATTTATAGACAGCCTTTGTCATCAAGGAGAAAGGTCTTTCTAACCACAACAACGTGGGGGAACCAGGGTGGCTCTGTGATGAAGAAATGAGCACTAAGAGTTGGGAGTCACAGGGGAAAGAAAAAGCGTTAAGGAAAACAAACGTGAATTTTACAGGGGGGATAGACTTTTTTTTTTTTTTGTGAGACCTTCACAGAGGGACGAGCCAAATGACATCAGGCTGTCACTGCTTTCCTAATTGCAAAGGTGGTGCCTCAAAAGGGAGAAAATTTCCGCCAGCGATGTCCTGCAAAATACCCCCAGAAGCAACACACGAGAGCTCGTGCTCCCTTTAACGCTGATACACCTGATAACGGCCGGCACTTACTCGTAGCGATGTTAAACACTGATGTGGCGAGACAGCTTTTCTACACGGGGACCAGAGGCAAGCACTTTGGAAACTCGGCAGAGCACCGGGAGCGGGGCCGGGCTGGCCCTGCCCAAGGTTACCGCCGGCGGGCCGGGAGCGGCGGGGCGGGGGCTGCCCGCCGGCGCCCCCCGGGGGGACGCGTGTGGACGTGGGGCCCGATCCGGGGCAGGTCGGTCCCGCCGGCCGGCCCCGGGAGGAGGGGCGAGCTTTGCTGCCGGCCGCGGCCCCTCGCCGGGCCCGGCCTCAGCGGGGCCGCCCCGGGCACTGCCGACGGGGACGGGGACCGGTGCTCTCTTTCGGGGTGAACGATCCGCCGCCGCTTCCCGGCCGGCAGCGAGCGGGTGCCCACCGGGCAGCGCTGCCCTCCGCTTGCGCGCAGCGAAGCCTCGTTAAGTAAGTAACGGCGGCGGCACGGCCGGCCCTGGCCGCGGGGAGCGGGGCTCCGCCGCGCTCCTCTCCGGTCCCCTCTCCCCGCGACGCAGCGGGAACGAACGCGCCGCCGACTACCTGTGCAACACCTCCGCAACACATTTTATTTACACGCAATGAACTCGGGGCATGGTACGTTATATACAGATATTTTCCCCCTCCGACAAGGCAGAGCTTGTGCAAGATTAGGAGCATCCTCTGGAGCTTATCCGACAGTCCACGGGAAACGTCCCCCCCTGCCAGATATCAGCTGTCGGAGTCCAAGTCACTTTTCCCGTCCTCTTGCCTCTTCTCCGGGGACGTTTTGGACGCTTTATTCCATTTTTGTGCATTTTCTGACTCTTCAGAAGACGATCGCTTTTGCCTCCTCCACTTTGCCCGGCGGTTTTTGAACCAAACCTGTTACGTGCAGAAATCAAATTATTAGGGGAAAAAATGAAATATGCAAACCCGCAGACTGACACCCCGCCACACATCCCCCCTCACTCCCCCGGCCGGCCGGAGCCCTGCCCCGCCCGGAGCCGCGCTGGGCCAGAGGGCGAGCGGCCGCTCGGGTGGGAAAGGCTGAGCGCGTCCAGCAGCCACGGCCGCCTCTCCACATGTGCTCACAACCGTGCGATCGGCTCGGGCAGCCGCCCCCAGAAAGGCGCTTGGCAATTTATAATAATAATAATTTAAAAAAAAAAGAAGAACTTTCCCTCTCGCCGCCGCAAACGTGTTGCTCCCCCCGCCGCCAGCCCGCCGCGGCCGGCGGAGCCGGGCTGGAGCCGCACGGAGGTACCTCCCGCCCGAGCGCGTCTAAATGCGAAAGGGAGAGAGTGGAAGGGGGGGGGGAAGAAAGTGAAATACCTCCACTTTCTCCTCTCTTAAGTGCACCCTTCTGGCCAGCTGTTCCCTGGTGCCCACGTCTGGGTATTTCGTTTCCTGGAAGAGGTTTTCCAGCGCTTCCAGCTGCTCGTCAGTGAAGATAGTCCGATGCCGTCTTTTCCTCCTGCAGTGCAGCTGGTTCAGTAACTGCAGCTCGGTCCGGGACAAAGTGCCCACGTTCATATAGGGCAACATCTGATGGGGAACAGGGGACATCAGGACTGACCCACTGCCCTCGTAACCTACGGACAGACAGATGAGACGACGACAGGCTTTGCATGAGATCGCTGCTCCCCCCTACAGACACACCCTTTGCCGAAAAAGCCCCCCTCCTGCCGCCCACGGCCGCCAGTTCCCCGCCACCCCCTCCTGCCCCGCGGCTGCGGGAACAAAGAAAACCCGTCCGCCCCGTCCCACGCGGGGCCGCCTTACCTGCGGGGGGGACGCAGGAGCACTGCTGGGCCCCCAGGGGCGGCACGGCCCCGCAGCACGAAGGGCCCACGGGGGACGCCGGCACATGCAGCTGCCCGTAGTAGTAGTTGTTGTAGCCCAGCCGAGATCCGGTGACCGCCGGCGGCAGCGCGGAGGCGGGTGCCACTGCCCGGGAGTAAAATCCGCCGTAGTCGGAGGCGCTGCCGTAGAGCGAGTCCCCGTGGAGGCTGGGGAAGACGACGGGCGCGGCGCTCGGGGGCAGCAGCACCGAGTCCTTGCAGCGAGGTCTGGCCGCCAGGATATTGTCGATGCTGAACATGCTCACAGGCATGCCCCAAACCGTGCCGGGGCAGGGCAGCGGGGACCGGCCGGGGGGGGGGGGGAGGGAGGGAGGGAGGGAGGGTAGGTGGCGGCGGTTGTGGTGGAAGGGAGGGAGGGGGGGGTTGGGGGGGGGAGAAGGCTGGAGAGACACGAAATCGAAACTTTTCGGAGAAATTTTAAAAAGGGATCGGAGAGCAAAGAGCGGAGGTTTTTCCGAGGGCAGCTTGCGGGCAGAGTGTGCGTGTGTGCCTGTGCGCGTGTCTGCGTGTGCGTGTGCGCAGGATCCACCCCTGGAACTTTCCCCCCTCAACTCTCGCCTGTTTACTGATCTCAGCCCAGAGGGCTGCTCGGAGTATAATCCATCTGAACCTCTTCCCTTTTTTATACCCAGGCGACGTCATCCTGGATTTAGTTCCTGGTAATATGCAGATGACAAACAAAACCAGATTTGGTTTTTTTTTTTTTCTCCCCCTTTTTTGGTGGGGAAGAGGTGGGGGTTACACAAAGGAGTGAAAGGAGCCCGGGTCTGTGTATTGAGAATTAATGAAATTAACGTAATCCTTTCCATTAGTGGGCTTTTTTGAAAGGCCCCAGATTTAGGCTTGATCTCTGCTGCACCGGCTAATTGCCCAGGTTAATCTTGTTAATGCCATTGTGCAGAAGTGGTTAGCAGCTCCTAGCCCTCTCTATTATGTACCTACTTTGCTCGTGTTAGTTCACGTTAGTGGGTGCGATTTCCTCTGTCTGAAGCTCAGATTCATTATTTATGTTTCGAATTGGTCGAGAAACGCTTTTTTATAAATAAATAAATAAATAAACCGCGATACAACCGTGCAACTCTTCCCCCTCCAAGTATTTCTGTAGCAGGGTTTGAATCCTGCGTCCCCCGGCTCGGAGAACTGAGGGGGCACTGAGGGGTATGCGTTCCTCTGCTTTAAGCTTTAGGCAGTGAAGCAACAACGTCTTCACCGAGTAAATGAACTATTTTTTTTTCTCTTTTTGCTCCATCACCTGACGTAAATGTACGCGTGAATGTGGTAAACAGTTTATTTTTTTTTTTAACAGAATCCCATCCAGACAGGTATCACTTTTTGTTTTTAAACAAGCCAGGAGGTGGAAATTTTAAAGACCAGTGCCATCTCAAATCCCCGGGTCTGGTGGGTGTTCCGATTTGCTTCCGATCCATCCTGGTGCCTTTTCCTCCTCTTTTTTAAGGAAGAATCTTTCCTTTTCTAGCTTAGAAAACAAAGCCTATAGAGTTGCAGTGATACAGACAACTTTACATTTTGCATGTTCCGTGAATTTAAAATGGAGCAGTTTTAAATCCCTAAAACTCTTCCTATTAAGACGTTGGGCTCTCTTGGTAGCTGGCTTTTGTGATTTGCAGAATACTTCGTCTGTCACGACTGTCACTGGGAATCCACAGGAGGTGAACTGAATAAGATTAGACTATTTGCCCCATCAACCCTCCATCAAAGAAGGTAGGAAATTGTACGCATGAAATGAAAACAAGCGATTAGGGTCCGTTTACGAGGAACACATTATTTTTCCTCAACAAAGAATACCCTCGTTAGCGTTTACTCGCACTTTATCTTTATCCTTCCTTTCCTCTGTATTCCAGGATTTAAAACCGCATTTGAGAATTATCTAAACCAAACCCCTATTTCTAGCTAAAGACTCGCATAAATGTTGAAGAAAAAGGATGCCAGGACCGAATCCTCACTTTATTGATACGTCGCGATGTGACTAATTACTGACATCGTCTCCTTTACTTCAATTTATTTGCCCATCACTTTCTTTCCGCCTTTGGCATTTAGACCCGAGCTGCGTGCAAATTTTGCGAATTTGATGTAAAGTGAAACTATTTGACAGAGGGTTTTTTTGGTGCTGTGAGATTTGGAGGGTTTCTGCTGTTGTTGTTTTGAGGTGTTCCTTTAATTTTTGATTGTTTATTTGTTTGTTTAGGGGGAATTTGGGGCTGGTTTGCTGGGTGTTTTTGGTAAGTAATTCCCCGAGCGCAGCCCGGCCAGGCTGCACGCAGAGCGGCGCGCTGCTTAATTCCGCCATCGGGATGCCCGTTCACGTCCCCGGCGGCTCCGCGGCAGCGCGCGGTGGCATCTCTCCGGTGGCCTCTGCAGCCCCCGGCGGTGAGCGGGGCTTCGGGCGAGTCCGGCTGGGAGCCCCCGGCGGAGCCAGGCCCGAGGGGCTACTGATAGCCGAGACACGGCCAACTGTCCCACCGGCGAGGAGGGCGATATGTCCCCCGCAGGTGCCCCGGGGGTCTCGGAGGGGAGCACCCCTCCTGCCGGGCCGCGGCTGCGGCTCCGCGGGGGCGGCGGCGCAAGACAGGGCGCCCCGCGGAGCTCCGCGGAGCCCGGGCGGCGGGGACAGCACCGTGCCCGCAGGTCGCAGCCCCTCGGAACAGGGTCACCTCGCTGGAGGCCCGCTCGTGCGGAGGCCCGCGGTGGGGTGCCCGTGGCTCGGGCGCTGGGCATCACTTGGTCCAGGATGTCGCCGCCGCGCCTGTCCCGCTGCTCCCAGGTGCGGGGCACCGCGGGGCCCGAGCGGGCAGCGGAGGGCGGCGGCACCCCCGGGCTTCCCCAGCACTTTTTCCATTGGGAAGGCTGTGCTGAAGGAGGGTCCACCACGCTGCAACGCTTACCTTTATTCCATTTTAGAGATTATTTGTTCAAATAACTTTTCACCCCCGTGGGGAAGTTTTCTTTTGTTTTGTTTTCTTTTAATCTTAGCAGTCTCGCCGCGAATCCCCGGGTTCGATGCCCGCTTCGCAAAACCCGCTCTCGGAGTTTCTCATTTCTCATCCGCTCCTCGCTAACATTGGAACCGTAAAATTGCGTTAAACAAACAATCAGTTGTCATACGATGTCGGGATGAAATTGTAATAACAAATGAAACGCAAGCAAATTGTGCTGCATAGTGTTGCTAAGCAATTGTTTGTTACCGGAGGGTAGTCGCAGCATGGGTTGAAAGAGAGATCTAAAGAGGAGCGGAGCACGGGGCAGAACAAGCTGTTAGGTATGAAATAAAGTAAACACGGCACTGATTTTCAATATTATTACCCAAACACGATTTCATACAAAGCAATCACCATGCACAAGTCAATGAAAATGCGCTTGTCGAGAAATCGGCCGGGTTTTTTATTTTAAGGTATTAAGGCATAATTCCGGGGATGCAAAATGCAGCGCCTGGCCGGCCTGCGGCGGGAGCGGTACCCGGACCCTGGCCCCCGCCCGGAGGACCTTGGCCCCCGCCTGCCGCCCGCCTCGGGCCGCCGGTCCCCGGCGGAGGCTGGGACCAGTCGGCGGTGCTGGTGGGTCGCCGCATGCCAGCCCCCCTGGGAAACGGCGCGTCGCAGCGCGTCTCTCACGTGCAGATGCCGTCGCCTCTCAGCGTTCCCTACGCTGGTTTCAGATGGATTGCATCATTGCTTCACCAAAAAAAAAAAAACCCACCCAAACCTAATCAAATCAAACCAAAACAACACCCCCCCCCCCAAAAAAAAAAAAAACCAAAACCAAACCACAAACAAACACCAAAACAAAAACAACCAACAACAAAAAAACCCAACTAAAAAAACCCCCACCAAACACAAAAAGACCCATACAATGCGAAATTACGGTAATTTGTTCCCAGAATAAAGTTATCTTGAACTGATTAGGAAAGTCAGTCACTTGAAAACGAGGCAGAAAGGCTTTTTTTTTTTTTTTTTTTTTTTTTTTTCTTAAAGCTTCCCTCTAACGATATCAGCTTCTAAAGTTTTCATTCATATAAACTTTATTAATGAAGATCTTTTATTTAAACGTCAAGGGGATTTGAAATTTAGAGTAAATTATGAAGCACGCATGTCTTGCCAAGTCATGGGTCAAATGCATTTGTGAAAAACTGCTAAAAGAGCATATGGTTTTGAATTTTTCTACAATGACTAGTGTTTAAATAAATTGCTTGTACTGCTTAACTTCATGTATAATTTTGACAGAAATTGGCCTATAGCCTTTTGATATGTAAACATTTCAGGCTTTTATGCGGTATAAAAAGACACTTGCTTTTTGGGATCAGCTAAAGCAGTCACCCTGTAATTCAGCAAACTGGCACCTAGCATTACATTCTTGCTACATTTCAAGTGGCAGCATAAGGGGGGGGGGGGGGGGGGGGGAAGAGAAGGGACATTTCAAAAGCAATGTCCAATCGGAATTCAAAACTGCAAATGAGGTGAGAATGTGCCACTCACTATCTGATTGAAATGGAAAACCATAGCGCTCAGGAGAATTCTGTCTTGTTTTCTAAAAAACAGCAGACGAATCGGTGTAAACGGACTTCAACGCAGCACAGACCTGACGTGCATGTCAAGTTAATGCCTTAGAACAAAATCTGTCTAAAGTACAAATAGGTGTGATAAAGAAAAAACAGATAGCCCTTCTGAATTCTATCAGTTGTTTCTCTTTTACAGACTAAAAAAGTTTACGGTCTGTAATAATCAAATCAGACTTTTATATATGGAATATTGCATAAAATGTATATAAATATAACATAACCTTGTGAACTGCCACTGAGCTAGCTGCAAGTTCACTTGCATTTCACCACTTCCTAAGTCTTTTGCAGTTTTTGCTCCAGCAAACATCCCACTGAATTCAGTCAGTGCTTTGGTTTTTTGGGGTGTTGATTTGCTGGGTTTTTCTTGGTTTGGGTTTTGTGCTTTTTTTTTGTTTGTTTTTGTGTTTGTTTGGTTTTTTTTCCTTGTGAAGAGGACACTAGAACTTGCTAAGGGCTTCTAGATACAGCCTATAAAAGTAGTGGAGTCACTCAGTTTTAAGTCTGCTTAAACTAAAATGGCTTTCTACACGTATAAATCCAACAAGCTACTGAATAAATCCATTTATTACTAATATATCTGTCTCACATAAATAAGTCTCCTAATGTTGATTGGATGGATAAGCCTAGCCCAGCGCTAGACAGAACAGGACCTGGATAGTTGCCTGGTGCCAGACAGCTCAATATGTTTATTTCCTGTGTGCTTTAGCTGGGACTAAACTGAAGTTGGAAAAAAGTTTAAATGAACTATATAATTTCAATCTGTTACTGTAGTAACATTCATATTTATTGTGTATGTCAGTTTGTCATACACAGAGTTCTCAAGATACACTGCCCCTTTTGTTAGTGGTCAGAGGTGATTTTTTTCAGAATCATAACGAGTCGACATAGACACATTCTGTTGTAGACAATTCAGATGCTATAGCAATTAAAAAGTTGATATGGTTTCAGTCTGATGTGACATAACCTAATGAAGAAAGTAGAATCTCTTAAAGGTTTCCATGAATATGAACAAAGACAAAAGAGAGGTTTTCTCATATGTTTTTTTTCAGGTTTCGTATGTATTCCAATAAACAGCATACCTGGCAAACAAAGAGGTAAAACATTAGCAATACAGCAGGAAAAAGACTTTTCATCTGAACAGAGGAATCTACATGTAAACTGTGTAGACCATTGCAAAGAAGTCTCTTTTAAAATAATGCATCTTTTCAAGGGGACAGTGGGAAAAACACTTCAGGTCCTTGACTGCAATTTCAGGATTCAACAGGAGGATGCCCTGCTACTTGGTAATTTTGTTTTCCACCAAATGCAGTCTGGGCAAGATACTTTATTCAAAGATACTGCGATCAAATCCATTTAAGCTCAATGAAGTGGGATGATCTAGACATCTACATTAAGAAAAAGCTTCATGCCAAGGGATGTGCTGTAGATGCTGACGCAGCAGAAGTCTGCTGCACGCACGTGACTGACTCATGTTTTAGAAGTGGCTCTGTATCGCCGTACAGTCAACAGACAAAATTTCTCCTGCAACTTGAACCATACTGTAACAGCGTGCTTACAAGCTTCCAAGGCAAGGTGGCTCCACTCTAACTTTTTAGTATTTTAATTTTTCTCAGTAAGGGAGAGTAATTCTAATTCCCCATGTTATACATACAGTCACATATAACATTGCATAGGTCAATATATAAGTGTACCTAATCCCTATATATTCTGTGCAAAGGCTGTGCTCATTCTAAGGATCTCTTCCTATGCCAGGGTTTACACTAACATAATTACAGTAATTAAAAAAAAAAAAAAAAAGACAAAAGACAGCTTTCCTGATTGCTAAAAGTAAACCATACTAAGACTTCTGTTGTTGATTTACCTTTTTCCAATGACTGAGCTAAGTTTTTGGACCATCATGGAGCACACCGGATTTTAAACCACAAGAGATCCCAAGCACACAGAGATACAAATCAAGACAACAGAGAAATTGTGTGTGGTCAGCACTTATCATTCTACACAAGTATTATTACATTGGCTAAAGCTCTTCTTTGTAGTGTAAACTGTACATACTTAATGCCACCAGAACCTCTCCTTTCTTTGAAAAGGCCCTGGGAGATTACAGCCAAAGTAGCTCTTTATTTGTAATGCAAAGAGCCTCAAAAGGATTTTCTTGGGAGTTAGACCAACAAAATCAGCTTTAAAAATAGGTAAGTCAATTGTACAAAAGATAGCTATTGCATTGTTGTCTGTAACATACACATGATGTATTTTCAAAACTTCTGTATTTTTTTTAGGAGATTTAGAGTTTAAGAATATTATTCTAGTATAATCTAACAGTTTTTACTCTAGTGGAACTAGAGCTGGGGCCCAATTCCACACCTATGGAAGTCTGCTGGTGATTTTGAATCAGAACAGAGAGAGATGATTCTTCCACCTAAAAGTTGTGTTATCATTCCCAAACACCACATAACTGAAACCTAATAGACTTTTTTTTTGAGTGAAGTGTGCCAGATACATATCAATAAGGTTTACAGGTTTTTAAAAATACAGGCAATTTTATTAAAAATGAAAGCCAAAATTTTTTTTTTAAAGGATAATTATAGTAGGGAAATATGTAATGAAGGGTAATGGATTTGAAGAAAGCAAGGCAAATATGCCAGAAGGAATTACAAAATTACTACCTTGGTTAGATATATTTTGAACTAATGAAATAAATAATATCACTATAACCAATTTCAGTGACCAGTGGTTACATTAGACAGATAAAACAGGATCATCCAGTGAAGCAACTGAGGTTGAAGAATTGTTATACTTACCTACTAATGCTCTCAACCTTAATCTAGGTGTCTAGATGAAACCACACCACTGTCAGTCAACTAAATCCCCATCTGAGTACTAATTGATGCATTACGGGGGAAAAACAACAACCCATTGACAGTGAAAGTCATTTGTGGAATTGAATGCAAGATCCAAACCACTGGAGGACAGAAGTAAAAATTTATGTTTATATGATACTATAAAGCTTGTGTTTGTTTCTTTTTGCTATCTCTAAAGCTATTTTGATTTATAATGTTGGTGCATTTAAGAGTTTTGATACCTTTCTGAAAATCATCTGAAAACTTTAAAATTAGATGTGATTATCTTGAAGTCTAGATTAATTTATGGCTATTCCTTCCTAACTAACCACCCCCAAAACAGTACTAGATTTTTAAAGTCCTGCAATATATGTTCACCTATAGTTGACAATTTGAAGCTTATACTTTTTATACTTTTAATCTTATCTAATGAGATAAATAATTTTTATAATTTGGAATTATATAATATTCTGGGGCAACAAGTACATCATCTACTCCCATGAATCAGGACTATTACGCTAGTATTTATGCATGTGCAGCTGTGTTCAAGATGAGACACCGCCCTTTGATTTCATCTTTCTAATTCTTATGCACTGCTTCCGTGCAGTCTAGTCTTCAACCTTTTGGTTTGGAAGGAAACTCTGTTCTTTTATGATAATGTAAATTCTAAGTTTTCTTGATGGATTTGTTCCAAAGTTTTGGTAAAATATGCAAGATCATGGTCTGGGCCCGATGCCTGTTTCAGGAGGTCAGTGTGGTGTGCAGTTAGACATAATTCCAGACCAGGAACTGAGCACAGAACATGATACAGCAGCCAAAAGTCAGGGATAATTCTTCTTCAGAAGTTGTATCAATGACATCTTCTCTGTTTAGGTGCTGACATGGCAAAACATGCTTTTGACAGTGAGGACGAATCGTTACATGACTTTTGCCGTCGGTATTCTCACAGAGCGGGAATAACGACTCTTTCCCCACTCTATCTCTTGCAGTGGATACATCAACACACATCAGCAACTGATTTGAAGACTAAATATGCTCAAAACTTTGCTGGATGGATATCTGGTTTTCTTGGGCCAATTCTTTGCTGTGCTTTAACCTTTAGGAGGTAAATATACGTTAGCTACCATGTTGAGAAAATCCAATGGGCACAAGGCATTTTGGGACAGATTTAACTAAGAAAGTTAGTGCACAAAGAACGTGAATATATGGAGCGCTCTTGGTCTACACTAAATCTGCCCATGGGAAAGCTTTTTGTACTAAGAGTACTTTGAGCCTTTCAGCTATCACATCATGTGTACCATGAGCATCCGCACAGCTAGCTTGAAGAAGACAGCGGGTTGCAGACCTACACCCTACCTTACTGCATGCCTCTAAAGAAAGTCCTTAGTTTCACAGAGCAGGCTTACCATAAAGTAAGCCATGGGCTTTTACCACTTCATGTTCAGAAGTGACCTAAAGATAAGGAAAGGCATGCGATTTAGCAACAAAGGTCTTTCTGAGACTCCAGGTCTTTTCAGAACTTCAACTTTTAGCCCATTAAGTTTCGCTGCTCCAGACCTTTTAACTGCATGTTGGTTACAAAATTTGTAGGTTTGAACAGGGCATGAAGACAGATTTGAAAAAGCAGTCAGTAACGGCAATGTCTACCTGTTTTCATTGCTAATTCAGGCATCTATCTGAAAGACTATCTGCTTGCATACATTAAGGCACTGCAAAACCTATGATGCGTGTCATATGAAGTTCCAGTGTATATATATTTTCTAATATACATTAGACAAAACTTCAAGAAATTTGGAGGAACTTTCAGAACCTTTGTAACCCACAGATTTTTCCAATATATGTATTCTCAGTCTGTCCGAAGCAGGTAGTGCACTGTTTTAGTCTCCTTTGATTGTAAAATATTTTCTTTACAAAGACCTCTTAAGGCATCAGTCACCAGATGACTAATGCTTCAGTCGAGCAATTACAGTTTAAATCCCACTAATTTTAGGTTTTCCTAACCTCAGTTTGCCCTAATTCAGTAAAAGGAGACTGTCCATGTTGAAACATTAGCAGGATCCAGGGAACCCAGAGAATAACTTTAAACAGTTTGTACAAATATTCCCTAGTCTATGCTCTGGCCCCAACAACTAGATTCTTATTTCTAAGATGGTTTGAACATGAACATCAAGCTCTCAAAAGAGCTATGTTGAAAGAAATCTGACTTTCTTGTGCACAGAACGCCTTGACTTCAGAACTGGCTGTGGTTAAGACAAACATGAGCTTAGCATGCCATTTGGTTGCTCTGTTCTCAAAGAGAGATATATAGACAGTCTTCAGATTGTGTTTGATATTTTCTGGACTATATACCACACTTAGTTATGCTGCATTTGTGAAGTCTTGAAGAAGAAGTATCAAGCAGGAAAACCAAAGCATTCTTTTTCCTCAGACGATCCAGGAGTTAGTCTATGCACTGCAATTCCACCAATACATTTATTCCAAAATCATTCTTGATTGAACTGGTTTCATTTCTCTGGCAAAATCCAGAAGGTAAAATCCGGAAATTATGAATTTAACACCACTAATTCTGAACCTGCAGTTGAATTTTCTGCCTGTTTACTGAATAGGGAACAATTCTGTGCTCCGAGTGACTGCAATAATAAAGATGCTGTTCATAAAGAAAAAGAACCATAGGATGTAAGGTCACGTAATTTTTGTATTTCCTTATCCTGTGGATTTCTCAAGCCACAGAGACCCCTCCAGCCTATACAATTCCCCTCTGACCCTCCCTCTGCTCTGCCAGCCTGGCCGCTGTCTACCTATCACTTGAAACTGAGGGCTGATTTCAAACACTCTCAAGCCTGACTGGTAAATCACATGCTTTTCTCTGATGTGTCATTTACAATGTTGATGTAGTGAGATTTAAATGGAGCCTTGCTCTTACAGCTTGAAGAAAAATGAAAGTACAGAAAAGAGTCTATTGTTTTGGCACTAGGCTGCATGTTGCATAGTGATGCATACACTGATAAGAAAAAATATGTTTTATCAGAAACAACTCTGGGGTTTTTCTATTAAAAACAATCATTGCTATGTGGCACTGTATAAACAGGGTAGAGCAAGGGGCAGTAAAAGCAGTTCAGGTCAGGGAAGAAAAAAACACATTTAACATTCATGCCATCCAACACAGGGTTTTAATATATAAGCACATATAAGCATCTATAAGGAAGAGATCATTACATTTCAGGCAAGAAGCAAGTGTCAGTGCATTCAAATTTATAGCACTAACAATCAGTTCAAACAGCAACCATCACAGATTTCTTCCTTGGATGATTCTGGCTTAGCATAATCATGCTGTGCTTATAATGCACCCTGTGAATACAGCAATTCAGAATGCCAATGGCAGAAACCTTCAGATGCAGTTAGTAATACTCAAGTGCTACAGTAACTTCAGCTAATATCACTTCCATATCATTGGTCTATGAACTCTGCATGCTTTGCAAGATTAAAATGTGGTTTGGTGCTCCCAGAGGCGAGAGAGGAAGTTTATGCCGCTGCCTAGCAAAGGTGAGAGCTGAGCTCACCTCCTTTCCCTCTGTTGTCACTTAGTTTTCTAGGGCTGCTCTGAAGCAGGTTAGATGACCCCTGTGTGATGGGTAAGCTGCATGGGGGAGAAGCTAAAGCCCCTAAACAAGCTGCACTGGCACCAAACTGACAGGTGTTGGATTAAGTTTTATTTCAGATTACATTGCAAATACCTTCCTGTGGGATAACTGGCTAATTGCAGGGATAGATGAAAACCACGGGACCTCTGGGGTAATTAAAACTCTCGAGAAAGCAGTACTTACTCTTAGGGAAATTATCTTCTTGTTGACACTGGGCGTAAACCACAGGTCCTCCTATTCCTCCTTCAACAGGGCAGTAAATTGGTTGGCAAACATGAAAAGAGCCAAACACTTTTAATACTATTACAGAAAGCTCTGCTAGACATCCTGCTGTTCAGGGTCCAAAGTGTCACTTTTGTTACTGAATTCTTGTTCTGTACTGACCTTTTAGACCACAGCTACAGTTGTGGTGGTACAACACGTTTTCCAGTAATTTGTTCTACCTCAAGCAAGTTGCAGATTATCAATATAAAGTCAATGTGACCTAATTTAAAATATTCAGACAGCCTTTGTACTAGCTGAGTGCTATGAACCACTGATTGCTGCTTTAACTATGTTTATTTTAGCTAAGCTCAACTGAATTAAGAAAGATTCAAATTAAATCAGAACAAGCCATTCCAGAACTGAGAGAAATAATGCTAGGGCCATATAAAGATTTGCATCACTTCAATTAATCCAACACAGAAAAGATTTAAGAATATTTTAGTTGTCAAGCAGATTGCGAAGAAGTATTTTTGATACATTTTAGGGAAAAGCTTTTGGGGATTACTTTCTGCTAATATATCAGTAGATTATTTCTAAATGCTGAAAGTATCAGAGCTACCTTTTATGAGAAGTGGCCCAAAATTGAAAGAACAGATCTGAACTCTTGAATTTGTGGGTTGGAATGTAATTCTCACACCTATTTATCCAGCCTTGCCAGACTTATTACCACTACTTGAGCCCTAAGAGTGAACCTACTTTTACAACTTTGTTTCCTGATCAGATGCAAAATTGCAATACGTGAATTTTATGGTTTGGGACTAGGCAGAGCCAAAACCTTGTAGAGCACCATTCCACTCAAGACCAAGTATTCTCATCAAGATCACCTAATATCCCAGGTCTTCCATTTGGAACTTTATTTTGTTGAAGACGCTTGTGGGATTTTAACATGATGTAAGCGAAGCACAGCTTAATGCAGAGCCAACACCAGAATCTTCAAACTCTGTCTCTGCCTATTCCTCCCAGTAGCTGCAACTAGTCTGGAAAACCAGTTGATCTAGTGCCAGTTGCTCAGGCAAACAAGTGGTGTTAGCAGTATTTGGTTTCTGAGCATTTTTTTTTTAAAGCAAGCTGTTCATCCCACACACCTTCCAGAAGTTAATTTTTAAGCCCACCAATTTTTTTTCCAAACTATATCACACAAACAAAAGTATTCCTTACACTCTTAAAAACATGGAAATTACAGCATGTAGGACTTTAAACTGAGCCTGCTTGAAAGACATTTGGGAAAAGAGAATACACATTCACTATGAATAAAAGTGATTGTTAACCAATACAAACAAAGGTGACCTAAGCTATTTTTCTTTTTCAAGAACACCGGTATCCTATTGAACACCTTTGCCTCCTATTATACAATTCTGCCTTAGTAATAAAATCAACTGTCTGCAACAGTTTTAGTTTGTTGTATGGTTAATACCAATAATGTACTCAAAATTGATGTTTAACAGAGTGAACTGATTTGTTAGAGTGTTAACAGCCACAGACTTTAACTAATAAACAGATCATTAACTGCTGGTAATAAACAACTTGCCAGGATCATTTATTATTTAAGAACATACTTTGTCTTCAGAAAAGATGGCCCTGCTTAGGTCTATGTATGACACCTTTCTGGCTGTCATTCAAAGTGGGAGGCACAGACAAAGCTACAGAGAAACTAGTTCGCACACACTAGATCAGAATTCATTAAAAAATACTGGTTTTCATCAGGAAGTAATCACAAGAAAAATATTAACTCTTTCCACTGTTCAACAATATGGTCAGCATTTTTACAAAGCTCTTGTTTTTAGTACTGCCTCTACCAGTAACGCGAGGAATCTAATTTCCAGTTCTGATCAAATATTGTAACTTCTTCATCGTTCTTACCATATGGGATGCCACTGCAGCAAGCATTTCCTTCTGGAAGTGGTTCTGTATGGGACATACTATTTGTATGCAAAGAGCTTTTGTAATGGAGGAGAAAGGAAGTTGAAGAGAAAAGCCATGCAAACTTTGTTACAGGAGAGAAAGGAAAAGAGGTAACTTGAAATTATTGATTCTAAAAAAAAAAGAAAAAAAGAGGTTTCTCCTTTGCAAAACTAAGGTGCAGGAAGAAGCTACAAAGTTACAAATAAGTTGTCTAATTGCTCTAGATGATGGCTAGAGATTTGGAAGGAACAGAAGAAAGCCCTTGTCTCCTGGGGATCTCAAAGCTGTTCCATGTATAATAAAACAAAGTCACACAGTAGATAGATTTTGCATGTTGGACAGTTCTAATTTTGTCAATATTTGAAGTGCAACAGGATAGTGCCACTCTAGTTTCCTTCTGGTCCTCACTCATGAAAGGGGTGATGTGGCACAATACCAGTCTGACTGAAAAGCAGACACACCTTCCAAGACTTATTGTTACAGTAAATTTCAGCTACCAAAGCAACCAGCTGGAAGATGCCATAACCTTTTTCCTGCATTACTTCAACAACCTTATTACTCAGTCCCATAAATATATACTCTTATGCTCTGGGTGACAGATAAGAGCAGCTCAATGACAGTTTGCTGATACACAGATTTTAGATTAATAATCATGTAACAATAATTTCTTTTCTAATATCCCCTTAGAGGCATAAGCAAAAATTATGAGAATATTTTGCTAGGTGCACAAATAAACTGCACAAATACCCCAAAGAAGTTACAGGCTGACTGCAAACACAGCCTCAAGGCTGAAGTGGTAATCTTTAACAATTAACTCTAAATTCCTGCTGAGATGTACATATAACACTTTAATAGCAGACAGTTGAAGGATGCCTTCCTTATGCCAGATCCTTTACAGGTGAAGAAATATCTTTTAAGAAAAAAATTTCACTGTAATTTTTTTACATCCCCATGCAAGCCAGGGAGAAGGAATTTTAATATAATAATATAATAATTCTGACCTTAAACCAATATCACAAATTGGCTATTACTTGCACTAAGAAACAAAACCTGTATTTGCATGCTGGTTGGAAAAATGCTTCCATTTAATTGCTTGTGGAAGAAGCACACTTTATTTATAGACATACTGTGCAGGAGGAAATTTGGCTTTCCTACCATATAATAAGATGCATGGCGCTCTGCCAGGATGCTGGCTATCCCAGGACATTTGGTGTTCCATATACCAAGAATGTGGAATTGCACTGCCTATAAACAAAGAAGGCTTTTTTTTCTAAGGATACTTTAAGACATGCTTTTTCTTGGATGCAAAAGTGATAAACTAATGCAACATTTATGTAGTTGCAAAAAGATCTTTCTCTAGTATCTTTATAACCACTTGGTTTAATTAGCTAATGAGGAGCTAAAACAGATTACTTGCCACTCTTCCTTTTTCCATTTATGGAAGATGCTGAAAAAACCTCCTGTCTTTTATGGGTTTTGGTTATAATTCTTAAAAACCAGGGTATTACTTACACAAATACTTCCAATCAGCAGGATGACACACATAAATAAGGATCGCAAGACTGGGATTTACTAATCTGTCAGAGTCAGTGTATCCAATTAATTCATCTGTTTGTTTAGGTAGGAGGTTTTTTCACTTTATTATCTTCAGTCTCTTTGACCACAAGGGAGAGAAGGCCATGGGAGGGGGAGTGGAGATAGATTTTTGAAGGGGAGCCATAATTAGCTCAATTCTTGGCCTGAGCTCAGGAATGTTGTTACTGCTAAATAGCTCCTTAAATGGAATATTTATAAACTAGAGGCAAAGCTGTAATGTTAGAAGAGAAGAAACCCCAAACCAAAATAAATTTAGATGCACAAGCCCTAGGTTAATGCCCTGGTATGATGACATAATCCAACCCAAGGGACAGGGAATGAAGAAACGTGTTACTGACCGTAAATCAGCGCATTGCACACAGACCTTTGGCACCCCGTGGAGGGGATCAGGACCTCAGAGTCTGGATCCACCCTGAAGGTCCCTTGAACAGCACCTGGCTCTCACGTGGGGGCCACATGGGTCCTTCCCAGCACCCTGTGTGCCTGCCCAGCGGGAGCCTGCCTTGCCCCACAGCCACAGCACTGCTGGGCTGCCCTCCTCCCTCCTCAGCAGCCACCCCACACAAGCTCCTCATGAGGGATTTCTACCCAAATGGTGGTAACGAGAAGCATGTGCCCAGGAGTGGGCAGGCTGCATTCTGCCTGGTCTTGCAGTCCTCTGGCAGCAGGCGATAGGGCTGGGGTCTACGTCAAGGCATCTTCCAGCTATCCTGTCGGAGAATCACAATGTATTTCACATCACACCCACATGGCCATGCCCTGCTGTGCCCTGGATCCAGCACTGTTTATCCAAAGCAGATTTAACTTTTATATCACACACAAACTACAGGGCCCAAACCAGGTCCCATGGAAGTCATCTGAACTTAAATAGGGACAAGTTCAGGACCACAGCTACTTTCCAAGTAAAATAAATCATTAAGCTATGATGCAAAGAATTTGTGCTAGGCCTCCGCACAAGACTGAGTTTAATCATTGCAGATCAGGGTATTTGGGGACAACATCTATTTTGTAACTTCATAAAAAAAATCAAATAAGTGAGCCATGGCCTGTCCAAAATTTAAAATTATTTTCCACATTTAAGAATTTCTCATAGACAACTTTGCTTGCACTGTAATATCCCAAGGAAGCTTGTTAAATGGCTTTCCAAGGCTATATGATCTTTATTAAAAAATTGTAGCACTGTCTCCTGGACTAAAGGAGGAAAGGAATAATCTATTTTTCAGATCAAGTTCTTGAAGGCTTGCAATAGTGGAAAATAAATCTTACAAATTCTCTCTAAATTTCCATTCAACATTTCCTGTTCCAAACGCAGAGACAGTTCTCTCCTAAAGACGCTGCAGTGCATTCATAAATTGCAGCAATACTGTTTCCTTGACAAATCCCTCTCAAATCCAATAAAAAAACTTAATGGGATTAACTGCTTGGAAATTTAGTTGAAAAGTTTAGTTTAATAGAGCAAAACCAAGTACGTCAATATATTAAGAGTGCAAAACAAAGTATGGGGAAATGGAAAGCAGAGAAAGAGAGAAGCAACATAGAGATAGAATAGAAATGGCAGAGAAATAGACAAGCAATTTTTGCACCTGGATGCAAATAGCTGTGTGAGAATTTGATCATGAAGTGTACACACCATGCTGCATGTAGACCGTGCAGGTAGAACCCCTAAAGGACTCTGGGGTGCTGGAGACCCTCAGCCCTCATGAGGGTGACCCGAGGCTCCATAGTTGAATCCCAACAGGAGAAAAGAGCTTTCTCCTGGTCACATGAAACAGATAATATTATAAGGTTTTGTTTGTCATTGCTGCAGGAGTTGGCCTGGCCAGCACAAACAAGACTGTGGTGAATCTTCATTGACAACAGTGGCCAACGGTGCTGGGACACCCCATCACTTCTTTCAACACCTTTGTATGCAGGAAGTACATGTTGGGGTACAGAAATACAATATACCTTTTCTGAAATGTATATACATACAGGCACACGCGTACGTGTGTGTGTATATGTGAGAAAGTTTTTTCCTACAGCTTTTCCCTTGACCCTTTTACTTGAGATGCAAAATTCATGGAGGGAGGAAGCAGACAGGTGGTGGGAAGTGAAAGCCTGCTTCCTAATTGATTTTTGTGAAACTTAAAAACCAGCACAATGAACTCAGCATTTCTGACTCGCCCCAAGGAACTATTGTAATAAATACAGTAGGTAGGCCTTTGCGTGGGCCAGAGAAAATGATCAAAACCCTGTAGCCAACTCTAGTTTGGCACTGCCTACACTACAGCTCCAATTTTAAAAACAAGCCATAATTACATTGGTAGAAAAATCTTAGTAGAAAAGAAGAAAAGCATCTTGTTTGGAGCCAATTCTACTCAGATATTTGAATTTATAATTCTTTAGCAAGAAATTGTTCTTAGACCTTTTTTTGTTTCATCTGTTTCGCTTGCTGATTCCTTGAAATGAACCACAAAAAAAGACAGAACTGCATGACTGGAATTTACCGCATAGCTGTAAAAACTTTATCTGATTCAGATACTTAAAGTATAAATAGAATGTGGTGGGACCGTGAGCTGAGTTAAATATTGATTGGTAAAGTATAAACATGTACAGATGAATAAATGCTGAAACAATAACACACTGTAGTAATTTATGATTTTTCCAATCAAAAGTTATTTCCGAGCTATTTTTGTATTTGAAGACAAGTATGTTCCTGCATGTTTGTCATTTGCAAGGCTGTGCCTTTTTCCGAGTTTCTTGTTGGTTGCCATTCATGCTACATGAGAAACCACCTCGGGCACATGGTATTGGTTTTATCCTCTTATTGGAGAACAGAAAATATGTCTTGCAGGAACAGATAATTAGTTTCTTAACATTCTCATTTTTTTGTAAACCCTCTCATTAACAAAAATGATCCTAAACACTTTTCACCGTAAAGGAATTGAAGCATCTCAAAATATGCTTCAAATGAATCTATTATCCCCATACCCTCTCCCCACCCATTCCTTCACCACTCCGCCGTTCCTGTGCAGCTCTGCACACAGAGCCAAAATGAAAAGATTTTTCCTGTCATGATGTATGACTTCAGAATTTTCCTACTTTAAAAAAAACAAGTGCTGCAAACAGAGATCAGTTTCAAATTATCCAAATAATCTTATGCAATATTCTGCTAATGTTTTCATGTGTTATATTCTTAGATACAGAAATACTTCAGGGCATACATCTATATTGACCATATGAACACCTTGTTCCCCTAGCTCGCCTACGTTTTTGTGGAGGCTTTCCACTTTTGAAGTCAATAGTGTGGGTCTTAAATTTGGAGCTGAAAACAAAGATCTAAAAATCTGTGTTTTGTACTTATAACTAAATATAGTTAAATATATTAACTATACATATTTATGTAAGTTTAAGTTTTTTAATCCATGAACTTTATAGGAGATAGAGTCAGCCTCAAACACTCAGAAGTTCTGGTGTTAAAGTCCAGTTAAACTTAAAAACTGGAATTCTCAAAACTTTTGGCCTTGACCTTTCCCTTCTAATTTTTAAGTCTTTAGGGCTTAGACTTGCATGTTTTCTCCACAACCACAAGAGCTAAAAACATTGCTTTTCAGTGAAAGCTGAGAATCACAGGTAATGAGATGTCTCCAGGAGCTGGCGTTTTAAGGAAAAACACCAAACGTCATGAGACTCGTAATAAAATCATGAGTGTTGGAAGCACTGTTACAGTCTTGCTTTCAGAATACAATGATACCTGTAAAACACAAAATAGGGCATGCTAAACCAATTCTTTTCATAATAATACCTCTACATTTGGTACTTACACTGGTAGGCTGAGGATTATATGGCTGTTTTTTCATACCACAGCAATTTACAGGGCCATGACAACAAACTTCAGTTGCTAAAAACTAAATATAAATTAAAAAAATTGAGGAAGGAAAACAGACTTTTTCTTTAATATGATTCTTGTTCCTTCTGACTACGGGTTCAATCTGACTTTTCCTCTTAAAGCCTTACCTTACATGACCTTTTTATGGTAGGGACCACAGAACTTCTTCTAAATGGAGAAAAGTGCTTTGTGGGTGGCAACATTTTCCCAGAAAGGGAAAAAGTTGCAAGTATCAAATTAGAAAAGTGAGGAAAAAGACATCACACATTTGGAGTTCTACAGGCAATAAATTTATTGTCAATAGTCAGGTTCAAATAGCATCATCTGGGGAAAAATTCCCAACAGACCCACAGTGTGGATGAGAAAATAATTTTGATCACTTGAGTTCTGACATTTTTATGAATTTAATTTAAGGTGGCAAGAAGAGACCTAGTAAAAATGGCTGAACACCTACCAAAGGGAAAAAAAACAAATAACCCGAAAGAAAATGAAACACTTTTTTTAGAAGGAAAGCTTTCATGGCTGTTGATGTGTTTTTAGGTTCCAATATAAAAGTATTTGTAGCAACATTTCAGTAGGGGGACAATAAGAAAAAACAGTCACAAAAACATTTCAAACAGTCTGACCCAAATTACTTTTAAATGAAGGGTGACTTTGTAGTCTAACCTGAGAACCAAACAAGGTAATTGGGGCTCTCAGTTTGATAATATTTTTTTGTGACTTTGAGCAAGTCAAGTGATTTAGTATTAACCATTTTTTAAAGCCCACATTTGCAGAGATAACATAGTTATCTGCTGAGAAGAGATCTGATGCTTTCAGAAGTACACCCAGCCTTCTTTTCTAGCACTGCCTTTGCTCCTTAGAGGAAGCTGTACTTTGAAAAAAATCTTGTATTTTCCTGTCCTTCCTTTTTCTCCCATCTCCCATTGATATGTGTTTAATGGGATATTGCAGGAAGGAAAAGATCCTAAGCGGTGTATTTGAGATAAGGGGCACTCTTTGGCCAACAAACGATAACCACGTACTGGGCTGTGCTAGCCAATACCTGTGCAGGTCAATGGCTGGGGTTATTCCTCTCCCTTAGGCACAAGTGTGATTGCACAGAGAGTGCAGTGTCCAATTTAACGCTCCTCAGTATGAGCAAGACATTGGAACTAATCCAATGGAGGGCCACCAAGACTGTTAGGGAGCTGAAGCACATGATGTACAGGGAGAGGTTAAAGAAATTGATCTATTTAACCTGGAGAAAAGGAGGCTAAAAGGAGATCTAACTGCTTTCTTCTGCTTCATAGTGGGTGGTTATAAAGGAGGTGGAGTCAAGCACTTCCCAGAGGTGCACAGAAGAGGCCAAAAGCCAATAAACAAAAGTTGCAAGAAGTGGCATTTCAGTTAGATATTAAAAAAATATCCTCACAAAATACTGAATCGTATTGCCCAGAGAGATTGTGACATCTGCATACCTGGACATCTTCAAAAGCTGACAAAGAACTGAGAACCTAAATTGGCTCTCCTTTGAGTGGTGAATTAGATCAGATGTGATTTTCGTTAATAAAGTCTCCATTTTTACCCCCAAGATAGAGGTTTGTGGACTTCGTGGTTGGTTGAACTTTTTGTCTTTCAATTCCATGCCATTAGAACAATTTACTTTCCACATTTTTTCTCCTTTGAAAGCATCATGATGGCATTTACTCTTAATGTTACTACTGAATTTAATGTGCTTCCTTCACTGCAGTCCAGGGTGTGATGGTGACTTCTACAGATATACATAAGCAAGATTTAATCTATCGTACTCATGACCTACTAGCATATTAGTTGCAACAGCACAGAGCTATTCACCTTTTTCCTCAAATGTCTGGTGTCATTTATGATGCTAGATTTTGCAAACAGATTGTTTTGTATGCTACTGAGACTGTGCATAGTATCCAAGCTATCTGTTTTGGGTAAGTTTGCATGAGCTGTAACCACACATTTGACTGACAGGTGCTAACAAAATTGTTATGGCACTAACTTGAATAAAGATCTCCCACGGGGAGTGCTTAACAAATGGGGTCCCTGTGTCTTTGTCCAGAAACAGGCCCTTAGGCACCAGGAATAAATAAATAAGTGCTATTGTTATAAAGCACTGGCAGTGCAGCATCTTTGTGTGTAATCTTCAGTTTTGCTTACTAATTGCCACGGCAACACATGCTGAGTACTTACAACAGTTGCTATCATGACACTTTGCTGTTCCGCCTTCTCTGAGGTATCAAAAGCTATCAGAATATTTTCTCAGAAGCCTTGGGAAGCCCAGGAGCTGTGGGCAAAGACTCCATATCCTCTGAGAAACAAAGCACGTGCCATTCCCCAGTTAAGTTCTTGATGTGGCCATCAGGAAGAATGTCTTTAAAAAAAATCAAGAAAAAACAACGAAGAAAATTAAGCAAAAGCACCTGAAGAATTGAGACGCACTGACTAAGCAGCTGAGATTATTTCAGGAAGGTGGTGGACTAGCCAGCCTAGCAAATTACTATTTTTATTGCTCAAATAATACACACCCTCTAGTTATGCCAGTCCTTGGGTTTCCACTGGATGGAGCACTGGATTTGCATCTTGACAACTGCAGCAAGTGAGATTTAAACTGCTTTTGAGATCCTGGGTAAGCAATCAAATGCATTACTTCTGTACTAGGACATGACCTTCCTGTGCCTTCTGCAGTGACTGTTCTTGTGCAAGGCACCACACGATAAAAGATGACAGCACCGGTCCCAGTGCAACACAATTATCAGATGATGTGCAACTCCCCAGCCAAAACAGAAGGCCTTGTCATCCAGCTGTACTAGCCCCCGTGGCATGCTGTTCAGTCACTCATACATCTAAATTCATTGTTGTATGTAATTGCAAACATGATTCCCATGTACTGATTTTGTGTGTGAAAGTAGCTGTTAGAAGTCTTGAGCTATTGCAGAGATGGGGTTCCAAAAATTGTCAGACAAACCAACTAAAATTGTCTGGTGTACAGAAACTATTGGCATCACAAGATGCTGTTAAAGCCCCACATGAGCTGATGCTGAATGTAGGACGCATGCCTGGCTCTATAGAAGGCTGTAGACCAGTTAGCATAATTTCACACCAGTACTATCAAGTGACCATGAATCCTTGTTTTCAGTTGGGGGGTCAATTCTGGGGCAAGGACTTGCAGTGCATTGCAAGTGTATGAGGCACACCGAAAGGTGGTTAGTGCACCAAGTTTCTCTAAGTTGTAGACAAGCTATGAGTTACTGTTGATCAGACTGGATTTTGTCTGTTTTGCTGACTGTCTGTCCAGAATTTCCTGAGCGAATGAATAGCGAGCCATTTTCTCAAGTGAATAAGTCAAAGCAGATTCTAAGATGCTCCACTTTAGAAATTACTATGATCACTGGATATAAAAAACCTCTTTTCTTGGTAAATAGTGGCTTTTCTTAAAGGCATAATTCTGAGTATCATTTTACTCTTGGTGATTATTAAATTTTCACATTTCGACACCTTAACAATTGACCTTGATCAAGGTTTTGAATTGCCCGTCATATGAAAAAAGCTTTAGACACCAAGCAATTATTTAGTGATAGCTATCAGGATAAATATGCACTGAAAAGAAAGATAGAATGAGCGCACATCTCAAATAGCAAGTGCAAAAAATATAATCAAAGTCAAAACTTAATTTGCATGTGTCCACAACTGCTTTATAACTTTTTCCTCTTCAATTTCCATGTATCGGAATATACTGAAGGTAAAATTTAACACTTCAAAAGAAAATTACATCTTTTCAATAGCTATCATGAAAAGATGAGGAGCCGAAATCTAATGTCAAATCAAATTAAAGCATATTATGGTGCAAATTCTATTTGCATTTTGCACATTTTAATACCTTGACCATTTACAAGCTAGAGACACAAAATTCCACTTACACCTACTTCTGAAATCAAAGAAAAAACCACAATGTACTTGCTTCTTTTCACAAGCAACTATGTTGTATTCAGCTGGAACCAGGATACTAGTTAAATTTGTTATATTAGAAGAGTGTTGATTACAAACTGATTTCCTGACCCTTTCTTTATTAAGTAAATGTTTATCAAAACTCAGACAGAGATCATTCAAGGTGAAATGAAAACTTTGAAACTGCTTAGAAAGAATTAACGCACAGAAAAGTCCTGTCTATGTGTCAAAGAGGTTTTTACATATTTGTCATTACAGCAGGAAAAGCAGCAAATATCACTCACTGGACACCATAGATCAGCACAATATCTGTCTATAGACCAGTAGAAAACATCCCCTCTTTCAAATAGTACATGGAGTTGATATTTTTGTTCTATGATTTATTAAGGTATCAGAAAGGCTGTTCTCATGGTGTTGTCTTGCATTTCAGTTGACAAGAACTATGTCTCTGTTTATTTGTTTCCCTGTGCAGGAAGCTTAATGAGCCCCATGCCATCACTAAGTTGTCATTTGCAAAGTGACAAACTCAGCAGTATTTAATAAAACATTTCTACTTCCTGTGGCTGTAGGAAAAGCTCAAGTGCATGTCTTGAATAGCTGGTGCAGCAACACATGAGCATAGAGAGAGCTTAAAGCGGGTTAAACTCCTTTCACCAGCGAGGTGCTGCCTGCACCCATTGACCTAACCGGAGCAACTAACATGATCAAGTGGGGGACCGGACCACAGGGTCAAGCAGCACAGGTCTGCATGCATTGTGGTTAGAGGACACCAGGTTCCCTTAGACCTACCCCATCTGCAAGACATCACAGAGCAAAAAAGACTAAGTCCTGCTCACTCTATGTCACAGCACATGCAAAACTATCAGGCTACAAGGCGAGGCAAGGCCAGACTCCTCCTTGACTCTGCAACATGTGAGCTCTTCCTTCTAAAGACTCCTCCCCCACCCAGCCTCCCTTCCCACACTCCTCAGGGCTATTTAACCACTTTTTGGGAATGAGCTACAGCTGCACATCATCCATGTCAATCAACCCACTGCCTGCATTCCTCTACAAAAGAACAATTCTTTTGGAGGCGAGGCAGTAGAACCTGACCCATGGTTAAGCCTTGTTGCAGCCTGATAGTTTTGCATGTGCTGTGACATAGAGTGAGCAGGACTTAGTCTTTTTTGCTCTGTGATGTCTTGCAGATGGGGTAGGTCTAAGGGAACCTGGTGTCCTCTAACCACAATGCATGCAGACCTGTGCTGCTTGACCCTGTGGTCAGCTACATCTGAGCTCTTCCTTCTCAAGGCTCCTCCCCCACCCAGCCTCCTTTCCCACACTCCTCAGGGCTATTTAACCACTTTTTGGGAATGAGCTACAGCTGCACATCGTCCATGTCAACCAACCCACTGCCTTTGAAGCAAGGCCACAGCTTCATGTTATCAATGCTAATCAACCCACTGCCTGCATTCCTCTACAAGAGAACAAAAGAGCAATTATATATTTTTATGCTATGGAGTTCTCTATCTTGTCATAACAGCACATAGCTCCCCTTAAAGTCCAGACAAGTGGAGAACTGGAAAGCATTCAGTATAGTACCTCCATACCCATCAGCATACATACATATGCATATCTATCTGTCTATCTATATGTATATGTATGTGTTTAAGACTTCTGAGGACGCAGAACAGGGCTCTAGGCAAATGTGGGGCGTGGGACACCTGGACTCCAGGAACATCCTTCACTGAGCTCTCCCTGCAGTCTTGAGAACATCAGTCCCTGCCCATCCTGTCCCAAGTGCAGGCTGTATCTGAAACTCAGTGGTTGTTGAGGTGCTTCTGTGGTAATTCCACCAATATCCAATGGTCACCCTTTCTCCTTGTCACACAAGTTACCTCTGACAGAGAAACTTCCCCTTCACTTCTCTGGCCAACTCCAATTTTTTTGAATTCTTGCTTTTGGTTGGGATTCAAACAGTAGTGAAAAGTGCAACAGACAGTTGCATCTCTTTAACAAGAGAAGTGAATGTAGGAAAACCTTTTCCCAGGTACAGTAGTGACTTATCTCTTCCGATATTTTCTCTGAGACCAACCAAAACCAGATGCTGTAAAATAAGTGTGTAAACTTCGTATTACTTTCATACTGTGCTCAGAGCAACTTGCTCCTCACTGAGTTTCTGGTGACTTAAAAAATTAAAGTTATCAACTCTCTTTTCTTTTAAGCCTCAGTCAATGTAACTGCAGGTACTTGCCCTGCTTTGACAATTTGCAGGTGGGAGTTTCACGGTCACACCTCTGGCATGCACCACTTCTGAGTCACTTTCTGAATTACGGAGGCTTGGTTTTAGCTAGTTGAAGCCCGGAGAGGGCCAAGCTCTGCCTCTGGGGGGTTATGCAGTTGCAAAGCAGGCCCAAGATGCTGGGATAGCCAGCCATAAAGGATGCAGTGGACATGCCCAGGGCTGGCACACTGGGAACAAGGAGGCGTACTTCTAGGTTGGGTCCTGAAGTTCCCTCCTGGGACTGTGCCAGATCTCTCCAAAGGAACGAGACAGGATCTCACCAAGACAAGGAATTCACAGATGTTTTTCGCTCCTTTCCTTTTGAGGCCCAAATGATCTGACCAAGAAAAAAGGCTTATTTTGAAATGAGGGATGAGAAGGCTTCACATTATCTATTTTTCTAAAACCTCACTGTAATGGGCCACTAATAAACATAATTCACGTTTTTTAGATTCCACCCCAGTTCTCTTTAACAATGTTCTGCTTCTGTCAACTGAACTGTCCTTTGCAACAAGCCATCTCATTTTACTGGTCCCAAGCAATGAATGAAGATTTAGCAAAGGCTATCTGCAGGATAGCATACAGCCGCACAACACACAACTTAATATTCATACTTTGCATATGTTAAGACTTATCATCCATCTATCTTTATTCTCACTTTTGCCCATTGATTTGTTGGATAGGTAGGTTTAATTCACTTAATCCCTGCCTGTCTCAGTGTCTGTGACTATAAAATAAGACAATGAGGGGAGGAGAACAGCATGACCTACTACATGATCTGTAAGTCTTACAGACAATTCCCGATATCAGTAGGAATTTCGCTGCAGAAAGAATGGCAGAATCTGCTTATGATGCTTAGCTGGATCCTTCACTATGCAAGCAAGGCACTCAGGTAAAACTCTATAAAGTTACACCATTACAGGAAACATTCAAGTTCAAGAATTTGTCTTCCTAAACTGATTTGTTAGAGGTTGTTTTTGTTCATTTTCACCAGTCATAAGAATTGTTTCTAAACATTTAAAACTATATAAACCAACTTCTAATTTAAAACACTCCTGCAGAAAAAGCGCACCAGGAAAACAGCTGTTCCATGCACAATTGTGACACAGTGACTTACAATGACTAATTAATGAGAACACCTGGAGTATCTTTCAGAGCTAAACTGGAAACAAAATACTGGAGATTAGGTTTTCAAGCTACTGGTGGTCCTCACTAATCTCTTTCAGGTGTAAACCACAGTGTACGTGGAAAGCAAAATCTGACTCATTCCTGCGAGACAGGAGGTCTTCAGGCTAATAATTGCAGCATGTAGTTTCCATAAAATTTACGAGGTTGGCTTTAAATTTTAGTAGTGGCAGGCCTGTAATAAATGCCAATGAGGTCCATCAAAATGAGTATTTGTGTGTGTCCTCATAAAAATAGATCAACCTTTTTAACAGACTCCATGCAGAGGAATTTGTATAATTACAACACATATCTACAGCTTTAGAGTCCTTTCCACACCAAAACTAACATGCTAAGTCATAAATACAGAGGAAAAATAAACACAGGAACATAATAAAAGAGATTTGGTTGGGTTAAGTCGTTCTGTCTCAGCTGCCATGTTGTAGCTAACAGAGTTTCCACTAGGGGTGGGCAAAGGGATTATTTTCCCTGTTTGTCAGCTTCCCCCTCACCTTTGCCTCTTGCACTCTTGAGGATGGCAAGCGAGCCTGTTCACATAAAGGAAAGGAAAGGGAGAATCAGAAGGGAGGAAGGGTCCTGCCACACATAGGTACATTAATTCCCGGACCATGCATTAACTCTTATCATGCTGGTCTTGATGGAAACACTCAACAAAGAATGAGAGATGCAAGACAGTCCAAAAAAAGGACAAATTAAGTTTACATCTTCTGCATTATGTCTATAACTTGCCAGTTCTATGGTCACAGCTGAATTGTCAACTCCAAGTAATAAAATATGGTTTATGTATGAGATTCTCCACCATGCCAAGTTTCCACATAGTTCAGCTGAAGTGGAGGGGAGGTTATGATTCACTGATTCTCTCCTCAGCCCAGCCACAGTTTCATCCTGATGAATTATCCACCAGCAGGGAAGAGTTGGAGTGTTATGTGTCACATACAATCCTCATCCAAGCCTACCTCTGCTGCCAGGGGCAAGAGCCATGGAGCATGGAAGCAGGGTTTGGGGTCAGGGCGGGGTGGGGGAGAAGCCAGGGAAAATGTTACTTGGAGACCTGGATGCATTTTAGTATAGTGCTCTCCTTAATAAGACTAGAGACAGAGTTTTATAGGTGTTCATACACCTCAAAACACAGATGGGCATTTAGTGAGATTTTAAAAAACTCCTATGACATTTACAGGAGTTAAGAGATGTTAAAAGCTCAAGAGGCACCTCTTTACACCTTTAGATTCCTGAGTATTTTTAAAAGGTTTGGTCTGAAAATCAGCCAGTGCTTTCCAAATTGGGCTTGTTTTTTGAATAATTTGAATAGCCATAGCATTGCATTTTTTCTAATGTACTTAATGAATTCAACTTTTGTGTAACAGCCAGAAAACAGAGACTAAGCATGGAACTCAGTTTGATTTATTTTAGGCATCTGAAAATAAGGTACGTGAATCTCCTCAACAAGTTGCTGATCTACCTATAGTCACTGGAGAGAGCAGACACCTCGGAATGGGATGAGTCGACCCCTGGAGATGCCTGTCTCTCTTCCTTGACCACAGAGGGAACATAGGCAACAAGCTCAGATTAGACTCCTAATTCGTAACAGCTGAAGCCAGATGAGACGAATTCCTCCTCTCCCAGTGACTTAGCCAAAGGCGTACAGAAGACAATGGGAGAGCACAACATCGAATTCAGACTCCCAAAACTCCAGCCAGTGTTTAATCACTGAACTGAACTTTTCACTTGAGAGGAGGTGTCAAAGGCTTTTGCCAAAACAATTCCAATTTATACATGACAGAAAACAATGAAAGTTGGGCTGACTAATAAGTACAGAGTTGGGACTGGAGGGTGCAAAAGGGAGATACCCAAGCTCAAAGCCTTTCCCCACAAACCAACCAGTTCACGACAGAAGTGGCACCGCAGATGTGCGCAGGCTGCAGCCACCCAAAGGAAGAGCTCTGCTGATGGAGGAGCGGGACTGCTCAGACGTGGGTCCCGACAGCAGGAATCCAAAAGCAAAACAACTTCCAGCTGACCAGCCATGCTATTTTCTCCCACTACGTATCTATCTCAATACCCTGATCAAGGTCAAAAGGCACACGTTTTTCCCTTAAAAATATAACTGTTAATAATAAGGAAGAATAACTAGTTTTCAACTACTTCAACAGTCCTGGTGATACTCTGAAGTTCTGCAGCACAGTGCAATGCTAACTCACAGTGAGGCACGTGAAGGAACAGCTCTTACAAAACAGTGTAGACAAATATTATTTGTATTAAAAATTTGTTTTATTGAAGTATTCACTTTTTTTCATTTTTCTCATTATATCTTATAATTTTGTTTCTCATTCTGATCAGGAAACTATTCTCTCACTAATAAACTCTGAATCTTATGGGGAAAAGGGTTTTAAACAAACTTAAGAGATGTTCTTTTCTTAAGTGTTCTTACACTGCCTTTCAGCTTTTAAATAATAAAAAGGTGCCCAAAACATGACTTATTACAAAACCAGCTGATTAAAAAAGCATTTACTTCAAAAGTTGCAGTAGAAAGATGTCAACTGCTTCTAGTGGTTATTAAAGTATCATCACTACACACTGTCCCCTGCTCTCAGTGAGCTGTGTAACTTCTTGCCGTAACACCTCTAGGCCCCCTCTTGTCCTCCCTCATGCCTTTTAAATGACATTTGAGAATACAAAGCAGCTGAGCCCCTACAAGAGATACAAACTTTGGCCCTAGTGGTGAAGTCAGTGGCAAACCTGTAGCTGGTCGGTCAGGCCAGACTTTCACTCCAGCGCAGTTCGTGGGACCCTGGGCAGAGCACAGGCACAGACGTACTACGGACATGTCCTCCAAGACTGGGGTCTGATGGCAGCTAGGTGACTTAGCCAAAAAATCTTCTGAACAATTATTATGGTCTCACTGTGATCGCAGAGGTTCAGTGTGACATGCAATTACTTTTATTCCAATCAGAAAACCAGCAACCAACAATGTCATGTCATTTGTGTTTCAGTTTTACTTGTGCCTCTCTATGGCTTGGACCTTCTTGACACTGTTGGTCACTGCAGTACCCAAACAACACCCATTCAAGGTGCAACTGCACCCTCGTGTCCCCAGTCCATCCTTGCAAACAGCTGGGAGATTTACTCATCTTTTAACTTTCCGCTTGGCAGTTTGATGCACAAAAGCTCCAGCAGAGGTTGTGCTAGCTACCGTCAGCACATAGGAACGGGCACTGCCCCAGAGGGCTTACAAAAAATTAGGCAGAAAGCTGTCTAGAAGACAAATTAGTATTTTGCTTTCTGACCCAAACAGCTATACAAAAAGTTACGGTCTTGTGGGTTTTTCCATAAGAAGAAATCAACAGTCATCAGGTGTTTCTTTGACCGACCTGAGGAACCTGTAAAGCAGCTGCGCCATGGGCAGCCAGCAGTGCAGGAGTCAGCACTCCAGAATGTTGTGCCCAGCTAGCGCTTAGCTGAAAACCTTGTCTGTCCTCTCCACTTCTCGCTGACCCGACCCTGACACTTGCTTTGGCTGACAAAGCCCTGGGCATTTATGCCTCTTCTCCTAAGTTATTTGTCCTGCTTCTGATTCCCAGACGCACAACTGTCAGCACCCTGGACCATCCCTGTTCTTTGCCCAAGTGCTGTTTCAGCAACCTTTGTCCACATTAATTCCTGAATAGCCCTTATGCTGCCGTGGCAGTGGCGTACGAAGCAGAGTTCATTACAAAACAGGATTTTAACCCAGGTGTCCATTACCTGCGCGATGATGCTCTGGCGCTTGCCTTTAGCCCGAGCCTCCTGGCTGTTTGGTATGGGAGGGTGACTACTCACTGATTTCACTCCCTTTCTTTTGCTATCTTTTCGTAATTAATAACAGAAGTAACACTGGGGCATGTCCTAAGTGTGCGTAAAGAACGGTATCCATTTTAATAGCTTTATATCCAGAACAGATTGGGCTTAATTAAATAACTGTTATAACTTTCACTTCTTTGTACCATTCTAGCCACTCGCAAGCTGCAGTGATTGCTGTACGTGCCAAATCATCACACTTCGGTGCAGCTGCTGCATCTCTGAGGCAGAGATTTGCTTTCCAACATATTCTGAAGCTCAGCGATGGTTCAATAAAACAGCTAGCTATCTCTCCAGACTCTAGATTTCTTTTTATTTTAAATACTTCTACAAGTAACTGAATATTTATCTGATTTTTTTATTTAAATGCTTGGCATTTTTCAAGAGATTTGGAGGCTTTTGAAAGGTACCTGGTGACAAACCTGACAAGAGTAATTGTATTCTGTCTGGAGAGCAAAGCAGCGAGGGCCAGCTGCTTCCACCACCAGGACCATGGGACAAACCAGGGTAAGAAGCGGCCAGATGCCTGCAACCCCAGCAGTGGATTATCCCCTGCAGCTGCCAATGCAGTGCCAAGCTGTATGGTCCTTTTTAGTCACACAGGCTTTGGACATGAAACAGTGTAACGGAGGAAGGAGGAGGAGAGGAGACCTGGTGTCATGTCAAACAAGTTGTACACACAAGCTATCAGCGTTGATCGCTTACAGCCTGTGCTGCATTTTAGCAAGTGAGCTAAGATGAAAGGTTTTCTGTTCCCATTGGAAATCCTCGGAGCCATCCATTCAGCCTATCATATGTTCACTATCAGTAACTGCTCTTCAAAGCTGAACAAAAACTACTGTGCTGCATAAAATTGACAAAGTTAATCATATGCAGCATGTTTCCTCTACCATAAATATTCCCAAACACCATTTGTTTCTGGATTTCACTGTTCTCTTAACTAAAGAACAGCTACATTATTGTTTCATCTGTAGCCCAACTGTTTTCCTTATATTTTTACCACTAAATTGAATCTACTGCCAGTAATCTAATTTACATTTAAAATGCACAATATGCCAACATGACCAGACTTCAATAAAATTTTTACTAAAACTCATAAATGCCTTGATTCTGGTGTTTATAGAAATTTTAGACTGTTCATTCCCTGAATGTTATGTCGCTAGCATCCTGAAATCATTCCCATATGAAATAAGAAACATTCCTAGCTTCATGCTGCGTCAGGAAATACAGAATATATTGTCACTAGCCATTGCTGACAAAATCAGAGATTTGTCAGCCTTCAGAAAAATGATTTGGGTGGCGTGTCCAGCCTGCAGTAGCATGGGATATTAGCTCCACTCACCTGTCATTGTTATTGATGCAGCACATCTCGTTCCCTGCATTTCAGATTACAAACATTTCTTACCACCTTTGCTTCATTTATTTTCTCTTCCTATGCATGGAACTGCTTGGTTCCAAAATATTGCAGAATTCTTCAGGACTCTCAGGAGCACTCCCCATCATCACCAAATCTACCCAGAGGAGTCTTTCCTGAGTAGCTACTTGACAATACCAAAAAGATCATTTGCTAGAGATATGGATTACATTTCTCAGTTGGATACTGATTGCCAAATTTGTAATTTTAGCAAAACTTTAAATTATCAGAGATTCAGGTAAAATTGGAACAAGATTTCAGGGTGGTCTTCTTTTTTGTTCCTTTTTTTTTTTTTTATGTGGAAATGGATTATATAATAGCCACAGCTCATTTTTGTCCTTTCTAAATATTGTGATTTCTTTTTTAAAAAACAATGTTTTCAGGAAGTACTAGATAAATAGAGTTTTTAAAAGAAAAAATTGAAAACAAATAATACATTTTCTTCCTATTAAATAACTTTTTAATCTTACTTTGAAACAAAAGTGATGGGATGTGTTCAGGTGTGCACATGTTCATACACAGGGAGTAAGAAAGGGTTGGTCTTTTCGAGTCAAACCCTCAATTATTTTTTTTTTCATTTGTTATTTTACTTCAGCAATCAAATGTATTATGAATTACATCTGAAGTTCTACTCATAGCACTTATTTATATCCTTCGGTTAATCTTTGATTGTGCAAAACCATATCTGTTTGATTGCCTGCTCATACCAGAAATGCTCACAAGCTACAGCAGTAGCAGGATTGATGGCTGTCTCCTTAGCACGGTCATACTTTCCATCAGTCTTCATATGCTGTTCTACAGTGCAGATATTCTGATTTAATAAATGGCCACTTATCCAAACACATTTGCTTATTTAGAACTGTTTATGTAAAGGGTTTTTTTTTACAATTACGGTCAAACATGGATTCTCGCCTCCTTATCCAAGTGGCTGAGAGATCACATTGGGCCATATTTTACTTTACATCTAATTTTGGAAACTCAAGCTTCATATACTGTCATTACCTTGTGGAGGGGAAAAAAAATCCAACTAAAATTTGTTGAATTTAGAGTAGTCAAAAACTGAAGAGAGATGACCTAAGACACAGGCTCCTTCATGCTTAGATATTGGGATTATAGTTGTTTTAGGTAGAAGACAAGGTTGCAGCTGTTTCAAGGATGAATCAGACACCTCTAGGTAGGCTTGCTAACTCACCTCTAAATGCACATAATCAGCTTGCAGAAAACCTATCAGTACATTATATTGCTTTGAAATACCAGTTCAATTATGAATGTGCTTTTCTATATTGGAGCCCAGGATTGAATTCTAAGGGAACAATTCTGTACTTAGGTACATGCATCTGAAAGGCACGGTTTGGCTCTGAATAGAAAATAAAGTGATGAGGTCTGGTTTTATGCACAACAGACCATTGCTCAAGCTGTATTCTTCTCTCAGGAAATTTTAATAGGATTTTTGTGTACAATAGGATCGTTGTACTCCAGGGTGCAACTATTTATGTAAATATAATCATGCTATTTATGTAAGAAATTGAAAGGTTTACAATAAGAATCAAGAACAATTTCATCCTGAAGGAGTAATCATTTAATTGAGAATGCAGAGTTACGGTTTAACGTTTCCTTTTTTCCTTTTCCAAGTGGTTTTTGCTAGCATTCTTGCTACACTTAGAGTTACATAAAATAAATATACACTTTAGCCAAGCCAAAACTGCTGTGCCAACAGAAACCAATACCCCGCACCTGCTAAGAAAATCTCCCTTCTCAGTGCCTGATTTTTGCAAAAGCCCTTGTTGGGACATGGCAGCTGTTGGTTGCCCTGCCTGATCAGCATGTACCACGGCCCTTCTGAAAACTGAAGTACTCTGCACACTGCTGGGAGAGCAACACCAGATACTTAAAGTCCTGTATAGAGCTACCCAGGAGATAGTGCCTCAGGGTTTTCTGGCCAATTTTTAAAATGTCAAGTGTGTGTTCTTATTCATCTAGTTTATGCAACAACACAGTACACTTGATCTGTGTAGACCTTGAATCACAGTGTGAACATGACACAAAGTGTGTGGTCTGTTCGCTCCAACATCTTCGGTTGCTCCATTCACTTACTAGGGTCCAAGTCGCCCTGCTGTGGTCTCTGTCCTCCCTGCAGGGGATGTCAGTGATGTCCCAGTATCTTGAAATGCTACCCTGAACAGTAGAGTGACAATGTGACACACCTGGCTAGAGAATAGTCAGACAAAAAACTTGAGGTGTTAAACCTAAAAAACCAGTTCCTTCCTAACCATCTGCAGCCTCCAGCCTTGGTATAAGTTTTCCAAACAAGGTATTGAGGAAAAGGTACTTAAAAAGTTTTAAGAAGAAATGTGAAAACTCCACCAAGGGACAGAACCAGACAATTCCTGGAAATAGAGAATTAAACTTACAGCAGGACTGTCTGGATGTCCATTTACTGAGGGGTTATTGACAGGGAATTGAGTGGCAGTAAGTACTCAATGCATTTATACATTAATATAATATTGAACTGATATTTCAGGAATTTTACTGGTTACTTAGGAGACCAGGAAATCTTTTCCTCCACTCTTCTGTTGGACAACTTTTTTCTGGCTTGTTGGTTTTTTTCCCCTACCTTTGAAGCACTGAATATAGTCATAGCTAGGGACAAAGGCTATAGGCAAATAGCACTAGTGCTTATATGAGCATTATACCAAAAGGCCATTTCTATTCTGGGATCAATATTACGGGATTAATGGAAAATTTATTCTCCTCAGTGTTCCTCTGAAATATGTTCCACTTTCCAGAAGCATTCAGGAGCTTCAGTTCTCTTACAACCACAAAGACCGAAGCTACTGGGGATGGTCTTTTCTCTAGCTGTGATTTTCATTCCTTCTGTGCAAGGGGTCTGAAATTTATGACAAGGTATAGACACTTGTTGCTTTGCAGCTCACATTGAGTAGAAGCTCTGTAGATCAGAAAGCTGGCTGCTGTTGGGGGCCTTGACTCAATGATTCAAAGGGTACTCTGCATACCTCTAGACTAAAGACACTGAATTAATGTGCTTAATAGAAAAAATCTCTTTTTCAGATGATCTAGACTCACACTTGGGCATGAGCACTGTTAATAGAAGCAACTGCTGAAGATGACTCTAGCTATAATAAATTATTGGTTGAAGGACAGCATGTGACAAAAATGTACAATAAGACTGTTTTGGAACTCTTTGCTCAGACTGTGAACCCTAACACAAACATTTCTTAAAAGAGCGTAGAGCAGTAGTCTGAATTTCTTGGTAAATTTAGTCTAAATGACACGTTTCAGTATAATTAGCTTGAAAAGTCAGACATCCAAGTGCAAAGTGCGTAGGTCTCATTTATGAGTCTGGGAAATGGTATCTCTGAAGGGACTTGGGGACCTTTGTGGATATTCAGATGAACATCATCTCTACCACTGACTCTAAAGGGCTAGCCCTTCTCTGGAGTGGGTACTGACGGGGCAACTGAATGAGAGGTTGTAAAATCCTACGCCTGGGCACTCAGACAGCTACAAAGCTGGCCAAGCTACTTCTCGTCAAGTACCCATATAGGCCACACACACATGATAACCAGCTTTGTCAATTTTGGAGAGAAAAAATACACACGATCCACCAGATGAAAGATGAATCCTGACATTTAAATCTTCAAATGAGACCCATTCGCCTTGTGAGGGGATGTAAACTCTGCAAGGGGACTTGGCCACGGGAACGTCACCATGCTGTGGGAGGCCCTCTGACACTGGAAACTGGAAACCAAGATTAGAAGGTTGGGTTTAGGTTTTTTTCCTAAAATATATGCTCTAGCTCAGCTAGCATTGTAACTGGTCTTGGAACGGCAGTCAAGCAGTCAAAGCGCGTTATCACAGCGATCTCTTTTGGCTATGAAATCTATGAAAACAAGCAAAACACAAATAACGTTCTGGAGCCTTATTTTGTTAAAAACCCAACAACTTCAATATATAAATCCAATAATTAATTTAATGTCTTGTGTAATACACCTTCTTGCCCTGCTGTCAGTCTACCCTATGGCCAGGGACAGGGAGGCTGGCATGCCCAGCATCCTGTTCCAGCCCAGCACATCTTCCCACTTCAACAGAAGAGCTTCCAGCATCAAAGCCACAGGCTGGGGCCATTTAATTGAGCCAAGGATTTTATGCTGTTGTGAATTCTGTGACTGCTGGTTAACCTGAAGACTGAAAATTTCACCGTAAAAGTCAGAACAAGATTCAGATTTATTCTGTGTGACATGAGGGGGTTGGTAGAGAAGTCTGTCATGGTTGTTGGTGTTAATGAACCTGACACACAACTAAGCACTACTGGCTCTATCCAGCAGAGGGAAGCAGCAAAACCAGAGCTATATTTGTTGGTTTATCATTTTAACAATCTTATAATAGAATAACTAGTTACTGCCTAAAGAAATATATTCATAAAAGGCAGCTACAGCCAAACTCCTGACAGGCAGATTTGTTCATTTCTACCCAGTGACTAAGACCATGTAAAAATGGGACATTTTATTACGCAGGGATGTTTCCTCTGAACCTGTCAAACACTTTAATATAACCTCAGATCCCTGCAAGTGACAAATAATCACTGCAGATGATACTAAACCTACACTTTTACCTGCCCCTGTAAAATCGAATGAAAAAGTAACAGTACCACTATTGTGATTCACACATAATTGAGTGTGCCAACTAATAATCTTTAATATCCACTGCTGACAGGACGGAATTAACTGCATTTTTCCCTGTCTAACTTTCATTTTTTCCCTGTGGTGTAAGCCAGTATCTAATCCCATCCTTATATCATTTTGGCTATATTAACTCAATTGAGGAGAAAGTACTTAGCCTAAAGCAGGTTAGGGTGAGACCTTGAAATAACAATGTTTACACAAGCTAAAGATGTCTTTTGTTGAAGCTCTACGCTGATGCTTGCCAACAAAAGCTTTTCATGCGCGAAAGAGTCAATACTGAATTATAGTTAAGCCATGTAATAATTATCCTCATTAGACGTAACCAGAGCATGGATAGGATGAATTCAGTTATAAACTCTGCTAATACTCAGGAAGCATATTCTATATGTAATTTAATAATCTTGGAAGTAAATACACAACTCTTTCTGTCTTTTAGCACAAAGTCTATTAAAGCAGAGGGGCAATTCATAGTAAGAAGACTGATTTTTTTTTTTCTTTATTCTTTTTTTTTTTTCTTAATCTGGTGGAAGCTTTTGAATACAGTATTTAGGCAAGTCAAGCAGAGCTTCCTGAGAGCAAGAGAGCTGGGACACACTGACCACCCTACTGCAGGTGTATTATCCTAGTGGGGAGACAAGTATGGGTGGGAACTTCTCCCCCGAGCAGGGAATACAGATCTGAGTGTGCTTTGACCCTGTTTTCTCCTGAAGATGGTAGGACAGGAGATGACTCCCCACGGAAAGGTGCTGTGGGTGCACTAAAGTTTCCAGCCTCTCTCTCCCTGGCTTTTGATCCCCTGTGCTGCTTGACCCACCCTTGTCAATCTTTGGAGACCCTTCAGCTGTTTTTAGCAGCTGAAGTGGTTTTAGCACAAGGAGCTAACATTCAGGTCCTGGCTAGGGGTTGCCAAACCGCTCCTCAGATAATTTCCCATGCTGTTGGCAACACTGGTGTAAGGAACTCCTCCTTACATCCCAGTGCCAGATCAGCCGCTCTCCCTTGCTTTCACCAGTTCTGTCATTGACTGTTTGCATGTAAGTCAGTTGGCACTGTAGGCAGGTCACCTTAAAAACATTGTCTCAAAGCAACTACTGAGGGAAGAGGATGGTGGAGGAACAGGTTAAAAAAACAGAGCCTTTTCCTTGATCTGGTTTGCAGCATCTTCTTACAACAAGGTGAGCAGAACAGACAGGACAGAGGGATGGTGGCTGTCTGGGCTGGTACTTCTTTCAGCATCCTCATACTGGCAAGCAGCGGTAACCAGGGATATCTCGCTGTGTTGCATACCCTGTGAGACACTCCTGATCCCACAGTGGGAAGCACGGCTGCTCTTTTCCCTGGGAAAGAACCCTCTCTTGGCTGCCTGAACAAGGCATCAAACTCAAGGGTAGACTGGAGTCCCAGAGTCAGCTGAGGCTCAGTTTCCCCCTGAACAGTTCACTTGCAACATCTCTGACTGCTGCTTCTTCTTCTGTAATGGGGGATAACAGTACTTCCCTATTACAGAAATAACCAGCTCTGGCTGAAAGCATGAAAAGTATCACTTTTTCCTTTTCAGTGTTTAAACTTGATGCCACTTCGTGAACAAAACTTCCCAGAAAATTAGCTTTTGGAGGTTCAGAAACTATGAGAGACTGGAGGCTATTTCAGTGCTGCTCTGATCAGCCCTCAGCAGACTCCAGCACAACACATTATGGCAGCTCCCATCCATACCTTGGCTCCCCTGTTCCAGCCTTGCAAGTGCTGTACACAGCAAAAGGCATGTCAGTAAGGGGTCCACATGGCAAAGGATACTGAGTGACGAGTATATATGTGCACACATATTTTTAAATAAGGGGCCGAAAAAAGCTGGCAGCCGTGCACCATGTCATTGATGGCACAGGCCATGGGTGAAACCCTGCTGTTTTCTATACACCAATCTACTCCAGTTGAGGCAGTGGCAAAAATCCCGTAATTACAATGAGATGACAATCTGCTCCTTTCTAGTGGTGTAACTCTGACGTAGCTATCAAAGCTGGTGGCAGTAAACTGATGTGGCCATAATGCAACTCTAAGTCTACCAAGGTAAGAAAAGCAGACAGGATGTGGGAAAAAAGCAGTTGGTTAATGGATCTATTTTTCCAATGATTATTTATTTGCTTTTGGCAAACAGCAGTTATTCAAAGAAGACTTATTTTTCAAGTATTGGCATGCCTCACAGTGATAAAGTGATCAGCATTTCTCAGAGTATCTTGAAAAAGGCCTATGTTCCATGGAAAAGTCCTATTCAAAACAACTGGTGTAAGAATGTGTTTGTGTAGTCTGAACATTTTTAAGCAGTGAGGCCAGGGCACTAAATTAAATATCCCATATTTTAAGTTTTCATTGCAAAAATATTTTGTAGTTACATTTAAAGTTATCAACATTTGAGGAATGATATAAATAATATCTAACCTCCATGCTATTAAATTAAGTTGCTGCCAGCGTTATTATTGGCAGTAAAATTACTTTGATTGCTATCAGCTATAATCAAATATAGGAAAAGCCTGGAATGCTGATATCTTCCACAGTAGTATGTTCTTAAACAGTCATTAAAAAAGAAAGCTCTGACATGACATATCCATTTAAAATTCTGCTCCACAGTAGCAGATAAATGGCATAATGAATTCTTGAGTTGCTGCAGCCTATGTGTTTAAGCTCAACTTATTATTTTATTTCCATTTGTCTGTTTCAACAGTTTAATGCTGTAAGTAAGCCATGGCTCAGTATATTGAATTATTCACGAGCTTGCAGAGTGCAGATGCCTAACACAGCAGTTCTGGAGAAATCTCTCCTAGTGCTAGCCAGGACATGCATGCCAAAACGGGGAGGGCAGCTCTCCGGTGCCCACATCACCCTGGTCTATCTAAGCCCTGCCCAGGGACAGGGTGAATCTCTGCTTACAGCCCACAGGTGGATTAATTCTTTCAATTAGGAGCCACTGAAATGCACCAGCGTGGAAAGGCAGGAGCAGTGCAGGATGGACAGAAGCACTGAGGGGGAGAAATGATGTCTGAAGAGACATCTGGCGTGGCTTCTCCCTCAGCCCACAGTCAGGCTTCATGCAAAAACTGCACACAGATCTTGGTCTGAGCCTGAGGTTTGATCCACTTGTGGCTTTCATAGAAACCGAGAGAACATGGGCTGAGGCTGTAAACACAGCTGGATACCAGGGGTTTTTCCTTCTCTGGCAGGAGCACCGCAGGGCTAGTCTTCCCTTAGCCCCAGGACACCCACGTCCCCTCCTTACACGACATGTGCCCCCAGACCTCTAAAAGCAGAGAGAAAGGACCAGGGCATGCTGTGTGAGGGCAGCAGATGTTGAGGATGTTCGAGTTCATCCCACCCTCAGCCCACAAGGGAAATCACACCACTGGAGCGAAAGGAAAAAAAAAAAAAAAAAAGAAAAAGTGTTCATAAAACAAATCCTACAGGATTTCCTCGCAATAATCTGCTGCCCAGGGTAGCATACCTGCATTACTTTAGTCACCTGCTGTTCTGAGGAGCGTAACTGCTGGAAGAGCAGGAGGGCAGACTTAGCTATTTCCCCTCCCAAATTCTGGAAGAAAAAAGGGCTTCTTCCAGATACCCTGTCTCAGGACAGGGTTAGAATTGGAAGGTAAAATTCTCCTTGAGATTCATGCTTTGTCATTGAATTTCAGAAAGAAGTGGAATTACTGCTGATAGTACTTGGACTACATCTCGGAGGGCTTTTTCCCCATAAAGTTCACTGCAAAGTTGTTGCAGCAACAGCTGGGATTTGCAGAGGGGTTGCATGGGATAGTGCCACTAAGTGCCTTTAAAAATCTCAGTCTAAATGCAAACAGCAACAGATCATCCCTCCAACCAATTTGATGCTCTGTCTGCCGCCCAGGTACAAATAGGAATTCAGAACAAAACAAAGCTCTCCTTTACAAGATATGCTTGTGCCAATTACATGATATAATCTCATCTCCAGAGGTAAAATAACTCTCTTCTCCCAGCTGGTGTTCAGTGTGTGCTATAAAAATTCCATGCTGTATACTATGAGACAACATAGATGTCACAGGGACCAAATTCACCCCCAGGATAATTGTACAGCAGTTAGAAATAAGCCTAGAATAAGAAAGGGAAGGTATTTTAAATAGTTAATTATTTTTTATTAGGTGTAATCAACAGTGCTGAAAGAGCAAGTGTTATTTTATACAAGCAGTAAGGGAATTGCTAGATACTGTGTTACTTCTAAATTTTATCAGTTGACTGCTTTCTTCAAAATTCTAAAAGGCTGAAATACGAAGTCACGTTTCATGAATGCAGCAGGTCTTGGGACACAGGGTACAGTGGGAGCAGCTGGACCTTCCCTGCCACTACCGGTGCCGCCAGGTGCAGGGCTAGCTGCCCTGCTCCCAGCACCCACAGCACGCACAGCACCCACAGCCTGATCCTGGGCACAGCCGCAGCAGGACCAGGCATGGGAGAGCTCAGCGGAGAGATGGCTGCGGAGGGGGAGGTTCAGCAGGCTGCAGCCAGGCACAAACCGCTGCCCCTGCCCACCCCAGCTGGGCCCAACTGATCATCTCACTGCGTAAAACCACTCCAAAAAAATAGGCAGAAATGGGGAACAGGTCAACAGCAGCAAGCTCTTTGTACTAATTCATGTTAAAAGCTTTCCTTTATATTTTGAAAAGTTGGTTTATATCTCATCTTGTTGCATGAAAGACAAAATACGTTGCTTTCAGTTATGTCACTGCATGCTGTGTAGGAAAGCACAGACATTAACAAAGAGCCACAGCAAAGCATCGAGTGCATCTGAATTCTTTGTCTGCAGCCCAGGCTTTTCCTGCCTCATAGTGACAGGATCAGGGAAGAATTTTCTGTGACTAATTAGGTTTTAACTTGCCAGAGAGAACATGGACATTGGCAGCGTATTGTATAATAGTGAAGCAAAGTTTGAACTAGATTGAACTTAATTTCCTTTTCACTGAAAGGAAAGAAAGATTAATGAAATATCCCCAAATCCATCCTGTTAGCTTTTATTAAATCAGCAAATGAAATTTAACCTCCAATTCTGTTATAAAATCTTTTCCTGTAGATTAAGTTTCTGCAAACATAAATGAAATAGACATACTCTCCTCTGCAGCATTTTAGATATGAAAATTACATTACTTCAATCATGTTACTTTAGGCAAATGCATATTAAGAAACAATTATTGCTTGTGTTTCTTTTCACAATGTTACCTAGATTTTATTAAATGTTCGAACTTTGCTAGTAATTTCTGAAAACCATTAGCTGATATTCCAACATGTCCTTGCTCTTTCTGCCAATAGTACAGAGTGAACCCTCCAGGAACGCAGAGCTTTCTTTTATTAATGTTACACGTCCCATCTGATGGACTCTAAGTCATGTTCCTCTCTCACCTTCTCTACTGCTTCTCAGTTCTAGTTATTGCACCAACACCCTGGCTTACTCCTCTTCTAAGCATCTCACTGAAGTCAACAGAGTCCCATCAGCAAAACCCAGCCCCCACATCCTCAGCAGAGGACAGGTACTTGCATTGGGCTCAATCGGTTCTCAGGCAGCCTTTATGGAAAATCAGTCAGTCAAGGCTGGTCCCTAAACTTGCTTCCCATCATAACCTTGATGGGTTATTGGAGGTGAGATCTGCCTGGAGTATCCTTAACCGCTTGGAGAAGTTTACACCTTAGAAGCGATTTACTTGCAAATGTTAAAACAAACGGATTGGGAGGGCCTTTGCTACTTCTCACCTGATGAGTAAAGCAGAGCTGTAAAATATGAGAGTAACCAGACCACCCTGCATGGGGAATGCCCCAGCCCTGCTGCCTGGGCACAAGGCCCCCATCCCACCGGGAGAGGCTCTGAGGGCTCCAATGTGCTGCCCGGGCAGGCAGGGCTGCGCAGCACCTCGCCTCTGGGATGGGGTCCTGCCACTCTCCCAGGTGAGCACTCCCACCGCTCGGGACACCCCACCAACACCCCGCCTTTGGAAAGCAGGGCGCGCTGCAGGGGGGGACAGTGTCGCTGCCACAGAAGTTAAAACACTGACACCGTACGTCAAACCCCCAGTGCTCGGTACTACACAAGACAATATGAAACTGTATAAAATATTTGCAATGATTGCCAAGAAAGTAGATGCTGCCAATACTCCAGACACATCCTCTGGAACTGATTACTTCTAATCCTTTAGAAAATGTATAAATAAAATGATGCCAAGACTGATGGACAAGCCAGGGCACCTACTCATGTTTCTAATATATTGCTTTCCCTCCATCCCCTTCCCTTCTCTGTACAAAATACTCTCCTTTTTCGGTAACTTAAGTTGACAAACATCAAAAGAAATCAAAATGTATATAAATGAACATTCTGAAGCATGTCACAGTACGTCAGAATCTATCGAAATCTACTAGAAGTCTCCCAAACAAGTATTTAAATCTTTTATTAAAGCTTTAGTAGAGTGATTATTTAACTTACTAGCAAGAATGCATTTAGCAGGAACACCAGAGGCGTTTACCCTTGGTATTAGCTACTCAATCACATAGCCTAATCCCAGAGGCCTAATCTGCGTGTTAGTGGGAACACAGCAATTACCTACATTCATTAGAAATTAGAAAGGGGGAAGGTGGAGGAGAAAACCTCAATGGGTGGATAATTAGTTTCACATAGTCCTGTTGTTTGCACGAGGCCAAATCCATATTGCCACTGAAGTCAAAGAAGCTTTTACTAGACTGTCCTGCCTTTTCTTGCTGTCCAGACCACCAGCTATGATCATCAGGACTGCTTGTCTTAGCTGAGGAGACACAAGCTTGGTCTAGCCTTAAATATATTAGAATGGTCTTCCTTTCTCATAAGTGTCTAGTAAGCTAGCGCAAGTGAATTTCAATAGCCTGCTTGTTGGTGACTGCAGCTGCTGCCTGCTTTGGGTTCTTTATTCTGTGCTTAACACAATACTGCTTTAGAACAGATGGATTTAGCAAAGCCTGCTAAGATACTAAATAAGAACAGGGTGTTCTTAAAGCAGCTGGACACAAATTAGGTAAACATATAATGGAAGACCCTTTCTCTCATTCTCTGTTCCCTAATAAACATGTAATGATTTATCATATAGCTGGAGAACCGACATTCCTCTCAACGGAAAGGTAGTGTTGTGCCTCACTACGAGTCACTTGTGGTTAATCCCAGATAGGGGAAGAGAACAGGCTACTCTTGCAGCCTTATTTCTGCAAGCTCATTATAGTTACAGCTGTCCTCAAGCTGAAAAGTTCAGCCATGTTTCATGTCTGCAAAATTTTACTGTAGCTCTTTGTAGCAGCAGATCTATGTTCATTTTCAGTCAATGTAGTAATAAGATGTTCTGCAGTATTCTGCACCCTTATAATCCTCTTTTTCTAATGCCAGATATTGACGTAACCAGTGTTACAGAAGGTGTTTGGACTTGTCCAGTCACTCCAAGTAACGAAGAAACTGTGGAAGATCCATCTACAGATACCTATCCTAAGTTCAGGGTCACAGATTGCTGTTTAAAGATGTCCTTCTTCATTATTAACACCATATAAATATAAAGTGCTTTTTAGCACTAAAAGCTTGTCAAATGCTTATAATTCTCTTTCCTTTAAAAACATGCATTGGAAGAAGTCTTACTCTGAGGTCAACTGACAAAGTCTAGACACAAGCAGCAAAAACGTGTAAATACAGCTTGAGCACTACTGATCACCAAGTCTGAGGTGTAAAATGTGGTTTCCTCCACACATGGGATTTATATTCTTTGCTCAGTGTAACATTGATCTTTGCAAGGCCTCTGCTACACACAGCAAGGAAGTACTGGGATGAGAGGAGGTTAGGACCAAGCAGGGTGTGATGGATCTATACACCACTATGTCCAGGGAGGTGTTTGATAGCTGCCTTGTGACTGCAGAAATGACCTGAAAGTGTCTCTGAAGACATTAAGGGACTTCTGAGAGAGAGAAAGGACTTCAGTTTCTGAATCCATACACAAATGGGCTCTCAGCTGTGGCAAAGTCCAGCTACTTCAATTTTGCTATAAGTGAAAGTAGGAATAGATGGGGGAGAAAGGTTCACAGAGCATTGCCATGCTGCATGGATGTTAAAGGATTACTTCTCCATGCACACCCAGGTACTGCAATGCCCAGTATGGCCCTCTGCTATGTGAAACCTCAGCAGACATCTCATCTGCAAGAATTTAGTGACAAAAAATGTAAAATGGGAAGAACTGGAAGAAATTCTAGCCTTCGGCTTATTTTCAGCAGGAGATCCGGGAGATTTTTTTAAAATGCATATAGGATTGTAAGATAATTCAGTTTGGAAGAGACCTCAAGAAGTTGTCTAATCCAGCCTCCTAGTAACTTCCCTGCTACACAGACACATGTACCCACTTTCACACAGAGCATCTCCTTGTAATGAGAAAAAATAATATTTCAAAGCATAGCATTACCCAAGGATTCCCTCTTGCTGGAATGATGTTTCTACAGTTAAAACAGGCAGTAAAAGGCCACTCTGTGATAACAAGGAGGTGCAAAATGTTATAGTCGAGATCTGAAACAGGGATTTATTGGGGTGAATGGTTTGTAATAGAGTAATTAATCTATGATGACAAATCTGACTGATACCACTTCAGAAACTCTACCAGGAAATTACTGGAAACAGATCCACAAAGCAGCAAGACAAACTCCTTCCATGCAGCTGAAAAGCAGATATAATTTGTATGGCAGAAAACAGAACCCAAAAGATCTCAAAGATGCTTCCTGGAAAAAATGCGAAGAGCTCACTGAGAGCTTCTTTCCAAGACGTGTGCTGTTGCTTCCCTGCTTTCTGGGTGGTGGTGGTGGTTCTGCTTTCTCATGTATCAACTCAGCCTCAGATGCAAACTCATTATTATGTAAAATACAACATGCAAACTCAGAATCTAAAACCCTATAATCTTAAAATCCAGCATATGGAAAATGTAAATAAGCGGTATGGTGTTGTGAGAAGCTGTTTTCATCTAGTTCTGCCAGCAGCTGATGCCCAGAGGAAAAGAAAAAAGCTTTGTTTATGTGCCATCCTTACACCAAAACGATTTCCAAAGAGCCATCATCTGCCCCAACTAAAGCCACTGATTGTTTTATTCAGAAATCTTTAAAAGCACAACTTCAGCAACGTGAGAAAACGAATTTAGAGAATTTTACTGAAATAATTTTGTTCTTTCTATGGACATGGAAACAAAACCACAGACCCTCATTTTATGAATACTGCTTATTCATTCTGTAAGATAAGATTCATTATGTAAGAGAGGGTGGATCTTGGCTCCTTTCCCTGCTGGTGGCTCATCCTCAGGCAAAGGCAATGGGGGAGGGGATGGTAACACTACATTCCCTAAAACCATACATTTGAGCAAGGCATGGGGGTCACCACTGAAAGAGCTTTGGAGACAGCTACATGATGGACAGGGAGAGGTTCTGGGAGCCGCGCAGGTGGTCCTGCTGCATAGGACTGCATGAGCTCGTAGCACAGAGCCTGCGGTGGGATGGAGAGCAGCCTGTGAAGCTGGGGACCAGCAGCTCAGAGAGAAGGAAGGGTTTTTTCAGGACAGCTGGAGAGAGGAACTTGGTCATGAGATAGCAAAGACTAAAAGACAGACATCTCTTTATGAGGAATGTCTATCTCTGGTTCATAAATCTGACTTAAACAGTAATATTGTGGGACAGGTATTGTTTTGAGAGGCTTTAAAATGCAGCTGCTCAACGTATCTCTCCAAATTCTGTTGTAAGCATACAAAGTAACATACTTCAGCAATATATTTCCACAAAAAGCCGGGGCCCAGACAGTAAAGATATCATTATAGGAACCAGTTAAAAGTACCCTGCAAAAGAACAATTGTATGAGCCTCCAGAATTATACTGTTACAAGACATACAGTGTTAAAGAACACAGCCCAAGATTACAAATATCGTTGCTACAGCTATAACCACATTTGATAATCAACCTCATTTACTGTTTAAAAATCTCTCATAGGTTTCTAATTAAACTTTAGAGGATCCAAGTGACGGTTTTTGCTGTTGCATAGTATACGTTTTCCACGAGATTAGCTCTGGTTGATTGATGTGCATGCACTCAAGCTAGTTCAGAATACTCTGCTTACAAGGCATTCAACGTCTGCTTGTACTGCAGCATACCTCAGCCACAATTACCTATCATGAATTTATTTTCAGGGAAGGAATACCTATTTTAATTATCTTTAAATTTTAGGGCCAGGTGAACTGGTTTAGCAATTACTACTTTTCACTCAAACCTTTATTCATTTTTAGAGATTAACTAAGGTGGATATTAGCCTACTTACCTAAGAAAATGAGGCTTTTGCAGTCATGCTGTTTCCGTGTGTATCCGTGTCTGTTTGTCTGCATGTCCCTGGCTTGGAACTTTTGATCCCCTTAGTGAAGTTCAGCTGAACTTGACAGAGGTGGAAGGTCTCTAAGACACTACTTCCTTGTGTTTCATGCTAACAGGCAGTCTTCTGGAGAAGACAAACTTTATTATTTTCCCCACCGTGAGAAAAGCTGCCTTACTAGACACCAGAAAACCTACATGAGAAAGGTAATTTAAACATTCTCAGCCAAAGAAGTATTTTTTGGAGGGCAGGAGCCCCAGGAACTGGACAAACCCTGGTCCCACAGCCTCTCCTCAGTGGGTCCATGTTCCTATGCCGCCCACCACCCCTGCAGGGGCTTTCCCACATTGCTGCCCAGGGTCTGCCTTCCCAGGGGCAATGTTTTGCCTTTGCCCTTGAATGAAATGCCAGTAGCCTTTGGAAATACAAGCCACTGGCCACCCTGCTGCTGGTGTCAGAGCCTGGCCATGTGGGATAGTCCAGCTGTGCTAAGCTGCAGCCAGAGCCCAGTGGCTTTCCAGCACACCAAGAGCGATACGGGACATCTGCTCCCAAACAGCGTGTCAGCTAGTCTGGCTCTCATCTCTGTGGCTAGAGCCACAGCATGGGTCTATTTTAATGTCTGCTTATTTTAAACATGTTTTGAAGGCAAAATTTTGCCCTCACCACTTGGCAGAGGTTAGGAGAGGGACTGACACAAGCTCATCTCCCGCCACCCTGCCTGTTCGGGACTGGACACACATTGATGCTTTCCACCAGGAGTAGCATGCATGTCCCAGAGGTGAAGACTAAGAGAGGAAAAAAGCAGGTTCTAGATTCAGAGCAAACCAAAAGAAATAGTTTTTCATACAACCTGCAAGTAGCTGCCAAAAGTTAACTCGAGTTCGGACAGCAACTGGATAAAAAAGAAAACACATTCACAGCTATCAGGAGAGAGAGCCTCAGTCTCAGAAAATCTCTAAACCAAATAGCAGTATTCTGAGGAATATTTTTGCCTTGTTTGTACACATGTACTCCTTCCTAAAGGTCTGTGGTTGGCTACCACCAAAGGTGGGGTGCCAGGCAGGCCAGGAGCCTAGCACAGGTCTGACACGGTGTGACAGTTCCCGTGCCGAGCCGGCACACAGCATTGATGCAGTCCAGCTGCCTGGGCTGCCACAAGCCCTGAAGCGCCCCTTCACGTGCTCCCATACCGTCCCCTTTCCTCTGGACTCCCGGGACAGGCGACCACGCAGGCAGCCTCCGAGACCTCACGGCCCGCTCAGACTGATGACACAGCATAAGATCACACCTTTATCCGTTTAACTGGGGTTAAAGCTTCATTCCTATTCAGGCAGTAAAGATCCCAGAAACCGCCCAGTTTCAGAGGGGACCAGAAGCCTGTCTGTTCAGTGGGGTATTTCTCACTCTATTAGTGCTTTCTTTAAATACATGTAGTAACGACTTACTGAAAAACTAGGCTGCTTGACATTGTTGTGAAGTTCAGGCTGTCTTCAAGGCCCTTACCTTCAATTCACATGTTGTATGCCTTTCGAGTCTGGTATTAATAATAAATATTATTCCATGCATCCTTATTTTTTGCTTAATTTAATTACAGAAAATGTAATAGCCTTATGAAAACAATATATGAGTTTTCAAACCTAATTAACATGATACAAGTGCACAGGTCACTAAAACAGTTGTTTTATCTGGAAGGCTTCCATGCAAACAGATAAAAACAAAACTACATTTAATTCAGCAGTTTCAGTTGAAAGTTAAATCAAAGATGACTAGGTTTTGCCTAGGGGTACAGCCTTCCTGGTAATAAATGCTTTCCTCTTGTCATGATTTTAGAAAAAGAGAAAGAGATATGAGAACCCTATCAAAGTGTTTAACATATGTCCAAGTCAGCCATGACCAAAGCTTAGCTGTTAGATCAACCCTCTATCACCAAAGAGAAAATCAACCCAGATGTATCGTATTGTTTTATTAGCCTGACAGCAAGTTTTACATTTAAGGTAAACTCACCCATTTTTCCCCCTTCTCCGCTTTGCTATCCCTTCTATACCACCCCTTAAAACCCCAAGTCTGAACCCACAATTGCTTTTGGGATATAATGTAAGTCAGCAGGAGCTCTGAGTCCAGTGAGACAGAAGCTGAGCCTTATGCTTTTACTCTCGTTTTACATTTTCTTGAATATTCTTCAAGAGTTACCCTGAAGAAAAAAAAAAAAAAAAAAAAAAAAAAAAAGCAAGCAAGCAAGCAAGCTTGATAATGGCAGCAGAGCCATCTGTAAATCAGGCCTGGAGACCTGCATTCAGCAAGTGGTTTATTGCTCCCAGTACAAAGAGAGGCAATTCCCTCATTTCTTGGAAAAGGGAAAAAAAATGACTCTGGTATCCAGGATGTCACGTGTCTGCCTGCCCACAGGCATTTGTCTGTCCATCAGCCAAGGAGAAACAACTGCCCACTGACAAATAGACAGTGCTGTTTGACAGGCATCAGAGCTGATTCATCAGAGGACTAGAGCAGACAAATGTTTTCTCTACAGCAGTTGAAGAAGCTGCTGCCTACCGCAACCTTGGATGGTGTTCCTGCTCCTGTGCAGCCGCTCAGTGTCCCTGCAGCTCCACAGCTGATGTGTCCCCGTCACCGTCACATCTGCACGCACGGCCATGCTGCCCATCATGCTGTGGGAGGACTGCCCTTTCACGGGGTAGCCTTCACCCTCAGAGGGGATTCCTTTGGGTTTCCATGGGTCGTGTCAGAACAGAGGGGTGAGTGCAGGGGCGGAGGAGAAACCACACAAAGGAAACACACAGAGACCTGTGTCCCTTGGGTACAACTTGGCAACCCAACCAGGTGAGCTCAGAAAGCCAGTCCAGCTGCCTGGGTGCCTCAGGGCTGGAAGAAACCTTTATTTTAACCACAACTTTCAGGAAACAAAAGCTATCCAATAAGCCCAAATGCACAACAATCAAGGCTGAGTTTTTAGCACCTGGAAAAGACAAATCCACTTGGGGTAAACAAGTCAGCTGTTCCTTCGCTGATGAGTACGTCCAGTTGACAGGTTCAGCACACACTGGCAGCACCGGGGTGAGGGCATGGCAGTTGATGGCTATTCTCAGTCAAAAGCAGGGCTGGAGCAATAGGAGGCAGGTTTCCCAAAATGACTCAATGGCTATGAAACCCACTCAGGAAGCAAGAGACCTGCTCTGGAGCCATTCCCAAGCTGAGGGTTTAGATCCACCTCTCTCTTACATCAGAACAGCCCAACCACCAACAACACGGTGCTTCAGGCTGAGCCCTGGAGAAACAGCAGACCTGGCTTCTGGCCCCTGCCTGCATATTTATTCATTTGAAAATACCATTGCAAAAGCTGCACAAGCAGAGCAGGAGAGGAGATGCAGAACACCAGAACTGCTGGTGGTTTCCCCCTTGCTGGTGTCAGCCATCCTGCTTGTGATGCTCTCTTGGCCTTGGGACTGGCATGGCTGCCTGTGTTGAGGCCACTTTGCTGGGGCAGGCTGCCCCATCCCAGCCTTGCCCACAGCTCCCCTGCTTCCCAAAGTGTCTCCTCCACATGGCAGGTATTTCTGCAACACAGCTGTAAGTGATGTGAATGTGCCACTCCACCCGCTTCTCTAGGAGCTCCAGAAGATATCAAAGTAGTATGTGAAGACATAAACCCCCACGTATCTCCATATTGTCCATATGTCCATAACCCCCATAGTCCGGTAACTTTCACTGTGCAACAGCCCATTAGCAGCTTTTTAGAAACCAGCTCGCAGCTTTGTGAGTATAGAGCCAATGTCACAGCACAAAGCCTGTGTCTTTCCTTAAAATAAAACTTATCCCATTTTCACTTAATGAATGGGATTCGAAATGTAATGCTGTTTTTCTGCTTAGTTCAAACTCTTAAAACATTGAAAGAAGCTACCCACTAAAATCATTACCTCTGCAATCCTATCAGAAAAAAAAAAACCCTTACCTTTTTTTTTTTCCTATACCTGCATGTCAGGACTTTCATTATTTTAAAACTTCTCTGCAACATCTACACCTAATTCGTAAAAAAATGCCCATTTTACAAGAGCTCATACCAGTGCAAGGGCAGGTTTTAGATGGGTGAGTGCAGAATTACACAGTGAAACCATGCAGGGTTTCCCCAGAGAAAGGCTGGTCATATGGCCAGCAGCTGTGACAGACCAGTATCCTTAGGTAATGTGAAAAGTAGTAATAATTACGATTTCCTGCACTCCCCATTTCAACAACAAATATGTGATAGCTTAGAAGAAAAAGGAGGAGGATAATGTTTCTTTGTAAAGATAAAAAGAAAGCGAAGATTCAGGGGGAAGAAAAAGCTGAAAAATGAATGAAAGGAAAAATACTTCAACAGAAAAAAGATTTTGTACAGTCATACTTCCCCAGATGCACAGAGCAGCTTGCAGTCTAGAATTACTAGGGACAATTAAAATGAAACAATAACAAATGTATAGTCCAAAGGTGAGGTGATCCCATTTCCTCCCCTGGTCCCTCTCTCAGCCTGCAGCTGATCCAGAGAGCATGAGGAGGGTTGTCCTGCAGGCAGGTAAGGCTAGAAAGTCACCCCAGGTTCACACCAGTGTGCATCCCAGTGCAGGTTTCCCAACACAAGCACAGCAGGGGTTTTGGAGTCAGCATCAACACTGCTAAATATAGATATTTCTCCTTTCTGCCCTCCCAAGGTGGTCCCCTCTTGAGCCACTAGAGAAAAACCAAAAATCTGTCCCCCTCACACACAGCAGAAAGGATAGAAAAAGTTTGGACCAACTGAATAATTAGAAGCAGTAAGGAATAGTTATGAACACTGGGAGATTCCTCTGGTACAAGGAAAGGAGGACGTGACAAGAGCTACCAGCTGGAAGAGGAGACAGAGCGAGTGATGACAGGACCTAAAATGGCTTGCAGTTGCTTCTGGGCTGCTGCAGCTACTCTTTGCTAAATTTAAAAAGCCAATGGCCAGAACAGCCTTTTGGGAAAATATTCCTCTCGCCAAGGAGCTCCTGTGCTAGAGGATGTCGCTATTCATCAGGGGAAGGAGGCCTTGGGAATCTATTTCGAGAAAGGGCTGCTGCTGTGTAATAATATATCCGGCGATGAACCCCAGCAGATTTATCTTGTCAAACTTTTTTGAAAAATGTCCTCCAAGCAACACAGTTTGAAGGAACAGCTCCTAAATTTTGGATGCAGAGAGCTACAGAGATTATACTGTCATACATTCACCGGTGGCACTCTCCCATCCCTGTCCTATGCCAGCCCCGAGAGGTTCATATCCTTCATTTAGCACCCTTTTGTGCCCTGCAAGTACTCTCCAGCAAGATCCTGATTCCTGCCCCAGGCCCAAGAGCCGCATGGCAGCTCTAGGAGCGCACAGCTCGTAGCCCCGGGGTCCCAGAATCAGTCCCCACTGTGGTTGCCAGGACAGGTGCTATCACATAGACACAAAGCAGGACTTCACAACAGCATGTGAGGCAGTTTAGACAAACAAAAATCAAATGTGAGATGAAAGCACGTGTTCCCCTGCCTGTGGCACGTCCCTGTTTCTACTGATGAGGAGTGAGACCAAAAATATGAACGCAACAGGGCCGCAGTTTTTCTTGTCTTGTACCACTTCAGTTAACGTCCCAAGGCAGCTTGGTTTTGGCAATTTTCTTTTCTCTCCACTCATTTTGCTGGCATTTCTATTTCTTTTCCTATCAAAATCTCCAAGGCCACAACAGCAGGAAGGAGTGAGAACTGGAGTAGTCTCAAATCTTGACTAGTGACGAAGGAACAAAGTGCCATGTGAATGTTGTTTGCTATAATCCCCACCTGCCCAATACCCACAAAAGTTCAAGGATGCAGGCTGTGATCTGTTCTGCTTAGACTTTAACCTGGGATGTCATGCTGAAGCAACATGAAGGGCTTGAATTTGACAGTAAAGAAACTTTAGGAGCATTTCTTATGAAGGTTGTGCTCAAGATGGCAGAAACCTCAATATTTTGGCCTTCTTCCCAAGAGGAACTGGCTAAATTAAGGCCCATTTCTGTTGTGGATATAACCCTAAACCAAAACCACAGGGATCTGACTCAATATCTGCCTGCTTGAAAATGAGGCATCTGGAACTCAAAGCTGGAATCCAAAGACTTTCAAAAGGAAAGTTCAGGCTTGCAAAGGAAAACCTAAATTCATCAAACCCAAACACACACACCTCAGCAGCGAGCTCTGAGCCCATCCTCTGCCTTCAAAAAGCCCTGCATTCCTCACATCCTTCAGAAAACGCAGAGTACTCCCAAATCCAAGTGCTTGCTTGCATGGAGACTGGATGGGGTGGAAAGAAGCAACTGCAGGCATCATTTTGGTTTCCAGACACCAGCACTGTCCGGGCTGTGGTTGCAGGTGGAGGATGCACTGCAGCGTGGCAGAAATGCACCTCAGCCTGCTCAGGCACTGGCAATGATTGTCCACTGCTTGGAGAGCTTGATGGTGGAGCTCAGCTCTGCACTGCTCTGCAAGGTCCGAGGCTGTAGCATAGGAAAGAAGCATCCTCTTTCCCCTGAACTCTGTAAATCAACAGTGAGTTTGACCTGGGTTTCTCAGTCTTGTTCATCAGGCGTAGCTGGACTGAGGAGAAAAAAAAAAAAAAAGCTTGCTGCAGCTTTGTTAAAAATGTACTTTGGAAGCAGTTTAGGAGAGGGCATGTGGCTGCCCTTACAGCCCCCTTGGGATGCCGTGCTTGTGGGAAGTGCAGCGATGTTGGATGAAGTCTGCATAGCTCTAAATCTGCTGCAAACACCCTGCTGGTTCACAGCCAGGTGAGAACAAGGACTGAGGTACAGAGCTGGAGGCCACATCTTTATATCTGTAAAGCAGGGCATGGAGTCCTCTTTTTTTTTAATCTCAAACAGATGGCCCTACCATCAAATGCACTGCACCCTTCTTTTGATAATGCCTAAACTAAACAACTCGGACTCCAGAAGGCTGAAAACGTAGATCTCAGCTGTGAGCCTGCACTTTGCCCTGTGGGGACCATTGCTAACTGCAGTTAGGGATGGGTCTGCCCCAAACCTCCTGTGTGCATTTCAAACACACTCCAGACTCTCTTTTCAGAGCTGCAGATGTAAGCAGGGTGAAAATACGCATTCAACCTCTGCATTTCAACTTGGATTCATTCCCCATATTTCCACTTGGATCTATTTCTAATTTTAACTACATCCATAATAACGTACAGGGTTTGTTTTCCCTTTTTTTAAAATAGCAGGGCCCTCAGCTCCTCAGCCTTGGCTGTGTTTGAGTTAATGTACAAGCACACCGATGTATTTATGTCTCTGCAGACAAGGGTGAAAAGGTCAAATGCAGCTGGCTGAAATTCTCGCCCAAAGTGAAAACACTGTGTGACATTGCAGTGACACAGTGACTTTGACACAGGGCTGACTGTCCAACAGTCTGTTGCATTTCTCTTTAGGCTGTCATTCTGCCAAAGTTTGATCAGAAAGGAGCACCCAGGGCAGGACCAGCTCCTTAAGGGTAACACAAAATTCAAGTATGCAGAGATCTGTGTGGCCAGCACAGAGCGTCACTAAAAAAACAAGCATAAGGGAACATCCCTTCTGGATATAGGATTATGTTGATTCCCCCTATCCAAACCCCCTGAGGTTGCAAGCCTGCACCTGTAATGATTGGCTGACTATAAAGCCTGTCTCTTTTTGGTTTGGTCTAAATACAAATCTGTAACAGAAATTATTTACATTATTTTCTTTTTTTTTAAGGCACATGTGTGCATTAAAAACATTTGACGTGCACAAGAAACTGTAAAGAAATCTTTGTGCAAAGGTTACAGAGACTTGCTAGGATACCTCTCGGCAATTTATAAAATGAGCTAAAATATTTGTAAAAAGAAATCCCAATCCTGAATAAGAAATATGATCCACTTCTATACAGCTCAGCATTAAGTAAAAATGAATTTACCAATGTACTGTCCAATAACCACTCAGACTGACATGGCCTGATTGATCTCCTAAGCTTTCTCACATCTATTGTCTCTTATTTTCTAGGACCCTGTCTTTAGAACAGGGGCCAGGGCTTAGTTCTGTATGTTTTCAGCACCTTGCAGTTCTTGTCCATGCCCTGCATGCCTAAGCACTGCAGTATTGTTACTGCACAACACCAAACAACTGAACTACAAAACTGTTACTGAGCAATATAAACAGAGGTACTTACCTAGTTTGAAAAGCATGTATTAGTACCACCCAGCCTGCAAAACTGTGTGACTTTACTACAACTAAAATATATAATTTGCTCAAAAGTGAAGCGCACTGCCACAAGCAAAATCCTGAAACTGGCCTCCATGTCCTTTAATACCACACTGACCTCTCCCTGCAGCCCTACCCGGCTGATTGAGGTTCTCAGGCCTAAAACCTACATGTTTTGTCCACTTTACTCCCTGGGGCTTCAGCTGTCACACAGAATAAGTATTGTGTCAGGAAACGAGTTTTCTTGCCAAGTTTATAATATTCTGGTCAAACAGAATTGTCCTGGCCTGAGGTCTCATGCACTTCCACACTTGAGAAATTCAGTCTCATGTCTTAAGGTTTGGTGTCTTGACACCAGGTGGTACCTGTTTGTACTTCCATACATACAGCTTGTGTACTGTGTCCTCCTAAGATAAAGGCTACAGCATTTTTTCTAGGTGCACTGTGCACTCCTGCTGCTGTTTGATGCATACTACCTACTCATTTCAGTCCAAGCCAAAAAGCGTTATCCGTCATAGAGATTGGCCTGTAGGTCATCTAGAGCTTATATTCCATACTCTAAAAACAACTTTTTTTAGAGGAAATGGTAGGAATACAATTAAAAGTTTTAATGAGATCTTCATCTCTGTCATGTTTTTTGAAGAGCTAGTCAGAAATGTCATAATTTTCCTTCTTTCATTAGAGGACATCATGAGGCCATGGTAAATGATCCATAGCTGGGCTGCATTAAGCAGTGGATTTTATCATGTTGCAGTGAAAAGTTTCCCTGTAAATATGGGCCATGAGAAGCGTTGAGGATTGATAGTGGGTCTGCTAATCCAAAAGCTTTGGAAAAATTGTGGGCTAAAGCTCATCTCATGTAAAGAGCAAACATGCCTTAAGCTTGAGCTGTAAACTCAGGGTGGGGGACGACGACGGACGGATGACACAGGACTGGGACCATCTTTTCACTGTAAGTCTCTGTTGTGCCCAACACAACAGAGCTGGTTGTTGGCTGCTTCTTCAGTACAAATAAACAGGAATAGCAGCAAGCTGAGCCATGAGTGCATTCAACACAAAATCTTCACAGAAGCATTTACCTTGTAGTCAACAGGACCATGACATAGTATCCTCTTCATTCACCCATGGAATACATGAATGCATCTGAAATAGGAGTTTCCAAGCCATTCCAAGAGGTCAGTTACGCATTCAAGTTTCTTTCTGTTCCAGAGAATAGGACAGGCTTGGGCATAAAAGTCTTATTCCAGGACAAAAATAAAAGCATCCCTTTTAAAGGGAGTTTCTTCTTGAAGAGCCTAGGACAAAGGGATTAAACCCTTCCTGAAGGGGAATTAGGGAGCTTCCACAGCAGCTTTTACACCACTGGCTGCACCTGCACCTACTGCTAAGACAGGAGAAGATTAGAGATCAACTAAATCTGAATTAAAATTAACATTATAAAAAATTTCAAAACTGATTCTGGGAATTAGGCTGTGATCTTATTTACATGGGTATTAATCAGGATAAGCTCCAGAGGCTGCCTAGAGGATAATAATGTTACTACAGGATTTAAACCACTGTAGTTGGGATCCTAATCTCAACTACTGGAGTTACTCTAGTTTCATACCAGTGAAACTAAGCAAATAATCTAGGCCTTTCTAGCCCGATCCCTCACGGAGACCAGCAGTGTAACTCTGAGCCTAAGGAATCCACTGCATTGTATAATCCAGGAGGTGGCCAAGTAACTACACTTACACCTTTGTTTCTTACTTTATTACTTCTATTTTCATAGTTTGTTTATATTCCGACCCTGCCTTTCTCTGAAACGATTGTTAAAAATTATACACTTTTTAAGCAACTGGAATATCATCCCTAAAAAGCTGGTCAAATTCTAATTTCTTAATGTGTTGCTCTGGGAAATATTTTTGCCATAATGTTAAAAAACTTAAACACATAGCAGTTCCCACTACCCTTACCTGCACATCTCCTTTACCTGCTGAACACATGTAGTCTTTGGGAACATGTGAGGAGTTGCTGTATTCTAGCACAATGACAAAACCTAGCCTAAAGGAAGCAAACATTCTCAGACTGAAATATTTTCAGACTGAAATTCGAGGTGTGGTTTAAGATCTGTTAGAGGCAACAGTTCTGTGATCAGCCCACAGAGGATTTACTTCTGGAGGCCAATGAATAGAAGGCATTGGCACAGTGAGGACACTGATATTAGGGATGAGCAAGTACCCACTGATGAGGCATATGTGATTTGCTTGGCCTCAGAGGTTGTCCAGGATGCTGTAGATCAATATTGTAAGTGGGCAGGTGAGTGCTGAAGGGGAGTGCCAACAGCCAGACCTTGGGGTGCGGAGCCATCGGGCTTTACTGCCACTGCCTGGTCAGCACCCGCTGGACAACCCTCATATGCTGCAGGGCTTCCTTTCAGAAGAGGAATTACTACAAATTATGGAAAGGTTTCCTAATAAAAAAAAAGGGAATAAATCCATCAACTTCTTTTCTGCCTAGTTCAGCAGAGTCCCATAGCACTTGTTAAAGTTTGTGGCTAAAAGGGGACCATAGGTGGGTTTTGATTTAATCTTGGCTCTGCTGAAGTAGATGTCAAAAACCTTGCTGAACTTCAGGAGGGAAAAAAGATTAATATGTTAAACCTTGTCCCTTAGTGATTCTGCTTTGCAGAAGGCAAAGTATCACCACTTGCCTGAAGCACAGGCAAACAAACTCTTGCTGACTGTAGTTTATTTTCTAGGTAACGTAGAAGTACTTGCCACTCTGCCCATTTGCCTCCTAGCTCCCCCCTAAAATCTAAAGTGAACTCATTCACTCTACTCTGCCAAGTTTTTGTAGGAAACAGTACAGACAGTGAAAAATACATAATTCATACTGTTCCTAACTTCCCATTAGAGCATCCTTCCCGCTCCATCTCCCTGTGAGGGTGTAGCATATGAAGGCACAGACCCCAAACGAGATCTTTTATTGCAGATATAAGTGCTGGTTACATACAATCGCTAATCTATCCAAGTTCTGCCCTGGAACATACCTACCTGCAGCAAAGCATCTTTACAGCCAGTTCACACTCCACCAAGCCGTTTACTCCCTCCATGCTCATCTGATGACATCTCTTCCTCCCAGGTCAGGATTTAAGCCGTGGGAGGCTTTGGGCACCCCTCTCATTGCAGACAGGTGTGCACACAATTAATTTGCAGGTGAGTTCAGAGAGCCAGATTTAGTGTTAGTTGTTTCCTCACTACATTTTAAGGTATAATCACTCTGCAACCTGGCACCCAGACCATGAACAAAGCCTTTTCTTTACCTCCACACGCAGGGCTCAGAAGCAATCAGGAAAAGCCTGCAGAGATTTCAGAAAGAGCCCTTGCATGAAGGCAGCCTGGTCTAGTAGGCATCTCAAAGCTCTTGCCTTGGTAAAACTGACCTTTGTGGCCTCCCTCAGGTTATCCCCATCTTTCCCGGCAAGTAGGGAGCAAAAGAGGTTCAGATTTGTTTTGGTCATGCTGTTCATCAGTGATGGGGGAGAAGCCAAATCTGTCAGCTCACTGTTTTCTGCTCTACCACCACAGATATCAGGTCACCCAATTGCTTTTTTTCACCAGTAACAGACTCCTTTTTGAAGACTATTAGAAATACTTGTTAGATAAGCTGTTTCCATTAGAGTATCATGGAATTTTGTAATATTCCATGCATCAGTTAGTATCTTTAACCCAAGGATTTTAAGGCTTTGGCTTCACTAGCACTAACTTATTTTTTCAGACCTTATTTCATGATATTTGGAAAAGCTTATTTATAAGTCTTGCCTTGAATGTATTGTCTTAATTCTCTGTTTGGTTCCAGTCCCAGTAGACAGCATTCTCCAGTGCCTACTTAAGTGTACAGAAGGGGCCAAAATGACAGTTAATTCAATGAGCTCAAAAAACCACATAGATTCTACTGAAGAGCAAAATCCTGTAAATTGAGCCTGTATTTTCATTGTATTCAGAAAAAAAATATTATTTTCTTATTAATATTTAAAAGTCCTGGTTTGATCAAATTGTTGCATATTTCTTTCTGGGTAAGTGGTAGTGAGTAGAGATTTCTGACAGTTGTATATTAAATGCAGGTGGCTCTGTGAATGCTATTCCTGTCTGATACACTACATTAACCATAACCTGCAATTTTTTCCAAAAGAACTGGAATGAATTAAATTGTTTAATAAAACCTTACTTACCTGGATAAACTCATTTCTAGTTTGCATTTAGGTTCCCCTAATGCATCTTTCCATATTATTATTTGTAACATAAAAATCTAGAAGTGTTTACTTAGAAAACCAAACATCGAGTGTAATCCTGGTAATTGTCCAAGATTTTCCTTTTCAAGACTGAACTTTTTTCTATACTTTTTCTTGCCATATTCTGAATTGCTAAATATTTCATTTAGCATTAATTGATAACTTCATTCCCACTCCACAGCTAAATTCAAAGCTCACATACCCTTCTGTATAATTTACAGTTCAATGCACCTCTTTTGAGTTTGCCTATAAACATGGATTCAGGCACTAAAGACATCAAGAGGTTTGGAGGTGGACATATCTGGATGCCAGTTTTTTGCTTGTTGGTGTTGTTCAGTTTAAAGCAAATCCACAGAGTAGAGTGGATGCAGCATCATGGACCTGTATCTTAATGAGATCATTCCTCATTGAAAGGAAGGTTTTTAACACAGAAGCAATGCAAAGCAGTTAAATTTTATCAGGAGTACAAATAAAAAAAATATTACTTCACTTTGTGCATGGTGAACACAATAAACTTCGAAATTTTGCTGTTTTAAAACTTACTTTAAATGCCAGAAGAAAGCACACTTGGGAGAAGATAACAGCTTTATCTTGTTTTCATGGTTAAAGCAAAACATAAAATTCTTTGTAACTGAGAGTGGCTGAGACACAAAATGCAGGCTCGCAATTCCAAGTGTAGCATCATTTATACCCATAAGCAGATTAAATTTTAAAAGTTCTCTCAATACCACTGACCAGAGGAGCAATGTCATTGTTAGAAAACACACGCGCTGGTTACCTTATAATCAAATTTTCACTGCCCTTTCTGACAGGTTTTTAAGTTACTTAAGGGATCTATTTATATGTGGAAGCATCAACATCATGCAGTAAATCCAACCACAACTCAGTCACATATTTTATTAAGTTTAAGTTCAGTGAAAGTGCAGAGTAAACTAAGGCCCTATGTCTCTCAGTTACATCTGATTTGCGGTTGCTATAAAAAGGCCCACATGCCGCTCTTTCAGATGTGTTTTGGATTGAAAATAGGATTAATGTGCTAAAGTGTGATTAGAATGGTTAAACACGATTAATTGGAACAGACTTGTATTGCCAAGGGAGCTCCGCTGTTACTGGCCGGCCTCCAGTTTACCAAGTGAACAAAGCAGGCCAACTGTCCAAGTTTTTCCATGTCTTTGCTTATGTGCCTTTTCCTTTGCATTTTCTCATAGCCAGCTTGTCTCAGAGCAGATTAAATACAGCTGAGAATGTTGGTCTAGGTCTGCAGCGCGGATCCTCGGGGAATAAGCAGGAACCTCAGGCCCAGACTTGGCTTCTCCAGCGCTGGTTGAAAACTGCCATGCACCTAGGGCAAGGGTCCAGGTGGATCGACTAGGGAGTGGGAGTAATTTGGGGTTTTTAAAATGATCTATTAAACCCCTGAACTTTAATCAAGCTGCTACCATACTGACAGCCGTGATTTACTCGCACATGGCTGCAAGGGGTAAAAGGGGCAAGGGCTGTGGAGCACAGGCACTTGTTCCAAGCTTTAGGGACAAGGCGTTTGCCACACGTGTGTGCACCCGCCAAATTAGCATGCTGGTGTGTTTTTGTCGTGGCAAAAATTCACATGTATCTGTGCCACAGAAAATCTATTTCAGTTTTGTTAGGAAATATTTGGCTGGAGGTTCAACAAATCCTGCCCCTCTCCACTGACTGCCCTCCCCTGCCTTTTCCAAGCGCAGATTAAGGATTTAAAGCTTAGGTAATCAAAGCTTTAAACTGATCCTGCCTGGAGAAGTCAGAATGGTTTAGTATATTGTTCTAAAAACAGAAATACCTCAGTGGTTTGTCGCATGAAGATATTAAAGTTTGCACAAATTAAACTCAGGAGTGCAGACATTTTGAGCTAAATTCCTGGCTATAAGCAACTAAAACCTTCGTAGCAATTAAAACCATGTTTGATTATTTTTTTTTAATAACTCCAGGCGCAATTCAAATCACAATGGGATCGCCTTTCCCAGTAACTAAGTCATTGTACAGCTTGTGGAGTAACGCTGTTCTCTCTGGGAATGGGCTTGAAAAATACACATGCATATACAAGATCTCCAAGACGGCATGCACATGTGTACACAACAGTCTTTCAATATTTAGTATCCTTCTTTAAAAACTGTCTAACCACTGGGGACAAAAGGGTAACCATATATTTATCTGCTGGGGTGTGAGATTCTGAAGCAATTATTAGAGAAAAAAAAAGGAAGATAAATTCAGGGATATTTCTTGCTGCACTCTGGTTCATTTACGTGACTGTACATAAATTTCCATTTCTCTGAACAATGGAGAGGCAACCAGCATGCACTATCCTTGCTCATAATTTACAAACTTGCCTTGGAGTCAGCTCAGTGTTGCTTCCCCCTAAGGGAGGCAGCGGCAACCCCTTCATTTGCTTTCTGCTGGCTTTCCCTTCTCTGCCTTCCTACCTCCCATTCTCTCTGCCTCACATACAGCTTCCCAAAAGCAGGCATATAGCTCCTGTGTCTGTGGTCAAGAAACTTCTCCTCTCAGCCAGCTCAGTTTCTGATCAGGCTTTGCTATGAAGTCCATTGCATTGGATAGATGATACTGCTTCAGAGCCAGAATGGGTTTCCTTTCCACTTCCCATTTGAAAGCGTGCTCAGCACACCGTAGTATCCCAGAACAAAAGGGGTAAAGATTCAGAAGCCCCTGCATGGGATTTCTACCTGCCCTTTATGCAAATGTAGCAACCTTCTTTAGTGCTGTGCAGTAAGCACCAGTGGCAGCAATCCCTTGCAGAGGTCTGATTTTAAGCTGCTGCATCACGTGAGTTAGACTTCTAAGATTTTCTTGTGTAAGTAGATACTCAGCACCTTTAAAAATTAACTCCAGCTTCAGAAGAAAACAGCAATTCTGGATGTCTGAGACATTGCAAGCTTTGCAATCATTTGGGTGCTCTTGAAAATGCTAACCTACCAGCTCGGTGCTTGCAATGAGTGACTCATCCACATAAAGGTACTCGCAGTGTTTCTTTTTGTTAGTGCTGGTGAGTTATTAAAGCCTTCTTGGCAAGCTGGAATCATCAAGCATGTCTTTTACCCCCTGTAGTTCAAGGCATGCCTCTGCAGTTTACGAAGCCTACTGCAAAGTAGGCTATCGGGTGCCCTCCCAGCTACATTGTCACCCATCTTATAACACCCACCTTGTCAAACTTGTTAGCCTCACACCCAGAGCACATAGCTGAGCCTTGTCCAGGAGAAAACCAGATCTAGTAACAAAGGCAAACCCACTACATCAAAAATACCCATTGAAAGCAAGTTTCCAAAGCCCTATACATGGACAGTCCTTTGGAGCAGCCTCGCTTGTCATTAAAACAGTGAAGTAACCATCCAGATGCTTTGAAAACCTCTCGTAAGGATTTCCCTTAATCAAAACACTCAGTTCACAATGCTGCTTTCTTTGAAATGCAGTTTTACAATGCACTTGCAGACCTGCAGAGGCCAGTTCTCCCTCCATTACACCCACGTGGATTGGATACAATTCATCAAGAAGAGGAGCAGTCTGTGGCTCACAAGTTCTGCCAATTCAAGTAGTGATGGGTAGAAGTCTCTGCTCCCCGCTGGGCCAGACTATTTACCCAAGTTACGGTACCTACACGAAGGTGGGGTACCAGGTAGCGTTCCTGCTTGGAAGCCCTCAGTGTTCACAGCCTGGTACACAAAAAAAAAGGTCAACGTCTTTTTCAATTTATGTTACTGTGCTGGTCTGTGGACTAACTGAAAATCCCCATCAGGTGTAGCTGTTCTGGCTGATGAAGGCACCATCCAACTAACTTCTTAGTCACCACAGCTTAACCCAACAGCACTTGTGAATCAGAGCCCTGGAAGGGAATTTTGTCTTTTAAGATTTGCCTGGTGGGGTAGGCTCAGCATAGCTGATGTCAACAAAGTTATCACACAGAGATCTCCCAGTGACACGAGTTATATAGGTGTGTGGATGCCTCACCTTGGTTGAGAGCAAGTATTTCAATAACAACTCCCAGAGAGCTCCCGTATTTTTGACTCATCAGAAAACAAAATGAAAGGCCAGTGTTTACATCTTTGATATGGTACAACTGGAAACTATAATTATTTTTCAAAGTACTATTGCACCCTGGTTTAAGTTTTAAAAACAGAAATTCCACTGTCAGATGGCTTGGATAGTTCCTCACCATGTTCATGTGCTAGATGTGACAATTACAAAGACATGAGACCATAACAGTACCTGTACCAGGTCCAAAGGTCCAGGCAGACCCATTCCTGTCTTTAACACCAGCCAGTCACATTTTTCATAACAAAAATTGTTAGAAAGTCACTTTTTTAATTGAAAACTGATTTTTCAGTTTGTTGTGAAGTACACTAAGAAAGAGCAAGGTACAACTTCCCCCCTATACCACCACCATGTGTTGGAAGCTGTCAGTGCTGCGAAGGACAAAACTGCAGCTGTGCATCCCACAGTACCTGGTGTAAGCGATGTGACTGTCCACACATCCTGTGCCTTAATTATGCATTTGGGGATCTTGCCTTAGGGGAGGTTTCCATTTTTGCTTTTTTGTTAGCTATGATCTGTGCTTAATGCATATGCAGACACATATGACACCACTTTCAGATTTGTGTAGAAGACAACCATAAATCTCTGAGAGAGGGCTGTTTACTTTGGTACTTATGTCTGCTGCAAGCCTTACTTTAGTTACCTAACCTCAGCTTTAGTGATCTAATCTATCCTCTCCTTATAAAATGTGAGATATGGCAGCAGAGAACCTGAAGCTGAATTGTAAGCTTTCCTGCAAGAGACATAGAGCAGTGGCATATAAATGGATGGGATGGAGTTACAGGAGTGTCGATGGAAGCAAAATTGGGATCCAGGTTATTTATAGCACTGAGTTAAAGCAATTCAGAAGTTACCACCTGGTAGGGTACCTCAGTCTTTGCATGGCCATCAAATTTTTTGTGACCTATACAAGTCATTTAGCTTCCTTTTGCTGAACATCCATAAAGCTGGGGGTACCAGTGTGACTTTGCACAGTGCAGTGGAAATAAATGCACAGGTGACATAAAAGAATGTTAACTGCTGTTGTGCAAGTAGACTGGATAGATCACATTTGTTTTCCTACCAATGCTTCCCAAAATAGTACATTGACATTTATAATTCACTTTTGTGGATTTTTCTTCTACATAAAGTGTAGCCCCACAAAATCCTTTCCAGTTGAGTACCATTACCTGCATTTTTATAGACAATGAGGGAAAGAGAGAGCTGGAACAAAACCCTCAGGGACTGGATCCAATAGGATACTGAATGCTCCAATCCTGTTAAGGAAAGCACAAGCACTGCTTACGCTGAAGCCAGTGAGTCCTTCCTTTGATTTCAGTAACATGCTTAAGTGTTTTGTTGGAAGGGGGCCAGAGCCCTCAGCAACTCGTAGGGCTCTGCACTCCCTGTATTGCCCAAAGCCATGCAGCGAAGCAGCAGCAGAGTGGTTGTATCATGGGCATATCTCCTCTGGATTTCTGAATAGGGTGACCAAGATATTAAAGATAAGAGTGAGAGTCTGTCCCGGGTTTTACAGAAAGCTCTGTGCACACTGGAAGAAGAATTTGGAAAGCTTAGTAAGGGCTGCCTAAATACATATTCAGAGCAAAATTCTTTTCTGCATGCACCTGGTTTGCATGAATGCCATGCTTGTGCGTGTAAGGGAGGCATGTGTGCAACTGAAAAGAGGAGCCTGAATAAAAATGACCACTAATTATATATGACAGAGCAGGGCAAAAAGGCCAGCTTTACACATACAGGTGTATATAACTTTCTTTAGATCCAAAATCCGATATAGGACACTGAAGTCTGAATCGGATAGCTCTGGTTAACTGAAGTGAGGGCTTTCAACTTAAGAATGACGCTTGTCCCTTTAAGCCGCACAGAAGAAATATATTGCCCTCTTTGCCTGTTAAAATAGAGGGGGGGAAATAATCAGTCATCAATCCTTAACATTTCTGTGTTATCCTGCTAAATCCTCCCACTTTTGGCTGAACCACACCCTTTGGGGAAGCAGAAGATTGTCATGACGCATGTGAAAAACACGCAGAGCTAAAGAGCAGCATTTGGGGAGGAAGGCTGACCCCAGGTCCAGCCGGCCCTGGGAGCTGCTGGCAGCCCCACGCAGGCATCCTGTCCTCCACAGCACCCCAGAGCCATGGAGCAGAATCAGGCCCTTGAACAGGGGCTGAACGTAACATGTAGGCACTCAGCAGCTTTTCATACATCTTTATCTCTTCTGCCATAAACTGCAGTGCACTGTGCAGATTTATGGGAATTCTTTCCATGTTCACAACTTACAAGTATTAATAACTCGTCCAAGTTGGAAAAATAATACACCATTCCTAACTCTATTAACTACAGAAAATCTGGTCTCAGTTAAAATAAGATCCCCTTTAGCAATGCCCAATATACAATAAATATTCTATATAAAAGAAGCCAGGCTGCATCTTATCTGAGGTACGGTAACAGTAATGTTTTTGCCTGAGGCACCGCAAACTTCAGGCTTAAGAAGTCAAAATGACAGGGTGCAGATGATCACTGGAAAGTTATCATTTTTAACCCAAATAGTTACCTTAAAGTCTTTTTTTTATCTAATAATGATTACAGACAGGCAAATTCAGCCTGCCCACAAATCTACGCTGAGACATAAAAGTCGTAGATAACTTACTCAAAACCTGATTTTTTAATACTTCTGTTTCTGTCACTAATCTGTGAGAAAAAAAGGCATTAGCATTTCTGCTACTGCTATACAAAAGTGGCTCTGAGTTGCTCAAACAAGCAGCTTCATCCAGTTACCAATGGTTTTAAAACTACTTGCCTTCTGATTTAAGACTAAACCCTGCGGTCCTTACTCTGACAAAACTCCTGTTGCAGTCAGTGAAAGGTTTTTGGTTCAATTAAGGCTCCAGGATTCAGGTTAAGACCTTTGAAGATATTTAAATGCCAGATTTACGTGTTTTCAGTAGATGTTTGGTACTTGAGTACCTAGGTCTGGGTCTTACTGCTACATAAAAACTGTATCAGTGTGCTATAGTATCTCAGCATCTTTCAGGTTTAGATATGCCAAGACATGTCCTCAGGGTTACTCTGTGAGTCTATAAATTGGAAATGCTTCAGACCAGCACAGCCTCACTGCAGCTATAATTGCATTACTCTCACACTGCTTTAATCCAGCAGAAAGACTTGCTGCACACTCTGCCTTAGCAGGGGTCACTTGCAAAGCCAGCTGCCAACTCTGTGCTATTGCAACCTGTTGGAGAGTGCAAATGCCTTGAATTATTTACTGAGAACAGCCTGCCTCCGGCCTCAGAAATTCAATTAACCTGATATCCAGTTAATTAGAAGCTAAACCCAACTATCGTCTCACGTACTACTCAGAAGCCCTTCACCAATCCCTGTGCCTCTGTTACCACGTTTTCCCATTTTCTCTTCCCCTTTGATTGGGGAACACTGAGTGCAGTCCCTGAGGATGGTGAGGGGTGGTGGCCTGTCCAGGAGCTGTGTCACAGACTACATACAAACCCCTGCTCTCTAGAAAAGCCTTTAGTCTGTGTAGCTGTGCATAGAGGCAGGGGTGAGAGGGGACATCCATGCTGTGACCTGGCACAGGGTGCCTGCCCCTCACCTGGCCTCTCTGCTGGCCTCAGTCATCTGTGGGAAAAGCTGGATGCAGCCAGTGCCCCTCAGTAACCCAGCACAGGGACACAGCTTGGACCACCAGGGGCTTTTTCTTAAGATTTTTAAGGGATCACCCTGGCCATGAGACACGCCCAGTGCCTCAACCTCATCATCAATGAAATGGGCATGATGAAATGGAGGCATTTAATCTACATAGTGTGAGATCCACAGGTGAAAAAACCTAGCTGGAATCACTGCAGTGGCACACTGTGGGAATACCCTGTGAATTTATTAATTATCTTTTCATCAGGGGCTATGATTACTATTTGGTCCATTTTTGACATCCTTAGAAATTCATGACATTCATTCATTCATTCAAATTCCCACTTTCTTGCATTGTTTTGTGGCTTAGGTTAGTCTACGGGCTAGATTCCAGTTTGAAGAGTTTGGGACCAAAATTACCCCAAATTTGCTTTTATTTGAGGATGTGTATGGAACTTGTCAGAAAAGGAAACAAGCTAGTGATGGAATTCACAGCAGCTTGTGGACCCTCCTGCTCTTAGAGATGTTAAATCCAGAACATTTGTTTGGTTACATCTTTCTTAATCACGTTGCAGTACTGGTTGGCTCAGTATTGCCTTTTTTTAGTGGTTTTTGTCTGAGCAGACAAAGTCAGAAAATCATCTCTTTGGCAAACAAGATTTTAATTAATTAATTTATTTATTTAACATCTTTGTCCAAGTTACCTGACTAGCAAGTTTTGAATGACTGAAAATTAAAGTCAGTGGAGAAACTGAAAGGTTTCATGTGCATACCAGAAAGTAAACTCATGTTCAGAACAAGTTTTGGACAGTTATCTCACTCTGAACATGACCTCATGAATCTGGCAGCTCTGCTGGCTTCCACCCTTAAGCAGAGATTGAACTCTTTGGTGGATCAGTGGCTTAATCGTTGACTTGCTTTTCATTTTAACAGTGAGGGGAAAACCTCAATAATTTTGCAGGGTTTTGTGAGCTAGTGTCAAATCACTAGTTCATCAGACTTACGAAGAGTCTGCAACTGCTGTTGCTTTTATCCAGTTAAGATCTGCTCTTTACCTAGTCAGCTTGTGATTTATTTTTTTTTTTGAGTGCAGTGAGTAATTGCTTCGGGTCCTCATGAATTCTGAGAGAATGGTATTTTTACCCCAGAAACACACCCTTAGCCAGATTTCACAAGACCTGAAGTCCCCAGGGCCAGAACTTGCAGTTGAAGAATGTCCATCTGAAATGTAAGTCACTGACTTCTAGCAGGAACATTTCAGATTTGCACAGGTTTGAACAGGGAAGTGGACCCCTAGAGTTACTGTACACATTGCTCCTTCAGTGATGCTGGGCTTTTCTGTTAGTCCAAAGCTTTCAGACTTAACCAGAAGCAAGTGTGGGATGCCCTGGCTTGGGTTCAGACATACCTCTTTTTTTGCCATATAAAATCTGGCAAAGAGAAACGCCTCATGATGCTGTCTTTCTACCTTTGCACTGTACAAGTAGCAGCTTGGAGAAATTGGTATTTTTCCATATGGCAAACGCCAGCTTTCTGGTGAATGCCCTAGAATTTTGATTGGTATTGCTTCTCACAGGAATTCCAGTTGGAAAAGCCAGGAGACCCTCTGCATTTGTGTGATGTTCAGGTGAGGTGGTAGGATCCCACTCTTCTCCCTGTGAGCCCCGCAGCCAGCTCTGCTACACCACACTGGCCCCTTACACCTTTGCAGGGCTGCAGGTCATCATGGACATGTGTCCCCACACCCACTACCATGGAGGGTCATCATTTTAACCAAGGGAGTGGAAGATCTGATGGGAAGATGCTTCCACCACAAACTGGATGTTCAATAGTGTCTTGGGAAACAGCCCAACACCATACCGCAGGCAGTGTTGGGCAGATGGGTTTGAATACAGCTCATTCTGCTCTTCAAGTATTTTGAAAAGAAACAAAGTGCTAAATAATGGGAGTCCGTGAGGGTGGAGGAAGCTCTTGTTTTTATTTCCCTTGATAGTTTTCCTCTATGAAAGAGGTTTGGCCAAACTCACTGCTTTCTGAGCAGCAGCAGTCATACTTAGGGGAAAGATACAGTGAAAAGTCTAGAAAAATTGAAAAATACATTCTTTCATAATGAAGTATGAGCTAAAGGGCTTGCCTGGGTTTCAATATAATTGACAGAAATTTGTGAAAGATGTGAAAAACACAAAAAGAGGGAGTTTGCTTTGATCATCCACATGGAAGAGGTCTTCAGAAGTTTGAATTTCTAAGCTATCCTAGACAGTTACAGCAGGTTTTGAAAGTCATTAAAGGCTCCTTTCACAAAAGCGTTCGGGTTGGCATTGCCTCCAAGCTTCCTTTCTCAACCAAAGGAAATTTTCAAGTGTGTCTTTAATTATGACAGTTGTTGTTATGGAGGCCAGACGCGTTTCCCGTTAAAAATTGCAGGCAAGTTTTTTTATAGGCTTCAGTTTGGACTCAATGGCTGTACCCGCAGAGTATTTTAGGAGTAGGTGAGAGGTGGGGCTAAGTGCAGTGCCTGCCTGGAGCCAAGGCTGGTAGCAGAGAGAGATGTTCTGGCACAGCCTGTGCTTTGGGCTCTGTGCTTGGCACAACCGTCTCTCACCTCCAACCCCAGGCTGACCACAAAGTCCAGGGCCCTTTCAGCAAGGGCTCAAACATCACCTGCCCCCCGAAATATCCATTTTGTAGACACTGCGAGTTAAAGATGACTCCCCTCATCCTCATCCAGTCCTGCTTTTCCCTTGGGAGTGCAGAAGTTTGCTGCCTGCAGGAGCTTTCACATTAATTTTAGGGCTCAAACTAGTAATGCCTAACCCACATACTAGTCCCATTGAAGTGAACTTGAATTACTCACTTTTTCAGAGATTTAAATCTCTTGAGAAACTGTGAAAAAAAGAGCCATGCTCTTAATAAATACTAGAAATATCCAGCCTCCTTAAGCACAGCCAGTTTTAGTAATTAATTTGCTATAGATGTAGTTAGCTGATTTAAAGAGTCAGTTTTATTCTGATTAAAGCATTTACTTCAATGTCAGCAGAAGGAAAATTTACTGCCTCAGGAAAACTTAAATGTCAAATGTGTGCTTGGATATGCAGAGTACGGTAGATAGAAAGAAGACTATGTTTTCACAGGCCATGTGCTTAAAAGCACAGTCAGGTTAAAGAGCACGTTTTTGTTGTTTTAAAGCTGCCGTACCTGAAGAAGGAGTGCAGCTAAAGGGAAAATGGCAAGAGAGAATGTGCCCTCATGTCCATGGGAAGAACACCGGCAGCTCAAAAGGAGTGCCTGCATATAAACAATAGCTGAATTTGGCCCAGGACCCATAAAAAAGACATTCATATAATATTGTTCCAGTGCCAGACCTACTGCTTTTGTTTTCTGATGCACATTGCCAGTTTTATGTTTTTAGACAACAATAACCATGGGTACTCTTCTTCTCATAGACTTGCAATGTCTAAGATCCCTTATACTTCTGTAAAAAGTTGCTACATCCAAATCGATTCTTGTCCAGAGAGAATACCAGCCTCCAGAAGACTATGCCAGAAACATTTCACCTGCACAAATGCAGTGGGAACATTACAGAGAAATTATTGAAATACATTAAAACCTACCTCTTCCACCCACATATTCCTGTTGGAACTAAGGGAACAGTGCCAGTGGCTAGCTGTAGGTATTAAGTGCCGTCCTGGACCTCTGAGGGTACCTAGGACATTAGCACAAGGCCAGCCGAGATGACAGAGGACCCCTACAAGAGACTTGTGCCCTTATGGAGTGGTGCCTGGAAGCCACCTATATTTAGGGACCTGAATGTCTCCCTAAGGAATTGTAAGGGTGGGATTTTTTAAAGCAGAAGCCCATGAAATCCAGGCTACTCTAGACAGAAATGTGAAGGGGGGACGAAGACTCCCAGTCTGTGCACTCTGGGGACCAGACACTGCATTCCCACCAGCAGAGCTGGCAGGGACTGAAATCTCTCTCTGTATTCCCAGTAACTTCAGGCTTCATCCTAAAATATTCTAGGCTTCTACCGGCTGTGGTCAGTTTCGAGGCTGCTCACTCAGCACCTCAGGAGAGGTGTTGCAGGATGAGGCCATTAGCCTATATTTACATTGCCTGGTAATGCCATCAAATGTTCTACTTCTAGTCATTAGCAATCCATCCTTGCTGCCTTTCCTCTCCCTGAGGAAGTGCTCTACAAAACCTGTCTCATGGATTTCTGTTTTTTCATTATTGTTGTAGTCTCCCCAGTTTATCTTGCTCTTTCATTAAACAGCAAACCACAGATATGGTTTCAACCTAACAGCCTGCTTGCAAGAAACCAAACATTCAGGAATAGGAACACAACCTTTGCACTTAAAAATTCATTTAACGTGATTCATTGTTTTGTTCTTTGCTTGAAGCATGCTTCACTTACATTAATAATATTTTACCTTTCACTTATAAATTCAAATACAAAAGCAGTTGCAGTTCTCCAAGTGCTCGTATATGTAAAATATTACAACATTATCACTTTCCAAAGGTCAGTTTCTCTTCTTTCCCTTAATTAGGATTCAAGATTTCCAACAATAAGTTGTTGCAGCAGATGTACAGCTCTTTTATGTTTACTAATTCACATCTCTGCTTTTTCACTTTGTGAAGAGGAAAAAGGAAATGGTTTTAAGTGGGATAAGTACACTTTTTTTCTAAACAAAATAAGAAAAGGAAGTTCCAAATATGGGGGAAACAGCAGTAATCGGTGATCTGATTCAGTAAGAATTTATACACAGAGTCCATTACTTTTTGAAAAGTTTATCAGTCAGTCCCCATGAAACCCACATTGGAGTGAAGTGGTATCAGCATCTGATGTGCTGTGTCTTATGTGCCTGGATGTGCAGGTCAAAGTTCCTTACTAAGAGAGCTACAGTCATGAAATGGATCTTCTCACACGTAAAATTACAATATAATATCAATATCTTGAAGACATTTTTTTTTATGATCTTGCAGGAGTAGACATCATCTTGTGACTGATTAAAATAAAGGGTAGGATTTCCTCATAGAAATATACCCTAATTTGTTAGACAATATCTGAAAGCAAATCTTGTTTGGAGCGAAAAAGGTGTGCTGAATCAGCCAACCTGTCTGAAAGGACAAAGATAAACCTAGTGAGCAGTGTTATTTCCTGTTATATGATTTTGCTGCATCTAAATATATAAATCTCATGTAACAGGAACCATGCCCTTTGGGTCCCACAAGAACCTGAGGGGGCATGGAGAAAGATTATAAACGTGTTCTTGCAAAAAAATGTCTGTTTTAAAGTAAATAAAATTTGAAAATGGGGAAAAGAGCAAGCAATCCACGCACTACTTTTTCTTGATGCGATTGCTATTTTTCTGATTTCATGCATACATATGTTCCTGGTGTTCCCTCTAATTCGGCTGTGGTACAAGGGAAGGGAAATTTTTGGCTTGGTTACGTGCTTGAACCTCAGGGTCAGGGCTGGATCCCTGCTTCTGCTGGAAACTGTCTGTGTGTCCATGAGCAGACAAGTGTTCCTCTCATGTCTCAGCCATTTGCAGGACACATGTATTTTCCTGCTGCGTCCCTGCACATCCCAGCTGGAGCACAGCCCCCGGGGTAACATCGCTGCCACATGTGGGGATCACAGCATCTAGAAAGAGGCCCCTGAACCTTGTCAGCAGTACAAGGCATGGCAGCTTTTTGAGGTCCAGCCCTGCAGACACCAGTACCCTTGAAAAGCAGAGCTCCTGCTGATTAGGTGGTTGGGTGCAGTTTCCTAAACAGAATGCCAGTGGGAATCACTGACCGCATTCTCAGGACAGAGCAGCCTTCTGGGGCAGTGTGATGGCATTTTGGCCCCCAGTTGCCACTTCCAGCCCCGTGGTTCAAGGTTTGTAACCCCGCTGTGGAGATGACTCAGCTGCCAGTGAAGCTGTACCGAAGCCATGGCAGTTTACAGCCCAGAGTAAACCAGCCCTGGCCTCAATTTGCCTTCATAGAGCAGCCAAAAACGGTGCCAGTTCTGATGTCTTAGCCCTGAGACACTGCCTCATTAACTCCTAGATACAGGTTTTAGGTGCTTTAATCCTTATAATTCAATTCTCCTGGATTCCCAGTGACTTTAACATCTTTTTGAAGTCCTTCCAGTTTCTCTAGATCCTTTTTGGCAATAGCGTGCCCAGCAGTGAATGTAATTTTGTTTTCCTATGTATTTTCTAAATCCTAGCTCTTAAAGCATTAGGGTTTTATGTGTGCATATATATTCTATTATATGCTATAATATATAATCTTATATCTAATGTGAAGAATATGCTTTCATATCAGTGATACCAATTTTATTGGGAGAGAAATACTAGCAGAATTTGATTTTTGAGTCACCAGCTGTTTTTTCTTTAAGGATATTTCTTTCTTATTGGTGTCCCAGTGAACAATTAAAATGTAAACTAAATTAAGACTTAACAAAACACTGAGATGATTCATACAAGCATAAAATTATATTAGTCCAAATTTTTCTGTAGTCTCTCCAGAATTATTTAAGCTTACTAGCCAGATTTCAGGCTGCTATCACAAAAGTCCAAAACTGGACCAAACCTTCTCAAGGCTCAGATATTGGCTATCTCAAACTGTCAGTGCCAATTCTCCTATCAAAATCCACCTGCTGCCAGGCTTGGGCAGAGAACAAACAGCAGCAATGGTCACAGTACAGGTTAAGTTTTCAAATAACTGTGCAAACACTTCTACTCCAGGTCAGTGATATTAATAATAGACTTTCGATTGATTTCAGTGGGAATTGGCCCTATATACATTTCTGTGTATATATCAGCAGATATTCACCTATGATAACTAGCATACATTGACTCAGCAGGGGTTTGTGCCCCAGTAGGAAAGCTGTGTCAACATGTGTAATCTAGATAGAAAGGCTTAGGCAGAGCTGTTTCAGAGAGTAAAAAAAAAAAAAACCCAGAAAATTTATTTGTGAGCTATGAACCTTTACTTCAATTCTGAAGTCTACCACAGGCTCCTTGCTGATACCAGGCAACCTGCTTAGCCTGTCACCAGATTCTCCACCATAATGGAATTCTTCCTTACTTCTTCCAGAGGGCCATAGGACCCAGCCTTTGCCCACTGCAACTCTAGTGCTGGTGGCCTGTAGCTGCTGGTATCAGCTGCGCTTCAAGGTACCATGCAGCGAACGGTGAATCAAAACCATTCACCACTGAACAGACCTGCAGAAGTTTGCCTGTGCTGTCCAACACACTCCGAGCAAGAGCAACTTGCTATGTGAACCTGGAAAAGGACTTTACAAACTTAACAATGTGTTTCAAGGTAATAGCATTTCATTTTCCAATTAGCTGGAAAAAAATAATTCTCTGCTGTCCCACACCTTGTGAAATGGCCCACCTAAAGGCTGAGGCAGCAGCTTAGGCTAATTTTGCACTGACATAAAATGACAGCAGAGAGTAATAGAAAGTCACACCGTGTACCAGGCTGAAAAACAGACAAATCTTCACTCTTCCATTAAACAGCCATGACTGTAAGAGGGGGTTCATATCACCTCCTCAGCCCAATAAAGTGCTGCATGGGGTGAGTACTGTTATTTAGGATGAAAATCTTTGTCTCTACCAGAGATAACAGATGCTGCTAATAAACTCCAGGAGCTCAATTGGTGCTGAGCTAGGTATGTTTTTTGAATGCAGGATTTGAAGGATTTAAGCAATTATATTAAAAAATGCCTCTTTCCTTTGTAAGAGACACAGTTACATACTATTGCAACTCACTCTGAAACTATGAAGCTAAAGGCAAGAAATAGGAAAACATGAGGACTTTTGAATAGTGAGAATTTGCACAGGGAATCAAAGAGGTTTCAAGTTCACTTGGTGCAGATGTTTCTATAATTGAGACACACTAGAAAAATGCATTAACGCACAAATCAGTCTTGCCTACAGTTATCTGAACCATAAAAAAATGTCCATAGTCAGGATATAATTCCCTATAAAATCCTATAGGATACTTAAAAAAAACCCCACAACATAGGTTCTTTTTTCCTATTAACCTCTTTAGGACTTTTTCAGTAGGGGAGTCCACAAGGAGCACAAACAAACCTAAAATCTGTTGACCAATTCACCCCACAACCGCCTTTCATACACTCACCCTCAGATATTAAGGAGCTGACTCTTAATGAGGCCAGCTAACTGCAGCTGGTGACCTCAAAGATTTATTCAGGTCTTGATCTCACTCCTATTTAAACCAGTAAGATTTCCTTTGGAACCAGCTCGAGCTCCACTAACTGCATGTGCCCAGTAAGCCACCCAACCCAAGTGCAAATTCTTGCATGCAAGGGCAGGAATTGTACCTACGTATATGCTGCTGCTGCAAAATGCGTAACCATTTCACAGGCAGAGAAAGAACAAGGAGTTTCACCAGATTTTGACTTCTTAGAATTGTAATGCTTGAAGCATGGACACTATTCAAAGGAAAAAAAATGTCTAGGACAAGTCTGAGGCAACCTGGAAAGAATAATGGAGTCCTTGTCTTTCTAAATGTGACATAATCCTCCACTTTAATGGCCCCATATATATGAAGAGAACTGGCATGCTCTTCTCACAATAGACTGTTAGCTACCTATCCAAAATCAGCAGAGACCAGCTGTGCCCTGCTGTACCATCCTTCAGGAAAGTTATCTTGGCTAGAAGTTGAAAACCCCTAAGACTCACTTCTACCTGCAAGTTGCACATCTATGTGCTCTCAGAGAGCCCCTCAGGCACACAGCCTCCTGCTGGTACACTGAATTTTAACAAGGATCTCCTAACCCAGATCCAGAGATTGATTAAGATTATCAGGTGCTGGCTCCCAAGCATATCTGTTTACCCTGCATTGCTCCTCTAAAAGAATAGCAAACACTGTTTAATTTTTTTTCCCCCCATTGAGACCATGATTGCCTTGGTGGATCAAAATAATGATAGAAACAAGAAGGAAATCGTGTCTCTCCCTAATCTTTATCTCAGCCCAGTGGGAGGCAGATGGATAAGTATGAATAACAAATTATCTTGCAGTGGATTCCACTAATCAGCCCCAGGGTTGGGCTGTTTCACTGTGAAGCTATTCTTGGCGTTTTGCAGTGCTAGTTTAGGATTTGGGCAGAGGACCCTACCCCCTAATTAAGAACCTGAAACAAATTGAAAACAGCTGTGAATAATTAGACAATTTAAGTGCTGTTAAGAAGGAATAATTTTTGTAGCCATCGTAATAAATCTTATGCTGTCCGAACCCATACGCTTTACGTGAACTTTTTTCTGCTGGTGGGTTAGTGCATTACTCATAAAAGAAACAGTATCCCTTTTGTTTTGATTGGGCCTGTTTAATAACAAAAGAGCATATCACTATAAGTGGAAGTGTGATGACAAAGAGAATAGCCTTTACTTTCCCTAATTTTCAACCGTTGTGGTTCAGATCCTATGTCAGATTCCTGGCATGTGGGTTTGGTGGAGGGGAAAAAAAGGATTCTTGATTTGCATTGTAAATAATACCTGAGCCCAAGCTACTTAACATTTTTGGGATTTCTTTGGAAAAATACACATCAGGAAAATTCTTAAAAATTTAACAACTGACCCTTTAGCTTCATGTAGCAGATAAGTTCTTGAAGTATTAACTAAGACTTCAGGAAATCTATTTTTCTCCAAGATTTTCCACCTCTTTTTTTAATCTTCCCACTTGTCTGGAACTCAGTTAAAGTGTTTCACAGAAAGTAATTTATAGAAGGAAAGCTTTCATCATGCACTGCCAAACTATTCAGGGCCTGATTCAGCAACCCATAACTGGCTTTATTAGAAATCAGCTCTGTGAACATCTAAATATATATTTAATTTTTATGTTATGTATAGCTTTTCTGAAGGCAATGTATCTGCTCACACATTTAATGGTAACGCCATTCTTAAGTCCTCGTAGGATCCAGCCTTTGCTTGGATAATGGCATTACCTGCAAACAGGTTATGGAATGAACTTGATTATTTAGAAGTATGCTTTGGCTTTATTACTGTCTTAAAATAACCTACATCCCTTTGTCATTTTGATGGGTTTATATCACATCATTCCAAACTGGACACAGATTCTGAACATTCAGTTTTTAGAGGACTCATTAGACACTGTTTTGTTTTTCTTCCATTTCCAGCAAAAAGAAAACAGAGCTCACCATGGCATCTGTGAGTTCACAGTGTTCGCAACACCGACAGGAGAAATGGAGCTGCAGGGAAATACCTGATGCAAAGTACCTGGTTCTGCACTCCAATGGTCTAGATTTAAGTACAAAAAAAGGAAACAAAGCGTTGTGCAAAGCCTTAGAAAATGAACCTTATGAAAGTGGTCTAAGAGGGGGTAAGGCTTGCCATCCACCTTTTCTCTAGCTCATAAAGTGGCAGCCCTTGCTACACACCTTCCTTCTGCAGGTCCCATGACACCTCTCACTGTTCCTCATCTGCCTGCAGACGAGATCTGTGGCGGTTGCTCCTGTACTTAAAGCTCTGCCATCCTTGACAATATTTATCCAAAGCCCTGTGGGCCATTTCTGCAAGTCTGAATTACCTGTTGTACGGCTTATCCCCAAAGTACCTGCTGTGTATGACCTCATCAGGATGTTGCTGTGTGGGGACTTCTCTTTTTTCCAAGTTTTCCATGACTGTACTTCTGTCCTTACATTGGTATTCAGGTATTCTGCACGTGCAATCAGTGGTCCCTCTGGGTATGAAGAGCTGAGATTTAAATTTCAGATGTGATATCACCTAAAAGTCTGAAGACTACATATAGTAATTAAAAGTCTGCTTCATACTATTTCAGAAGTTTCTGTGAAAAAGCTAGGCTGTCACACAAGCAGGGTGACAGTTCTTTGCTTTCTGTGCAGAACCACAACAAACATTTCCATCACTGAAGTTATTTATAACATTCAAATTCCTTTAGAAAAAGGAAAAATAATGTTTTAGGTCCTAATGATACTTTAAAATTTAAGAGCAATATGAACACACTATCCTTACTTTTCCACCCTTCATTTTTCATTCACCTGCTTGCAAGGGCATGAATAAATTTCTTTTTTTGAGAACAAAGACTGAATGTTTTCCACAGAAAAGAAGTGCACCAACAACGAGGAGGGAGTGAATAGGTTGTTCCCTCATCACGCTGGAGCAGAGGGAATGTCAGCAGGGGCATACCTATTTATTCATACATCCTTCTCTTTCCTCTCTATCAGACACTCGGTGTCCTCTCTCGGGACACGTGTCTAATGAAGATCCCCAGAGGTTTTCTAATTTTGGCCTGGGGTACCGCTAGAGTACACAGTGGCCAAAAGAACAATTTTCTGTTTCAACAGTACATCCTTTGGCAACCAGTTTAGGCACAAGCCATCAGTCACATCCATGCTTGGGGCTCATTGTTAACCCCACACATGACTTCTGGGTGGGTCAATGCAAGTCCTCGGGGGCCAACAGGCAGATATGGAGGGAAGCAGATGCAAATCAAAGCCAGCTCCTTTGGTTCTTGTTGGTCTTGATGGAGTCGTGGTGGGGGAAGGAGCAGTTTTGGCCACCAAAGCAAACGCCTGTGTGTCTGCCCACTGGCAGCCACCTCTGTCCTTCAGCTTCTGATTCCATAAAATGGGGCTAATAGTTCCTCACTCTGTACTATTGCTGCAAGGCTTAATCGACAAAAGTTTATAAGGTGCTTTAGGAGCCTTGACTGCAAGTTGCTGCAGACTTGCTAACTACATTATTTCAAAATAAAATAAACACATTTTATACAATCAAAATGAAAAGAAAAAAAATTTCACCACTCCTTTCCTCCCCTCCAAACCAGCTTCTCAGGACTTCTCCAGTATGCGTTACACTGCACTACATACTCAAGGTTTCACAAATAGACATAGCTGGTTGGCCAAGAGAGCTTTTTTACCCTGGTGTTTATAATTCCAATTGGTGTAAAATTTCCTGATGGTTAACACATCCCATTACAGACACTTTTGAATGAATGACTCATTCCCAAATAATTGACTAGCTTTGTAATTTGGGAAGTAAAAATCACATTTATGAGTCTCTGGGGGGAGGGCCTATAATGTTGTGCATAAAAAGTAGATAAATCATAAAACCTGATATTTTTTTTTCTTTTGTAAAAGCTTCCATTAGCCTTTGTGTGCACATTAAAGCAATGCCCTCTAAATGTGTGCAGCTGCTTTAAATCACTGGTGCACTTTAAAATCAAGTCTTTTTATATCTTGATGTTAAAATTACATGTTGGTTACTGTAATTCTGTCCTGTTTTTTGTGGAACATCCTTGAATCAGATCTGCTTCTGGAAAGACCTCTCCCTTCACACTAAGTTTTCTAATCCCTGTAAGCAGAAGAAGCCTAAGTGTTTTGCAGCTTGTGTAAATGGCATTTATCAGGTAAACAAGAGAGACAAACAAAAAGGATCAGTCATTGCCAGTGCAATTAGGACCCCATCCTCACTTAACAAATGCATGCATTGTAGATTGAGGTTTAAAATAAATGTGCAAAGCGATTCTAATGGGATTTGACAAGGGTATTTGATAGCTGCAAGGCAAATCTATTACTATCTACAAAATATCAAGTTACAAACCTAACACACACCCTGCTTCTCACCCCCCACCCCATCTGCACCCCAATACCAAGGTGGTACTGAAGCTGCATATTTAAACTCCTGAATGAAATGGCCATGCCACTTGCTTTGGCTTTGCAGTCTAAAAGTCCCATACACCTTTGTGTTAGCAAGGCCTTTTCCCACATTTTCAGAGTACTGTAAATTAGTTTAGTATGCTTGAAAGAACCTGTAATTGTAACTGCTCTTGTTGACACATCAACTTGATGCCACACAGAGCACGACTGGGACCATATCCCTTGGTTTTGCAGCTACAGTGCATTTCAAGTGCTTGACAGGTCTGGCGCTAAGATGTTCTGAATTAGATTTGAATTACAACCGCTAAATGCCCTTGTCAAAGCTTGTTATGCCTGAAACTAGCCATATACATTTAACTGACTATTCCTATGGAAGGTATACTGCTTAAACAAAGACATACTCCAAAGTTTCATACAGAATTGTCAAAATATAATTGAGTTAAAAAAACAACTAAAGCATAAGAAGAGTAATCATTACTGCCTTCCCTCCCCCCCCCCCCCCCCCCTTCCTACTTTGAAATAAATCCAAAGGACAATTTAGTGGAATCTTAGTATAAAATAAAAAGAGCATATGCAGCTCCCACAGACACATTGAAATCTATATGAACACCAGAATCATCCATACATTGATACTAGTGTCATGAAAGGCCACAGCAAAACTTCAGGTTCTTGCCCTGTGAAAAAGGTTTCATATCGCATTGCTGCCATTGGAGAGCATCTGGTGCTGCAGGAATACAATGAACTAAAGCTAACACATATATCAGGATCAGGCCTTGAATTCTTGAGGACCCCAAATTTGTGCTTCATCAAATAAAGGAAGCATAATATTTATACATATACACATGCGTATGCATGCATGTACCTCTATGCCCATACACAATATATAATGCATGTATGCAGTGTTTATTCAGTTTAGCCACACATAACAGAAACTTCCTTCTAACTTGCAGATGCATTCATGATTACGTACTAGTGGTGTAAGGCCATAATCTTTGGCTAGAAAATAACATCCAAAGAGCACAAAACAGATTTAGACAGTGTTTGTCTATCAGTCCATGCTATGGAGAGCTCAGTAACTCACTGGGGCTGCATTGTGCTGCCCCTTTCTAAACCCTGGGCTGCTGACGCTGGCTGCATGATTGCTGGAGTGGTCTGCTGAGGCTGCCTTGGTTGAAAAAAAAAGTGCTGGTTGTAAGCACTGTTAACGTGCAAAGGAGCTGGCTGAAAGCTGAGAGAAAAGAGTGAGGATCTTCTGCATACTAGCTAGCTATCTTAAACCCTCTCTAAAGAAGGAAGACAGATTTGCTTAACCTAAACCCACCAATGCTCAGGCAGCACAGAAAAGGAGGAGCAGGTTATCATCACATCCATTGAAGACAAGACGAACATGGGCCTACCAAATTCTCCTGCATGAGTGAAACAGAACACCTTGGGCAAAGAGCGGTTGCTTCACCACAGATTTCCTGGTTGAATTTGAACATAATCCTGGAGGTTTTCTAGACTGGAGGGCAGATGTACACTATGATGAGCTCCTGGGTTTGCACTGCATTCCCTGGCTGCCCTAACTGGAGACATGGTCCTTAGTGCCCGCACTTACCACCTCTCCTCTCCTACAATAGGAACTGCGAGCACAAGAGGTTTCAGAGGGGGGTTGTTGGCATTCCCTAGTAAGGAGCCAGCACATGGCAGAGGCATATGTTCAGAAGGATCCCATGTCCTCCCACCTACAGTAGATGTGGATGTAGACTCAACATGAGCCCTTTGTTTCCAAACTAAGGATAAAGGTCCTTCCTCTGTGTGCTTTGGTTTGTAGATTGTAGTTTCTTTAGGGAAGACACTATCCTTCCCAGGGAAGTGCATAGAACACCCAGCGCAACGACATGCCATTTCAACCGGGGCCTCTAGAAGGTACTGTAAGACAAACAGAGAATAATCCTGCCTAACAGATGGACAAGGGCTAGACAAAGACCAGGGCAGCTGCAGCAGGGCCGGGTCCCCATCTTCAGTGGTGTCCCGGTACAAACAGATTTGGAGTGCACAACTAAGATTTCTTCCATCTGAAGTGGCCTAGGCATTACCTCAAAAGATTAATTCTCCAACAGCAGCAAACAAACAAACAAACAAAAAACAAAAAAAGGAAAGGAAAAAAAAAGAAAAAAAAAAAAAAAAAAAAGAGAAAAGATTTCTAACCCCATTCCAGAAGCAAAATGTGGTCTGAACTGGTCAAAACCTGCTGACAGCCTTAAGCAGCATGAGAAACCTGTTTCATGATGGTGGTTGGTTATTTTAAAACTGAGCTGAAAGATTAATGGTGAGATTTTCAAAAAATGTAGGCTCCCAGTGACAGGAACCGACAATTTGCTCATGCAATTTCCCATTGCTGTGTGTGCAATAGGGAGAAACGGGTGGGCAAAATGACACACAGCCATTCTGTTCCTATACTTTTTCTGGAAACCTTAGCCCTAAAAAGGCAATAAGCAAATAATCAGAGTGTTTAAATGAAAGGCAGAAAGACTTAGGCCGAGAGATACATTGATATTCTTTGTTAATTTTTTTTATTCAATTAAGAAGCACATGCTGATTATTTTTAGCAGTGTCCCCCTGATACAATTCAGATGTAAATCACATTTCTGTAGTCAGCTGCTGCTGTTTAAGCAGAAATATTTTGACACTATAATTATAGGGTTGAAACTATGCTTTACATTAATGTATAAAACACTCATTAAATTAAAATTCTTCCATGAAATCATGAAAATAAACAGTCTGTCTGAACTAGCATCAACAAATTCACAGGATGCTTCTGCGTTTTCTCAGGGCTGGCCTTCAAGTGACTGTATTACAAGGCCCTTATTTAACCGTGAAGTGTTAAAGGTTCACATTCTTTTGAAGGTCCCATTCTGCTTATTTTTAAAATTATTGCTTTAATTGTTTTTACAACTTGTAAGATTTTAAAGCTATTAAGCCTCAAAGTTGTGGGAAAAATGAAAATGGTGATTATTATAACTTGCATAAGTCTGTGAGATGGCAGTGGCACTGCACTCTTTTTCAAGGATGGATTAAATAAAAGGGGTCCATGGCACCATATGTGGCATGTCACAGTGGTCTATTATGGCTAAGAAGCAGGGTACACAATGTATTCACAGTGCCTTGTGGGACAGAAAAAAGAAACCAAAAGTTCAAGTTGGTAATGGTTTTAGGGGATCCTTCTTGCCCTGTCCCTTGCTCCCTACCATCTTCCTGCTTTTCATCCCCCTCCCATCCACCATGGACCTGACTGTACTGCAGACGATGGGTCCAACTCTCTGTGCCCTAGTGCAGGCAGAAGTTTTTGGCAGGAGGTGCCAGAACCAGAGCATCCTAGTAAGGTCCATCCACAGTGCAACAGAGGGAAAGGGGACAAGTGCTAAACCCTGCACTGCAAACATGGGCATTCATTTATCAGGTCTGTTTGCATTTACTCGACCCCCCAAGGATAAGAAGTTGCACCTCATCAAACCTCCAGGTGTCCCAAACTGAGGTCACTGCCCGTAAAAAGAGGCAGTTTCCTCTGGCCTGATGGTCTCATTAGAGGGACCCACTGATGGGTGATGTTATCAACCCTGGTACCTCCACCACCCACCACAGGCTTGAGCAAAGCTTGCTGGGTGGGACCACGGTCAAGACCCCTGAGCCTTACCCTCCACACCCCGGGCATGTTAGCAAACCTGCACACATTGGCACACTAATCCCTGTAAACCCTGATCGGGTTTTGTTTGCTTTCTCTTAATCTGTACAGTATCACTGATCTTTACAATGCACAGAGTGAGCTGCAGCTGCGCTGGGCTTGGGAGTGAACGGCTCAGGATCTTCAGGATGCAGATGATGTAATCACAGTGGTCTGAAACATTTTTGCTACATCTATATTCCATTGAAATCCACAATTATGGCTGACTTTTCTTTGATTGAAGATATTCCAGAAAGATGGACTGCAATGGTAATTGCACAATTTTATCTTAAGATACGAATCTGAGACTGATCCCTCTGGTCTTATGAAATTACAGTCAACATGTTATTTTCTCCATTTGTGCATGAAACGTATATACAACAGTGGTTGCCGCAATGTATATTTAGTCTTAACTTGTCAGAACCATCAGCTAAAAAATATTCAAACCCTTCAACCATTTTATTAATCAGGATTATGCACAAGAAAAGTCTGTTTCAGAGTGTAAGTTCTAGTACACATTGTAATTTAATAGTAAAGATCTTTCTTTTTTAATATTATAGTTGTCTTTCTTCAGCAGCCACATGAATGATTTTTTTGTCCAGCATTACTGGTATTATGGTTATCCCTCCATTCCCACAGGATTTTCCACATTGGATAGCAGTAACCCTCTTTTCAAAGCCGAGATACCATAGTCCAGTGAATTCAGTTAAAAGTTTTCCTTGAGGTCAAAAGGAAGAAAAATATTTTATCACTGGAAAACATTAATTTTTTATTCTAGCTTCACATTATCATGAAATCTGCAGGGGACGTTCAGTGTGGTTTTGAGAAATTCCACTAATAACTGAGTATAAGTTACCCGTTTATTTTTGTTCCAGATCATGCCACAAAATATTTTTAGTTCTCAAATTAGAGAATTGGCAAATAAAATTTTTTACTATATGTTTATTCAGATTAATTATTTTGACTCTTGATCACTAGATTTTTCAGGTCCTACACAGAAAGTCATGAGAATTCATTCAGATTTTTGAACACTTTATACAGATGAAGTTTGGTTTTTGAAATAGGAAAGGCCAGGCTAGAGAACCATTTCCTGGTTAGTATAGTTTCCTTCGGAAAAAGGAGAAAGAATTCTAAAAAAAATCTAAATATCTTTTCTCTTGAAAACAAATTTCAGTGCAAAAAATATTTCTAGTAAGCAGTTAGAGAAATCCAACATTAAATTTCTTAAACACATTACACATTGCTGCCTCTGTTCGGATTACCACAAGATAGGTGTTACTGTGCACTAGTACATAGTTATAGTTTACTTTCCCTGGATAATTCTTTAGTATCTGTTGGGTAGTCCTTTTCCCTGAAAGCATCACCATTAGCAAAATTGCTCTCTACAGCATTCACAGAAAACAAACACAGCTGAAGTGAACTCAGGACACGGCTTAACAAAAATATTTTTCTAGAAACTATTTGCTGGGACTCTCTCTTATTCAAGACACTACATATATAACGTAATTTAGTGACAAGGAAGCAGTGACACATTAGCGTAAGGGTGAGTGTAAACTCTGAGGACAGAGTGACTTAAAACAGTACCTAGCGATGGCAACATAAACAGACATCAGTAAACACTTGCAATGACCAATGCTCAAATAAATCAGATTACTGTGAAGTAAGTATGTTTATACAAATATTCATTTTGGTGAATTTAAGGCACTTCAGATACAAACCTTACGTTTCAGACTAGCATGACCTCCCATCCGTGGCAGAGGATTTAACTGCCTGCTCCTACCTCTTTTGGCAGAGCTTCTGGAATATTTTTGAATAATGTACGTAGAGGCCACAAACAAGACTCTATAGTCTTCACTTCCCGCCAGCTATTCTGCCTTCCTGTTCCTCCCCTGTGCCTGGAGCAGCTCTGAAGATACTCAGGAAACAGAGCTACTCATGAAGGAGATCAGTCACTGACACCAGCACTAAATACCCAGCTCCACATGTTTCAAGAAAGGCAGTTTGACACCCATTCTGCATTCAGTTCGAAATACCTCCAAGTACCTTCCCCTCCCTCAGAAACAATTTCTCCTACCCTGTGGTAGGCTGGTCCATTTGTGGCCCCTTACTTAAGCAATGACGATGGAAATATCTGAATTCCTCAGTGTCCAAGATCAACAGCTGACACAACCTTGACTAACAGACTCCTCACCCATACCTGCATCACCAGGAGCTTGTGGCTTCCTCAGCTTCCCCATGGCCAGGAGGTACCAACATATTTCAAACCTTCAGGAAATATTAGAGCTTCCCCTACCTTCTACACATTCTTCCACCTTTCCTTATATTCTCAAGAAAGAAGTTTTATTTCTCCTACATTCTCACATACCAGAGCTGACAGAATAAAATAGGGACTAATTCCCTCCCCTCATTAACACCCTAAACGGTGACTCCTGCTATGGTGTGACTCAGGCATCTGGGTGATCACCATCAGCTGGCTCTGCCACCAGCCAGTTCAAGAGCCCCATAGCTGAAGTAGGCAGGATGAGGAGTGATGACCAATGAGCTGCTCATCCCCTCAGTAGAGCAGTTGCCCATAGGGAATGGAGTTTTACTTTTTTGAAGTTGAGGAAGCTGCAGCCTAAGCCCTCCAGCAGCACAGCCTCCATCCCTGGTCAGAAGGGCTTGGTAGAAGACAGAAATGGAGGTGGCCAAGCAGACATCCAGTCTTTGGAAAACGTGAACATATGACCCCTTCCCCAGCATGGTGACAAGGACTGTTAAGAGACAAACAGATCACTGGCTGTCAGTTTTACAAATAGATCAGATTCCAATTCAACACATATTTTTTTCTGAAAACTGGAGAGGTGCCTCAGGCACCTCTTCATCAGAGTGTCAGGAAATATTTGGGAAGCAAAAGTGGTGACCAGCCCCCTTTCTGTGCCCAGTACCTCTCCTGGACTTGCTCCAGCGTGACTCGAAGGCCGAATTTCTGTGCAAGACCTCTGCCTGAGCAAAGTGCAAAGGTCTCCTGCAACACCTAGTGAAGAGCAAAGCTTCAGCCAGAGACACGGTGTTTTAATGCTGCTTTTCTCTCTTTATTATCAACCATGAGACAGAAATAAACAACTCAAATGTTGACTAATGCACGCTTAAGTATCGCTTTTTGCCCGAGGGGTTCGGGAGGTGCTGGGCTAGGTGCCTGCTGGCTGGACATGGAAGATGCTTGATGGTTCTCCCATCCTGAGCATGAGGGATGAAGCCTCCTGGACAGAACCCACAAAGGGGCATCTGGCTGCCCTTCTGCCAGCAAGCATTTGGCAACGGGGTGTTAATGGACATCATCATCTCAGCTGACTGATGATGAGGTTAGAGTGTTCACTCTCAGACTGGCAAAGAAAAAAATAGATAGAAACATTATTTGGCCTCCCTAGCAGCTAGAGCCCCTTCTCTCCACCACCTCCACTCCACTGCCCTCACTCTCTCCCTCACACATTCCCAGGCACACTCGCAGCCTCTGATCGCTTTATTGCTTCCAGGGGGAGAACGTTACTTGGTCTTTGCACAGATTTCTGTGCCTTCCCTTACATCTCTCTCTTCCCATCCCCAACTCCTGAATATGTTACTAGCACTAAATAAGCAGCACTTCAAATGGTTTTGAAGCTTCCCCTGGCAAAACCATAAAATCTGTACTGGTAAAAATTATATATATTTCTGTCCCAGATTCCCAATCTGTTTCTTTTAAATCCAATAAAATTTATATCATAGGGCTTAAGGGCAGAGGGCTTCATACAATTGAAACTGATTCAGTAAATGCAAAACATAAAAATAAAGTATTGGTATTTGATATTCCTATATTTCAATATTGCTTTGATATTCCACTATGAAACTTAAACTGGGTTGGGGTTTTATGCATTCTTTCCCCCCCCTCTTTGATTTCCCCCATTTTTCCTTTGAATTTTGTCTCTTTCATCACTGGACCATGGATGAGAAATACTTGCAACTTGTTTGTGGAAGGCCAAAGTCTAAAGCAGCAGCTTGTTTAGAGAGTTATTTCACCATCTGTTCTCTCTTTTTCCATTAGATGGCTGGTTTTACATATAGAATCATTTTATCAAGCTCTCATTCGCTCCGTAGTGCATCGTCTTATTTCATTCACATGCTCACACAATCACTCACCTAACTTTCTCTTGCTACACAGTACCTATTTGTACTCATACCTCAACAGGCAATATTCTCCACTTTCACTCATACCACATGTAACTCGTTGGAACCAGGGTAGGGTTTTTCTAAAATTGTATAATAGATCCAAAGATGTGATGGCTGTTATGATCATCTAGTCTGACTTTTGATATAGCAAAAGCCATAAAATAACAAAGGTCAAGACGTGATTCCTCAACCAAACCGATACCTTCTGGTTGAGCTGGAGAACATTAACAGAGATCTCCAGCTTGGGTAATCCACTACAGCCTTGGAGAAGTTGTTCCAGCAGTCAGAAGTAACTGGCTTCTTTTTGTGAAGAAAACACTGCTGCCTTGTAAAGTTTCCCTTTTTAGCTACTGATTTTTATTCCCTTTGCGCTGATAAAATTGAGACCTATCTGATATCCAAAATCTCCTCCCCATAAGGGATCCTGGATGTGCCGGTGGCCCCCAGAGCAGAGGGCATGCACCTGGGCCATCCTTTTTAGCAACACTGAGCTGTTAGAGTTGTTCCTCTACCACCTGCAACCATGCCCCAGTTTCTGTCTGACAAAATAAATAGGTTACATTTATTTCTATTTTTGCTATAAAGCAGGTTTTGAAGACCTTATCAGCCCATACATTTCTGGACATTTCCCAGTCATAGTTCCCTAACAGACTTTGTGGAGTCTCAAACTACTTTCAGTGCTGGGTTGAGGAACCTTTTCCAGCATCAGGGTGAATCACTTGGTTCCTGCCTGTATCACAGTAATACATGAACCCTGCTGTCTGAAAGCAAGGACAGATGGCAATCTGCATAGATCACACACTTCTAATCACTTCAAACCCTTCACCAAGCTAGGAAGATGTGGATTAGACTCCACACAACAGATAAAGCTGATGCCATCTCAGCAGAGAAAGTTGGAATAGTTAACTTCGTCAGTTTCTTTCCAGGTTTTTTTTCCATGAGTCTAAACCGCATAAAATTCACAAGACTGTGTAATTGATGTTTGTTTACCTACCACCACCTGCATTCAGGGAGTTAGGCGTCTCCCTCAGGTTTTCCCAATCTCCAAGCCACTTCAAGTACCCATTTTAAATACATACATATATACAAATATTAGAAAAATATTTTCTTTCTTTCCTCCAAAATTTGGGATTCTATACCAATATGATTTCTCAACATCTACTTTTTTCAGCATTTACTGTGATATAGTGACACCATTTCCATATGTGAACACTACTGCAAGCAGAAAGGCTGACAGCTCACAGCCTGCAGGGTGAGATGCTGGAGCCTTGCATTGCTGGAAGGATGGAGCTGGAGCACAGCAGGGTCATCCAGTACTTGTCCAGCCCTGGACCAGCCAAGGGATTAGACTTTAAAATCTGAATGGTTTTAGCTTTAGAAAAGCTAATTTTGATACAGTTGTTTCTTTATTACTTAGCAAAAAATTTCACCCAAAAAGCGGAATTTGTTATGAGCCTTTTTCAGAACGTCTAGCCTTTAGCTTCTCAAGAAGCATTTTGTAAGGGGAAGATTTGTACTGTTCACTGCTAAAAGAGAAAAAAAAAATAGGAAACTTCTTCATCACTCTTTTTTTCCTGTTTTCTGACTAATTCTTATTTCAGGATAATCCTCTCACATCCCTGGTTTATTTAACATTATGAACTATTCTTGATGTTCCTAAGAATAGCACCTGGATGATGATTTCCTCTTCTATGAAGGTGAAAGAATATCACCTTTATCCTACTTGGTGGCTGTCAGATTTTTTTCAGGGTTTTATCTGATATACACTTAATCTCAGAAATTAATTTTTCATGTATACACAGACATTGTAGAATGGAGGTTTGAAAGGGGCAGAATTCATTTGGAATACCACCAATTCTGAAACATCCTTTTAACAGCCAAATAACTGACATCTTATTATTGGGAAGATGCTCCGGATAATTCAGCCCGTTTTGTGGTGCCACTGCCATTTTTTAAGTCATATCATACCTGTTTCTTAGTGCAATTTGCTTTACACATCCGCTCATTTTAAGACAGCAAAAAAATCAGTTTGACAAGCACTTGTTATTCTGAAATCACATATTAAAGAGACTAACATTTGCAAAAGTGCCACAACTATTAAGGGAGAAGAACTTCTATGAGGTATAACCTTACTGTGCAGTGGGTAACAGAAGCATTAATAGGAAAAGCCTAAGTGGAAACAGTTGACAAAATAAATTAAAGCACAGCTCTCCCCTGAAAAATGACTAAAAATGGCATCCTAGGGTCCCATGTTTATTATGTGTTACCGACTCCAGATCAGATTTGCTTAGTATACAAATAAGGGGTGAAATTCTAGCTGGGCTGAATTCAGCTGGAGCTTTGCAGAGACTTCAATGGGGCCAGGATCTCATTTTAAGAGACCTTTTTTTTCCTTTTTGAGCAGCCTGTGGAGATTTGACTTGGAGGATCACAAGGCTGGTTGAAATGTAAAACAGAAAAATCCTAAAAAATTTCAAAATTGTTTCCATTTTGTAGAGTTGAAAACAGGCCAGTTTTTCACTTCTGTGTTCTATAGCTGAAGATTTTGCATACAATGTTTTTAATCAATGTTCTTATCAAGGATATCACTGACATGTTTATTAGCATTCTTTTGTGCCAAACCCACAAAATTTGGAAAAATGAAAATTTTAAATGATCATGCTGGCATTGATCTTGATAATGCTTGTCAATAAAAATGTCAACAGAAAAAAGAAGCCAACTCATGATGTGAAAAAGTCCAGTTTTCTCTAATAATCTTTGTCTTGAGAAAACGTCAGCTCTTCAAAGAGAGGAGGAAAGTGTTTCCCAAGACTTACCTTCCCCAGTGCTTTGCGTACTTGGACTGATTTTATGGGTTCTCTCATCCTGAAGCCCATGACGGCTGGTGGCTGCCCACCCTGGGTGTTTGAACACGTCGGAGAAGCCAGCGGGGAAGATAACCTGCTGTTCTTTCCTCCTCCCTGGTGCTGGTGGGGATGGGGAGCGAGATAGGGAAGGAAGTTTGCTTTGCCATTTCCCGTGCTGCACTCCTTCTGCAGTTAAAAGGAGACTCCAGACTCCAGAGCTGTCAATCTGGCACTTTACACTAGCACTGAAAAACAATTTCAAAATCTATTAAAAAAATTAGATTCCAAACCTGCTGTATGTGAACAGACAACAGCAAGAGCCGTATCGAGGACTTTGATTGTGGGTGAGGCTGGCTGGAAGGAGTCGGTGCTGTGCGGATATTACATTTTATTTTTGATAGTGCAGGACCTCTCTGTGCTTCTGTCATGCCTAAGCTGTCTGTTTCCATCAGGGAGAGGTCTTACAAGCACAAAACACATGGGCAGCCTTTCGGCCCTGTTTCAAATTTCTGCAACACAATAAATCCGTTTGTTTTTATTTCTTCTTTCTGTAAACATTTCTCCATCTAACATAGTAACTGCTGTTTATACAGTGCAGTAAAAACACAGGTCAGAGCACAATAAGATTATAGTCTTACTTCAATATGTCCAATCCATAATAAAATAAAACCTTACAAAATATCCAGAGGAACAGTTTGGGGTTCTCTTCATATTAATGTATGTCGTATGGGAGGGTCGTATTGGGGCATAATATTTTCCACAGCTGTCAGGACTTATTTAAAAGGCAATATCCTTTATCTGGGATTTTATTTAGGTTCTGTTTATACCATGTGTAGGATTGTTAATCCCATGATGTATGACTCAGTGGTGTATGATTACTTGAAGGTAATATGTACAAAATGAGCTAAATATTTTGGGATAGATCCGTGGGATCTGACACACTGGGCTCACAACAGTACAGGGGGTGTGTGAAAAGGAGGGAACAGAAAGGTAACTGCAAACTGATTTTGTGTCGTGTGCTTGGCCCAAAGAGAAACCGCAGTGGTTCTGCTCCGGTGCGTTCCCCGTTCCCTGTGGCCCCCACACTTCCTTCCACAGGGAGGCACCGGGTGGAAGCCTGGATGCTTTGGGCTTGAATCCTTTTTCACAGTTCTCTGCGTTACACTCCTCTGTGCTGGGGCAGGAAGGGGCATCTATCCCCTGCCCTGTCTCTTCCATTCACGGGCATGCCTGAAGGGGCAGAAATCCCCGAAAGGCCAGCTGCATCAACTGGCATGGGTGATGGCATCATGAAGGACAGAAGTAGGCTGATGCAGTGTTCTGAGGGCTATATGACGTGAAATATGAAACATACAGTATGTCTTCAGATCTAAATGACATGAAACATGGGTTGATTTCATGGCGTGAACGTACTGAGATGTGCTTTCTATCAGCTGTGAGTCTTTTGACATGGAAAACAGAGGCATACCTAAACCCACTGAGCTAAATTTGTCCTATGTGTAACTTCATTGGTCTTAAATCAGGAATGTGTTTGGCCCAGTGACTCTACAGGTATTTATTTTTGCTGTATAGTCAGGTTCTTTCCAAGCAAATGGAAATGAAAGGACACCATTAAAAGGATGTAAAGTAGCCATACTACTAGGCTGTTAATTTTCTCTTAGTCATTCAGTATGGTATGGCAGTTTATTTGGTTAGAGAATCTGCAGAGACACAACCAACTTCTGTGCTCCCAAACTCTGGGTGCTCCAGGAAATAAATGAAATATGTAGAGATAAAACTTGTTGAGGTGCCAACAGGCCAGAGTTTTGTAAGTATTTAAAACCCTGGAGAAATAGACAGACCGTTAAGAGGACTCTTTTCAAGTGCCCATACGCCTGATTACTCAAGTCATGGGGGTGCGAGTGAGGAGGGAAGGAAGAACTCAAACATCTGAGTAAAATGCCAGGCCAGGAAGATTTAACAGCTGAGATCCAGCAAAGTATTTTTGCCATTTTAGTGCATAATATAGCCAGCTTTTGAAAAGTATAAAGCAGGGCAAGTCTTTCTTGAGCACAGGACCTGTAAAGGACTTCTTAGTTGCTGGTGCATCACCAGGAGGCATTAATGTGAAACCGAAATCTCTGAGGCTTTGACTCATTCCAGGCCCGCAGTTATCTTGAATGACATTTTTGAGCCCTGGACACACTTCTGTTCTTACACAGACCGCAACTGATGAAAGCAGTAGGAGCCACATGCATTGCCGTACGGTGTTGAAGGTCTCCTATGAACAACCACACAGCGAGGGGTGCCCCACCAACACAAGGCTGCCCGGGAGCAGGCAGGCAGCTTCAGCACTGGCCACGGGCAGGGGAGGGACAAAGGGGCAACAGCAAAGTGTGGGGAGAGGAGACGGCCCCCGTGGCAGGAAGGTCCTGCCTGTTTTATGTGAGGCTCAGGCATCCATCCAGGGAGATGCCACGTGTGGGGCTGGAGGGTTACGGTGCCCCGCGCAGCTGCTCAGCGCAGGCTGCCAGGCTTGGTGCACAGAGCAACACAGGGGGAGCGGGAGGGAGTGCAATGAGGAGGGCTTATGGACCTTGGGAGATACTGGAGAGGCACCTTCGTGGGACGGCACGGGACTGGGATACTCAGCTGTGTTACCTCAGCATGAAGAATTCAGGAGGAATATGACCTGTTTCAGAGAAAATAGATAGTATTGAGGCACCTTCATCACTTCAAGCCAGATTCAGAAATATTTACGCGTCCCTTGATAGAGATGTGAAACCTGACTGGAGGGGAAGATTGGAAGACATTCAGTGTAGCACAGCTGTGGTAGGCTGTATTTGTACACTCCCCAGATGAAAACTAATGTTCAAACTTTGCTCTTACACACATCAGTTAACTCTTCAAGCCCAAAGCAGCCATACGGGCAGCCTTGGCACCATAGTTGGAGGGCAGGAACTGTATAAAGTGGGGGGATGAATAAGAGAGCAGGTAGGGTGGTGAAAGCACTTGCTAGACTGAACTTCAGAGATACAGTCAGGCATCGCACTGCAACAGTACTGCACACACCTACAGGCAGTGTTTCACCAGCAATGCAAGCAGCAACCTCGGTTACAGTTGAGCATTGACCGCTTTGATGGAAAACAGTTTGTAATGGGGTGAATTGGACAACTGCAATTTTCCTGAAAACTGTCAGTATGAGACTTAGCAGGCAAATTTCTCTGTGGTAGAACCTTTGTTCACACAGGATGTTTAACACCGCAGGATGCTACAATGGGATGTTACTGAAACGTCTGTAAGTGAGAACCCAACTAGAGTGCATTGTGCCGGCCACAGGCTATCTGGGGGCACCTGCTGCCTGCTGACACAGGCTCACTTTCCCCTTTATTTCCAGATCCAATGTTGCATTAAAAGAAATAAAAAAAATGTGAAACTGTGTGCAGCATTATTTTCTCCACATCAACGTGTTTGCTGTGGACACGACCACAGGGAGGCAATGTGATTGCAGAGAGGGGGCAACAGACGGTGGGATGCACCTTTGTGCAAGAACAGCAGTGGAGCCCCACAAAATCAAGACAGTGACTTAAAAAATTCTGTGTTATTGATTTACTTAAAAATGTAGGGCAACTACTGCCTGCTCTCCTGCTCTTCAATCCTGAATAGTGAACGTGATTTCATTTTTTAAGCTTTCTGTGTCACCATGACATCTAAAAATTTACATATCTTCAGTCAGAGGAGAAAAAATATTGCTTGGTTAGGTTTGCTGCTTTTTTTTTTTTCTCCCAACAAGGGGGGGCATTATGCAATGTACTGCATATCACGATACTGGGCAGTTTTTGGCATAGTGTCTCCATTAATGTACAGCCACAGTAAGAAAAAAATTGAGAAGTCTTATGTACACCTCCTAATCTGACAGACGTATCCCATTTATCATTTCTATGGACCAAATCCTGAAGATATTTATTAGCTACGGATGAGATACTTGTTTATTTTTCAGTGCAGATAAAAGACCTTGTCATAGAGCAAGACCTTCTGCTGGATGCTATACAAGCCTTCCTTTTAATTTAGGCTAAAAAACTTTTACACAGTATCCTCCAGGCAAACATCAGCTCACTCTGCACATGCTCAGAGCATGCTACAAGCAATGGGGTCATGTTAGCACAGTGTTGTATCTATGCTAGTCTACTTTTCTAATAATTAATAGAGCTGCACTAAACGTAACTTCTGATCAAGACAGGCCATAGCAGAGAAAGCTTGCATTCATTCAGAGCAAGGTTAAACTGCTTCAGAAAATGGGCCGACCAGGCGTACACATAGACAAGTTCTACAAGTGGCCTGCAGAAGATGTTAGGTTAAGTAGGTGAGGGATGGGAGAGCTTTACAACTTAAAACAGTGTGGGCAGCTTTCTGCATTAATTTCAGCGGGCACATCCAGCAGGACCTGCAGCCTCTCCACCTGGTGAACAAGGACCAAGCTCTGCTAGGCAGCCTGTGGGCCACTAAAGGGATCATGAAAGAGCTTAACGGACAAACCAGAGAAACCACAGATGACTTCTGGGCTGAGGAGAAACATACAATAGAAGTAATGCAAAAGTCCAGGACTGCTGTCTCTGGGATGAAAGGGGTTTTTTTTATGCTGTGAAAAATATTTCATCTCATTCATGACATATAGACCTTGGAATTCACAGAAGTCTTGTGAGATATTAAATGTATAACACCTTGTGGTGAAAAATGTACATTGCTGAGCAGAGGGTAACAGGGGCCATGTTACCTGCTGGATCTGCCCAGGCACACGTGATGGCCCATGGGAGAGGCTGTCACCACGCAGCCTGCCCACACCATGCTGACCACTGGGCATTTGGCCTTCTCTCTCTCTGTCTTTCTTATTAATTCCCTTAGCCAAAGACAAAAGCTTTGGTGAGAAACAGCTGATTTTGTGCACCTTTGGAGGTTTGATCTGAGCACAGCACTGGATGCTGGGAGGTGCCAGTGCAAATACCTACCCTGACCTACCCAACAACCAAGCCACCACAGATCCCCATGGAGCTGTCAGAAGAGACCTCAGATCCTCCAGAAACTGCTTATGACACCACAAGGGCCACTGGTGTGTGAGGCACATCCTGCCCCTCACTAGTTTCTCTTCTCACCTCAGGCCACTTTCAAAATCCCTTTGGTCTGTGGGAAGATACGCCAGGAACCCAAAGCGCTCTCGATGAGCCACTCTTTCATTTTACTCTTGTGATGATATCTAGGGCAGCACAAGAATAAAAGGACTCAAATCTTTCATACGCTTTTAATCCAAGTGTTTCAATCTACACATTCATACCTGTCTTAAATATCTTGCTTACTCAGCCTCCAAATTTCTGCATAATCCATCCATCCATTACACCCTATACCAAATGTTTTGCCTTGTCATCTCCTTGTAAATAGAGGGTGTCAAATACATGGCCAGCTCATTGGACACAGCTAGGGAAATAGTTTAATCTTCCCAGTGGAGTAATTAAAGAAATCATCCCAACTAGCCGGTCAACTCTAGCCACACACCTAATCAGCCTGGCTGGAAGCAGGAGGCTTGCGATACACATGCACTGGAAGGGGAAGGACATGCAGGAGATGTGGTCACACGTGGAGAATTCCTGGTTTTGGCAGCTGTGTTCCCAAGGATCTAAGCACGGGACTCAGTCTGAGAAAAGTGGCCCTAAATACTGGAAAGATGTTAAGAAGCCTGTGATGGGCTCTCCCTGGTAACTGCTTCAGGAAAGGCAAATCCTTTAGTTCAGCTGAGATTGTGTACAGTTTGTCCCCTCTTGCCCTGTTGATAAAATTGTTACCTTGTCTTGGGCAGTAACCCTCCATCTGCAGTCATGAGCAAGGAGCTTTGCCACTCAGATGAGGAGACAGTTATCTAAGAAAGCAAGAACTACTTTATTGCAAGTATTTGTCTAGTATCATTCAAAAAGTACTGTACTGCATTTTATCCCACCACGCGCATGTTACAAACTCTGGGCAAAAAGGGCCTGATAACACAGAGATTGGAGATTCCTCTTTTCCTCATTTTCTTGAAGAAGTTTCTTTTTGCCTTACTTAGTTTAGTGCTGGATGTCAAAAAAAAAAAAAAAATCTCCAAAACAAACTAGTCTGTTGTAACATTACTCAACTCAGTAACAAGTCTGGAATTTAATTAAAATGTCTTATTTGAGACATTCATTGTACAAGCTAGCAATCCTTGAACTTTTCATGAGCTAAAAGGCTTTTCTGAGGAGCCTGGCAGTCTGGCAGAGGAAAGAATGGAGATCAGTAAACCGGAGAGATGCAATGGCATCGTGGTTCTTGCTGCTGTCTGCAGTTCTTTAAGGGGAGACAAGAAAAGGAGCTTGACCAACAGTAAACGACAACACTAACTTTTGCTGTGTCCCTTGGTGGTAACACAGGCATTGTTTCTTTTCTTGACTTTTTTTTTTTTTTCAGTGTTAGGATTTTAATGGACTTCCCTGTTTTTCTTCTTCATCCCCGCAAGGAAGAGTATTTCTTTTCCTTTCTGTTTTATTTCCATTTGCCTCACAAAAGGAAGTCAGAAGAAAGAAGAAACCACAACCAACTTGTTCCTCCTAATGCGCTTCAAGCATGGTTCCACATTTATATATGAGATTTAGCTTGCTTCTATTACATGCTTTAATTAAGCCAAGGTTCAAAGTCCCACCGTACCCAATAGAAACCTTTGGCTTGGAAGCGTGACTGGAGCTATCGAGGGAAACAAGGAATTTGGTGGAATGAGGTAGTCAGTGCACTAATTAGTGTCCAACAGCTGCATCAGAAGTTTGAGAAAGGTAATATTGAACCTGGAGCTGAAAGGACATGAGTTGTTCTTTCCTTCATGCTCAGCCACGTGTACCTGTCTCTCACTGTGTTCACAGCAGGACTCCGGGGGTGAGGTCAGTTGGATGAGGGAGCTGATCTGGCTGACAACTAACCCTAAGGGAAAGGACAGGAAAATCCAATACAAGCATGATGTCTCTGGTATGAGGAGGAGGGGGCGACTGGTTTTAAAACTACACCCAGGTATATGGAAAATAACATTTAAAACATCTGATCTACGATTATTTAATGCTGTGCATCAGCAGAATATCCTGTTAACAGAGAATAAATTCACTCCAGAGTTCTCCTGACTCAGTTCACCAGAAAATTTGTATTTTTAAGTTCCCAAACTCAAACACAAACATGTTTCTTCGAAGAGTGAAGTCTTACTGGAATTCATAATATGTGTTCTCGTTTTCTGAGTCCTAGTGTTTATTTTAACATTCTGGAGCACCAGAAGAAAAAAGGTTCATTTATTAAATGATTTGGTGCATTTCAGTGGGAGAAAGCTGCTTCCATAGGGGTCTCTGTCTGCCGCCGTTAGGAGGAGAAGGGCAGCAGGTCTCAAAACTCAGGGAGTTTTGTCTGTTTATACTAGAGGTCTCAATTAGGTCAGTGTACCTCGTTTGCCGAAACAGGCTGCAATGAGAGTTCCAAGCTGACATTACTAAAATGCTGTAGCAGAAAGAAAAATTATCTGACCTGTAAATTGAAATGAGGCTTTTGATAACTGCAGAACTAGAATACATCCTATTTATCATTGACATTCAGATGGGCCACTGTGTAAAACACGTCAGCATCACTGATTAGACATCTGCCAGAGAAAGGCAAGCAAACCTCATAGGAGAAGACATTCTTCAATCAGCAGGACTCCTGACGCTCCCCATGGAAGCTGCTCCTTTACAAACAGCTCTGTTTCCTCTACCAAAGGTGTGGTGGAAACATCTCATTTCTATTTAGCCGATCAGACAACCATTTCTTTGCAAACTGGAGTGTGGTATAAAACATTCAGAATGAGGTCTTTAAGCAGTTATACGTTTTCTTGGACAGTTTTTAATTTTAGACCTCTGAGTCTTGTTACTGTCCAGCCAGAGCTTGCTAGCACTTTGGGAGTGCCAGTTTCCTTAGTGTTTGAAGTGACAGCTACATGAACTGTGACATTTTAAAAGCATGATGTCTGCTAGGCCTGTCTCAAAAGTTGTATGTGTTTGTTAAGCCCATAAATCTGCATGTTCACTTGTTGCATTACAGTTTTAAATTCAGATTCCAACTTTTGCTTCTTTTTGCCAAAAAAAATGTACATGCCAGTGTTTAATATTTCACGGTAAATTTATTATAACTGGAAGAACTCATGTAGTGTAACACTCTCAGGCAGACGGGGGTGTCTATATGGCAACCTGGAGGTGTGGCTGCAACTTGAGCAGACAGCAAAGCTAGCTTTCATCTGGCTTGCTGGGTACTGATAACAGTTCAGCCATGGCAGCAGAGGGCTGCTGCCCACTGAGAGCTGTGCATCTCGCCGCAGTCTGAGGCTGCTAGTTTCAAGCTAGGTTGGAGGGCTTTCGTGGGCTGCAGTCCCTTGGGTTTCTGACATGGATAGACAAATGGACAAGGAGACTATATTAGAAAAAGATACTTTTCAAGGAAATGTCAAGGGCTATTATGGCTGTCAGATGAATGAGTCTGGAGTTTCAAAAAAAGGTCAGAAACCAAGAGTTCTTCCCCACTTTTCCTTAGACCTAGGCTCTTCAAGGATAAGGGCAAGTTCCTCTTGCAGGTTAATAAATGGCTGCAATAAAAGGTATTCAAAAATCCATGCTAAAGCGAACAACGGAAAGGTGTCCCAAGGACTGTAAGAACCAAAACAGATGCAACCTCCTAGCCAAGAAGTTTCCAAGCCACAGACTGGCATAATATGGAAAATATATACAGAAAATATTGCAGTATATCACCTGTTTCTTTCCCTAGGCATCCACAAGCCACTATCAGAAAGACAGGGCTGTGGGCAAGAGGCACCTCTGGTCTAATCCAATATGGCCATAGTTTCATTCTTGTCAAAAAGGTCGAAGAACCATTTTTCATTTCCCCAGTGAAGAGAAAATACCCACAAGGAGTCATCTCAAGGAGTTGTTCCTGGAGCTGTGCTCCTTAAGTAGGCTTAAAAACTATTTAGGAAATAAAACTGGCTCTCATTGTGGTTAGTCCTATGAAATTCTCAGTTCTAGGATTCATAGTGGTTTGAAGAGCAAACATAATCTTAGAGTTAAGAGAACAAAACTACAGTGCTGCCTCCCCACTGTGTGTGGTGCCGCACACTGTGAACCCCGATGGTGTTTTGGCTGCCCAGTCTCTAGCAGGATGCAGCAGAACTGCAGAAGGGAAAGGCAACAAACATACTGGCGAAAATTCCATCGAGGGCAGTAAAAAACAAGGATGTGTTGAACTTTCGTACATGGAAGCAGTCGGTGGAAAAGGTACTTTGAAAAGAAATGACTAAGTGTGTTGGGGGTGTAGAGGATAAGGGGGTACAGTAGAAGTGTGCAAAATCACAAATGCTACAGAGAAAGTAGAAAGCAAAAGCTTAGATCTGCTGCAAGGATAAGGAGAAAAGAAAGTCAAACCTACTGCTTTGGGGACAGGGTTTGCAAACCAGAGATCAGTATCTCCAAACTTCAGTGTATCTTGCTGAGCCCATCTGAGAAAAGGTCCTTCAGTTTTTCTTTGGAAGAGAGGAGTAAGGGAGCAACCAGAGGCTCTGAGATGTCTCAGGACCTGCTGGATGATAAGCTGGGAGGAGGCAGGAGGCAGAAGGTATAGGAAATGCCCCTGGGGCCATAACAGCTTGTGGGAATGACTGTTCACTCTTGTCCACCCCATGGGAGTGGGCCAAGCAAGCTCAGGACAACCAAAAGGAGGCACCTTCTCACCCAGGGGTTATTACAGCATTGGGTATCACTGCTACAGCATGTACTGGAGGTCAAATACAAGACAGGTTCCAGAAGGAATAAAAAACTTCAATGGCTCTTAAGCCCTGTGGTGGGGACACAGCCTCAAGCTCCAGGAATCCAGAAGACATGAAGTACCACAACCAGGTGGTCTACCAGGAAGGATAACTCTGCTTACTCCATTGCTTATATTCTTTCCCCAGACACCTATAGACCACTGCAAAGCTGCATCCTGGGCAGGGTGGCCTTTCAGCCTGACCTGGTCGGACACTTTTATGCCACCCTTACGTAGTTCACTCCCTAAATAGACTGGCGTCCACACGTATTTTTTCATTTCTAGTGAACAACTCGTCAGTGAGATGAAGCGACAATCATTCAAATAATGCCAGTCTACAAGAGTGACAGGTCTGGGATCAAATAAGATATATTTTTTAAATCAGTTGAACAAGCGACTATTTTCTGGAGCACAGTAGGAACCGGGGTGAGTGCTGCTCTATTAGCTCTAGAGCACAACATCTGCAATACTGTATATTTAATAGGAAACATGCCTGCCAGAGTGGATCAGACCACTGTTCTACTGTCTTCATCAGTAGCTATTCCCAGAGGCTTCACAGGAAGGCACAAAACATCCCTTAATAGACCACTAAGAAATAATTCATCCATAAGAAAACCATCTCCTTAACTCATTTTGGTTAATGATGTCCTCTCTACTTTGAAGGCTGATACCTTTTCCACTTTGGACCTCTTATTATTCATATAAATTCCTAACCCTGCAGAGCGGTTGGCCTCAGTAATACTTCCTGGCAGAAAGTTCCACAGGTTAATTATGTGTTAATTATTTCCCAAGTTCCCTTTAAAAAACCTGCATCCAAGTCAAAGAAAATCCTCACCTCCCTTTGGTTTCAGTAGACTCAGGGGCTCTCAGACCTTGGCAGTTGGGGGTGGCATTGACAAGGTGGTAAGGAATCCAGCTACGCATGCAGTTTGCATTAAATGGAGCATACTCCAGCTGCTCCCATTTTTGATAGAGATCTGAGAGCTGCAGAGATTGAAGGTTCCCCACAGTGATCCATCATGACTCTAGATGCAAACAGAGCTGTGTTCTGGGATGTGCAGCTCCCCACGGAGCATTTTTCTGTGCCAACAAAGCCATCATTGTGTGTGTGCATGTGTGTGTGTGTGCGCACACACGTGTGTGCGCATGTGTGCATGTGTGCATGTATGTGTGCACGTAGCGAATGGGGAAGGCACCAAGTGGGAGTGAGCCGCAGCACGCAGACTGGTATCTTCCAGAAGTATTAAGTAAACTTCTTGTATCTCGCCACTGAAGTAAATTGCTAAACGTTTGCTGTGTCTGACATGAATACCCTGAGATGGTGCTTTGATCCGTGCCTCCGCGCGGGCTCAGTTTCACACCACATCTAGTCTGACCCAGCCGCCAGCTGCTCCCAAGAGCAGCGGCCCAGCGCTCCCTCTCCCGCTCACCATCATCCATGTCCCATGATTTCTTTGTGCTGGGACCGTGCAGCCACACACAGATGCGTCGGCTCGTCGAGCAACCTGGACACCAGGTCATGGTGGTGTCCCCACGGTTGGTGTGACAGGAGACACGGGTTGGAAGCAAATGGCTGGTGGTCTCCTGGCAGCTTACAACCAGGGGAAGCGGAGACCAGTGTCAGCCCATGCTTCCCCCATCTTCAGCAGCCCTGCCTTCTCCCTTGTGTCGATGCCAGTGCTCCCAAAGTTACGCAGTAAGTCAGATAAGGAACCTGATCTGACTGAAAGTTAGCGTGACCATAAAACAGAAAAATAACCAAAGACACACTGCGATGGGGATAGGTCCCTCGCCCAGCTTAGGATGTAGTCTGCAAACGTCGCTGCTGATGCTGGGGGAGAGGCAGGAACATGGTGCTGGGAGGGCAGGGGAGGGCAGGAAAGCAAGGTTGGACGTCAGTTCACACAGTGGTTAGCTTACAGGGACTGAAAAATCATATTTTTTTTCATCTTTTTAGTCTTTACATTTGGGAAGCTCTAAACATGCTTCCGACACAGCCAGCAGCCTTAGGTTTGCACAGCATGTTGCACACAGATGCCAGTCTGTCCATCAGTGAGGCTGAGCGCTCCCCAGCACAGCCTGCACCACTCTCCCATGCCCTCCCTAGCACAGGGCAAGGCTGTGGAGGGGTCCGTGAGATCTAGCAGGAGTCCACGTAAAGGAAGCCCGGCGAAGAAAATTAAAACAAACAGCACAGGGGGTTTCAGAGACATGAAATCAGAAGAGGACAAGGTGAGGTAGAAACAGATTTGCCTTCCAGGGTACACAAGGTACGCAAGCTTTATCACAAGAGCTCTGGAACATTATATGTTCTCTGGGTCCCTCCCTCTGGGGACAGCAGCCGCTAGGACTTGGTGGGAGGTGGCACCTGATAGACTGGAGCCTCTCACCCAGGTCTGAGAGACCAGACAGACACAATGTGCCTACTAGACAGGATGGACATTTTTTTGCAGACCAGAACACCAAGGCTGTTAGCTGTGCTTAATGTCACCAGTGTTTCAGTCTTATCTTAATGGATAGGAGGGCCCTATTTTTAGAACCAGTCAAGAATCTAAGAAGATCAGCTCAAACAGTTTTCTCCAGCATTCAGATTACACTGCTCTGACTTTGAGTAAAGAGAATAAACCCAGAGAGCACAATTTCAAAACAGAAACAAATGAAAAAGGGTATTACAGGATTTAATTTTCACAGGTCATGGACTGCTTGATGGATGTGTCTGAACGTGTGCTAGCATCAGAATTGCTGACTCCTGATCCAGTAGCCATTTCCTTCCATATTTCCAGATGCAGAAAGTTTTTTCCATAGTCTTAGTGCTACATTAAGGAGGGCAGCATGAGGACAAGGACCGCTGGCTGTGCACCTACTGGAGCTTTCCTAGGGAAAGAAGCAAGGACAAATTTACCTGTTCCAGCCTCAAAGACAAAGGGACAAAGTTTGAAAAACTGGTCTTCATTCTTTCCTTCTGCAAATGCTGGCTTTTTTTAGCAAGCTAAAAATTATGACACCTAAATACTTGGGGGAGAACAGACATTGAGAACACTTCTGCTACACCTTGGCATTAGTGGTGACTGCACTGGTTTTTTTTAGAAGCTTCTGAGTGGCAGAAAAGTGGATATGAAAATGAAGAAGTAGTTAGAAATTGTACAATATTCAAGCAGACTGTAATAATGTTAAATACCATTTTAAAGCCCCTAAACTACTTTAAAAACAACAAAAAAGGAACTGATTTACAACCTGCTTCACAGCTGAAGGGTGGAGTCCAGTAGGAGTATTTGCCTTTGGATACGCTAGTAGAAAAACAAACCTATATTAATCCAGCCTTGAACGTAACTGCCAACATTTTGAGTGTATTTGTCTGTTAACAGCATAGCAAAGCAGTCAAAACAGACTTTGTTTTAAGAAGGAATAAAAAGATGAAGGCACCACTAAGACAGAAGTCAGTTATTCATTATAATGCTTTTCACAGCAGTGCTTCATGTCAGAAGCTGTGGACTTGGTTGTTTTCTTTGTCGTCAGATGGCTTGACATGCAAGTCATATATGAGCAATTCATATACACCCATATTTATAGTGTATATATATACATATATATATATCTATACACTAAAGATTGAATTAGTAAACTTTTTTATTTGGTGAAGAAGCATGAGGTATAGATACACGCTCCAATGTACAAAAAAATCATATTTTGGTCTTGGTTCCTGGGCACACTGGTAGAATAAGGTCACCCACCATGCACCCTCTTTTGACCAGCTTACCCCAATGTCATTAGATAATGGGCATTAAGCCGGACAGCAACTACCTTCAAAGTAATTGAACTGAATAAGCATGCTTGAGTTGAAATACAACATAGTGGGGCACAGCCATCGTTGGCTAGCGAAAGGGGGAAGAATATGTAACACCAGCAGCTCCTGTGTCACGCTGCCCCATAGGAAGACGTGAACTGCAAGAGCAATGTGGCTGTGAGTGACAGAATGGCTCAGCGATGTCTCTCTGCAAAACTCAGCTGATCAGATCATGGTGCAAACAGGCTTGCTCAAAACTGCAACCAGCTTGGCGATTATTCACACCACACAGACTGTTATGGGGACTGAGCTGAGATGTGTCTTATGGAAACCATTACAGAGCAAACCGTTGGGCCCTATCTTCTCTGTGTAAATGAACAGAGCTTGACTGAGTCAGCAGAGGCTACCCTTTTTACAAAAGCAAAGAATGTGGTCCCCCTGCTTTAAACCCTCCAAACATGCCAAAACTGTCACCTTTAAGGGCTGAGCAATCAAGGTTTGCTCTTTGCATCCAAAACGATCCTTTTGGCAAGTCCTTGAACACAGGTAAAGTAACATAAAGTAATTGAAACATTCCAATCCATACCTAAAAGAAAATTAAATAATAAAAAAGACAGACTTACAGCAAGAGAAAGGATTGTGCTTGATTCGTAGTTCCAAAGTCTTCCTCAGTGAGAAGTTTAAATTTTGCTGATTTGGCATGTAGCTGCAGACAGCACGGCGGAGACTCAGGCCAGCCCCAGCACCCATACCTGGCTGCTCACACAAGACGTGGGATAGGAGGAAAACACCTTCCTGTGGTACACTGGGATCTTGTAGAGCCATATTGCTTATTGGCCCCACCACTGCTAGTAATCTGTGGATAAATAATAGCACCCAAAGATGTCAGTAACAGCTCTTCACTGTGCAGGTTATGCTACTAACGTAAGTGAAGAAACCTTCCCCTGCACAATGTAACTTCAAACACAAAAAAGCAGAAGTCTAAGGTCATAAGCACATGCAACTACAAAATAAAAAAATTGTTTTATAACAAGCAGCTGACTTACACTCCTGTTCCAAAAAGGACTTGTTTGGCATCCCTCATTATCCATGGCAGAACAGGTACATTTTGGGTTGAAGACAACTGCTATCACCATGCTTTTGGTTTGCTTCACAGTACAGAGCAGCAGCCCTCCAACTCAGCACCATTCTCCAGTTAGGTTTCTGCTGGTACATCCATATTAAATTCAGGATGACACTGACACCCCAGCTAGCTAGCCCAGTCAGCTCCAAAATGACAGCTCTCATTTTAATGAGGAAAGTTTATATATAATTATGTGGTAACTCATCTGTGGCTTGGGCTCCTGCGTTGCTCTCCTCACGTAAAGCAAAAAACATGCCAGTGAGCTCGTGACAAGACTGAACCCAATGGGACTCTCACCATCAGCATGAAAGGATCAGGATTTCAATCCGTGATGTAGCTCAGTCTATATCCCTGGCTGGGAAATTCACTTCATGAACTATTTAACAATCTGTTGCTTTTGGGAGAGTTACTTATTTTGCCTTGCCTTTGTTTTCTCCTCTGACAGGGATAACATTCAAGGCTTTATAAACTGTTATTAGCAAATTTCAAAGGCACTTTGAGATCTTGAGACCACAGCACGCTACAGGTGCACAGTGTTTATTCTCAACACTTCAGGTCAGTGGTTCCTCACCTAGGAGCTGCGAAGTCATCACATGCAGAGATGGGTCGCAAGTTCAGTGGAAGTACAAACGGCAAATTAGCGCTCACAAGTAAAAACCATGAGATGAACCCAGAAGTGGTACCGGAGTGAGGTCACAAACCTAGCAGTGAAACCAGAAGACAGGTCCGTCAATTTTGCTAGTTCCAGAATGGTTTAAAAAGCACGCTTTGTACTGATAAATATGTTTCCATTCAAGGCTAAAATGCAAAGTCTCACAGACCTGCTTTTCTGTTGAGCTCTCCCTCAAGAACAACAACAGAAAGTTCTGCCTGTGCCAGTGATCTACTCAATTAGATTTTACTTCCATATGTGTTAAGAGATTGGAACAAGATTTTAAACAAATGTTTACCCTGCAAAAAAGCCTTAACAGACCCAAATCTATATTTGCCATGGGTATACATAATCTGAATAATAATAATAAAAAACCTCTGGGACATACTGAGAGCATCAGATTGGCTACAAGCTTTACTGCATGGAAAAATTCTGGGCAGGTGGTTGTAATCCTTCTAGAAAGGATCAGGGCTGGATCAGCAGCGCCTTGGGGAGTTAGGTGCCCATCTCTTATTGGATTTACACTGTGATAATCTAAGCAAAAAACTGTTGCTTCTTGGGTGACTTCATTAAAAAGATGAAATTTTTGATCATGATGCCACATCTAATCTAAGCACTTGGCTTACAGTCAGTTTATTTTCTGGGTTTATCAATGGTCAATGACCATCGTCTTCAACCTTTGCAAACCTTAATGGTTCTTCCTGTGCATTGGACTCTCTCTTAATCCTAAAAAGTGTATTTAATTTTTCAGGAGCATTATGTTCTGGAAAATGTTTTTTCAAGGGGCAGTAAAAAACCCAATAAATACCACCCCCCCCTCCCTGCAAAGGGTTTTCATTGTCGAATATAATTTATGCCCACATAAGGTTAATTCCTTAAAATAAATACTGCAGCCTCAGAGAAAACCCTTGTGCGGGGTTTGCAAAGGGAAAAAGTGCCGCAGCAATGGGAGCAGCGGCTCGCTGCAGCCTGAGCCCCGCTGGTATCCTCGGCGAGCAGAGCAGTGGGCCGGGGTTTTTACTGGCCTCTGTTGTGTCTGTTGAACTGTTGCTCTGTCTTTAGTGAAATCTCAAGCAACAGAAATCCTCTATTAAAACCACCTGCGCGGCTTTGTCAGCCGAGCTCCGTGCTGTCAAATAACTTAGCTTCTTAAGCCAATACAAGTCATTAAGAAGAAGGTGAATTAGAGATTTAGACGTTGCCGATAGTAACTATCTCTGATCAATTGATATCTTCCTCTGATAAAGCGGCGCTCCATGGCCGACCCCCTCCTCTGCCTCATCCGCACAGACCCCAACCACTGGATCTAATTATGGATGAGGAACACCAGGCCCTCGTCAGCGCTGAAAGGCCATCAGTAGGCCTATCCATTAATAACTCTCCTGTGCGCTGTACATTGTAATTGTCAGACTGCAATTTACAGTAATCCTCCAATGCAAAAACTTAAATAGCTGCAGCTGATTTGAAATTCATACAACCAGTTGAAAGAGAGAAAAACAAGATGCACGGGTTAAAAGGCCAAATTGTGCAAGTGTGTGCGCTGAGTGACAGACATTTTAGTACTAGCCTGGGACCATATTTTAAAAGGTCACTGAAAACTTTTGGCTTGGGCCCTCTGACAAACAATGAACTTTCCATATATTTATTTGCCATCTCTTTGTTTTTACAGCAAGCAGAATAAATGAGTTAAATGACGTTGTGCGGGTCTGCACATTGTCAGCACAGGTTATAAGTCATTATTAAACTCCATCAAATCAGACCAAACCCGGTCTAGGCAATGAGACTAAAAGTTATTTGCATTCCTTCTGTCATAAAAAATCATATCCCCTTACCCAAGACTTTCGTTTCTTTATTAAATGCAGCCACAAGAGTATTTCAGGTCTGGCAATGTGAGCTCAGGAAAACCTACTCTGTATAACTCAGTGTAACAGCTTAGAACCGATTCCACTAAAATGTCCCAGTTGAGTGTATCTGGGCACTCAATCAAGACACACATATTACTTTTAAATAAGATTAGCCTTTATATTTTGCTGCTTAAGTTAAAACTTTTCATGTCATTCTCTCATTTTATGTAAACTCCAACATAATTCTGTTTTAGAGAATACTTCAAACAAATTAAAACCCTCAACTTAAACGTGTCTAGCAAAACTTGCCTAATGGCATAGCAAGCTGTTTGGTGACACTAAAACACTTTTAAATAAGATGAATTTTCCCTGCGTTGCCCTGGCTTTGTAATTACTGCTGCTGAACAGCATACGCCTTTGGTTACAATGGCAAAAGCAGCGGCTTGCGCTCTGAAACTTATTTGACAAATAACTTACAAGTGACCTGCAACATCTGTTTAAAAAATCGTCCTTTTGTATCTGCCTCAAGTCGAGTTCAGCATTAATTATGAAATGCAAACATATCATCTGGGGCCAAGGGCAGCTTTTACACATACACAAGCCACGGCGCGGGGAGGGGGGTGGGCTGCAGACGCCTTCCTCACGCCAGTCAAGGGGAAGGAAAATGTTTAACTAAACCTTCAGCCGAGCTACCAGCTCATAGCGTCGCACTGGTGAGGTTCAGCTATGCCCAATGATGGGCCTGCTCCCGGGTGCTCAGGGAGGCACGAGCCATGGTGGGACAGGGCTTGGAGAGGCAGCTGGTGATGCCCAGCACCTTCAGCCACCCTGGATGTCCGCTGGAGTGGTGGGAGCACAGCACCTCCAAAACCCAGCCCAGAGCCTCGCTTGGCTGGAAGGTGTCAGCGATGGCTACGGAGCTGCGTAAGTCACAGCAAACCCCTGGGAGCTGCAAACGCCTACGAGAAAAGCAAAGGGCTTCACAGCCCAAAGGACACTGATAGGCTTTAATAAAACTAAAGACAGCCCAACTTACAGTCAGAAAATTCTATAGTGATGGAGAAGATGTGTTCTTCAGTCACTAAGTTGTAAAACCTCTACCCAGCCCTACCTCTAGGTAGTTTACTGCTGTGCTGTTTGGTGCAATGTCAGCTCAGGATGAGATTCAGCTCATAGTACAAAAGCAGATGGAAAAGTGAAATAGAGCACTTCTCTCTTCTTCAGAGAAGGGAAACATTTTTTCAAGGTCTTATAAGTCTTTTTTATGTGGAAGTCAGTAAAAAATAAAAATAAGAAATTCCGACCCTATGTAATCCTGAATTACATTATTTTGGATCTGATTTAAAAACTACCTAGCAAGGTTTGATTTAAATAACATGTGCAGTACAGATATCCCTTCACATCAATAAATATTAGTAGTATAACTATTGAATATAAACTTTTAAAGAACTATTTCATTATTGCAATCAAAATAAACTGCTTTTAACCTCTTTGAAAGCACATGTATAATGCAGTTGGACAATACCAAAACTATACATTTCTGCAGCTTCAAAAGATATTTGCTTGTAAGAGATCAAAGACAGATCAAAAATTTTCCTTCTGCAGATCTCTTTTCTCTGTGCTGCTTTTTTCATTTACCTTCTTATACATGAATTTAATCAGCAACCAAGCTCAGCCATCAAGTGATAATATTTCTGCAGCTAATTGTGGCATATTGGAGTCTAGTATGAAATATTATTAAACTGTCCTATAATTCACATTTTGTGTGAAAAGCTGGGACTTGAAAAACACCTGCCCAAACAATTCATAAACACACTGCACAGCAAATACCTATGGTAATTCACTGGATTTACAACCGTCATATTATATTAAACATACAGTATCAAAATTTATCACCCATTACGCAGATTCCTGTTTTAATAATATCTTGTGCTTGTACAATAGCACCTTCTCTCCCAAAGGGTCCCAAAGTACTTTAAAAATCATACATACAGGAATTGCTTCATTCGCTGTGGAAATACAGCTGCCTCTGGGGTGGAGCAGGGGTTGGGGAGGAGAGTAATTGTGCGCAGCGGTTATAAACACTGACAGTTGAGAGAGATGGCTGGGGACGGGGAGCGGAGAAAATGATACCGAAGTCTCAGGAGCATCATATAAAAGGCATAACCCCAGTTGCAGGTGAGGGAGGTGTGTAGGCAGCTGTAGCAGTGTATGCGCTGGTGCGGGGTGTTCTTGCAGTAACCATCACTGGTGAGCAGTCCCAGCCGTACGGCCAGGCTGCAGCGTTGGGCGCCAGCCCTCAGGCAGTGGGTCAGGGAAAGGGATGAGCCTCTGGTGGTGCAGCCCCTGGCTGCTGAGGGAGTCAAGCTGAAGGCCTGAAGGCTCCATCTCCAGTATCGCCACGCTGCATTGCCCGGATTCCCCAAAGCTAACTCCAGCTGTGCTTCCAGGAAGCCATGGGGCAACGGGAGCCCAGCGACTAGAGACCTCTGTGGTGGGCAGCTGGGTGAAATTGTCCAAAAATACTGCAATATTAGAAAAAATCAGGCAGATGCATGGATTTATGGCTATGCCATTGACCCACTTAGAACTTGGCTGTCAAATACTGCTGTTACCTACAGCCCTGAAAAACAATTGTGTTCCTCAGTTGACTACAACTGCAGCTTCATCTGCTTCTTCATGCTTGCCACAATTCCTGGTCTCCTGTGGCTTCATGCCAGCCCCAAATCTCTCCAGCCTGGGCTCACTCAGGGCCTTCTCAGAACCTCTTTGATCATAGCAAGGAATCAACTTCCGAACATTAGATTAGATTTAGCTTTACTAGGAAATCCATCAAAAGCTTAAAGCTGTCCCCTGAAAATCATCACTGATGGGCTTACTCCTACCTATTATTGTTTCTCTTGTACCAGAGAGCCGAAACCTTAAGCTGCAATTGCTTCTCTTTAGTTTGAGACATATCGTACCAGTGAACGCTCAGGGTCGAGATGCTTTTTCAAAGCAGACAGAGGACTGTGCCAATGTGGGGGATGAGCAAATGATGCTCTCAACGTGAGTGATCACAATGAGGTGAAAAACAGAAGGGGATTTTAAGCTGAGTGATGCCAGGTCATAACTACAGTCTTATCTCTTAACAGCAAAACCAGTTTCCCACCTAGCAAATGCAACCCTACTGTGCTTGCTGTCTGTAGCATGGCTGGCACAGAGCCTGTACCTTTGCTGCTGGCACAGCAGACAAACTGCAGCACTTCTCACCACAAGCCTGCTTTGGATGCAAGGCAGTTTTCACTATTGCAGTTAAGACATGGAGTCCTCACAGGGGTCCAAGCAGTCACAAACTCCACAGGACTTGTTTTAGACCTCAGAGGTCTAAAGTTTGTTGGAAGTGGCAAAACCTGGTGACTTCCATGGTACCCAGTGACCAAGCTCAACCTTTACTCCTTGCAAGGCTCTGGTTCAGTTGGTCTTTTTCCCAGTCCCTCCTGCGTGTCCCACTATCACCTTAGAACTTGATGCTGGAATAAGCAAACTTCCACCACTGCCCAGCCCTCCTTCACAATGCTCACCCCTCTCAGGGGAGCTGATTTGTGAGCAGAGTTGCCCAGGTCTGTTCCTTTCCTCTGTACATTTAAGTGTCTCTGATCTTGGCATTTCTTCCGAAATATTTCCAGCCTACAACTTTCTCTAATTGTTGATACATCTCAGGTGTTTATGTAGGTCTCCCACCACTGCCTGGTACAGTCACCGCAGTTTCTGGGATTTCCTGACACCCATCAACACACCATATCCTACACAAAAAGCAGTTGCTATATATCTAGCATGGACTATGTACCCACATTTAGTTTAGTTCCTGCAGCCCATGTGCCATAGGCTCTGTTGCAATTTATTTAGCTACTGCATGAAGTAACTCTTCACCTTAGCTAAACTGCCAATAAACCAATGTTCCTTTACAAGAAAGCTTCCACAGAAGTTGCTATGTGGTTGTTTTATGCTAACTTAGTGACTCGCAACTAAATGTTACGTAAAATAAGGAGTACCCTTGCGATGCACACGCACAAGGATGTGTGCTTGCTCTGTAATCAAGGCTCTGCAAGGTGGGTCAGGAAGGTCTGAACTGCCCTTCTCTTCTGCCTTGCTGTACCTGCTGGGGACGGGGGCACTCCTTGGGAATTCAGGGCAAGTAGTGTTCAGTGCAGGAATGCTTCGAGCTGATGGATTCCACAGACAGGGCAACTTTTTAAAGCCCAGAAAAGGCATCTGGTCCACAAAAAAATGGTTACTACATCTTCCATAGATCTGTTCCCATATTCACCACCAGCAACTTCAACACCGTGGTTGAGGCACAGTCCTGGGAACTTCTGCCCTTGTTTTAAGTGAGGTTTTTGCTGGCATGGCCCTGCACAGCAGCCACTTGGCCAGACAAGGGGGGCAGCTGCCTGTGCCATGCTTGTTTGTATAACGAGATCTCTTGTACCAGGAGCACATGCACTATGTAAAGCTAGGAGGAAGGTGGTGAATGTTGCTGGCAGGACCATAATGCCCTGCTATTTCAGACAGAATCACCCTGAAAGCAATAATTTCTTAAAACTGGTGCTGCAAAATACTGTATTAATTGCTACAGATGTGTGAGAATAGGGCTATCAAGATACTGAGGCTCCACTAAAATCAGGGAGGGTTTTGTTCTGACACCAGGGTCTTGCCTAAATTCAGGGTACCGGAGGTTGAATACATGACAGCAAAAGTGACTGGTGTAGGTGGCTGTGGTATAAGAACATTGAAAGAGATACCTATGCTTAACGATATCTGCGTTCACTGGTACTTGTGCTAACGCTGGTAGCTGTGAAATTGGCAGCTTGTACAACCATAGCACTGCTCCTCTATGTTACTTATTCTCATTTATAAAACAAAGTTTAAAACCTTACCCTAAAATTGATGCCAAAGTGACACTCAAGTACTTATGTGAAAACTGTTTTCTTAAAATATATATAGCTGAGGACTGGGTTGGTGGTTCTGCAATCCCCTCATGGAGCTCAGAGCTTCACAGTTAGGCAAGTAAAGGCTGCAAACTTCACACCAGGTTATTACAAAGACTGGAACAGCTGCAACAGTTCATACTCAATCCCCTGCTTCAGGACATGTGGCAGTAAAGAAGAGGGGATCATGATCATCCTCACCTCAGCAAAGAGACAAGTGTGACCCTGGACACACTGACTCCCTGGCCGTGCTGCAGCTACATGAAATCTCTTCTGGACCCATCACTTCCCCTGAATGAAGACTTCCAGCTTCAAGCTACCGTGTGGGACCCATTTTATCAGCTGGGTGCCAGCCCCAGATGGGGAGGAAGGAGCCTCTCTCTCATTCATCTCATTTTGAAAGGGTGATCCAAGGGTATGAAAACCCAGCGGTGCCCCACCGCTGCTGACATGGCTCCGCTGACAACAGAGGCAATGGGTGGGAGCTGGCCCAGATGCAGCTAATCTGAATTTAGCTGAAGCATCCTAGATGTCAATAAAAGCTCTGAGGAAGACGACCCTTGTTCCTCCCCTCTAAATCTTGCCCATGTGGCAAAAGAAAATGGAGCAAGCAGTTGGCTATTTGCCTCAAGAGGTGGGCTATCTCAAAAATAGATAGCTGGTGAATGTGCCACCCTTTTTACCTAAAGAGCCTGAAAAAATAGAAGCAAAACAGAAGAGGCTGCCTTTGCACATCATTGCGTTTCTCAACTTTTGCTTGACATCTGGAATTTACACATATTATGGCTGAAGGACTTTTGCATTAAGTTCAAATGCACATGAATTACAGAGCCCAAGTGGATGTCTTCCCAGTGACTTCAGTGGGAGCTCAACAGGAACTCAAAACTACAGGAAATTTTCAAGTTAACAGAAGAAAATTACTTCCATTTAAGAGTTAGCATGAGGCTTCCAATAAAATATATATAAAAAAAGGGAGAGAGTATAAGCCAGGTAAGTGGAGGTGATTAAGCTGAAAAGTAAATTATATTGTTTTCATAACGTAAGGAAGGTCCTCAGTTATTTGACTCACCAGAATGAAAGTATTGTTCACATTCTACAATAAGGAAGGACATAATCACAGCTATGAGAAAAATAAAACCCACTTACATGTCAGTACTGCCTGTGTCCACTGACATGGAGATTTCCTCTAAGGAACAGAACCTGCACCTGGACTCTAGCAGAAGTGTTAAGGGAAGCCCAGCCAAGCAGCAAATCTGCTTCTCTGTGTTTTTTTCTGGTCACTAAGTTATGATTAGCTTTGTTACTACCCCTTTTCAGGGCATGTGTATTCAAAAACTTGGTCCCCTCAGTTTTTACTCAAATTCCTTTTTATGTATGGTTTTACTTAAGAAGAATAGCTGCTAACCATATACATATCTTAGCAATATTTATACAATTACGACACACATTTATTCTTATGAGGAAATGAGAAACCAGTACCTGTAAACTCTTCTTCAGACAGATGTAGAGATACTCTCCTTTCAATTCCTATAGTGTGACCACTGAAGATTGTCTGAAAGACAAATGGTAACTATCCTAAAAATTTGTGCCTTGATGTTATAGCTTTACTAAAGTTAATTTCTCTTTTTAAGTCAAGCCTGATGTTCCTTCTGGGGTGGGGGGGTGGGGGGCAAAAAGAACCCAGTCATTGCTTCATTCTGAGTAGCCTAAATTTAAAAACCTAAAAGAATCTTATTTTTTTTATGGTTTATATTTCAACACCATCGCTAATATGCTGTACTGAAAATCTATGCTAAGTAGGTGATGTTCCCCTACTGGCAAAAAATCTGGCCACCTGTCTCTGAAGCAGAACCTTTTATTGATTTTACACTTTGACTTTCTGGAGAACTCTGTATGCTTCACGTTACTACCCAGCGAGGGATGGACCACTTCGAAACTCAAGCTTGATAGCCATGCCTTATCTCATTCCTCCACAATGAACAAGAAGATAACGGCATCTTGAACTATTTTATTTTTTTTAATCATTTTTTCAGGCCTATTTCCCTGTAGAAAATTCCAGAAAAAAGTTTTCCCGATTTGACCCACTTGTTAGAACTTGTGGGGGTGGGGGCTGTGTTGTCATACCTTACTATGGCTTACTGGCCTACACGTTAGAGCTTAAAGGGCCTTTCCTACCAGTGCCATCAGGCTCAGGGTGGAATCTAGAGGGGGAAAAGAAAATTAAAAAAAGAGCTGGAAAGGTACAGAAGATCCATAAGGTTCCTCAGGATTCTCAGCTGAGATTTGCTTGCCTCATCACAGCTAAGCTAAGACAAGGAACAAACTGACACTGCTGAACAACAGTAGACTCAGTTCTTCCCTCAAGTCCCAGAAAAAGATACCACCATGCCTATCAGCAGTTCAGCAGGCTTTTCTCTGTAACCTAAAACACAACATTTAGCAGAAGTTGCCCATTGCAGATGTCAAGAAACTGCTGCATTGGGAAGTTTTCAGAAAAGAACACTCCTGATGACTGGCATGCCTGCCTCGTCACTGTAAAACATAGGCATGACATTGGTGTGCCAGTCAGAATGCTCTACACGCGTATTTTCAATATTCAGAGTAAGTGAAATACTAGCAGAAAGCAACTGGCAAACATAATTTAAATCAATGTTAATAATGTTGAGACTTAGCTAAAATTAACATCTTATTCTTAAAACATGTGCCGAATTGTGCAAACTTGTTTTACTGAACCCTTGTGCTCTGGGGCCTCCCAGCTCTGACAAATTTTGCAGGTATAATGGTCAATACAGAGATCAAATTGTAGCATGTACACCATCATTTTTAACCTGAGCGTCCCTTAAGAGTCTTCACATAGCTATGAAGACAGTTCATTCATCAGAGGAAGGAGACAAGCAGACTTGTCTTTAAACAAGGTCAAGAAATAATGTTTTCACAAATTATTTTTTTTATTTAGACTGAGACTGAAAAGTAATTTTTTGTAAACTCTAGAAGATTTATGGAAAGACAAGAGGAACTAAAAACAAAAGCAAGAAAGACAATACAAGGTGAACAGACCATAACTTTATTGGAGATATACTCAGCTACAATTATTACAAAAAACTATTAAAGGTAATTGTGATCCATAAGGTGCAGATTGCAAACTTCTGCAGCATGATTACAGTATGAATGAATTACATTTTATGTCCCTTAAAGACAGCTGCAGCATGTGATGGTAAATATTTTATTGTCCATCAAATTATATTTGTTATTCATTCTACTTGATTTTAACCATCTTTTCAGTCAAACTATTTACAATAAAAATGCCTGCAATTTCCAATTCTTGTTCACAAACATTTTTCTCTTCAACTTGCTGCTGCAGTAAATTCTGAGTGCATCTACAAAGCAATTAAAGTAGTCTGTGGTTGCCACTCAAATAAAAGAGGGAAAAAAACCCAAAGAACTTTATTGGATAAAATTTATTTTTAAGAAACATAGCTAGCTTTGACAGAAATTAATTTTAACTGCTAGTGGAGTATACTACAATGACCTCTAGGTATCTGCTAACATAATTCAGCTTGAGTTTCAGTTGATATTTAGATTACATTTCATGGTCATGAACTGTAGTGTTTTAAGTTTTAAACCTAATATGAAAGAAAAATTAACTAACTTCTTGAAAATTAGAGAACTGAAAAAGGATCAATGTCGGTAAGTACCAAAAATCAGAATCCTTTTGCCTCACTCATGCAATAAATACAGAGATTTCCACAAGAATTTTGTAAGGAACCCCACTCAAAACATACAAACCCAGAATACTGTCAAAGGCAAGTGTAGTATCACAGCAGACCATGATGCTATTTGTCATTTTTTGATTACGTGTGCTGCTGCGACTGGGATACAAAGATTTCACTTTTTATACAGATAAATGCATGTAGCATAGTTATGTTATATGCAGTAACCATGCATAAACCCCACATTTTCCAGTTTATGGTTCTGTATTTGCTTACAAGGAGGAAAACCCAAACTCTGCAACATACATATAAGCACAAGATCTTCAGGTATGTAAGCGAATGCAGTTCCAGTGATTAAAATGATACCACACCAATTTGCACGAGCTGAGGATCTGGCACCTCATCCCTGGGCCACTACTATATTCCTCCCCAGCACGGAAACTGGTTCTTGTCCAAGTTCTGTACTCTGCAGTCACAACATCCTATTGTGTAATGAGACTTAAAAATAGTATGCTTTTTTTCTGTACAGACTTTCACAGCATCAAGCTGAACAAACATTTCCAAAGTCGCTACTGGGTACTCAATATTCAGACTAAGCGGAGATTTAGTTGAGGTTGACCAAATTACTAGGGGTTGTCTTCTTGCAATAACTACATTATATGTACAATACGTTGGTTTGTTCAGAGATAATTACTGGAGTGCCAGAGGTCATTCTAATTTTAATTACTTCACATAACAGTAAAATGATGTAGTAGAAAAACAATAGCTTCAAAATACAATCAAGAGTTGTTACACATCTTTGTTGTATTTTTCCACATACAGTAAAAATGCCACAGACATTACAAATGACCTATTTAAGTTGTGCAAGTAAATGACACATTGCAGGCATTATAATTACCGTTTTCAAATTCAGTAAATCAGAACAGCAGCAAGGCCAAACCACATTTTTCCTCTCTGTTAAGCATTTTTTTCCTTGAAATGAGGTAAAGCATGGTACCAAGTGCAATGCTTATTTGTGCTACATGAACAGAACAGCGCAAAAAAAGCCATAAAAATAAAAACGCAGCATAGTTAGGAGGACTGTTTAAAGTACAGTATAACAGGACTTAAGATAAAAAAAACAAGGTTCATGCCAACTAACCCCCACACTATTTATGATGAGCCTGTGTGGTTGCTTTTGAAGATGGGTTGCAACAGTCTGCTTACACTTGTGCTTATAGCATGTCAAGTGATTTCTGTCCCAACCTTCAAATGATCAGATTTAGGTCTTTAATAGCATACACTGTCCAATATCAAAATTATATCAGCTGTAGGGTAAAACACACAGATGTATAACATGGAAACTAATACGAATTTTCTATCTCAAAGGATAAAAAAAATATTTCAATGAGGTCACACTGGAAAAAATTACGGCATTTAAAAAGCATTTAAAAACGCATCAGCAGCAGAAACTACTTTATAGTCAGCCACTACACATTTCAGATTTCCAATTCATAGGCTCTATCTAGTAACAAAGTGATCATTAAACTATTCTGAAACACAGAGCAAGTTCAGTTGATTTTCTTTGCAGCAAAACACTCCATAGCACTTCACTGCTAACAATTACCTGAAACCCCTGAGAATCTATGACCTTGTAACAATCAGTAAGAAATTTTAGGTTTTCAAAGACTAGCTTAAAATTTAGTTTTTCATAATGCAGTTAAAACTAGTTAAGATTTCCTAGATGGTCTGATTTTATTGGCTGATTGATGTCTGGCCAGAAACACAGAATTGTTAACGTTAGTAATCATGTATTTTCACTAACAAACTCCACTCCTACCACGAAGAAAGAGCTAAAACTGAAATCACCAACTTTTTTTTTTTTTTTTAAATAGCTAACTCAAAGCAATTTACCTTTGAAAATTTAGACTGCGTGTTTTTCTGTTTCATCTCATTTACACCTGTTTTATACACACCATGACTTGCAGGTCTTATACTTCTCCGTTACATTTTCATGACTGAAGTACCAAACAAACGCTAGAATTTTTTATAAGTTAGTATTTTAATTTTCAGTCTGACTACAATAACAATGCTGCTTTCAAATACAAGAACAGTCTTTTTTGCAGAATGAAAAATGACTGAGATAGAAAACGTATGAACTTTTGAAAACTGTATTTCAGAAAAGCTTAATGTCTATCCCTTGTCACTAAGGCATTTCTTTTATTATTTTGTTAAGAAAGCAAGAGCTGACAGTTTGTTTTATTTTAGTGTGCATTTGTGAGGAAAGGAATAGGGTTTAAAAGCAGGAAATACAGTATTTATTTGTAATTTAATACATAAGACACAGCATCAAGTTCAAACAATTGTGCTGGAAAACATTAAAACACCTTGCTCTGCTTTCTCAAACTTCAAGCATAATTAACAGGGCAAAATTGCAGCAAACCTCTACTGATACTGGTGGGAATACAAGACCCACAGCTTTTTTAAAAGGTAAATTAAGAGGTATTATAGTTACAGTGCAAAAAATTAAAATTTCAAGCATAATATATAAACATAGCACCAAAACAGAAAAAAAAACAATGCATGCAAAAAAAGAAGGAAAAGAAAAGAAAAAAAAAAAAAGAACTGAGGTATTTAAGTGAAGAGTGCCTACAAAAATCTAATTAAAGTATAGGCAAAGCCTAAAAAATAAAAGTATGATTTCCCCACCCCCAGTAAAACAAAACACCAATGAGCTAGTTTCTCTAAATTAAGGACCTAAATCACAGATGTATCAAAAGTACGGCAGTTATATCTCAAACATCAACTTTCATGTTATTTAACAGCACAACTTTGGTAGGTGAAATATGCATGCAACTCTGAAAAGTACAGTAAGAAATTTATGTGGAAATATCTCTAAGTGTAAAGGTGCTCTGTTTGTTAAATACGTAACCAATTGACTATAAAATCTGCAGCATATTTTAGGTGTGATATGTCTAAGGTTATTTTGTTAGAGTGACAGTTTGCACTGTGCAATTATTAATTACTGTTTCCAGTATTGGAACTATCTAGCTTGCAGGTTTGTGTAAAGTTGGAACTTTAGCCAAAGACCATATTCTGTTTATGGTATAAAAAAAACTGTAGACTAACCACCTCCTCAGAATTGTTAAAAATAACCTAATTACATATATATGAATACAATTTCTATTATAATCCTGTAACAAGTCACAGCTATAGTAATGAGTTGTACTGTAAATATAGAGCTGTATCATTGTAAAATGCATAACAAAATGAAGGGAATGTAAAACAGTTTGTTCCAAAAAAGATCAGAAATTAAAGATTGTTAATGAGGGTTTATTTATTTTTAAGGCAAGAACCTTTTTTTATGCAAGACTGTGTGGCATAAGGGAAGTGAAGTTTCATTCTACCAGTATGCCAGCCATTTCAATTAAAATCTGTCCCTAACAAATAAGTGCAACAATGATTGGGAATGTCATCTTAATGTAAAAAGATGACATTGAGAGAAAGGAGAGAAAAAAAAAAAAAAAAAAAAAGGAGAATACTGGCACACTTATTCTTTCTTATACCCAATCATCCAGTACAGTTTATCAACTGTTTTATGACTGGCACTAGTGCACAGATTGAAGAACTTCAAGATTACTATATATAAATCTAGCAACTGCATTAGGCATAAGCTCCCTGGCCTTCTAACACTAAGCAAAGCTGTACTGACAATAAAAGTAAACCAAAAAGACCTGACAACAATTATTCTGAACACTTGCTAAATGTCATCATTAAAGCACTCTCGTGATTAAACAAAGCAGAAGTGAGGAAAGAAGACAAGATTGTGTTTGCGCAAAAAACTATAACTACAATTAGTTCCAAAATTTTATACATGTTAAATGTTTTATCTATTCTGTTATCAAACAAACTTTAAATGCTGTCTTCCAATTTGTTCCTCTCAACACCAACATTTTTTTAAAATTTGCTTTATCTGTATGTGTTTTTTTCCCCCATTTTACTTAATTTTAAGAGGAGTCTCAGCTGTTTGGGACCTGAGGTTGATTCGCTTTGAGGCTTCGTAGTGCTCTTCTTGCAGCTGCAGATTTGGCAATCCTGTAGCTTCTGCCAACACCTTTAAACTTTCCCTTTCCTACAACTTCCACTGTTACTCGGACCTTTCCATCGTAAGTTCTTTCTGCAGGGCTGCAAAAATATACACAAGAATTACTTACTGCCTAGGCAAGTTAATGTGAAAAAAGAGATCTACTTTCTCTTTTCTACAGAAGTTAAAGCACTATAGTTAAACAGAAATCTTTTCTCAGAAAGTTATGCAAGGAAAAAAAAAAATCAGCAAACACAATGATCATGATAGCTGCTTAGTGTAAAAGAAATTGTAAGTAAATTTGTGATATATAAAAATCCTCAGTAGTTTATGAATCAGTTTAAAACACTATAGCAGTGTGTACCAAAGGAAGTACATTCTTACCTAAATTTGGCTGTCTCTGGCTCCATCTCCAGCAGCTCTCGCACTGGGGAACGGGGCACATTAGCAGAAAATTTTTCTATTTGGAAAATAAACAAACATACATATTTAGGTTTGTTCTCTTCACAGCAGATAGCACTTAATTATTAATTATTTTCTGAAAGCTGAAAATACCTATTAATGGCCTCATCATCGGATAGTACACTTGCCAAACCATTTCCAAAGACATTCCACTATCCATATAAATGGCACCAGCAAGGGACTCAAATATATCCCCCATGGCCTTTGGTACTTCAATGTCTTCCTCTTTTTCTTCATCTTCTTCAGATCTTCTGAGCTGTTTGCAATTAAAAAAGCCAAGGCAGGGTGGGAAGGGGGGAGAAGGGGAAGAGAAGAGAGAAACAATTGTCTCTTTTAAAATAAAACAATGATCTTCAGAAATGTAAGCTCTGTTACATCCTATCCTGAGCTGCTTCCTTTAAGTTTTTCATTGACAACTTTCCACAGTGAAATTGTTCTTTTGTTCCCCAATTAAACCAAGTTGCTGGATATATCATTTTTCAAATGTGAAAAAAAATCCTGAACACCACTGTGTACAGAGACTTTATATGCTTTGTGAATTCTTCCTGTAATAATTCTGTAGGACTTCACCATGAATCTGCTTTTTCCAATAAGAAACAGACTTTGCTCTATCAGTTTAATGCCAGAAAGTACTCATAAGAAAGGAAGAGTTCATACACCAAACATCTCCTAGGAGGAGACTTTAAAATCTTCAAGTCCAATCTCTGGACAGAAGTTGGATGTACCTTTCCTTACCTCATTTATCCCAGAAGACAAGCATGAAACAAGCATTAGTAGAATAAGCCATTAATAACTGGTAACTAGCAACATTAAACTGAGCTAACAGGCATACCTGGGTATTTTTCAAATGTAGGAGGCAGTGGTTTTTTCTACGCTACTAATTTAAGACAATAGTCTATTCTTACTATTAAAACTGAAATTTCAGTATAAGTCTTAAATGTCTTGAGTTAATCTAATCCTTTACTAAAAATATCTCAAATACATATAATTACATTCTCCTAAGTCCAAACAAAGTAACCTGACAATAAACTTTTTGACCATTGCTCCTCCGCCTAAAGAGAAGTAAATTTGTTGGTCTCTTCCTCAGTATCTGCCCTCTCACTCCATTTGGCCCCTATTTGGGGTTTAAAACCCAATTCAGTCCTCTTACGAGTAACCATAATACTTCATAAACTAGCCCCACCCAATATTTCTACCTAAAATAAATCAAACAAGAAGTCAGACTTGATGTGTACACACTCCAAATAGGGATTTTCATGTTAAAACCCAAATTCAACTGTTTTGAATAGCGTATTTTATCCCAAGCACAAACTAAAGCACTTTTGAGTTACACTGAAATAACAGAGAGAGAAACCAAGAGCTATAAGGCAAGGGACAACAGATGTTTCAGGAGTGCGATTTAAAAAAAAAGAAAAGTAGATGACATGGAAACACACATGGAAATGAGTCTAGCTGGCATGAACTGCAGAAACAAAGACTCTTGCATTAACTCTGAAGAAATAAGGGTTTCAGTAATTCAGTGCCAGACCAAGATAGGGAGCAGGCGTAGGGAAAGTGAAACAAGAATTTTATTTGAAACAGCTATCACGCAATTTGGTTACAACTTTGGTGGAAGTTTCTAGGCAATCTTTTTGCATACTAGCAAAAACGAAACAAAGCTAAAAATCATTACTACGAGCTCTTAAAGTAAGTTTTTAGCCTTTTCATTCATATTGTGAACAAGACAGATAATATAAATTATTTTATATCAAAAGATCAAACTCTGTTATCTAAATTTCAGTGATAAATTTGTAAAGTCAATGTTTTCTGAATCTTCCCATAAAACATAAGGATTTCACTCTGTAACAAAAGTGCAAGGTCTGTCAACACGTATGTGTAACTGATACATTTTGATTCCCAAGATTTTAAATTGTGTATCAGAAAGAAGAAATTACTAAAAGATAACATGTTTATTTAGTGCTGGAGTATTCTCAGTATTCAGAGTATTTTCTAAAAGACTGATCACAGTTTTTCAGAAGATCAACTATTAAGGATATCTATTAGCTAACACTTTTAAAGAAAGGCCACCTCTCCCAGGACTCTATTAGAGTATGACTCACAAGGCCCTTGCTCTCATGTATCTTCAGAACAGCTTATGTAAATGAATTAGTTTTAGTCCTTTCTCCAGCAAATAGATATTATCATTAGCTTCCCTGCATAGCACAGATATGATCTGTGTTTGCAGGTCTTCAGTTAAACTATGTTTCAAATGGCTTATTTGAAAGATGCATGTATTTCCCTAGCAGATATAAAGCCTTTAGGAGCATGTCAAACACACGAGTACAGACAGAAACAGTCTGAAGAAAAACAGTAGAAATCTCTGTCTGTCCTACATTAAATAATCCAGCATTGTGCCAAGGTAGTATTGTTCATGATGTTGCATGGAGAGCCTATCCTGAGTTAAAATTATGTGACTTAGTAACTCTTCATCATAATTTTATGGTATAGCTGTGCTTCCAATCAGTCAGTGAAGAAAGCAAGCTAATCTCCATCCCATGCTGTTCTAACAACACAAAAGCAAAACAGTGACTGAAATAAAGCATCACAGAAAAACCTAGGGGGGCAAACTGGTTTCGATTTAATTATTTTCTGAATGTTCTTACTGACTTTACACTTTATGAAGACTGTATTTTACTTTGCATATTGCACGCTTTGTCACTGGGAGCCTGCTTCTTTGGCTGCTGTGTTCATAAAACTAAAACATTACAAAAATATGCATCATGCTAAGAAATCCAGTGACATGCTTCAAATCAGATACTGAACACATTTCTACTTCCACTAACCTCAGAATCCATCCCTTGCATTTCATTCTTTTCCATTTGAAACTGCACAAAGTCATCAATAACATGAAACAGTTCAGGAGAGACAGCTTTGAAGTACTTGTGGTAGTCATACTTTACAGCTAATGATGCAAAAATGGTATTATTGACTAGAGCAGATCGTAGGTCAGTAAGAACTCCTGGAGAGTGTTGCCGTGGGTCTTCATAAAGGTGCTTGGTTATGAGGTAGTCCAAAATTGCATCTCCCAGGAATTCTAAGCGCTGGTAACAATCTTAAAGCGTTGGAAATAAAAGAATGTACAACAACACAGTTAAGTTTCACACACACATTCTTTCCAGGCCCTTCTGGGTAAGAGGCTTGGTACACTGCCATAAATTTCACAAACTAACCAATGCTCAGAGAAGACAATCTGTTGGGTTTTTTTTAAAGGTATCTTTGTGTTTAAACAGATCATTATTGAAATATTAAAAAAAAAAATCAGAAAAAACAGTAGTTATATCTAATAATAGCCACCTTTGAACCAATGCTAATTTGTCAGCCTAGCAAAACACTTCTGTTTATAATCAATTAATGCTTTTGCTCAAGATCACCACATTGTGCTGAGAAACATCAAAAAAGTACAATCAAGAAATTTCACCAGCAGGCTGCTCTGAAAATGGTATCAAATCTCAAAAAAAAAATTAATAAAGAAATCATTGTATTAAAAAGCAGGGGTACACATACAATCTGAGATTTTTCATCTAATTTGTCACACATACAGATTTCTCAAAAAGCATTGACCAAAGATTCCCATTCAGAATGGGTCTTTTAAACTGGAAACTAAAATTGCCAAGCCTTTCCTGTTTGGAAAATTGACAGAGGGCGTGGGAATGCAGAGCTACGGAGGTCTATTTTTAGAATATAAACGAAAGCAAAAAACTGTCTTGAAAGCAAACAGGGATAGGTGGGTAAAGAAAGAAGGCAGGCAAAATTACTACAGAAATAACATGCGAGTGAAAGCTAGTACTAAGTTGCTTTTATAGCAGCTGAACCCAAGATGCTGCCAGATCTCAACTGCTAGCTACCGCTTAAGAGAAAAAGTGAGAGCAATTCACAGTTTTCTGTCTAGGTAAATAGAAATGGAATCAGATTTCTGCTACCAAAAATGTAATTTCATCTAGACACTGTGACTCAAGGTTTCTGTTTATTAGTGTATCTATAAAAAGGAATTACCTCCCTTTCTATATGTTTTGGGAAATATCGTAAAAACGAAATATATTATGTGGGTAATATTACCTCAAATAAAAAAATCAAAGGAACATTTCAGTGTTTTGTTGGGACTATATCTCTATGTACTAACATTTCAAAATTACTTATTTCTTTAACTAAAGCAAAGCTTGCTTACTTCTTGGAATAAGGAACCAATTCCCCCAGTATGGAGAAAAATTGACTGCTGACTGCACAGGAATTTGCCATTCACTTCAAACAGGGTTGGAATTTTACCATGGTTTGTTTTACTTGCATGTTATCATAGAAAATATTTAAAGTTTTAGAATGAATGAATTCTAAATTAATTAGTATAAGCAAAAGTAATTCAGTAAGATTACAGAAATACAAATTTGTACTGCCGTAAAACCTTTTATGAGATCATGTACAGAAACATTAAGCAGTTAACACCTGAAATTAAAATTTAGTCTGATTTAGTCAACTGCTTCCAACTCATGACTTTAAATATTTTACTCAATAACACGCCTAGACTTAAATTAAACCTTTCAATTCACAGCTACAAAGAGAAGTCTTTGTATTTTGCTATCCTATAGACTATTCAGCTAATAACAATTGTGTAGTCTACTTTTAATCTTCAGAAGTACAAAGGGTAATATTCTTGGAATTAAATTATGGCACAAATTTGCTAAATATATTTGCAAAACATGATGTGTACTTCTAGAAGTACACTGCAATTTTCCACAATTCTACAAGAACTTGTTTCAGCTAAATGAGCATCTAGTATCAGTCATATATAACTAGTGATACAGCATCAGAGACTAAAAACATTGCCCTTTCCCAAAATTTGGTTAGGCTTCAGTAAATCTTCTATCTGTATCATGTCAAAATACAAATAATCATTGAGCTACAGCTTCAACAAGTATCTCCCTCTAAATGAGGGGTAAGATATTATTTTCTAAGATTTTGTATACAGAGATTATTGACTTCTTAAAGTAATGTATGTCTCAAAAAGACTATATATTGGAACACAAACTGCTCAGCTTGCATTTACAATACAGGAAAACACTCTAATTTGTTTAAGACAACTTACCAGTAATGGTATTATAATGGTACGAGGCATGAGTAAATGCCTGAAGAAGATAAGCCTTGTTCTTAAAAGTGTAGTTAATTTTCTTCTCAAAGTTTTCAAAACCAGAAATAAGGTGATTTAAGGTTTTTTCAGCATCTGGGTGATCAAACATACACCTCGGTGGAATCTTCAAACAGCCATACTCCAGGTCTTTATACAGAGAAGGCTCTGAATTAGCTACAGAAGCAGAAACAGAGTTTGGTGAAAGATTTTTCTGCTCACTGTTACAATTCTCTCTGGTAGCACACAAAGTGCCTTCCCAATCATTCTTTTTAATTACAGGGAGCACCTTCAGCCCCAATGAACACAGGAAAAGCTGAGCAGCTCTTTCACCACAGCTGGTCAGATAGCAGCCCAACAGGGCTTCCACACAGTCTGCAATGCTTTTGTCAGCAATACACTGCTCTGTATGCAAGTCATACGAGATAGACTGTTTTCCTGCATCAACACCACAGTTTTCTTCTGAGGGATTCCAGAAGCCCACTACAAAATCATCCTCTTCAACAGCCTTGCTAGGATCCAGATAGCACATAGCATCCCAAGAGCTATAGTCAAAATCATCAAAATCTGATGAAAACTGAACATTACCCAGGGATGACTTTTTGGGTGCTTTCCATTCATAGTTTGAATCAGTGGTTGAAAAGTGTGACAGTGAAATTTTCTTCACAAAAGCCCCTGATCCCATTAACATATTATCAATGAATTTGATATGCTCCTGATCATACTCCAGAAAATCATCTTCAAAGTCTGTTTCTTCCTTGGGTAACCTCCACATTAGGTCTTCATCCTCTTCATCATCATCATAATCATCAAGTTTACCATTAGCCAACAAGTTCTCCTTTGTCTACGAAAGAACACAAAAAATATGCTACTGAAGAGGGAAGTGAGAAACTTTTATTCCAGAACTGTCAGAAGACTAGGATTTCAGTAGTGTCTTCTAAAATAAGACTGGTTTTTAATGTTCCAAATTTCATCGTCTGATCAGATGCACAATGCAACCTCAATTAACACTAGCATTCTAAAGACTAGAACAACTGTCTTGAAAAACAAACCCTTAATTACTAACCTATAACAGTGCACGGTCTACATATAACAAACACATGCCGCATTTCACAGGAGCTAGTGCTTATACTTGAATGTGATGCACATTAACTTTAAATTCACCAAACGTTATACACTTGCACATCAAAGCAAACAAAAGAAAGTTCTACATTAACAAGTAGAGAATTACAAGAAACAATTTTGGGTGCATCATTCTCTCTAGCTGCTAAGTAAGGCTATTACAAATGTTGAATCAATGTAATTTCGAAGATTCTTTCTACATCCTTTGACGGCAAATACTAAGGGGTTTGCAGGTTCGCTATAGTCACTATCACAATCATCTCAGTTTTGGGACACAAATGGAAAACATTTTCAATGAAACTACTACAAGAACTTCTCTACCCTACTTCAATAATCATCACTTGAAGCAGCAAAATACATTTATCCACGCCCTCAAACACAGCTGCGAATTAATTCAGTCTACATGGCAAACTAGAAGAAAGTAAGTTTAGGGAATCGCTGTAAGTGATTTTTATATTACACATCAAAAATGAGAGTCTAATACCAGTTAGCTGGCAAGAATCTAATGCTTGCGTGGGTAATAGTCTTGACTGCATGTGTTGGGGATTCAGTAAGTGAACTTGCTGCTTATTACAGGTTATATATCGACCAGTTTTTGCTGTATAATACAAGCTATACAATGCCGTACAATTTGCCATGGTCCTGATCCAGGAAAGCACTTTAAACATATTAGCTAAATATGTCACCTTCCTAATATCGAAAGGACTACTCACAGGCACAACCCAGCACCACTGATGTCAGTGGGAATTCTGCCACTGGTTTTGATAGGCGTAAGATCAGAATCAAAGTGGTTTTCTGGATTGGGTTCTGAAAGCCAACACCATTTTGCATCAAGTGAAACAGCCTTTATCTGCCCTCAATCTACGTATGTCACATTGTAGGTCTCTGTCACTTAATCCTGCAAGTCTGTGACCCAGATGCTACCACTAGGGACCTCTCCCTTTGGGCCAAATGCACAGCTCTCCAGATGTATGGATGGGTGGCAGCTGTAAGGTGCACTACGCAGCACTTGAAACCATCTAGGGATCAAACAGATCACGATGTTCCTCATCAGGATGGAGCAGGCTTAGTCAGGTTTAGTAATGAGAGAAGAGGACAAAAAAGTGGCTATAGAAATTCATAGTTGAGACTTTCTGCCACTGTAATTACCCATCTCACAAACACACAGCAGAGATGTCCGCTACTTTGATCAGAGAGGAAAATTTCATTTGAAATAGTTATTTTGTATACTAGTAGCAGTATAATGCTCTAGATAAGACTAATGACTCCCAACTAGAGCTAGTGCTTCTTTCCTTCTTGTTACACGTCACCTGTCTTTATCTGTCACTGAGACAAAAATACACTCTCTGAATGAGGCATGTCTACATGGATGATTCAAAACAGATTTCGGTGTCTGTTTTCGCAGATTTAGTAAATGATAGATTTCATTTTTACTACAGTTTTATTCACAAGTTTCTTAAAATTAGCTTAAAATTAGACGGCTACATGAGCTACCCTAACATTTTCTGCACATTGCTTCTTGTATTAAAAAAAAAAAATCAATCCTAAGTGATGAGAATGAACAGTAGGTAAGCGAGATAGGAAGCAATTCTGATAGTTGATTTTTTTCTTCATTAGATAGCATTTCCAAAATAAATCAACAATGAACCCCAGAAGAAAAGATCTTTTCTTAAAGAATACCTGATTGATTTTGAGTAACTTATGGCCACTTACAAGCTAAAAATAGATGTAAATGCTTTTTTTTGCATGCTTTTTAGAAAACAGCTATTTAATCAAATGAACAAAGGAAGATCCTTACCCTTAATAAAGCTTGATAACACAAAAAATAACGTTTGACTAGGCTGTTTATAGTAACAATTTGTCATAATGATGAGATTTCTAGCCCCAGTTACAGACCATCAGTCCATGGACGGAAAATGAAATTTACATATAAGAAAGCAAAATATCTACATAGCACAAAAAATCTACTAAATTGCATCACTGTCTGCATTTTGGTCTAAAATTGTGTTTTATTTAAAAATAAACAGTGACTAGCAAAGAGGAAGAGGCCACTGAAAAGTTATGGAGAACTGAGAGCTTTTTAAAACCAATGATTAGTTCCTGTCCCAAATGTGCGATCTTATTTTTAGAAAGGTATAGCAGTAAATCTTTGAACTGAAATCTTGGCACAATACAGAACTACAATAATCAGGTTGTTTTATTCTGCAATAAACATTTATTTGCACAGTACATCTACCTAGCAGTTCTCTCATGTGCCCTCTGGTGGTTCTACAAACCGAGTGTGGTCTTCAGAATTGGGGAAAAGAAAAAAACAACCAACAACAACTTCCTCCCCTTTACCCTGCAAACCAGTCTCAAACACTTAAAGGCTATGTTACTGATTGCTGTGATCAGTGAGATTTCTTATATACACACTCCTAAACTCATTGTATGTAAAGAGTAGTCAGAAAATAGTATGAATCATTCCTCATTAAGATTTGTCATTCTGAAACTTTTGGTGATAGACAGTGTGGGTATCTAAGCCAGCATTGTACGAGATGCACCTCTCAGTCATATCCATGGTGTAGCCAACAGCAACCAATACTGAACATTTTCTCAAGTCAGACCTAATCTTTGTTCTGCCTCAGCCCTATGAAAAATACCAACTCTTTTTCATATATTGTATAAAGGCGGACTCATTATTTATTAACATCAGGCAGTGTTCTGCCTATACATACCACAGCAAAATCAGTAATGATAATTCTGTTTAAATTTTCCATGAGAAATTTCAGAAAAACTCCTAAAAGCATGCTAACTACAAGCAAAAGAAAAGGTTTTTTCCTCTGCTTTTCCATTAACATATTCAGTCATTATTGGATGATATCCAGTGAATTTCCTTACTTCAGGTTCTATTCAGGATCAGTGTTCCTCTCATTTTCAGTAAGTTACAGTGAAGTTTTAGAAGGGAAACAGACATACATATTTGCTTTGTTGTGTGTTTTTTTTTGTTTTTTTTTTTTTTTTTTTTTTTTTTTTTAAGAAAACATAGCAAAATATCTTTGGCATAGGAGGATGTATGGGTGAGAGAATACAGATACACAAATAATTATTCCTCAAGAGAATTAAAGTCTTACCATTTCATCTTTCTCCCACTTATCATTGTTGCTCTTGTCCTGGTTTACTATGTAACCAGGAGGAAGCCAATTGACCGGAGGATCAAAAATTGATACCACCATACGACTAGGCAGTCCTTTCTTCTTTCCAAGGCGATACAAGTTACAGTTGCTGACCTTCAAGAAAAAACATTCTGATAAACCTCTGGATATACATTTACATAAAAATATTGAAAAGGTTAACATGCAAAAGGAGCAAAACAATCTTACATTGTCAAGCCAGATCTTGTATGTTATGCATTTTCAAAAGGGAGTTCAGCTTTCTTAATATCGTACAACCAATCCACAGCAAGATACAGATTTTATTTTTTTTAAGGCCAAGCATATTAGGTGTGACAATTTCAGTTAAAGAATTCTGACAGATTAATTTATCTTTGGAAAACAAAATTATTGCTACCTTTAAAATAACAGTAAATATAACTTGTAAAAGTATCATTAATTACCAATGTTAATAATCAACAGTTAGACTAGATTTGGAATTAAAAATGATTGCTATTATGGACAGACCAACCTAAACCGTGGCAAAGTCTTAAAACAGTTCCACATAACAAATCTTATTAAGTCATAATTTAGATGTTACTTGATAGCCTTTAAAATTCTTTTAAATATTTTAAAGGGTAGAGAAAAATGCACTCACATACAAAAAGGAAAAGGAAGTATGTTTGTAACTACCGACTTCTGATCTTTGTTTCTCATTTGAAACACACTTTCTATGTTTGTTTTTAAAGTCTTGAAATTTGAACTTGAATGTTCAATCACTTCCTTTATTTGAACTGTCCAATTTATTTAGCCCTCCTTATTTTCCAAGATTAAACTACTCAATCATTTAATTCTCAGTGATGCATTTTATTAGAGGTAGACAATCAAATCCTTAGCATTCCATTCAAGCTATCACATTATGTGGGGAAAAAAACCAAACAAAACAAACTTTCATATGATTGATTATTCCAGAATTTAAAAACAGGAGCAGCAGAAGTGAAGACTGCTCCTTACTGTTTACATTTGCTTTAAAATACTTACAGAAGTTTTGATGCAACAGTTCTGTAAGGTTTTTTGTTGTTTAGTTTTTATTGTTCCGGTAAGATCATATTGAAAGTTTTCAAGGAAAGTAACTTACTGAGGAAACAAAGGAAAGGTCAAATAAAGCTACAACCTAAGGGTCTGTTGCTGCTAACTCAATCCTTCATTCAAGCTCTCCTGTAAAAGAGTTTCTACACACCACTCTAGTGTTCAGCCCACCAAGCATCCTCACTCACCCTGACCTTTTAGTTCTGTTCAGCCCTGCCCTTTCTTAGGCTGATAATCAGCTGGTTTAGATTTCAAAATGAACTGTAGAAAACAGTTTCACTCACTCATAGTTATGGCAATATTAATCCTGTAGTCCTGTATTCTTATTCCTAATATGCATGCTACCTAAAGTATAATCAGTAATGACTGGAATTAAATCAACCTGTTGCCATTTAATCTTCTAGCAAAATTTTTTATATATATGGCTCGTTACAGCATACCTTTTACATAATATCATCGGATTGTTACTACTTACTTTTTTGCTTCTCATATATGACAGACGTCCCTCATGAGCATCAGGGTAAGTGCAAAACAAGTACGTAGTGATGGCATGCTTTAAAAATGAATCACCAAGCATTTCTAGCCGCTCCAGATTAAATCCATCACTAGCATTTGAAAGAGTCAAAGCTTGAAGAATGAGACCAGGATTAGGACCAAGAGTTTTTGAGGAGTACCCACTGGAAGGGCTCTTTTCAGAATCTGCTCTGTCTTTTGAAAGATTAATAGCTTTTGAAGTACTGGTGGTCACTGCCATTTTGGGGCATCCATCTGAGGTAGATCTGTTAGCATTTCCATCAAGGTATTTATTACTCAGTAGAGTACATTCATTGCTGGGCTTGGGCTGGTTCTCACTGTTGTATAAATTCTGAATGGGATATGAGGTAGTTGGTTGTACAGGTATTTCCTGCCTGCAGTAATTCAGCTGATTTCCTTGGCAAAAGTCTCTGTTAACTAAATCACAATTGCCATTGGCAAGATTTTTATTATAAGAAACACCATTAATTGCTGCAAGTTCTGCCGAGACATCAATTTGGAGTTTACTGGGTGACTCATTGAGCAATGTTCTGTAGTTCACAGACATTTGGTCATGGTTTTCTGCAGAAGAGGTTCTATTAGCACCTTGATGTGCAGCATTTTCAGGGACTACAATTGTGCTGTGCTTACAGTAAATTTCATTCTCTGCTAAAGAGGAGTTAGGAATAGAGATGAAGGACTTGCTGTCAATAGACTTTTTCCATCCGAAGTCCAAGTTAGGATATCTGTAAAGATACACACCAATTTCGTTAACAAAAAAATATTATCACAAGACAAGAAGTCTCTACATGCACATACGTGTTTAAAAAAAGCCACATTCTTCTGAAAAGAACAGTGACTGCAGCATCTAACTTCATAATTTATAATCAAGTCTTTTTAAACTGTTTCACTGAAAACTGACATGAATTAAACAAAGGGCATGAGTTTTAAATTCATGCAGTAATACTTATGTTTCCACCTTGTCTTCCAATGAAGTCAGACATCATATTGAAAAATACATACTGAAAAAATACATGCCTGAAATCTGCAGGAAGTGATTTAACCCCTACACCAGCATCAGTGGCTGTTTGAGCTCTTAGTTCCTCTGCTGTCAAAAGGCAGTGCAGGCGATAAAGGATGCTGGGGAGGCAAACTGCTTTTCTCCACAACGATGCTGGAATAGGATGTATAGCACAGAGCTCTGGAACCAGTATCTGGGGAAAGGAGGGGTAAGAGAAAAATTTTACCTGTAAAGCTAGTCATCATATCACTGTTAAGAGAGATGCAACTTGAATTAGATACTTCTATTTTACCTGCTTATTCTGCAAACTTTCCCACTTTGCTTTCCTCTTCTCAGCACTGCTTAGTGGAAGGGCTTTTCCCTTCTGATTCAAATGGCGAGGAGTCAAAAGATTAAGTCTAAAAACCATGTAAAAATACTTTAATGTAAGTAGATAATTAATGAATAGAACTTACTAGCCTAAACTGTCTGAAGTGATGACTTATTCTTAGTATTCAACCTTAATACATTGTGAAGCGCAGCTACCTCTGGAAAGGAAGTTGGACTCAGGTTACGGTTATTGTTACATAACTTAAGTACCCCTCAAGAAAAACAAAACCCAGGAATTATTATGGAAAACTTACGGCCTCGGCTTTATCTCACACTTAAAAAAAGAAAGACTTTATTGTTAAACTACGAACATCAGACACAAAGACGTTACCTTGAAGATGTGTGGTCCACATCCAGCAGTGGCTGGTTGACATTGGTAAGGTCAAGATTATACTTTGTTTTATAATATTCAGCAAAAGTTTCATATTCAGGGGAAGGGAATTTACTGAGTGGAGTAAGATCAGTGTATACGTCAGCTACATAGAATCGATGAGGCTGATCAAAATTTCGATACCTAAAAAATTTAAAAAAAAATAAATAGTATTTTGGCATATGTTATAGTGTTAAGAATAAAGCTTGTGCTAAGCTCTTTCATGCTATAATGTGGATGGATGATAAACTTAAATAGGTCACACTTGAGTTTTTGGATTTTTTGTTGTTGTAGAAACCATCTGTTTAGCTAACTCAAATACGAAAGTGAGATGTGTCATCAGATAAGGGAGAATAAAAATCAATCTATAACCTATGAAATTCCCTCTACAGAAACACTTAAATTAAATGCAGGATTTATGCCTTCAGTATCTAATATAAAAATCAACCTGTGGACAACAATCTCCAAGAGTAATACTGAGAACTATAATTTCTTAATTCCAAACCCCTAAAAATTAAATTTCATAATTCGGCTTTTTAATGTCCAGTCTCCTATGTGCTACCATAAGTAGAAGTAGAGTTCTATTGTATACAAAGATTGCATTCCCTCACATCTAAACTGGCATTTTAACGAAGTCACCCTCCCAATAAAAATTAAAATGCAAATCCCCAAATACGTAAGGTAAATTCATGAACCTTCCAAGGATAATGCAATTCTGGTAATACAGGCAGAATATTAGAAAAATAAATGCAGAATGCCGCAACACCTTTAATGTGGCTACTGATGCTTGTTGGATACTACGGTGATAAACATGCACAGGAAAACAGTAATTAAAAAACATGAAATCAACACTCAATATTTAGATTCACATATTAACATATTTCATACTTCGATCTGCTGCATCTATCATTTTAAGCTTCTATTCAGGTACCTAAATAGACATCTCTAAATAAAATTAACACACTATTAATGAGTCTTTTCAGCTTTGTTCCAAAGAGAAAAATCAAGAAAACCATATTCCCAGGCTGTCAGAACTTCTTCACTGAAGGACATGCTGGTTAAAGGAGCTTTCAGAAAGTCCCTTTTTTTTTTAAATCTTATTCGCAATTATGCCTGTTCTGAAGAATTAAATCCCAACTGTATCCATACAGACACTGTATTATACTTCCCCTGAGGAGCTCACAATCTAGTAGAATAGGGAAGGACAAGCACATATTTCCACTATTTTTATGTTGACTGGAAATGGAAGTATTTGAAATCCTGACATTTCTTGATGTACGAAACACGGCCAAAATTTTTTTGGCTTCTCCCAAGTCTGATCATAATCAGACGGTTACTAATAATTATCTTAAGAAAAGATGTTTCATCCCAGTCCTACTCCCAATCAAAAAAACCCCTAAAACAAGAGAGGGAAGAGTAATACTGGTTTAGGTACTATAGCCAGATCTTCAGACAGGTGAAACACCACAGCTTCACTGAATCCAACAACTGTGTTAATTCGCAGCACCTATGACTTCCTTCTACAGCATTAACTCTGATCACATGAAGCAATGCTTATACACAGTGACGATCCATCCCACATTTTTTACACTATCATTTTTACCACAGTATTCACCAGTACTGGTGGGAAGACATTTTATCTAACACAGATGAGGCCAAAGCAAAGTATTGATATGTATCTTCCACATACGTTCTACAACTACCATTGTTTACAATATACTAGGTACAAGCAAAAGCAAATCAGCCCGTTTTCATTTTTTAAATCATGCCAAACATAACATAGGAAACAATTAAGTTTCCACAAATCCTAACAGTTCTGGAGAACCTTTGCATACCCAGTACGTGAAATGAAGTAAATTCCTCCTATGAATACCACTCGATAGAAAGATTCTTTTAACCAGTCTTATTCACTTGTTAATTTCTCCACCTACCAACAGCATAACTTTAGCAGACCTTCGGTACGAATAAGCAGTAATCAGAGAACAGGACTCCCACTCGACCTTCCAAGTTATAATTGGTTTTCAGTAGGCCAGTTCTTGATGAGGTTGCAACGTTTTATCAGAATACTACCTAAGTTTTCTGGTGAACTCTACTATTCCTAATAAAAAGGTAACAAGACTTGGGAGGCCTAAACACTTAAATCCTACTATGTAGAGTAACTATTGACTAAAAGAATATCTTTACGTTATTTCTGACACCACCAGATATCTTCAGATTAATAGCACACATTTCTTACAAGCAATCCCGTTGCAGATATTAACATCCCCTTATTACAAGTGCTTGTATAGATACAATGGGTACATACCTAAAGTATGTATACAGTACTCACCGTGGAATGATAACCGCATCCTGGTAATCTTCTAACTTGAATATAAAAGGCATTTCTTTTGTATATTGTGTACTGGGAATGCCTGTACGCGCCTCAGATTTCTCAATGTCTTCCATAAACTTAAAGTCAATGTCCAAAGTGCTGGAGTCATCAACTTAAAAAGGAAAATGCATAACTCAGTTTAGGGGAGTTTTCTCCAGGCTGCACTTTTCTGGGAAGCTGTAAATTACGGTATATTTTTTCTTATTCTATACACATATTTGATTATTTCCCATAAAAATTTCAAAAGGAGACCTATATACAATTTCAGACCCTTATAAAGTCAGCTGAAACCAAGGTGACAAATCAACTCACATCACCAAGTTAAAACTAATTTGGAATTGTGAAGAAATAATAAAAATAATCAAATTTTCATACTAACACATTTGGTATTATTTCTACACCTGAAATTTAACATAAACATTAACGAACATGTTACTAAAGGAATTCAAAGTGAGTATTTAAAAAACAAGAGCTCTGTTCTTACCAACATTAAGAGGTAGAACACAATAGGCTGAATCAGCTTCTGTGGGTTTGAACTCTAGTGCAGGTTTCTCAAGACGAAGAATATGTGAAAAAATGTACTGGTGGAGTCGTGTTATCAGCTCAAGCATTTGCAGAGACAGAGTAAAACCAGATTTCTTAAGCTCAATAGATATTGTAACCTCTCCAGAGCGAGTATACACAGGAAAATGAGGAATCTAAATAAGAAAAAAACCAAAAGAAATCAAGAGAGTAAATCCAGAGTAGGACCTTTACAAAGTACCTTCTGTTTGGTTCAGATACTGAGGTAGTGCTTGCCTGACCCCACAGCAAACTGGATCAGAATTTTGACCTTTGATGACCTTCAATTATGGATGAGATTTTGAAGGCTTAAAGAATAGCTGTTTGGTTTATTTAAAATAGTTCTCTGCGTTTTACTGCTCTTCTTTTTATGCAAGTTCAAGTAAAAATGGAAGTCTCTTCCATCATGAAGAAATGTGAAAACCAGCAATATTCCTGAAATATTTTCTTCTGCAGACAACAGAAAATAAAATCTGAAAAAAACTCTTCCTCAACTGAGTCTCATCCACAGAAAATGCCTTTCTATTAAAAATTGTCCAAAGCAAGGCGTGCCAATTTCAATTGACATAGCCTACTTTTTCTGCTGCTGCAGACTAGGAACGCCACGAGGACTTTTTATCATAGCTTTCATACGCGCAAGGTAGCACTGCAGGCCATCTCTGCAGCTGATAATGCCACTCCTATCATACCTCATACAAAATAGGAGGAACATTTTAAATTTGCCACTGCAAAACTATAAAAAATAGAATTGTAAAACAATAGTTCGGCAAAAATAGAACAGATTGTTCCACTACTAAAGACAGAAAACGAACTGACTGGACTGGATGGATATTATTGCTTATTTTCTGGAGGTTATTAATACAAGTAGCACTTACTGTCATTTCCAGAAGTCCCCAAGTCTGAGGGTTAGGGAGTAGAGTGGGAAATGACAGGTTGCAAGGCATGTAGAATAAGAAAACGAGTTAGAATCATTACCTGAGGTATAGGTTTGGCTGTCAATATGCCAAAACATCTTGTGGTATCCTCAGGAGGATACAGCTTTCGTCTCCTGAAGTTGAGCTCATCAGGTAGAGGAGTTGTCAACACCATTCCTATCACATATAGGTAACAGGGCTGATCAGGTTTAGGATAACTATCCCTTAAACATTCTGGAATCTAAAAATCAAAAACAGAAAAAAAATTAACGTGATAAAAATCACCAAAATTCACCTAAAGAATTTTTTTCAACATGGCTTCACATGCTTACTTGAAAAGTATTGCTAAAAATCTGGACTTAAGTAATGTTTTCTTTCATAAGCAAAAATGTTTGGTCAGCAGCCTGGCCTGGCAGCCATGAGATCTGTCTGAACACTTGTATCAGGGGAGCACTATGCTCCCAGATCTTGCTGTTTGCCAAGAGGCAACTTCCATTACATCCCCAAACTTCCTCTGTACACACCCTGTGTTAGAAATAGAAGTCTAACTGTAGGACACAGACACCATAAATACAACTGATGTTTTGATGTTAATTTCCATATTTAGCCAGTAACTCTGGAGGACACTTTTTAGACCTTAGCAGGAGAAGAAGGAAGGGGAGAGGAAAAAAAAAAAAAGGGGGTGGGGTGGGGTGGAGAAAAAAAAAATGTATGCCCAGAAAAAAACCCTACATCCCAGTAATTCAATTTTCATATAAGCTTGGCTGAACTTACAGCTTCATTAACACGGATACTTTTCCCCAGCATACTTTTAAACGTATCAAAAGTGGGTTTTATACATGGAACAAACACAAACAAAATTCAATACACTACCCCTTTACCCAGGCACTACACTATAGAAGTCTTTTAGTAAAAACTGTAACTTACAAATGTTAATACTCACAACAGCCAAAAGCACTTTTAACTCTGCTGCTCATATTTGTCATAGACCTTAAGAAACCATGTTTTATGTTTGGTCAGAGTTCATTACTTTGTAGGTCTCAAAAATGATCCTCCTGTTTATCTAAAACTAAATTTGCAATACATGTAGCTCTGGATTTTAAATTTATATTGTAGCAAAACTATGGCCATGGCTTAATGGAAAATTACTCATAAGTTTAATAACTATATTAAGCCCAGAGGATCTTGTAGACCTTAAACATTTGCCAAAGCTTCTTTTCCAGATGTGAAAAGTTGAGACAAAAACAAGTGAAAGTATTCTTGGATTCTGTATAAAAAAACCCAACAAAAACAACTGAGAAAGCATGATGCATCACTTGACAAATCAACTCCTCTGAATAAGGGATATCATAATCGTGCATTTTATGAGTCACCCCTATTCCAACAATCACTAGTGAGATAAGAGGATCGACAAAGTCACTTGTAACAAGAAGCACCAAGAAACACTGTGCCAAGATTCAAACTGTTTGTGAAGTCTTGCAAGAAAAAGGTTTTCTCATCTGTTCCCTCTGTAACATACTCTGTGATGCCACTGTATCCTCTCCTAAGCTTTCCAATAACCAATTATTTAAAGTACTAATAAAATTAGGGCATGTGGAGGATGCAAAAAATAGAATTACTTTAGGGCTGTATCATAACTGAGGCTGGATGTGAACATACAACGCAGCACTACAGCCTACTACTGAGCGCACATGCTGACATTCCTACGTGGGGCCAAAGGCTAACAGTTTCTCTGTGAAATGCAAAGATTATCAGAAGCTACTATGCAACCTATTCTGAATTAGTCGCCTTTACTATTCAAAGGACCTTAGACAGAACCTGTAACAACTGCAGGGGAAGAAGGAAGGTTCCAGAATAGTTGCAAAATACTCTGACAAAGCTGCTATTCTCCATTTTCTCTTACTTTTCAAGTATTTTGACGTTCTCCCATAAATACTATCTAAGAAGTCCAATTCTACAAACTGATGTGGCTGAAACCTGTTGTAACAGATCTACGGATACGTTACTTACTATAGCTCTACATTATTAAGTATCTTCTGTGATTCCTTTAGCATATTAAGTATAATATTCAGAACTTTTAAAAGAGTGTAAAATATTGAAAATATAATTAATTGATATTCTAAAGATTTAAAACAAAAAAAATGATGAAATTTTGTGTTTGACTAGTACAGTCAAACTAAACTAAACCAAGCATATATAAAAATGAAAATATCTGTGTTAGGCACCTGGCAGATAATTTTGACCCCCTGGTCATCTCCTCCTTCAATCTTCAATTATTTGTCTAAAAAGCCAGTACCTTTTCCTTTGCTGTAGTACATTCACCAGACAACTTAGACAATTTTACAGATTATTAATGCAGGACAGTTCTTCCCAGTTATTTCTATACCAGACAAATACAGTCAACAAGCTTTACAGAAACTGTACATTCTTTGAACTACAGGCATGCTCCCAAAGCATATGGTCATAGTGCAAATTTCCATACAGTTAAAACTGCAAAATATTTCCACTATAAATACAAGACTTGTCGCAAAAGATTCTTATCAGGTAAGACCAAGAGTTGAAAATTTTGTCTTATTAGTAATAAAGCATTTGATCGGAGAGCTGGACAGTAGTAAGTGATACTAACAGCTTTAGGATAGCACTGTCTCCGTTTTGTAGAGCCTGGCCTTCCTGGAACACTGGTTTCTTCTTCATCATGTAAATCAAGCTCCTCCTCATATTTAACCGTTTCTTTACCAACTGGCATCAAATGATCATCCAGTTCACCTGAGTATTATGGAAGAGCATAAAGAAATAGCATTATGAACTAACAACACCTTGGTCCTTCAGATACTACACAGTAGACGTGATTGCTCATGAAAACACTTCACCTAAGTTTTTAAAATATGCTTACAACTGCAACGCTCCAAAAGCGTAACTTTGGGGATAGAGTGATAAAAGATTGGATTTTTGGCAAAAATACTTATTTGTAGTAAAAATCTCTGAAATTTTCAAAAAAATATTGACTTCTATAATGAAAATAAAGAAAAATAAACTCTTTTTAGCCATAAAAATAACAAGTAACAGAAACACTCATTTAAAGATCACTCACATGGAGTTATGCCAAGAAAGAGGGAACAGTTATATTTCTGTATCATTCTAAAAAGGGAATTACTACTGTTGACTGTGCACTGTCAACACTGAGTTGAGCCATCATGGTGTTATTCTTGGATACATTTATTAGTATGAATTCAGTCATCAAAAGGTTTAACTCGGGCAAAAAAAACCCCCACAAACCACCCCAGACCTACAATTTTTTTTTTCCTTAGAAGATAAATACTTCTGTACTTCAAAGTACCCATAACATGGAATTCGCTTTAAAACATTCCACAATAAAGAATATGCTCCATTATACTTAATAGAGACAAGAGAACTGAAGTAATCCTGGAGAGTCCTACTTCTGGAAGATGACTTTACACTAAAGAATGTAATAAATTTAGGGCTGTCTATTTTATATTTTGATTTGCTACAATTCACTTTAAAAAACAAGTTACTTTTTAGCTGCAGAATGTAGTCCCTGACCTATAATCAACATCTTCTAGAGAACAAGACTCTTCTCCCCTTTACTAAGTATATTCAACATCAAAATCTGCACGTCTTGTATTAATGTTGCATTTGCTGTTAACGATTAAATACGTTAAACACAAGATTCCCCTGGAAAATTTAACTTTAGCTTACAAGGTGCAAGCTAGATTAGTAAGTACATGATCATATCACAAAATAAGGCAAGAGAAAGAAAGCTAAGTAGATGGCTATAGCAGAAATGCACATACATGTACAACATCTGTACCATGTTAAATTCTCTATTACAAAATATTCTTTACCAAAGAGGTGTTGTTTTTCCAATTCTTACCAATTTTGTGCAGTTTTTCACAGCAAATAAGAGCTACAACTCTCTCAGCCAGTCTTGCACAACTCATTGGAGGACCCTATAAACATTCAAACATTTCTTTAAAATTTTGGTTGATTAGCACATTACTTCTTATACATATTTAATTAGTTTAGCTTAACTCAAACATATAAGGCAAGCAAAGCTTTTTTTAAAAAAAAAAACCAAACACACCACTGATGACAGTTTTGTGAAGATGTTCAGACTAATGTGTTTTTTCCAGAGAAGTCAAAGTTACAAATTACCAGAACTCAACATACTACAGAACAAAACCAATAAAGGTCGTTTTCCAACTGATACATAAATGCATGAAAAACCAAGGTACTGGGAAGAGTATCTAAATATTTTTGTCTTTGGAATAAACAGTAACTGCCGGGAAATGCATTATAACATAAACAAACAGTGATCTAAATACAGTTACTGAGTACAACGTACGAAAAGCAGCAGTGATTTTCATTAACAACAATGAAACTAGTTCTAGAAATTGCACAGAAATCTACACCAACTTATTCACTTATTCCCATGCTTTTCCTTCCCCAAATACCTACAACAATTGAAGCTCGAAGAGGTGAGTTGATTGGCAGGTAGAGAGTAGAGTAAAACGTATGATCAGGTAGTTCTCGGGTTTTACACTTGGGAGCTAGGTGTGTAAATGGATCACTTGGTAATCTAGCGCAGTACCTAAGTTGACAAAACATTTTACAAATCATCAAAACCTGCAAATTGAAACCTAAATGTATTTCAGTGGAATCTTGCTTTACTGGTGTAAAGACTACAGAAGATTTCAGGCCATACTGGGCACTACAAGGGTATGCCACTGACTCATATTCAGTAACTACTGAGCAGAAGACCTCCAAGGCCTTTACTACAAAGCTGGTCTCCAGCAAGGTTGCAATGATGCACAAGAACATTCCATCTCAGGTCCCAGAGTTCGCAATTGTCTTTATCTCCTGAATTTATTGTTGTCCTATTCCTCCTATTTGTCACGGTAGCCCTTTCTCCACTGCATTCACTTTCCCCTCTCCCAACTTTGCGTCTGTCCTGGTTTTGGCTGGGATAGAGTTAATTTTCTTAGTAGCTGGTACAGTGCTGTTTTGGATTTAGTATGAGAAGGCTGATAGCAAGAACTAGAAACATCAGTGTGTTAAGTACAAGTCAAGGACTTTGGAGTTTCTCAGGCCCTGCCAGCAAGCAAGAAGGCCAGGACAGCTGACCTGAACTGGCCAAAGCCATATTCCATAGCATAGATTGTCATGCTCACTATATAAACTGGGAGTGGTTGGCCAGGGCTGCCGATCGCTGCTCAGGGACTGGCTGGGCATCGGTCCGTGTGTGGTGAGCAACTGTACTGTGCGCATAGCTGCTTGTTTTTTGGGGTTCACCCCCACCTTTTGGATTTTGTTCTGCCCTCTCCTTCCCATTACAATTGTTGTTGTTATATTTTATTTCAATTACTAAATTGTTCTATCTCAATCCACGAGCTTTACCTTTTTCCTAATTCTCCTCCCCATCCCACTGTGGCAGAAGGGGCAGGGGAGTGAGCAAGCATCTGCATGGTACTTAGTTGCCAGCTGGTGTTAAAACCACAACAGTGTCAAAACCAAACATGCTGGTGTTAAACTGTACTGGACCCCTTATGACATAAGTAGTGCCACGTATAACCAGCTGCTAGCTAGCCTTCAACAATCATCTATCATTACACCCTTTGAATCCAACTGCTTGGCCAGGTTTTATTTACCAGACAGTCCACCAAAATGGACTGTATGTCAAGAATTTGGCTACTAAGGTACTACGGCAGTTGCATCAAAAGCTTTACTTAAGTAAATGATATTCACTGCTTTTTCCCTTCTAGAGTCAATCACTTCATCACACAGGAGACAACAAGTTTGGTCAGGCAAAACCCACCCTCGATAAAACTGCTGGCTGCTGTCGACCCCCTTTTCCTTTATGTGCCTGGAAACTGCTTCCATGAGGACCTGGTCCATAAGATTACGTATGACTAAGGTAAACTTTACCAGTCTGTAGCTCCCTGGATCTTCTTCCTTGCCTTTTTTGAAGTGTCATAACACTTACTTTTTCCTGTCGCTGAGGACCTCCTCCAACTGCCATGGCCTTACAAAGATGATATTTAGCTAGCTCCTTTAGAAGATACCATCCTGTCTTGTGAACTTTTATTATGTTCAGCTTACCATGTTTTTGTTTTTCAACAGGATAATAGATTCCTATTACAAATGCATATATTAGAAATGGAAGATTTTAGTACAGTTTTAACAAGCCACTTTTATCTATTTATGTCTTTTTAAACCTAGCTTGTCAAGAGCAAAAAATTAAAAAAATAATCTTACTACCCATTTTGAAACTGTTTTCAGGGCAGCTTTTAATTAAAAAGGAATTGGTATCACTACTTTTGTTATCAGAGCTAGAACCGCATTAGGATAAACAGACAAAAAGCAAATTATCCCTTCAAACCACTGTGACCACTTTCTTTAGGAGGGAGGATACCACCGAGTTTCCCAAGAGGAAATATACACAATGCCCTAGCCTATGCTTCTATGTCGTGAGACAGCCTGAGAAACTTTCTATTCAAAGACAAGAAATATAAAGTGAATGTGCCTCTTACCTATTTATGTGTCCAATAGCAGTGTTAATAGTAACTCTTGGACTGTTCTCATCTGGCCTCAACACATAGGGTGGAAATACATCATCATCATCAACAATGGGTTCACTTTCAGTTTCATTGGTATCAACAGATTTTGAGCATTTGTTTCTGAGGATCTTAACATTTAAAGAACAGAACATGTGAGATTTTTCCCTTAAACACTACTGTGATATATTTAACAAAAGCATGTGCATTCCTCTGATCCCATACCTTCTCAATTGCTTTGTACGTCTTAAGATCTTCTTCAAAACTTTTGATTTTGTCTGTATCTGCTAACATAATGTAATTGGAAATTGGTGCTCTAGCTCTTCCTTTTGACTGCACATAGGAACGGTATTCTGTGGGCAAATCAAAACGCACCACCAAATTGCATTTTGGTATGTCAACACCCTCTTCTACAATACTAGTAGCAATAAGCAAGTTGGTCTCATGTGCTCGGAATTTTCTAAGAACCTGTCAAAGTAATGAAGACAAATTTGAGATATTAGTCTGAGATCTCTTTTAATCATCAGATTCATCAAAAGCAAAAAAAAACCAACCAAACAAACAAACACAAAGCAACGAGAGTCAGTCAGACATTCCAAAAACTTGTTTAAATATGTAGATATAAAACTACCACAAAAAGTCTTCTCAGAATCACAGAAAGACTGTTTATCAGAACAGATTTCTAGGAAACAGATCTGGTATGTCATATTACATGACTCCAAGAAGCCACTAGCAATACAGACAATCCCACCTGTTTGTTTACAATTTTTCAGCTGTAGCATAAAAAAATAAAAATAAATGCTACATTCAGAGGGTGGAGCACATTCTAGAGCTGGTACTTCTGATCTTCTTCACAGTATTACTGTACTACCAACCCAATGCAGAGAAAGATGGTTGATGATCCGATACAAACATGACTTGAAAGTTTTAATTTCTGCTTGTGCAATGTGACATAGCAGTATCTTCAAACTTTTTTAAATGAAGAACACCTATATCTCCAGTAAGTATGCGTATTTGTTAAACTAAGGGTATTCCCTGAACTTCCAGTGATAGTGCCAATGACTCTGCCTGTTGGTTTGGTTTTTAAGACACACAAACTATAATAATAATAATATTTTTTTAAAAGAAGGAAGAAGAAAACAAAAGGTTCTGAAGGTACTGCTAGTTTCAATTATTTTTCTTGAAGTTACCTCTTCCTGTTTTCTGAATTCTACTTCCATCTGCTTGTTACGAGGCTGGTTCTTGCCAATGCCATGTCCAGTTATAAAATTGCTACTGATGTAAGCCAGTTCTGGATCTTGTTTGCCAGCTTCTTTTATTAACCTAAAAATATTACATAAGTTTTTAGAAGTCACACAACCCGGAAAATGGAAGACAACCTTTTGTTTTCAAGACCTACATTAAAAGAAAAAAATGGAAGCATGATAATTAAGCCATGCTAACACATAAACTGACCTTAGATTCTCCAAAAACATTAGTTCTAGTGAAAACTTCTGTACAGATAACAAAAGATGTTTTGTATGGGTGCAGTCTATATGTGCAGCACATGCATTTCAGACCTATCATGGTAAAACCTGCTATTTTTAAACCAATCTATTGCTCTAAGGCTCCTTGTTGTTAAGGCACCCTACTCACAACAATTTAGTTTACCTTATTTTCTGTAAATTATGACTGATTTTAGCAGAAAGACCTGTAACTGGTCCCTCAACAAAGTATGTTTCCTCAACATAAGGTTTTAATTTTTAGGTTAAAACATTGATTGTTATTCTCCTTAATGTTAAAATATGTATTCTGTTCAGGTATACTAATGACAAAATGTTGACCTGTTTTTCTAAAGAGCGATGCTCAACCTACAGATTAAGATGTTTACTACTCTTAAAATTAACCCAAATGCATCTACAATTGGAGGATTTAATGCAATTCTGTAAAAGGAACACTGAACAGGGAAGCGAGGATCATCCATGCTCTGTTTATTCCCCTACGTCCTTCAGGTTACAGAAGCAGAAAATGCTGGCTTGTGCATTGTTCTGATTTTACAGACGTGGCAGAAGATTGATCATATAGATAACGCACTGAATCTAGAACTAGTCATTTATAGATTTAAAAGCATAATTACACTGTACAAAGTAAGTATGCTGTAGCATCCTTAGTTCATCAGTTATTAGCATGGACAGAACCTGAGATTTCTCAACTGTAACAGGTTTTTGAGCAGCAGAGCCCATAAAAATCAACGGATCAGATACAAAAAAAATTACTCCCCTTGCATGTCTCACTATAGCCACCCCAGTACCACTTTGCTCATAGCACATCCATCATGTCCATTGCCACGTGCTCCTCATACCCAAAGGACAGCCTTCCTCTGTATAACTCAACAGTCACTCAAACCTTCCCCAGTTACATCTCTAGAAGTTCTGCCTCATGTATGAGGCAATGGCTGCTGTGCCAGTCCCCAGCTATACACCTACCACCTGCTCAGTCAGCTGCTGCCAAACCAGATGGAAAATGCTAGTTTTCCCTGCCCTTTCTACCCTTGGAAAACTACTGAAGTCTCTCCCCTTTACCTGGTCTTTGTTTTAAACAAGATTTATGGGAACATAAAACACCCTGAAGACTTCTTTCCTTTGCAGTCTCTTAAAACAAATGGACAGGAAGCATAGGCAAGAGAATAGAAGAGTGGCAAATAGCTTGCCATCCTTATGGAAATGGATGAGAGGGATCCTCCTGCACTAAAATGCATGTGAATTCATTTAGCCTTGAACTAATGAATCACATATCTGTACACAGTCTAGGCTTTTGAGACAGACATACTATGAAAGTATGGGTTAATAACTAGACAACCTCCCTAATTTTTTTAAAAATATTTCTTATTCCACATGGCATTTCTGTCAAGTCATATAGCTTCAGTTTGAGTACCTACTAAGAATCTCAAACACTCTAGTGTACCTCATTTCTTATAGAAATAGACAATTAAACATTTCACTATGCACATCTTTTGCAAGTTCTTGCGAAACATTCAAGACTTCAACTCTGTGGTTAAAAAAGTATTATTAGCAGTAGGTAACAGGTGTTGTTTTTCAAACAGACACAAGAACTTCTGCTATCAGACTTTCTCTAAGGGACCTGGAGAGGCACCACAACAAAAATAGAAGGAAAATGGCCTTAAAAAAATGTTTTCTGTTCTGGAAAGGAACTTATGGACAACAGAACTCCATTGTATCCACCAAATAAAACAGTAAGTGAGCCACTTCATCAGTTGTGTGTAATGATAATCAAAGAATAAGCCAAGGGTTTTTTTTGGTTTGGGTTTTGTCTTTTTTTTCTAATTTGTAGTATTATACAGTATGTGCAGTGGATGCTGCTAAAGGTCTCTAAAGAAAGAGATTCAATCTAATTACTGCTTTAGAGAAAATTCCTACCCATTTCTCCCATAAAGTACAATACATGCCATGAATTTTGCTCTTCAGTCATCACTGACTTCATAAAATGGGATTCTAGTCTCTACATATTACCATAATAAATATATTTTAAGAAAAATTATAATTCTGCTTTAACAGTTCTGTATAATGATCCATAATGGGTTAGTGGAGGGCTTGAGTGGTTTTGGCAATACTAATTCAAACACTCAAGACTTCCTTATTCAGGAGACAGTCTTTCCATCTGTATATACAGAATAAGTACAGATACAATCAGCAGAGTCCCTTCAACTAAATCCACTCACACATTGCCTAAATTACTATTTTTTTGTTATTCTTTACACAGATTCAGTATGATCTCCTAAATAAACTTTAAAATAAGAGTTCTGAAAACACAAGACAATCCCCCACATATTAATGATATTAGCATCCACATGCTGGCAGCTGAGTCTGCTTTTCTTAATTTTTTTTTTAAATAAAAAGCTTTACCTATTTAGAACAACTGCTGTATATCTTCTTTCCACAAAAATAATTCCACATAAAATATTAGTAAAGGGAGATGGGAAATTAGTCTCTGGCTTCTCTTTCTCCTCAATTTCTTCATCCTCATCATCATCTTCAGAATCACTCCAAGATACGTAATTATCCTGATTTCTATTGTTATACCATTCAACACTTTCAAACTGCTGCCGTTCATATGGTTTATATTTGCGCAAGATTTCAAGCAGCTTTATTACTTTTGGGGTTACAAATTTCAGGTCAAGTGAGGCAGGCGAGAAGTGCTCTTCACAGAGTGCATGGATTTTCCTTAAGAAAGTGTCTGTAAACAATAAAAATTTCCTGTGCAGCTCCTCTTGTTCATGTTTGATATACTTCTGTAGCTCTCTCACCATCATCCCAGCTACCTTATCTGCACACCAGGGTCCCAGAACAACCAACACAGCTCGACAGTCTGACAGTATCTACAACAAAAGAATTAAAATATCAGTTCAAAGAGTACATTCGTGAACTATTCATTTAAGACCAGGATCTTGTTTCTCATATAACAATCTTTGTAAGGATTATAAAAATTTTTCTATTATAAAAATATTTACAAGTCTGCTTTTGTTATTTAGATGACTTTGGGAACGTTGGTGTTTCTAATGAAGCCAGTTTTCCCCTCCCCCCTAAATTACTATAACTAAACTTTGAACTTTGTACATTTCTGCATCTCAAAAAAAAGCTCAAAGAATATTTTGCAGTCTTGTGGAACTGTGATTTGAAATTTACCTTAAGATAATTATGTTAGAAAGGAGAATGCTTCTTGAGACAGCTAGATAAACAAAGCAGAAATTACTACCGTTTGTATTTTAACATGGAATTAACAAAATTAATGCTTTACTGGGCATTGCTACTTGGTTACTGATATTTGCCAGGGTTTCAAAAGTATCTAACCAGAAACTTGTACAGTGGCCTTAGGATAATCTTCACAAGTCTAGTCTCTCAAAGAAAAAAACCCAAACAACATCAGGGTTTGTATACATGGATGGAATAGGAAAACCAAAGAGAACTACACCCTGCTCAGACAAAACAGCATGGACAATTGTGAACCACCACCATCTTATTTTATGGCAGGCTGTTCCCTCCTGAAGAGTCAAGTGGCCAAACAAACTAGAAAACCAGAAATGCAGTACAATGGCAATACCATTAAAAAGGTTCACGATCTGGACATACTGTTACAACAGAATTATAACAGTCAGAATGACAGTTTTCAGTTGCTGCTTTAATTTCTCTTTCTTCTTCCCTTCTGTGAGGAGGTAAACAGGTATCATCCTTTTTACAATACCTTCCCAGACATTTGTTAGCTGTAAGACTTAATTAGGGGCAAAATTTATCTAAACTAATTACAACTGCACATAGAGGCTTGATGGTCTCTGGTATCAAGACAAAAGGCAGCTCAGGCTGAAAACTGATTTATTTTTCTTAATATGAGTGCCTCCATCTTCTTGGAGAACTACTGGATCAGAAAAAAAAGCACAGAGGGTTACATGCATTAGAAGCACAGCAGTTAATCCACTCTTCCGGACTATGCAAATCCTGGTGACTGCCCCTAGCTGCCAGCATTCCTTATGTATTTCACCCTATAACATTTCATGTTTAGCACAGAAATAACCAGGACTTCCTTTTCCTGTGCGGCTGTGATAGGCTGCATTATGTATAATCCTTCTCTCTGGCCCAAATAATCTTTTGCTGGACAGCGTCAGAGTGTTGGGTTTCTAAGAATGTTAAAGGAAACCTGAATACTTTGGGCTGAAGAAAGTACGTTCTCCAGCTTCCTCACAGGCTATTATAGAAATGTGACTCACTACTGACTTCTTGTTAATTTATATACTTAAATAGTTGTATCTCAGGAGGTAATTCCAAAGCACAAAGCCCAAGAGGGAAAAAGGGCTGCCTGGACCCCGTGACATGCCTTCTGGATTCCACCCTTCACACCTTGCATGAAAACATAGGGGCAAACACAAAGAAAGTTATGGGCAAGCTTCAGGTTCAAATTCCATTCCAGCAAGGTGTGGCACTAGTCCAATATTGTTCTAAGATAAATTGTAGAAACTGTAGATCTATGGCTGGAATTTTTGCCCAAATTCTTACTTTATCATCTTTTAACATACCTAGGTACACCTTTTCCATATATTTCCTGATGCATTACCTCCTTTTCTGTACGGAATTATTCAAAGGTCATAGGAGATCACGAAGATGGCAAATTCTTGACTTCAGAAATAAGGACCCACAACACCAGGGTGCAGAATTGTTTCATTGCCTTAAGCAAATCTGAATCTCAAGCTAGATGAAGTTCTAATCAATGGCTGTCATTCAAGCCCCACTCATTTATGAGAAGACCTGCACTGTTAGTGAGTACAAAAGTTCAGAAGTCTTTCTGCTTAGTCTGGGATGGCTAGCTTAGATTCTGTTTCAGTAATGTAACACACACAGCAAAGAAAAACAGTAGTAAGATTTCTGCTCCCCAGGTTTTTCACATAGCTTGATGTCCTTACCTGCTTAGAAATTAAGGTAGAATCTCTTTCTTTTGAATGTACAGATATGTTGCAGTCATTTAGAAAAGTAAGTGCTTCATCCAATTCCTTTAATAATCTTCCATACAACCCACTTTTGTCAGTATATGGTCCACAGTCTACAACAATCTCACATGGCTGAGAAGTATATCTTAATTGAGGGCAAAGATCAAGTTAAACACAGCTTCTGAAAGTCAGCTATTTCAGCCTGTTAAGGTTATATGGCAAATAACAGCAACATGAAGCGTATTCAAGTATATTTCTTTCCCCACCATGAATTAATATAATGAATAGATACACAGTTAAATTACTTCAATGTAAAAAAAAAATATCCACTGCCCCAAATACTAAACTACTCCATTGTAAAACACTGTTCTTTCTAATACACTGCCTAAAAAGGAGGTTATTATCACTACCTTCATTTCAAATATTGGAAAATTTAAGGCAAAGCAATCTGAATTTATTTGACAACCATCTTCAATTTTGGTTTTCCAAAATGTACTCTTCTGATACGGCAAGATTTATGAAGATAACTCATCATAAAAATGATTTGCATAATGTAAATTTAGGTCCATATATACACTTAAACAAGTAAAATAACTAGTATTCTTAAATGGCAAAGCTATGAGTGAGAAATTCTTAAAAGCAAATGGCTCGCAAGTTCAGAAAAATGCATTTAAAAAACACACCCACAAAACACCTGTTCCAGACCATGAAATAACCATCTTTACCTTTAGCTGAAATTCAACAACACAGTACAGCTGGTGCAGGAAAACATACTACATATGAATCATTTCACAATAATTTTCCCCTACAAGTCATCACACTATCACCACCTTTACTTTAAGCAACATTCACAAAATTCTACATTCTGTTAAGAACAGAGGAAAACACCTACTCAGCTCTGCTATTTAAATACAGTTTTTACTACTTCCTCTTATCTCCCTCTTTTTCATCAGCCACTAAAGCCAGGCTACTTATTTGAGAGAAAAATACAGTAAAAAAATCACGCAACTTTTCTGGTATTAAGAACATCTTTTTTTCTAAATTAAATAGCAACATTAGGCATACTCTGAACATGACCCAGTTACTATCCAAACATAAGAAGGTGCATTTTACAAGTTCAGAAATGTGTTGTGGAACATGAATTTTTTAGGTTGGCGGTGTGGTGTGTTGGGTTTCTCTTTGTTGTTGTCATTTGGTTGAGCTTTTCAGTTTGGTCTTTTGAGGTTCTTTTTAGTTGTTTTGTTGGGTCTTTTTTGTTTTATTTTAACAGCTACAGAAAACCTGAATACCAAGGCAAATCACCCTTTGTACTTAACTTCAAGGAAAGATGTGCTTCAACACTGTTACTCAAAAAGCAATTTAACATTCCCTCTTCACCCTAAATAGAAGTAATGGCACCACACACACACAAGGTCTCCTAAAACTTAAGAGGAAATAATTCCACTGGTTTATTCCTCCATCCAAAGTGAAAATGCAAGCATCAATTTAAAAGCCATAATTGTACAACGTACCTGTCTAAGACCACCAAATCAGTTGCAGTTTCAGCATTACTTTTTAAAATTTTCTCCAGTTTCTGGATCTTCTCCTCTAGCTCAGCAGGATCACATTTCCCATTTAAAATGGAAGCGGTTAATCCCAAGATTCGAGGACATGATGGATAATCCTCACAGATCTGTGAAGTAAAACAGAATGAAATACCTTAGGACAATGATCCTGCAAATCTAATACGAAACTAGCAGACTGCTAACTTAGATGCTTAGTTGGAAACTAGCATTTCAATAGCAGGTCTTGGAAAAGGAACAACACATTGAATGAGGTTTTTCTGTTCTACTGACTGGAGATTAAACTAGAAATTGATTAACATTTAATGGCAATTATCTTTAAAGGTAAATATTTACAACATGGAAAAATATAACTAGTTAGCATTTCACAGAATATCCTTGCTACATTTATAATACACATCTCCTAATACTTCCACATCATGTAAAAACTAAAGTATCATCTGATAAATTAAGACACGTTCTGCTTAAACTTGAAAGAGACTTCCAGAACAACTTCTATTATACACATTTCTCATACTTATAAGCCAAATACCACATGGACCTAAGAACATCCTGGAAAGAGCCCTACAAACATCTTTAGAAATGAGTATTTTAAAAATAATAAAACCCGATTAGTACATCCCATTCCCAAAATCAAATATTTTATCAATGAATTTTGTGAATTCCCCTAATTTCGTAACTTTACCTTCTCTAGCCAGGTTTTTCTTTAATCCCTTCTGGAAAATGCAGTAAATACACTTTTTCATCTGATACTATCACTGAAGTCTTAACTGATTACAGTAATTTCACAGTCCTGGAACATGCTGAAATAAGATTCCACTGATATTTTCCATTGGTAGCAAAAGCTGTTTTAGAACGGTTCCCACTTCTCCAGCCCTCCCACCTGACTCCTCCTCCTCAAGCAAGTCTTAAAATATTCATGCAATGGAAACCGACCTTCATAATTTCACGGTATGGGTGATCCTGGATTGCAAGATGGCACTCATCAAACACCAGAAGATTAATATTTGACAGGGATAAATACTCATTTCTCAAAACAGTCAAAGCAACATGACATGTCATAACCAGAACCTAGATTGAAAGGGGAAAAAACCAGAAGGGTCAATATAAGAAAAGTGCAAGCTGTCTTAGGTCAAGGTGAAGTAGGAAAGCCTTCTGCAGGTCTTGCTAGACAGTATTAGCAGATATCGCCTCCTATTCATCTACATTACCAGGTAAGGAAAAGGAGAATAAAACATTATCTACTTGAGGAAGTAAACTGTCTGAACATCTTGTATGCATCTCTGGTCACATCCCTAGAAAAAACTGAATACAACAAACAGACATCTCAACATCAGCCAGACTACACAGAACAAGCGTCATTAAATCCATTACAAATTAGTGTCCTTTGTATGTCCCATCATGTCTCTGGCAAGAAAGATAGCTCCTCATAAACTCATAACCACCTGCAGCTATAACAAAAGCAGGATGTTATCACAATTCTTTTTAAAGGAAAACTCATTTCTTGTACATGATCACAGATAAAAAGCTGAGTTTCTTGATAAAATTATGCACTCTTTTTACACTAACTTTGAACTCCACCAAGTATAGTAACAATTTCACTTGTCAGAGTTCCTCAGACATATTTCACAGACCATTAAACACTGGTGAAAAAAGCCAGAAATTACAAATATTTGCGTTACAGTAACATAGTTAGGTCAACATGGAAAAAAATCCAACCAACCAACCAACAAAAAACAACAAACACCCCAAAACAAAAACAACAAACCCCAAACCCCCACACCATTAAAGCTCATGATTTTACATCTAAAGGAAGAACTACACAGATATAGTATACCTAAAAAGGCAGAAAAAAAATGCATGCCCAAGAGAATGTACTGCATCCCCAGCAAACATTCAATTTTATCCTCTTTTTTAGTACATGGTATTTAAAATTTTTTTCAGTGGTATTTAATCTACACTATGCACACTTGAAAAGCCTTCTGCAGTCATCATCATCATGAACAACATGTCAGGAACTGAAAACAAAGGATTAAAAATACAACCTTTTAAAAACAGCCTGAGAACTCCTACTCATGTTTTGCCTCAAAATTCATATACAAACACTACCAATATGTCTGTTAGAAAAAAAAGTTAATGTATAATTGGAAGAAGTCACTTCTGATCAAGCCTAACTTACTGTAGACTCTGCTTGTATTTATAGTTTATATTTAATACATCACCTGATGCTTGGAGAATTCCTGACTCCACTTCTCTTTTGTCCATGATTCAGTTATCTCTAAACTTGAATATTCTCCCACTTTAAGATCTGAATGTGTCCTGACAGCTGACACTTGTTGAGCAACTTGATTTGCTTAAGAAAAAATAAAAAAACCCTCAATTATATAAAGGCCTTCTCACACATTAATTTTCAAGATGTGTGTCATATTACCTAGCATGATGTTTTGTAACATGATCTTTAGCTTAGACCAGTGTTAAATCATGTGTACACAGCAACTGCCTCCATGTAAAACCACAGCAAGGAAACAGACTGGTAACTAAATTGCACTTCAGATTCAATGTCTTAATTTTAAACCAGGAGACAGATGTCAGAGGGATAAACAGGTTGTAGTAAATGGATTATAAACAAAACATGAAAGGTATCACATTCTATAATCAGTTTAGCATCTTTGCTGTTGATTACTTTATGCAAAAGTTTCTCCCAACTTTGCTTTCACACAACTTCTATTAAGGAATATTCCATAGAAATATTAACAGCTTGTGTGGGAACTCGGTACGTTCTCCTCCTTACCTGAGTTGACCAAGAACACAGTTCTTTTTCCATTTTTGTTGAAATCTCCCCTGATCTGATAGGACAGCTCTTTAGTGAGTAGTACTGCAATAAAAGTCTTCCCTGAGCCAGTGTTTAAGCAGACTATTGTATTATGATCCAAAGCTGCTTCAAGCAGTTCAACCTGGGTTTAAAAAATAATAATGCCCTTACTTGCTGCAATGCAGTGAAAAAGCTGACAAAAAAATGGCACAAGTGGTAAATAAACTACAGACAAATCAGTAATACCTCCAGAAATCTTTCCACTGTCATAGAATTAACACACCTTTCATAACAACACATTGTCACAGTCTTTCAAAAAATATTAATACACACTATATATAGTCTGGCTTCTAAATCCAAAATCCTTTAGTATCACAATTTGCTGCTATTTTAAGTAGCTATTTCTAACTATACCTTTTCAATAGATGATTCTGTTGCTAGATTCACTGTGTGAAGGATGTTAGAGCTTTTAAGTCTAGCACACATCAATTGACCTAAACAAGGAAGTATATTAGCTCAAGGTGATCCAAGCTTATACTAACCAACTGCTAGCTTTCAGGCACCTCTGCAGTGCAAAGACAACTGAAATTCTAGAGCTCAGAAATAACCTTCCTTAACAAAATGAAAATCCGAATGCCCCGATAGGGTTTCTGACATTTCCGAGCTGCTTTGACCAGTATGTGAACAAAAAAAAAAAAAAAAATAAAAAATCAAGATTTACTATGGAGAAGACAGAAGGTCAGAGGGGGAAGGAGACATGATTGTACGCATACAACTGAGATGCAGTGTCGTGTTTACTGTATTTGTCCCTAACAGCGTATTGCAGAGAGCAGCAGGAGAATACTCAGCTTAAAAGTTGTTCTGCTCATTACAGCAAATTGAGAAGAAGGAATAGGCGATATTACAAATGTAGAACACAGCCAAGCTGAAGAAAAAGGGACACAATTAACCCCCAACAAGTGGAGCCATGAGACAAACATGCCTAGACTATATACAACACTGCACATTCTTCAGCTGCTCTGGCTCTTTTTCCCCATTAAGTTAATAGAGTAATGTTAGAAAAAAGTACAATTAAATCCATTAGTATTATCACCAGTACCTGATATTTTCTTGGTGTGTAAATGTTATCATGAATTGCTTCTTGTTGCCATGGTAGTCCAAAAAATGGACCCATTGGGGAGGAAGCAGGGGTCATGAGCTGCAGTCCCGCCATGCTGAGGGATTGCAAAGCAGGGCTTTTCATTCATTCATCCAGTGTTTCTTTCATTGCATTTTTGTTCCAGCACAGCCTACTATGGGAAGAAAAAGAAACAGTATTAGATACAGTCACAATAAAAAGCAAAAAGAGAAAATTTATTCTAATAAAAAGACACCACTTGATCTTACTTCCAGTAAGATCTCATACTGTTTTCAGCAGAAAACATTAATTTTAAATTTACAACTTTCCTACTTAAAGACATGTGTTTATCAAAGTACCAAAAAAATTCAGAGGAGCTGTACTTTATGGGGCAAAGTTCATTCTAGGCATTTGGATTTATGCACATCCATTTGAATATAAAGTTCCATTTATGTTCTGACAGAATCCCATGTAAAGTATCTTTAAGAACAATTCTTTTAAAAATAATGTTGTTTCAGCTTTACTTCAGGAAAGAAATTGATTTTCCAGACCACATGCATAAATAAATATCACATTTTCCATTTTTCTTTCCAACCAAAAAGTCACTATGACCAGTTAAAAAAAGCTTTACATGCACACCCCACACCCCCCCCCCCAGGAACTTTAATCAGCAGGGAAAGAACAGGAACTACACAAGAAACAACCTCAGCATTATCCAATCAACAGATTCGGATAAGGTTATCTGTTTAAGGAACTCGCTGAAGTATTATAAACAATTGTTGATGACCCTGATAAAGACTAATGGAGAAAGGGACACTTACCAGGTTAACCACTAATTTCCAGAAATATATTCTAATTCATAAACAAACAATCCATTCTCAACTTGATGAAAATTATGCACTAGAAAACACTTTCCTACTAATGGTATGAAGTCCTCATCACTGCAGGAGGTTTAAAAACATTTGCTATCTCTCAGGAATGATTAAGATTTAGAAGAAAAAAAAATAATCAATTCCACCTTGCCCAGGGAAACAGATAAAAGCCTAACAATACAGAAAAATGTTGCTGAAGTACAATACAACATAATGCAGCAAATCTAAGAAATCTTGCATACTTCCCCTCCTTCAAATCAGATACATACCCTTTTCAATAAAACAGTATTTTCAAGTTTTATTTCTCAAAATTCCTAGATGCGCTATATTCAGTTATCATCAATCTCAAAACAAGAAATGCATAAAATTGACAATGCTTTCAAATTTCTCATCATTCATTAGGAATACATGAGGAAAAGCAAATTATCACCCTATTGCATAGAAATGTCCTTGCTTTTCTATATGAATGAAAGCTGGTTAAGTTTTGCAAATGTGCACTAAGGAAGAAAAAAATCTGAGAAAAGTATGATACGGTATCTAATAGAAAACATTAACTACTAATAGTTATGAGAAATAATTGCTTTCAGAGATTACAAATAAAGCAGTACAATTTAGGATACAAAAATAATAATTTATTTCTGTTCCAAGATGAAACTTTTTTACCATAGCCTTCAACTAATAATATAACATTGTAGCTCTTTGTCATATATTCACATTTTTAAGTTAAAAATTATAATTTAGGCCATGTCTATACACCGATATTTATTTTAACTAATATTAAGTAACTATGGGAAGCTCTGACAAGAGAGATCAAACTGATCACTCTGGTTTTCCATCTCGGGTATATCTTGCAAAATAAAGAGAACTGAATATATTGAATTAGATTATCACTCCTCTTGCAGAAGAAATGCCACTTTCTATAAAGTAGTCAGAGATAAAGCTTTGTCTCATTTTTTTTTTTCCAAAGAGGTAGGGGGCATCCTGAAGGACAGCGTGGTTAAGTTGAAGTAACACTGTTCTGTTCCATTATAAAGAATTATTTCTCTTTTGAATAAAAACATGCAGTAGTAAATGCTACTTAGTGAAAGAGGGTAAACATAACTTTTTGGTCTTTGGCTCAGCAATAAGTGTACTTCCTCCTCCATCAAAAACAGTATTTCTTTACTAAAAGAACTGTGTTAATATTGCCAAAATCTTTTCTGATATTTAAATTTGAGCTTCACAGAAACTGTCGGGCAGAGACGACTCCAGAAAGAAAAATTGTATTCAAATTTTTTTTAAAAAATGATGATGAACGAATGTACATTTTCACAGGGCATACAAAAGAATGCTTTTGACACTTTATCTGATTTCTTCTCTCAGTTGCTTTTCAATGAGTCTCCAAACTCATGCAAATCTTTTCATTTACTTTTTCAGTTCTGTAACATAACCTAATTTCAGCTGGAGTCTCTCAGATTATCTAAATAGATAAAATGGATCAATATGTTATTGCTTTATTTAGCTGCAAATAGAAAACAACCTAGTGTACACACATCATAAAATCAGTAATACACTGTTATTCATGTCAGTTGTAATACAAAAACACTCCTATAGATTTTTAAATTGTTTTTATACATTTCAAACAAAGCATACAAGCACACGCAGGTTCTGTTCTAACAATCCAACTCGTAACTTTAGAGTGTTCAAATCTGGCACAACCGGAAGATATTATGCTTCACTCCCTCTTTGGAACTAGTGGCTTCATGGCTGTTCCTCCACTGGGACTCGACATCTCTGGGAGACAAATGGCAGGAAAGATGCATGTACTATGCAGTTGCATGTAGCAAACATGATCATCATTGACATTCTGATCTATGAGCATCTGCATATCAAATGTACTGATATTAATCAGTATGTGACTAATCAGATTAAATCAGTCACATGGCAATGACAGTAGCACGATACACAATCTTCTCCAGTCACTGATAGAAAGCACATGGAAACTGTGCACTGCTAACCTCAGTGAAGCTTGTATGAACTGACAGCTTAGGCGTATGAGAGCCAGGGAGAAGGGAGAAAACGTTGAGAAAGTGTCATACTCAACCATCTCCCCAGGCTTATAGCTTAAGCTCACCAACAATATACCTAGCTTCTCTTCTTATATCCCATTGAGTATCATACTAGTTGGTAACACACACACACAAAAAATCCTTTGAAGAACAAAAAGTCTTTATCACATTTACAGTATTTCACTGAAACGGTCTCAGGAATGCTTCTCTACTTATATATAGCAAGTCATATGGAAACATTATTAGTTTGAGACCTCATCAGTGTCACTGTAATCGCTCAAGACTGGAAGGGACCAGGAAAAAAACACAAATATTTTGCACAGTAAAAGCTAAAGCAAATTCCTCATTCATTCCTGCATCTAAGCCTAGCAACTTCAGTTTTATATATCACTTTAGACGAGCAATGCCTCATCTTTGTTTACTTTTCCACCTATTTTGTGTTTCTTTTCCAAATCATAAATACAACTTTGGGAACATAAAATAGCTGTATCACATTACCAGGAGGGAATTAAGGAAAGAAATCCAAGCCTAGTTTAGAAGGCTGCTTGTTTTTTATTTACATAGGAACTAATATTCACAAATAATCTTACCTCCCTTGCTACTCACTTAATGAAAGTGATACTAGGTTAGCTACTCCACTGCAAGAAACGGGGATTTATACTTATGGTTCCAGATTGATCTGGAAGAGCTGTGAAACAACATATATTCTAAACTACAATTTCGGTTTCTGTGCATCCTCGCAAAGACCTGCCTTAAAGTACAATCATGTCAGAGATCAAAAAGCATTCTCAAAAAAAAAAATATCCTTTGAAGTGCAAAGGAAAAGTACACGAACACTGGAACTTGAAAAGTAAGCGCAAGCAGAACAGCATTGCCTGCCACTGTTAATCACATCACTATCACCTTGCAATCTGACAAAAAAAAAAAAGAAAAAAAGAGAATTTTTCTGCACAATTAGTTAGCAAAATAACAGTAAAGCTCGCATGTGGCACAACACACTTGAAAAAGCTTAAATTCCCTCCTACTGTATGCTAACTCAGGTAAAAAAAAGAAAAGTTCCCCTCCTGAACCTTCAATGCTACTCCCTGCTGTGCTGAAGTTTCCTAGTCCTGGCCTTCATTTGTATTATTTGTATTGGAAGTATATAAGATCTGACAATATCAATGTCAATGTTATTATGGGAGTAAGCCAGAATAATGAAGTAATTTTATCATTCTAAGTCTATATTTCAACAGCAAGGAAAATACCAAGTTCTTCAATAAAATAAAAGCAGTACAGGACTACCTAGAAATAAAAAGGGAAAACATAGATCTACTTGAAGAACAGGCTTTAAATTGAAAACACTTGAGATACAAGTACATGTGTTCAGAATTTGTGGACAGAAGTCAACTGAACATAGCTAACAAACTAGCTAACAGCAAAGCTGAAAAAAACCCAACCTAGTCCTTCTCAGCCAGTGTGAGTAATAAAGACATCTGTTAAGATGTTCCACCTTTATCCACTGAGTTATTTTGAAAATTGATAAAACAAGACACCTGTAAGAACTTGCTGAAGCCAAATTTGGAGGGCAAAACCCTGGAAACAAGTCCTGCTTCCTGTGGCTTTCGACTAGGTTACAGAAGCTGGATAAAGCAGCACAATGCCCAAGCTCATCTGTTCTACTAAAATACTGAAAGGTTTGGTTTTACAGCCATCTATTGTGATAGTTTTAAGAGCAAAATCCACAACCTGATGTCCTTACTTTAATGCACATTTATGTGAACAGACAGCAAACTGCAGAGCTAAAACTAACCCCTTGTTCTACTATTTAAAGAACTTTGATTTCAGAAGGGCAAGAGGTTGGGAATGAACAGTCAACAACATTTAGTAGCAGTTTCATTCAGTCTACAATAATTATGGAACTGTGGTGTAGGCTTTTCAATCACAGGATTACACCCAAGCTGAAGCAGTCCCTTGGTACACATAAATAAATAATCAAGGTTTACTGCACTAAGGAATACAAGCCAAACCAAAGAGGGTACTCACCTGGAAGACATCCTGGATCTAGTTGTGCTCCAAGGACTGCTTAAAATGTTTATGGAGTAACACTGAAGTAAACAGAGAAGAAACTAGAGCCCTGGGGGTGCACCTTTCAGGTTTTTACCACCATTTGTGTGCATAGTATGTGTTATATTCATGCCAAGTTAATGCAAAACTACATCTCCTATTCATCACAAGAATTTATTACTGCCATACGCAATGTGTTTAATCTGGTTTTTTTTCACTAATTCTGATTTGTAATTTTGTAGCCAATATAATCCTTATGATACACAAATTATTTCTAATGCTGTAGGTTTTCATCTTTGTCCAGCAAGGTCTAACTTATTCTCTAAATACAGTCAGTATCAGCCAAAAAAAAAAAATTGGCCTCCAGGGGTGGGAAAAAACAAACAATAATCCACTTACTCTAAAGTAAATAAACCATAGTCTACACAAAAAATACAAACACACTCTTGCTACTTGAATATTCTCTTACACTAACATCTAAAGAGTCTGAATATCATGTTCTTTACAACAAGTTTTATGTCTGAGTGTGGCATGAAACATTAACTTGCTGAAAGATCTAACAGAAAATTCGTACTTGGGTAATGGTGGACCAAATAAAAAACAGTAAAAAATTACAAATATAAAATACAGAGAAGAAAATTAATGTAAATGTTAGCTTATAAAATATTCACTGATGATGTTCCACACCAGCTACTGCAGAAGTCTGCAGTAAAGTGACTTTTACTTACACTACATGGTAAGAATTACATTCCCTGCGCAGTGGCAAGAATGGGTTTTGCCCAAGTGAAAGCAAACATACAAGATTCCTACATTGTCTGGTTTCTATACCTGCTTTTAAAAGTATATTTTTAAAAAGGATTTGACTTTTCCTTAGAAGTCCAAAAGCATTACAAAAGCATATTTTGTGAATACTATTCCTGTCTGTAACTTCAGTTCTCTGAGAAGTTAAAAAAAGTTATTTGGAAAAAAAGGTCCAAAAACTCAAACATCTCAAAAACAAGTGAAAAAGTCTCACTTCCGTGGGAAAGGCTTTTTCCCTCCCCTTCATTCAGCAGCTGCTATCTAGGATACTTTGAAAATTGAGCATTGAGATTTCTGCTCCCAACTCAAAACTCAAAGTCTCTAAACAACATAATTTGGCCCAGAAGGGCTAAAGTAAGGAAATACTGTCAAACTATAATCACTCAATAACATGAATCAGAAATTTCTTTTACATTATGCTATCTTTAACATACAATTCAGCTGCATAAGACACTCCTTATCTGTTATCTTTGAAAGACCTCCACCACATGCATTGCCTAACAGTAGTCAGGGTGAGGGAAAAAACTTATTTCAGATGTGTTCTCTTTCAGGAAGGGCAAACAATGCATAAATGCTTACAAAGCTCAAATACGAGCATTTCTATAAGAACCAGCTCCCCTGGTTTCCCTAGCACAGTCATCAATATTTATTATCAATGTTCATCTTGAACTGTATTTTATTTGTTCTATTCTTCTGATACAGAGCCAGTCTAACAGCACAAGCAGAACAGCGGTCCCTAACAGCATACCAAGGCACACCGGAGCAGCAAAGACTGCTTTCTGTTTTTCAGAAGTTTCATTAAAGAGCTTATTAAATGAAGATTACATTGAGGCTCTACATTTGAATGAGCTGCTTCTGAAGCATTTCTACAAGCAATAAAGAGTTAAAAGCTGAAACTCCTGCCAGACTCCTCCTAAATGTCTGTATACAGGAGAGAAAAGGAATACAACATGACACTTAAGACTCAGAAAAACGCACAACACTTAAGTCCTTCATCTAGTGTTCAGTCATCAGTATTAGCAAACCTGGATTTGAAGCAAAAGCCTAATAAACACTTTGTTGCAATTAGTCTAGCTCTATCAACAGAGCCAGCAAGACACAGTTCACACCAACAGTTACGCTGCTATACATTATTAACATACCACTATATATCAACATAACATACATGGGCTATAAGGCATTTACCAGTACAGAAATAACTGATACTTGTTTTCACATTTTTTCTAGCATATCTATAGTGACACCAGTGCATGAGGCATTCAGAATAGAAGTTTAGAAAGGGGATGCTTGTCCTTTTACAAATACAGACCATGTAGCCAGATTCTGGCGCAAACTTTCAATTTTTAACACAATGTGTATAAGACCCTGTACAACAGGCCTAACTATGTAGTTACTTAATCAGTGGTGCTGAACTGATGCTATGCAGATTCTTCCTCTTTTACCTCCTTAACACAGTGGACAAAAGATAAATCAGGAAGTGTATGGCACCTAAGACAGAAGACAAGGCGAGGACCAGTGACATTAGATAAATTTCTGTCTTCACTATGTTATCAAATTAGGTATCATTTTTTCTTCAATGCAGCCTTAATCAGAGAGCCTCTTTTCCTGGTTTTGCTGAACTTGTAATTCAAACTGAATCATACTATTGAAACTAAGGCCTTAACAATTTACCTGTCATTTACTTTCCTCACCATTCACTTTGTATCTCGTACCTGGAACAACATATAAATTCAATTCTAACTCCAACACTTCATATATCACCCCTCTTCCCAGTTTTTCTTCTAATTGACTGTACTTCAACAACTTAACCACATTTGAATATAAAATCCACAAGCAATATTTAAACACACACACCCCCTTTTAAAAAACTAAATATATTTCTAATCATATGCCGCTTATGCCATTGCTGTATCTAACCATGTACGCATAAAAAAAAAAAAAAAAAAAAAAAAAAAAAAGAGTAGCTACTTTCACTATTCTTTCCAAAGAAACTCACAGTAAATTTCTATAACCTCACACACGCACACGTAAGTTATTTTACTCTGTGGTCCTGAAGAAGCTTTAAACATAAATAGCAGAATACAGTGAAGTGATACAGAAAAACCCGCTTCTCCCATACTACACAGCATAGTCTTACCGTTTTAATTTCCGCAGTCTCTGTGTTTATGCTTCCTGAACTGCATTTTGACATCATGATATCAGCTTGTAGATTAATCGCATAATTTGCAAGCTTCGGCTCTTAAAAACAAGAACAACAACAAAACCTATCAACTAAAAAAATAGTTTGAAAAGGGAACTACAACAGCAGGGTCAATTGTGGCAATTCAGTTGCTTATAAACATTTAAATGTGTCAAGCCTGCACTGACTGTAACTTCCTGACAGAAAATGAACTACTTATGTCCATCCATGAATTATTTTAGTTTAGTCTTAAAAATAAAAATTTAAAAGTGTGATTTAAAGGTTAATTTTTGGTAGTTTAAAAGTGCAAGGAAAGCATACTTCCCAAATCCTATTTACAGGTATTGTAATTAATATTAATAACTGGTTCATGTGAGAAATACAGTACTATGTTCTACATAATCTTACTATGTTCTGTATAATTGTACGGCTTCCATGCACATGTATTTTCATTTTATTTGAGTTAAACATTTAAAATAATCAGAATTCAAATTTCTTTAAACTATTTAAATTTGAAGCCACAAATAATAAACTGATGAAAAAGCAACAATTACTTATTCCTAAGTACATTAAGATATGGGTTTTTTAATAAAAGTAATAATACTGTGCAATTAAGATGATTTGCATAAAAAAAACCATTTAGCATTTAGGAGTTAGGAAATATAGCCATTCTATAAAAGTACAACTTAAACCAATACCATATTTAAGCAGATCTACAGTGTTCTCAAAGCTTTAAATTAAAAAAAAAAATATTACATTATATACTCATCTAAAGTATGAGCTTTCCCAGATCTAAAGAGAGAAGTTCTGAAGTCATTTTTTTTTTTTAAATCAATACTGAAAACTTAAATACGAAATGGAACTTGATGAAAATTTCTACTCCAATCAGTTCCATAAAGTTAACAAGGAGGACACTCCCAAGATTACTTCAGTATGTTCATTTTTACCTCAAATGCTGATGCTGAGCTTTTCCAGAGTCTCCAAGCCTGTAATTTTGTTTCACCCTAGGTAACCTAAAAGGCAATATAAAAAGAGAGCATTTTAACATGAACTGCCATAAAAATCAATTGTGCCATGTGGTAGTCTGCTTTCTTGCATTTTAATATTTAGTTCTGTAGCAACAGCACATGGGCCTTCAAAATCTAATTATCATATGTCCTTTTTTGGCTAGGAACACACACAGTTTCTGAAAGATTAGCCTGAAGTGCTCAGGAGCTATTTGCATATTTTGTTTTATCTGCTACAGTAATTGCTAGCTGAGTCCAACTAGATTTATAGTTTTCCTCCCCTATGCCCCCTCCATGCATGTTTCACCCAATACAGTAATGAAATCTTTAACAAACTTATCATTCAACACATTAAAAAACCACAAATATCTTCAAAGAATGTATGCGTTTCCAAAAACCAAAATAATCAAACAGTTATTTTCTTTTACAACAAGAATATGTAGGTAGCACAGCAGAGAAAATCCGACCAGTACTGCATTCATGTTCAAAAGTTTTATTCCCAGGGTCTAAGTTTTAAATTTGTGTTTGTACCATACACATATCCTTTTTTCTTTTCTGCACAGAATACAGCAAACTGCTGCTAAGATGCAGCAAGTTTAACTTACATTTACTGTAATGTGTTCTTATTATGCCTAGGTTATTCATTTTTTCACTGCCCCTAAAACATGAAACAGAGTATGTATTCCATTGAACCAGAAAATACCCTAACAGCTGAAAACTGTCACATCTCCAGTAAAAATGCAGAAATACACTTTATACTGGCAAGAAAACCAGAAAGGAACAATAGAGCATTTAGTCACCCCACCATATAACAAACAAGAACAGGAAAAAAAAAAGGTTCAACTCTTGTCAGTAAAGCTAATGCCATATATGGCTTCACATTGCAAATTTACTCATTCCCTAATTGTAGATAGCAAACAAAAGGCACACAGATCAGTAGGCAAGATGTGGGAGAGCCAAAAAAGTATGTAATTCTCCACCAACCCCAACAATTTCCTTTGGCACATCAAAGCGGTAAAACAGAAGATTGCAGCTTTAATCCATAGGCAGACATGAACTACAGTAGGCTCTTTCAATGCTGAAGCCAACATACAACCAGACAGGCCACATTCCTGAGATGCAGTCAAGTTCTCATACAAAACAGTGGACTTGTATCACATTAGCATCTAAATGGTGTTGGTGCACCCACTTAGACAAAAGCCTGTTGCAGTAGACGGCCAATCCTTCCTGTCTGCAGGCCAAAGGCATCTGCAGCTTGCCAACCATCCCAGCCAAACAATGGACGCAGCTAGGGTTTACCACAGCAAATAACATAACCAACCCCTCCACCATTTATTAACTATAACATTGGAGTCCAATTCTGTCAGATTTTTTTTTACCACATTAAAACCCAATATATATATCTAATTTTACTCTACAGTGCCTGGGGATCTTGTTAAAAGAAAGCAAGAGGGGCAAAAAGGAAAAGTTAATGACATTGACATTGCTAAAAATTAATTTCTAACATGTCTTCCATTGAACAGTAATGCCACAGGTTTTTTTGGTGGGTGTGGTTTTTTTTTTTTTTAAGGTTTCTATTAAAAGGTCAACATTCACCCATTTTATGTAAAGGTAGAAGGTGAGAGTTTCAATATAACTAGCTATTTGGAGTGTTTAACTAGACACACCACAACCATATCAAATACTGAAAGAATAAAGCAGCATCATGAAAAGCAAAAAAATAAATCAGTTCCTATAAAGATATCAAGAGAAGCATCCAAGAAATGACACGCCAGTCACTCCTGTAACTCTCCAGTGCTCTAGAAATCTGCAAGCAACCACTAGTTACTTCCACAAATCTCAGCCAAGATCTTCAAGGATCTCTGCTATTTGCTACTTAAACATTTGCCAATACAAAAATTAAGTATCTAAATATATCAAAGAGTACACAAAAGAATGTATCAACAAGTTTATTTTTATTTCCTGTGTTTGTAATTCAGTATTTTAAAATAATCATGGTAATATGACACCTAATTGTTGCTATTAAGATTGCAGAAAAAGGACTGAAATTTACAGTAAAAAAAACTACTGACACACTACAGGCAATAGGCTGAATCCAAAATACACACTATCAACATTCTTGCTCTTCAACATCTTCTACAGTTTTAAAATAAACAGCTATTCCCTCCATCCCAGTAATGATGCTATTATTTAATTAAACCATTATTCAAACAGTTAGCAACTTGAAAATGAAGTTCTTATCTTGCAATAACATCTATGCAATTGGACTCAAGCTCAGATGAAGTTTCTTCATGCAAATACAAACAAATTCCGGCATGAACCAAAGTCCTGCAGCATCAGAAGGGTAAGGTAAAAACTACCATTACGATTGGAAGGAAAAAGTCCATCTGGGCTGGCATCCTGCCTCTGTAATTACAGCTGGTCACAGATGTTGGGAGGTGTGTGTGTGAGACTATAAAACAGGTCTCATCCTTCTCTTCCATGTAGTTATTCCAGCAACCTTATATTACAAGTATTTTCCCTTGGTTTATTATAGTACAAACAACAAAATTAGTCAGAAGCCACAGCTCAAACTCACTACTGCCTCAGATTAACTCCAAACCAAAATACTCTTAGCATCCAATGAATTAAGCCTTCTGCATGGAAGTCAGGAAAAAAATTTACACCTGGGACACCTCTCTCTAAATAAAAAATATGCCCTGTAAGAACACCCTGAAACACATTTAATGGATTTAACAGCAATTAGAGCTATTCCACATAATATTCAATTTGACTTTTTTTCCCAATTTGCTGCTTGAAAACCAAGCCACAGAAAAGCCATAGCTAAGTTCACAGATCCTAATTTATGTAGGTAACCACACTATTATTGTATCAATATCACAAGAAATTATAACTGACCGTATCTGTGAATTTATTTATCATTCAGTCCTTTACTTGGGTACCAAATTATTTACTTGTAATTACTTAGTTTATTTAAAGGTTATGTTCAAGCTTTTCAGGCACCTATGTCTTTTGACAGGAAGGTAATTAAGCAGACATCAGGACAGGGATTTCTCTCTTCCCCAATCGGGAGCAAGCTGTGAGGGAAGTACAATTCCAAAGCATCAATTATTCTTGCTTATGAAAAGCAAAAGCAGCAGCTGCCCCCTGAATATAACCTCATGTGGGGATTTCAATCCCATTATTTGCATAAACATAAATCCTTTCTCTCCATGTGGCAAAAAGTCAAGCTCCCCAAGAAGCGGGCTGTCCGCAGTTTTCTGTTTCTGTGCCAGAACATCCAAAGTTACTAAGAGTCCTACATTACAAAAGGCTTTCTGTGAAGTCAGCAATTCTGTGATGCAAGACCTGCAGATACTTGGGGTTTAAGTCACTCTCTAGAATTTTCATCAAATTTAAAATGACAGTTCAAGTCTCCTATCATTGGTCATAATATCAATTTATGTATCACCCAAGAATCAGTGTACAAATGACAGGAATAATCCCCCAAAATAATGTATTTAACAGTGCAAACTAACTCATCCTAATGCAACCTTCAAATACAGAAGTACTATGTACTGGTTAGCACATTATTTACTCAAATTACATTTTGGGTTTTGTAGTTTTCAACCAGCCTTCCTAAAAAATAAAGGCTTGTCAAAAGTTGCACTACATGTCTGCACATGTTCTCTCCCTGCAAAGAATTTGCTGGGATTGGATTCACTTGCTGTAAAACTGGGATGAAGTCAGTATTAAGTCCATAAAGATTTGTATTATAAAGAGACTGGTTTTGCTCTCAAATCCAGAAGACATTCAAAGCTGCTCAGATGCCACAGAACCCAACCTCCAGAGAGGTAACAGAGGGTGTGGAGGAAAAATGATAGATGGGAAACAATGGACCCCAACAAATAAACAAACAAACAACAACAAACACCCACACACCCCCACCCACCCCCCATACTTAACTGATTCTTTCATTTCATTGAAGAAAAACCTGAATCAGTGGTAAGACACTTCCACAGGCCCACCAATTCTTTTCTGAAACATGTAAGAATGTCTAAGGGTCTAAATGAAAATGCTCTGGAACAGGAACAGTGTTGGCAAGGGGTCTCAAGCAAGATGAAATGCATGAAAAGAATGTATGTGCCTGATTGTAAAATGATCCAAATTGATTCCAAAATGGAAAAAGTCATTAAAAAATGAAATTATTCGCACCTTAACCTACATATCCAGCTAAATAACTTACTGTGCTGAGCAGCGAGAAAAGGCTCTTATGTTGAGGCTTTTCTTATTTTAAGAGCTGAGAATCAACTTTAATTATCTGTGTGATGATTATCTCAAAACAACAAATGTAATGCGTTTCTGCAGCATTAACAGACCAATGCTGAAAAACTGCACACTGTGAAGCACTTTACATCGCTTCCTGGTATTCTGAATTTTCTACTTACAAAAATTAAAACAACTTTTCACTTAACAGTAGTAATTAATACTTTTTGAGTCAAACTAAAAAGAACTGCCATCTTTAAGGCAGAGGCTATTCTATCCTACTGAAGCATCAGGCCTCAGCACAGAACCAGCTACTTAGATCATACATACCTAGCTGAATCCAATGAGCATCAAAGTAAAAAGTTACAGCATTTTATAAAGTGTCATTTCCCTCCATGTAAATATATGCATTTAGAATAGAAAACAATCACTCCTTTACATTCTTTACAGTTAAATATAAGACTTCAGCAGGTCACAGAAATTATTTTTTTTTTTTATTTTAATGCATCAATCCTCATTTTTCAATATTGTCCCATAAAGCACATAGATTTGCAATGCTGCATGGGGTTCAAAACTGATGAGATGATATAAATACATTTTAATAGTATAAAGCTAGAATGTAGCATTTTCATATCTCAGGTTATTTGTAGTGCTGTTGACCTTCAAGAACGAACATGATATAGAAACCGATTCATATATATACAAGAATTTACTCTGTGAAAAGGTAGTGATGGGAAAGATTAAGCCCCTATCTGAGGTCACGTGGCAAAAAATAACAGTATATGATGAGACATGCTTGTTTTGTCTCTTTTCAGACCTGAACCATAGGTAAGGAAAGCTGGAACAGTTTGCCAACATTTGAGGACTTAATCTTGTACTATGTAACTTGAAGTTATCACTGAAGAAAAACTTTTATTTTTAACAGATGCCTTAAATGGAAGTCTTAGATTTAAGAGTAAATATGGAAACACGATTGACTTTGAAAAATAAAAACACTCAAGATCCACAAAACACAACAGCCTCCTCTCTGCAACATGTGGGATCACAGGGGTCTTAACATTGACAAAGAAACTTTAAATTCTAGTGTTTTTTCCTTCTCCTTTGAAAGCTTTTCGTTCTGATCAGCTATGAAAGCTAGTACGAGGTCAAACAGATAAACAGCCTAACATGTTACAGTTGTGACATAGCCCATTAATTAAGGGTGCCTTACCTCCAATAATGATGCAACACTAACACTTTCAATTCATAGACACAAACCAAAAAATACACCCATTCCTGATTCAACAATCTGTCCATTTTCTACAGCAGCAGAACAAATGCAAAAATAATTGGAGATAAAATAGGCATCCTTGCAATTTCTCCGAATGCACATTAATAGGTATCTCTGCCTAATGCCAAGTCTACATTACAGTTAAGAATCTTTTCAGTCCACTGCAGCATTAATCCAATGTTTCACATTAGTACTGCACATTACATATACAGTATGGATACTCAGACTATGTGGCTAAAAAAATGTATACAAGTTGCTCCTCCTTGATGAATGATAAAAAGTTTCAAAACCTGAAATAAGCTGCTTTACTATAGCAATCATTAAATAAATTAAAAAAGAAGGGAGGGAGGGCAGGAGAGCACGGGGCAGGGCAAGATAAGTTACTACTCTTTGTTTCTCAGAGTGGAGTAAAAGGTACTCCTGCACATGAGCAAAAGCATTCCCAGCTATGCAAACAGAAGGATGGTTCCAGACATCAAAGCAGTTGTGGTTTACTGCATATGACATTACTCATTTAATGACTATTGAGGCAGGTTAGAAGGAAAGATAATGTAATATTGCTAAACAATTCCACTTTTTCTACATCATCATCTAAAACCACTCAGGGCTGAGAAGTGTTTTAAAGGAGTAAGATTCCTATGAATGGCACAATTAAGAGTTACTGACATCAAGTTTGCGTTCAAGAAGCGATATAGTACTGCACCTGCCAATTAGCCCTTCTGTTGAGCACAACTTGAAATTCCTATGGTTCCTTCAATTCCAGACTGTGTCTGAGTAACTGACACGATATTACACTGGACAGACAAACATACCTACAGAATTCTGGTCCACAGCCATCAGCTGAAGGGAGTTCTTCTCTTCTGTAACACTAAAATATAGTGCTGCAATTCAATCAGTTGTGAGCCCCATTTTCAGGGCAGAACACAAGTATACTAGTTTTAGTAGAGCCCCTTTTCTAAAAATAACACTGTAAACTTTGCTTTACCTGGAATTACCAGCTCCACAGCACTGGTTATCAAATAATAGTAGTATCAAAAGATAGAAAATACGAAACAAACGGAAGAATTCTGTCCTGTTCTTACCACATCAGTTGAGTTTGCATGAAGTTGTCAAACCACTTATCATTATACCAAAAATACCATCTTATTACCAGAAGTATAATAGACAATTCACAGGTTGCTTCATTGTAGCAACATTAAGCAGCCAACATCAAGCAATCATTAGCAAAAAATGAGGGATTTTACAATTTTTTAGTTTTGAGATTTCAGAAAAACTGCAGCCATTCTGACAGCTGCATTAGCAAAGCCTGGACTAGCTCCCCTTTCTGCTGGTGTCCTAAGCTTCTACTCTGGATACATTAAGACCTGGGGGAAAAAAAAATTAAATATATATATATATATATAATTGACAGCCTGGCAGGTACACTCTGCAGAAATCCTGAAACTGACATGAAAACAGTGGGAGATAACAAAATTTTGCAGTTATCAACACATCATTCTTCTGATCTGGGAAGTGCTGCAAACACTTCAACTTAGTGATGAGTACTGGATTACGAGTACTTTCTTGCCCTCATTTATCCTCACAGTACCCTGAATGTGACCAATTCCAGCAGGTCAGACTGACTATGTAGTTCTCCAGAGGCCAACCAAATCCAGACTCTCTGAAGACATCCATGAAGCGGCACAGAAGGGAATGGAGAGCAGAACAGCTGTAATGAATACATACCTCCTTTTAGGAAGGATCAGAAGAAACACTGCCAGCATTTAAATGACAAAGAACTCAATCTAGTTATGAGGGAATCAAAGGAAAGGAGAATTTAGAGAAGCAAATCAGAGAAACATTAATGCAATCAACATCTTGGAATAGTAGAGCTACTCCCGCTTAAAAAAAAAAAAAAAAAAAAAGAACACCTCACTATAAGCCTTAAGGTGCTAAATAATTTGATTAAAAAGCAGGGGAATAATCAAGCATTTTAAGATAAATTTTTCCACTATTAACAGCCCAATACAGCAAGTCTGATTAAATTGAAGGCATTAAACCCCCTTAATTTAATCTTGATTTATACCAGGAAACCTTACATATAGAACGGTTAATTATAAAAGAAAAAAAGAAACCGTATCAGTTAAAAGCTTATTTTGGTTTTGTAGGTATTTTTAGAAACAAGTGCTTTTATACTGGTATTAATTACTTTGATTTGCAACTATCAAATACAAGCATCTGATTAATTAGGAGGGTAGTGTCACAGCCATTATTAACATTCAAGTAATTACATCATTTAGCTTATTAATTAGTATATTCAATTATATTGAATAATTCCCCCCGCCTATAATGCATATGATGGTGTATTTGGAAAGATTTTACAACTCAATGCAAACATATCTTAAAGTTATAATTATAAAACTTTAAATTATGCAAAATAAATATTTAAATACATCTGGCTTTCAATTGCACTGACTAATCATTTGCTTTTATCAGCTAATGAGCTGACATATTTGAGTAGGCATGAACAGATGCACTAAGATGCCAAAAGAGGCAGATAATTGATTGGTATGACTTTCAGAATGATTTAAACAGATTACACGCCTAACTTTCAATGGAGATTTGAAAGATTTCCCACTTCTTCCTCAGCATTGCTTTCTCAACTTTGAGCAACAGGAGATCTCACTTCTCTTTAACTACATCTTTCTTGCACAACAAAAATCAAAAGTACTATTTGGAAAAATGCATAGTAAGCTTTCACCATTTTAAAGACCAAATTGACATGTACTTACTGAAGGCAGGATACAATTCTAACACTCAAAACTTTCCTTTTCTCCAAAGCTGTATATAATTAATTCAGAACCAGCCATTTTCATAATTTACAGTTCAAACTACTTCAGCATCTGTCAAACACATACTAAAACTAACTGGTGGAAAAAATAAAAATAAAAAAAAAATCCCAGGCTGTAAGTCTAGGCCCTTAAGACTTGCAACATAAAAATAGTTTTGAAATTAAATTTTAGAGGTATATTGTTTTTAAAAGTCTGGCTTTGCTGCACAGACAAGAGCTTAGAGAAACTGAGACTAATCAACTAAGGCAATAAAGTTCATTCAAAAAGTAAAAGTTCGTTAAACACTTATGGGCAAGCTGTCACTGAAGAGAGTGACCTTATTACTCCTCTTCTAGTAGGATTAAACACAGAACATATGCAGAGGTTTAACATACCATAATTTCACCAGATCGGTATTTCACTTTAGCTCTTTCAAACACGCTCATAAAAATTTGTGCTTGGCTGTACAGTCAAGCTTCTTTAAAATAGTCACTGAAGAAATATGATCTCTCTGGTGTAGACAAAATACAGGAAAGTTGCTTTATATTTTATCACTTTCCTTTTGTTTTCATTCAGCATTGAGACAGAATGCTGTATGATAAAAGCTCTCAGATCACAGCTTAACACGCCTTTAATATGGCACTACTATACACACAAGAGCACCACTTACTCACTGTTCAACTTACGTGCTGCCTCCAACCCTCTCTTACGCTGGCACAAATGTTCCCAGGTAATTTGTGACCCCATCTAGAGACAGACCATAACAAAGTAAAGAAATCACACACAATAAAACTGTTTCTTAGATGAATTAGTCTCCTTAATCTACTTCATCATACAGCTTCTGAAACACTTGCACCAATAAAGCTTAACAACAAATTCCACAAAGGTATTTTCTTTCTAGCAGAAATGCTATCTAAAATGCATACAGCCCCAGATACAGTCTATGCACCTCAGATGCCTAACAGGAAAAAGGATGTACTGTTTCGAGTAGTACCTCCATGATCATATATCCCCTAATTAGAATGCAAACTTTTAAATAATATGAATATTTTATATTAAACTTTTCTACTTTAGCCTTCTTCATTAACCCTCTATCCACTAACACAGTATCAATGACAAATACTGCTGGCTAGTATTTCACATGAAAATTACATAAAAATCACCTAATATTCTTAAAAGTATGCCTGTAAATTGAAACTTGCAAATATCACTTATCCTATAAATCCAATGGGATACAAAAATCTAGCCCACACTTTTAAATGCTGAACTCCTAACACTGAAAGGTATGTTGTTTACAGTTTAGATATTCCTACTCAAAGATTTAATGTATCTTAGCTGTACCATCACCATACTATTACTTGTTTTAACAAAAACTGCAGACAATTTTCACCATAAAACTGAGCTTAGCCTATTGAGAAAAAAAAAAACACCACATGGCCTGGAAAATTAGTATAGCCTAACCCTACCACCAGTTGTACTCTGAAGGCATATGTATGGGGTGGGGAAAACAAAACCTTCCTCAAGCTGGGGAAAAAAAGAAAAATCAGAAGGTTTTCCTGATTCACAAAGGTAACTTGCCTCGCTCAACTAGTCTAACTTGTTACTTTTGAACTTTCCACATAATTATTTATAAGACTTCTGTTATGGGTACTGTGGGGTCCTAAAGCTTTGATTTCAAGTCGAGGATTACAAATCTGTACCATGTTGGTGGTAAACAGACTGCGTAGTTCGATTGTGTTTTGAGTTGTTTCAGGGGGGACAGGACAGGGCACAGACAGACCAACACTTTGTTTGATTTCTCGGGGTTTGTTTCTTTGGTTTTTTTTACATCAGGGCAATGATTTGCCCTTCTATCACAGAAGCCTAACCACTGCTTTCAAGAGCTTTTAAAGCTACTCAAAGCGTACCTGAGAACTTGAACATACAATTACCAACAAACCAAATGCCCCATCACTTTCAGAAGAATGGAAAACTGGAGAGAGAAAACCATAAGCTTTTTAGGCTATCAGGTTTTGATTTGTATTTGATTATATTACTATCTCGGAATATATAATCACTAAGTTTGAGGAAAACTGGAAAAGTTGTTGTAAAGTTTTAAGCTGGTTCTTAAGCACAACTCCCTAATTATGGGGTCACGACTACAAACTACCACAGGATAAAAATGAGAGGTTTTAAACCAGATACAACTTTGGATCTGAATTTCCCAAGCTAATAGCTAGAGTCTAAGTCAGATGCACTATCTGATGGTTGTTACCTTTGTTAAAAAGCTGTTAAAACCTCAGAATAGTATTCACTAAAGAAAAGTAGTTACATCAAATTGCATTTTTATTCCATTTTCGTAACACACCAAAAGCTTCCCCCCACTTTGGTTCATACCCTGGACTTGCCACAGCCAATTTTCATATACAAACCCAAAATATTACTGTAGTAACACACATTTATAAAAGCAGCTATTAACAATAAGTGAGAAATCAGAAGTTTGAGAAAAACATGAAAAAATATATTAATAGGCAAGAAGATAAATCAATATTCATAAAGATAATCAAATGGGAAGTAGTATTTTGGGATTAGATTTCATGAGACTGCTGATCCAACCCCATGGCAATCTAGCACTAGATGAAGCAACCCCACTCTTCACTGCTCCTTCCCTCCTCTAAACAGCTTTGACATTTGTCTGACTTTTTGGAAGAAAAACAGTTCAGCACACTAACAAAGTGATTTTTCTTGACCTAGGCAAGTTTTCTGCTGGTTCAGCAAGCTGAATTAAGTAGTTGATAGGGATCAGATGAGTATTAGAACTGGCATGAGGAGACAGTTGTCATCCATTTTGACAGCCACTACACTGCCCACATTAAGAAAACAAGCAAACTGGATTCAGCAGGTTTTTGACTCACTCAAAACCAGACACCAGCTTCTCTATTGCCAACTACTGCTGAACTGTGTTACACTAATGATAATAAACCTAAAAATTACAAAAGCAAAACTTCTTACTGTCTAGTCCAAAATTACTTGAATGTAGCAAAAAGAAACCATTCTGTGAAACACCTAGTGGCAGCAGATAGAAACAACGGGATGAACCATTAAAAGATTTTAACAAGTGTTAGTAGTTGGCAGTCAATGTATACATTAGTAGCATTATTGGCATGCTACTCAAACTGCTTGCCAGAAATCAGCACCTGCTTCATCATTATGCCAGTCACTACATGCCCTAAAATCATCCAGTAATTCCTTGTAGACCCTCATCCACTGCAATACCAACCAGTCAGCAGACAGTTTTAACAAATCATGAATTCTGCCACTGAAAACCCACCTTCTATTCAGTTTAGGCAACATGTAGTCTTGAGAAGACCATTTTCCAGACAATTTAGTATTAATCAAAGCAGGTTTCACTTCTCAACTTCTAAACTGCAGAGCATTAACTATGCAAAGATTACCATAGGGAAAATTACTCATCTCCTGGAAGGTGATCATATGTCTTTCAAAACCCAGGGAGTTCATAAACGTTTTTGGCATTCTTCCAGTCCTTTTTCAATGAACTACTTCAAGGTAAAAATGCAGGCCTATGTTGCCCATTACCTTCGTAAAACCTACACCTCCTCCTCCAGAGCTCTGTCACGTGTGACAGCTCAAATTCTTTCCTCTCAAATCCCCAGTAAATGGTATACCCACACTTCTTCAGAGGAAGATTTTACTAAATTGTAGCCTTTCTGATTATACAGTAAGTAAATCAACTGATCTATGCAGCATATGAACCTATGGACTTGAACACCTGGGTATACATTTCTTAATTTTTCATTTGTAATCTTTTAAAGTATACAGACAGCTGCATCTTGCCCCATCAATTACAGCTTGCTATGCTTTTTAGAGTCAGCCAGTCAACTCAGGAGGCTGATACTGACAGAGCTCAATATTTTTTGAAAACAATGAAAAAAAACTTCCCCTGCACACTTTTTTTACAAGTAGTAAAAAAGTGTAAGGTAGTCCATAGGATTTTGTTTAATTTTCATGAGCTAACAGAAAATGCATAATTTGCTTACAGTAACTGTGGAAATAATGAGGAAGAGAGAAGAGGATGATCCCATGGCTTAGTAACATGCTTCTGTCACTTTCCTCTTATAGTCTCTGCCGTTCATGCTGGCTGTTCACTACACTGATAGAAAAAACTGATTTCCTAGGGTAATTTTTCCTCTTATTTTGCCTCACAGAAACAGGAAAGCTAAGTAGCAAGAAGAATAAATGAAGAATACACACACATCTTCCTGGGGACTCATACAATATACAGCAGAAACAGAGGTTCAAATGTTTTTTCTTTTTGCCCACTCTCTACCTCCAACAGTTAATTGGGGTTTCTAAAGTCTCCAAGCTCATAGAGACAGCACTATGTTAGCAAGAGTAACAAAAAATCATCTTCAGTAACTGAGGAGGATGGGAGGGCACCTCTTGCTTTCCCCACAACATTTTTCACAGATCTTGTATCACTTCTTAATAACTTTACATAGCAAATTGGCAATATAGGCATTTAACTTTAGTGTAAAGATGACAAAAGGTTGTGGGTCACTGGAAAAAATGGGAGGCCAAAGCTTTCAGTTATATTGTAAACACTTTCTTTCATTTCAAGCCCTCTTCCGAAAATGAAAACCTACTAGGCGTTGCCTATGAACGTAGCAAGGCAGACAGGTTTGTCTGTTCATAAACACAAAGCTTAAGTGAGGAACTAAAAGTGTTACTTGAGATTGATCCCAAGCACTAATAATCTGATTAAAGATGATTCAATATGATCAGTGAACATTATGAATTCATAAAGCCACAATTAGTAAGTCAGCTTAAATACATCTAAACCAAATGCCTTAACATACAGAGGCAGAATATAAACATTGGAAAACTGTCTTTGACTTAGGCATTCAGATGTTACACTTGAAGAGGTGAAAAGAGAGATACCTGAATTAACTTGCCAAATCTCAGTCAGTGAGAGAAGTTAGGCCTTCTGAATCCTAGAAAATGGCCTAACCACTAGATTACCTCTAGAAGTTTTTACTATCAGCTGTGAAGCAACTTCACCTTTAGATAGGTAAACCTTGTTCATTTCTCCTTGAACAAGAAAATACAGAGCCAAAGTCACCATAAAAAGCCACTAAGAGTTGCAAGAAACCTGTAAGAAACTTGGATCTAGATCAGAAACAAAGTAGACATCACAAACAAAAGAGAAACATAAATTGCAAAGTTAGCCAGCCCAGACATGCTTGCATAGCCAAACCATCTCAATGGAGTCAAACAAATTAACTTTTAAAAGCAAGCTGTACTTGCCTCACTTCCTAAGAAAAGGAGATTTATGCCATCAGTAAGTGGCCAGGTCTAAAACTCCAAGTCAGTTTTCAAAACCAAAAGATTTTTTTAAAAAAATATCTTAAGTTCTTCAACTTTCAAGGAGACCAACTTTTTTTTTTTTTTTTTTTACCACTACCCAACTATTTTTTAGCATCTCTGCTGAGGAAAAGGCTGCTACATGCCTTGATGACTTACCAGGAATCAGATTCCAAAAGAGGAGCAAGGTAGCGGAAACCACATTTTAAAAATTAACAGTAAGGGGGTTTTTGTTTTGTTTTTTGTACAAATGAAAAAACACTAGGATACTGATGAGCAATGTAAAACAAAACAAAAAAATCCCAATGACAGCTAAAACAGTCCCAACTTGACCACCTCTTGTTTCCAGCACCCAATCCCTCAAGCCAGCAGTCACCCTGCTGCATCCCAGCCACAAATGCACACTTATTCAGTGAACCCAAAGGAACTGATCCTTTATGAAGGGTAACAACAGAAGATGCAAAACATGGGCAGAAACTGATCATGCCACCTGTGCCAACCAAAACAGGATCACAGATTCATGAATGTGTTGCACTTAAGTAAAAGCCACAACAAGCAATACTAAAGTCTCTTGGATCCAGGAGTATTTATGCAAGGAGAAGCTGGAGGAATATCGCTCTTCCTTCTCTTCCCAACAGAGAAGAGGATTTCAACATCTTCAGCTGCGTAACAATGCAAGTAAATTCCTTGATACTAATTTCATTTCTCTGCTCCATGACTCCAAAAGGTGCAGGAATTTGAAGGTGACAAATGTCAGGGAAAATTTATGTAAGTAATGCAGTCTGCAATATAGAGCAGAAATAACGGGCAGATTTGAGATAGATACACTGCTCCACGTTCAAACTTGAAAAATTATGACATTACTAGGTAAGGCATGCAAGAACTACCAAACCCAGGAGTTCACCTAATATAATATCATGGTATACACTAAAGTGAGCATTGCTTTGTCTTGTGGATTAAGTCTTTTATAATGATTATTTTAATTACATTCCTACATCCACTGCCCCCCTAAATGATCAACACAGTTTGAACACTGAACCTTAAAATCCCAACCAAAGACTGAAGTTAACTTCAGCTAAAAAAATGAACTTTTCACTGTGTATCAGGTTTCTTCTCTCCTGGTTTACCACAATACATACGGAAGTCATGAAAGACTGGTTTAAAGAAAGATCATGCTTTCTCCTCTACTCCAGTCATTCTTAGCCTTTAAGGTAGTGTGTTCTAAAAGCATACTGCACACAATTATATACAAGCTCCTGTTCTTAACAACACTACAATTATATTTTTTCTTTAAGGGAGTCACTTTCGGGGGGGGGGGGGGGGGGAATAAATCAAACTTCTGTGCTATCAGTCTGAAGAAATTACTGTTGTACATACGAAGGTGATACAATACATATGGGCAGTGGTTATACAGCTAAGCATTAGGACACAGGAACCATCTTGCTATTCTGCCAGTTCTTGCTACTCTGTCAAGCTCAATATACTCTCTGGTTTGTACCACCTATGTGAGGGGAAAAAAACCCTGGACATCCTCACAGAGCATTACGGAAGAATGGAACAACTTATCTCAAAGACTGTTTTGATGTTGTACCTGCTGCCTGATAGACTAGATCATGCGTTGAAATAAAACTCTCTTCTGTAGTCTTAGCACTTAGTATAATGCTCATCATCCATAAAGTGTACAATCCTTTAGAAAAAAAATAATTCTTGAACTCTTGCTATCATATTCTACAGCTTATCTAAAGATACATCAGCGTATTTCAACTCCAAGTTTACCACATCCATTTTAATAAATGGCTCCTCGCTTTTCTAAGAGGGATATGCATGGTTCTGTATTTGGTTTTGCCAGTAATTTGCACTCAGTTACACACCAATACACATTTAATCAGTTCATACTGAAATTCAACACGGGTGAAGTAGTGATACTTACTCTAACCAGCTATGCTGAAGCAACTTTGTGCAAACTATGTCCTGAAAAACCAAAACTTATTTTACAAATTTTTCAAGTGGGGAATAAGAAACTTCTAGGGAGTATATAAAACCCATGACAACAGTTTTTCTGAATCACAGGTTCTGCTTTTTTTCTTCTTATAGGGTACAAACGATCAAGGTACTTCTCAAAAAAAGCATAACTTCTATAAAAACCTTAGTGTAGTACCATGTCAGGCAAAATAGTTCTCCAGCTTATTTGCTTCCTCTACCACCAACCAATGGAGGATATGTATGAATGAGTATAACAGCAGGGGAAGCAGGTACACCTTCCACTGACCAGTCACCTTGATAACTGCCGAGTCTGAGAAGATACTCTTGTGTCTGATGGTCTGTGATGATTTTCCCTACAAATTGTTTCAACTTCCTCGTAGAACTGTGGCATTCCCAACATGCTGCTGCACCATGTCTTTCAGCTATACATGGTGCAAAGAAGTATCTAATTTGTTTTGAATCTGTAGAATACAGAAATCCTTCAAAACCAGGGAAACACCTGAAACCAGCTACCTAACTACTTTCTTCATGACTCTTAAGTTTCGTAATGTCTGATCCCTCCACTGGTATCTCTTTCCTCTGGGTGAAAAGCCTTAGTCAATTTCCAATCTACCTCTCTCTTAGTCTAATACAACCTTTTTAAAGCAGTAGAGAGATAAACGGAAAATACTCAAAATGTATTTAGTAGTCCCAGAAGAGATTTATACAATAGTATATTGATGTAATTTTCTTCTCAATTAATTATTAATTAGAGCATTACTCATTTTTTGACTGCCAAGTACCAAGCTGCCACATTCACAGAATGGTATCACCAAGGTGCTTTCATGAACTGCAGTAGCTAAGCCAGAGTTCAGCACTTCTGAATAAAATATACGTATTTTATAATCCTATGGATTAATAAATAATAAAATAACAATCCAGTGATTATACACATAAAAGCACCTTCTAGCTGAAAACTTCTAGTAGCATCGTCAAAGCTTTTAAATAGACTACTACATATCTTATAGAGACAGACAATGGGAAAGACAGACTCTCTTAGGGATGTAGAAGAATTATGGCATAACAGAAATCAATTTCAGTTTGTGTCTTTATCAACTTGTTAAAGCAAGCACCACCCAACCCATTGAATATATACACATGCTGTTTGCACTTTAAACAGAGTATCCAAAATGACTTACTACATTTAAAAAAAAAAAGCATAAAACATAGTAAAACACAGCATAAAATGACTGTTCGCAACGTAAATTCATTTTGTTTTGTTACTCTAAACGTAGTAATCACCTCCCAATCTATACACTTTCATTACCTGAGCCCACCACAAAACTTGGGAGTTCAAAACCTAAACATCAAAAATACTCGTAACTGATCATCTGAAGTGCCGAACATCCTCCAGACTTTTAGCAGTTGAAGTTAACTGTAACTGCACTACTAAGAGATTCATTTTTTACAATTAGTAATTTCTGGTTAGTGCTAGTACACAAGAAACTCCCCTCTTTTTCAGATGTCACTTTCAATCGATTTCAATCCATTTCCCACCCATTCGGGTTCTTTCAGATTACCTAACACAGTAACAAGCCCCACTGCATAAATATTGGTCTCTTTAACCTTTTGTTTTTCAACATAAGACCGCACAGCACAAGGTCTGCCTTAATCACGCTGCCACTGCGCTCTTTCGCTCCATGCGCTGCCTTCACTTAAACTGGAAGAGGACGGAAAGCGAGCCGAGAGAAGCGCCAGGAGTTTCATATACCGCCTTTAACATCAGCGCTTCAGAGCGGGGACTCTTCACTGCCCGACGCTGCTGTCCCCGAGCCCCTCACGCCCCGGCTGAGGGGCTCCCGAGGCCCCCGGCCCCGGGAGGCGCAGCGCGGCCCGCCCAGCGCCCACTCGCAGGCCTCCAGCGCGGCCGCCCGGGGGGCGCGGAGCCGGAGGAGACAAAGCCGAGGGGCCGGAGCGCGGCCCCCCCGCCGTGCGGGCCCTGGCTCTGCCGGCGGCGGGGCCCGCGGGAAGTTGCCGAGGCCGATGCTGGGGCCCGGAGGTCGGTGCCGGCGGCCCCCGGAGCCGCGGGGTCAGGGACGGCCGCTGGGACCGCAGGCGGGGCAGAACTAAACGGGCCCCAGCGGCGGGAGGGAGCTACCACCGCCATGCCGCCCCTCTCGGCGGCGGCGCCGGGGCTGCGGGGGCTCAAGTCGGCGCGGGCGGCGGGCTCCGACACTCGTGCTCGGCCGCCATGCAGCTCCCGGGGCGAGAGGCAGGCGCGCCCGGGCCGCCATCTCCTACCTGCTCGGATGGGACCTGGCCCGGCGCTTCCCCCTACTACAGGCCGCGTCTCATTGTGCCGCCGCCGCCTCACTCCCCCCAACTGTCAGGTTCCTCCATTCACCTGGGCCCGGGACAGCCTCCTCCCCCTCCCTTCCCCCTGCGCTGCCGGCCCTACGCAAACGGAGCACCTCCCCCACCCCTCCCACCCGTACCAACGGGGGCCGCCCCACGCACGCGACGCAAGCCCGCTCCGAGAATTCCACCCTGCGCAGTTTACACGCTCCACACCCCCACGCTATGAGAGGAACCAGGCGATTGGCGGCGAAAGACGGGTAAAAGGTGAAAGGTTCACAAGGCAGCCAATGCGATAGCAGGATACAGCAACCGCCGGGGAGCTGCCGGGTGGTCCATGGGCTCACGTGTGTGCGTGCTCCCCTCCCCCGCCCGAGGACGGCGAGGCGCTCGGCCCCCGGTTCTCCCCGCTCCCCCCCCGCGCACGCGCTGGGGCGGGTCTCGCGCGCGCGGGGAGTGGCGCGCGGTAACGCTGAGGCGAGGGCGGCGACCGCCATTTTGAGAGGGGTGTTGAGCTGGGCAGAGCTGCGCGGTGCGGGGCTGCCAAGCCGCTTCCAGGGCACCGCTCTTCCCACTGAGACAAGCGCGGTCACAGAGAGATGAACATGAGGGAATGGGGGTGTCCTGTCGTAGGGCTCCTAGGCAGGCGCTAGGGGAAAGGCGATCCTTTTGGCAGTGTCTGGGCAGAGTACCGCTGAGCTCTCTCATCGCTGGCTAACAAAATCCTGCCTTCCCATATGCTCAGGCGGTCATTTCCATCAGGGATGGCCTTGCTGCTAAAGGCAAAGAGCCGCTTTTCCACTAGGGAGCGGGCACCCTGGGCCCTTGCTGGTGCTATGCGTAGAAGGTGGAAAAAGAAAGTACCGCTGGGGGTGCTTAGATTAGTGTGTACTCCCTAAGCAGCAGCACCTTTTGCCGTTGCTTATGGCAGATTGTTGGCTAGCTGGACCACTGGTCTCGCTCCAGTTTCTTGCCAGCACTCACTTGACTGGCATAACTAGCTACTACTAATTTAAAAAAAAAAAAAAAAGTCCTGAAATTTCTTGGATTGAACAGCTGATGTACGGTAACTTTTCAGTGAAAACCCTTCAACTACAAATGAACAGCTGAGGGGAAATGCATGGCACTGAAACATGAGAACACAATTTTCCTTGTGCCTCACATGCTGCCATTTTATTTTCATTACAATTGACATAAAAACCTGGAAGCTGTGTCCTTGGAAAACTGGGGAAATACAGGCAATGTCAAAAGCCCTGAACAAATTATCTACCTAAACTAGGTTGTCACACAAGACTGCCATACAGTGCATGATGTGGGAGAAGGTTCAGTTGTAAAGTGTGAGTAAGTGGTCACTAAGGTCACATAGGACTGGAATGAATTTACAAGAACTAGCACATTTGGAGCTACCTTATGGTTTATTTTAACTCCAATCTCAGTTAATTTGAATTCCTTCATTCCCACCTCCCATGGCATCACCTGCCAACAGTACTATCATCGCAACTGGTGAAAGTCCAAACTCTCCACACAGATACGTAGCTAATAACCAAACTTCCAGGTTTGATTACTGCATGGTTTAGATCCATACTACAGCCTGGAGCAGATAGATGCTTAGGACAAATAATGAAATGGATAGCTCTTGTAAATTCAAATTTGGAGTTTGAAAGCCCTTTGGCCTAGTGCAAGTCCTCATGGACTGTCAGAGAGCTGAAGGCAATAATCACATGCCAGTCACATTTGGTCACTTCCCCAGATGCACTTTTATGAAACCAGAAAGGAATCGTCCTGCTGAATATCTAGTCATCGATTACAGTAGCGTTGGAGTGCAAAATTGCTGCTTCACTCCTGAAGAGCTGCATCTGGAAGTGACCATGAAAAAAGCTGCATCTGGCTCAAATCACCCTACCTGTCCTTCATGCATTGCACTCATCTTTTGCAATGTCAGTGTCGATGTTCAGCTGTTAAGATTTTCCTGTTACTCCCCGTGAAGTTAATGTCTCTTCCTTTTTACCTTGATGCCGCCCTTCTTAGGGTTTCATTTCTATTAAGGAGAAATGAAATTGCTGACCAACAAGAAAGAGTTTGGTTGTGGGCTGGTTTTGTTGTTTGGTGGGGCTTTTTCTGAGCATAGAAAAAAGAACTATGCCAAAAGATGGACATAAGTGGTGAAAATATTTGCGGTTAGGGACTCCAGTTTGCTCTGGTGTGTCATTTTAACTGCTAAATGCACAATTCAGTTTTCAAGCTGAAATCTTCCTCCCTGTCCTCCACTCACAAACATGTCTAAAAGCTCAATTACTTTTCAGTAGTTTTCTTACTTTTTGCGCAAGAAAAAAGTACTATATTTTACCCTAGTAAATCATGATGGGATACACACATTTAAAGCTCAGAAGAACAGGCCTGCCTATGGTGCTAATGAGTGGTCAGATCTATGGACTGACTGCTCTTACAAATCACCACATCAAACTGAAGATATAGCCACATGTGGGCAATGTGGTTACTCTTGTGGAAGAAAATCTTTCAGGTAATGCAGATGTACATTGCTAGCCCCATTCTGCCTCCTCCTGGCACTTTCTTTCTGCGGGGGATAGATTTGGTTGTGTGCTGTATTTTGCTGGTCTGTTTGCCCTGATTCAAAACCATGCAAGGTGTGCAGGTACAGAACTAGTTACATTTGTTAGGCCAGGTGACCAGGTTGGAGTCTCCTACTCCTAAGACCACGTATACTTGCACAAGGACCGAAGGTTATCCTTGTTGCCTAGTAAAGAAAATGATGATGGCGACTGTCATAAATGCAATGCAGAGACACTTCTGGCCAGGCTTTTAAGTTGTGTGTGAGTGTATGTGTATGAAAAGGCAGAGTGTATGCAATGGAAGATCTGTCACTGGAGGTCCGTCCAGCGTCCCTCATGCCATCTGCACTTTACTGGGGACTTGCCATCTTCCGTAATACAACTATGCCTACAAAATCATTATGAGAAGATAAAGCTAACTGGAGTACTCTTAAGGTTTATTTAAACCAGCCTTAGAAAAATTATTTCGGATTAAAAGAGATATTGGAGGCCTAGGGTATTATCAAATTGTTTTCTTGGCTCATACCACTGTTGCTATTTAAAGTATGTCTTCTGTAATGCCCATGTTATTAAACATTACAGTATTAGGTATTTTTATAGCATTGAAGGAACATCCTTCTGTGTTTTATGGATGGAAGAATAATTATATCCCGTGACAAAAGCTTAGGAAGAGGAGCAGCTGTTCAGTCTTATCCAGTGGGAGCTGTCAGAACATATGGGTCTATTTTTCCAATTTTAGCTCAAATACTGAGGAAATTGGCATTCTTGATTATTTCTAACATAAAATAGAGCAGAAAGAAACCCTCCTTAATCCTCTGCATGCCATGATTAAATAGTGAATTTTATCCAATTCAAGTAGGTTCAAAGAGAACACAAGCAGAATACTTAAATCACAGAAAACAAAACACACAAATGCCAGGAGAATTCTGGAAGTTATTTTCATATGAAAAAGGGTGTCTTTCTCCACACTACTTCCTCCTTGAGCCTGCCTGTTGACAGGAGTTTTTCATTTAAAAGCACAGTTAGGATAAAATTTTTGTTGTTCCATATTACTCTATCACAACTACCCTCTCCCTATGGTAAGAAATGGGTATTTTATGTCATGTGCTTGTATAATGATAGCTCAGAGTTTAAGCCCGAATAAAAAAATTATGTTGATTTCACATATTTCTTAGAAATATTTTTAAAGATAAGATGAAATCATGATAGTGATGATAACTCTCAAAAAAAATCTCAAAAGAAAATAATATTTTGGACTGCTTTGGCATTCAGTGTTTGGTAAAACCCCTACAATGAACCACAAACCCAAAGCAAACAGGCCATTGGATGAAAAGAATAGAATAGCCCCACTAGTTAAAATCGAGAACAGAGTCAGTAATTATGTACCAAATTGCAGCTTTCTCCATATCTTTAGTACTGGAAGTACTGGTGGTTTACTCCATGGGATAACTGTTGTGTGACAAGAAAATGGAGAGATTTACCTCCCTTCCCCTTTTAAAAAAATCATCAGTAAGGGATGGGGGATGGGGGGTGTGGGGATGGGGGGTGTGGGGGTGGGGGGGGCGGGTATTTCTATTTTTTTCCTGTTGGGTAAAAGTCAAAACAATTAGGTTAGAAAAGATCAAAATTGCCATTAAAAAACCCAGATACAATCACTTGTGTGACAAGTAATTGTCTTTGTTCATGCTATAGAACTGTATAATCTTGCCAGTGGAAACCAGGCCTTGTGCTTTTTGGTTCTATGCATCTCATCGGGTTCGAAAATGGGCTCTGAAGAGATTCGTTCCCATGAGACAATGGTGACCACTGTTGTTCCCTGCAGTTGATACCAGCCATGATGCTATTTTGCCATTGCGGCACATGTTATTGCAGTAATGCCCTTTGAAACAAGCTGGCAGTTACTGAGAACATATGGTCTGGAGTGTTGCATTCACATTTCTGGCCAAGAAATGTTGTGTCTATTCTGTAGTCCACTTGAGAAAATTTAACTTGAGGCTTTCCTGTCAAACAGTCTTTACTCTGGCTACCAGGCTTTTCAGTTCATAGCTGTGAACAAAGAGCAGTTGCCAACACTTTAAAGCACGAGGCTAATAATAACCCCTGCAATGTATTATGAGAAAAAGCTGCAGGTATGATTATGGAGGAGGAAGTTGGAAGAAAGAACAAACGAGCCTATTTTGAACAGATTCCACTCCTAAAACTGGAGCTGAGATTTTAAAAGAGTGTTATGTTGCACATACGTTTTGTTCCACCCTAAGATGCTATTTCGAATCTTTTTGGGGCATGCTTTCACACTTCAGTGACCCAGACTTTGTAATTCCAAACAAGGATGTTTTCCCTAGTGCAAGAGGAACTTCAATATTTTTAACTGCTTTAGTGGATTTTTGACCTCTTTAAACTGCTTGTCTGCCCTTTTAAATCAGCATAAAAATGGGATATGAACTCTTTAGCTCTTCCTGTGCAGGGACTCAGCATTGATGACTACTGCCTAAAAAAAATGTTGTGGTTCCTGATTGTGGAAACCTGTCACTTAGCAGAAGCATAACTGGGAATATCTCTCTTCATCCATCACTGACTTGAGCAACTCGTGCAATTCGTGCACTTCACAAGCAGCTGCAATGGCATGGTACAAAAGACCTATCATACAATAATTAACAAAAGTTCCTAATGTCCTTGAGAAACACTTTTTCATGCTCCTTTTTTGCCCAAGAACCAAGAAATAGAACTTTGCAATGTATAAATCTACTTAGCTGCTCTATTTATTTTAACAAGCAGAAAAAGCATATTGGCAAAATGATATATCAGTTCCCCAGGGTACTTATCAACCATAAAAAATAATGCAAAAATAATAAATTCAAAGTATTTACAGCAGGTGGAGCTATACATTTTGCTTTGATCATATGTTACATGATACTGCCAGATAAAATGTGTCTGGCAAGAACAACACCAATGGTACCGTCTAACCAAGGGATGGAGTTAGTCAATAGAAGGCTGCATAATTGCATAAATTACTGCAATTAACTCTCCTGGAAATAATCCTTATAACACCAACAGAAACAGCAACTCAAGAAAAGATTAGTGCTGTATATTGGTCTCAGTAGAAATCACAACTCCGGTCTAAGGCTTTGTTGTATCTGCCCAGCAATTTGAAGGTACTCCTGACCCTGTTGCCTTTTGTTTACCATCAGGTAAGATAAGCACTGAAGAGAGAACAAAGGTTTCAGTATAAACTAGTAACCAGAATATACGCAGGATGGCCACAGGTTATCTTTAGGAGGTCTGGGCTCTGGTACAACCAAAGTGTGCATTCTCAGTATACTTGCATATGGTTCCTTACCTGAAATGAAACCTGTGCTTGTCTTCATTGCTGCCGTGACCCAGATGGGTACGTTTCCTATGCTGCATTCGCATCTTCTTTAAGCTATAAAGTGTGTTTACACAGCGAGGGTAAGGGAGATTATTTTTGCAGTTATCATCAGAATTACTTTTATCCCAGAACACTTAGAAGAAATCAAGTCCAACAATTCCTGTCTTACTGCATTTAAATTCGAACTAAAGTTTGGATCCCATACTCTTGTAAAAGTTTACTCTACTCCCACCTTCTGAGCCGATTCATCTTGCATATTTGAACTTCATCCCCTGCAGTCCACTTGCAAATTCCTAACCACATTGTTGATTGCAAAAAAAATTAACCCAATTAAAAAAAATTCACAAACATTTTGTCCTCCACTTAGTATCATTCATGACACCACAAAACCTACTGGTCTCAAATTGTATCTAGAGTTTTTAAAGTTAAAGTAATGCAGAGGTGGTAGATGCCCCATCCCTAGAAGCATTCGGGCTCAGGTTGGATGGGGCTCTGAGCAACCTGATCTAGTTGAAGATGTCCCTGCTCATTGCAGCGGGGTTGGACTAGATGATCCTTAAAGGTCCCTTCCAACCCAAACCATTCTATGGTTCTATGATTCTGTAAGTCAGTACTGCTAACAGGACTGGACCCAAATATCCCAAATTCTCAACAGCATTATGAATATTCTCTTACTACTTACAAGGACTAGGTATGGGAGAGGACGGTCCAATAGGCAGGTAGCAGCTACTCCAGGCGTGGTGAGAAACACATTGAAAGCATGTGAGATTTGATTTTGTAGAAGGAACAGAGGAACTTTTACAGTTCCTCAAGCATGATACCCACCAAACTTAGAGAACCCCATTCCCCATATACTGTTTTCTTTGTGTTTATCCAGTTTAGATATATTTTTCAGGAGATACATCATGAGGCTGATTCTGAACTGTATTGAATCTCTGTTGTACTTTATTTTCTTTTTCTCATATACTGCAAAGGGAATTAAGGTGTAGAGGGAAGAACGCAGTAAATAAGAATCAGTACCACACCTAGTAATTTACTAATCCACAAGTCTAAACATTTGCATAGAAACAGGCCAGATAAACTGAATTGTAAGAACAGTAAGTAATTAAGCACAACTGTTTTTGTAAGATTTCTCATGGCTTGCCTTTATATGGCATTTATATGCATTAATAAATTAATACATCTTCACCTTTATAAAAATACAGAATTCATTCTGTTTGTTGATCAGAATAAAAGTTTAGATTCTTTATTCAACATTAAAAGTTGTTTTTTGGGGTAGGTGGGGAAACAATGCACTTCATTAATTTGCTGTGTTTACTGAGATCTCAGCTAAGAAATTAATATAATTTCTGACCATGAAAATTAATAAATAGATAACAATAATACATAATAAAATACATAATATATAAAATATATAATATATATAGTAATAATGAAGAAATAAGTGAGAACAAAATGGTTCTCTCTCCTGAACTGAGAATTTTGAAGATAGGGAGGAAAAGGACAAACCCACAGATAACAGATTATATACAGGAAGCCTGTCCATTTATTTCAAAATTGGAGATTTTATAAAATAAATTGGAACTATTCACTAGTAAATACTATTCTTATTACAGCATAACAGTTTCTAAAAACATTTTCTAGTGTACCAACTATACAGAATAAAATATTTTTTTCTCACAAAAATTAGCTTTGAGCAACAAGTGCAAACATCCAATACACACCACTGAGTGAAAGCATTCAGAAGAGATGTATTCAAAAGTACGCAAAAATGCATCTCCTTCAGTATATCTTTTGATACCACTCAAATCATCCCAGCATTTGTTCTTGTTTAAATAACCATCATTCCTCACCACTTGCCAAAGAGAAACATGTATTTAAAATATTACATTCCTTACTTACATATGATTTCTTCAGGATAAAAGGCCTTCATTAACTCTTTAGCAAACTAGCACTTTAGAGATTACATTTTAAACTGGAGAACATTAATCACAAAGGTAAAACAGTTTATTCAGCTTTTTACACAGCAGAATACAATAGCACAGTGGTATGCCTATTAAATATGCTTTGTTCAAGACAAAAGCAGAAGTTGAACTTTTTATTACAATAAAAATAGACTTATTTGACCTGTGTAAGTTATTTGGCATTAAAAAGTGATGGCATTATTTCTCTCAAAAATAAGCAGCATATAATTTGATTTAATATTTATATTTAATATAACTTGATTTGAATCAGACCAGTCATTTCTAACTAAACAATGGTGATTGTCAGTTACAGTCCTAATAATGGCTGTGGATCAGGACCCCCCTGTATAAACTGGTCCTTGGACACAGAGCAGATCTGTTCTGTGAATCAAAGAGATTCCAGGAAGGCCCAATGGAAGTAATGAAACTATCTGGGGAATAAAATATTACCTGACCTGAACACAGCAGTGAAGGCCAGGATCTAGCCATTCTTGGAAGGGTAGGTTTTAGTATTTCTGAGTTAAAATTATTTATTTTTATTGCCCCTTCAAACTTTTCGTGATGAAAGAAGTATATTAATCACCCAGGGGGAAATTTTCTATTCCAGAGACATAAACTTAGACGTTCCCCTCATGGTGAGAAAATAACACAGGTCTCATTTTTCCATATCAGCAGTAGCAGCTGCCTGGAAAGGAGTCATCAAAAGTGCCACTGAGGTGGAAGGAAGTTTTCCATGTCTCACATTTAGAGGAGGAAAGAAATACTTTGATATTCCACAGTTTCAGTTAAGATAACCATGATATGGACATGGCACTTGAAAATAAAAGGTATATAGTGAAAATAAAAGCATGTGAGAATATTATTTTATACCTTTTATTTTCATTAAAGATAGTAAGCAAGCTATCCCATTCAGAATATGACTTTTCTGTATCATTTAATGTGCTTATATGTCCCATCCTCCTGCATGAGCAGCTTCACAACCTTGGGGCAGCATGGGCTGGAACAAGCCATACTGCAAGTGCTCTTTAGATGCAGACCTGGAACATGAACAAATGTAAGTTGGGCAGCTGTAAATTAGTGTTCTAAGTGGTATGCTGAGGGAAGAATTTGATGTTATTTACCTGACAAAAAACTGCACAGTGTGGAAATACAAAAACTCGGGGGTTTTTTTACCTCCATTCAGATCCACTATCTATTAGCTCAATGGGAAACAGCAGGCAACCTAATGTCAGGGCAAGGCCTTTCAGCTGTAGTGGTTTGGCAACTTTCATGGCCACATCCCAGCCTGTAACCTCACCCTCATCTTCCAGCCATCCATTCCCCGCTGCTGTTCTCTTAAGCAAAAATAGAAGTAGAAGTTAACATCCTAAAAGAAAAAGAGGGTTAATACCGCAGAATTTAGGCAAACAAATGCTACATGTACAATGAGGTTAACGGAACTCAGTGGCATTGTTTGGGTACATTGGATTTTAGGGGGTCCAGCGCTAGGGGCCGTGCATAGGCTGCAGCTACTTCCTGGCCTATGTGATTATGGTCAATTTAAGTCCCCTCAGGGCCAGATCCTGTAGCGTGTGCTTAGCACACAGATGGGTTGTGTTGACTTCCACAGAAGTAGAGGAACTGAACACATCACTGGATGCATTCAAGTTTGCGCTTGGCAAGAAGGGACTCCAAGTACTTAAAGCTAGCGTGAGTGATAATGCACTATTATAACTATTACCTTGTTAGATGGCTGAACATGATGCCACATAGACTGGCCAAATTAATCTTCTAAAGCTCTGATTCTGTGGGGGTTGGTGCAGAAAACCCTAAAAAGACCCACTGGGTTTTGCATGGTACTCGTGTAAACTCAGTGGAGCACTACTTGGATAAAGAAGTTACAGTCATACTGAGCTGGAGTAAACTGAGAGTCTCCAGAAGATGTACAGGATTTAAGTGTGTTTAAACACCAAATATCGACATGTAGAAATTTCAGCCTCAGGAAGCTTTAATGGAAGAAAGCAGCTTAATCACTCAGTATATTTTGCAACTTTAGCTGAAAGTTTAACATCACAAAATGACACATTGCTATGCAGCTTTAAGAATCACACAATTGTATTCAATCATTTCCCATGTTTTTCAAGTCTACTGTTCATTAAAAACCCTTCTGCTTTTTGCAGTTTCCAGTTTTCCTATGGATGACACAAGCAATGCATAGCTTAATGTTCATTCTCATGAGTCATAATTAATAAATAATCATATCACATACATAGAATTTTACAGGTACTCTTAAAATGGTTTTACAGTTCTATTAAATATATAGATAAAATAATCACTGCTATATAAAAAATCATTTTAAAACAGCTGAACTCTCAAGCTTTGCATAAAATTCTGTAGACACATTCATTACAATCTAGAAACTCAATAAAAATACATTTTAGAGCTCAATCCATCAAAAATATTCATGGCACAAAAGTGATTGTCATTTTTTTTCTGTAATCTGTGCTTGCCCTACCTTTGCACTGATCATTTCCTACAATTTAGCAAAGGCTATATTCAATTCAGTTTGTAGATTATGTGACTGTTTAACTCGAACTCTAAGACATCTGTCCCATAAACATTTAGCAGGGTTCTGTCTTTAACAGCTTATCTTTCCTTGCACTTTCTATAAAATCCCAATGAAACATTTTGGAGTTAAGTTACATGACTACAGTAACATTGAACCATCTTATTATAGATGTCTCTCAGTCTTTATTGGTGCTTTTGTGAACACCAAACGTCCTTTACGCAGTGATCCTCAAGCACTTCCTGACACTTACACTTCACAATCATATGCTACCCACACATCTGCTCAACAACAACGGGTTTTAGGAAGGGTCTTAGCAGATTGGTACCCTTGTGTATCTGAACTCCGCTGCTAAATCAAAATACCAAATGCGCCAGTTCAAGCTTAGCATTTTTCAAAATCCTAGACAAAAATTCAGGAAAAACTTCCTTAATCAGACAGTGCACATATCTGTTGGAAAATGGATACATGACAGATTACCCAACAGCCTTTAAAACCTCCACTACCTCAAGCCAGTCCTCTAGCCAGCAAGTTAAATCAGGCTTTGACATAGTGAATGCCTCACAATCAGGCTTTTAGACTGAATAGCTCAGAATAGGACACAAAGACCAACCATAGGCATCATTTTCAGAATGGGGCACTTGCATTGAGGGATTGGATCTTGCACTGTGGAAGAAGAGATGCAGGTTTACAGGTCAATTTAAGTGGGTGAAGCTGCTGCTTCTTTAGATGTTATTTGTTGCAGTTCCAAATAATGGCAAAACTCCTGAAGAGTTCAGTCTCTTTATGCACAGCTGACGATACCCGTATAATCACTCTTAGCTTTTTACCTGGGATCTTCTCACCCATGGAATGGCTGAGTAAGGTACACTGCTTCTGTTATAGCAGCACCACAACCATACCAACCCAGATATGGCAAGCAACTTAATACCTAGTACCATGGACTAATTTAGTATTCTTTTCAGCTATTTTGCATGGAAGGAACAATCTCCATCCCTTAATGGGATGCGCTGGAAAGCATACATTAGTTTAAACATTAGCTGCGATGATCAGGACAATTGCTGCATGCTGTTTGACACTTAAACTACCCATCTCACTGTTTCAGTCACTGTTCATCAGTGGGAAGTAAGAAGGAAAACCCTAGGTCTTCTTCCTATTGGAAGAAAATACTGTGTAATGAAATTGTCAGCATCAGTGCATTCCCATTCACTTTTCCATTCTTTATGGACGTCAGTTGTTTAGATGAGACATGCAAAGACTTTCTGATTAATTCTCTTAGGAGAAGGGAGAGAAGACAGGAGGGAGCTTACTTCACTTGATTGAACTTTTGATAGCTGTAAAGTTCCGTGAGTTGGATGCGTCTAAGAGACTAATCCTACTTCAGATTATCTCTGCTGAAGACTAAGAAACATGGAAGAACCAGAGAGTAAGACAAAAAAGCTCAGAAAAAGTTGTCATAAACCGAAGGAGCCTGTGAAGAGTGGCACATAATGAAAACCTGCCAACACTTTTGCTCCAAACTAATGTGCATTGCTACTTGCTGCTATTAAATAGATGCTGTACCCCAAGCCTGGTATTCACTGGGTTTTAGGATAAAGATATAAAGTTTCTTGTATTGTTTCATTCTTTCAGAGAAAAGCACTAGCCCTTCAATGTTATATTTAAGCCTGTATGAAGAAAGCATCTTCAAAAATTCTAATACAGGTTTTCTTTCAGAAGAAAATATCACTGTCATCATCAACAAGCACAAACATGTTCCTGCATCACAACATCAGATGACTCAAAATGTTGAACATTTTCATCAGCAAGTTGAAAGATAATTTTTTAGCATATGTTGATTTACACCGAATTAAGTTGGGAAGTTTAGATCTGTTCCTCACCAAGCACAAAGGATCTTATTTTTAGATTTGTGGGGTGAATCCAGCTCTAGTCAATGGTGACAGGAAAGAATAGGAAAGATTTCAGTTTTCTGTTGACTGAAAGAGGTTCAGAAATTTATCTTCAATGTTTAAGATCTCCTGCCGTGCACTGCTGCTATTGAATTCTAACTGCAGCTCAGAATAAAAATCCCAGGGAAACAAAAACCTTATGAAGAAGAATGAAGTGTGATGGACAGTTAGGATTATCCCAGCAGATAACATGACTACAGAAGGTACCTGCAAATAAATGAAGTTCTTAGTTCAGCTGAAAACTAAGCCAGGGCAGAGATACGCCTTATGCTAAAACAAAATATTTAAAACTTACAGCCATGCATTGTAACTTTTGCTCAGTGAAAATTATAAACCCCTCATTTTACGAAGCACATTGCAGCCAACCTTGCAAATTTTCAGGTGGATGCAGCAACATGATGTAGTCTCATAAAGCATACTACGAAACCAAAAATGTCCTGATGAAAAATAGTGACTTCAGTAAAAATCACACAGAGAAAAATTACTGCTATCAAATTGAATTTGAAGACTTCTCTTTTATCCTGTAATGCACAGGTACACCTTCTCTGCCAAAAATCATAAACCAAATATCCTGAAGTAATCACTGATGCGGACAAAAATTACAAGATGCAGAAGTGGCTCAACCATGTTTGTGGACAAGCCACAGGAGTCTCTTCAGTTGCCCTAGAAAGTCAATGCCAGCTGTCAGCATTTCTCTGTATTTGATTTTATATCTGTCTTTTCTTTCTTTATTGATTTGGGCATTTAAAGGATATTTCTAATCCTTTTACCATGCACTTGTGCCTTAACAGTAGTATCAGCAAATTATTATTATTTTTCTATCTTCAAAAGAGAGGATATCTCCACATGGTCTGCTAAGTAAAAACAGCAGAGAAAAGAAGAAACAGCCTCAGAAGCAGTGAGGTACTTAAAAAAAAAACCAAAGAAAAAACAAAACCAAAACCATGGTATGTCTTCCTGAAAAAATTGCAAAGTTTCTTGATGGCCACGATCAGTAATGTACAAGAAGTCTTATTTCTTCAGGTATTCACTACAGAATTTTCTGGGCCAAGACTCCCCATATGATCCCTCCTAAGAAGCAGCTAGCATGTATGTTCTTCACACTGAATAGAATTATAGAATTATTTAGGTTGGAGAAGATCTTTGAGATCATCAAGTCCAACAGTTAAATCAGGACTGCCAAGTCCATCACTAAACCATGTTCCTAACTACTGCATCTACGCGTTTTTTAAAAACCTCCAGGGATGGTGACTCAGCCACTTCCCCGGACAGTCTGTTCTAATGCTTCTCCGCACCCAACTTATTCCCATGAATTAAACATAAGAAAAGGTGCAGGATAAAAATGAATTTAGATTCTAAAAACCCAAACTCCCCTACCCAAATAAACCATCAACTTGATTTTGTTGCTCCAGTTGATTGCCGTTGGAATTGTAATCAGTTCCTGGGGTAGGCATGTTCCACCACCTGCAGCTCTGCTCTGCCTCCAGCTCTTCCAAAGAATTCAATGGAAAATGTGAAAAAGCATTTCTAGCCTTGCCCTTGTAGGTGGGCCAGATTCATGGGCAAGCCGGCACCACCCCTCTTCCACAGCTGTCTGGCCCTACATAACTAAACAAAGCCAGAAGAATGATTTTTGAAGACTAGAGCTCTGGATTGTTCATATTTCTACTGATAATTATCTGGTTTTATTTAGCATCTTATAAAGCAAGGCACAAATGTACAAAATTGCGTCTACTAAATCTGGTCATTTTTATATATATGTACACAATTATCTAATACAAAATGTGCTTAGACACTGTCATAGCACAACAGTAGAGGAACTGAGGACAACCTGATAATGAACACAAATACCAGGTCCTACATTTCTGTTTGTGCTTCACCTGAAGGAGCATATTCATATGCAGATACACAAAGCAATCCAGCCACCATCCTTTATTTTTCCCCACCTCACACAGATTAAACTTTGTTGCTAAGAAGATGTGGAAGGAGTAAAAGGCAGTAGACCAGCACCCAGAAGAAAATGATGAAGTAGAATAGCTCTGGCTGGTCAACGATAGTAATCTCATGAGTTGGTGCTGGAGTGTCACTTGCTTCCAAGTCCATTTTCTTCCTGAAAACAGGAGGGAATTTGATAAGAGGCAGGCAAAAGAAGACACACACACACACACAGAGTTAATATTTACTGTAAAGATCAGAGGATGGACTAAAAGACAGCAGTTTAATGAACCATTTCAATCTAGGCAGTTGGAGTCCAAACTAGACTAGGAGGTGCATAATGGTCCTCAGCAGTGTGTTCCCTTAGGAGCCAATGTACGTAGCAATTAATCCTCTGAAAATTCTGGGCAAATTCTCAGGTAGTTTAAATACATGCTGTTACAGTACAGTCCTTTGGTTTCCATCAGTCAAAAAGATGCCCTTTTATATTCAGAACAGTAAACATAGCACTTTCACAATTTTACTTATACACTGTATCTGACTTGGTGCACTTTCCCAAAATCATCTACATTCAGAGCTTCTCATGTCAGACATCAGAACATTAAGCAGAAAAAGCCCAAGACTTCCAGAAACCAGTTAGCAGTTGAGGTTTTGTAGGACAACTCCAAAATTTGAACTTTCCAAAATTCCAGCTGTAGTTCATAAGGGCAAAGCCTGATGGACTCTGCCAGTGCCACTGAGCTCTCACAAAGAGAAGAAAAGGTCTCAGAAAAGGCACAGGATGGTACACTCATTTTACAATTTTATAATACTGTATGATCACCTGCTGGTAGGCTATTTTTTAGTCTACTTTTGGAGAAAACTGAGTTTTGTCCTGTTTTTGTGAGTCTTGTCTAGTTTGGGGCATCCTACTTGCTCAGATACATGCTTGAGTATTACACAAGTGGTCAGCAAACAGCTATTCATGAATTTTTTAACAGAAGCGTAAGTGAGATCAGGACTGGATCCCGATAATATTTTGTGTGCTTTCTGCATTTAAATGCAACCATCATTTTATCTAGAAGTTCTGGGAGGTACTACTCAGTATCAGCTGAGAGGGAAAACCTAGAGCAATCCTTGGTTCTTGCAGATACATAGAACCTAATACCAAAAAGATACACACGCTGTGCTCAGGATCCATCACCCTAAGTCTAAACTAAACACAAATACAAATTATAAAAACTCCTGGGTGCTTGAAAAAGGAGAGGCCAGAATTCCACTGAAGTATTGTCTTTCCCTAGCACTGAGCATACTAAATATTGTCTTGACAGACTTCTAAACCTGGAAAGAGTCATCACTGCCAGAGGGCCTCATCTTTGAAGTCCTCCCACTCTTTTCTTGGTGTGAAATCTCCACCAAGTGGGGAAAGTGCTCACGGTCTTTCTTAGACAGCTGAATCTTTCTTCTCAAGTCAAGAAAACGCATTTTAGTCAAGGGGGAGACTGAGCAGTAAGGAAGTTTCACACCTTACACCTGTGGGAAATACGGACTCTGAGCCATTACACAAGACATCCAGTCAGTCTCTACCATTATGGTTAATTTTCATTTCCCTTTGTAACGTTGTTAGAAGTACTTAGGAGTTATGGATTCCTTGCCAAAGGCTTTGTCTGAATAAGAATGACTCACCTGATAATTAATGGATTTTCACCCATATCTGTCACCTTCTGCTCATTTACACCATACATTGCCTTAAACAAACCAGGAATAGATTATTTTAAAAAAAATTAAAATTCAGCATTTCTCAAAGTTGGTAACTGTGTTTATTTTATGCAGAGTATCTCTAACATTTGCTCAAATAAAATGTAAGTGTGCTTATAAATTTATTCCCTGCTAGCACATCCACCACTGCAGTCTGGTAACACACACAGAAAAGGAAAAAAGTTGTGAAATGAAGCTCCCCTTATTCATATATATTTCTAGTAGCTCTGACAGTGTTGCAAAACCAAAGCATCTGTGTGAAACCCCCGTTCATTGAACACTGGTGGCAGCATTTCTTTAAAACTCTAAGATGGTCAGAATTTTATTTTGTACTGAAAAGAGCCATATTCCTATCCTTGCTCAGTGTGCCCAGACTGCTGATGCTGTCCCGTCCTTCTGACTTAAAATATGAAAATCCAGAGCTCATTTGTATAGTGTGCTCTCCAGAAACCAGTATGAATTACGTTTGCCAGTAAGGATGCAGTTTCACATTACAACTAAAATTCTTTTAGGGTTAGCTGGTGCTACTGAGATAGTACAATACACAGCTACTACAAAGGAGAGGGAAAGGGCCCAGTCTTTCATAAAAAGTGCACTTCGGGAAACACCCAGCATTTTTGCAGGAGCGGGACCAAGACACCAATATACATACAGAGAATGCACAAACTAAAAGACACTGGAGCAGCAAATAAAGGTAGCTTCAAAGAAGCAAAATGACGCAAAATACAGTTAGAACAAAGTAAGCCTCAGAGTAACAATAGATTTAATTGTATTAGGTGCTAATTTGTCGGTTTGTTCAAGGTTCAATAACGTTCAGTTTCATATATTTAGGAGAGTTCAGTAAAGCATTTCAGCTATGCGGCACTATATTTATTAGAAGTCACAGGGCTTTTGTATTATCGCAGAGCTTTATATATAGAGTAGACGCTCTTACAGTATGTGAACTTTTGCAGTTTAAGAGAGACAGAGAAACAGTGATAGGTAAATTTCCACATACTTACCTCCTCAGAAGTATTAGGAAATCTTTTTCGGAGATAAGTGTTGGAGTCACTGTCATTGGTTCTGAAATGCATGTAAAAGCAAAGTTTTTTAAATTCCTAAAGCTAAGCTGTGTTTTGACTTCAAAGAGAGCCACTGCAATTGCACATGCTAGTTCTAAGCTATGCAAAACCACAAATATGCTTTGTTGCATGTGTTAGGATATGGACTTGAATTTACCAGTAACATGATAAAAAATAGCTTTTGGAAAATTGACCCACAATAAAAACCCCATATGCTCAAATTGGACCCTTCTCTGAAAATTTTATAGGGGTTTTGCACCTTTGACATCATTGATATTTAAGTGAGAGTATACCCGAGGTTTTATGGCTGTCTCTATAAATCCAAAATTGACAAACCTTGCAGGGAACAGAAAGCGTTAAGGAGACAATGGGTTTTTCTAAGCAAACTCTTTCAAATTCATTGAAGTGCTGTAGTGATAAGCATCAACAAATGCTTCATGCCATGCAGTTCATGTCCTGCTCAAATAAAAGTATTTATTTGAGGAATAAGAACTAAATTATAATGTAAGAGGGAACACAGGTGAATGGAGTAAAATTAGCTGAGTGTCTCCGTACTGGGTCTGGCTGGGGTGCGGGTGCTGTAAACTTCCCTACAGCAGCCCCTATAGCGCTGTGCTTTCTATCTGTAGTTAGAATGGTGCTGGTAACACACCCATATTTTTTGACCGTTGCTAAGCAGTGCTCGAACAGCACCAAGGCTGTTGCTCCAATCCCCCTGCCCCAAAGGCTAGTAGGCTGAGGCTGGGCAAGAAGTATATTCCATATCATATCATGTTACGATCATATAACATCATATGATATGGATATAACATAACATATCATCAGAGAAAGGAAGAAGCTGACAGCTGGACACACACACTCTCATTATTAAGGCATTTGTCTTCTGAAGCAAGCACTATGCCTGCTGAGGCCCTGCTTCCCAGGAAGTGGCTGGACATCACCTGCTGATGGGAAGCAGACAGTTAGTCTTTTTTTTGTGTGTGTCTCCTTTTGCTTTGCTTCAGCATGTGGCCTTTTTTTCATTAAACTGCCTTTACGTCGACCCATGAGTTAGTCATCTTATTTTCTCCCCCCATCCAGCTGAGGATGGGGAGTGAGAGAGTGGCTTGGTGGGTGCCTGGTGGCCAGCCAAGGTCAGCCTACCACAATCTCATTCACTTGTTCATAGACAGAAAAAAAGTCCAACAAATGTCTGTTGGAATGGAGCAATGTCATGCGTCCATGTAATGTCACAATGCACACAGGTTATTTCATCTATGTTACAAAACACTATTTCTGTTGGGAAAATAGTTATAACACTGCTGTGTTCAAAATGCACTGGGGTTCCAGTTGGGTTTTGTACAGCAAAGTTTGTATAGTAAAGTCAAATCAAGACCCATTGGCACTGAATCACTCATGTTCAAGAGAAACACAGGAAGAAGCCAATGAGTCCCGATACACTGCTCCTAAAAGAAGTCTACAGGAAACATCCAGCGGGCAGGGCACACTTCAAAAGACCAGGCATTCATACCAGTTAGGTCAAGGGTCCTCAAACCATGGCCCACGGGCCAGATACGGCCCGCCAAGGTCCTCAATCCGGCCCCCGGTATTTAAAGAACCCCCCCTGACCCCCTCCTGCCGGGGGTTGGGGGGGGAAACCAAGCAGCCGCAGAGGGCTGCCTGCCACTGCATCCGTGCGCCGGCCCCCTAGTTACAAAGTCTGAGGACCCCTGAGTTAGGTTAAGACAATGTTAGTATGAAATACCTGGTCATTTCCTGGCAAACAGCAATTTCTTCCAGTTTATCTTGTGACAGAGTAGCAGTGGCAACTTCTGAGACCTGTAGGTCTTCTTCGAACGTATTTTTCCCTTCTTCCTCCCTATTGCTACTTTCTTCTGGTCTCTTTATGGCTACTGATAAATCCTCAAGGTGCTCTACTATGGTCTGTTGAAAGTAAGAAACATTTTGCATTAGTCAACAAGACCGATTCCCCATCCTTCCAAGCCCTTCCATGTATCTTAGTGATGCAGCCAACTCAGATGCTAAATTGCATGTAGTATGAGATTGGAAGCCTCACTGAAGAGAATAAAAAGCAATCAATTTCTTAAAAATAATTTTGGATACATTGAGCTACAAAGTATCATCAGTTCAATGTATATACAATTAGTTGTCAGTTATTTTTATATAAGAAGTCATGACATGGTACGGCTCTTTGAATTAATCCGCTACAAAATCTATCCCCAATTAATCTTTGAAGCTAACAGCAAATTGACTTCATTACTCTAGTAAGTGTCAGGACCAAAACGCGTCCAAGGAACTTGTCTAGGCAACATGTAGAATAACATTAAATTAACACATTCCTGAAAAACAGTCCAAAATTACTGCGCTGGAAAATGTGTACAGCAATTCAAAATCTGTGTCTGCAAGAAGAGGTGCAGTAGCAAATTACCTAAATCCAATACACAGAACAATTACTAAGAATCCCCCCTCTTTCTCCTCCTCCAGTGCAGAAAAGCCTTCACTTTACCCATCTAAGTTATCCTACTCAAATTGGTTTAAGTTTTTGTAGGCAAACTTCTTTGGATTCAGACCTTTGCCTGCATCCCTTCTGTATCAGCTATACTACTTTATGTTCATCTTTTTACAAATTCTTAAAAATACCCTCTGTGATAATCTTTTATGCCTAGGGATTATACAGGAGACTCAAAGTACTTTAGAACATAATTAAAATTCACATTTTTGCACTACTATTAGTATTAGGACTTGATTCTCTCTTTTAATGTCACATCTTCTGAGGGATCTGCAATTCCATTCATTCCAGTAGAGGGCTGTGGCAAACAGTGTAACGGACAGGAAGCCAAGTACATTTTAGGTACTTCTTCAAAACTTTGCAAAACGAAAGCAAATGAAAACATTGAGGTCAGATGCTAGCCCCCATATAAACACAACGAATAAAAAATAAAATACCTCAGGATGCGGTGGAACAGGGGAATCTTGATGGCTGGTGGCCTTTTCGCCATCTTTTTCAATTTCTAACTCTTCTCTTACTAGTAATGGCACTTCTTTTTCATCAGAAGAATTCATGTCGCTGTTAATATCTGTTGTTTCTTCCTCACTGTTCTCAGTATCTATTTCTGATGGAGGGACACTTATCTTATTCCCTAAGTCTGGATCTGGAGCATCTTCCTTGTTGTTCTGTTCTAGTAAGCCCTTCTCACATAAAACATCCGTTACTGTTTCAGAAGAAGCTTTGTCATTTTCAGTATCATAACCTTCAGTATCAATACAAGGCTCAAGATAAGCATTCAAAACTGCTGATATGGGAACATTGTAATGTGGATAATAAAAGAGATCATGGGGTATTACAGATACTTTTGAAGAACTGGGTGGCACTTCAGCTGAAAACTCAACTTCATCAGAGCTGTTCATGTCCTCTGGATTTTTAGGTACATCTGAGAGAGAGTCATCAGATGTTTCATCCTGTGTAGATAGTTCTTGGCTTTTGAGATTAGAACCATTCAGTGAGCAATGGTTAGTTTCTATTGTCTCAAAGACAGATGATTGCTTTGTGTGTTCATTTTGTGGAAGTTTCAGTATTTCCTCATTTAGAAGATGAAGAACATACTTATGCGTATTTTCTTCTTTTGAGGTATCTTCTGGTAAAAGAACTGAAGTCTGGGGTTTGCTCTCTTCTACTTTATTTATAGATTCATCTGTAAGTATACCTGAAGTCCAGGATAATGGACTCAAAGAAGAAGTATTGGCTGAAAGGCTCTTAGTTTCATTGTCATATTCAGTAGAGGTTTCTTTAGTTAATTCTTCAGAGTAGTCTTCAAAAGAGTCAACAGAATTTTTCTGATCTGTCAGAACAGCTGGAGAAAGGTCATCGTTCTGTTTCAGTGGATCGTCAGATATGCCCCCTTCACCTGGCATGATTTTATCACTTAGAACCTCCCAAGAGGAATTGGACTCAAAACTGACAGATCCTGTAATTTTCAGTGAGGTAGGCCTCCGAGGCTCCTCTTCAGATGTTTCCTGTGAGTCACCTAACACTTGACTCAATTTCCCATTACATTTTTCAGGAACGGTTTCTGATTGGATTCTCTCAGGGGTGTCATGAATATGAACCTTTGGAGGAGCAGGATGACTCCTCTCATGATTAACAGTATACATATTTTCTTCACTTTCACTTAAAATCAAGATTTTGCTTTCCTTTTCTGAAGGTGTATCTTTGATGTGGACATACGTGGACTCAATTGGAAGCTCCTTGTCAGGATCTGTAAAGTCTTCCTGTAAGTGATGATACACCATTAAAAGACAAATCATACCTCAGATACCATTTTACTTTTCCCAAACACTAAAGAAGGAACAACCACCTAGCCCATCGCCCCATTACCTTGTGAATGGCCAATTAATGACTCACTCAATTTCAATGTAGGGAAACCAATTTGGCAAGTCAAGTGACTTGAACAAAGCTCAATGTCAAGGAGCCACTTGTACAGGAAGATTAAAATGCAGACAAGCCTACTCCTCAGTTGTTAATGGATTCATCTCCCTGATGCACCTGTGGAGACAACTGTCTTGGCTTTTGACACAATCTCAAACCCTGGGAATAAAATAAATCTAACAAGTCTACTAAATCCACTGTGAAATATATTAATATACTAGATTATTCCATTCCAACAGACTGCATCTAAAAGTAAAATAAGTAGGCTTTTTCTTTGTCCATTAAAATACCCACAAGTCTTAATGTCAACAAATCTTATGGCTCATTTAATCTAACAATAACTAGATTATTATAATAATTTTAATTCCAGTGACGTTAGTAATGTTCACCAATTTTATAAGCTACAAAATACATACAAACTGGAATCTTCAGTCAAGAAATGAGCGGAAAAGCCTTTCATGTAGGAACCATCATTTATGTGCATGTACTTTAGCACAAAAACTTGCCCAGATACTCAGGGGACACGGAGTCCCTCGGGGACCTTTTCAAACCGAAAAGACTATGTTGAACTAGGTTTGTCTGGAAATAGGAGCAGCCTCCACAACACTTTTTCAGCTTATGCAGATCTCTTCTCCAGTTGCTTGGACTTCACATTTTTCCTGGAGTTTTCTGTCTCCTATCTTTTAATTCCACTATAAGATTAACCTGTGTTTCTCCAAAAGACCTTTGTCAATCCCTGACACTGTCAGTCCCTGTTTGCTCCTCAATTCTGTATTTTTGATAATGGCTGCATTGAAGTCCTGGTCCTTTAAGCTGTGGTTTACTTCACGCTTACAATGAGCACTTTTGACTACTGCACTGACAGGATTCAGCCTCTGGTACCTTGTGTTTGATACGTGCTAAATTCAGATTGATTGTGGCCCTCAAACATCAAAAGACAGAAGTCAAAATGAAATTCAAAGTCCAATGAATCATCATAGATGAAGGGATAAATTTCAGCCTTATTTAAGAGTAGTATAGCAAAGTAGTAAAGCTCTATGTAACCAGTTCTAACCACTGAAAGTTATAACTGGATGTGTTTAAAAGCACAATTCTACCTAAGCATTTTAGCAATCACCACTGAAAGCCTATTTGACTGGATTTAATGAAAATATGAAAAATTAAATCTGAGTTTGTGGTTTATTTTAAATAGCTTAGCAAGACACCTGGAAGATAAATACAGCAATATCTGACTTTATTAAGTACATCAAAGCAAATTAAAAACATGATGTGATATAAGAGTAAACACATACCCCTTCCAGCTCTGGGAAATGTTCCAGAAACTGCGCCACGTATGTCACAATTGACTGTTCATCGGGTGATTCTACCATGATATCTATGGAGACAGATGCAAGAGGCTTGAGCACACATGGTTTTAAAATGCTCTTGAAGAGGAACAGATTGTCAGACATTTATCCTGCCTTTATGATGAGAGAAGTAACAGCTACACTTTTCTTTTTCTGACAAATAAGAAAAATACTTTCCACTGTTGATGGTACTCAAAAGAGTTCTCATCTTATTCACATTGATTTTTTCCTATTTCCAAACACATACCTAACCTGATCAGGGTCCCTTTTCATCTACCTTCATACTGTCATTTATGTTGATGTCACTAGACAGTGATCTTGTTGAGTGACAGCACAGAGGTTTATTTTTAGCAGGATGTCCCAGTCTTCTAACAGGTGACCCGTCAAAGTGCAAATAACCAATCTGTATCAATCATAAAATCAAGACCTAACACCTGTCTAGCAGAGTTCAGTAAAAAACACTGTAAGAAGCAGCTCCGTTTATATACATATATTTCTATACACATACATGTATTTATATATGTAAATATGAGCATACATATCTCTATATATGTATTGTAAAGGAAAAACTGGGAGATGTAAATACAGCTGAATAGATATCTACCCATATTCCTGGTATGGCAGACTTGCACACTTCATCCTGGAGTGACATTTAGTCTCTGCAGACTGTAGGTGTAATAAAACAGTGCTGATGCAATGAGACACCTCTCAGCACAACAGGGTGGTGATTAATGCCCGCTAGTAGCGCCGATGTCACACAGCACCTAAACATTAACCAGGACCAGCGTACCTAGCTAAACGTATGGTAAGATCTCTGCCCCCAGTAAGCTTACAGATATTACTGGAAGCATACGACTATAAGCCAGTGATCAATTCGTTTTTATTTTTCTTATCAATCAGCCCAACACACTGATCACATCAACAGCCTAATCACTGGGAGGCTTTTGGTAGGTATCACAACGCAATATTCATGAATTCATTACAGTTTCAATGTTACCCAACAAAGTTGATGTAGGAGTTTTACCTTCTGGTTCTAGGAGCCGAGGAACACCCAGCTTATTCTGTGCTATGCTGAAAGCATCCTCCAGGTTTTCTCGAGCTGATTTCTCCAGTGCTTGCTTCATGTCTACCAAAGTAGAGTCTATTGCTTTTATGACAGCTAAGAAAGCAAGGCCACTCCTCCAACTGCTGGTAAAGTCCTGAACTGCAACACCGTACCTAAACACAATTACATACAGTTCACATAGGTGGCTGTTACAAAATCCAAAGTAAAGGCATCATAATTTTCAAAGGCTCCTGGAAGTTAAATGTAAGGTTGCTGAGTTGCACTAGTCACATTTGAGATCTTTCTGGATTTCAAAACACGCAAAATAAGATCCATAAAACACATGGATTCACAAACTGGATTAGAGCGGCTAACAGCTGACATAAACCTGCTTGTAGGAAGTAGTTAGTAAAAACAAAGCCCTCAAGAACTCAGCAACCACATTTAACATTCACAAAACCGAATGTCTCTGTGATTCCTGTTTCTGTTGCTTTCCAGCATTTTAATATCATAGCTTAGGAAGACTGCCAAAACTCAAATATTTAAAAACATTAAGCACAAATGATTCACATTCCTGTGTACTAGGCCTTCTATAGGAGAAAACTGTGCTTTGCCAAATGCAAATGGGGTCAGTATATGTATAAACCACAAGTGTGTTAGATGCCCAGAGTTTTGAAGGGAAGAAAAAAACCATCAAGCTTGCAATGAAATACAGCCCCAGAACAGAAAATCCTGCACAGGTCACTGGATAACATGATTATAATGATGCTGTTACATTTTTAATAGTTCAGTTGCAAGAAAAATTTTCTCTTATTAGACATTTTCAATTTGTAATCTTTGACTGGACTGAAAAGTCTATGGCCTTTACTTCTCTGGTCCTCACTTTCCTTGTACCACCTCCCTGTTAATGACAGTATCAGCATTATTTTGGGACTACAGCTGTGCTTCCTCTGTGGTCTGCACTGGCAGCACTGAACTATGGACCTCAATGGGACAAGTCTATCTGCACAACAAGCACCCTTAGCTTCACTGGAGATAACCAAGGGGTAATATAGCCCACAGGACAAAGTGTTTAAGTTGTAAATTTGTATCTTCAACACTAGACACAAAACATTTGTGTTCACAGGCAGATTTGGATTTCTAAATCCATAAACAGACAAAAATGGCAAATATTCAGCTATCCAACTTGTGTAAGTTTGAGCCATGCCCTCTTTAAAACTCTCTGGCAGTCATTGCTTCAGATAACAATATATGTAAAATACATGCCAAGCATTTACACAAGCACAAGAAGTCTTCCACTAAAGTTTTTTAATCCGACAGTAACTCTGCCAAGGTAAAGCATTAGTATACAAAATGATTTGGTGAAATAACTGCTTTTTTATTAAAGAGGGGAGAGATGTTTTAAGCAATGGAAGTGGACCTAAATGTTAGACATTCATGAGAACTGATTTAAGATTTACCTCCTTCCCCTCTTGAATTCTAGGAACAATAGGGGCTCTATCCTTCAAGGCACTCTACGGTACACAGGGAAGCTCCCTCAGGGCTGCTGATTAATTTAAAAGGCTGTTGCTAAAGTATTTCAATATATTTATTTTTTCAGTTCACCCCTTGTTTATGCCTCCCCTTAAATTAGCAAAAGATACCAAACAGACTGCATGAAAGCCAAGGGGTAGGGGGAGGAGGCAATGATCCTGTTTTAAACAGTGCCAAGCAGATTAGTGCAAGTTAACATTTAACACTCAAATCATGAAGCCAGCAGCACACAGAGCTTCAAGGTCAGATGGCTGCTGTAGACACAAGGCCGTAGTAATATACCCCCTTCAGAGACCGTGTGCTTGCAAACTTTGAAAGCAGACGAAGCCACAGCGCACAGTGACACACACAAGGGGCAGGAGAGAGAAAAGGGATTCAGCTTCAAAAAGGCAGGCAGCAAAACACGGTTTTACGCAAGGGTTTGTTAGCTTACTTTCTGGTTTTCCTCTGAACCCAGATCAAAAGGGCTCTGATGGCTTTCCGCTGATCCTTCACTGTAACAGACATGTTTCTCTCCACACTGGGAGTGCTGGGGTGGGATGTGTCTGACTCTGGACCACTGGGCCCAGAAGACAGGCTGGAGGAGGAGGAGTTCCTGTTGAGGTTGCCTGTCAGCTCCTTAATCTGTAATAAAAGGCAAAACATGCAGTGCTCTGGTTTAACACTGGCTGCGTGGAGAACTCAGTGCTTGTTTTCATGCAATCTTTAAAGATAACAGTGCCATAACTGAATTCTAAAAGGTAACTGTAGTCGTGTCCACTGTAACTCTCACCTTGGATTGCACAGGTGAGACAGCCAGCATCATCCCAGCTGGCAACCCCAGGAAACAGAACGGGCAAGGTTCATGATGAACTGAGCAAATTCACATTAAACAAAAAACAAAGAAACGTGTCCTTGAAAGAAAAGTTAGCTTAATTGAAATTGCTCTTTTCACAGAACTTGTTTAAGTGAAATATTTTTGGTCAAGAAATGGTGACCTGCAGCAGCACTCCTGTCCTTGGTCAGCATTTGAGTCCAAATTATCCACTCTGCTGCTTTTAGGTCCCCCATGCCCTCCGCTGCAGGGGTGACAGATTCTGGTCGCACCTTCTCTGCCTGTGAGTCTGTCTGATCAAACTAGTGCTGTTCAGCTTGAGGAGCTCAGTCAGGGAGAGAAACTGCAATGCAACTTTGAGATTATTTAACCTATAGCCACTTTTTAAATGAGCCCAAGAGAATGAAGGAGCCCTGCAGTCTTACAAGGCTGCAGAACCCTCCTGCCATCACTCTCTGTTCGTTAGAATTTGTAGGTGCTGCCCAGAAGGTAATTTTCAAAATACATGTAGATTAGGGAGCAGTTTTAATCTAAGCCTGGGACTAAATCAATTTGCAGGATCAAATCAGTTTTTTCAGTTCCAGGCTCTTCAAGACCTTTCACTTGGCCATCTACATTAGTTGCGAATTTTTGCCATGTTGAGCAAGTCTCTGGAGATCAGTGATTCCACATGGAATTTCCCACAGCACTGGACCAAATCCAGAAAAGGCTATTGAAAATAAACTGTGACCTGGAACCAAACCTGAGATGTTGGTTCAGATCCAAGGAATCTGGAACAGAACCCTGAGAAGGCACAGGAGAGAAGGAAAAGTAGTAATCTGAAGCTCTAATTCTGGTCCAAGTCAAACAAGGGCTTAAATTGTCTCCTGTTTACACCAAAACAGGTCCAATGAAGTAAAATGAAAGCAGCTGCAGGTATTAAATTAGCCTACGTTAGGAGAGAAAAGCTCAGGTTTAGCATGCTTAATTATGTTCTTTAGGATTAAAAATCAATTTAAAAATCAGTATCCAGCTGGAATAGATTGATACCATAAAGATTGTTCACTTACAATTAAAGTATTCAAGTTTTATTACCTGAAAAAACAAGATTATATTCCATATTAGTCCAAGTACCAGAGAGGAATTTCCATCTGCTATTTCTGCTGCATCGATGCTAACAAGCTTTACCTGTAGAAGATCATAAAATCAGAGCTGAACTCAAAGAAGCAAGGCAAATGCAAATAATGCACTCAGACTACTGGCTATGTCCACAACAATCCCGCCACTGACTGGCCAGCCAAAAAAGCAATACTGGAATCTCGTGTTAATAATAATTTGCCCTGATCACAACCACCCTGCTCATGGAACTCTTATCTCAAACCCCCAGCACAGTCTGTAGAACCTAAGTGAGCCCAGTTCTGCATCCTCAGGACCACAAATGTGTTTCCTCCATACAAAAGTGGAACAAGATGGTGCCCTGTCCAGCAGATCCTATTCTTAAAAAATAGAGAGTCACTTCTTGTACAAAAATTAAAATCTTAATAGGATCTGCTTACTTCTGTTTTGCTACGCATCTCCTTTCTCCTCGCTTGTCTCACCTTACACAGCTTGTCACAGAGTTCTGATTAGATCAGTTAGCAAAGGATAGGGTTGCCTAATCCAAGCAAACTCTAGACTTTCCCACACGGAGGTTTCTTCCCCCTGATAACACCAGGATGTTATTCTCTTTAGACAACACAGACTTGGTTTTGGCAAAGGTCATGGAGGAGGGAGGAAGCAAGGAGGCTGTCAGTACTGCATACAGCACCCAGACTGAGTTAAAGGCCAGCATACAGCCCGTTTATCACTTAGAAATCCTGTACATGATGAATCACTTCGCAGTGCTTTACCCTCCTGCCCCAGTTCCATAGAAGCTTACTCCGACGGGTTCCACCCACTGCGGTTTAATATCTAACCCTACCCTGAAGCTCTTGGCAGCCAAGGCATTTTGCCAACACTTTCATCACCACCCTTCACTAACCGGTTTGGTTAAACTGAAAAAAGGAAAGCAAAATAACTTTATCTAGTGGTTCACACAACAGTTTTCAATCTTAGCAAGAAGACACCTCTAGCTGTCATATTTCAAGGCTCAGATTTCTTGCTAGCTCCAAGGTATTGGCATGGGAAAATCTTAAAAGACCTAGTACATTTGAATAGCAGCTTTTGCAAAATGGGGAGCATGTGGCATTTATTGCTAGGCTGCTCTCAGCGTCAGTGCTGTCCTCTCACTGCTGCTTATGTTTGTCACTCAGTTCAGCAGAGATACCCAGCTAGAATCACAAAGTGGTTAGGGTTGGAAGGGACCTCTGGAGATATCTAGTCCAACCCCTTGCTAAAGCAGGTTCACCTCAAGTAGGTTGCACAGAATCACATCCAGGCAGGTTTTGAATGTCCCCAGAGAAGGAGACTCCAGAACCGCTCTGGGCAGTGTGTTCCAGTGCCCTGGCACTCTCAAGGTAAAGAAGTTCTTCCTTGTATTCAGGTGGAACTGCCTGTGCTTCAGTTTGTGCCCGTTGCCCCTTGGCCTGTCGCTGGGCACCACTGAAAAGAGCCTGGCCCCATCCTCTTGGCACTCACCCTTGAGATATTTGTAGACATCGATAAGATCCCTCTCAGTGTTCTCCAGGCTAAGGAGGCCCAGCTCTCTCAGCCTTTCCTCACAAGGGAGATGCTTCTTTGCAGCCTTCCACTGGACCCTCTCCAGCAGTTCCCCGTCTCTCTGGAACTGGGGAGCCCAGCACTGGACTCAGCACTCCAGATGCTGCCTCACCAGGGCAGAGCAGAGCAGGAGGATCACCTCCCTCGACCTGCTGGCCACGCTCCTCCTAATGCTCCCCAGAACCCACTAGCCTTCTGGCTCATGGGCAACTTGCTGTCCAAGAAGATACTGGCTGCTTACTTTTAAGGAAACAAGAAATCCATACAAAAGTAGGTGGTTTAGCACTAGTAATTAAAAGGCTGCCTGTGTCTAAGGCTTCTCCTGCTTATCCTTGCTCATGAAGGTTCCAGGTTGTCCCCTAGTGAGGTCCTGGCAATCAGACAGGATTCAGCTGCAGCTCTGCAATGTGTTGATATCAACCGAGAGAAAAAATCTCATGTGCCAGTGGGCGTGAGCTGGATTTGGGTAGAAAGCATCAACTGGCAAACCATTTAAGAAATAGGCGAACATGTGAAATATTTTGTAGCAGTTCTACAGCAGGACATGTAGACATACACATTTAGGGCTGGATCAGCCCCTGCTGGAGGAGTTTCCAAAAGGAGACTGGAATACCTGGAAGTTACTGGACAACTTCTTGACTTTTCACATCCTCTCCTGGGGAAAAAGGCAAAGGAGGTTAAACCTCCCACATCTACGAGGACATAAAGAGATCCACTAAGACCTCACATCATGCTCATACCTGCACTGGGGTTTGCAGCGACTCCTGCACGACAGGCACTGCTGCAGGATCTCTGGAGCAAGAGCTATGCTCATTGCAGGGAAGCAGCAAAGTAACATCAGTTGCTGCTGTGTCATTCCATGCATGGCAGGGTTTTGCCCCTGTGTGCACACACCGGATCCCTCCTCACCCGTAAAGTTTACACCCTGCTGCAGTCCTTTATAGGACATAGTCCAATATTTGTTCTCTCTTGTGAAAGATCTTGGTATACCATGCATACGAGTTCTTACATGGCTGGGACTTCTCTTGACCCCATTACTTCTCAATGTTTTTCAACAGCCTCAAGACACAGGTCACATCCATAGGGCTTTGGAATAAAGCCCTAATGGGAGAAATAAAAAAAGAAGAATGAATCATTTAAAGCTAAAAGGTCTGATCTTGCGTGGTCACTTACAACTTTAGGAAGTGATGTTGCAGTAGTGCCACACTGACTATGAAGGAAGTTATATCCTTATGAGGTTTTAATTCCTGGAAGTATGCATTTATGTCATGTTCCCAGATTTAATTTTCTCTTGCCTTTGACTCATGGTAAGTTGCTGCAGCAGTTTACCAGACAAATACACGATTTGTAATATTGAAAGTATTTCTGATGAAAGTCAGTCATCTACCTTCAGTGTAACTGAAGTAATGCCACTAAGACCCAGTTCATAAAAATTACTTTTCTTTTTATTTTCTTTTAATATTAGGCTCCTAATCCTTTAATCCTGCTGAAGTTTTACATTATAAAATGAACAAATAATCCTTGTTTTAGACTCTGTAGGTGTACTTGTTGTGCATTTTTATGTGGCTTTTCAGCCTTGCTGCTAAGGTAAGGCACCGTGCCTTTAAGCGGTACATTCCTCTGGGGTACATGCAGGCATTAGACTAGTTAACAGTTACAACAATTACAATTTGCAACATGCATCAAGAGAAAATATTAAGACCAGCCTTTGGAAATACTCACGTTACTGTCCTCCAAGAACTTAAGTGCTTTAGCTATGTTGTTCAAACGAAAAATTCGATGGGTTGAAGATTTGTATTCATGCATCTAGAAGAAATAAGCGCCACACTGTTTTTTAAAATGGTGGAATTATTCACTGCATCATATGAAGCTTAAAAAACTACAAACAGAGGCAAAATAAGCTAAGGAAAACTATCTAGGTAAAATTATTGCCATCTCTTCTGATCAGAAAAGTGCTTCAACTACGTGATCTGCCCTTAGTGTAGCAAAACAGGGTTAGCAACCAGCTTTTCTGCTCTCCAGATGTTATCACCCTTTAGACCTGCCACGTTGATTATTTATGCAATCACTCCCCAGCCATGTTCAGTCACAGGATCAAATTTACCTGAAAATTCATAATAATAGATTTTTTTTTCTCTTGAATTAAATTAAATGATCCTAATTAGGAAGCATGAGCAGTTTTCATAGCAGGCACATAGTCAGGTGGGAGGCAGAAACCTTCACTGGCAGAAATGAAACAGATTTGTTGTGTGCCTGTCTGCCTGCAATTCCTCTTTGGCACACTGTTTTTTCCAGATGCATGCAGGAACATTTACCTGCCAGTGCAACAAGTTTGGCCAGCTGACCTTACCTCCTTCCTTGCCCTCCTCCCTGACCTCCCGGGGTATAACCTCGGGTCTGCCATGATGTTTCTGCCCCTTCAACTCCTTTCCAGCCTGGCGCTCTGCATTCTGTATGAACGCACACAGAGACACTGCTGCTTCTGCTACAGCTCCTCAAAACTGCAAGAATATTAAAAAACGGTAGTTCTGACCATGTGACCACAGCGGCCATACATGCTGCAGTACGCAGATGGTTCAGTCACTACAGAGTCACTGCAAGTGCATCTGCAGCAGTAAGACAGCTGCAGAGCAGGTCTCTCTTATCCAAGTATGATACCCACAGAGAAGAGGGTACTTGCTGACAAGAATGATGTAGAAAGAAAACATGAAAATCAACTGCAATTGGTCATTTATATTTGCACTGGGTGTTTCCATTTCTGGTATGTGGAACTTTATACAGCTCCTACCAAGAAAGGAGGAGAGAAAAAAATTCTGATAAGGGAAGCTTTGCCCTTCTAATACAGATCACATCAGTAAGACTAATGAAACCCGAGCCAGGATACCAGAACTAAACTCACAACTACACTGGGTATCAGCAGACCTATGAAGCGTCATAATGATCTTAGACAAAATAGAAACAGAATTTATAGATTAAAAAAAGTAATACAGCAAATATGTCTTTTCTTAATAATGTGACTGGGGTGATCTCCAAATGGAATATGTGAGCATTAATGTATTAAAGCCTTAAAAACCCTGAGGGGTAGGAATGTTTACACTGATCACAGACCATTTACACCTCATTGTTTTACATTTCCTTGAAACCTAAGTTACAACTCAGGACAGCAACCTGTAACATAAGGAAATCTGAACAAAGTTGCTGAAATAACTACTATAACCAAGACATGGGACCAAATTCACCTTTATTCCTTGGATGTCTATACACTGTTGCTTGTAACACACAGAGCTCCATACCTACAGAGGTTTCTCCCTCTTGCACACATACCAGCTTTTGTCCTGACAGGACTTCCAGCAGCGCCATCAAGATTTTGCCATCTTGTATATCAATAAACAAGTCTTTCACTTTCAGAGGAGGCTTGCGCTGTGAAGAAAAGAAACCAGGTAGCTTTTAAAGCAGTACTGCTTGGTAAGTCATCATTATTTCAGAGCGTAAGAAGGAGAATTTTACAAGACAGAGGCACTAGAAGTACACCTTAGCCTGCAGGAAGAAAGGGCTGACTATTATTCACATCAGTGGCAATTCTGTCCTAGGAACGTCAGAGCTAAAACTCAGATATAGTATTCTTGTAACTGAGATCAGACACGGACTTATTCCAGATTTCCTGTAACAGAATCTCACCCTAAATACTCTGCTTTAGGAAGCGACCACCCAAGGGTTGGATGCTGATCCCTTAGACTAAGTCAAGTCCAGCAGAAACAAATACCTCTTTATGCTGAAATAAATCCATGATCTAGCTGGCCACAATGACGTGTCTCCTCTGTGAGGTTTCTGGTGGTGCCATTCTGTTTCCCAGTATTTTCTAAGTACTTTAAATAGCAACTTCTTGTATTGTGTCTCTCTCGTCTCAGCAAATCTCCAAAAGGAACCATCTCCTCACTTCACCAAGGTGTCTGATGATGTGTGCACTGTGAGGCACACAGCCAAGTAAGCTCAGCCCTTAGGGGTAGTCTCAGCTGCAGCGATTATACTCTGTTCAGGTGTTACTCACGTGTCCCTGAAGAGCCCAATCTTTTTATCTTTGGCTGGGCAATGCACTACTGTTTGATTAAGCACTGCTTCTGGCAAACTGGGACCACACATTTTCATTACTAGCCTTTAATCTAAAAAAGAGTAAAAAACAATGCTTCATACTGAAAAAAAAGCTAAGTATTATTCATTTCAAAATGAAATAATCTATATGAAAGCCTCAAACCCAAACCTTTTTTATTCTTTCAGTACTTAAGACAAGAACAACCTGAACTCAGAAGCTGCAGACTACTCCTGATTATCCCATGACCAGCAGAACCTCTCAAAAGATGACCCAGATAGGATGGTCTGCTCAAAAAGGGGACACTGCACACCTTAAGTTTCCTGAATAAGTACGAGAAGGCAACTTCACTGCTGCCTTTAAAAGAAAGAAGCCACTCTGCAAGAAGTGCTTCTTTGAGGATAAAGACAGAAGCCACCTTACTCCATGAGTGTCCTTGGGGAATCACCTGTAATTAGAGTGCTCTAGCAAAGCTCTCGTTATTTACATAGGTATGTTTATTATGCCACTTCCAGGAAAAACATTAATATAGCATCAAACTTTTGCCCTTTCTTCAGAAAAGCATTTTTCTTTGTTGAATCAGAGAGGAAAATAATTTGTATGCACTCCAGAGAAAACAGTTCACCTGCCCACAAAGTTTCTAAGACTTCATATGCTTGGCACAGCAGAATTAACAGCACCCTACAGGCTTTTTTATGATCTAATACCTTCTGTAAATCAAAGACCTCCTCCACAGTCACATACTTGATAACCCTTTTTGACAACTTCCAAAATCACAGTTAGTTGAAAGCCCTAGAGCCTGATTCATGAAGGCATCACGTAACAACGCCTTCCTTCTGAAAGACCTTTGGGAGCAATTGCTAGTCAAAACATTTTCAACCAGCCTTATTCTGATTTTCCAGTGAGATTTAAGAGGATACCTTTGTTCCTTCAGCAAGACTCACTGCAGAGTGGTGGACTTCAGCAACATATTTATATGATGCTTTTCTTCTAAAACCCTTTACTTTACTACATCTAAAATGCAATCACTTCCCAACAACTACAGGAGCTAAACTGAGAGTCAGCTTGTAGCCCAAACTTTGTCCCAGCCTGTACTTTATGAAATTTAGCCACAGATACTAAAAGCACTGTGAAGTTCAAACTCCAGCCCAAGCTGGGACTTCATCTAGATCAGGAAGCTGGTCTCATTCCTTGATCCTCCACTAAACATTGCTGCTGTCTCAGTAATAGTAAGATTTTTTTTCCTCTTTTTTCATCCTCAACAGCAGGAAAGTTGTCCTCTGGATGGCAGGCTACTCAGGATAGTTAGTACTTACCTACTATCAATAAGAACGGTAAATTAAGTTCAATAGCCATATTATGGTGTGATTAAGAAACAATTACATCTTAAAGTCCAAAAATAATTACATCTTAAAGTCCAAAAACAATTACATCTTAAAGTCCAAAAATCATTTTTCTAACGTAAGTGGGTATGTAAAGAGCCCATCACACAGCTCCTACAAAACATGACTAACAAGGAATGTTTCCTGTCTGCAGATGTGGGAAGAAGCCAGGTTCTGAAGAACATGTCTTTGGCCATGGTGCCTCAGATGTTTGACCTTCCAGGCCAAGGAAGAACACAGTCATCATCACCTCAGAGCAGCCTCAACCACATTTGATTTTATTTGGGTACATTCTATGGGGAAATTATAACAGTCGGCAGCATTAAAGACTTCAATGCACCTGAGATGAACTAAAGCCAGCCAAGCATTCATTGCACCTGAAAAGCAATTTTCATTTACCCAGAAACATGCTTTCAGCTTCCCCTCATTCCCCTCCAAACATCCCCATATGCACAGAAGTCAACTTTGTTTCCAAATTTTAACTACTTTCAAAAGAATTAACTGCAATATGTCTATGGTTGTGTCCTTGTATCCCAATATCAAGATTGTTTGTCAGCCTTACCTTTGCCAAATGTAGATTTATCCATCTGGTAAAGGTCCTCTTCTGTACATTTTCCCGTTCCACTGGAAATATCAGAAACAAAAAACAGTACTTAAGTTTCCAGAAGAGGGAAAGCTGGTAGGAAATTTCAAAAACTGATGCCAAAACCCTCAGAATTCATGACAGCCCTGTGAGTAAAACAAATATATTCGAAATCGGGAGATATAAGGTTGAGCTATGATATTTTATTCTATTTCTTTGCCCAGACATGATCTATATACTTGTAGATGCATTCTAAAGGATGTCAGAAGAAATCTCTCTTAGTTTTGCAATCTTCCATGTAGCTTTTGAGAGGTGAACATCCATGTGTTGTGCACAGCTCTCCAGTGATGTCAGCCTCTGAGCAGGCAGCTTGACCCTTCTATGTCAATTTATAGGATTATTACTCTGACACCCTCATGCAAATGGGGCCGGTGTGGATTCCAATGTACTTACTTGCATGCACAAGGAAACAAGATCACATTAGCCAACACAACAATTTTGTCTTCATTCTTATGAATGGAAAAGCCTCATCAAATCTCATATTCCCAAGCTCCTAAGCAGTGCATTTAAAATCAAAATTCCAAGTCCCTAAATTGAAAAGTCATTTTATTTATATTGCAGTAAGATGAGGAGTGCTTGTTCCTTGCCAGAAGTGCTGTATGCTAGGTGCTGTACAAACAGCTCTTGGGCCAGCTGACGAGTTTTTAATCACATCTGCCATTTCCTGAATCCATTTCCATAGTGAACTACAGCAAAAGCGTAAGGGGAATCATATTACTGACCAACTCTCATTTACCTTCTAATATAAAGAAGTAAACCATATATTTAATATAAATGAAGTAGACTGACAAAGTAACATTTCATTTTAGAGACAATTATTCTCGAGTGGTTCTCAAATTTCACTTGAATTAAGGAAATCTGGCAATTTATGAACAAAACCTATTAAATCTAGTTATATGCTGTATTTCAATTTACTCATAGAGCATATCAAATACATTTTAAAACCATTTTGTGTTTCTTCAGCCCTACAAAAATAGCTAACCGATCTACTGGGAAATCACATTCTGTAAAAGTCAGGTTTGTTTTTATTGGTCAGACTAATTATAGATTAAGTAGTAGCTTCCGTAAATCAAACTAATATTCTTCTTTTTGATCATTTTAACTGAAGGGTCAGCAGTCTCTAATCATATGTATAATTGTTTTCTGTATTTTGATGCATTGGAACAGAGCTTTCAGCATGAATTACATCTGTCACCAATGGCTGTTCAGGCCTTTTAAGTCCTCTTGTTCCTGTAAAACCTGATTTTATGTAAGATTGGTTAAAAAAATTCATTACCCCTCAAGTGCTTTAGAAAACATGGAAAATGCCAAACTAATTATTGCTGTTGGCTTTTCCTTTAAAATATCTTAGAAGAATGTGCACAGATTTGAAACAGCTCTCTACAAATGACACTGTAAATTATATTACAGATCCAGAATATCCGTAAAAAACCCACAGCATTTACCACCTACAAATCTTGAAGTACGATAAACTAAGAGACGTCACATATTTCCTGGGCTTCCCCTCCTTCAGCACCTCGGCCCCACAACTGGCTTTCCATGCACTCACACATCCACGGGCGAGCAGCAGAAGTGCTATGTGTCACCTAGGGTGTAGCTTCCACAATCAATCTGTTAAAATTAACTTTGAGGGTGGGTGGAGGTTAATGTTCAGCCAGATCTGTTTCCCGATATACTTCTTTTCATTCAAACACATGTATTGGTGCAAAGGGGAAGGCAGAATGGGTGCAGGAGCTAGCAGCAGGCAACGGGGCCACCTCTTTCTTAAGCTTCTCTGAAATGCTCAGGAATGCTCGGATGGGCACTGCCAGGTTTTGGAGAGGACAGGAGACCTTATCAAATGGGCTGGGTATACAGACTTCTAATGTCTAACAAAATCAGAAAGGAATCACAGGAAGGTACACAGAAGCAAAATAAATATTTTCTGATTTCACCAGAGGCTTGGTTTCCTCGTTTTGGGTCCTATTTTTCATCAGTCACTTTGGCAACCTTCATTTTCAGGGTAAATAGGGATGCAAAAGAGAGCTGTGTTTATTTACAGATCATCCATAAAGCTAAGCACACATTGGCTCCTAATTTTGCTGCAGAAATTCTGCCATCGACGCAAATTAGAGGTGCACATATGCCTCAAAGGATGGGAGAGCCAAGCTGGTATTACCGCTTCAGGAAGCTCACATATGAAAAAAAAAAAAAAAAAAAAAAAAAAAAGGGAAAAAAAAAAAAAGGAAAAAAAGCAAAAGCACATTCAGGAAAGCATTTGCATATATACACAGGTTTCTGACACAAAACCAGTGGACATTTCTACATCAAATAGCCTCTTTCCGGTAAGAACGATAACCCCAGAATGGACACTATCTGATCCTGTAATAGTCTAAAGCAACAGTAACTGGACAGGGAACAGGAAGGGGGAGGAAATGTGTTTATAAAATCCCTAAGGCAGACAAACTCCTAATGCAGTCCATATGCTCAATGGTAGAGTTAATGGGAAAAGTTCAGCACAGGTATTTACCGATGTGTGCCTTGAACTGTTACTCTCCTCCAGCTTTGTGGACCTCCCAGTTTCCGTACAGCCCCTCTTCTCCACCACCTTTTCATTTGAGACGATTGTAGAGACTCTATAAACTTTATACAGTTTCTATAAATTAAATGGAATCTTTTTTTCTCCTTCGCACCTACTATTGTATAAAAGTGAAGAAAATCATTCAAGTCTAAAGTTCCTAGGCTTATGTATATAGTTTACTGAAACTGCACTGTGTTTACTGGGCAGCTAGAGAGCAATAACACCATTATAAAATAATAATTACACAGACCATATGGCTGGCCTGCACACAAATCTTATGCTGGAAAAGAAGGATGCCTGCTGTGAGGGTTTGATTCAAAGATCTAATGCTGGAACATAGTAAAAAGTTAGGAATTGCCATTTTGGTTCAGCTCAGATCCTGACATAAGAGAAAAGTCATAAAGAGAAATTTTGACCACGACACAGAAACTGAGTCTTCCCTATTCTTCCAATAAGCTCAACCGCAACGTGGTTTTCCACAGTAGGGTCTAAGATGTTGCAGAGACACAGTATTTATATTAAAGTACACAGGTAAGGCGCTGACTGGCACTAGCTGCAATAATTTAGAGGGGAAGAAACCCCTAGAGAAGGAAAAGGTTTACTGCTAGGATGATGAGCCTACTGCATAACCCACACAGTTCTCTACCCCACAACTGTGTTCTGGAGGACAGCAGAATTTGGCAGAGTTTGGTTCTGCCACCGTATCTGCACCCTAGTTTGCAAATAAATATTCACAAAGATAGATACTCGGGTCTGTCACATCTTACGGCAACAGCAACTAATTTGTCACCGAATAAAACTAACTAGTTCAAAAAGCACTTGGGCAGATTCAGGGTCAAGCTGTTAATGGACAAGAGAGTTCGGCTGCTCTCCTTTGTGGCACTGTTTCCTTCCCTACCAGCCTAAAAATTCCTCAGGCATTTCCTGCTAATGCCGTTTCTTCCTCCTTCAGACCTCCTCAAAGGTCACTGCTGTTGCAATACCTGCAAGAAGCCAATCCCCTAACAACCTCTACATTCAACAGCAAATTTGAGATAGCAAATATTGATTTCCTTTTAAATACTATTTATTCTGTTGTTGTAGAACGAGTTACGAATAATTCTCTGAGGCACACCACCATGGGGCTGGGCACATGAAGGACCTATGAAATGTGGAAGCTGATTTGAGTGGAACAATTGTCGGTGCGTAATTACATGGCTTCAGAAAACTGCTTGATTTGCATGTATGGATATTACTCCAAAGCAAAGCAGAAGGTCACTTAAATTTATTTCCAAAGCTATTAGCATTTCATCCAGGATATCATCATCAGATGATGTTAAAACCTTCACAACAGGCCAAGCTGGCTTTTAAATCCACTTGCAACTTACCTTCAAGACATGTTGCTAACCACTAGTTTTATAACACACACAAAAGCCAGCTTCCTTGTTTCTGCTGCAAGTTATAACCTCTATAGATACAAAACATACCTGTTATTAACATTAAGCAACTTTTCAAGACAGAAGTGGTGGTGTTGGCCACCAAACTGTGACAGAGGATGCTTTGACTGCCCTTGGCTTCAGAGGCAATAACTTGCGAGGAGAATCGTCCTATATCCACTTCATCAGTAACCAGTGGCCAGCCCAGAACCAGCTCATAATGTGTATGGCTCTGGAGGTATCTGAGCATCTACCAAAGTCTTGCATCAGGAGAAAACGGCACTTCTGATTACACAACAAAAATATATGAGCAAATGTATGATATTTAAATACTACAGCCTAACGCCAAGATGAAGCATGGTTCATACACCCTAAGTCCTGGGAAATGCAAATCCCTCTCCTTCTGCCTTCTTCACCCCAGAACCTGGCCAAGCAACAGTCTGTAATGAACACACATCAAACAATCTACTTTTGAATTACCCCAACTCCAGGCCATTAAGTAAAACAAGAAGTGGATTTTAGCCTGGGCTTCATGATGTTCCTACACTGTGACTCTGCCTAGGTATTTCCGATTACTAGTCATTATACCATCAAGTCCAGATACTGTTTTCTCTGCAAACTTAATGTTCATGAAGGAAGCCAGACTCACACCTTTGAACTAAAATTGCTCATGTGCTGCCTGCAACGTTCCAAGTTTGTGCTACTGTGTCTCAAACACTGAAAAGTGTGTTTCCAGACGTGAAAGCCCATGTTGTTTTTACAGATCATGACCAGGCTGCCAGCAATACCATTAGCTAAAGAGAACTTCTTAGGTTTTTGGTTTAATTACGTTCATTAGACCCAGACCGATAGCACTGACTAGCCAGGGTGGATTTTGGTGTCAAACCAGCAAAAAAAGGGTGACGTCTGACTAAGATCTGCTTCTGTATACAGCGCAGCTGGGACACATGAATCCTAGCATGCTGTTCTACCTTTTTTTGCTGTTCTACCTTTTTTTGCCTATATCGATGCAAGTAATTGCATATCCCTCACAGGCAAATAAAGGCCATGTGACTGGTTATCATATGCAGTCAGCCATTAGATACAGAATGTCGATGTTAGGTATGGGGTACCAACCAACAGCTGTAAGGAAACACAGACCCTTGTCCAGGAGAACTTTTACTGTTCAAACAGAACAGGTGGGACAAAGTCCAGATGCACAGACAAAAGACAGGGCACATGCAAGCAACACATCCAACACGGGAAGGGTGATTAGAGGTGAGCTGTAACAAAAAAAAAAAGGGGGGGGGGGGTGAGAAGGGGAGACTGGGTGGGGGGTAGCAACTGACAGCAAAGCAAATGGAGACTTTAAGATGAAATATGTAAAGTAGGGCAGGGCTAAGTGCATGTAAATATTCTACTTTTGCTTCACTGCAACACAGAGTTACATTAAACACATTGAACTATGAACCCTCAGAGACTTCATCTGTATTATATACTTTCACAAGAGGCTGAAAAAATAGCTCACAATATAAGACAACGTGTAGGAAAACACGTTCCTCTCCAGTCTATACGGTGCAGTCCAGCTACATTGCTCAGTGAGCACTCCATATTTGTAGGGGTGTGAATTTTAATGGAATAATCAAAGTATAAGCAACAATTTTATCCAAACTGCCCACAAAATTCATTTTATAAGCTTCTGAATTCCAGGGAATTATATATTTTCCTTATGCTTAAGAAACCCCCAAACAGCTTAGAAGAATTTTCTTTTTGATCTATACAGGGGTTGAAGGCTTTGTTGTGTACCATATGCCAATTTGATGTAATTTGGAGCACATGAAATACTAAATCTTAAAAACTCTGGTTTTCTAAAGGAAACATTAACTACACTATATAATGTGAGAATGCTCTCAAGTTACCTCCTATGAAACAGGGCCTCTAAGCCTTCCAGATGAAGTTGTTAAGTTAATTGTTTGTTGAAACTAACCCATTTATTAGGGTCCTTATTAAATTTCTATGGCAGGTGTTGAAAGCTTGAGGCTTTTTCATTCCATCAAAGTTGCAGAGTCTGAGTCTTAGTGGTTTAAAATTCTTTAAAACTCAGGTTGGTGCTGCAGAACACAAACATCGCACCATCACAGGCATTACATTTTCATTAGCTGCAGCTAAACAGGTTTCTTTTGGAGTTCAGTGTCTGGTTATACCAAAATATTTACTGCTGCAATTGATATATTAGGATTACATACACCAGACAAATATTGCAGGATGAATATGAGATTTCTAAAAAACTCTTAGTGCTTCAATCCTCACAATGTCTGAGACAGATGTTCCTCTTACCAAAGTATTAGAAAGATGCATTTACTTGTAAATTCTACCGGGCTCTGGAAGAGAAATCCTACATAAAATATTACTACTAGAGCTGATCAAAATAGCTTGCAATGAGAGGGATTTATTTCCCTCCCCTTGAAAACTAATTTGGTCGTGGCAGATGGTAGAGATTCCCCTCCCTGTACCCTTCAATCACAAAGCAAACATCTTTGTTCTCATAACTTTTTATACGCATGGAAAATGTTATTGAACAGATTAACAAAATTTCTCATTTACATACCAGGAATGTTCTTATGAAACAAAAATTGACAATTTAAAAAAAAGAGGAATACAATTCTGTTCTGAACACTTTGAATGAAACAAACCAGTGTTTACTGGGAAGGTTACTGGACCCAACAAAGTAGTAATTCGGTTAAATTCAGTGGGTTTGGAACTGATCTAACAAGTGATTTAAGTGTTGATCCAGCAAGGGGGTTTCAGACTCTGCACACCTTTTGTGGTATGTTACATCTGTACAAGGAGCGAAATACCTCCTTCTGTACGTGAAAATTAACAGGATTTACTATTACCAGCAATGGCATTAGGAGCGATGCATATTTACAACATCTTGGTTTGAGAGTTGCTCCTAGCCCAGGGTTTGCTGTGTTACAGTGCCATTTGCTGCACTAGTACTAGTTTCTACAAACAGTTCACCTCCTCAGTCTGCTGATGTTTCTTGGGAGTATTTAGGTCCCCAGGTCTGCAGTGGACAAAATGCACAACCCTTGCCATTTCTGGAGTGTTGAACTCTGCTTCAAAGGGCAATGCTTAACTTCAGTTTCAACCTCTTGCACCTTTTCTACCTACTTGAGTATATCAGGTCTGATTCTCTTCACTTGCCCAAAAATAAAATCAGGAGTGCCCTTCTGAAATGAACAAAATTATAGTCACTGCATTCAGCAAGGTACCAGTTCACCCTCTCTTCTTGTTACTTAGAGGAATGGGAATGGCTCCTGAATCAAGTTCAAATCAACATGGTTTTACCAGCACTAGCACAGCCCTTTCCCTCCCACACAGAAAAGAATGCCTTGTACCTATACCAGTATCCATGTGTCACTCCTAACTGAAGATCTCTGTGCTCATCCTTTAGCACCTAAGAAGAAAACAACATCTTCCAGAGGCCACCCTACTTCAACCAAGTACAGGCTAGTCACAAAGTCCAGTCTTTTTCATCTCCACTGCTCTGCATTTATCCTTGTTTGCTGTGGCAAACCTAGAAAGCCTAGACTGTGAAAAATTCCTTTTGTTTATGTTTTTTTCCTTCCAGAAAGGAAAAAAAATCCATTTAGCTGGTTAATTTTGTTGAGACATCCAACGCTGAAATGCAGTAATATATTCTGTTTTACATCAGTTCTGACAAACGTGCTAAAGTCTGAATAATTTGAGATGAGAAAAAAAGCCCAACAAAACCCACACTATGTGTCAGGGTTATTTCTTGACATTCAGGGTCAGATGAGAACTAGCATGGGCCTAGAGTCCCACTGTTCCCTATGTCCATCAGTTAATGTTAATAGGTTGGTGGTTAACTGTACTTCAATGCATTTGAAACCACTGTAACTGAATTTGCGAGTAGAAGGAATAAAATGCAGGCACAGGAGATCTGCAACACATCCACTTCCAACAGAAGTCCTGGGCAGCTTCCTGAGCTCCTTTACAGGAGTCAGCCTTTAATACAAAATTTGAACTCTCACAATTAGTAACCAGGACCTTCAAAGAACGACAGGGTGGTACAGAAGGGCTGAGGAGACAACTGCTGGAGACGTATAATCTTCCTTGGAATTTGCCTTTACCTGTGGGAAACTTGTACTTAGTAGTTTCCTTTCCACAATCGGGTAAGGAAAAGCAACCACAAATGTGGTGTGACACAGAACTACCTTGCAGAAGCCATGAAATCACAAAGAATTGCTTATTGGGGTGCCTATGGCTTCTGGATTTCTCCTTCCTGCTTCCCCCATTGTCCCCAAACAACTCGGGGACATTACCGAGCCAGTACATTACCCAAACCAAGAAATGCTTATGAAGCCTTCTGGACAGGACACTGCAGCGCTAGGAGAGGTTCAGAAGTAAAATGTGATTACACATGTGCAGTACTGCAAAAACAGTATTGAAAGCCAGAAAGGGTAACCCACTGCACGGACCACCAAAACCTACTGCAACGTTCAAGAAAGGCAGCAGCCTCAGCAGATGGGTGTCCCCAGTGAAAAAGACACAGAATCACACTGCATTCTGCCTTTCTCCCACTTATCCATCCCTTTAATATCTCCTATCAAAGCCATTAAGCGGCACAGAAGAAACAAAATGAGGACCATGGTAGTCAGATGAATATTAGAAACATGCAGAAATACATGCAACTCCAATAGCAAAAGACTGAAGAGATTTGCAGAGATTAATATTAACTAGCACAAAATCCTGTGGCTTTGAAGGAATAAGCAGATGCTTTGTCCATTGTAGGCCAGACACGTGATCTGAAGCAGAAGGTACAAGACCATTCTTTGAGGGATGGAGAGGAAAACAAAACCAAAAACACAACACAAGAGACGGCAGCTATGCTGTAAGGTGCTGTGTCGCAGAGCAAGGCAACTGACATTTAAAAATGGATGAAGGCAAAGTGTAAGCTGCCAAAGTTAGATTAAAATGGCTAAAAAGCTGAACTACTGTAGAGGTCCTTTTTGAGATGCATTATAAAATGCAAGAGCCTAGCAGCGACCAGTGGATACTTCTGAGGAGTTGCCATTTGTCTTAAATGACCTTCTGGGAAGTATGTTTCAAGAGTTACACCTGCTTATCCAAGAAAAGTGTGTAGCTGCCACAGAAGTTACAGCCACATCAAGAACAGCAAAATTCTGAGTGTCCAGCTAAGTCAATCATGTAGCCTCCCCCACGAGACCCTGACCCTAACTCTGTCCCCCTCTAACCCTAACACAGGCTTTGTGGGCAGCATAGCAGAAAGCCTGGTCCCCTCTGCACATTGGTGAGCATCGCTTTAGGTAGCACACAGAACCATGAGTTGGAAGTCCTGGGCGTTACTCTGCGTGATGCTATCCAGCTGCCAAATGTTAGCAGAGAAACTATTTTCCTGAAGTCAGTAGCAGTCTTTCTTTTGCTCCAGCAGGCTTTCAGACCAGGCTATAATGTGTGAAGATCGTTTGGAAATAGCATTGGCACAGCTTCCCAATTAATCAAAACTAGAAGGTGTCAGACAAAATCTTGGACTGGGCTTGGAATGAGGTGTGCTATAACACTCAGGATCCCAGTTCTTCCCAAGAGTCTCCCAGAATGTGGCAGTGACTGACTGAAGCTCTTCACAGAGCTCCACATTTTCAGCTGTATGCCGGAAGGCAGGTTTCAGCAAACCTGTCAGGATGAAAACCCAAGGAAAAGAAATGTGTATACAGGTTTTCTTGTTTTGAGGCTCCAACACTAAAATAGTACCATTTTACAGCATTAAACTAATGCCGTCAAAAGACCAGAGCACAATGAGCTGTAGACACTGCGTACATCTTCAACATGACACTATCATGCCTCCTGACTCTGTCACTGAATAGTTCACCTGTAGCCTCCAGGACAACAACCACCTTTCTACTTATTTTTTGCAATTCTTTTCTGAAATTCAAATATGAACATGGCAGGAATCATGAAAATTCACCCTTTCTCTTTCATGGCCCACACAGAACATCCACCCGGAAGAAAAAGCAAACATAAAAGAATTTGGACTTAAGTGCCAAGCAAATATTTGTGTTACTTATGGGCATTTCCAGAAACAAAATTTACCAGAGAGGCATTCCTCATGTACAGTATTACTCATAGCAAGACAATCTTCTTTCAAGCAAACAAACTGTTATGACATAGCTAGGTGTTACAGCACCTTCAACCTGATGAGCTTTGTGATCCTCCTTACCAGACTTCACACGTCTGGGGACAAGACGTAGCATTGTGTTGTGTTGCAAAGGAGAAAAGGGGACCACCAAGAGCTTCAGGGACTAATTACCATGCAAGCAACAAGCTCTTCCTTTAATATACTCAATGGTTCTCATATGGTATCACATCTTTCCAAAAGGCAAGTTTAAAAAAAAAATAAGGTCATGGAAAGAACACGTATTTTGTTGCTTTGAACTGTGCTCAACATGCATAACGATCCCTCCTGAGATGGATTTAAGAGATATGCTTCAAAATGGAACATAAGCCATTCTATTTGCTGTGTTAGCTTGTACTCAGAACAGTAATCAGACATTCCAGAGAAAGGTGGACCTTCAAATGTATGTCACAGTCCACAGCACAAGAGGAATAAAGGCACTTTGGAAAGAGAAGGAGTTTTTGTCAGAGGGTCTGGCTTCTACAGACCACCCTTTGAATCAGTCCTCTACTTATATTTTTATTTCGATGCCTATTGAAGTTGTTTTTTCCAAGCTTCCTGGTACTCTTGGCCACTCCTGAAGACTATTAGAGAGATGAAGACAAGGAACCGTTCAGTCACTGCAGCCTGCTTGGTGGGACTTCCAAGCTGCACCATGCAGAAGCGTAGTTCTACATACCCTTTAACCCAGTACAGATCTGCACTGCCACTAAGAGGCTTAGTAAACACTTCAGCCACGGACAGCACAAGGGAGTCAAACAGCGTTTTGGTAGCAGAGCTGTCCTGCTGTGTACATCAGCCCCTGGCCTGAGAGCACTTATATATTTAATAACACTACCCTATTAGCTCACTCTTCCATCCCCCAAAAGCTTTTGAACTGCCTTGCATCTCTCACCCCAAGCCTGAATGACAGAATTCTGGTTAATGTGTGCTCCTTGCATTTTTTTATCCATTTGCCACATCAAATCATGAATGTCAATAATGGGATAATGAATAATGGGAATAATGCAGAGCATGAGGACTGACAGCATTCCTACTGCTGTAGGAGTCAGAACAACTCTGATCAGTCAGCTCCTGTTCTGTCTCTTTTTCTCACTCTGACAGGCACAACGGCCAATTCCAGCACAGAGGACAGCTGGTATGTGCTGGCTATGGCTAATAGGTGATGCATCCACCTTCTTCAGGCCTGCAGGTACCTACAGAGCTGGAATGTGCATGCTCTCCAACAGAAAGATCACTATTCGGCCTCCATTTTTCTTCATCTGTAGGATGTGAGATGGATGGATAAGCAACTGAAGAGGACAGTGAGGACACTGCTGCTTTTGGGACTACACACTCCAGTTCCTTACAGCAACTCAACTGGACAATCTAGTAAAACAGGAAAAGACACCTAAAGCACGAGGAAGGCTGTGTTGCATGCAGCCTCTGACATCAGCAACACTTTATCAGCAACACTGAGATCAGCTGAGCTAATACAAGCATGGACATTTGAATTCTTGGTGAGAGAGGATGATCAGATTCTTTTCACTAAGGTTGTGTCTATGGCTTAGACTTAGAGACTTCAAAGCTGGTTTAGTACTATTTGTATAAGTCTTGTATAAGATTCTTACAAAACCCCCATGTATCTTGCAGAGCTGTATTAGAGCCATATCAGAGCCATTCAGTCTTTGCATGGTGTTTTAAGCAGAGAAGCTTTTGCAGATGGTCAAGGTCCTGTGCAGCAGTTGGTGCGTTGCCTTGCTCACACCATTCAGCAACTGCTTAGCTTGGAGAGTCTGGTTTTAAGGTGAGAAGCTTAACTCTTGTGAACAGGAGCTATTCTTTACAGCTGTATGAAATGGCCTGAGGCAAATCAATTATTTCAGGAATATGAGACCTAACTCGGGAGTTTCAAGAGCCTGAGTCAATATATCACCAATATCTGTCATTTTGGGGTCATGGAAAGACATTATTACATCTTCCAAGGACTGTGGCAGGCCTGGAAGTGTGCATGGCAATGAGCTTCATCAAAGCACTCACAGCACACAGGGTACACGCAAAGTCAGACCAGAGAATTGCATAGTCATGACTAAAACAACATGATCATACAGCCAGTTCCCCTCAAGATTAGAAACACAATGAAATCTTCATAGAGAAAAAAAAAAATAATCAGGAACACAACTACCTGATTGCAGCCTCTTGCATGGCAACAGGGGAACAGTAAGCCTTTAAGCAAAAGATGCTACTTTGAAACAGAGGTATCATTAAGAAAAATAAAAGGATTCCCAATGCCAGACAGCATTTAGACTCTGCTACAAGGTATTGCATGGAAGGTCACGGGTACCAGAGTATGACCTCTGTTAAAAATTAATATGTAGAAGACGGTGAGGAGAGGCCTAAAGTCTTAAATGTCTGAAGGAAACCCTTTCAAACCTTAGGCAAATTTCCATGCTCTGTGTGCTTGTCAACTTTAACAGTAGAATCACTCATAGTATTGAAAGGATCTTGAAATTAAACACACACACACTGACTGTAAAGACAGGCAAATACTCTTGGTGATAACTACACAGTCAGGCCCTAATGTTTATAGAATAAGCAATTCATAAAATTATTTCTGTGATGCATCTATCTAACAATATCATAACTGCTGATCAGTAACATCATTTACCCAGCCAAGAAAGGAATGCCAATGGGACAACAGTGTGTCACTCTCGTGCTAGTTTTGTTTGCACTTGTATAAAGTTCAACCTCAGTGCAGTGAAGCTGTAAAGACAGCAACACGTTTTACTTACTAACTCTATGATACTGGAAGTAACCAAGGAGAAAAAGTACAATTGAACTTCATCAGCAGACCATTCTTCCCTTGCTCACCAACATGACATTCATAAGCAAGTCACTGGAAAATTCAGGATGGGGATTTTCTTTGGTGTAAGTTCACTTGCAAGAGAGTGAAACTTTTCATGATGATCTTTCAGTTTATTTCTCCATTAATTATAATGACTGCAATTTAACTGTAAGAATGGCTTTGAAACTGTACCTTCTTTATTCCAATTTATTTCTACAGCTGCAGAATTACATTGTTTAACTTTTCTTTCTTAAGTGGATTTCCTTTGGCTTTGGCTCCCATTTAATAAAGTGACGAGTTTACTGAAAACAGCCTTTGCAGTTTCAGTGGATTAGTTCGGTAAAGCCTAACTTGATTGAAAAATAACTTCACTCCATGTTGCTTTACTGCCAGTCAGCTCACACTATTGACTACAGCTGTGTCTGGCTGCCAGACCAGTTATTTCACTTTTTGTTTGTTTTCAAACGGTCAGCAATAGCAATACCAATAACATGCACGCTCTTCATTTTCATGTTCTGTGGTGTGTGCAGAGGAGGTGTGACCCATCTGAGTGGAGACATCTTGTCAGAAGAGGGTTTTTCCTGCTTTGATGGGGATCAGCCGGTGATAAAAGCAAATACGGACCAAAGACAGTAATACAGTTACTTACAATTCCATGCCAGATGAAACATGTCGGTGGCAATTAAGTGGGGAAAGCTTATCAGAAATCCCTAAGCACAGAATTTAATCATGATTTGATGCTATGACACCACAACCTGCTGCACACCTCTTTAAGGTCTGGAAAGCCTCCATCCCCCATTCATCTCACATCCTGCAGAGCTGGAATGTGCATGCTCTCCAACAGAAAGATAGCTACTTGGCCTCCATTTTTCTTCATCTGTAGGATGTGAGATGGACGGACGAGAACCCAAAGAGAACAGTGAGGACACGACACTGCTGCTTTCGGGACAACACACTCCAGTTCCTTACAGCAACTCAACTGGACAATTCAGTAAAATAGGAAAAGACACCAAAAGCACGAGGAAGGCTGCCTGCCAGTCCTCATGTCCTCTGGGCACAGCTGTGTCCCGTAGAGACTCTTCCTTGACAGCACCCACAGCTAAAGATAGGCATCAGGACTTAGCTCTTATTTGTCTGCTAAACCAAACAGATTTAATCTGTAGTTCATTTTATTATGACATAAATAATAGTTACTCTGTTCTTTCAGCACTGAAAAGGTTTAATTTTATAGCTGTCGTATGGACAGTCACATTAAACCTCACATACATAAGCAAAGGAAGAGTCTTTGACGTTAGCAGATGAGAAGCAAGGACCATGGGCCTTTCAAACTCCCAAGACAAACTTTATCTGCCCTCTTGTACCCTGGCCAGAAAACTAAAAACAGAGATAAATGCTGGCTTTTACAAATGCCAGTATTGGCTCCATCATCTCTGCTGGTAAATTAATAACCAATTGATTTACTTCTGTGTCCACTAACAGAGGATTTCATTAAAGCTCCATTGTATAATTTCTTCTATTTATATACTTCCAGACCACACTCTCCATTTAAAAAAAAAATAATAATATATATATATAATCAGGTATAGAAGTACAATTATATAGCAAAGCACATATTTTTGTCACAGACAAAATGCAGGCAAGAAAAAACATTGAGTTTCTGAACAAGTAAATTACAATTTACAAAATAATGAAGAGAAGTACTTAGACATCTAAATTCATAGTATTTTCAATTTCAACAGAAATCTCCTTGGTATAAACTTTGCTTACTAATTGACAGCCAACAGTCTTCTAGAGAACTTGCCTGGTAAGAGAGCTGCCAAGGAGTTAAAAGATGAAACTGTCAGGTTTCAGGAGGAAGAGCTAGCCAAAGGAAAAACTTTCAGTCAGTATGAATTGCCCCTTTTTCTCTGGACTTCTAAACGCTTAATAAATGGATTCTTGCAGTTTTAGGGGCAAAGGGAAGAAATACTGATTTTTACAAACAAGTTACAGCTAATTGACTTCTCTAATGTCACACAAGAAACCAAGTTACATCTTGAGCCTTGCTCTTTTAAGTCACACTTTGCATGGCACGCAAGGATATGCTTAGAAAGCGCTGCTTTGATTTCAGTTGCTATGCAAGCGACGGATCTTTAAACTGCAGCTTGTGTGGGCCCTTTTCTTAATGAAATCCACTGAGATACTGGACTCCACAGTTAAAATAGGTTTTACCATACAGGTCTAAAGTGCATAAATCTGGAGCAGAATGTACTTGCTATAAAAAGCAAGGGGGGAGGGGGGGGGAAGTCTTCAAACTTATATTTGTCCCAAGAGTCACATAAAATTTCATGTCTCAGGGTTGTCTTCCACAGAAACTAATGTTTCCCTGGAAACATGCTTCTAAATACAGTTGCTCCACTCATATCTTGTACTAACAGTTTGTTCTTTAAGTACAGAGACAGGCTAATCAGTGCTGAGTTAGTATCCCTTGCCTGCTGTAGTCAAATCTTGTAATTTCTCAGGATCCATCTATTTTTAATATCTGAGAGTGCAACAGTAACCTGTGGTCCAAGTTACTTCCAAAAGTCAATGGATGGAAGCCCTCACACATTAGAAGAAACCCTAATTCATTTTTGACCTCTGGCATAAAAATGGTGATGCACTCCTGCTAAAATACTCTCCAAATCTGAGACAGCTGGCACTTGAGCAGGCACTTCAGGGACTCCAGGAGAGGGACTGTGCTGACTTTGTACCATGTCTGGCACACTGGAGCACCAATCACTTACAAAAAAAAGATCCAGAGCTGCTCCAGCTAAGCTATGATGAAATACACATTTCTGAGGAGCTCCAGGGAACCAGTGGAGGAAACCTGTGAAGTCACCATGGTGCTCAGTTTTACAAGATGGGCTTTCTCCTTGCTCAGGCACTAACATAAGCATTAGTCTTAGTTTCTTCAAGGATAAAGCATAAATGCTGGTGAATACTTCACTGTTAGAGTGCAAAAAGAGCTGCTTACTTCCAGCATCCCTTCCTGGTTATCATGCATTGAACTTCTTGCCAATATCCACCTACAACCAGAAGGCAGTGCTGGTCCTGGCATGTTTCCTAACAACATCTCCAAGTTGCAGTGGGTTTGGCAATGTTTGGTGTTTTGTTTCTCTGCCTAGGAAGAGCCAGCTCTTAAAAAAAGTGAGTGGGTGATACCCGCCTTTGCCCTGCCTTCTATATGCTTTACCAGAACAGAGGTGCTGGAAGACATCACGCTAATCTCTTGTGACTACCTACCTGTCAGATGGATTTTTTTAGTGACAATTCTTTTATCTTTTGATACAAGAGAGGTGGCAAGAGAAAGATTATTTTATCTGAAGAAAGGAAGACTTAAAATTTGACAGAATATTTTTTCTCTTTGTGCTAGATCTCATGAGTGGCACCCAGAGAAACTAATTTGTTGTTGTCTCTCCCAGCAAAAGAACTAGGGAACATCAAATGAAAACATCAGGATGCAGGTTAAAAAAAATAAAATAAAAAAACCCAAGGGAATTGCCTCTACACACACAACATAGTTGTGTTACGGAAGTCCTCACAGCCAAACACTGTGGATTCAACACATTTAGTGAGGGCTTAAGGGGAGGCACATTCACAGAAGGGAAATCCACCAATGTTTATTAACTACATTGAACTCCCTTTCTGGCTGTGGAGGTCCCTGGTTTGCAAATGGCTGCAGGCTAGATGAAGAAACTGTGCAAACTGCTCACCCTGTTCTTATACTAGGTACCCCCTTTTGGCCACTGTCAGATAGCCATACTTGGCTACATGGCCTCCAGTACATTCTTCTACCAGGTATTATAGTAGATGAGTCTCAGCTGTGGGACAAGCCAGAGAGAACCTGGGCTGAAGGCATTTTGTCGTATGCTTAGGCTGAAAGAAAAGATCACTTTGGAGAAAAGGCCCTGCAAGGCAGAAGTGAGAAGTCTTTGTAGTTTCATGCTTGTAAGGCAACCCACGTGCTCATGGGAAGATAAGAGGTTTGAGTTTGGTTTCCTTTTTCACTGTTGTCCTTTCTGTCCAATCTACAGTAGGACTTCCAACACTGCAGATAAGTAGATGACTGTTACCATATTTGATATTAATTTACAGTCTTCTTTGAGTGATCGTGGACGGTTCCAACCATAGGTGAACAGAAACATCAAACAAAATAGCAGGGAGGCGGAAGGACCTAGATAAAACAATCCTTTTGGCTACCTACTCCAGAGCTTTTCACTCACTTTTACTGGTAGAAAGTAACACGCCTTGTTAAAGTCAACTGCTTTAACAAACGACTTTGTTAATTTAAAATATTACCCTACAGCTGGCCTTGTTAAACCAGCCATCTGTTAATAAACCAGACATGAACATTTCCGCAATGCATGTATTACAGGGTGTAGCTATCACTGAGCCCATGGGTGGGAGAGAAGTATTGGCATCCAAAGTCGGACACACACAGAAAAACCCCTACAGTAATCATAAGAACCAAAGTAAATAAATAGGTCTCCTGTCCCACCCTGAAGGTTGCCACCACCCCGCGCTTGCCAAGGAAAGCACATTCCAGAGACAGGGCCCTTCCTTGCCAAGACAAGATTGCCACAATTACTCCCAGAAACAGGTCTAATCCATCAGAATTCAGATCTCTATGGGAAATCAAAAGCCAGAAATAAAGTCAGGAAAGTGATACAAAATTATTCTCAGGCAGGTCACCACAGAGAATATCTAAAAATATTAGACCAGGAACAGTCTGCTTGATGTGGACTAGAACACAAAAAGCGGTTACGTCCTCTTACACTCAGAGCAAGCACTATTTCACTGATGCCAACATCCTCCGGAGATTTATTTCTCCACCCCCTTGTATACCTGTTTAATTCAGCCTGTCCATAATTGCATCTTGGAGATCAGAAAATGACGCTTTTGTCTACTTTGTCTGGGGCTGACTAGTCTGTATGAACAATCCTCTTCTTCGCCTTCCTTCATCAGAAGAGCTTCTTGTGCTAAAGTGTAGGTTTGCTGAACAGCTAGGGTTATGGAAAATGCTGCTATTAAAGGTTTTTCCTAACAATGTAATCGCTTGACAGACAAGGTCACCATTGTATTTACTTGCTTTAAAAAGGAAACAGTACAATATCAACTGAACGTTTTTAAAGAAACCTGCAGCTTCTGGTAGTGCCAGCACCTACTGCCCAATGCACTTGCCTCTGGTCCACAAGAGCATCCTGGAACTTTCGAATAAGCTCTGGGCAGAGAAGTTATCAGTCAAATAGAAAGCTAAGAACTAGACTGATAAATTCTGCTGGTGTAGTGCTATATGAGAATGCCCTTTCAATTCAAAGTATTTCATTGCTGCCTCTGTTCTTTTCTGATGGGAAAAAAAAAAAAAAAAAGTATTTCTTAACCAGTACTTTTTAAGAAATTGCACCTGAAGCAAAAGAGAACTTCGCAGTTCTCGAAAAGGACTCTATGTTCTTACTGAGGAAGCAGTTCAGTCCCCAAGCACTGCAACTACCCACCTCATGACCTACTCATAAGGTGCACATCCAAGAACTTTTTCCACAAAGCCACCTATGCTGCACTCCCAAGGTCATGTCCCCTCCAGTGTATCTGACACCACTTGCAGTTTCTGGGCAGGAATTTCTCATGCTGTAGTCATTATGACTGCATCGGTCTGGACACACTCATCATCAGCTCCTCACGGCTCTCTATCCACTTCAGACATGGAGGTGAGAAGGTGGAATTGTTTCACACCAAGGAATACCGTCAGCAATCCACATGTTTTGGAGAAGATACTTCTTTAACAGCTTATAGTTTCTGAGGTTGTAACATGGATCAATGAGAGGTCAATGGCCACTACGGCACATCTGAATTTTCACTTTCAGTTTGGAAGCACCAACTCATGCTTTTCCTCTAGTTCTTGCTTCAAATTGTACCAAAAGCATCCGTGAAACCAAGTTAATGTCTGCAGCTGTCTGTACTAAAGAGGTTCATAACTTGTATCAGGTGTTGCAGCTAGCTCTGCAAACCAGTATACTTACTCCTAGTTTAAAATAGTGACACCCTCTGCCCTGTATACAGTTGGTGGTATGAACAGTATCAGCCATATCAGCCCTTGGAAATGGATAATTTCTGTCCTCTACTCTGTCACTTTAAACAGAAAAAGAAGTTTCTGCCTTGATATGAAGTTACAGACCCAATGAGGGCTAATTCAACCCCCCACACGTCCTCTGGCTGCCCGCTTGTAGATGCATGCCCTTGTGCTCCACATCGCTACTGTCAGCATCCCAGATCACTGTCCCAGATTTGTATCCTCCTGCCAATTCTTCTCAAAACTGCAGAGAAACTCACTGCTAACCCAGTTCTGTCAACATGATCCCCATTTGCTAAACCACCTGTGCAACCACAGTGGCCAAGCCACGACGGGGGGCCCAGGCACACAGCAGGGCAGACCCCGGGAGCAGCAGCGCCATGGCTGGAGCCCCACACCTGCCCAGAGCCAGGCTTCCCAGACCCTGCAGACAACCAGCGCTGCCCTGTGGGGACGGCTGCCAGCCTGGGATACGTGTGGTGCTGTCCTCCCTCCCTCGCCCCGACTCGCAATGAGGAGTTTTACTTCATAATTTGCATGCCACTGTCTAAAATACGCACAGATGCTACTTTTTCTGTCTTTGTTAATCTCTTTGAGCTCCTGCTTTAATTGCAGCCTGGAATCTTTTTCCACACTAGTTGCTAGTATTATTTTATCCTTCCCCTGAAGAGTTCAGCTGCCTTTGCTATTTACAGACATTTCTCTAGGGCTGAATCTCAGTTTTTCCTGGGATATAGAGTCACGTGTTCTACAGATTATCCCACCATCCATCCCTCTTCCACTTCTTGAATAAAGTAAAAAAATAAAAAAACCACACCAGTATGCATACTTCTCTCTCCCCTAAAAGTACATTCTGTCCCACTATAAATTGATGCAACATATGCTCTGAAGAGCAGAGAGAAATACTGCAGAATCACCAACTTGTTGTCTGCTCCACCATTCTACCACTAGACAGTAAAATTAAGTAAGGCTTTTTAATTATTTTTTTTTCTCCTATGGTCCTCTCTGTACTTGATTCCACATGCATGCAAGCATTTTTTGCCAAGCGGCTCCTTTTTCCAGGTAGTTTCTGTAGGATGTAGAGTCTTTCTAGCTCTTGTGTCTACTTTCCCTTTCTATTCCTTATTTGATAAATTGACAACTTCAGCTCTATCACACATACCAAGTACCAGAAATATAATGTTTCGAAAAAGATCAGAAAAGGCTGGTTTCAGAAAGACCTGGGCTAAACCCAAAACCAGCTCATAGAAGCACTGCAAGGATAGCTTGTATCTCAGCAGGTGCACAGGGACTCTTGTTGTTCTCCAAATTCCTCCCCTGTGTAATCTGTTTCTTCCTCGAAGTTGAGTGCAAATTGTCCCATTTTGCTTTTTAGCAGTTCTTGTGGTTCTTCATAGACGTACTTCTTCTCTGGCTCTTCCTCCAGGTTTGATAATTTGACCTCCAGTAGGAACACCCCTTTACACCACCGAGACACAAGAAATCACCTCCTTTTATTCAAGGGCAAAGAAAAAAGGTGGATGCAAATCTCACTCATTTTATATTTCAGGTTTTCTGCATACATATGAAAAGCAGACAGAAAAGCAAGCGCAGCAGACCAGCATTGTAAATAATTCAGGGACATGAAAGGCTTCTCTGCAGAAGCATCATTATATTTTAAACAGCTTTCAGTTCAAATGTTTTCAACAATTAGGAAACAGCTATGTATGACACTTCCTTTTAAAAGCATCACTCCCGTCAGTAAGTACATTATTCCTCAGCTGACTCAACGCTATTTGTTAAGATTTCTAAAAGGACCACCGACTCCTATTGTATAATTTGGGTATGACTCCTTAATAAGATCAATCAGCAGCTCCAAAGCTTGTGGAAAGTGTGCAAGTGTGATGCACCAGAGCCATGCAATTGCAAAGTGATGGAAAATAACACTTGCTATGTCAAAAGGATTCTGGGTGAAAGGAAGGAAAAGAGAAGAGGACGGATTTATGCACATTATTAAGTATATATCAGTCACCAGATTTTATCTTCATAGTGGTGTCAACATCTCAGAGATTTTTGTAACTCCAGAGAAGGACTATCCAATCCAACTGCAATTTACTGAAGCATTAAGTTTCTGTAAGTTTTGGTTAAAGTTATACTGTGCTACTGATTGGCTTTTTAAATGGAAAGTGTACTGAGTTTTGTTGAATCATAAGGAATGAAAAGATCATTGAGTTTTTAACTAGTTTATTCTCTCTACCTATCGAAGGAACTTTTTTCTTGCAAACCCCCAAATCTAATTCTGCTAGTTACAAAATATCTTTAAACTGTGAATAGGATATAAGCCCTGCAGCCGCATTTCCAGAGAGACACCTTAAGTCTCCTCTCTTGGCACAGAAGCAGGAAAAGAATGAGACTGAGAAGGTGCCACATAGACAGTGGTGGTGTTCACAGAAAAAGACAGATATCCTGGTGCACTGCTGGAGCCTGAAGCATTATTTGGAGATTTCAGGTCACCTACATGTTAGGAGCCAAAACAATATACCTATTGTTTAACAAATTGTTGAAATGACTCACTAGATATTTCTTAGTAAGCTGCCAGTGTTTTCTGGACAGTTTTTTTTAAACAGGATTACTTCCATCATCTTTTATTCCTTTGCCAGCTTAGTTTTTATGCTGCATTCTGAAACAGGTGAAGTATTTGCTTAATGCTTTCAGAAAAATGCACCCCTACCCTTACAAAAAATATTATTTTTTTTTTTAGCATTTATTGATTTTCCAAGACATATAACAAGAAAAGCAATTAGAGGCAGTGTGATTTTTACCTATATGCACTCTTTATTTCCCACAGTAGTTTGGGTCCCAAATATAGGTGTTACAATTTTTACAGAAAATCATTCAAAAAGGTACTGTTAATGCTGGATTAAGGCTGGTTTCCCTAGCCAGGAGTTTGCTTCCAAAAGCTTTGCAAAGAAAAGTCAATTTTGAATTAATTTTCATTATCTTCAGAGATAAATATAGTAATTTGATAGCATAATCAACAAAGAACACTGTGGTTCAATGGTACAGTAAATCCATCCTAAAGCTTGTAGAACCAGATTATTTTTTTCAAACCCACATCATTCAAAATGCTGAACCAATATAAACTTAACCTAGCATCTTTATTATTTGAAACAAATTGCAAGTTAACTTTTTACCACCAAGTTTTGGACTACATCAGTTATTATCTAGTCTCTTGCAGCCGGCATGTAAGCAGGGAGCTGCCAAACTGCATATTCTGGCGACTTCAGCAGGGAAGTAACTGTAAGCCCACATGTGATCTTGGTCACCTGTGGTGCTTTATCGTACAGTAAAAACGTATATTCAATATTAACACCTATGGACTAGGTAGTGTTAAAACAACCCCTGGTTTTAATGAGCTGGAGCATTAGGAAACCCTTCATATGTTAGGCTGTTGCCCATTAGCCTGTGGTCCTGGCATCAAACAGAAGGAGGGAAAAATGTCAAGTCTGCTCTCTGTTCATCTTGTATTTTAGCACAGCCACTTGTGATCCAACCTAGTCTCAGACTTCCTTCTATACCCACTGAAGGTATCTGAACACAGAGCAAAAAGAACAGATTCTGCCTGTCCCACTTTGCCCTCAATTCCTTGCCAGTGAAGGTCTGGAAGCAAACTAACACCCTGATACCTGTAAATATACTGGCTGGGGAAAGGCTGGGTCAGAGCTTATTCACAAAGGAAGGGATACTCTCACAGACGGTAGTGAGAGACAGTCTTTAAAAGCAAGGAAGTTTTATCTACTACTTTTGATACAAATAGATTTATAACTCAATCACATATCATCCATTATTACCTGGTCTTGAAAAAAAATGGCTGTAACTAAAACATTAAACTCTCTAACTTAGAAATGTTAAGGTAGATGGATTCAAATCTTCATCCTGGGAAGCAATCAAAAGCAGAAACGGAGAAATAACTGCCTACAACAGGCTTCATCAGCCACACAATATGTATCTCATTTCACAACTGCAAGTCTGCAATACCAATCAGGTATCTCATCAGGAAGAAAAGATCCAACAGAATGATGAATTGGTTTCTTTTTTGTCGAGTTAGTCATGTAGCACTAAAGGACATGTAGTGCCACATCTGTTTTTTCCTACTTCTATCGTGGATTCACAATTTACATACCCGGTGAGGGCATGCAGATCGCCCTTACACAAAGATTTGCTTAATGTTCTCCAGCAGTTCACAAACTCAAATGGCCTGTGCAAAGTGAGAAATAGGGAAGAGTGATCTAAATCCTTCCGTGATTCTATGGGAAACCAGATGCAGGATTTGATGCCAGCCAAAGTTAACCTGGTGGACAAAAGCGTTTATTTTAACTTGGTCACTCGATCCAATTCACTGCACAGTCACACAAACACTTGTCCGTGTACGAGCCAAGGGGGAAAAGGGTGTGTTATAGCTCTGCCTGTCTTGGCAGCAGCACTGGCTTATTTCTATTTAAATTGCATGCAAAAGTATGTCTTAATAGCCCTTGAGCCATTTTATTTAGTCTCCTGAGTCACACATACATCACACAGATTTCTGCTGCTGTCCAGACTGGAGACACTTCATAAACAAAGCATGAGTCCTCACACAGGATGGAAAATTATGATATGTCTAATCAAATATTCAGTGATCCAATGGCTGTATTTTCAGAAATATCTGTAGTCTGGTAGTCATAGCAGAGGATTGCTGAGATATGCCACCAACGTGAGAGAAGCAAATAAATTCAGCTCCACACCCCAGCGTCATCACTTTTCATAAGCACTTTGTAAGGTCTCAGGATGAAAGCAAATCTTTTGATTGCATTTCTATGAAAAAAGTGACAAACTTAAAATTATCAAGATTCTAAAAGCATTTAAAAGTGTAACAGAGTTGTGATACAAACCAAATACGTGTAATGTATGTTAACACAGGAGAATGGACAGCTATCCTGTATCTGCACGGCTGTTGCAAGACAGCATGTCTGCACTACAAGAGAAGTCCTTATCTTAAGAGTTCATTTTCTCTCTCCCTTCTGTCCCTAATCCTTACCTCTACCTATCCTGTGATAAGCCACAAAATAAAGTATATGCACTGTTGACTTAGAAAAGTTTAATTACACGTTTTGTTAGCTACTCACCCCAACCCTATTCCCAATGATTTAAATGGAGAAACTTGTTTTGCACAAGTGGCTGAAGACATAAGGATCAAGAACCACCTTCCTCCTCGCCTTCTTTGCATTTATCATTCCTACTCCCCTGTTTTGCTGGTGCTGACTTCCCCATTCAGTCTTTGATCTTGTCTGTAATCTTGGTACACAGTTACCTGTTCCTCTTCCCTTCTCTGTTAGTTCTTTCCATCTCACAGCAGATAAAGTGACACATCTACAGAGGTAGTTCCTTTCCTTACCAAACAAGCTGGAAAACCAGAACAATGCATAACTCATTTCTGACTCTGCCCTGAGACAGCTGTGGTTAGAGGAGTGTTACACGTACCTAGTCACTCCAGCTGTAACATTTCAGGTCAGCACAAAATGAACAAAAACGCCCGTCAGGCATCTATGCATTATGCTGCCCAAAGGCAGCAGCTGATGCACCATCTCAGGAGGCCTGATAGCAGGACTCTGTCCCTGCTCGTGCTTAAATATCAATATCACAAGGGGCTGCTACCTTTTAAATCCAGCTAACCATAAAAGGAACCTCTCTATTGGTTATTTCATATCTGAAGGAATGAATATTTAAAAGGCAGTAGGTATTCTGTACAAGAACTGAATCTTTAGTTAGGAGCAGAATAATATCTAACAGGTCGAGACTTTTATATATAAGAAAAAGCTCAGCAGAGCCAAAGATCGATCACTCAGGCATATGCAGAGCAGGCTGGCAGCAGAGGTGTGACTTGCAAAGCGCTCACCCACTGGTCCTGAGTCACTCCGGCTCTCAGCTGGGTAATGTGTTCATCACACAGACGCGGCCCTGCCTTGCACAGCATTCATGCTCCTGTTTTCCCCATGCTGGTGGCACATTACAGGCAGATGAAGATTCCCTCTTCCCAGTTTAATTTTACAAGGGTGAAACATCACACGGTTACACAGGAGCTATGCTCAGGGTGTGGAATTTGACTTACATTAGCTGCAAGATGCCACAGTGGTAGAAATAAAACAATAAACTTACCTTGTTCCAATGACTTAATACAGCACAAAGAGAAACTGGCTAAATATAGACCGTGCCTGCAAAATCACTTTCCATAGGTGAAGCCTATTAAGAATCCTGCTCCCACTGAAGCAGCAAAGCTTGCTGCCAGCTGCTGTCCCTGGCAGCCCCTCCAAGGGGTCTGCCAGCTCTGCCGGGGCTCACTGAAACTGGCTGGACACATACAGCATGATCCACACCTACCCAGGCAGGACAAAAGGTGGAACAAATGCCCCTCTGCTCCAGAAATCTCTGTATTACAGCCCAGCGATGGAGTCTGGCTTTGCTGCCCACAGACACGTGTAAGGTCTGTAGCAGAGCTGGAAGCTGCACTTTGCTCCTTAACAGCCTGACAGCTTGTAAGTGCCAGCGGCACAGTCAGAAGTCCTCTTATCCTTTATTAGTTGGAGGAAAAGTACTATAGATACACCTCAGGCTAAGAGGTGGATCTATCATTTGAGGCAAGGACGCGAAAAAAAGAAAAATTAGAGAACAGCTTTGAAGACAAAGTCCCTTTGAATACTCAGCCTACTAAACGGAACAAAAACACCTGAAGACAGATCATGGAAGAGTCTTCTATCTCCTTGCACTTGCAAGTGAGCCCTTGCTATGGTAGGATTAAGTGTTTCAGTGCCAGTCACAACCAGTATTCTCCAAAGAGCAACTACATTGTAGTTGGCGTTTGCTGGCTGTGGGAACGGCAGCACAAAGGGCAGCAGCCAGAATGAGCACTGGGCTCAGGTGCAGGTCTTGGCCTCTGGAAAGGAATTCCTGAGCACTTGCAACATTGCATTTCTTCTAAACAGGGCAGGCAGCTCTGTAACATCACTGAGATTAGATTGCATAAAAAACATTTGTATTTCCTCCTTCAATTCTTTTTAAAAGCTGGGCTATTTTAGAAAAAGAAAAGCTCTTGTTTTAATGATTAGTAATTACTCATTAACATTTTTTCTCTCTTAGCATATATTAATATTTTTTCAGGTCTCCTTTGGAACTGTGAACAGGCAGAGTTCAGGAAGAACTGTATGAAAACAGAGACCACACAAATGCACACTGGATCACTCCTCACGTAGTCACAGACATGCTGGATGGCAGAGACGTCTGGAAGCTCATACCCCAAAACAGATTTTCCTAGGACATGCTCTAGTCATTTTACCATCTTTGTAGTCCCCCACTGGACCCTCTCCACATCCCTCTTGACCTGGGGTGGGGCAAAACCAGGAACAGCACTCTAGCTGTGGCCTCCCCAGTAACCAACTAGAGGGGCATTAAAACTCCCCACATTCTGCTGACAGTGACCTTCTCAATGTAGCCTAGTAGAGGGTTTGCCTTATTTGCAGTTAAGGTGCACTGTTGGGTTGTTTGCAACTTTCTTATCTGCTGGCACCTTTTGGCAGCCACGGTAATACCCACGTCCATATCAGCTAGGCTACAAGTCATACAGTGACTTCCCAGCCTCTGTCAATGCAAGGGGTTGTTCTGGCCCAGGTGCAGACTGTCTCACTTTTTCTTACTGAACTCCACAAGCTTCAGGTTGGCCTAGTCCACGGGTTTATCCCTCTGGTTTTAGGTTCTCCCACTTGCCATGTCAGTTGCTCCCCCCAGTTTAGTGCCATCAGCACACTCGGGGAAGGCACACTGTGTCTTCACCAGCCTGCCAATGAAAATGTCAAGCAACGTGGACCCCAGCATCGAGCCCTGAGTACTCTGCTCACTACTTGGTGCCAGCTGTACGTCAGCCCTTTGGTTTCCTGGACTCCAGCCAAAGGTGGTCCCGTCAGTTGTTAACCCACCTAACAATCTGTTCCACCAGATTGTGTCTGCAGTGTCAAAAAGGCCATTTTCCACTGGCAGAATCTGGCAGCTTTCAACCTTTCCTGCACCGGCAAGGATGAAAATAGGCAGATGGAAAGAGAAGCCATGATATCTCTGAATTAAATTTTTAAAGTCCAAAGCAATATGAGACCTAGGATTGTAAGAGGTCGTCACTAAACTGCACCATGAGTTTATCAGCACAAGAACAGCATCTGTGTGGTCTTTATCTTACTGGAAAAGCATAACGTTGTTCACAGATGTAATCAAGATCCAACAGAAATTCAGGTGCATTTTAGGCACAACTTACAAGAATTGAGTAATTCCCAGTGTCAACAACTGCCATTTAAGCTTTACTTCCAAAACCAAAGTACATCTCTTTACTGAGGCTTCATTAACAGTTAACAAGACCGTGCTTTCAAGGAGATCACAGCACTTGCAGGAGATTTTGTAGCTTTCAGAGAAGCCACTAAAAATAATAACTATCATGAGATCCAAAACTTAAGTAACAAATGGTAGCAGAAACACATCGACTGACTCCAGTGAGAACTGGGTGTTCAGATGAAGAGATTACCATTTTGGGTGTACGTACACAGATTAGCAATTAGGGGTAATTGCTTTCAGCTGCATTTTGCTGTTTAAAAAATTAATAACTTGTAATTAACACTAATTTAAGGAGAGATGAAAGCCCTGTTGGTGCTGAGGGGAGACATGTCTGACAGAAAACAGCTACCTCAAATGCAGCTCTGGTGGTGTCAGCTAGAATATTTCTGCTGTGCTCCCAAACCAAAATTACAACAGCTTTAATCTCTCTGTCTTCTCAGGCACTTCCTGCCTATTAATCTTTCCGCTCTGCCTGTGGTCAGATCCTCAAAGGTACAAGAGAGAAACAATCTCACTGTATTTCCTACTACTCTGCGTCTGCACATGCTGCCAGGTATCAGCCAGATACTGCTCCTTGGTATCAACCCATAGCCTCACGTAATGGTACAGGACTTGCTATGCTGGTGTTAGTTCCACAGCGGAAGCCTGTGAACCACGCTGCCCTGTGATACATGCTCTTGTACGGCTACATGAAAAGAGATAAACATATCCAGACCCAAGATTAAAATGAGCTCACTGGAAGATTTCCTGGCCATTTCATGTAATCTGCCCTGACATCATTTCCTGCCTTGAAGTAAAAACTGGCCAGTGTCGGGCATGCCTGGTTGTGTTCCCCTGCACAATGCCACGCGAGGCAAGCCCACGCACAGGCTGCACGATGGGCAGGGCAGCCATACAGTTGGTCATATCTACATGAACCTTCAGCTGTGTTACAAGTAAGCAAACCAGCTAAGTGCCAGGGTGATGCTGGGGAAGAAGCTGCTTGCCCATTACAGAAGCGTGGTTCTGTGGCTCTTGGGGTCGGCAAGGAGGTACACGGGACGAGGCACTGTGCCTGGTCAGCACTGGAGCCAAAGGCAAGTCCATCTCACGAATACCCTTCCCACAAGTTACAACTCCAGATACAATGTACTGTGAAGCAATATTGTCAAAAGGTTTGCCTACTCCAATACTCCACCCTGTAAACTGCCATGCTTGTTAAAGGCTTAAACACATCAGTCTTGTAGACATATTCTAAAGCCATGTGCTCCCAGTATCTGGTCAACCAAGCTGTAAAACCCTCCGGCAAGTGGTTTAGTATGCATATTTCTGGACAGTGGGAAGGGCGGATCAGACCTAAATGTCCATCTGACCCAGAATCTCATCTGCAACAGCAGCCAAAAGCACATATTTATCAATACACAGAACAGGGACCAGTTCTCAGTTGTGCTTCAGATTATCAGACACCCAGCAAGTTAAGACAGTGATGCATCTGTCCTACATGGCCAAGGTGTGGCCATTTCTCTTAACTATATTCCCTCCTGTTGACTACTATCATACTCCTTGGTTCCTCCCCCCCCCCCCCCCCGCTCCAGTCTAACTCACATTTGTATTTGGTCAAATGGGAAGCCTTCAGCAACAGAGAAACATGTCCCTGGGCCCACAGGAGAATTTCTCAAGTTCTCCAACCCCACTTCACTGAGCAGGCACCAAGGTTCCCCACTGGGGCTGGAGCTGGGACTATAGCTAATTGCCCAGTTTCCTGCACCGCTCCAGCACACCTCCGGGTTCACCACAAATCATTTTCACTAGTGGTGGAGCTGAGCAAATTTAGGTCCCTGCAGTTTAACTGCTTGTACATGGTTCATGTGGCTTCCTTAAAAAAAAAAAAACAAAACACAAACCAAAAAACTCTCAAAATTATTATTCTGGAGCCCCAACCAGACATTCACATCCTTCAGACAACAGAGAAGCTCAGAGATCTCATTTGATCTCTGTTTCCTCCTACTCCTACTTCTACAGTCTCAAGTTTAGGAATCTTTTATTGATAAAAGACTACTCCCTTATAGTCATTCCAAGGAGCTCAGACAGACTCTGAACAGAATTCAGTCATTTTTATCACCAAAACTTCAGAGCAAACAGAGGTTTCACTGTAAACTGGATTTTCAAGACATTATTCAGACATTTTGATCTTTTTGGAGCAGAGGAAGCCCGCACTAGTGACTGAGATGTTCAGTTTAGCCCTGTGTAAAACATTTAACCTTTCCACACTCCCTCTACTCTACTGATTTTGCAATGAACACCCTCTTACCTGTTATAGACCATTAACAAAGCTTCCTTTTTTTTGCTTCCTCGCCCTCCCCCACAACATTTGGAGAAATGCTGAACAGCTGGTCCTCATGTCCCATGAGCCGGACAAGGCAGAGAGGAAGGTGTCCCTTGCTGCTGCTGAGCAGGGGTGAAGGAAAACAGGAATTTCCCTTTAGGAATCAGCTGCAGAGAATTACCTGGTTGCTTAGAAACATGAGATTAACTACAGCTCAGTTTTCCCCTTCCTTCACACATGCACTTAAGGAGAGGCTGTAAATCGGCTACTTGGGGGACTGAAGCGCGTCCATCTGCAGAGCAAGATGTGGGGTCACTGTGCCAGGTCAGGTGCAGGCAGGGGGGCAGACGAGTTTTCTGCCCCCCTTCCCCCTTCCCAGGCTGCATGAGCTCCCTTTGCTTTGCAATGGAAAGTTTCTTCTCGCTAAGTTTCAGCCACCAGAATGAGAGTCAATCACGCAGCTCCACAGCGGAGTTGCCTGTGCCAGGATTTCGGCTCTGATGACAATCAGTTCAGGGCATGCAGCTAGGGCAAAGGAAATAACCACCCAACAACAAAGAGCAGGGGGTATTTAAAGCAGATGATATTTTAAGCAAAAATTACATTAATTTCTGCACTACTTAGTAATGTTTCCTACATGAGCTGCCAAAGCATCAGTGATCAGCAGCAATAAACACACTTAATGCCTGTCTGTGCCTTCCATACCTCAAGGAGCTGGAAAGAAAGAATGATTAGAAACACAGAGACCCAACTACTGCGTCGCTTACCCACCCTCACATAACATGGAAGAAGGAAAAAATGGTCTAGATAAAACAGATGTGGACTTAAATCTTGCACAGTTCACTGTCAAAGCAGTTTAACATGAAAAAGCACCACCGCTAATGCAAACAGGAGAGCATAGCCCACAGTGCATGCTCAAGAGCTCTAATGAAGTCTGTGCAAGAAGAATGCTCTCCAAGCCTGACACAACAGGTCAAAGGACAGATGAACTGACATCTGCCTATGAAGTAACAGAATTTGGAAAAAGATACTGGAAAGTGTGCCTAATTTAGACTCGCTCACATTCATCCACATTCACAGACACCAGCTCTCAGACATGGAGTGGAAGGCATGCGCTGTGTAGTAGGTACCTAATAACCTTCTGGACAAGAGCCAGCAGTGTGGTTATCATTATGCTGGATAGTTATTACAAGCTGAGGGTTAATTATTAGCAGAGCTTGAAATCAAAGAGAGTTTGATCCAGACTGCATAGCTATACACGCATGCACACACACACAGAGCTCCTACCCTGAAGCACTTCCAGTCTCCTTCCAGACAAGCTCAACATAGTTTAGACATGTACAAGGTAGCACACCATGCTAAGGTAGAAGTGACAGGGAGCCCGTAGTCAGGCTGCTCTTTGAGACGAGTTAGCACCTACCTGAGTGGGTGTTGTGGGGGCTTTCCACTGTTTTATGGGTTTTGTGGTTTGGGTTTTTTTTGTTTTTGTTTTTTTCTTCTTGCAATACCACTTCAATGGCTGTTTAAAAACGTTAACATCATTAGAACAAAGTTACATTTTGAGTGTTGCTGAAGTTATGCACACAAAAATTCTCTCTTTGAGAGAAAGATTTTTTTTTTAGGGAGGAAGGACTAGAATTGCCTTCTGCTCCACACTTCCATGCTTGGCTATGAAAAGCAATGAGCTCTGCAAGAACAGTTTTTCAATTATCAGAGCTCAAATTTCGATAGAAGTTATTTAATGATATTGTATTTTTTCAGTCTGGTGAGATGGGGAAGAAGAGGCAAAGGGAACAACGTAACAAAAGAAAAAAAAGACCAAAATCACCAGACAAGGAGGGGTTTTTTTAGATTAACAGACACTCAGATTTGGTAGAGTTGTTTGCCCTTTTCCACAGGGGCAAACAATTTGCTCTTTGGGGCTACATGAAACATGATGGATCGTTGCCAAGTAAGTCTGAGCACCCTGCCTTGCTCCAGAGATGAACATCCCAACTACCCAGGGTTTTTTTTTCCACTTAGTTGTCCCATTAATTCAGCATTAACCTGATTGACTCTTCTAGCAGTTTTACCTGTGCATAAGTACTTGATATTCAGTCTGCATTAGGAAAGAAAACAAGAACTTGGATTAGCAGGTAAGGCTAAGTTCAGAATACAGCATGGCAGGGGAGAATCAACTCTCGCTGGTAACGTTACAGTCTTCACCCAGGATGGTGCAGGTGTGCAAACCTGGAGATTTCCAAGTCAGACATGGCAAGCAAGGACCACATGCAATTAATAGATGGATCAGACTCTTCTATAAACACCACGGGAGAAAAAGGAAAAGAGATTGCACTGGCAAAATGAAATAAAAATGACTAGCCAAGCTGCCTAAACAAGGCAGTGTTTATGTAGGACGGGGAGGAGGGGGGAGCTCAGCTGAGAACACTCTGCTCTTTTATTTGCTCTCGTACCGTGTACGGCACAAACACAGGCTGACGTGACTGAGGGCTCCCTGCAAGCAAGTGGGGTGACTTCCCTTTGGCAGAGAAGGATTAGTGTTTGCCGACTCTGTCACAAGGAAATCAGGGCAACCGCTGCCTCCTCCCTGCTGCTCCTTCCAGCCCAGCAGCAGCAGGGCTTACACTGTAGTTTACAGCATTTACATTGCTGGCCCCAAATCTTTTTCTGTGTCTGCAGAGTTACAGAAGAGGCAGAAATTGAGCCTAATTCTCTCACAGCAAATGAGAGTCTTCCCAGCCCAGCATTCAGCATTTCACATTCCCACGTACTGCAACCAACCATTCAAAAATGGGGAAAAATCACAGCTTCAAAGGAAGTCTACAGAGCTAGATGAGGAGGTCCAACTTCCAGACATCTAGGGCTTAAGAGAGAGAAAGGCCACCCATTAAGCCAAAATTGTAAAGAAAGTCCTGTGGGTCTTACAAGACAGCACAGCTAGGTTCAGGAATCACACCCACAACACAGCAAAAGTGCCACAACTCAAAGTGTCTGTCATTAAGTCGCAGCTATGAGAAACACACAGCTTTAATGAGGGCTAGGTCAACATGAAGGACCTTCCAGGTGTGTAATACCAACAGTTACGGTGACTGCAGGTAGGAACAGACTGTGTTTTCATCAAGTTTCATCAACATTCATCAAATGTTTGACAAAATAGTTTCAAAGCAAGCAGTCCGACAGCTTCCCTACTGTTTACACCAAAGCTCTCCCAGATGCTGTTCTGTCACCAGTAGATCAAATCTTGCTTTAGTAAATTCAAGTACATTTCCACTTTGCTCTGCTAGCCATCGCAAGAACAGAAAAAGTTAATTCGGTCCAAACACTGCTCCTGGGAACATCTGACCCTGGAACAACATCGACAGCCAGGTGAGGGCTTGGGAGACATTCAGGTATCTCCCAGCCTTTGCTTGTGCCCCCTCCCTGGAGTACTGCTCAAGTATATCCATGCATAAACAAACTAAGGTAGGATGAACTTCAAATAGGCCTTGCCCTACACAGTCAAATAAGCTAGGGAAATTGTATGTATGATTTGTAATATTTACATTTCAAGCAATTAAACTTCTTGTTTTGATACATTATACATGCTGGAATTACTAACTAGCCTGCAAGCCGGATAGGCGCATTTTATGCGTTGATTTTTACCACAAAACACTGCTGGGTGACTTCGTTCATGGATCAGGCAGACCCCGTAAAACTCGGGTTATGGCAGCATAGCTAAACAATGTTCTCCTACTTACAGTTTTAATTTAATCCATGCGTTTGCTACCTATCCAGACCAAAATTTCACACTTTGTAATTTCAGTCAGGCCAGATTCCAACTGTGCTTTTTGATTACTTGTTATTCTCAGTCAGTCACTGCTATAATCTTACTTATTTGTAGTCATACTATTGAGGCAATGATATATTTTCAAGAGATTACTCTGTATAAATGAAAGAACATATTTTTTTTCCTCAATAGTCACAAATTAGCCAACAAAAGCAACACAAGAAAGGCAATAAATAATATGGATTTATACAAATTAACATTGAATTTGTTTGTTTCATAGTTTGCAGTCTGGAAACACGACCACTTGCACTAGGCTAACTTCATTGATTTCTATTACTCAGACAAGCATGCCAGAATAAAAAGTATGAGGTGAGGCAGGAGCTTTTATTAAGCCAACAAAGAGCAGCTGGAAAAACAACAAAGCAACTTATCAACCAGGCTAATAAAAGATATTACCTCTCTCTACAAACCTTGCCTTGCTTATATCATGGCAGCAACTTCACTATCCAAATATTTCTCATCCTAACAATTAAATTTTACATTTACAAGTCCAAAAGCAGTCTCAGTTTACAAATGATTTTCACCTGATCACTGATTTTCAGTGCAGAAGGGCAAAGAAAGCATGGGAACACCAGTACTGGAAACAAAGCTTGTATAATTTCACCAGCTTGGGCATTGGATCTGTGAGTTTCTCCACCCCCACACGCTGCAATCACGGCATCCGCAGAGAATCCCCAGCAGCAAAACGATGGGCCCTGGGACCAAATTACCTCCCAGCTGACACTGCCCCGAATTACCATCGCTAGTGTGGGTGGCTCTGTCTTCCAAATAACTGATCTGAGAGACAAGCTGGCTCCCTCGCGTGCATGCAGGATTCCTCAGGGACTCCCGAGAGGCGGTAGCTGCAAGCTCCTGAAATGGCTGAAAGCCATTTTTTCCCCCCATATTCAATGTCATGGCACTGAATTAGGAGAGCATTTTCCACAAGCCTGGAGGAGTAATTGTATTCCATGGATCAGCAGATGAACAGCTAATGTGTAGCCATGGGGCAGCGTAGGGATACACAGAAAAGTTTAGAGAAGCAGAATTTTCCCTGGAGCATCCCAAAGTCTGGAGAGGACTAATAAACTCCTTCCAGGAACCAGACACATTAAGGTATATAACCTTGCCTTGTCAGCTGCACCCCCCACACACAGACATGCAGCCCCTTTTCAGTGTCCTTATTATTAAGGAGAGCTCAAGCATCCCCAGTGAGCTTCTCGTTGAGACAGAAATGCAGAGAAATACTCATGAATTTCTTTCCTAGCCTATTTTTGTTTAGAGTAGCCACACAACTCCTCCTCACTGCCTCAAGGCAACGACAAAAGCAAAAGCCAGAATTGCACACAAATTAGCCTCAGCCCCACCGCTCCAGCAGGACAGGGCTCTGTGTTCGGCTTTTCCAGCTAAACTGCTCCTCTGCCTGCCTCTCCCAGCACAGCCTCCAGCACCAGCAGCTGTGACTGAGCCCAGCTCCACATGTATTGATCCTGGGACAAAGCACACGCTTGGCCCAACAGTCCAAACTTGAAGGTCAGGGTCCTCTCCTCTGCCACTCTCACTGCTCCGCAACCACCATCTGCTGCCAGGACTCTGGTCATCTTCAAAAAGGCAGCGATAAGACCCGCAACATTAACAGCTTGTCTCAAGTAAAACACTAGCAGAGGAAAAAAACCCATCCCTAATTCAGTTTACATTTAACTATAAACAGCTGAGGTACAGCCAGAGGAACCACCATGCCAGCATCCAGAGCTGTTTAGTTAATTGACTTTCAGAAAGTTAATTTGGATTAACTTTTGAGTGTACTCATGTAAATGCAGTCTGTGTTATTCCTTAGCTACACTATATTGGAGTGACAGTGGCCAGGTTCATTGCTCCATGGTACTGTAAATAAATGCTAAATCTGTGTTTTAATGGTGTCAGGCAGGCAGCAGCTGTTGCTGGTGAATGCCCAGCAGATTGCTGTTTCTCTCAGGACTCTCATCAGGGAAGGTACTGAATAGCCTAAAGATATTATTGTCTAGCAACAACGATTTTCTTTCATAAACACCATCTGAAAAGAAAAGAAAAAAAAAGAAAAAAGAAAAAAATTGTATGTTGTGAAGAGAAGATGGAAAGGCTTTTCTGCTTTCCTGCTCTGAGAACCAGGCTGTCATATTTTTGTATGAGGTGAAAATAACATTACACTATCTTCTGAAAGAGTGTGTTAGAGAAATGGAAGGGAGGATACAGAATTAAATGTATAATTCATGGCTTGTGAGAGCCTTAAGGCAAGACCTTTCGGACTTGTTAATTGCTTTGCTGAGAAGTAGGCCAGAAGCCATAATAATGACTCCTACACCTAGGCAAATACATGCATAAAGCTATTGTAACATCCACCTAGGGACTTCTACATCACCCCATCTGACAACATGCCAACCAAGGACAAATGCATGGGGTATCAGGCTGATCCAAGGATCTGGATCTAATTCTGGTATGTGTTTCTGTATATTCAGGGGTTTGGACCGCAGACAGATACGTTTATATAAACCTTGGAGGGTTTGAGGCCCTTGGAGGACCCTCACTGTGCTCAGAGCCTTAGTACGCAGCTCTGTGCATGTGACACTGGCAGAGATGAGCAGCTCCTTTACTTCAGCAGCCAGATTTAGCCCCACTGAGCTCAATGGCAAAAAATTCAGTGGGTGCAAGATCAGATCCTAGTTGCAGACAAAGATATTAATACAACAAGTAGGGAGGATGAAGGCAAGTGTAACAGCTTATAGTTACAGAAGTTTGTGCACGTGCATAATTTGGTGGAGCTAAGTCAAGAACAAAGCATCAAAGTACCTTTTAGCTTCCCATGCCATAACCACCTCCCCCTCCATGTTCCCAGCAAACACCCTTAGACTTTTTCATCCCAGCAGGCAAAATCATAGGCTTTTAACTACCTACATGTTCAAGTCTCCCCTATTCACATTTTCTTGTTTCAGAAAACACTATTCCAGCCAATTCTCTGACAATACCCTGCCGACTGCTGCCAGCCACTGTTGCTTCTCTTTGTTAGACCCCACCAGAAGTTAACCTCAAGGAGCTAAGAAAGGCTTTGCTATTGCTGTTTCCAGTCTGTTACTGCATCCAGTTAGAGTAATTGATCTGTCAGAAGACAGATGGACTTACCTTTAAAGCACAAGGATCAGTTGCCTTCCTGCTGTACCAGCTTGTCCAGTTCCAGCCCCTCTAGAGCAGTCATCTTCTTGCTGTCCTATTGTAACTGTCTTCCCCTGCAGTATCCTTAGAGAAGTCTAACCCCTTAACTGATACTCTGCATCCCTTTCAAAACCCATCAGAAAGAATCTCTTTTTAAGTCCTCTCCTTCCCCTTTGGTATCATTTACTGATGTATCAAAATTACCTTAAAAACTCATTAATAAAATGCAGATCAGTATTTTCCATAAAGCAGCTTATCTCCATGAGACTGCAGAAATAGAACTACTGAAAGTACACAAAAAACAGAATCTGTCCCTTAATTTTACTTTGGTGAGTGATACCGAGTTGATGAATTTACTGAAGCAGATTAAATTTGTACTGCTAATATACCTATTTACTTAAAGACGTTCCATCTATTTCTCAGGGTCAAGAATACGAAAAAGCAAAAAGACTCGAGAGAGATGAAGAAAAGATGGTTAAAGATTCCTAGGTTTGATGGGTTTCATCTGGAAACCATCAGAACTGACTTGTGAGTATGAATGAAGCTAACAATTATATGATAGCGGAATAAAGTTTCAGCGCAAGTAAAACATCTTTCTTGGGATACTTCAGATCACATGATTGTGAAGAGACAAGACTGCTTTGAAACACATTCTATATAAGGATCTTAACTATTAATCTGTAAATATAAAAAGACTCACAATGAAGGCAGAAGAATTTAAAGAACAGTTCAAATGTTAGTGGAGAAGTAGAATAAAGCTGAGGATTCCCAGACTCAGACCAGACTCAAAATGCCAATGCCTAGCTCTGAAGATAAGTAACCTCTAAGCTACTTTATAATTCAGATGCAACACAGCTCAAACCAAGCTGCAACCCTTTCCATGGGAGACTCTCACCTATACCATTGTTCCTACACCATTTTAACTCTAGCAATGTTACCGTCCTTTACACAGTCGTTGACTTAGGTTGTGACATCTACATGGAGCACACAAGGAATTCAGCTTCCCCAAGACCAGGGGTTTACAGCCCAAATAAGCAAACGAAAGCCAAAGCATGGGAAAGGGAAAGTGAGAACAACAGAAAAATGTCACTTAATCATGTGATTTCCACCGTTAATAAATTTTGACAGCTCCCACATGGAAGTAAGGTAAGTAAGCATTAGCAATAAGTACCATTTGGTGTAGTTTTGTTTTGTCCTGTGACCTACCCATTTGGTCCAAGAGAGAGAAGTCAGGAAAAGCAGAACGGGTCCACTGCAACTGCAACACAAAGGGCAGTCCTTCACTTCATACAAAGAATACTAGCACAGATGGTGAATCAACATTTTGCAGGAAAATCCATGTGCTTCCACATTAATGAGACACGGGTTAGAAAAACACAGTATTATACACTGTCGTCATTATGTCAGAAGTGATTTGTTGTCCAAGCTTAGGTATCCAGATGGTACCAAAAACACTCCAAACTTTCTATAAGCAGAAAGCTTTCACTGTAATTAGGAAATGGTTTCAGAAAATATACTGATTTCTCAAAGTATTCCTAGTTCACTAACTGCCGAACGTGCCCTGTCTTTTGCTTGCAGTGCTTTAACAAGGAGGATCTATATGCACTAGAAAACCACAAAAGGCAGAGCTGGGGAGCAATAGCACAGGGGAGGGGAGCTGTGCACAACTATCAATTTCCCAAAGCATGGAGAAGAAGGAATTGGGAAGCCAAGCTATACGGTGCTTCCCTGGTGAACACTAGCAAGGTCTTCAGAAACTACCTGATCTCTGGTCATGCAGGATAGCACCAAAGCAAAACTAGGCAACTACATCATCCATGTTCGTATGGTTAAAAATAACTCCAACTAGAAGCAGTGGCTTCTTCTGATTCAGATCAGGTTTAAGCCCTTACCCCCATAACAGGGTTTATCCATATCTGAGCCAATGCAATTGAACTTTATAACTAAGTCCCATTATTAACAGACTTTTGTGATAGGAGCCTCAAAAATCTTCATAAAAGCTCTCAGTGAAATAATTGCTTTCTTTTCACTTCACCCTAGCAGACTCCCACAGGTTTGACTAATTTTTCTCTTCGAAGTCAATTGTACAGCTCTCTCAAAAGACTTACCTTTTAAAAAGCAGCCTAGAAAATACCAGGCTAAATTTGACATGTTTTTGCCTATATTTCAAAGCCATGGAAAGGTTTTTCTGGAATGAGATTACACCTTTTCTACTCAAGTAGATCAAAAATCTATTGCAGAAAAAAAAAGGGGGGGGGGGGAGGGCGAAGTAGGGAAAAAGAAAGAAATATACTGCTGGGAGAGTATGTGGGTGGCAGAATTCAGTCTTTAATCTGACAAGTCTATGTCAGCACTTCTCCACAAACATATCTATAAGGGATCTAATTGTTGTTCTCTTTGCATTGCTACAGGTTTGTACTGTCTTCTAATGCTACCCTTACAGGGCAGGTTCGCTTCCTGCATAGTCTCTTTGCCTGATGTCCAAAAAGCTAACAAGTAAACAAAGCAAGAAAAGCTGACACCTTTCTTCATCTATCCATTTGCCTTTCTAAGTGTCTCAAACAAATTCGTCTTGAAATTAAATCATATTGTCAACCATGCAACACACAACATGGTCCAAAGAGAGATTTACAGACTGGTAACTAGGGAGCTGGCAGAGGAGGCGGCTACTCAGCTGATGGCTATAAATAGCAAAATCCTAGTCAACAGGATATTATTGTTCTTTGGGGTTCCCAAAGAAGCCTTAAGCAATGGATCAGCTCCTACGCACATGCTGATTGCAAGTCAGCGCCCATGTGCAGTGGGGAGGCCCTGCCCAGGGAAGACTCGAGGCTATTTCAAGAGTTACCAGGTCTCAGCACTTCCCATGCTCCAGAGGGAGGAGAGATTAAGAAACCGGGGGGAAACGGCTCAGCAAAGCAGCTGTCATCTATTTGTTCCTTTACATATTAATAACTCATCTCAAAGAATCATGAGACTAAATAGCAATGCTTTCCTCTGCTCAGGCCATGAAGCCAAGCCTAGATGGCGATCACCAGACAAATACCAAAGAGCTTGAGCAACTGGGAAAAGAAGAAAAGGAGTCTTCCAGGAGCAGGTCAGAATGGCTTATTTATATAAGGCCGCAAGACACCAGCTTCAAGTCAAGACAGCTTACACTCCCAGGTATCGCAGAGCTGCAATTATAAACCACATTTCGAGATGAGGCAATGAAGTGCATCACCCCTCTATGACCTTCCTTCTCTTGCAGAACATACCCTTCTAATCATCCAGGGCAGGCAGACATCCTTAGGTAGATACCTCTCTACATTCATGCAAGATAAATACATCTCATCCATGCCCTAAACAAGCTCTCCCTTGGTCTTCCCCTCTACCCCATCAAGCTCTTTCAGACCTGTACCCAAGGGACACAGAGTTTCAGGACAGTAGATGCAGTTGCTCTCTGTTAAAATAACATTTGGATGATTCTGAGAACTGAACAGAAGAGCACGATTTGACAGCAAGTTCAGGCTGGGCTAAAATTTAATCCAATTCATTTATGCATGCAAATGGAAAGCTTTTATTAGCATATATACTTCTCAAGGAAAACAAATTATAGTTCCTGGAGATGTTCATCATGAATTACCCTCTTCCAGCTTCTAGTAGCAAGTTTTTTTCCTCCCCAGCTCCACTTTATCTCCTTTCTAGCAACACATACTCAAACCATGGCAAACAAAACTCCTTGAACAAACTCAGTGAACTGAAAGCATAGTAAAAAGAGGCAGAGGGAGCACAGCTGATTTGGATCTTGACTGAGGTAATTCCAAAGCACTTGGAGAAAAAGAAGGTTTTACCTGAAGATAATAAATAGTAACTCATAAAGATGATCAACATGAGACTTCAAAAAAATACATCTTCACAAACAGGGAGAAGTAGAATAAAGCAGGTTGATACCACTCCACAAACATTTTGTTCTTCTTGCATTTAAAAAAAACCCTACGCCAAGCCAAAATGAATTGTGATTGCACTTGGTGATCCTTCACACCAGCAGATGTGCATTGGAGAGAAGACCAACAAGCATGAGCAAACCCAGAAGGAGACCACTTGTCACTAAACATGGGAACATGACACGTGCTGGGACAAAAGATGAGTTTGTAGCTTCATGTAAATTATCAAGTTTTAAAAGTTTACGATAGAGAAGGCAGTATGCATGTATTACAGTTCAGATGAGTTGTTAGATGGCATTGTTTGCCTTTGCTGTCAGATGGTGAAGGAGACAAAAACAAGCTGTGAAGAGAGGAATTCGGTTAGGTAGTTCCAATGGTCACCTTGCAAAGAGAATACCAAGGTTCAAGGCCTGCTCCACCAAAACTTTCCGTGCTCACACACAGAGAAATATGTCATTAGGCTGTCTGGATAACTTTGAAATAAATCCTCTGGCTTTCATATGCCTTTGATCCCCAAACCTAACATAAGGGTGTCATCTAGAGAAATACATTAAAACCATAAGATACTCAAATGCTAAAAAAATAGAAATAAATGCCTGCTAGAATGTATTAAGAACACATCTCAGTTTTAGTCAAGACAAATGCAAAGCGATGGGAAAGAAAGCCTATGGGCATCACTATCATCTGAGTAGCAGAACTCGGGCTTGGACCATCTCTGCAAAACCAGTTATTAAATACTACTTCCACATCTGTTACAGCCCCATCCTTCTCTAAGGATGCAACGTGCAAGAACACACACGTGTAGCAGGACCGGCAAACTAAAATGAAGTGGGCAGCCCATGCCAAATCTTTTTGTCATGTGGACATCACGTTAGCACATTAAGCTGTGTTCTCCATGCAGCTCCTGTGTTTAGGCTCCAAAACCAGTCATTAGTGTGATAAATGAAATGAGCAGAAACTTTGGCTCGAAGAACCTGAACTGCAGCAGCTCTGCAGTCAGTCACTCTTCCTAAGTTTTGGTTCATTACTGAAATGAGAATATAAAAGCTCAAGTGAACATTCAGCTCATAATTAAGTGCCTGAATGACAAACCTGTCTACTGGCTTGAGTGACGCAACCTAGGGGCCTCATCTCAGCTTGCTGTGAGCATTCAGACCACTTCTACACCTGGTTTTCGTGATCAATCAATAAAAGTGAAGGACACAATAGGCACAAAAAAATGTGGGTTCCTGCATGAAAAAAAAAAATCTCTAGAGCCATCTGTGGGATAGGCTATGACACAATGTTTAGACCTCCCCCAAAATTAAAGAAAGTCAGGGACTTGGAAGGTACCCAAGCTCTGACCAGTTGAAACAAAATGTGGATATAACTTGCTGCATTAATTAGTTTCCAAACAGTCTTGAAAGACAGATGGGTATCAGCTTTTCAGACCTCCCCAGCTACATATGGATCTCTCAGCACCTGAGGACAGCCCCTCTCAGGGATGTCCAGGACTGCACAGGAATCATGCACTGTCCTTCTCCTGCAAGACGCAAGCTGCCATCACACCAGGGTCACAACCACTTCCTCAATTCACAGTAGTCCCACTGGTGCGACCTCCAAGTTCTTAAAATAAACTCATGATGAGTGATTCTGTCAACTGCAGCATTACAGACAAAGGATTTTATAACGTCCCTTAGCTGTACTAGCAACCAGAACATGGCACTTCCTCTTGATACACACAGGTTTTGAAGACAATTATATCTCTTATCTTCTTGGATTCTTCTGATAAGCACACAATGTTTTAAAGTTTTGAAGGGCCAACACTGAATACATCAAAAAGAACATCTACCTTCAAAGGATGAAACGCAGCTTAGCCAGCAAAGATTCATACTCTGTCTTCTTTCACCCAAGGTCAATAATCATACTAACTTCTGGAAGAAGGCTGAGCAGAAGTTCTTTTTAACCAACATTAAATCCTTAACTTTTTTTCTTTATAATGGGCAAATATGCAAAAATTCAGACAAGAATCCCTATAATCTCAAATCACTCCTTGTCCTGTATCCAGGAAGATATTAAAAAAAAGAAAACAAAAAAGATTAAAAAAACCTCAGAGTAACAGGAACTAAATGTCATTCAGTGGCACTAATCATCAGGGCCAGGAAGTCCCCTACCCGGTGTGGAACCTGAGAACAAGGACAGGGACTGAATGCTTCCCAGCTACTCTGGAGAGTAACTGCTGGAACTGCCCAGGATTTGTACCAGAAATAAGCCTACTGAGTACCTTGTCAAAAAAGGATAGTCAATGGGAATTTTGTCTATGAAAGCTCGTCTTCTCATTTGGGCAGGATTTCTACGATTCACCAGTTTTAGAGTATCACATGAAGGCGCTGGCCGCAGTCGCTCCTGCGCTACCATTAGGTTTTTCAGGACCACACTCTGCCCCATTTGCCTACTTCTGTTTGCCTCGTTACTCTCCCTGGGCAAACAGCCCAGACAGATCTATGTTTGTTTCCTTCTATATACATAAATAAATATATATATATATATATATATATTAGCTCCCAGACAGTAAGTCTGAAATGGATATTTCATACTGCGTTATTTATAAATACTATATCTTTATTAAGCTGTAGCTGCAGTTCACGTTTATCATGAACATCAGCAAGAGCCAAAAAGATTTAATCACATGTCCAGATGCAGTCATATAAAGGACCAGTTTTTAACAAAGTTATCTGCATTGGCATTGCTTCCATCTGCCTCAGTGACAGGACTGTCTTGCCCTTCCCATTTTTCACTGAGCCAAGAGAAGCATAATCAGCCCTTAGTTGCGAACTACACTGACTGCATATGCAAAACACCTATTGATACACCTTAGGGGGTTCTTTGCAAGGACTAAAACAAAATGGCAAAGTACTTCTTTCTGACCATGGACATGCACAATGGAAAGACGTGCACAATGGAAAGACAGCCCGTGCACACAACCAGTCCTTGTGCTTTGGCTGAAGTTCAAGAGGTTCAGCTGCAGTCCCATGAAATAGACAGTTCAGGCCGTAATATGGCTCTCACAACATATGAATGACACATGGCTGCCTGATCAGAGGGGTTTATTGTACTGTTATTTCGGTTTCTTGAAGAAAACAGGAAAAAAAAGGCTAGAAGAACAAAAATGCAGTTTACCATACACTTGAGAGTTAGAAAGCAATAACAAGATTAGTGCATATCACAGACCTTTCAGATTCCAGAAGTGCTAACAAATGAATTATCCTGACAGGTCCAAAAAAGTAACACTTGCCACGTTACCATTGACAGTGATGGTAAGCTGGGTGGAGAGAGAAAAGAATAATGTATGTAGGCAGTTTAGTTGAAGTTCATTTTCTCCCCTGTAAGTACCTTCGTCCTGGTGCAACATACAAAATACTTTCTTTTAAGGGCTCTTTGTTAACCTGGAGACTGCAACTGCTGGGCCACAATGAACAACAGCCGCTTGGGAGAACTTGTCTCTGTGAGGGACAATCCCAGGTGCAAGACCTAAATGTGAGCTTCTCTATGTCTGGCTAAAACGTGGAGCACCCACCCTGGGGGTCCCAGTCTAAGAACAGGAGCACTACAGCATCCACCATGATGTGGTTAATTAGACACTCCAAACTCATTTCACAGCCAGGTAACTACAAGTCTCCAATCCAACTCAAACATTAAACAGAAACCTGAGAAGTTCAGTTGCCCAAAAAGCCACAAACCTACCAGTAAGACAAGCTGAGTACAGTTTACTGCCTTCAGACAAGATTTGGCCTTCTACTCAAAATCCCTATGCACGTGAAAGCCCTGGTGACACAACCTGATCTAGCTGCAGCATTTCATGGGTATGGGTAGAGCACCTCCGACTTTAGCGGGGCTCTAGATGGACTCAGACTTATGGAGCATCATCAGAATAAGCTAGGCAGCAACACAACCTGCAGGATCTGCGCTGCAGGGCCAGGCTCTGGCTGGCATGTAAATCTAAGCATGCCACTGAACAGACATGTTTCCTGGTAATGGACACTGCACATGAGCAGGGATTTCTTTGCCCAGCTTGGGACACTACAAAATGCACTCACCCCCAGTCTTAGTTAGGATAGGATGAAGATCCAAAGGGATACATGCATTAAAGATGACAAGAACTGGAATATAGATGTTTCTATTTGAAATTAATCCTGTGGCACACTAAGTGAGCATTCGTTTTGTAAACAACTAGAATTATATTACCAAAAGAGAAAAACAAAAATTGCCATAATAAAGCAAAGCAACAACACTGACCTAGAAGGGTCTCATTTCTGACTATCAACAGTAAAAGATGCTAACATAAACAGTATTAGAAGAAAAAAAAAAAAAGGTAACTCATTGTTCATAGATAACACTGGGTCTGAATTGTACTGATATGTATCAAGTGTAACTTTCAAGATACTACAGCATAAAATATGTTTTAAGATAGGAATTAGTAGAAAATAATTAACAGAATCCTCAAAATATTACACTATTTCAACAAATAATTCGATGGCATGATTCAAGACAAGTAATGGCCATAGAGATTACAGTAATCTTTTAAGTGGTTTTGATAACATCTTTTCAGATTCAGTGGAATTTCTGGTTTTCTGAAGAAATCCTCTCTGCCTGCAGCTTACATGTCCACAGGCGTGCACTCTGTAGACACCCAGGCTGTTGCTATTATGAGCCTCCTTAGAAGATTCCAATTTAAACTTGTGTTTATGGCTATAAAGCCTCAAACTACAGCTAAAACATAGCTCAGCTGTTTGCACAGAAATATGCAGCAGTTATAATGAAGTAAAATCCATCCTGCAATCCTCCACCTACAGTCCCTGTAACTGGTTGGGGAGACATAAAAATAGAATAGCAGGTAAAGAGACCTGTAGAAAAAGCCACATTTTTTAAAAGGTGCTGTGATGCCCTTCACCACCCCAGCACTGACACAGACGTGACTGCTTATCTAGCAATTTTGTCTCCTGAATATATAATTCTGAGAATCTTTTTGACTTCTACATGACAAGACAGACAACATTTGGCTCTTCCCCTCTAGACGTGTGCCCTTAATCATTCTGCAACAACAGTAAATTTAAACAGCATAGGACATAAATACGTAACGTTTAAATGGACACTGACAAGCCAAAATGCCCAAGGTTGCTTTTTCTAGTCCAATAGAAAGCTGTCTTTCAAACAGAAAAAGAAAACCAAGTCATTCCTTTGTAACACTTTCAAAGTAGATGCTACATATTCTTCAAAATGCGAGTGACATAACCTTGAAATTGTCTTTAGGAGAAAGAAAACTGAACTTCTGTCCGAGCTGAGCAAATAAAAAACAAGCAGGAGAAATTATGAGAACTACATTACATTTTAAAATCAGCATGAGTTTTAACACAGTGTTTTGAAGACTGTTGTTCTTAAATGACATTCAACTTCAGGTGAGTGATACAGTCTGAGATGTTACCAGCTCTCCTAATGCTGAGGCTGGTCAGTACTTGAACAGCAGCTCAAGAAGGGAAGAAAGAGAAGGTGATGCTGGCGAGTGACAGCAGATCAACCCCATGCCTCAAGTCAGATCCATGCTTGGATGCCAAACACAGTCTCTCTTAATGATGAAGTGTTAGTATACAGGTGTAAGAGTTCATTTGCCTGCAGAGCTACTGTGCACGATTTGAATTTGGTGTAATTTCATCCACGCAATAGGACAGAGAGTCCAGACTTCTAATTTATTAGAGAAATTAGGCATTGACCTTGTTAAAACTGCATGCTGGAACATGTAATCTGTACTTTGCCTTACCTCTCACTGCTCCTTTATTTCACCGTCAGGATTTCCTACATCTGGAGCAGGTAAGTATTCCTTCCATTGCTGACAAATACTGCCAGGTATGGAAGTGCCCTTACAAAGAACATCTCCACTAGAAGACTTACGTTTCCAGCATTATCTCTGGTTTCTTATACCTGGATCTGAATCTTTCATTTTGGGGGTTCACATTTATAACTCTCAGACCTATTTAAATTCACTTTTACATAGTATATGATCACTTTGTGGTCCTACAGGTCTTTGTGTAAGGTTCTCCAGGCAATTTAATCTTTCCAAATGTCACCCTAATCTACAAAGGGCCCCGCTGAAATGAACATGTCTACAGGCAGAATGAAATCCTGCTGAACATGGTGACAAGTTATGGAAGAGTAAAAGCAATACACAGTTAGAGAATCTTACTTTTGTCAAAATGGATACATTAAAAAAGGTTTCCTTCTATTGGTAAATTTCCCTGTGTTTGAAAGGCATGTCAAACTATAGCAAACAGATTGAATGCTGCTGTATCTTGTAATTAACTACAGAGAGTAATATTTTTTTAAGTGCAATAGTCCTAAGAATTATGCTTCATACATAAATGGATAAACAAAAATACTGAAACGTTTTCAAGACTGACTATAGCCCCTGCCTTTGGTTCTCCATCAGAGATGCCTTAAAGCCCCCCTAAGTAAAGACATGTAGGCACCCTCGATGCCAGAGCTAACTTTTATGAGCTAAGCACCCATATTACCTCTTAAGACATGGGCTTCAGGACGTGTTACCTCAACGGAAGCTAGGGTTCATTATCAGTGGCTATAGTTACTACTGCTCAAAGCTTAGAAAATCTAGATCTTAAGGATCCAAATGGAAAGACAAGCAAAATCAGAGAGTGCTAGGAGTTTATGACTAAGCGATTCACCCAAAGGTACAAACTAGGGCAAGGATAAGGAACCAATGGGTATGGTATTGTTCAGTTTATTTCTTCCAGCCTGTCACCACTTTTTTTTTTAATTATTTCTGACAACACTACAATATATTCCTGCATAGCCCTCCAAATACGTTTGAAGCCCATGCAACCCTCAGCAGAGCAAGCCTGAGACTCAGGAAAGTATTTACATCTACTGAAATCAAGGAATAACCATCTATGGATTTTTGTAGGTCCTGGATTTAACCCTAAGCAAGTAGCAAAACAATGAGTAGCAGGACTTTGGGCTCCTTGTCTAGTCCTCCAATAGAAGAATGATAGTATTCTACCAAGACAGCCCATGTACTCTGTTACAAATATAAAAAATTAACATTAAAACCATAATTATTTTTAAAATTGTGGTAACACCACTTGGTTGCCAGAGATGGACAAAACATCTGACTGCACAAGTATTCATCTCCCAAGGAATGTAAGGAAAGATACATACTACTAAATATACATTCAGACTGTTGCAAAGCACAGAACCAAAATATCATCTAAGAGAGAATAATTCCTGCTGAGAATGTTGCCTCTTTCTAGTGAGTGCAATTCACCACATTAGGGAATATATTTTTGAAGATCTTAAATCAAGCTTCCAGTAGGGAAGATTTTAAAATATTCTTGTGTTGTAACAAAATGTTCCTGCTGGTGTTGTAATGAAAGAAAGCAAGAGAAAAAAAACCATCTCCTGGCAGGAAATTAATTATTGAGTATTCCACTGCTTGAGATATGCTCCTATATTCTGTGCAAGCTTTCCATTTTTCTCTTTCAGTATGTGGAGAAAATCACTATGGATAATATACAAACAGAACAAAGAGCACAAGAATATCAGTTTATTAAATGCATTTAGAAACTGAACAGACCTGGAGTGAGAGACTTGGTTTGTGCATCACCACACCTGGCACTTTTTTGCACTTTACATTCCCCTCTCCACTTCTCCATCAGATTGTCACTTTTGCTTCTGCTTTCTGAAATTACCTCTGTCAAGAATGGAAGCAGTATGCCTGGCTTTTAACATCACTTACCTGCAACAGCTTTGAAATATCACTTCCTTCATTGAAAAAAATAAAATGGAAAATCTCAGATCTTGATGGAAAGGGAAAGTAAAAGCCCATCATCATATGCCTATGTCTAAATATCCAGATGTAATTCCATTTTTAAAACCATCCTTTTTTTAACCCATGTCCAGTCCATTTTGCCAATTTCAACCCTGGCTGTCAGTTTTAGCCTCCCTGTGAAGGATGTTACATCATCCCATCAGTTACATTACAGAATATACAGTTCCGGAGGCTACATCTGCATCCAGCACATGCGCCTAAAACAACTCCTGAATTCAGTGGGATCATACCACTGCAAAAGTATCCCCATGAGAGCTGACACTTCCCAGAAACCGGCATCCTGGATCCTTCCTGGATGTGGAACTATCAAACTAGAGAGGGAAGATGCAACAGACTGAAACAGCATATGCCATCTTCAAATAGTATTTTACATCAGCAGTGCTCTATAGCTTAGCTAAGACATAACGAAGAACTCTTCAAAAGAAATGAATAATTTTAGCCTTTAAAAAAGGAGGCAGAAATGGTATGGAAAACTGCTACCACAGATGGCTGTGATGCCTGCTGCAGAAACTAATACCAGCTAGGCTGTTCAGGTGCTAGTGGTACCGTTTCTCATGATCATCACCACTTGGGCTCATCTTCTTGGGCTCTTCCATCAGCTGCTGGGTGGGATAGCTCGGACACAGGATGACAGCAATGCCTCTGTCTGCCTTCCAGACCTGAAAGACCTCATATTTGTCTGGCACTGTGCATCTGCAGCAGAAGTCTCCACCTCACATATGTAAAATGTCCCATTGAAAGGGAACATTCTGGAGTAAGACAAACCATCAATCTCATAGCACCTAAACACAGACGGTCTTGCAAAGCATGCTGCAGGAGAGGAGATGCAGTAGTAGACAGGACCTCGCATCACCTGAGGTCCTTTGTGTGGCCCTAAGCAGCAGGGCCTGTCAGGATCTATGCTGGTGCTGCTGGAAACTCTGCATCATCCTCAGCTAATTTTTCATCCCAGACTCATGACTTTCTAGCACTATTACTGATTCTGCAACTGATAGACAGTGATACCGGCAGTGATTCAGATCACATTGTTTTGAGAGGAGAGAATGAATTTTGAGTTATAAAGCAGGAGCCAGTTTAATTACTACATATGAACATAGAGCATATGCTGCCCTTTTACAAGAAACTATCCTGAAAAGAAGCACCATGCTTTGCCACTGAGCTCCTGAGTGACAAAAATCACACTCTCCTGAGTATCAGACTCACCATCTGTAAAATGTTTTTCATCTCTAGAAGATAATGTGAGAACTATGTGTTACAAATCATATCTACTGTAAGTGATTGATATTACCATTTGCTTTGGAGCGGCACCTTAGAAAAAATGCCTTTTCCTCCCTGTAAGCGCCTACTTGAGGAAAAAAAAAACAACTCTTAAAACCCTATTTAGTAGTGCAAGCAAGGTGACAACCAATATATATCTCAAAATTCCTTTTGTATGGTAAGACGGGAACAGGAGCCTTTTTTCATGAATATAATGTTATTCAAAGGAATTTGCCCTGTAGGATGCCATTCTCCTACAAGACTATAGGAATTTTAGATAAGGCTGTGTGCATCTGTATAAATGCATTTTAAGTTCCAGAAAGGGAAATGAGTAACTCCTTCTTACAAAAATAATAGAGAGGCAAAGCCAAAAGCATGTTACCCTTTTTAGGAATAGATTTCTTTTCTATCCCTTCTCAATAAATGCCCCTGAGTTAAGGATTAAACCTGGTTTAATTGCTACAGTTTTGAGCAACAAGAGTTCAGAGGCAGACCATCCATGCTAACACACAGAATTGAAAAAGACAGAGCCAGGAGTTCAAAATGTAGAATTACACTATAATCTGATATTGTCAAAACCCAACGGGAGTTCATCCTGGAATCAACAGCTCTGGCTTCACTCAAAATCTGAACTTCAGAGGTTATGACGATGCAAGCTAAAATGTTGTGGAGTGACCCCATCAGCAGTTAACTGCATTAATATAACATCAGATCTGAAAGAATGGCTAATTTGAGTCTCTTTTCTGATAAATTATACATCATCTACAATCAAGCCAAACCAAAACTGATTTCCAGCAACTGCACTGCCTCTGCCAGTAGTCAGCGCCTTAATATCATTAAGCATAAACAGGAAGAGATAATGACCTATAATTCAAGTCTATTATTTTTATGGAACATGAAGATACATCGCCGTGTAATGTGAGCTGTTGATCAAGGCTGGTATGTTACATTAAACAAATTGCTCTCCCATAAGCCACTTCTGCTTTTTCTTCTTTCATCGATTCTTGCTGTCCTTGCCAGTCACAAAGAGTTGGCTGGAGAGGGGCAAACGTAACTTTGGAGGAGCTACTACACTGATACCGAGCTACATTCCAACCCAGGTAATTGCATCCTTTCCGCCAGCACTGCCTGTGGCAGAATAGGGCTGCATCTCGCAGATGACTTATCCAATAACTCTGCCCTTGTTTATTCAACAGTAGCTTATGAGAAGGCACATTAAATTGAGTACTCAGCCACCCGGCTCCCTTCGGGCTGCGCTGGTACGGAGCCGGGGCCGTACCCCGACTGCGGCCGCGCACCCCCAAACCTGCGGGTGGGAGCGCAGGGCGGGCTGTGCCCCAGCCCGCGGGGCGCCTCCGCCAGGCTCCGCGGGCGGCCGGAGGCAAAGCTCCCGCTACCCGCGGCGAAGGGCGAGCCCCGGCACCGCTCGCCCCGCACGCCCGGCCGGCAGGGTCCCCCCGAGAGGGAGCGAGGTGAGCCGGAGCCTGCAGCCCGCGCCCCGACGGCCCTCAGGAGGAGCCCGGGGCGGTACCGTCCCCCCGCGGCGGGGACACCGGCTGCGCCGGCCCCCCAGAGCCCCCGCGCCCCGTCCCTCCCGCGGGGCCCGGCGCCGCTCGCCCCTGCACCGGGGCTCTCCGCCGGCTGGGCGGGCCCGGCGCCCCGCTCGGGCGAAACTTTGGCCCCGCCATCCTCCTCCTCCGTCCCCGCACCCGCACCGCCCGCGCTTCGGGGAGCCGGGGGAGCCCGCACAGGGCGGCCCGGGGGGGCGGGCACGGAGCCCGCAGCAGCGCCGCGCCAGGGCACGGGGAGAGGCGGGGGAGGAAGGACCGGCACGGGGAGAAGGCGAGGAAGGGGCGCGGGGCGGCGCGGGGGCGGGGGGGAGGCGGTTCTCCGGAGGTGTCGATTTACCTTGGAGGTTCTGCACTCGGATGTCGCTGATGTGCCCGATGAGCTCCTCGCGCTGGAACCAGTCCCACTCCTGCCCGGCCATGGGGACGCAGGGCCGGGCCGAGCGAGGTCGGCAGGAGCGGGCGGCACCGCCACCGCCGCCTTCACCGGCACCGACGGCGGGCGCGGAGCGGAGCGGAGCGGGCGGGGGGGCGGCCCCTCTCCGCGCCGCGCCCCGCCCCGCGGCCCTCCCCACTCCCGCCCGCCTCCCTCCCTCCCTCCGCCCGGCCGGGGGCGGTGGAGCGCCGGCGCGCAGTGAGGCGGGGGTCCGGCCGTACCCGCCGCCGCGGGCAGTCCCCCGCCGGCCGCCCCCTTCCTCCCCTCACCAGCGGCGGCCAGGCTCCCGCATCGCCGCCCCGCAGAGCGGCGCGGGCGGCAGCGCGCCCCCCGCCCCGGCCGCCTCCTCGGGCGCAGGCGGGTGCGGGCCCGGCCCCGGCGCTGCGGAGCCCCCCGGCCCGGCGGCGCGCTGCCCCCGGCCGGAGCCCCTGCCCCGTCCCGCTCGGGAATGGCCTGTTGACGCTCCAAATAAATACGTTTTTCTTGCTGAGGCAGCAGGGGGACTGCGAACAATACCGATCTCCTGCCTGCTTTCTCTTGCTGTGCCCGGGGACGGGAGAGGTGTCGTCCCCAGGAAGAGATGTCACGCATCCAGGGTAGAAAGGGAAGAAGAAAGTATGAAGGGCAGAGGGGGTTTCCTTGTAGAGATGAAATAAGCACCACTAGGAATTGAAAACACTAATACGCCCTTTGCACACTCATTTAGCCTGCCCTTGCTAGCTCGTTTAGGCTGTTTGAGTTCTTTTGTGGTGAATTTTCACATTGAATATCTTAATTTACACCGTTTTTCATCAAAATCGCACAGTAATTGTTGTCAGCATCACTAAAATATGTGCCCTGCAAACTTTGTGAACAGCATGAGCGTTTCCTTCACATACAAGTCATTTCCTTGCAATATACCATGATTTGTACTTCCGTGCCTGGTTTCTTTTCCAACCGTGAAGACTGTATAATGTAAACAGCAAATTCTGACACAATCCAGTTGGACTAGTATAGCATCATTAGGCTAGCAAAACACACAAGCTGAGATCTACAAAGTTAAATATAAACAAATCGGGGTGTAGAGATTGTGACTCTTTCAAGGTGGAAGTGTTATGTGATCCCAGGTAAATGCTCACTCCACGCAGCCAGTTGTTTCACCCAGCTCAGGAGTGCAGCACTCTCCCCACAGCCCGCTTGGCTGATCCGTCTGTTGTGACTCAAAAACAGATGGAGATGATGAGAAGGCAAAGTCCTTCATAAAGCATCCAATAGGTGAATATTCATAAAGAATCCAATAGGTGGGCAACGGACTCCGCACAGTGAACTATCCGTCAACTGTATAGCAAACAGTCAACTATCCTGAAACCCTGTCTCCAAGACTCTGGGGTGGTCTTCAGCTGTTTATAAGCATCAAGGCTCAAAAGTTTTGCACAAATTTAAGGATAGATGAATGCCATGCTGAAGTTTATGAACCTGAATCCAAGGAGCAGAAGAAACAGCTTGTGGAAAGGAAAAAGCATCTGAACTCAGCCAGATTTGCACAAATTGCAATGCTGAGCTTTAACTTCATTTTGCACTGGGAGGACCTGTTTTTTCCAGGAGTTATCCGAGTGGGCCAAATACATCAGTACCGCATTTAGAGGTGGAGCTGGAAACTGAGCAGGTGTGGCTGTGGGAAAAGCAGGTGAATGGTCATCAGTGAAATACTGTCTGCAGGGGACTGCAGAGGGCTGGAGGTCCCTAGTCCATGCCACCGCTCAAAGCAGGACTACTGCCAGCACCAGAGGGGGAGAGCTGAGGCTTTGTCTCATCATGCGTGGGCACCCTCCTAGAGCTGGGGTTTCATGAGCTCTCTGGATGGCCTCTCCCAGTCTGTGCTGGCCTGCTCATAAGACCTCCCAGTGGATGCTTGCTATGGTCGGTATGCCCGCTGGAGAAAGGGAGATGATATGAGACACAGGGGAAGTGAACAAGTCTGCAAGCTTCAGCAGCAGAATCATAGAATCACAGCATCATTTAGGTTGGAAAAGACCTTTAAGATCATGGAGTCCAACTGTAAATCTAACAATGCCAAGTCCACCACTAAGCCATGTCCCTAAGTGCCACATCTACACCGCTTTTAAGTACCTCCAGGGATGGTGACTCAACCACTTCCCTGGACAGCCTGTTCCAGTGCTTGACAACTCTTTTGGTGAAGAATTTTTTCCTAATAGCCAATCTAAACCTCTCCTGGTGCAACTTAGGGCTATTTCCTCTCATCCTATCACTTCTTACTTGGGAGAAAAGACCAACACTCACCTCAATGCAACCTCCTTTCAGGGAGTTGTAGAGAGCGATACGGTCCCCCCTGAGCCTCTTCTTCTCCAGACTAGACAACCCCAGTCCCCTCAGCCACTCCTCACAGGACTCGTGCTCTAGACCCTTCACACCCCAGCATCTCAACGTCTTTGTTGTAGTGAGGGGCCAAAACTGAACACAGCATTTGAGGTGCGGCCTCACCAGTGCCGAGCACAGGGGGACGATCACTGCCCTGGTCCTGCTGGCCATGCTGTTTCTGACACAGAAGGTGGACACTGAGGTGCAGCGGAAGGACCAAAGGTCAGAGGAAGCAACCCAGTAACTCCTTGCTGCCAGCCCCACCTGACGTGTGGTGTCGCAGCTGTGATTCATTGCTCTCTGCACACTTTTCTGGGGCTAAATACTGCCGTGGCCCTGCTCCCTGCCCTGCTTGAGAGCTGCCCAGCCCCGCTCTCGGGGTGGCTGAAGGTACAGCCCCGGCACCTCCGGCACCTCCAGGCCTGGCGGCTGTAGCTGCATTTGACCTGCACAGTCTGGGTCTCAGCGTCAGGTTGAGTTTGAGATGTTGTAAATGATTAACATTGTGGGCATGGGGAAGTTAAAACTTCTGCTTAGGGAGAAGAGAAAGGCATTAAACCTTTCTTACCTGGGAAAGCACCTGCTCTGTGCAGCCCCATCTTCTGAAGACAAAATGGCGGTGGGCAGTGGGGCCCAGGAGCCGGCGCAGGCTGGGACTGCCCGCTCCTCCTGTGCCGACGGGAGGTGAGAGCACCAGCCCTGCTGCCTGCCCTTCTCCTGCCGGTCAGCCAGGCAGGACCTCCACCTTGGCCTGGGCCAGGCCCATCTGGCAGGTCTGGGCACTCCAGTTTCTAGCCCAGCGCGTCAACATAAGCTGCATTGACCTCGTCTTGCATTAATACGCTGGGTCCCGAGCTACTGTGAATGAAAACTCTGGTCCAGCTTCACTTCACAGGGGTGCAGTCCCGCCCACAGCCTGACAGGCATCGCCTGCGTTTGTCCGTCTGAGACCTTCAGACAGTTCTTTGGCACCTCCCCAAACCAACTCCACTGTTAGCAGAAGCCCTCATAGGTAAACCTCCTCCGAGATGGTTGTGAATAAAATCACAATATATGCAGAAATAAGTGCTCCAATATGATAATCTAAGGCTCTAAAATTGTAAGGACACTAAAAAATTGTGAGATCAAAAGGGGCATCCTTTATAAACATGTTTCTTTAAGTTTTTACATTCTTCCCTGCAACCATGTGGTCTATGAATGATCTCAAGAAGAAAGTATGAAATCTGAGATTCTCACATAAATCCAGAACTTCAAACGTTATGTTACTTGTCATAAAATCCACAAATACTTGTGGGAAATTATCTGTGAAAATACTATATGCCTTCTAAGAAGTAACTGATTGTATACAGCAAGGAGGAGTAAAGAACAAAAAATGATTTCAGATTTTATTATTGAAGTTCAGTTGCCTTTTGACGTTTAAGGACAATTCTATAACTGAAAAAGAAGATTACATTTGATTAAGTCTCTTGGCTCACACTTGTTACTTAGGGCAACACTGTAAACACTTGGCCAAGAGTCTGAACTATAGTATCAGGTTTATTTAAAATAAGATTTTGGTCACATATGAGAAGTTGGTGTTCTAGTAGGAAGTTCATGAGGAACTTATTGCTTTTCTAGATCACCTTCATTTTTTTTCTTTTTAGTCTATGCAGAATAGAGATGTTAAATGATGTCTCAGTTTGAGAAGAAAAATTATACTTTAAGATTGCCTGATAGTATCAAATCCTACAGCTAGGCTTTGTGCCTGTCAGGATGGAGGGTGCCTTGTGGCTCCTGCTAAAACAGCATGGGAAGATGTCTGACACAAAGGAAGCTATTTATGGAATTAAGGAAGATATTTATGCCATTGTAGCTAAATTGCTTTGGCTTTATATAAACAGAGTTCCCCATATGAACAGTCATTCCAGGGATGGATTATTTTCTGGCTTTGCTTAAACCAGTTCCAGACCAATGCTAACGAGAAAAAGATGTTGTCTCTCTTGCAATAGGTATGTCCACGTGAGGACATTGTGCGTATTCAACTAAAACCTCAGGGAATTGTAACTTCCTATCCAGGCATGCCTTAGGCATCCCTGGCTGCTCTGGTCAAAGAGCTACAAAAATAACTCCACATTGATCCCTGCTAGACCTCCCTCTCCTCACATTCCCAAAACATTCTTATTGAATGCCGCAGGCCTGCAAGGTGCTCCTCTGTCCACGTCAAATAGGGTTTCTGGAAAGGTGGTGGGCATTTGAATTCTTCCCCTACACTACTGGCATAGCCCTCAAGTCTTGACTTGCTCTTCTGGCTCATTAAAGGGGCTACACAGAAGGTGAAGGTCTCACTCAATTTTTAACCTGTTTAGTTTTTCTGAAGGCTTCGTGGAAGAGGACTGAAAATGGAGGCTTTCTTACCCTATAGCTGAATGAGGAAAATAGAGGAAAGTTGAAGTCTGTAACACAGGAAAGTAATCCAAATTCTTATTTAACTCTCATATTTTACAGCTACAGTATAACCTGACCTGAATGGTGACTCCATTTCAAAGCAATAATCGTGCCACCATGGGTCTCATCAACACTTCATTTTCCTTGTTTAGCCTGTATCTGAAACAACAAGGAGTGCCAACCATGAGAAAAGACTCATTAGTTGTACCAGAGGAATAGCTAAATGAAGATTTCATTTCTATTACCCTGTCCAACAGCAGCCACCCTTAGTCTGGCTCCTCTTCCCACACACATGTAAACAATGGGAGGAGTACCATGTAAAATAGACTTTCAAAGCAAAACACCAGAAAAGTCAGGAGAAAAAAGACATTCTAATTCAACCAGGTAAACAAGAGACACTCAGGAAAAGGTGTAAAAGAAATGAGAGATATTGTAATCAGAGGAGTAAGCAACTGGAGGAAACGAGGTTGTGCACAAAAAACTAAATAAGTTATGAAATCTAAGTCCTTTATGACTTTCTTTAAAGGCAAGGGAAAGTACACTCTAACGTGTGTTAGAGTATCCAACCAAAGTTTGATAATAAGCAATAACTTCATTTATAAAATTTATTTAATTAATAAAATGAATACCAGCTTAGAAACAGGAGTGCTGTGCCCCACTAAACCAGTGTTCCTCTTGGTCCCTTTCAGATGCTAACAGCAGAAGAGGTGCGGTGACTGTTGGCCCTGCCTCAGTGTACCACTGAGCACATGTACAAACCCTGGATGGTGGCCAGCCTCCCTTCTTTCCCTCTGCTCTGTCTCCTTCTTCCTTGACTCCCAGAAGGCCACCATGTAGGCCACACTGATGAGCCACGCTGATTCACAACTGGTGCCATGTAATGGCAGTAAGCCGACTTTGGCACTTGCTAGAAGGTCTCTATATGCTGTAAACAAGTTTCCTCACACAGTTTCCAAATAATGCCAGGAGTTACAGTGGCTTCTGACCTGGACAAGTTCAGCTAAATTTGTTTTATTTCATTGCTATCGAGGTGAATTTTGTGCCAACTTAGTAGCAAAATGGACTTTCCCGTGAGCAGTGGTATTTTCAAGACTGGGTCTTTTGGGGTAATGGTGTCACATCAGGGACAGCTTCCGTGTGCAGAAGCTGTGCGGGTGAGGTCCTTCTGATTCTTCACCGGGGTGGCTGGTGTGGTGGGAACAGGGTTGTGTAGGTCACTCCCAGTCCTTCCTCTGTTATTTTTTCATTAGCTTTGGTGAGCATGGGTTATTTTAAGGTGTGATTTATTGAGAACATGCATGCTTTAATTGACAGAGGCAATGGGAAATGTCCTTCCCTGGCCTGCAGGCTGGTTTTTTTACATTCAGTTTGGTTTTCTGCTGCTCTTTCGTGCAGTCTGACGGTTGGAAGAAAAGGAGAGTAGTTATGTAAAACTAATTTGAATATTATGTACTTGTGGAGCTGATTTGTTTCTGTTGCCATGGGCCTTTTGTTCAAAATCTCCCCTTTACTAGGGCAAAACTCTTCCTTGATTCAGCAAGGAATTGACACAGTAAAAACTCCATCTAGTTTTTGGAAACTTGTTTGCTCTTTTTCCCTTTTTTCCCCTTCCTATTTTTCCTCTGTTTCTGATGGATGCAGGATGCAGTTGGTCTCATCCATGTGACAGTATTGTGTAATTCTACCCCTTTGAGCCTGGCTTGCTCTCAGTCGTCTGTGACCAACTGAATTCAGGACCTTCAGATTCCCTTCTGTATACTCCAGCATGCTATGAAGATTTGTTGCCTCAGTAGATACTGAACAAAAGTTTCAATGTGTGGCAATACGGGGATCTTTTTTTCCAGCTGTAGATGTTGTGTAGCACCCTAAAGGCCAGGAAAAAGACCCATGAAGTAAGTCTTTCATCTTGAGACCATCTGAGTGTCTCCTAGGAGTTCCCAGCTCTTCACAACCCACTTCCATAATATAAATTTCATTGTTTCATCCTATCTCATCTCCATGCAAAGGTAGAGATGCCAGCCTGGTGCAAGCAACAGCTTAAACATGACTCAGGAAACAGAGGAACCTATGTCATGTAGGGGCTTATTCATGGAAGGAGAAAGGGACCACAGAGCAGTGAATTGCTATGGTGGATATTTCTGTAGATGATGCCCAAAGGTAAAATCCTGTAGAGCTACATAAGCTGGTGAAGTTGTGCAGGAAGAAGCAATCCAGCCACAGCTGAACACTACTTACAGCAGGCCCACTCACCCTGCTGCACAATGTTCAGATTCAGGTGACCCTAGCTAGCCAGGTACCTTCTTCTGCCTGAACTGTCTTGATTAGAGAAACTTGGGGTGCTTTCACTGTATACACAATAGATACGAGTCAAGACCTGTGCAATAATGTTCACTAGAAAAGACTAATTCTGGACATAACTACAAATATTTAACACAGTGTAAATTACAAATCAGGTGTCTCCGACACCATTCAGGAGTGAATGCTTCAAGTAGAAAATGGAGATTGCATGGTCTGTTTTTTACCCCATGAATACTAGGATTGGAAGCTGGGCAGCGCGCAGCAGGCAGTTATTACAGTCTTTAAGCACTGAAGTTGCAGATGCTATAAAAATAATGATAACATTACTGGCTTTTATACACAGCTTTCCATCTGCAGATCTCAAATCTCTTGTATATTGCAATTTGCTGTAATTTCCTGGTTTAACCTGCCTGAAATTAAATTTACAAGCCCTGAAATATTATTTTATATTATAGAAAGCAACCTGCATTTTTTTTCAGTAAAATGTTTATGGAAGGATGAAATATGTGTCATTTATCATGCATACTTCATCATAATAACAAAATGAATTAGTTTCTTAGAAGCAAGCAAGCAAGCAGGCTTCTTTTGAACTGACTGACCTCTTTCACAGCACTGGAGATGTCAAATATTCTCCAAATGCAACGTTCAGCTAAACTGCCTGTCAATGCAGCTCCCCTCAGAAGTAATTCAACCTTTCCCCTATCTGTTTGTTTCTATTTGAAGAAGTGGTTTCAATTTTACATCCAATCTCAAGCCAGCTTGGCTGTGAAAGAGATGTAAGAAGAGGTTCCTTCCCTGGCCTTCCCAGACAACATTAGCTTTGCAAGTAACAGAAATATATAAATGTTTCAAATGGAGGGGCAGTACCCCATAGCTGTTGAATAAGTGGATCATTTCTTGAGGTAAAAAGTAGGTGACTCTGATATGTAACCTGCCAGGTGGAGGCTTTTGCAGTATGAGATGCACTGATGGTTCCAAGTTTTTCCCGAGCAGGCATTTTCAAACCTTACTTGTATTTCACTGAATATTTAATGTCACAGTTCTGCCAGAAGCCTCTGAAAATAGGGAGAATTAAAACCCAGCAGTCATTCCTTAGCAGACAGAGGTTGATGCTTTTAAAAGTTTCTCTTTACCATGTTTCAAAGCATGACCTTGAGGAGTGCTACCAATGCCAGGCATGTCCTTGCGGTTGCTGCAGATGGCAATTTAGAAGTCCTGATTGGTGGTACTTCACCCGACCACAGTTAACTGCAAGCATCTATCAGGATTTATCAGCCTCTAACCAATATGTCGTTAAAGACTAATCACTTCAAAAGTAATGTTAGCGAACACACAGTGGAGCCATTGCTTAAACAAATTTCGATGTCCCTGCTTTGCTGGGGTCAGCAGGGCCCTTGCTGTTGGGCTGGAGAGCAGCACCCCAGTAAAGATGTGTTCCTAGTGAGAGGTGGCTGCCTACTTCCTATCACTGTGCATTTGTTAAAAAGGGATGAATATAGCTGAGACTCAGTCTCTAGGTTTCAAACACTTCCTTTAAACAGAAAAATCCGGAGACAGAGCAAACTGTGGTATCTGTGTGGGGTACCGAAAAGAGCTTCCTGCATTCAGTTTGTAGGTATTTGTGTGTGCATGAGCAGAGAATGCAGGCTGAAGTGATAACTTCCCAATGGTTCAGCATGGGGATTTCATTAAAGTTGCCTCTTCCCATGTCCAGCCTCTCCCTGCAGCACCCAGTTATGGCTGCATCACAGAGGTGAGTGTTGAGGGGCTAAGAAATTGGTGGATTTGTACATATTTATGCATTGATTTTTTCTGGTTTAATAACTTCTTTGCAAAAACGAAGAGCAATTAAGGACAAAGACAAGAGTATGAGGCATCATCACTTGGCAAATAAGTGTTCTTAAGTCAGCTTTGACAGAAATATTTGTACTTTGCTTTGGAGAAAGGCTCGGGAATACATCCATTTATGTGTAATTCCCTTGACTTGAATGAGCAGATGATATCATAGTACAAGATTCAACTGGAGTAATTTGAAAAAAAGTTTGGGGATGGAAAACAATCTGTAATTCTCCCCTTAGAAGAACTAGTAAACAAAAAAGACAAGACATTTGGTGCAGTCTCCCACCTGCCAAAACCAGCACAGTAGTGAGTGATGAGTTTGAATGGAAGTCCCAAGGGCAATAACTGTTTCCAAGATTGTAGAACTGCTGATGTACAAATCTGCCAAATTGCCTAGCTTTAGTAAGATCTGGTAAGGCTGCCCAGTTGCCCACAGCTTGAAAAATCAAGGATTTTCTTCATTATAACTCATGCATTTTTATACAAGCCAATGGCTTATCCCATTTGATTCAAAGAAACTTTTATGGGAGCTTTTTAAGATTCCAGGATGAGGTGAAAGTGTGACCACATGTCATCATGCTGAAGTGTTCTGTCTGTTGTATTCAGTGATTTTTACTTGCTTTTACACATCTTACTGTATTTTGTTGCACAAATGATTAAAAAAGTATGTATCTGTCCAGAAGCTCTTTCTTATGATGATTGGTAAAATATCATTGAAGTATTTAATGAGGAGGCAAAGTGTTCAGGGCATTTCATGCATATGGTTAATTTTCTTCTTAAAAAGAAAACACCAGGCATTAGGGTTTTTTAAATGCACTGTGGACAAGAAAGACAAAAACCAATGGCTAAAAGCTGAAGCCAAGAGGAATCCAAATGAGGACATTTTAATAGTGAATCAGTCATCCAGAGAAATGATGATTTGCCAACTCTTACAATCTTCAGAGAGAGAGAACATGCCTTGCTAGAAGATGTGCCGTACTCAAACACAGTAGAGTTTATTCAGAAGTGGGTTAATTGTGTGACTAGTAATACAAAAACCATATCAGAGGATCTGTTTAATGGTCCTTTACCTTTAGTTTTGTAAGGTTTCTCTTAAAAGTTTTTCCTTTTATTTTTCCAGCTCCTACACAGACTAAGTCAAAGAGTTTTAATTCCGTTCTTTACAGATTTCTGCCTTGGAAAATGAAGCCTTTGAGTAAATCAAAAGTAGTAACAGCAACTGCAAAGTGATAACAGTTTGCAGTTAGTGCTCAGCCAGTGGGAACTAATTCACTCATTCAGAAAGCTACAAAGCTGCCGTTAGATGTTGTGTTTTTTTTCCTTTGGTCACTATCAAACAGATTGTGATTAGATCCATTGACAAAGGTGAATGGTTTGCTAGTCATAATTTAATCCTCTGTTGTCAATTCAGTAAGAGTCACTAAAACACACAGTTCATTTCTAGCGAGGTTGTCCTGCGTTTATAGGCAAAATCATTACCATAATGTTTGAAAACGCATGCTGCTAGATACTTGTTACAGCACAGTTCATACCTGTGTATGTGTGCAGCCTGTATGGCCCCTCTGCCAAGGATGTGTATAAAATTATCTATGTATGTACATATACATACACATATATATGAAATTACAGAATATGGGAGTAAACAGAAGAGTGTTGTTGGAACACGAACATGTGAACAGGTCTGTGTTCATTCAGCACCATCTCTACCAGTCACATACATCTGTGCAGGAGCCACTGCCTCATGCTCCTCTCATACAACTTCACAAAGGCTCCTAACATTCACATGACATTTGCAGAGAGACGCTCTGATAGTCAGAGGATGCTCTGCTACCACATGACACTTTTTGAGAGCTCTTTTCCCCTGTTTAGGCATGTTCTGAGAGTTAAAATACAAATAGCTACACACCTATGGGAAGTTATCATCATCATTCACTGAATTCAGAGCACCTGAATTTGGAAAATCTGGACATTAATTTGGCTTTGACTCTGGCTTAGGATGTACATGGCCATATGTAAGTCTCTTAACTTCTCTGAATTCATATGATCTTATTTACAGGATTGGATGCTGTTTGCTTACCAAGGCCTACTTCTCCCAGCTCTTGTGAGCTGCTACACTCACGTGTCTTCACATGGAGGAATTTTCAGGAAAGCTGTGTGGTTTCACTATTACTTGTGTAAACAGAAAGCAATGGCTGTATTTTGACTGGTTAAAGCGAAGCAAGAGTGATCAGAAGTTTTTTTCATGCACATTTTAAGGTAGGGTATCAGATACAGCTGTGCTGAACTCTTTTTTTAGATCCTCTTTTAGAGCAGCCCAGTTGGCACTGCATGTGCTTAACCCCTCCACCCTCACCAGGAATGGTTCAAAAGATCTTAACCTAAGGCCATCTGTGCAGGGAAATGGTGTCACCTGCCCAGATTATGGAATGGGTTGCAAACCCAGCACCAGAAATCACCACCGTTTTCTTCTCAGTTCTGTTGCAAATGATATTTGCTTAAAAGTCCATTTTCTTGCAAGGAAGAGAACTTTTGCAGGGGATTAAGTATGTTTTTGGCTTCAGCAATAGTGGGAGAAACATAAGAAAACAGGCTTCAGTTGTATCCTAAAGGTAAAAGGGCCAAAACAGAGGGAGAACAAATAAAAATATAAAAGAAGAAAAAGAAAAAAGTAAGCAGTGCTTATTGTTTTGAGAAATCTCCCGATTTCTGAGCTGATTTCAATGATCTTTGACCAGCTGCAAGCACAGGTATGCTCTGCCTTTCCTGCATGGCTGAACAGACAATACATCAGTTTTAAATCAATTCTCAGCTGACAGGAAAGGATTGCAATCTGTTTAATAGTGCCTTTACTACAGAAAAGTAGACATCTTTTCTGAAGGAAAAATATTGGGGTCACGGCTAATTTCCTGAGACCAAAGGAGAGAGGCCTGCAGGCATCAGTTGTGTTGGGGAGCACCATGCCATGTGTGTGGATGACACCCCACAGAAGTGGCCTTAAGTGCACAACCGCAACCAGCGTCAGGTCTCACCTCGTGTATTTTATGTACCATAAAAGCCACAGCTTTATTCCCACCCTGGTCCTCAGCTTCTGACAGCTTAGTCTTTCTCAGAGAGCTGGAGTAGCAGCACACAATGCACAATGTAACAGATCTTTTGCTGTTCCTTCCCACAAACCAGCCATTGAGCTGGTCAGGAGCCATTAGCACCCAGTTCAAACACAATGTAAATTCTATGAGAACTCATTGTTTTTATAAAGATCACGTGCAATCTGTTGCCAAGCAGCCTACACAAATATTTAAAGCCTGCCTCTTTCTCCACACAAGTTTTAAAAAAACAAAACAAAAATAATAAGAGCTTTTATTTTGTGCCATAAAGGCTGAGAGGGAATTAACCTCTAACTGCACAGGTCCCAGACAGTGGGATGATGGAATTATTGCTATGTGCACGCATTTCATGGGGATCACGCTGGAGACGACTTGACTAGGAGGCTGGCTATATACCTGTTGGCTTCGTTTTAGATTGTCATACTTTTTGCCAGTGCCAGTTAGGTCTTCCCAAGTCCCTCTCCTCTTGAGAGGTAACATTTTCTGGCTAAGGCTGACCCTGATGTAATTACCTAATTTCTAATGACTGCTTCCTCATCCCAAGACACTTCCAGGGTCTAGGCCCCCCTAGGAAGAAAGGCTACATTGGATCATGTTTTCCTCCCTCCCTCCATCCCTGACATTGTTCATATCTAAGGATATGCTTGGCTCCTTTGCTGAGTTGTCAGACAGGAACAATGTCCGGTCTGTTAAATGTGATGAGTGCCAGCTCTGGATTTTTGTGTAGCAACTTGGAAGCAGATGCATTTTTAAAAATACTTGTAATGATTTTTACTCTTACCAGACTTCAGTTTCACCAATATGAGTTATCAGGCTAGGTTTTTTCTGTTTGTTGGAACAGTCTCCAGGCATGGAGCTGTCTAGTCACCCAAGAATTACCATCAGTATCACACAGGATAAACCTCTTATCAAAAAACAGACCAAGTGTAAATATAAGCAATGGCTGGAATCACAGCTGCGTTTTTCCATAAGAACAGGTCTTCATACAGTGTGTACCTTTGCGTGTGCAACTGGAATACTCAGAAGGAGTCATTTCCCAGCCAAATGAAGGCTTGATGCCGTGGATCACTGACTCTAGGGTCTGATTGCAAGGAGACATCTACGATCCGCAAGGAGTCAGGGTTATGAAGGTACTGAGGATGGCCCAAAGAACTGCATCAAAAGCTTGTCATTCATCTCCCATACATACCTATATTATAAGAGAAAGACTGTTTTCAGGACGTTTTGTGACCACTTCTCTCTCACATTTGATTTCTTAGGTTCAGGTATCATTCAGCATTTTGAAACCAATGTTTCATGCTTGGAGCAGAATCATATAAATACCGTCTGAGTTCCCTGAGGTTGTAATTTATATGATACAGGTCATGTAAGTTTTAAATCAGTTCCTCCAAACTGATTTCAGAATTGCCTGGAACCATACTGCAAACGCCATTTAGGGTGACCTGACCTATTTTTTGCCAGACAAGTTTTAAAACTGGTTGGAAAATATCCCCATTTTAGCAATGACCTTGTTAGTTATAATCAGGTCTTGATCCTATAATATCTATTAATTATAATAATTTTCCTCAAAAGGTCACTTACCCACGTGTTCATAAGGACATAATTTCCTGTAACTTGCATAACTGAGGTAGAACTGAAATATATTTTCATGGCTTCTGGTTCTACAAAGATGCAAATACCTACAGAAAATGTGCCATGATGGCACTGTCATGGTAGTAACATTAGTTATATGTATAACGGTTTTCTGCATCAAGGCATTAGTGTGTAAAAGCATAAACAATTTTGGAGATTTAACATAATTTTAGCTATATTTACCAGCTGTGATTTTCTGTATTTCCTTCAGTGAAATGCTTCAGCAAGCAGCATAGACTAATAGACAGGATTTTCCTTTGTTTCCAGTTTGCTTCATCTGTGGTTCTTATGCATTGACAATGAGGTCCACAATATGCCCAAATGAAAACGATCATTTAAACTCACAAGAAGCAACTGAAAGTAACCAATAAACGCTACTTAGAATCATAGAATATTTTGGGATGTAAGGGACCTCTAAAGGTCACCTAGTCCAACCTCCCTGCAATGAGAAGGGACATCTTCAACTAGATCAGGTTGCTCAGAGCTCCGTCCAACCTGACCTTGAACATTTCCAGGGATGGGACAACTACCATATCACTGAGTAACCTGTTGAAGAGTTTCATCACCCTCTCTGTAAAAAATTTCTTCCTTATACATATTCTAAATCTAACCTCTTTTAGTTTAAAACCATCACCCCTCATCCTATTGCAACAGGCCCTGCTAAAATGTTTGTCCCCATCTTTCTTATAAGCGCCCTTTAAGTATTGAAAGGCTGCAGTAAGGTTTCTCCAGAGCCTTCTCCAGGCTGAACAATGCCAACTCTCCCAGCCTGTCTTCATAGGAGAGGTGCTTCAGCCCTCTGAACATCTTAGTGGCCCTCCTCTGAACTCGATCCAAAAAGTTCATGTCTTTCCTGTGCTGAGGACTCCAGAGCTGGATGCAGTACTGGTGGGGTCTCACCAGACAGCGTGGAGGGGCAGAATCACTTCCGTCGACCTGTTGGCCACACTTCTTTTGATGCAGCCCAGGATTTGGTTGGCCTTCTGGGCTGTGAGTGGACACTGCTGACTCTTGTCCAGCTTTTCATCTGTTAGTACCCCCTAGTCCTTCTCCGGAGGGCTACTCTGAATCCCTTCATCCTCCAGCCTGTATTGATACGGGGTTGCTCTGACGCAGGTGCAGGACCCTGCACGTGGCCTTGTTGAACCTCACAAGGTTCACACAGACTCACTTCTTGAATTTGTCTAGAGCCCTCTGGATGTCATCCCATCCCTCAGTAATGTCAGCCACACCACTCAGCTTAGTGTTGTCTTCAAACTTGCTGAGGGTGCACTCGATTCTGCTGACTGTGTCAGTGATGAAGATATTAAACAGGATGGGTCCCAGTATGGACCTCTGAGGGGTTCCGCTTGTCACTGATCTGCATATGGACATTGAGCTGTTGACAGCTACCCTCTGGATGCAACCATCCAACCAATTCCTTGTCCACTGAACAGTCCACCCATCAAATCCATCTCTCTCCAACTTAGAGAAGGATGTTGTGAGGGACTGTGTCAAAAGCCTTACAGCAGTCCAGATAGATGACATCTATAGCTCTTCCTTTGTCCACTGATGTAGTCACCCCATCATAGAAGGCCATTAAGTCAGTCAGGCAAGACTTGTCCTTGGTGAAGGGGTTGTCTCAAGTCACCTTCCTGTCCTCCGTGTGCCTTAGCATAGCTTCTGGGAGGATCTGTTCCATGATCTTCCCAGGCACAGAGGTGAGGTTGACAGGTCGGTAGTTCCCCTTTCTATCCTTTTTAAAAATGGGTGCAATGTTTCCCTCTTTCCAGTCACCAGGAACTTCACCTGACTGCCATGAGTTTCCAAGTACCATGGAGAGTGGCATGACCAACATCAGCCAATTCCCTCAGGACTCTGGGATGCATCTTGTCATGTCCCATAGCCTTATGTACGTTCAGGTTCCTCAGGTGAGAATGAACCTGATCTTCTCTTATAGTCCCCATCTTATGGTCCATCCACTCAAGAAGCGTGGGATGAGAAATTTCCAGTGAAGACCGAGGCAAAAAAGTTGTTGAGTACCACAGCCTTCTCGTCATCTGTTGTTACAAGTTTGCCAGTGCAAGAAAACATACATGGCAGCTTTTCTTCACTATTGAAAATGGGAGCACAGGGTTGGTCAGATGGGGTCAGCCAGGAGAGGCATCTTGTCCGATGTCCTCTCCTGGAACCATGACTAGTACTGGGAGAATCAAAAGATGCAAGAACCTCTTGTGAAGCAGACGTGAATTAGTCTGTCCCATGTTGGACGCCTTCCTGGTTTCTTAAGCAGAGATTGGCATAAAAGCCGGCACATTACATTTAATGTTGGTTCTGAGTTTATTTGATCAATGCTAACTAATGCATTCTGGGTATTAGTGTTACCTCTGCACAGATCTGATAACAAGGTTAAACTGGATGGTGGAGAACTTTGGGATTTGCTGTAGGAGCAGCTTTTATGCTGCCTGGTTCTGTGAAGAGGAATGACTGATTTGGTTTCAGCACCTTGGCTTTTCAGGCAAGGCTCTCTTTTCTGACATTGCAGGATGGGGAAAACCAGTGCTTTGGCAACAGCCCTGATCCGTAGATATCTGTTTTATGTCTGTCACGTAACCCTGTGGCTGGCAGCCTGATAGCTTTTCTGGGAGGGTGGTCTCCATGCTAGCTGAGGGCCATTTTTCTCCTTCCCTCCTCTGCTGCTCCTTTCCCTGCTCTGTGCATGCATATGCATCCCCGGGGCAGGAAGGGTCAGGCCAAGTCGATGGGAGCCCTGCAGGGACCGGAGGAGAGGCCATCAGAGAAGAACCCCTCTTTCCCACCACACACCCACTGTGTTTGCCATTGCAAACACACAGGAGAGGAGGTCTCTGCAGGGACCCGTGCTGTTTGCTATTTGCAGGCATCACAACGCAAGGCCCATTTCAGAGACGAGATCAGACTGTCTCACTGTAAAGGTCCCTTAAAACCTGCAGTTCCTTGATTTTTATATTTTTTTTATATGTGTATATATATATATAATATAAGTGAGAAATTGCTTGTACCACAGTTGGGTGACTGCAAGATGAGTTTCTATACGTACGATGATTAACGCACCTTCTGACCGCCAAATGAAACAAAGAACCTCAGGCAAGAAGGAAATTCGTAGTCGCGGTGGTTGATGCAGAAAACGCCCCCACCCCCCCCACCCCCCACTGCGGGGCAGGCCGGGCTGCAGCTGCGGGGCCGGGGGACCCGCGGGCAGCCGCGCAGCGCTGGGCACCGCTGCCCTCTCCTGGCGCCTGCCCGCATCTCGGCCGGCCCCGGCTGCGCGCTGCGGACTTGGAGACCTCGGGGGGCGGGGGGGTGGGGGTGTTAGAAACCCCACCGCAGGGATGCACGAGGCACGAGGCACAAGAAAGTGAGGTTTTCTGGTTGTAACCCAGCTGACTCACTCACAGATCACTAAAGGGCTGTGTATTTGTGTATGTGCGTGTGTGTTAAAGGCAAAGACAGCGGCAGTTCGCAGAAAGAAGCTTTCCCGTGTTTCCCTGCATGAGGGGGACCGGGCCCACCCACGCTGCCCACCCCATCTCCCTACCTTCCCCACCAGCACAGCCGGGGCCAGACACGCTGTGGAGCCCGGAGCCCCGTGGAGCCCAGAGCCTGCTGTCCTGCGCTGAGAAAGGCAGTTAACGGGAGAGCTTTGTCATTAGTCAGAACCCCTAATTTGAGGCTTGTGTAAAGCATTTTCCCATGCCTATCGTTAACCTGAAACCTCATAATGCATGCATGGCCAGTCTTGATGGAAAAGGAATCGTATATTGAGTGCTGCTATGCTCCCCTGAGACCCCGGGGAGAGTCTGTCAGCCCAGGACCACAGAGATACACTGGGCCTTTTTTCTTATTTTGGCCTTGAGCACTCATTTTGTGACAGTGTCAAGTGAGCGCAAAGCTCTGCTGCTTGTGATTTCCAGGCACTTTGCACTGGTGCCTTTGCCTGTACGAGGTGCAGGGAACTCATGAGTGGATCACTGCAGATCAGTAGGTTGGTCCCCTTTGCTCATCCTCCAAAGAGCAGAACTTCGATTTTAACCACATCTCTCCCTTTTCTCATCAGCCTCTATTTCTGAGGGACTCCTGAGCATGAAAGAACACTGCACACCTGCAAAACATCTGGTGATGTCTTCTCTCCAGCCCATCTTGAAGGCTGCTGCCCTGCCTGGGGCATCTTTCTTTTGCATTACAGTGAATAAAACAGAGAGAGACAGGACAGTCCTTCACTCCTGGCTCTGGCCAGGGCTGGGACCACAGGAACAGGAGCAGCCAGAGCAGCTGAGAAAGATCAGAGGAGAGAGGGAGAAAAATCCCAAGCGTGGTACACGGCTCTTGAGAACATCTCACAGCCTTAACCTGTTGAGTGGTAAAAGAAGTGTTCTCCATTCCCTCTATTTTTATTTTCCTTCTCAAGGAACTTCACATAACTGAAGGAGGAAAAGAAAAATAACCTTCTTAGATACTGTTTCAGTACTTTAATTTCTATTTCAAAGAATCCAATTTATTAAGCAGCAGTACCTGAGATTACACTCACCAAGCAAATTCTCAAAGGAAGCCTCACCATCTAGGTGTATTTTTCATTATACAATAAACTCTGAACTCCACCAAAGGTGTTTTCTCATAATGTTAAACTCAGTGCCTGACAATTATTGTCCAGCTCCATTTGGTGCCAGAAGTGCATTCAGTGGAGAAGTAATAAATCCTTTCATGCTGTTTAATAAAACAAGAAAATGTGTTGCTCACACTTGGATGCTAGACTTTATTACACAAACACAGCTAAAAAAATAAATGGAGTATTTCCTGTTTAGAAGTGCCTACAAGTCACATGATGTTGATTTTCTCCAGGTGTTGCAATTCTAAATGAAATTTTCACTTAAGTTATTCTTAAAGAAGTGAGTTATTTCAAAACGCAATAATCAACATGTTGTTAAAGGTGCAAAAACCATTGTAAAAAACCTCCAAAACATTCAATGTGCTGTAATGAAATTAGATGTGGAACATGGTGGTTGCCAAATTATACAAGATATTTGTGAGACACTTTACCATCCACTCGAATGCTTTTCTGAGTTTCCACTGAGAGGAAAAGAAAAAAAAAAAAAAGAAAAGAAAAGTCCTATGAGGTCTGAGAAACCCTTTCAACTTGTCAGTTGATTTCATCTCTTTGTAGGGAGCTGAGGATATTCTCTGCTCTGGTGGCCTGGTTGGTTAGAGGTGCCACTGATATTGTAAAATAAATGCCTGATAAAAATAGATGTCTTCGGTGAGGTGCTCAGCACTAAGTGGAAACAGGTCCTTAAGCAGGATTGTCTGTTTCTTCATTTTCACTAGCTTAAATGAAGGAAAAAGCCAGCCACACTTTGTCTTTTGATGGATAAATGCTACTTTTTTTGATCTGTTCAACACTGCTCATACTCACATTGCCTGTTGTGGACCTCATTCAGTGATGCCTTGAAGGATGTGATGAATATCTGTCATACATGCTTCATTCCTGTTCTCTCACCTGCTTTCCATGTACAAGCTTGTGTGAGCTGGTCTCTCCCCTTTGGGGACTTGATGGGGAAAATTTAGAGGTGCCCAATAGCCTGTATTTCTGTGGGAGATGAGAAGGTTAAAAAGTGCCCCTAACATTTGAGGCAAGAAGCACTGAGCATTAGCATGGGTCCTACATCTTGCTGGAGTTTCTTCCACAGCTTCTGGACAACCACCAGAGTGAACACTTCTGCCCATAGTAGCTCTAGCCACGCTGTAGAACCTCTGCACACCCGAGAAGGGTGGATTTCACCCCAAAACTTCAGAGACTTCTACATGAATTCTAAGCTGCAACCATCTGTTATCTCTATCCATGATAATTTTTAGATATGCCAACATATGAACTTAGCTTTGCCTCTTTTGTATTTAATAGCTGAAGTTGTATCTCTCTTCTGTTAATCTCTTGTTCAGGTCTTTCCCAGTTTGCAATGGCTGAGCACACTTAACGCCACTGAGGTGAATGACTTGTGTTGCTGTTTCTTTTAGGAAAATGTAGATCTCTACCGTTGAGTGGCTCACACTTTTTCTGAAGAGACTAACTATAGCCTGTATAGCCATAGGAGGCACTGATGCTGCACCTCTGTGACTCTCCAAGAACAATACCTCCTTATATATCCTCCAAAAACTTCCTCTACCTGAAAGAATGACTCAAAGAGCCACAATTTCACATGCAATGGAACAGATCCAAAGTGACTTCAAAGACTTCTAAAATGACACAAACTTTATAGCCATGAAATTTCCTTGTCAGCTTGACCGGCTGAAAACTCTGCAGCAGCCACCAGAAGAGGTGGGATCACCCCATCCCCTTACCCCTCTGTCTTACGGACCAGCACCTGCAGTCATGTGGCCACACAGTTAGATGAATCAGAGAACACACCCATCTGAAAATGATTGGGTTTTTTGTAGGGTTGTTTTTTATCCAGATCAGTTTGCTGATGCAGTTGGCCAAACCACGTGGCTGGTTGCTGTACTGGAGAAGCATGGCAGGGGAAAGAGGCAGGACATGCCGTTTTAATAACAGTGCAATCATCAGATGGCTGAAAGTGCTTGTAAAACCATCTCACAGGGTTTTGTAAGCGTAGCGTGGTGTGCATCTCCCTGGGTCCTTTCGTCCCAGAGGCCCCAGTTCAACATCGCTTTTAAATGACTGAATTTCAAGTTCATGAGTAATTCCCAAGGCATTTCATATTTAATTTCAATTTAATTATATTCTTAACTTAAATTTAATGATAAGCATAGATTTACTCCCATGTGCAGAGTTAGGTATACGTTCATGTTCTTCGTTGAACTGAGAGTATTTCTCAGGAGGAATATCACAATTGCGTGTATAGAAAGGAATTGATTTTTCCTAATGGGTGATTCCAGTTATGAATTTATTTGTCTCATTAGTTGAGAGCTGATTTATACACTCTTTCTTTTTACTGACAGTAGCAGGTTTCCTTCCACCTGGGTGTAACTTCAGGACTCAGAACTTTCCAGTTAACTCCATCTGCAGATTTAGTCAAATGCTCCCTTATCAGAGTTGGTCTCACAAGAAGGTTTTTGTTACTTAAAAATTTCCAAACTCAGCGGGCTCAGATGTAGGCTTTTAAATCTCCATTTGAGCTCCTCAATATACTTTGGGGACTGTGAGCTTCCCGAGTCATTTCCAATGAAAGAGAAAAAAGAAAATCTCTGGGTCTCTCCCTGTGGCTGCCCAGTCCAGGAGGGCCATTTCTCAGCGTGCCTTTCTCCCCGCCGGGCAGCGGGGTCATGGCACAATGCAAAGAACACCTCCATACCCTCACGGGGTCAGATGAGCACAAGTGAGGCAGGGACTGGTGATAATAATAGAAAAAGAAAGGTGAAAATACTTGGAATTTAACAGGGATTTCAAAGACACTCCAGAAATACTAAATATCGGGTATTATGCAATTAAGTGAAACCTTCTGCTGGTATAAAATATATTAAAAAAAAAATCCGCGTGTCTGAGCTGAAGTGTGATGCCATGCTGCTTGCATTATATATGAATAGTAATTGGAAACAGGACATCTGCAGAAATTAACCATTAACTGTTGAGCACTAAAATCTTTAATTGAGTTTGTAAGCCCTTAATGGCACAGTTAACCTTAAACACAGCTCAGTGCATGCACTACCTGGTTAACACTGGTTAATAACTCTAACAGCCGATAATATTTCACACCCTTGAGAGCACCAGATTAGCAAGAGACTTGGTGAAATGAGCTCAGCTCACCACTCTTTTGGACCACAGACATAACAGCTTAACCTTTTTGTTGTAACTGGTCTTTTCGTGTTTTCTTCCTTCCAGACCTGCACGTGATGAGAGCACCCCTGCACGTATGGCTTTGTGAACTGCAGACACTGCCGTGTCCTCAGAGCACTTCACAGCATAGCAGCGGATGGAAACTACTCAGGTAGTGATGAATAAATACACATCAGGTGACATGACCACTGGAGGAAGTGACTATAACTTGAAGTGTCCTTGGCAGGGAGCGACACTGTAAATAACCTAAGAAGGGCAAAATCTACCCCAAGGGTATCCATGGGAGCTGGAAAGATCTAGGCTATAAGGAATTGCCCATTACCTGCTTGCTGAAGAGTCATTCAGAGATCTTATAAATACCATCCTCTACCATTAAACCATGTGCCCAGCAAACCCTAGGACTGTTTCAGCCCAGGAAGGACAGTTTCAGCAGTGTACATAGTTTAGACGGATCGGTGCAAGGAACAGAGCTGACAAACAGGTGGAAGGAAAGTTGTTGAAAAAACACTTACTTCTTTGCCAGCGATGTAAAGTAAATCTTGACAAGTGGATTCATGGGTCTAACTCAGTACTGTCAGCGTTAGGTTTCCTAGTTCAGAGGCTTGTAAACAACAACAAAAAAATGTTACTGCCAACGTGCAGCACATCCCCAAGCAAATTAACTCTGCAGTTGTTCCAGGAGAAGTATATGTATATATATATATTAAAAAAAAAAAACCATAAATGCAAAACCTCTGGGCATGTTGAATGAATTTTTTAAGAGATTCAGAAACTGCAAGTGCAGAGCTGTTATTCATAGCAGAGGTGTGTGCCACAGCTCCTCTAAGGCTGGCATTTATCTGGAGAAAATCAGGTGACGTCTGCACCTTGGGTTGTCCTGAGGGCATCTTTGCCCAAACCCAGGCAGAACTGTCATACGTCTCCCTTGCTCACTGATGGTAAAACCAGTGATGAGAAATGTCATGTCAGACCTACCTGCATTGAAACATCTGTCTTGAGCAAGGCATGCTGAATTGCCACCAGCCAAGAGGATGTGCTGCCGAGATGCCAGCCTAGCCCTGTCCTGTCCATACATGCTTTCTGTTAGCGGAGCAGGGGTCCAGGCAGCAGCGCAGCTGGAGAATGCAGGTCCTTGCCTTGCGACAGGGAGCCACTCTTTTATGGCCGTGACCTGCAGCGTGCAACTGAAGCCGGGAAATGAAAATCACCTTCTTTCTCAATTTACTCATTTGCCTTAATAAAAAATCTTGCTTATTCCTACAAACCTTTATTTTATGTTGTTTTCATTAACAGTGCTTAACATGACAATTACTTTGATGATAACTGCCCATTTTTCTGGCTGCTTTTATGGTACCTGAAAATTCACAATAAGTGGGTACAGATTTAACCCTTTGAGCTAGCAGATGTCTCTGAAACCAACTTTTCCTGTGCACTCACAGGAAAGAGTCTGTAGCATCTTTTTGTACCTACTGAAAAGTTTTGCTGACCAAGATAAATGAAACAAAACCCACGGGTCTGTGCAATGTGGGGGTTTGCATTTAATGTAAATCTCTCTCCAATGCAGAGATTTATCCCCTCCGAGGCTGCTGTTTTGTCACCTTTTACAGCTTTGTCTCCTAGGCACCGTCAGAGTTTACTGCAGCTGACATGGCTTCCTGTGGACTTTTGCCTATACTGCCTTTAGGTACCTGCAGGAGTCAATCGCTTTGCAGCCATTATTCTTTTCCTATTTTCCCATGTGTTTTTATGGCAACTTGTGGTGATTTTCTAGACTAGCTGGGGTATCTGGGGCTTCTTTGTGCCTTTGTTAGATGTTTTGTTTTTCTTTCTTTTTCCCCAATGGCAGTTATTTTATTACATCCCAGTCTGTGTCTCCAGGCCTCATGCTCTGGGATTCTTGTTTGGTTTTCTCATGGAGCAGCCCTTTTCCCTTACCATTTCCCTGATGTCTTGTATTGCATTTTTATTACAGCAGAGGCTGTGTCTACAGGTCCTTCAGGCTATTTGTTCTGAGACTTTTATTGGATTCTCAATAAATATGTTTGCCATTGGGGGTCCTTAGCTGGTTTCCTTACCTATTTTATTGAAGCTGTGCTTCCAGACAAAACGTTAACCAGCTATTTCAACAGCAATCTGGTTTCTCTTCTGAGCCCTTGCACAGTTACTTACATGTTTGCATTGGCTGAGCTACATCTCCTGCTTTTTTTTTTTTTTTAATGTTTCCCTCACGTTTAGGGCCTTTTGTTGAGGCAGTCTGGGTGCTTTTCTGCAGCCGTCTCCGTTTTGCGTGGCAGCACAACTACACCTTTGCGGCAGGCGGCAGGTGGAAGGCAAACAGTTCTTCGCAAAGCCGAGAAATCCTAGGCTTTGGGTAGACAAAGAAAAGCAGGTCGCATGCCTGCAGAAAGCTACTCTTTGATAAACTGACCTGATGGTTCTTGCTTGAGTAAGCCATGCTCCACTGGGGTACATTAGAGTACATCATCTTCACTGAGAAACTTGGATTCAGCGTCTTACAGGCTGGCGCGTTTGTTGTCCTGGGGAAGGTCCTGTGGGGAAAGACTGGCGTATCCTCACAAGCACGTCAGCAAGGTACTGATGCTGGAGGCTCCCAGCCCTGCTGGGGCCCTGCCATGAGGATTTTGATCCAAATTTTGACAAAAATCCCCATAGGAGTCTTAGCTTAATCCTGTTTCCACAGTTATTTGTGATATTAAAATATGCAAGCTAGGGGGTGGTGACATTCCCTGGAGAGGCTTGTGTAGAATGCCTGACGTGGCAGCCTAGCTATGCAGGGTGGGACCAGCAGCTTTTCCTCCCCAAAGGTGACATTTGTACCCCTGTACTAGTCCTTCAGGTAACGAGGTTATGGTACAACTGCTGGTGTTCACACTGCAGAAACCAGTGCTGGGGCCACTGGGTTACCCTGCACCTCACAGGTACGCTGAGGGCAAGCAGAAAAATACTTATGGATAATACTGGAGATGAAAAAAAGTCTGTCCTCCAGCCTAAGCTTCATCTGTTAAAGTATTTTTGGGGTACTTCATTGGTTTTCTATTTTTAGCTTGGATAAAAAGGCTTATGTGATCACACTCCGTGTGTGTGTGTTTCTGCGTATCTGTCTGCCCTTCCTTTAACAACTTTTGAACTCATGGTCCAGTTTCAACCAGATTTGACTAAGGAGGAGAAATCATGAAGGTAGGATGCTCCTGCAATTTCTATATTAAATAAGCAGCCAGGTAGAAGGGAGAGACATCAGAGAATCCACACAGGAAAGAGCCATTCTAAATACTTCAACTGCAGGAAAAGTTTAGATCACAGTTAATGCTTTATTAGACATAAAAATCCACCCATCATTCAAGTTGTCTTTCCCAGATGAAGAACATATCCTGTGTGTAATAAAAGGTAATTCTGATTGAGCTTTTTCCGGTGTTAAGGGCATTCGTAAAGTCCTCTCTCCTCTCACAAACACATGCTGCAGCTTTAGTCTAACCCGGTTTTTAAAAAAATAATATTAACTACAAGATGCAAATTCACTTGAAAACAGGATCCGCTGATTCTGATGCTGATAAAAATGGATATTTGCTTAGAGGTGGTTATAAAGCTGTTCTATGGCATTTATTTTATTAGCAGTCTCAAAAATATCACCAGATTTTTACCATTTAATATGTGCCATAAATATTCATAGTCTTATTTATGAAAGGGAAAATTTTTATTTTGAGACCAGGGGATTTGTCCCAGATCATATAAGAAATTGATTTCAGAGCAATGAAGACAGTCCATATCGAAGTCCACTGCCGTACCTGGAAGGCCATTTCTCCTCCAGCCTGAAGCTGTTTTCCAGGGACAGAGAAATGTGGAACTCTCTAATGCTATACTATAATTTACCTCAGAAAGGGAAAACTAAAGCACAATGAAACTGTTACCCTTGACTTTCCTGGAGTCTACAGGTGATCTGACTGAACCATTCCCGGGTCAGCAGCGACACTGGAGGGATCTCAGGAGTCATATCTATCCAGATGAAGCTACTGGGAAACTACCTATAGGGAAAAAGCTCATAAAAAAATAATCATTTGACTATTTTGCAAACAAAGACAAATTTAAACTATTCAACAGAACCGAAAACAGAAGCTGTAAATCATTTTTATCTACTCTATTCAGGTCAACATGGAGAACTTTGTGATGAGCTGTTAGAGACTGCTTGGCCCAATAAATCAGTGGCTCTCAAACATTGTGCCAGAAGCCCCGTTCCTGCAGGAGTGATGGGGGTTGTCCCTTGAATTTTTCAAGCAAGCCAAAACCCAGGTTCATTTTGCCCATGGTTGGGTAGATGCAGACAGTGGAGCAGCACAGGGGGCAGGAGGATTTGGCATCCTGGCACCATCCCAGGCCTCTCTCTCCCTAAAGCATGAACTGCACAGCTCCCCCGGGCAACATTAGCTCAAAAGGGATGCTGGGCTCAGGAACAACTCTCCCACTCCCAAAATTAGATTTCTTGTGAAGGACCCATCACACCAGCCTTGTCATCCTGGGGCCCTTGTGCTGCTGGGCAACCTTGTGCAAGGCAGCCCATGGCCCTTCCATGCCCCTCCATAAGCGGGGACAGTGACACAAACCTTGAAGGAGATCTTCTCTCAAGTATTCATTATTATTTCCAGGAGCATAATGAGCTCGGTATGGGTCACTGCAGATCCTGCAAGAGAGCTTTCTGACCCCATCTGCAAAAAGAAGTTAAGCATAGCCTTAATCATGCCAAAGCCAAAGTATTTGCTGCTGAAGTGGACTACTCATCCACATCAGGCTTCCTTGGTGTAGCTTGTTGAGCAGCAGCTGGGGCTTATATTAAAGCTTGCTCAGATGTTGCCCTCTTCCCATGCATCAAAAGGATGTGTGGGAGGCAAGACTGCAGTTGGGAAGAGCCATGAACCTCAGTCTGGTGATGACACTGGACTTCTTAGACCAATAAAAGCTTGAAATATCTAATGTAAGTACATGCAGAAAAGAGCAAGTCCTTTTTGCTTTGTGTCAGAATTTGGGGAAACCACAAAATGACAGAGACAACATGCCTTCCTCTGGGCGCAAGGAGCGCATGGGACAGCCATTAATGACCCTGGTGTGAATGTGGGACACTCAGTATTTCAGCATGCTGGGGAGGTCATCATAACTGACAGGCCCTAACAAGACATTTCTTTTTAAAAAATCACAATATTTTTCTCCATTTCTGGGACTCTTTCATTGCAACCCCTTTTTCTTTTTTTTTTCTTTTGTTGCAAACCTGCAGATAGGAGATAGATCACACACAGATGGTTGTTGTTTCATCCCCCATAAGACTGAAATGCCTGAATAATTTACAATAATGATAAAAATCTGAGTACCATTATGAGTGAATAAAATATGGGGCACCATAACAATAGCAATTTTAATTTTTCTTAAATGAAAACAAGTAGCTATATTCTTAAGGGCACAACTCCCATTTATGAGTTATTTTGAGCAAAGAAAGGGCTCACTCTCTAAGCCAAAAATAGTGGATATTTGTCTCACTTAACAAAACTATAATCTTTTATTATTGTGGCACTTAACGTATCATGAAGTAAAGCACTCAAATCCAGGTTTTGGCCTGAGAGGCCAAGTACCTGAAGTTGGGATTCTAAAATGCGACCATTCCCACAGTGTGACAATCTATTTGGCTAACCTGTTGGGATGGTCCATGGACTGGCTGGAGCCAGTGCCAGTAGCACAGCCCTGAGCTGCTGCTGTGAACAGCTCAGGAGGAAGGGCTGGCCACGACTGTCCCCCGAAGGCATTGAGGTGCAGCTGCTACATTTCAGATTGCTTCTAGTATTTGAGGGTTAATTGTTTATTAAGAATTATTGTTCAGTCTAAAGTTATTCCCTATCAGAGATCCAGGTTTCATGGTATACAGGTTTTGCAGAAATACTGCCAGCCATGATAATTTGAACGATGATGCATTCTAAAATTAGTTTCTAACTTTTTTGTAGTGCTTGTCCCAAATGCTGATTTTCTTTTTGCTGCTGATTTCTTGCGAAAAGACACTTCAGATGGTGTGAATTAGCACAGCTCCAGAGAGACTTGGTCTCAAGAAGTATTGTTTTGTGCCTTCATGGCCTCCATGAAATCAATAGCAAACCTCAAACGTATTTTAGTGAGAGAAGAAGCAAGCCCAACACCTCCCTCACTGGGGAACAGGAAAGCAGTTCTTAAAGAACGCTAAGTTTTGCTTACTGAAGTAAATTTGACATGAACTACTGAATAAGCACAGTCCCATGACTAAAGGCATCCTGAAATGTGATAAGGGAGTCAGAAGAGAACTTACTGCTTTTCAAAAGAGCACACTGGAACTACACAAGCAGAAAATGTATTACTTGATAATGGATACGCTTTTTGGCAGGAATATCTAGTGAGTCTACAAGGTCATTTATGTTCCGCAATAGTTGCTTTATAATGAAGGGGCAGGGGGAGGGAAGAGTAATTAGATCCCCATGCTTCAGGAAGGCAACAGATCCCGCTTTACTGGCAGATTTCAGATTCTTGTATCCTCCTGTGAGTGTCTAAAATCCTTACATTTCTTTTATATTAAGATACTTCTCCTCATCCCTTCCTCTCTTTTTCTTACAGTAAAATGCACAGAGAACTTTTATCTGCTTTCCTCTGAGCTGAGCACTTTGATTTCATTTTTTATACTACTGACAGCTGTGCGTGACACTCAGTGGTTTCAGAGTGCATGGAAAATGAGGACTCCATCCCACAGATTATCTGTGACACTCTCAAAAATTAAAGTAAATACTGTTTTGCTTCGCTATTTCAAACAAAAGAAGAAATAGCAGCTGGTTTTGGCCAGTTGCAACAGAAGAGGTTTTGTACAATGTGATGGAATTTAACTGCAAATGTTTCAGGCTGTGGTATGAAAGGGACAGGGGAAATGGAGCCTGCCACCTTCCCTTGAGAAGCTTGCACAGCCTTGTGCGTGTGTGCACACATATGTGCCCCCAAAAGAGCTTCCCATAGCAACAGTGCAAATTGGAGATATAAACTAGGAACTTGACTGCATCCAAAGTCAGCACGTGGGCTCTCCAAGGAGGGTCCTATCAGCCAAGTCCTCCCCCCCCAAAAAAAAAACATTAAAAAATCAGGTAGTCTGTCATTCTGCAGATCATAGTCTAGACCCAGCTGCTCTCATTTGGTACCTTTCCACTGAATGTATGGCCAGCACTATGGGAATACACCTCTTTTGAGGGCCCTGGGCTCTCAGGCAGGTGGCCCAGGCCAGCAGACCTTATGAACTTCTCTGCTTGTGAAACTGCCCAGCTCTTCTCACTGCTGCCTGAGTGCCCAGGCTCCTCACAGGTAAGATGCTAACACAGATAGGTTTAAAAATAGAAGTGATCCTTTTTCTGCCAGCTGCTGCAACTTCTACCTGCTCTCCTCTGAGCAGAGTGAGCAGCACGACATGCACGCCTGAGCGTGATTTTTGTTAGAAATTTGTTAGGTGCCAGTAGAAATGTTCTGGCTTTCGTTTCTCTCCAGCATCAGTAGATTTGCACAAATGCAAGCAAGAACCGCCTGTGCCCTAATACAACTAGTGTCAATTTCTACTGAACCCAAGTTTTGCCCCAAGTACAGGCAATGTCCAGAGCAATGTGACATCCAGCTCCAGATACTGATAGCATGAAACCGTGGTCACAGTAGCATCTGCTACCTTGGATTACCAGCTTGCTCCAGCTTAGCTCTCCAGGATGTTGACTTCTGTTTTCAGAGGCTGGGAAGAAAGTGGCTCCAAAGAAAATGCTTACATATCTCCTCCTGCTTAACATGGGTCTCCTTCTCTCGACCCTGTTTTCTGTCATAAGAAATCAAACCCCTGTTTGCTGTCCTGGAGGAACTGCCCAGCAATGCCTGTATTGGCCATTCCCATCTGCATGACCCCTGCCAACTCACAGGGTAACGCACTCTGCCGAGTCAGGGGGGCAGGGGACAGGGCTGCCAAACACACCATGAAATACTGTGGCACTGAGCCAGTTCTTTCGGATTTCTGCATTTAGCTCTTCCCACAGTAAAACTGAGGTGGATGACTAGTGGTTAAAATACCATAAAAATAACTCGGACAAGGCAAGGTTTGTATCAAGAACAAATTTGAACCGTTCATCACTGTTAAAAAGGGCGCTGTGTACAAGAGCAGGAGCAGCTTTTCTCAGAATTTGGCCCCAGGAAGACAAGAGTGGCTGAGCTTGCTCATCCTGGGATGAAACCTCCTGTTTTGGGACTGCTCTGAAGCCAGATACTTTGACTCACCGGCTGCCCTTCCAGCATAGCAGGCAGGCACTAGCAGAGATTAACCACATTCATGCAGAAATTGAACTTCACTCTCCAACAAACCTTTCCCTCTAGCTTTTCTCAAACTTTGCCAGGTGCCCTCTGGAGAGGACTGCATGGCTGGCAGGCAGCCGTGCTGCCCCTTGCCAGCACCCCACGGCAAGGGCTCGAAGGAAGGGCCGGGACCGTCCAAGGCAGCTGGAGACAGCCCAGGAGGGGAAGACACGGTGTGTGGGTGCCGGGTGACATTGGGCATGGTCAGAAGCAGATTTCTGTTGGCCTCAGCCTTGCAGTAGAACGTTGTTGAGATGATTTTGGAGGGAAAATGGAGCCATTAGAAAACTGCTGGCTGTAAGGATCCTGCGGGCACGGGTTAGTTCTGCCAAACATCTGGCGGAGACCAGCCTGGCAGGTTCCCTGCCAGCCTGCTTGCCGGCAGCAAGTGGGGCTGGGGCCAGCTGCTGTCAGCCTCCGGCTCCTCTGTGGGGGACGGGCATCCCCCTGCACCGGGAGCACTCTTCTCCCAGCTAGCTGCCAAAAGACAGCTAGAGAGCCAAACACGGTGAGACAGCGACAATATGGAAGTAGATCAGTTTGGAATCTCTTACCACGAGCAGTGTGACTCCTGATTGAAAATGTAATTAAGAAGTATCTCTAGACATGATTTTTAGCAGAAGGCATTTTGTTTTTCTGCTCAGCTCTGAGGAAACAGGCTGAAGCGTGGGCAGCAGATCCCCAGTGTGGCTGTGCCCCTCCAGGCTGACGGCTGTGCCCAGGCTGGAGCCTGACTGCATGGGATGCTGCCCTGCTGCCTCCTCTCCCCTTGGGAAACCCAGTGGTGCTTCGGGGCATGTAGCTGAGGCCCAAATTTCATCAGACCCATAGGAAGTACTGCAGAGCCTTATTTATCTCATTTGTCCAGTTTGGCTCCTGGAGGTCTCACCCCACCTCAGCCGTCCAGGGTGGATGGAGGTGGCACCAGCATCCACTGGCAGCAGCTGGATGCAGCTCTCATGCCCACTGGGGCAGGTGGTTGTGCCCAAGACTGTACCTTTGCTCCAGTCCCAAGTCCTGCCTCTTGTGAGTCTACTGCAAGTCAGATACCCACAGCTGGTCATGGAAAGCATCAAGCCTCCCCCGTTCCTCTCCTCTTCTGTGAGCCAAAGTGTGAAATCACCATTGCACTGTAAAATCAATGAAATCCAAGGGGAGTTTTGGCAGCGATTTCCCAGGGACAGAAGGATTTGACCCCGGTTCCCCTAGTGACTGAAGGACACCGGCGACCCAGCCAGAGGCAGAAGAGGGATCTCAGCTCCATCCAGAGTCTCCACAAAAGGCCCGGTGTGGCATTAAGCCGTTACCTCTGTGTCACCCTCCCGCTGGGCCAGCCCTGCACTTGACACTGTGCGTAGCCCCCTCCTTCCTGCCCGCTCCCGCTCACACTCCCACTCCCCGCTGGGTCCCTTCTCTTCCCCCAGCACAGCATTTCCATCTGCAGCTTGCCCCACTTCCCTCTTCTCTTTGTTACAAGAAAGCTGTCACTTCATTTGTCATTTACCCATTTTATTTTCCATACATAAATGTTATTTTTCTTTTTCTTTTCTTTTCTTTTTTTTTTTTTTTAACTTCACTGCTGCATCTTTTCTTTATTTCCATTTCCCCAGTCTTGCCTTGGACAGTTTGGGTTCTGAATTATTTTTGTTTTCCTTTGAATTTGATTTTACTTTTCTGGGGCCAAATTGCCACCCTCTCTAAATCAGGCAATACTGCCAAAGGGGTCACCTTTCTCATTGTCTTCCCTGTTTTTGAAGGGTAATGACAGAGCTGAGACAGAGAGAAGCCTAAACTGCTTTTACTTACTAACCTCTTGCCTAGTGTCTGCATTCACGAAGACAAGCCTAACACTACAAATGTTACTGATCATGAGTGTCATGGTGTATATATATATATATATATATATATATATATAAAGGCATGTAAAAAAAAAACCTATTGCATACTTGCACCAGTAAAAGCATATTTCTGCCAATATATACTAGTTCTCCACGGGAAAAATAAATAAATAATATTGTTAAAAGATGCAGTTTTGCTGGTGTAAACCACGTCATGTCACTGAATGTTTTGCCAGTGTTGTGTAACTCCAGTCAAAAAGCTACACTCAGCATTATGGGCACTCTGTGAAGTATTTTTTCTGCTATAGATGTGAAGGCATGAGCAAAAAAGTAATACAATCTGCAGCTACTTCATCCTTAATAGGCTGTGATGGCCATGTTGGAAAGCAGTAATGTAGCAGTATTAGCAGTATTACACTACATTCAGCCCCCAAGCAAGCACTCTTGGCTTGCATTGCACAACTGAAGAGCTGCGAATCCTTCTGTAGAGGCTGGAAGCTGGACTGTTAATACTCAGCTGAACCTGCTGCTCCCCAGCCCCTTCTCAGTTTATGCCCCACAGCACCCGTCTGAGTTACGTGAGATAAGTGCATGTGCAACCCTTTGAAGAGAAGGGAAAAGAAAGTGGTTGCGTGTGTCTTCCTCACTTCTGCCCTGGCTTGGAAGGATGGTATTTCAGGGGCTGATGCATTGGGAGGAAAAGTTGATGCTGTTGCTTACAAGTGCCAGGGGCTGTGGGCAAAAGGCTTGGTGCAGCATCTCTCATTGATTTCAGACTGGCGGCAAGGTAAATTGCTCCTTTGGGGTGTTGCTCCTCTTGACTTCTTTCCACCCCTCTCTGCTCTGACACAGCCCCCTAATTACTGTGTGGAAGTAAACATTTTCCTCCTTCGGCCATAACTTTTGGTCAGATGTCTACAGAAAACAATTTTTAGAAGTTTGCACCATTTCCCTCTTCTGCATGGTATCAATTTATGAAGAAACACAGGACCTAAGGCAGAATGTAAAACCCTTCAAATGGGTACCGACATGACACACAGTGTAAACACTAACCCTGCCAGCCACCGTGGCCTGAACTCATTCCTGCTGTGCCTTTGGTGACATCCTTGGAATTACTCAGGGAGGAAATCTGATGCTTACAGCCACATAATCAATTGGCTGTTCATGAGGATGTGTTACTGATTACAATTACTGAATGTTAACAGCACTACAGAAATATTGAGAGCACCATATAAGTAAAAATATTTTTGTAGCAGCTAAGGTCATAAATGAATGTACTAATTTCAATTTAAAAGCAGAAGCCAAGGGTCTGTAAGTTTGCCAAGGGCCCTCGTGTGTTCTAACACACATCAGGTCAGGGCTGCTGGCACTTGGAAAATAACAGATGAAGAAGAAAGGTAATTGCTGGTCCTGACCTGTCAGAGCTGCTCCTTTGTGCTCCAAGTCCAACTTCCCCTTACACTTCCAAGTTATCTACAGCAAAATTTCTTCCAAGCTAAACAAAATCAGAGGCTTTTAGGAACTTAGAAATGTCTGCTTAATTTCAGTGCCGATAAGCCTCTGCTCCAACTCATTCTTAATGTATCAAAATGGAATGTTTAAAATATATTTATCTAGTTGCTATGGCTTTGCCTGGTGCATCAGACACTTTATCCATCAAATATGACAATTGAATAATATTTTTATTTTTAGATATAGATCACAGATCCTTCTCATCATACTGTTCCCTTCCCCCCTTTCCTGAGTTTTGAACTCACTGGAAAATCTGTTCCATAATACGGTGGGTAAATGAATTACAGTCACAGATGGCCTCTGGAGATTTCATACATGCTGCAATTCATTTGTTCAGGAATGAGGAAAAAAAAAAGAGAAAAGAGAGCTTTGTCTTGTGAGGGCATTATCAGAGACAGCAGATCAGACACTGTAATGCTGCCTTGCACTCTGGATTCGACCCATTTCCTAAGCTTTTATGACTCGGCATTTACTATTCCTGGATTAGAATTTTTTTAAGTGGAACGTCAAAATCCACAATGAAAATGATTGAATGCAAGGAACTGCAGCGGTTACAAGTTAGAATTTATTTTTACGATCCTAAGTGAAACTATTGTGTGCTATTGTGTATGAGAGATGCTCAAGAATGGCAATCATCCACTCTGGCAACAGTATTTCATCTGTAATTAGCAAAAACAACTTCATTCACAGATGGCTGTTGTGAATTAGTTAAACCTTGCAGCAAGCTTTGAGGTCCTTGGGAAGAAAATGCTGGGGAAAAAAGAAATATAATATAGAAAGCAGTATATAATTTTACTGCTTGGGTGTCTTGTTCAGCATTAAGTCATAAAGCCTATTTGCAGGCAAGCCTTGGGGTCAGTCCCCAAGACTCACTTTCGCCTCTGGGTTGAGGCCAGCGATTACGGGAGGAAGGGATGGGATGGTTGATGCATCAGCTGTTGGGGAGAAATTAATCCTGCAATAACTGCAGAGAACTTGTCTCAAGAGTGAATCGGACAACCTTTTTTCTGTTTGTCCAATGATATAAAAAAAATATTGCTGCATGGTCAAACATAGGATGGTGCTTTAACTGTCCGCACTGACACACTGTCGCCTCATTGCAGGGTGAAGCTGCAACAGGCTGGAAAAGTGTCTCTTTACCTTTTCTCAATATTTAGCCCTTTCTGGGTGACGTTTCACACCGTTCATCCCACCCTGCGATGAAACCTCACAGCTAACGCAGCCCAGTGGGTGCCCTAATGAAGATGCCTGTCCAAATGCCAGATTAACCAGCTGAAGCTTAAGCGGACGAGTACAGGCTGAGACCCGGCCCGCTGGAACGCCTTCACTCATCCTCCTCAGAAGGAGTTTAGGGAACCAGGAGGTTAAAATGCCGGCAGAATCCTCCCGGGGCTGGTGCTCCCCTCCCTGTGAAGCAGCGGTGATTGCACAGACTCGGTGCTCTGCGGTGTAATGGATGGCTCTTGCTGCAGTGCTTGGGGACCCTCTGGCAGGGCACTGTGAAAGGGCAAAGGGGTACTAATAGCTGCTGTGTTTTCCAGCAGCCCCAGCCAGAGATAGTTCTGCACATAGCTGACAAGCAGTCAGCGTCTGCTCCCTGTCTCTGTTTGCACTTCATCGAGTTATCTCCTCACAAGCAAAGAAATCCCAGCTGATTGAACAGCACATTCATCATCTGGATTTCCCCTGTATCTTTTCCTGTATCAACGGTGCCATAAAAAGCCCACCAGAAAAGTAGACAGTGATCTGGCCTATCTTCCATTAAAAGCTTTTGCAGAGCTGCAGTAAGATTTCTAAAGCAAAAAAAAAAAAAAAAAAAAAAAAAATCAAAACTAACACAACACTTTTTTTTCCCCTCACCAAAACATCAATCAAGGAACATTAAACAAAAAGATTAGTTCTGCTTTTATTTGTTTGTGAAACAAAAAGCATGAAATATTTAGCAGCATTGTAATGCAAACCAGATGGGAATAATGCCGGCTTTCAAGGCCGCTGGTAACCACCTCCCTTCCATGCTGCTGCAGCAGCGGGACGAGGCAGGCAGCCCATTAGGACAATTTATGAACTGGACTTCCACAGAGGGAGTTCTAGCAAGAGGTCCACGGCTCGTACAGAGCAACCCTGATAACATCTGTTAGGGTTATTCATTGAAGAGGATTATATTACAATCCCTCTTAATACCACGAGTGCTACGGTAAAACCGGATGAGCCTTCAGTTTCATTTGCTCCAGCAATATGTGTTTATCAGAGGGGTTTTCTGCAGTTGGAAACCAAGGCTGCATTCATAGTATGTCACAGAATGAAATTTAGAAAGCTTGAAATATTAACCTAGAAGAAAACCTCAGTCCCTGCTTTTGATTTCTCATGGCTGTAGCGCTCAGCTTCTACATGCAGCATTAACACACCTTCAGCTTTTTTCCAGAGAAAGCCACTCCCCATTAACTCTCCAGGGCTGAGACTGATTTTTTTTATAAAGTTCTCACTTGCTAACCTTACTCCATACTTTATTTAAACTTTGCTAATGACCTGTTTTTTCCCCCCTTAATTTACCTAAGCGTATAATGAACACTCACATCCAAAATGACCTCGTTATACTGGCAAGGACTTTTGTGTGGATACAATTTAGTGCACAGGCATAAGGCAGAGGAGAACTCCCTAAATGAAGAAGTTGCAGGCATTCTGTAAAATCCCTGTTGACTACAAGCCAGATTCTTACTGCTGTACATTGTCTTAGTTCCAACAGCTTCAATGAAGCTACACTGATTTACTCCGCTTAAGGGTCTTACCCTATTATTTTTATTTATTGAACTTGCCACCTTTTGCAGCTACAACCTAAACAGAGACTTCCATCCTCGAGCTTAGTTGCTGTCTAAAACAGGTGTTTCTCCAGTAATATATGACTTAAGAGATTTATAACTACCCAGAGTATTTCATTGTCCTCTAAAAGTGTTTATAATCATTCTTGTTGACTGTCTTAACTCCCACCGATCAGCTGTAGGGTTTTTTGCAGCCTGAACATGGCCAACAAAATACTCAACCACCGTACAAGTGTGAGCTGTTTTATCTGTTCTAAGGCACTTTTCCTCCCTGCTGGACACCAGTCTTTCCTGGTCTATGTACAGTAAAATCACGTCCCAACTGTCTTTGCTGTTCCAGAAGAACATGATGTACGCAAAGAAGCCTACTCTCTGCCTCCACAAAAAATAAACCGCAAGATGAAAAAAATGCAATGCAAAGAAAAAAACAAAAGTAAGAACAGAATATTTTTGTGTGCTGACTGTAGCCCTTATGGGAATATAACTGTCCCACTGTGATAGTCTGCTTTTCCTAGCCCTGGACTTGTTTTACCCAGTTCTCTTCCGGGCGGGAGTCGAGCTGCTACTCTGATCTTGACACAGCTATGATCAGCTGAAGTATTTGCATTTGTAGTTCTGAGGGCTTAATAGAAGACAGCTCATAGGAAGGCACAGGCCCACATGGTCCAAATACCCGAGAGAAGTCAAAGGTAAAGCTCAGTGTGTTCATAAAAGCAACAGGCAACCTAGCCCACAGGTTCATCTAAAATTTGTAGTGGTTTTCCACTCTTCCAGCAGTAACTGCCCATGGAGCCCTTTGATGTCAGAGATCCTGGCAGACTCTCTCATAAAGATTCAGGAAAGAAACTAGCAATTACCTGGGTGCTACTGAGTGTTGTGCATCCACACATACATGCTGCAGTGATTAGTCTTCAGAGAAATCAGCAGTGGTTAAAATAATACACTGCTTGCTCGCTACGTGTGATTGGCATTAACTTCAAATCTGAGGTTCTCAAAAAATTCCCCTTTGTCTTAGCAGGTTTTGGGATTTTGAGGGGAACCACACAGAGAGTGTCACAGGCCAATGCCGTAAGAAATCATACTGAATCGTAATATGATTTAGCTAATTCACATTTCCTTTGCATCCAGTAGAATTCTATTAGAACAACTACACAGTCTTAAAGAAAAGCTGACACTTTCTATCAAATCTTACAGGGCTCCAGTGAAGTAGGTACATTCAGCACAACCTTCTTCCAGTGGTAAATAAGCACAGAGGCAGGTCAAATTTTATCATTGCTTCACTTCTTCTGGGTGTTTCTATGTCAGCCCAAATACTCTGATGGTAAGCAATAAGCACAGCAAAAATGTGAAACCACTCCCCAGAATAATTTAAAATTCCTTAAAAAGAAATATATGTGTTTATTTACCGCATTATGACTGCAACATCAAATGCAACTATGTTTTCATTATAAAAAATGACACATGCAATAAAATACTGTTGATATTATAATCCAATTTAACATAGTTCATTGGTAACAGTGGAGCATCACAGAACAGTCACAAGGCTAGGGCTTGACGTGATGAATCTCCAGTCTCTTTATCCTACCTGCAAACAGCATGTCCTATTTTATTTGTCATCAAGGGATAAACTTTGGGAATAATGTTACCTGACGGCAGAAGGTGCCAGCTGACCCTTAAATTCCTGATGAGTCTTGCAGGTTTTTTTTTTACTCGTGAAAGTATTACACCTCTGACAAGACTGAGGAAAAGACAGCATTTTCCAGGCAGAAAGCAGAAATCCTTCCATGTTACACCACAGCCAAGGCACAAAGCAAGGGCCTCTGCTGCACAGGTTCACAGAAGCCAAGGCTGTGTTCCTTTAACTATTGTCCTCGAGAATGAAATCAGGCCATTTTCTGCAATATTTCACTGCAGCTTTTTATTATGTTTATCTGCGCTCAGGGCTTCAATTGATTTAATCTGGCATTTCAGCTATGGAATAAATCTGGAATACACAGGAGTCCACAGCACCGAAAGAACATGAAAAGTTGCTCTGAAATAGTCAAAATATAGCCTCTTCACTACTGAAAAGTCCCCGTTCTTCATCAGAAAGGGTCTTACTCTATCACTGCTACTCACAAATCATAGGCTCTTATTTTTAGTATTTCCTGTGAAATGCACGGGAGTGCTTGTGAAATGAGGTCCTAAACAGTGTGAATAAACTCTGGAATCAGGCCCCCAAATGGCACCATTTCTAGAGTAAATTCTCCTGACTTTCAGTTGAGACTTTTTAGGAAGTGTCACATAACACTATCCAGCCCTTCGAAACAATGACCTGATTTCTTTCCGTATGTCTTGCATGGCAAAACACTAAAGATGACTTAGCTCTAACAATTTAAATAAAAAATAAAGTCAGTCTCTGTATGCAGCTGCATTTTGTACAATTTCATAGTCAGTATGCAGAAGCTTACAGGTTTCTGAGATAATTCTAACAAACAGGATATATATGAAAACAAAGAGCTTCAAAACTACATGGAAATCTGTAGAATAAAATACGTATCTATATATCATTTCCCAACAAAAGCAATTGGCAGTTTAGAAAAATATGATTGCTACAGTCTTTCTGAATCAATAATTGTAAAAAGAAAGGATTTAAAAAATAAGTTCAGCTTTTCAAAAAGCCGTATCTTTAATAAGAAAATAGACTGGTCCGCATTTACCTGAATAAGCCAGAAAGGTTAAAGAAAGGTCCAAGCAAGACAAGGAGTCTGACTTAGACTTGATATCAGCTGTGATAACACGCAAATGTACAAAGACAGCTGCTTGGCTGCAGTTGTGTTTACCTTAGAAACGAGCCTAATTTATCACAAATGTATACAAAAATCAGAAATAACATGACAAAAATGGAACTGGTCCCTGCAAGGCAAATAATTATATTCATACAAACAAAAAGTGACATCAATCCAGTTATTTTCCTGTGACAGTTAAAAGGTATTTCGTACCCAACTGTTACATTGAACAGCACATGTATAAACACAGATTATTATTACAGACTCTGCTATCAGCTACTATACATAAACAAGAAGAGATGTTCATGCTGTAATTGCCTCTAACTTTTTTGTTCTACTCGAATATTAACATTCGCAAGAAGCTGATGTGGAGACCTGAATTTAAGCCAGGATTTCAACATGCACAATGCACAGGGTTCACGTGAAGGTTTCTGATCCTCTCCATTACTGACATTTGGAAGATGGCAAGAGCTCTAAAAATTTTAAAACCATTCACAACATGAGTTTCTCTTGTGAACAGCCTTAGGTTTCCTCTGCCCAGAGGTGGGTGATCTAACATGGGACATACTGGTGAAATTTAGATCTGTACCAGCAAACCTCCCATTTGGGAGGATTCACATTTTAGTTCCAGGTCACTTCTAAAAGAGGGTGGCAAAATACACCTCAACATTGCTGATTTTTATAATAAAAGCAGAGAATGGTTTGATTGCAGAAACTTCACGCTGTTCTTAGTAATTTTTTAAGACATCAGTTAGAACTTCTTATTAGTTCTGTTCAATGTGAGAGTAAATCCCTTGATTTTGTTGTAATTTTTGTGAAATATATGGGATATTTACTCACCCTCTATGCTCTTAGTACATTTCTTTAAACTTGCTTCTAGCTTGAAACTAAACAAAAACACAAAAACGGATGGAAGCAAGACTGATGAAGTGTTGCTGAAGGGATCCAAGATTGTTTACAATCCAGCCTTGTGAATTAAATTGGGCCTGAGACAGCCAGCTGCTTCGAGGAGTGAGGACAGGTCCCTTGCAGAAGAACTGTACAGCAGTTCTATTGCCAGTAAGCAACAACGCAGCTTCTGGGTCTCCTACCACTTTTCAATGTCAATGGAGTGTTATGTCTTACAAAAGGCAATGACAGAAAAGTGCAACGCGCCCGTTATTGCTTGTGCAATTGCTTCACAGTGGTCCAGTACACCCAAGTAAACAAATGAGAAGAAGGTATGTTGCTGGAAGGGAAGCTCTGAGGCTGGGCAAGTGGAGTGTGCCCTCCAGGAATCACCTGATAAACTCCATTAGCACAAATTAAAAGACAAAAAAATATAATGGAAAGAGTGACACTGATCAAAAGGAATACATCCCTTGAGCCAAAAATGACCATCAGGGTCTTGGAGCACGACACAGCTGTGTCTTTTGCCTTCCAGACAAGTACATGTACAAAATGGAAGTTGGCGTTTGAGGACAGTTGAGGACACAGTTTGTACATGCAGCATTCAAATACCTTCAGGAATAGCCAGTGCTCAAGCAGTGACTCCCAGGTTAAACTCTTGCAGGGTCTGATCTGGGAAGGTGATGGGAAAATCATCTTGGGTGCTTTTTGCCTTAAAGACTGAAGCCTTAACTCAAAGCTTACTAAAGCTCATTAAAACACATACCTCTATACCCTTCCAGCTTTCCTTTAAGACATGATTTATCTTAAGAGCTGCGCTTGAAAGTTACATTGAAGTGGAATGTCACCTTGCCTTAAGTAGAACAATAATTACACTCCCCATTACATACATATATATATATATACACAGACATATACATATATATGTATTTCACAGCAACGGAAAGTACTGTACAGAGGCATTCATTCATATCTGTAGTGAAACAAAGTCTGTGGTGTTCAGTGCTTATTGGACTTGACAAAAGAAATAATTTGATTTTGAAGCCAGGAGTCACTTCAGGAAAAAGAACAGCTCCTACCCCTGAATTCTAGCCGGCGGCCTCCTGGCAAAGAGCTAGCGAGGGCAGGTGGCACTGCAGCCTGCCTTCAGCTCCCAGCCTCTTGAAATGTACTCTCCCTTTTAACACACAGCTTTTGATGGAGCAAAAAGGAGCTAAAATAAATGGTTTGCTATAGGGCTTGATAAATGACTTGTGAAATCAGTCGGTTAAAAGCAACCATTTTATTTTTCTTTTTTTTTTCAAGCTCAAAAAAAAAAAAAAAAAAAAAAAAGGCCCTGGCTTATTAGGGTGTATAACAGTGACATTCAAACACTGGCGGCAGCTTAAGCACACACACCCTGGAGTGTCCAGCCCTGTGCCCAGCAGCACGTGGGATTGCTTATACAGGCAGTGACAACATGAGGGTAGTAAGAGCTGAAACTGAAACACCAGCCCTCTTTGCTGATTAAGGGGCAATTTTTTGTGTGCAGTAATTGGATTATACATCAAAACCTGCTTAGAGAGAAGGAGAGAAAAAGGTCTGGGCAGGCTATGAACAACGCTAATGGCAAAGCTTTCATTATTAATAATTGTTTAGTGACACCTTCGCACTCCCATCTGCAGATGTGAATGACCAACACAGAAGGCAGATGAGGGCAGGACATGGCTAGGAGACTTGGAAGAGACGGCTGGCAAGGACCAATGCCTCCTCAGACAGTGACGAAGGCTGTTTTGACACAAGGGGCAGCAGAAAGAGGCAGGGCATCTGCAGGAGGCACTGCAATGGGGGAAAAAAATCTTGAATTTCAATTTATTGAAACAGGACCAGAGTTTTTGCTCTATGTATGGAGGAAGACATGGCACTGGAAACAGGTAAGAGAAAGGTGACAGGAATGATCAAGGGTGTGGAAGAACTGTAACATGAAAAGAAGGAGAAAAGACTGGGATCATTTACTTTAGGAAAAAGACAAAGCCAAATGTCCTCTGCTCTGGTAAAGGAAGGAAAGACAAAGCATGATCTGTAGAGGGTAATTCTGGTCTTTCTGCTTCCTTGGATCCAACGCAGAGGTGAAAAAGAAGGAAAACCAAGCAACCCCCACCCCTCAAATAAAAGGCTTCTGATTCAAAACCAATTTAGGGGAATATCTTTTTCACACAACTCATAGGAAGGCTGTAGAACTCACTGCCATTAACAGTTCTGAAGCCTGAAAGCCACTACGAGCATTCAGTAAGGCACTGAACAAACAGGCTTGCCCCCAAAATGCAGAAGACCAAAGGCAACAACTGGCATTTACTTGCAAAGGAACAGAAAACCCTCCCACTTCAGTTCTAGAATGAATCGAATTCCTAAGGACTGAACAGAGACCTTCATGACTATCTTTCTATCTACAATAGCATTACCTGCACCTTTTCCTGCAGCATCAGCGCCTACCACCTACCACTGATCTTTCACTGAAGAGGTTTGATTTAGCAGTTTCTTCTGTATTTAACGACAAGAAAAAAACACTCCCAAGGCTCAGATCTCAGCTAGAGTGAATCACCCTGAGGGGAGCCTCCTTTCATAGTCAGGGATGTGAAAATGGACAGTGCTGACAGCCACTGTCAAAATTTTGTCTGGCAGAGCAGGACAGCAAACCCTTGCTGCTGTGCCATTAGTCCTGGGTTGCTCTCATTATGCCAAACCTACATGTTCGTCTCTTGCACTGAGATATTAGGCTGCCTTTTGAAGACCTAATGTCTTCTGCTGCTTCCACTGGGATGTTGTACCTTAATCTGTTCAGTCTGATCTCAGCCACACTTTATTAGGAGGAGGGTGGTTAGCTCACACGTACAATGAGCTAAAATCAGGCAATTGCTGGAGTAGTTTAGGTAGCAGAGGTGCCATTTAGACTACTGCTTGAATTGGTATATTCCTAACATATATTCTTTTTCTTTCCAGATCTACTGATAACTCTCTGGTACACACACATGTATTTTATATCAACTATATGACAGATTATTCCATCCTGCCTTTTTTTTTCTTTTTTTTTTCAAAATGCTACATTCAAGAATCTTTGGTTTGCTTTGTTTTACCATTGAACAAGCGCGAAATGAAGCCACAATTCTTAAACATACCAGCGCAAGTCAAAAAGCCTTGTGACTAGAACATGTGACACAGTCACCCAACACCTATGACTAATACATTTATAATCCAGTATAATCAATAGATAATTATGTTTAAATATGGCAAAAATAATAAGATTGGTTTGTGAATTAATCATGATGTCTGTACCAACAATATCATCTTTGGTATTTTAGTAAAGTGGTTTCTGAGACCTGCCGATGGCTGACAAAGAGATTAATGCAATAAAATTGTAATGGCTCAGAGCAGGTCAGTGATCTGAGAACTACTAATAATATCCTCGGCAGCCCCCACCGATGCTGGAAAAAGCTGATATAGTTCACTGGGCAAACGTGTTTTCAGCTGCAGACTAGTAACTGACATTGTCCAGCAGATAGTGAAGTCTCTGAAAGCAGTCCTCACGTACCCAGCTGGGCACATAACCTGTGGACATGATCTGAAAGACACCTATGATGCCTGGCAATGACATGTTTATTGGGGTATTTATACCAGCATTTCTTGAAAGGCAAAACTAGTGCTCCAGTTTATTTCAGTCTGTAATCTTCAGTTATTCCAAAAGGGTTTGTTTGCTCTGGGAATCTCTGCCACACAGTGGTTTTAGCTTTTCTGGAGGAAAGAAGACAATGTTCTTATCCACACAAGCTAAAAGAATCCCTGTATATGAACTCATTCTTCAAATCTCAGTGCTAAGGATATGTGCATGCACACACAACAAAGTAAAACATTTCCTGTTTAATACTGAAGGGGACATCAGATGGAGAAAACTCCTGAGGTCCTAGAACAACTAAAGAGAACACCGGTTTTTTTTTCTCTCGTGCAAACATTATGATCTGCGTATCTAGTGATGGCCATTTCTGGAGACATTTCTTCTCTCTGAGATCTTCAACCATCCCAACAAAAAAGATTAAGGAGAAGTGCAAAGCCATTTTATAAGCTCTCAAAATCATAAGTTAGTTAGGCTAGTAGCTTTCTTTTCGGTCCCAAATGTTTGAGTTTACTAAGTATCTCAGTCAGGGCAAATAAGCTAGTACTTGGTAGAAATCATGGATGTTCTGGAGATTCTATGCTAACGGGAATACAACATTTTTCATGTGTGTGCACAGAACTGAACATGTTTTTCATACAGAGATTTCTGGAGAGGGCATATATCAATAATATTTAATACAGTCTAAAGTGCTAGCTGGAAGCAGAGAAAGGACTATTAATAGACATGTGGCACAATGGCAGTTTGCTACCTTGCTGTATTGCAGTCATGGAAAATTCTGTTGAAATCATCTGGCTACAAAATCAATTGCAATCTATAAATTAGGCTTGTTTTCACTCCAAAGGCTGGGTTTGAAGCATGCCTTTGGGGCTGTGAAGAATTCTTATTTTAATGTATGGGCACTGGAGCGCAGGATTTTACCTTCAGTGCTGAAGGGTCATTAATGTGGTCATCAAATACTGGGTCCAACAGTGCAGGCAAAAGTGCTTAGAGAGATGTGCAAGAGCTCTGCTCTGTGAACAGGCTGGGTATCTGCATGCAATATAGGCACAGGGCCTGAGCCAAACGCGCAAACAATTTACAAGTTCAAACACATTCAATCGATTTTAGAGGGTTTTAGCATCCTTTGATGGTGGTTAGGTCTGGATTGAAGTACTGCAAGCCCTCAGTTGTGGATGCTTACCTGTTTTGTGCATCCTAGGTGTTTGTCAAGGGATGTCTTAAGGCAGTGGCCCCAGTTTGAAGCTGAGCTATAGCACATCTCAGTTATACTTGGGTGTCAGAGATTATGAGCTGGGGATTTTATAGGCATAAAAGTGAGGGCGTAACCCCCAAATCATATGTGAGCAAAGACTCAGGCATGAAGAACAATGCTCAAAATTTTAAGGACTGATTTGGAAACTGTATGATTTAGTTTGTGTTTTGAGGAATCTGAGTTTTGTTCAGTTTCCTGGAAGTTGAACTGGGCAGTTTGTTTTCATTATTCCAGTTATTGGCTTGATTACTAATATTTACACACACTTCCAGGATTCAGTATCACAAACTTTTCAGAAAAAAACTAAGAAAATAAAAAAGAAAGTAAATTATGGATTTACTTTTCAAGCTTATTTTTGGTTGAAGTATTGTTTTTTTTAGTTCGTTCTTTCTTAGAAAAATCTCACATCTGTATTGGACAGGTGAGACAATTGTTTTAAGTGAGACAAACACCCAAGTCCTGTGCTTTGGACAGTTTCCACTGCAAAGAAGTAGAGATTCATCACTTATGTGAGATATTTAGATTACTGAAGGTAATGAGAATGGATTTGCTGAGATTTAAAGCCAGAAAGTCCAAGATTAAAGATACAAGATTTACAGAATAAAAGGATTGCAAACCCAGCAGCAAAAGTGTGTTTCTAATTTAGTTTCTTTTGTTTTTTTTTAATACCTGGCACACCACTGAAACATCAAGGTGACGATGCATTTGCTCTGTTATGGTCCTCTGTGTAGAAATTTTTTTCCCCCAGTTGCACACTCCTGTAGGGTCAAATGCATTTGTGAACCCATAAAAATCATCCAGATTAGAAAGGTTGGGTAGAAAGAAATCTGTTGTGAGATTTTGTGCTTTCATAGAAAATACTTGCCTATCTTCCTACTGATTTTCATTTGCACTTATATTATTCCTCATTATTTTTACTTTCTCACTGGCATTTTACTTTCATTACCTGGAACAGCTCAACAAAACCTAGAGAAGTGCAATATAGCTATGTCACAGAAAAGTATGTGCACAAGTACACATACCCACAATCACATACAGCAGGTTGTGTTATTGCCCCTCTTCCCCCACACTTCTTTTCTGCCAGAGCATTTAATTTGAAATGGAGATGTGTGTGATGATTAGCTCCTTGCTGTGCAGCCACAGGGGTTTCTTCCCTCAGTTTCTTCCCTCAGGGCTGGCAGCAGTTTTTAGAAGAACATTGTGGGAACACGCATGGCTGTTGCACAGCGAACCAGAAGAGAGAAAGAGGTATGTTCTCTGCTGCCAGAAAGAACCGTTGCAAAGAAGGAATTAATTTGCCTCATTCTCTGAGGAATTGTAACTCCTCTCTATCTGGCTCCTTCATAAAAGAAATCATAGGCCTTCTCTGGCTTCCCATTTAGATGTCTTATCGCTTCAGCATACATTCTCTCTCCTCACCTTTCTGCTTTCAGCCCACCTCTGCCTGCTCTCTAGAGCTCTTCTACTGCCTCCTGACAGTCAGGTTTTAATCTGCATCACTTCAGCTCCTCATCAAGCTCCCCTGGCACTATGCCTGAATACCTTCACCGTCCCTGCTCCCTCTCCTCTCATTTCCACTCTCCTGCTCACTTTTAGTAGCGTTTTGGCATTTTTATCCAGCTCTAGCAAACCCAGTGTAGTCGGAAGCATTTTTAGGAACACAGTGACAGAGTCCTGGCAATGGAACAGTCTTCTCAGAACGCTGGTAGAGTCCCTGTTATTTGCCCCACTTTAAACTTCACTGAAGAAAAGCTGTTTAATATGCAACAGTACCCACACTGTAGCAGGGAGAGGGAACCAAAAAGATTCAGAGATTTGTCCTCCATAGAACCTAAATTCTTGTCCTCTGTGTTCATCAAGACTCTGTTCATCGTTACTCTTTTTCTTAGGCTTTATAAATGGTTGGACACCTCTCTTCTGTATCTTTAGCTAGTCCTCTCTCAGATCTGCCTGTTCTCCCCTATTCTGTGCCTATATCAGCTCCTTGCTGATATGCCTTCCTATTCTACCCAAGTTTGCTGCTTTAGCACAACTTCCATGCTTTTGTTAAAGAAGAATGACTTCCTCCTTCAGTCTCTCAGCTACTACTGAGATTTGCCTGCACAACAGATTTAATATTATTTTGGAACTTAATTGGAAAACATCACTGAATACACCATACTGATACCAAGATGACAAGTTCCTCCTGCACTACAGCCAGGATGGGCAAAGTAACTGTTTCTTCTTTTTTCATGATTACTACTGTGTCTGAAAACATGAGACAGTAAGGGATAGCTCTCAGAAATAGCACAAAATTTTAGAACTTACCTTTTTTCTCAGAAGTAAATTAGGTAAATAACTACTAAGAATGGTTTCATCACATTAAAGTGAGAATTGCTTTTGCATTAAAAGGTAATGTTAAAATTTACATTCAAAAATTTGATAAATCAGGCATAAGGTTAGGTAAATAAATGGCAAGTTGTCATCAACTTGAGTTTAGACTACACAGGAATCTATGTTTGACTGACTTTGATACCATCAGTTTAACAAACCATTAATATAAAAACATCCTAGGAAGGAATCTTTTTCCCAGGTAGAATTATTAAAGTACTTCTAGTTTTTGCTTTGCTGACACTGAGCCAGGCTGCATCCCACTGTTCAGGCTTTATGATCCGTTACCAAATGCCTCTCTATAAAGTAAAAAAACCCAACAAACCAAACCACAAAACCCCACAAACAAAAACCACCCGACTGCTTTTTATAGACAAGATCACTGATACAAGGTTTTGTTCAGTGTTCACAAATCTGTTCAGAAATTTATGACCCGTTCTCCTGCTATAGAGATGCTAAAATATTATTATTATTTTCCCAGCTTTCTTCGTACTGTATTCTACCTCTCCTGTTTCAGGTGGGCTGGAGAACAGAGTAATTGGAAAAGAAATCTGGTAAGCAATGAGAAAGCCCACCCCACTCCTACTGAAGTCAGTAGAAACATTTCCATCACCTTCTGCAATACCTGCATCCAGACACTGAAAAACCAGACCAAGATTTCAAATTGAACAGTTGCAATTTTCCTTGGGCTGAATGTCAACCATGTATTCAAACGTGATTCTACTCTGCCTGCTCTCCAGTTGGCACTCTGGTGCATGCTTACATCTTCTCATACTTGCTCTGACTTTAGTTGTAAACAACAAGAATCTGATGTTAAAAATCACCCCCAAAAAAACCCATAACAAAACCACCATTCAGTATTCCTTGCTGAAAGATGGCAGAAACAGAAACATTGAAGGATTATCCTTGAACAGTGGATGAGTGGATGTTAGTTTGACCACAGATATGCATATTATATATATATATATATGTACATACATACATAATCTCTATATACACATTATAAATATAGTAATAAAATATCGTAAAAAATATTAATTTTGCCTAAATACCTGATTAAAGTGGATTAATCTTATGTTGCATTTATGTGACATATCCAGTTGATACGACGGCCTTGTTAGACACCTAAAATCAACACACCTCGCAATTGTTAAAGTCAAAGAATCTGTACTTCTGAATGCAACCTTGTGTCACACCAAGAATTTAGGTTGGAGGGGGGCCCTTGTGACTCAGCATTAGGTTGAAGGACCAAGCAAAATTGTTGGCCCGTGCGCAGCTGTGGGTGTCCTCTGCTGGGGGTAGGAGGAAGGCCAGGAGCAGGAGGAGCAAGAGGAGTAGTTGCAGTGGTAGTGCTGCCCAGCACACTCGACGCAGGAATGAGCACACACCTCCAGAGCGCTTCTGAAAGACACAAACCGAAGGGCAACTCAGAAAAACAAAGACCTTGGAGGTGCATCTCAAATACATTGAACTGCCAGGCAGAGGGGCAGAGCAACACATGTTGCCCTTGCCCTAGGATCCAGCCTGGATGCTTGGCACACTGCAGCTGACTGAAACTGGTGCCTTATCAACGTCTTCTAGGAGAATATTTCACTCTCTTCAATAACTCGTTGCTGAAACTGTTGTCTTCTAGAAGGAAAACATTGCTGACTTTCTAGCATTCTCACTGACACAGTTGTGAGAATGACTGCCAGCCTTCCTAGCAGCACCTACCACTCTTGCTTTAAAGCTGCCAATTCTTTAGCACTGGTTTTGAAAGCTACTTCAGCCTGAAACTATTCTTTCATTGCCAGACCTGCTGCAACACTTGTCTTCCCAGTTATCTCCTTCTGCCTACGAACTGGTGGGAAATAGTGAGCTTTTCCAGTTGTGCCTCATCTCTGTTCCTGCCATAGCCCAGGCAGCAGGTGTCTCATGGTCGTTCAGGTTTGCCATTGGCTTCCTATGATGACGACACTGCCAGCCGCTCATGTTGTTCCTACCCCAATTCTTTTACCGATTCAGCATTTGATTCAGAGAAGGTCACTGACTCTGCCCTGATCTCTAAAGCAAAGACTATTAATGCAACTTTAAGAAATGGGATGAGATTGAAATGTTATTTGTTAAGTGCCTTGGGTTTAGGACTACTGGAAGGAGCTATAAAATACTATTGCTTTTCAAAGCTCATCCACCAGAACAAAATAATGCAAAATGGCTTTATTAACAAGCTGTCATTTGCTCTCATTGGAGCCTTCTGCAAGAGTTAAGATACTCAGGCTAACCACAGCAGATCCTAGTGTTGTCGATTTGTTAAAGAGTTGAGATCAATTGATTTTATTGGTTTGATTATCTGATTTTATAGAGTTATTTTATAGAATAGAAATATAGGAAGATGATTATTTAGTAAAAGTAGTTGTGAGACCCTTTATACATTTTGTACTAAGGCCAGAAGAATGGGTTGGAATCATTGTTGAAGCTTAAGTAATAATTTAGGGTTTGAAAGGTTTCCTTGTATCTAACTAGTCTTCTGTATAAAGAAAGTATATTGAGATGTCAGAATGTAGGATTAATGGGAACTGGGGAGAGTCGACTGGAACAGCTTGTAGTTACCTGCCAAGAAACTGTGAACTTTAGTAAAAGGTAATTCCGGCAGGGGGAGATCGCGACCACCGACTCATATACCACCTACCCAAATGGTACCCCAGACCCATTTCTGGACCTTTCTAAGCTTTATTGCGCAGAATCGGATATGGGAGGAGAATATGTTAATGATTTCTGGGAAATGTTATGATTATGCATGAATAATTAATGAATATGTATGAATAAGCTCTATATATGGAATCTGCTTTTGGGACCTGGCGTGCGTTGATCGCGAGAGGACTCGCTCACGCACCCGGCCGTTAATAAAGAAGTGTCTGCTTATCTACATCACATTGGTGTCGATAAGTTCTTCATTCCGAGATTTCGGTAACAGTTTTGGCGACCCAGGTGGGACCTCGCTGAAGGAGACCGGAGGAGTCGGGGACCTGATCGGTTCCAGCCGGCACCGAGGATTTCTCGGGGATACCCATCGATCCCCGATCCGTAAGGCTCTTCGCGACGTTCCCTGGATATTTGGTAAGACACTTCTTTTTTTTAATTGTAGTAAGTGGGTGAGAGTCCCACTAAAGTAAGTAAGTAAGTGCACTAGAGAAAGTGGGGGGGAGTCCCACTATAATAAGTGTATGGTAAGGAGTGGGTTAGAGTCCCACCAGTGGGTTGGAGTCCCACTGAGTAAGTCTACCTGTCAGTCGCAGTGAAAGACCTGCGCAGGGTAGGACTAGGAGTCTGCCTGTCAGACGCGGCGAAAGCTGCGCAGGGTTGGACTAAAAGGATCCTTGTGTATGTGGAAGCCTAGGCGTCTGCCCGTAAGACATAAGCGAAAGCTATTGCAGGGTTGGACAAAAGTGGAAACAAGAGAAACTATATGCTATAGTGTTCTCTAAGGTAGTGCCTCTAACAAAAAGTTAGAAGTTTTTGTGTTTGTGGTTTTGTGTTTGTGTATTAAGAAGAAAATTAAGGGGTATAATATTGTGTTATATGTTTGTTTAAAGTAACTGTTGGAAAGTGTGAGTGTGGCTGTAAGGGTGAGACGTATAATTGAGAACGAAAGCGAGTGTGGAGTGTGGATCCGCGGATCGGAGTGACAGAGTTGAATAATTGTGTATTGTACTGTGAGTAATTATACCATGGCAACTAAGTTAACTCAGTTGTTTAAAAGTAAAAGCATGGGTAATCTTGTTGTAAATGACAAAATCCTGAAAAATTTTCTATTAGGATGTTTGTTGACACACTGGGGAGATTTGTATGAGGATTTGTCGAAAAGCCAGATGATTGAGTATTGTAATAATTTGAGTATTGTAATAATTGGTGGTCTTTGTATATATTGGATGATCAGGAAAAGTGGCCCATGAAGGGGACACTGAATTATAACACTATTTTGCAGTTAATGCTGTATTGTAAAAGAGAAGGGAAATGGAATAAAATGTCAGATGTGGATTTTTTTTTATTTAAGACAAAGAAAGGATTGGCAGGATGAATGTAAGCTAACTATTAGAGATAATTTTGTAATGGCTATAACTTTTGATAATAAGAAAGTGGAAAAAAAAATGTTGTTTAAATTGTAAGGTTGGGAGTGGATATAGGAGCGACATTTTTTTATTAAATATTTGTAAAGGAAAAACTGGAACAAAACCAGGCCATTTTTGTAACCCCTGGATTTGAAATTTGGAAATAAGATAATTATATATGAATTTTTGTATGTACCAGAATGTCTGATACCCTTTTTAGGAAGAGATTTGTTATCTAAATTAAATGCACAGATTGTTTTTGACGAAGGAGAACTTCTCTTGAAAATATCTGAGTCAAAAACAGGAGAAATCTTGATGATATAAGAAAAAGTAAAACAAGAAATTCCACCGGAGGTGGATTTGGCAGTGATCCCTACTGTATGGGAGACAGATATTCTTGGCAAAACGAAACTAGCAGAACCGGTTAAAAGAGATTTGAAGGAAGGCGCAGGAACAGTGAGAATTAAACAATATCCAATCAAACTGGAAGTGAGACAGGAATTGAAGAAATTGATTGATAAATTTTTGGAGTATGAAATTTTGGAAGAATGTGAATCTGAGTATAATACTCCTATTTTACCAGCCAGAAAACCTTCGGGTGAATATAGGCTGGTGCAAGACTTGAGAGCAGTATATCAAATAGTTAGGGATATTTATCTTGTAGTAGCAAACCCTTATACACTGTTAACAGCGTTAAGGGAGACTTATCAGTGGTTTACAGTGCTTGATTTAAAAGATGCTTTCTTTTGTATACCTTTGGAAAAAGAAAGCAGAAAACTTTTTGCTTTTGAATGGGAAAATCCTCAAACTGGGCGAAAGATGCAGTTGACATGGACTAGATTACCCCAAGGATTTAAAAACAGTCCAACTATTTTTGGAAATCAATTAGCTAAAGAACTTGAAATCTGGAAACAGGATAAATCAAGACCTGGGCATTTACTATTACAATATGTGGATGACATATCGATTGCTGCAGAAGAAAGACTTACCTGTATACAGGTGACTATTGATCTCTTGAATTTCCTGGGACTAAATGGATACAAAGTATCCAGGAAGAAAGCCCAGATAGCCTGCCAGACTGTGATATATCTGGGCTTTGAGATTTCAAAAGGACAATGGCAATTAGGAAAAGATCGCAAAGAAGCTATTTGTGGTATACCTGAGCCGAGAAATATTCATGAACTCAGAGCATTTCTGGGAATGACTGGGTGGTGTCGCCTTTGGATTATGAACTATGGGCTAATAGCTAAACCACTCTATGAGGCCCAAAAGAATTTTCCATTTGTATGGGGCCTATAACAACAAAAGGCTTTTGTAGAATTGAAACGTGCCTTAATGTCTGCATCTGCTTTGGGACTGCCGGATCTAACCAAAGATTTCCAGTTGTTTGTTCATGAAAGGCAACACCTGGCACTGGGAGTACTAACCCAGAAGATGGGAAGCTGGAAACGACCAGTCGGATACTTCTCTAAACAACTGGACACAGTGAGTAAAGGGTGGCCAAACTGCCTTCGAGCAGTAGCCGCAACAGTAATGCTCATACAAGAAGCTCGGAAATTGACTTTGGGAAGAACAATAACAGTCTATGTCCCACACATGGTGATAACTGTCCTAGAACAGAAGGGGGGACATTGGCTGTCCCCCAGCCGAATGATGAAGTACCAGGTAGTATTGACTGAACAAGATGATGTGATTCTAAAAACGACTAACCTGGTAAATCCTGCAGTATTTTTAAGTTCTGTACAGGAAGAAGGACAACTAGAACATGATTGTTTGGCTACCATCGAGTATGTTTATTCCAGTCGTGAGGATTTGAAAGATGTACCATTGGAGCAACCAGACTGGGAATTGTATACTGACGGAAGCAGCTTTATGGAACAAGGAGTCCGATACGCCGGATATGCGGTAACAACAGACACCAGAGTTGTAGAAGCAGGAACATTGGCGAGTACCACATCAGCACAAAAAGCAGAACTCATCGCCCTAATCCGGGCCTTAGAGCTTAGCAAAGACAAGAAAGTAAATATCTGGACTGACTCAAAATATGCCTTTGGGGTAGTGCATGTCCATGGAGCCTTGTGGAAAGAGAGAGGGTTATTGTCCTCTCAAGGATCAAACATTAAGCATCAAACAGAAATTTTACAATTATTGCAAGCAGTTAAAAAACAGATCAAGTAGCAATCATGCACTGTAAAGCACATCAGATTGGAAATATAAAAATAATAATTGGAAATAATTTAGCTGATAAAACAGCAAAGAAAGTAGCAAAGAGACAAATATCGCAAATGGCAAGAATTCCTTCTAAAACAGTAACCCTTCTTAGGGAAAAACCGAAATATTTAGAGGAAGATGACAAATTAGGTCAGTTATTAAATGCTAAGAAAAACTTAGCTGGATGGTGGAAAACTCTTAATGGACAGGTAGTAATTCCCCCTCTTTTAATGAGAGAGATAATTCAAGTAAAACACCAAGAATGTCATTGGGGGGCAGAAGCTTTAGTAACATCTTTACGAAAACAAGTGGTATCAGTTAAAATGTTGGGAATAGCTAAAATGATAACTGTAAAGTGTGAGGTATGTTTGAAAAATAATCCAATGATTAAGAAAAAGGTTCAAATGGGTAGACTGAAATCTGGTGTAGAATCTGGAGATTATTGGCAAGTAGATTTTTCAGAATTACCCAGACAAAATGGGTATCGGTACATTCTGGTAGGGGTTGATACTTTTACAGGGTGGCCAGAAGCCCTTCGCTGTCGCACTACACAAGCAAAAGAAGTGGTGAAGTGGTTATTACAGGAAATAATTCCGAGATTTGGAGTTCCTATTGGAATTTTTTTTGACAGAGGTCCACGCTTTGTTGCTGAAGTAGTTCAAAGTGTTAGCAAAGCATTAGGTATTAATTGGGATTTACATGCCTCTTGGAGACCACAGTCTAGTGGGAAAGTGGAGAGGATGAATCAAACTTTGAAATGACAAATGAGTAAAATTTGTCAAGAAACCAGTCTAAAGTGGCCTTAGGCACTTACATTGGCATTATTATGAATCAGGGTACAGCCAAAGAGTGGAACCTCAGTCAGTCTTTATGAATTGTTATATGGAAAACCATATGAGTTTCTAGAACCAAATCCAAACATACATGTAAAAGGAAGCCAGGATGTATATAACTATTTGTTTTTTTAAAGGAAAATTATAGCTGTGATTTGGAGTGTAGTAATTTGGAATAGACCTTTACCCCTGAAAAATTTAGTGCATGATTTCTAACTAGGAGACTATGTCTATGTGAAGACTTGGACCTCTGAACCTTTGCAGGAGCACTGGAGAGGACTTTCCCAGATACTGCTAACCACTTTTACAGCTATCAAAATTGCAGAATCGGATGCTTGGATATATTATACTTGAGTGAAGAAAGCATCGTGAAGAAAGCATCTACTCCGTGGAAGATTGCTAATCGTGACCCAGAGACTTAAAAATTGATTTTGAAACATGTCTAATTTTTTTATCAGGTTATGATTGGGTTTTGGATTTTTTTGGTTGGTAATGTTGGTGGGATCATGGGCTGGCTTGGTGGACAGGAACAAAAGACAAATAGAAACAGAACAAGTGATTGACATTCCCAAACAAATGGCAGAGGAAAATTTGTTGGTAGGATTGACTAAAGAATTTACCAATTTATAAAATGTCATGCAGATCACTGCTTGTTTGCCAATACCGAGGGGAGTAGGTGAATCTATTCCATGCAGAATTTTAGCTATGAATTTGACTAACCTGGAACATAAATATGAAACCAATTATTGTGAACAGAGGCCAGTGACTCAATGGTATGAGCAAGTGAAAGTCACTAAAAACAGTGGAAAACTCCAGGTAGTCTGACGGATTGTGAAAAATTGTTAAATCATGTTTTTACCAAAATAGGGAGATTTAAGACTGTGGGATGGTGTTCTTATGATGAACAACTTAAAACCAATGTGAGCAGAAGTATCATGAAATGAAAGTGTAATAAAACTGGCCAAGGTATCCAATTAGTAGAACAACGGGACTCTATATGGTCTATGTCCATATTTTCCCATTTTCAGTATATGGCAATAAATTTTTAGTGTTTTACCTAGGATGGAAAGGGTTTTTTTAGTATTACCCTGGGTAGATAATAAGTCAACTATATTGGGAGAGAAGGAAAATAAAGTAGTGCCATGGTGGAAATGTGAAAAAGTGTATGATTGCAGTAATGCAGACTTAGTAATCCAAAGAATTCCTCCGCTGGCCGCTGCTTTGAAATATGGTTGTTTTTGTCGAGGTCTTAAGAACACTCTCAATTTGACCAGCACTTTTACAGTTAGGAAAGGAACTTCGTTTAGTTGTAGTAAAACTACTATTTGAAGTCCAGGACATTTAGTTTGGGCATTGAGTGATGGAACCTGGACAACTCATTTACCATTAGATGGTAAAGTGAAACAAATTACCTTAGGCATGCCAACATTGTGTCCGATTTGGAAGAAATCACCATTTAAAGGATCCTTAGAGAATTTAGAATCTAAACGAATAAAGAGATCTGAGATAAATGATGATATTTGAAATGAACCCTCTACAGGAGTGAAAATTGGTTGGGCACTTGAATCACTTTTAAATCCTATAGCATCATATAGGAACAGAGCATGGCTTTATAAGTTAACTGGTCAAGTGGAAAAATTAGCAAACGTTACTAAAAAGGGGTTTAAGGAATTGAACATGCAATTACAAGCGACTTCCAGAATGACTTTACAAAATAGAATGGCACTAGATATGCTCCTACTTAAAGAACATGGAGTGTGTGGATATCTCAAGGATAAACTGGACCACTGTTGTATCCACATTCCAAATGTCACTCAGGATGTGGAACATGATCTGGACCTATTGGGAAAAATTGAAAAAGAAATTGAAAATATTTAAAAGGATATGTCGGAAGATTGGCTTGGAAAATTTTTTTAATAAATTAGGATGGAACTTGAGCTCTTGGATATAATCCATAATCAAAACTTTGTTTTTGTTATTAATTGTCTTTTTGATGATCATGTTAGTATATGCATGTTTGAAAAAACAGTTTATCAATAGAATTGCTGTCAATCGTATGATTATGAGAGAAGTGCCTACTAGTCCACCAAGACACAGCCCACCACCAAAATATGTTGAAACAAATGACATGTAAATAGTGTGAAAGTATTGAAATAATGATTTTCAACACTTTCAAAGGGGGGAAATGTTGTCGATTTGTTAAAGAGTTGAGATCAATTGATTTTATTGGTTTGATTATCTGATTTTATAGAGTTATTTTATAGAATAGAAATATAGGAAGATGATTATTTAGTAAAAGTAGTTGTGAGACCCTTTATACATTTTGTACTAAGGCCAGAAGAATGGGTTGGAATCATTGTTGAAGCTTAAGTAATAATTTAGGGTTTGAAAGGTTTCCTTGTATCTAACTAGTCTTCTGTATAAAGAAAGTATATTGAGATGTCAGAATGTAGGATTAATGGGAACTGGGGAGAGTCGACTGGAACAGCTTGTAGTTACCTGCCAAGAAACTGTGAACTTTAGTAAAAGGTAATTCCGGCAGGGGGAGATCGCGACCACCGACTCATATACCACCTACCCAAATGGTACCCCAGACCCATTTCTGGACCTTTCTAAGCTTTATTGCGCAGAATCGGATATGGGAGGAGAATATGTTAATGATTTCTGGGAAATGTTATGATTATGCATGAATAATTAATGAATATGTATGAATAAGCTCTATATATGGAATCTGCTTTTGGGACCTGGCGTGCGTTGATCGCGAGAGGACTCGCTCACGCACCCGGCCGTTAATAAAGAAGTGTCTGCTTATCTACATCACATTGGTGTCGATAAGTTCTTCATTCCGAGATTTCGGTAACACTAGCATTAGAAAAATCTGTGGATGGACCTTTGCCTGGGGGAAGAACTTCAGAAAAGGAGAAATATTTCGTCTTTATCTGCTGCTTCTCTCCCACGTGCTTGCTGGGTTTATAGGCATTTGTGTTTGATGAACTTTTGCCTTTGCTGCCTAGCTTCTCTGTTTTGTTTGATCACACAGCAAGGTCAGAATCTTGTATTTCTGACTCCATTTGTTGCCATGGCAATGACTCTGCTATCACAAACATGGTATTAAGATGTCTCTGCAGGACTGAAGATGAGGCACACAGGAGCTGTGAGGGCTTGGTGCTTTCAGCAAATTTGCAATGATAAGCCCTTAATATATGAGGACCCCAACCTGCACACACTGAAATCCATGGGAGATCTACCATTAACTTCAGTGTCTGTGGCAGGATTATGCACAGAGACAACTAAATAAAGTCAGGATTGGGAACTACTTATTCATGATGTTCAGCAGCTACCCTCACAAATGGATTCATTACTTAAACGCCCAGGTTCTTGTGCACATGAAACCTACATGAGTTCTGTTGCTTTGTGTTTGCTGGAACAATTGGTGATATGATTTTTGATTTTTTTTTTTTGTTAGAGGTGTTATAGTTAAAGGACAGAAAATTTTGAAGAAGATATTGTAACTTTTAATACCAGAGATGATACAGTTGGAAAAAGCCGGGAAGGTTTTGGGCACCAATTCCCCCTCCGAGTGTGGAAAAAGCAGCACTTCAATTTTACTAAGTCAAGGTGTGTTTTTAGGTCTGTGCTGTGAGAGAGAGATGCTTTCAGGCTGTGCTGACCCGAGACTATGGCACCAGGGAATTCAGGAAGCCAAGGTTCAAACCTCTGTTCTGCTGGGCTCAGAGTGATCAGGGCTATACGAGTCTACTTGGAGTCAGGACCTCACTCCCAACCCTTTAGCACATCATTCTGGGTTAGAAAAGGACAGTCTGACACAGTTCCATCTTTGCAAAAGACAGTTTGAACATTTCATTTCCATATGAGATCAAACGTGGGAAACACAACCTTTGCTATGCAGTGGAATTCCCCTTCCCCAGTCACGCCAGCTACTGGCCCCAGTACAGCTACTACCCAGTACCCACAGTGCCTGCAGTGTGTGTGTCTGATCTAGGCCCCACAAAACATTCTGAAATCAAATCTTCCTCTGAAGAGAACTGGCCAAGCTCCAGTGAAGTGAACAGAACTTAATTTCCACCGTCTTAGAATAACAGCTGGAATACCTGGGTACGGAGCCAAAGTGTCAGAGACATTTTTGAAACACACACAGAAAAGAAATAGTTTGATATTTAAAAAGAAAATATACTTTTAAAGTTCAACATCAATGATAAATGTCCTCCTCCTTTCTTCCTCAAAATACCAGGACAAGCAAGGTCTGTCAAGGGATGGATGGCTGTGTTTTGTGTAATGCTAAATGCATGCTTGTTACAAAATGCTGTGAACATTCACCTTTGTACTTGATTCATGTTGGGGCGTTTGAATGACAAGCGTCGGTTTAGATCTAGGGAGTCCTCAGCACTTAAATCTGCTTGCAGTTAATAACTCCTTATCAAATGCACTGTGAAAAATCACTTGGATGGGAAACAGCAGAAAAGCACTTTAGAACTTGCTATATAGTATTCCTGTGTACGTTGCTGAAGTGTTTTATTAAAAACCAGTGCACTCCCTGGTTTGCTTTTGACCATATTCCAGGACATTATGAAAACACACAGTTCATCTAGCTATTTGAGGGAACAGAGGAATATAGCATCTTACACTGTCCTCATTAATGGGTTTTTGCTGCTGCTTGTATGTCACCAGCATGCCTGACAAAAATCATACCTGCACCACAGAATCAGTGACCCAGCAGAGAAAAAAGATTTAGTCTGGATTTATTCCTCTTACAGCATTTCACCAAGACACTATCCTGGGAAGTGTGCTGCTGCCTGAAAACTCCTGCTCTCCCCACGGATAAAGGCATCAATGCCCTAGTGTCCTACAGACACTATACAGACAAATATACCAACAGCCGTGTCACTTCATGTCAGTGCTGTATCCAGCCCAAGTATTCTATATTCTACAGCGATCAGCACAGATGCATAAGTACTAAGGCAAGCATAAATAATTTCTCCTTAACATTCTCAGCTTCCAACTCCCTTCAGCTCAGGCAGTTCCCTGAGCCTGATGTGGCTCATCCATCTAGTTAACACTCAGTGAATCTGTCTGCCAGATACTTGTCCAGTTTCTCCTTGAACCTATACAGAATAGAGGAACACCTCAATATGCTTTAGCAAGGAGTTCCACAGGTTAGCCAACTGGCATAAATCACAAATCCTTCGTGTTAGCCTTGAACCTGGCTTCTAGTTCTTTCTTGCGGAAGAGATGGAGAGTCAACCCCCACCTACACGCTTTGCACCATGCATGATTTCGTAAACTTGAATTAAATGCTTAGACAGGATGAATCCAGGCCTGCCTCCACAGTGAGAAAATCACAACATAATGAGCTTAAACTATAACCATAGGGACAGAGGAAGTACATTGTAATAGGAAGAAAACATAGGCCTTGGAAAGGGTCACCTCCACGGGTATGAATTTTACCACTTCATTATTCCTCTGAGAATAAACAGAGCTGCCGGGAAGGCTGCAACAGCAGCTTACCATACGTTCCTTTCACTCTGAATAGCAGCATGCCATCATCAAGCACCATCACTTTTTTTCATAGAGTAGTTGCCTTATCAGTGATATTTTGTCTCTGAGAGGCCTTGGGTTTCTGTCACTAGAGATCCCACTGGGTACTAGTTCAGTTGCCACTCACAGAGGCAGGTTATTGCCAACAAGAAAAGATCAGTTCCAGGGGGAGCACAGGCTGCTCTCTCAAGTCAAAGCAGAGTGTGAGAGTTTGGAGCTGGACTCCTCATCAGTTCTCAACTCAGAGCCCTGAGCATCCCTCTCTAAGATAAGCAACATATTGCAAATCACAGCTGGTCTTTTCAAGAGGAGAATAATTTGGGGGAGTTGCATACTGCTGTCTCCACAGAACTGAGTGTCCAACATGCTCTTGGGCAAAGCTGTGGCTCCATTCCCAAGGACCACAGCAGGAACTAAGAGTTGGATACTGTTGATCAGAGTTTATGTGGCCTCTGCACCAAATTCAGAACTGTACTTTCCTAAATGCAAACACCACCCAGGCTAGGCAACCGGCGGTGAGGAATGAGTAAGGATGGCTGGAACCCCTTTGAGCCCTCTGCTTATCATCCTCCATCCCATGAAGAGCTACCAGAATGGATCTGCTGAAGGGAGGTTAACTGAGGTCACACAAGCAATTTTAGCTCCGACATTTTCTATCTTCAGATTGCTTGACTTTGCAACCTTAACATTCTTTTCAATTCTGAAGAGCCTAAGTGTATGTACATAAATAAGTAAGTATACAGGCAAATTATAGGCTTTGTTTTCTCCCTTAGGAGAGATTCCGGAGTACCTCAACACAGCTGGATGATAAGCTAGAATCTTTGATGAAGGGTTCATTTAAAAGAAACAGAAAACAAGGCAAAGACACTTTGTATCTGAGGTTTCAGTAGTCACATATGGCAGATATTTCAGAATTTGTGCTGCAAAGTCACTTACAACTAAGTACTGTGCCATATGCTACTGTGACACAAACGGATTTATAAAGGTTAGCTTCTGTGTGCATATACAACATTACATGCTTTCAGGAGAAGCATGCCACAGGACAAGGGCTACAGCCTGATCTGTTAAAGTAGCAGATTTCTATAATTCTCCAGGCCTAAGCAAGCAGAGAAAGTCCCTGGTTTCATCCCATCTTCAGCACATAAAGTAGTGGAAACGAATTTCTGTCTGGAAAGTGTTTGATATGTGATAAAAGTTAGGAAGCATTGTGGAAGATTAGTAAAGTGGCATGGGTTGCTAAAATTATCTTAGTTCCATGTTATAAGATTATGGAAGGTCAAACTTCCAGTGAGGTAATTTTGAAGCACATTTTCATATCCAACAGCAGGCTGCGAGTTACACTTAGTTTCTAAAGTATCACAAGTGAAGTATTTGCAAAAGGCTCAGAACAGGGTAAGAGGTTTTCAAACCAGTTGAGCTAGTTTTGGCTGGATAGAGTTAGCTTTCTTCAAGAGTAGCTTGTATGGGGCTACGTTTTGGATTTGTGATGACAACAGTGTCGATAACACCCTGATGTTTCAGTTCTGGCTGAGCAGTGCGTACACAGTGTCAAGGTCTTTTCTGCTTCTCACACCAGCAAGCAGGCTGGAGGTGCCCAAAAAGTTGGGAGGGGACACAGCCAGGACAGCTGACCCCAACTGACCAAAGGGATATTCCAGACCATATGACCTTGTGCTCAGCAATAAAAATCGGGGCGGAGTTTTACCAGAGCTACCATTGCTCGGGGACTGGCTGGGCTCGGTTTGCTGGTGGTGAGCCACTGGGGTTTTTTGCATCACTATGTTTTTCTTGGTTTTATTTTGTTCCCTTTTTTTATTTAAACTGTTTTTATCTCAACACATGAGTTCTCTCACTTTTACCTTTCTGATTCTCCCCCATCCCACTGCAGGGGCAGATGGAGTGAGCAGCTGTGAGAGGCTGAGCTCCTCATTAAATCTAATTGAATTAAATTGAAAACACAGAAATACTCCACCAGTTTTAAATACACTCATTAGTAATACAATTTATCCCAATAAATATATTTTGTACTTAAGAGCAATGCTGTGCTATTTTTAGAAGGAGAGTTATCAGCAGATAGTAGCTGGGTAACATTTCAGTCAATGTATCTGAAATTTAGTAGGAGACATTAGTGTTCAACATTTATTCAGGAAGGCAGAGAAGTAAAACAACTTCTCCCAATTTCCAACTTCCACTCAGCCTTGCAATTTGAAATAAACTAATTAAATTTGGCTTAGAAAGAATAAAAACTGAAATAAAGACATGTTCTGGAACCTGTAGAAGAAGCTACTGATATGAAAAGCTGGTTTATCACATCACCAATGTATTTTTCTATCTGCTTTACCAGTGATTTCTCTCAAGTCGGGATTAAACTTTTCTTAGACTTCAGTAGTCACCATACATAATTTGAACATTATTTCCACATTATTTAAATAATTTTAAAATGTGATGGCTTACTTTTAAAAAAACTAATAAATATACCATTTGAGTTATTGGTTACAATATTTTTTCCTACTGTGCTTTTTACAGTACTGTTACAAACGTTTTTCAAGTACGTACTGGAAACTGGTTTCATTCTGCTATTGGTCAACAAATCTCTGTCTTGCTACCTTTCAGTTCGGAGGTAAAATTATATCTGCTGACAAAATAATTCTAAGGTATCTCCTTGGTGAAAATATGCAAATACTTCAGATGGTAGGCTACTAAAGGACACATCTTTTCAACACAGAAAGCAGGGACCACCAACCACATACCTAGTTAATACCATGTTAACATTAACAGAAAGTAAGAACCAGGTGTCATGGGAAGCAAGATGTCTTCTCCATCTTGCACCAGCACCACTGTAGAGGGAGAGCATCAGCAAAACACAGAAGTGGCAGAACCAGATAAAAGACAGAGTCCTTCTTTTCTAGCATTTGGGAAAGCTGTAATGCAGATTGGTAAACACATGAACCCTACAGAAATAAGAGCAGCCAGGCAGGCAGTGTTACAGGTGCAGTAATGCGAAGGGAGCTGGTGGGCCTGCTGGAGAAGGAAGGGGGTGATGCTGTCTGGCACAGCATACTTAACAGTGGGTCAGTTAGGAAAAGGCAGTCAGGATTATTCACCTTTTTTTTTTTTTTTTTTGCCTAAGCTTCCTTTCTGAGTAAACATCACTGCTGAGGGAAAATAAGTCTATCTGCTAATTTTTAACGGTAAGATGCCCTTCTTCCTGTGTTTGTGTCACAGTATAATTCCTAATGCAGATAGGTGCAGGCTTACAGGCAGTGATGAAAAAAATATGGAGTTATATTCTCCCTATCTATAAAAGAAATATTGAAAACAGAGGGAAAGATACCTTTTAATGAGTCTTTTCCATTTTATAAGACTGTAATTGTACTAAAGATTTCAAGTGGTTAACAGCCAGCAAGACTCCAGGAAAACAAGTGGGCCTCATACTTTCAGTAGAGAGGTGCCACTAACACAGGCATGAACACATGATGCTGCGCATTTCTGTAACGTGACTTTCTGCCATGAAGAATTCCTGTCACATCTGCATTTGGGCAGAGCAGAGTACATTACTGTTTTCTTTCTGGCAAGCTGTGGCAGCTCTTGCTTTACACAGTTTCTTGAATGACTGCATTAATTTGATTGACTCCAGATCAATGGTGTCTCTAAATAAGATTAAATTACACGTTCCTCTGTCTGTGTGTTACAGGAGATTACTCTTAGCAGAATCTCAAAGGAAGCAATTAGCTGACCACTGATGTAATGAATCCTAATTATTTTGTTTGTACAAACAATGCAGCCAGAATCATTTGTTTAGCAAGGAAGTACAATTACTCTGAGCACCGGAGAAAATAAACAGCGCTACCTAGACCTGTAAATAATGAGCCTTTGACTTCCTATTTATGTTAAGAATGTTCATGGAATATTTTCAGGTAGCTAGGAGCCAAATTTTGAAAGTAACATTTGTCATAGTTATTATTGAGCATTTGCTTGATTATATTCTTGGGTGTGCTAGGTGCCCTACAGAAATATCCATCTACACTGACCTGTCACTGGCACCTGCTAAAAATTCACTGCAGCCAGTGCAATTTCCTGCAACTGTTTTTTGTTAGTCAACAAGAAGTCACTCGCATTGCAATCTTCAGCCTGTACTGCTCTTAAGGGCACCAGTGGCTAGAGGTACGTCCTCAGCAAAGGATGAATGATCAGAAAAAAAGCATATTACTATACATGGAGCAGGCTCTATTCTGCCCAATATTTGGCCACGCAGGCTATAAATGGAATAAAACCAGAAGACACTGGAATGAGACTGGCTACACCCGGGCCTTCCCATTCTCCAGGTTGATCTGCTGCTGCTGCTGCTGCAAAATACTCAAGTTCAAACAAGAGAGACATGCAGAGTCACTGGGGACCTCCTGTTGTAGAAAGCAGAGATCAGACCAAAAACAGCTTGAAATTCTGCCACCTCTGCTGATTCTGAGTGACCCAAAAGCATGAGGGAGCTGAAAAATTAGAGATAACCTGATTCCAGTCCATGCACACTCACTGGATGTTGCAAGTACAGTGATGCAGCCTCCAATCATGTGTACTTTCTGCAGATACGAACTCCTGAGATCAGCCATTCTCTCAGGGTAGTTGGTTTCCCTTACCATGGAAAGGATATTCAAAACATACAAAAATATTTTGCCTAATCTTTCTTTAATTTCTAGCCACAATTTAGGTGTTAAATCTGAATTTAAAATAAAATGCAAAGCCATGAATTCTGCAGTTGATTTGCTTTTCCTCTTCTCTCAGCCTAAACAGCAATACACCCAAAAGTGATTAACATTATTTTCTGGTTGTCTTAAGTGATGCGCAACAATCTTAAGGCAACACAGGCTCACATCCTGTTAAAATCCTTAGCCCGAATCAAAAAAAAGACACCTCTGCTTACAACACTTGGATTCTCATTGTAGTAACACTGTTTAAATACAGAGCGAATGCTCTGAAGTCAGGAAAATTACACTGAAGTGTGCAAGGTGTAAGTTACTGCAACACGTTGTACTGGCTGAAGGGAAACTGCAAGTCAATTGTTGGCTCAATGGGAGCCATTTCCATCATGTTTATGAGATATTTCAGTTCCTCCTTCCTTACCACGCCAGGCTGCTTCTCTGTTTGTGTTCAGTAGCTATTAAAAACTCACAGAATGCTTTTTTTGTAATTTTGCTGTAAGCCAAATTGACAAACCTTTTCTACGTGCCTTTATGGTATTCCAGTATCCTTGAAAATTAACTGAAGACTTTAGTCTCCTTTGGAGAAGTTATGGAGGAATAAATACCAGCCACCCCGAGGCAGGTGGGACAGATGAATTAAAAAATGTTATCTAATTGTGCAGTGGAGATGTGCTTATGCCTAAAGCTTTTGTTTTGTTTTCCCCTACAAAAAACTTGAGCCAATCAAATTATATAAAAGCAGAGAATTCCTTGGTTGGTCTTCTGGAATATCCCTTTAGGCCTCTTCTAGGGAAAAGCAGCACTAGTAAATATTTGACTTCCTCTACACAAGGTGTTAAAATGTCATATTGGTTTTCCAGCCTGAAAAATTCTGGTGACCTTACTGGATGACCAGCAGTACTGAACAATTAATGCTGAGCCAGACAGGCAAGAACAGAAACTCTTCGGGGGTTTTCAGGAAGGCTGAACTGTGGCCAAAACTATTCAGGTGATGTGTGAAAGCTACCTTAAACTGGTCAGTATTTCACTGGGGAATAATATTGGAGATGCTTCTCCACATTTAAGTACCAGAGGAATATCTCATTGGAATGAGGAAAGTCTTGATTTCTGGCCATACTGGAAGTGTGCAGTACTGCACTGGCCTCTTCTAAAGAGGTGTTGCAACAGGAGAAATCAAGTGGTTGATTTAGCTTAAGATGATTATGTGATTATGTTCCTGAAATATGATATTCCTTCAATCTACTTTGTGTTGGGCAAATAAAGCCTTATTCTATTCCTTCTGAAAACAAGCAGAAGTAAGATGACAGTACAAAGTAGAAGCTAACAGTGTCTATAAACAAAGCAAATTGTGACAGAGAGAAAAGATGCGGTTCGACGCGGCTCAGGTCAACAGAAAAACTTGCTGCCTTTATGAAAACGGGATCACAAATGCTGCTTGGGTTTAATAAGAACCTGGCAGCATTTTGTTTTCTTTAAGCTTCTCCTTATCGCCTCTTGTACTGCTTCTGTTTTTATGTCATCACTTTCAAAAGAAAATCCTTCACAGGAGGAATTCTGCTGCTTAGAACAAGGATTTAGTCTAATAACATTAGACGAATCTCTTGACTTTCTCTGGTTTTCTGCATTAGAAAGCAGGCAGGCTGAATGATCTAAAGCAATTTTTCAGAAGTGTCTAAAGAATTAGAAGTCCCATGTTCAAAATTCTTTTAGGCACATGACCGCTAAATCCTTTAGAGAGATATTTGGGCTCTTCCTTAGTCTCTTTTGAAAAATGGAGATAGATATTTAGCTTCTAGAGATACAGTAAGAATAGCTCAAGAGTAAAAACTCTGTAATATTTTTCCTTTTAAAATCTGGAGAAAATAAACTTCTTCTTTAAGAGAGGCTCTTAATAAATAAATTAATCTCAAGAATCTCTAGAAAAGTTTAAATTAAAATAATTGTCTACAAAATTTCTGATCAAACAATTTTCACCTTAATGACAGGAAAATGTCATACCTTTCTGAATCTGTCTGGTTCTTCCAAATATCCAGGACTCTGTTTAAAAAAAAAAAAAAAAAAAAAAAAGCAAGCATGAACTTAAGATCCCAGTGGAGCCTATAAATGAATATTCACCTCACAGGGGATGTTTTTCTCAAATTCATGGTCACCTGGATAGAGTGAACCAGCTGGAGATTTTTTTAAATGAGCTTTTTAACACACATGAGGCAGAAAGCTGAAATGCCTTCGGGTTCTTGACCATTTGAATCAGATGAGCAGTTCTCCCAGCAATAGCTTTGACTTTACTGACACCTGTTGACTACATTTATGCTTACACAAGGTTTTGGTCAACTAAGCATAACTCATTACAATCAACGGCAAACAATTCTTATAAATATGCTCTTCATTAATAGATGTCATCTTACCTTCCATGCACTTTAAAGGATTTGTATTCTAAGTAAGCTTTGGATTTGAAGACAAGGGTTTCCCAAAGCAGAAAATTTCCAGATGCTGCATATTTTAGGTGTACAAGTTTAGATACCTTCCAAAGCACTTGCATACAGAAAGTGCCAAATGCACCCTTGTAAAGTCTAATCCTCTATTATTGTATCTTGAAGTTGAACACATAATGTAAGTACTTAAGCTATAAAACTAATTAATCAAAAAATTATGTATGTTTATGTTAATAACATGGAAATATCTTTAGCATGCCCTGGCATATTTTATATACAAGGATGAATTCTGCCATCTTTAGCATGTCTTGCATATAACAACTTAGTAACTTAATCATTTTGTTAATTCATTAAGTTACCTCCTCTTTATTTAATTCTAAATCCTTAGCCTGTAAAGACAGTTTCCAAAAGGACTAGGTCTTCCTGTGCAGTTACTTTCAGTCAGTTCCTATTCTGATCACTCTGTCTCACAGCAGGAGACACAAATAACAAACAGTGAATATATTATTACTGTAGGAACTGTTCAAAAAGTAACTCAGTGGAGAACATGGTGTGAAAAAAGGGCAAAAACCTAGAAATCCATGTGCCCAGAACTAGGTGTATATCCAAAATAGTCATATACCCCAACATCTCACAGTCCCCAACTGCGTGCATCTTTGACAACAGCCAATTGTTGTCCTGTTTTGAACCTTCTATTTTGAGAAATATCCTGAGCATTGCTTACAAAGGCAAAAAGATAGCACACAACTCTTAGTTTAATACAAGAATATTTGTGCTTATATTTATAAACACATGGTTATGTCTGTTCTGTCTTTGGTGGCATTTACTAAGGAAGGCTTTAATAAAGCAAACACACACACACATATACTGTTGAATTATGACTAGCAGTGTGAAGCAACCTAAAAGAGCAATGGCAGAAATCTGCAACTGTGAATTGAGTGCTGTCACCTACCGGTGAACTCATGGACTCTTTCAGTTTAGATCTGTAGAGCATCCATCGGTAATGCAGGTCCTCCAAATCTTCAGAATTTCCAATGACAGGTTGAAGATGAAAAAGATCCTCAAAAAGACGCTGGCCATCAGGCACATGAGACTGAAGATCCTGCAGGCAAAGACAAGATCAGCAGCAACTCAGAATTCAAGAAAGCCCAACTTTTTAAATCTAGCATTTGAAAGAACAGTGGCACTAAATCAAACTACTGGGTATTCTGAAATAGTGCATTTATTTTTGTTATTGCTTTTTTGGCCTGAAATGATGTAAAAGGGTCCACTCATCTGCAGGACTCCTGTAGCCTCAGATATTTCTGTTAGTTTAATTTCTTACAGCATCTGTTGTCATTGCATCTGGCTATATTCAACAGGAGTGAGGCCACATACCAGACACTGATTTTAATCAGTTTCTTTTCATGAACACCTTTACCATACTACACTGAAAATGGCCAATCCAACAGCTACAGCCAGGATGCTCCCTTCCCTTCTACCACTCCAGCTCTGGCAGACCTTTCTTATAGAAGGGGTGAAATACTTGTCCTAAATTCCTTAGCTTCATCTACTCTAGAGTCTCCTAAAGCAGATGGTGTAGCGTTGGAGGGTTTTCTGAGGTTTTGAGAGGAAGGGCATTATTGTGTTTGTTGGTTTTTTGGGGAGGGGGGAGAGGGGTTGTTAGGTGGTTGGGGGATGTGTGGGTTTTTGGGTTTTGTTTGGTTTTGGTTTTTAATTCTGTAAGAATTTGCACTTATTGCAAACTTCTTTCCACCTTCATCTCCTGAAAACTAACCTCCAGTTTGCTCTGGCGTGCCTTAATTTCCTCTTCAGAAGATGAAGTCACAGCAAGAATTTTGGTCAGTTTGGTGTTTTCTCCTTGCAACCACTCTTCAAAGTCGTGTAGGAGCTTCAAGTCGCTGCTTGTATTTTGCCCTTCTCCTGTCTTCTCCTAGGTTACAGGACAATGGGAACAAAAGCATTACTGTTATGTCAGATGTTTCCTCTCGAGTCCTAATTGCAAGATCTTAACCTCCAACTTTGTAATTTATAGTATCAGATGAAGCCAATAAAATTGTTCCTGTATAGCTGATATGAAGACAGATAATAGTCTCCCTCTTACCTGCTTATGGTTGGGATCTGCATCTAAAAGAGGGAAGGCAGGTCCAGATATCAGTCTGTTGTCCACAAATGCTATTTTCTTCTTCTTCTTACCAGCCACTGGTATATTTATCTTCCACTTTTTAAGAAGACTTGAAAACACAAAGCCAGAGACATCAGTGCAGTAAAACATTTAATGATGAGACATCCACTTTTGAGTGGGGCTATGGGGACACCTCTGGTGAAACAGCACTCTTATTACTATACTATTATTACTATTAATAGCATTATTACTATTAAAGTTATTTCCAACAGCTTTTTAACAAAGTAAGTAAGTCAAAGCAGTACCAGTCCTCTAGTTCTAACATTTCCAAGTGTTTTGTTTTCTTTATTCAGGGGAGTGAGGGACTAAAGAACCCACTACCTTGACAATATACCTTCCTGTCTGGTAACAGCAGGCAGTATAATCAAGCCTTCCTCAATTTAGTCATTCCATTTTTATGCCTGTTGTGACACTATGTATGAATATATTCACACATGTAGCACGGTATTAAATTTTAATACAGACCAGAAAATATGAGCAGCAGTTTGACACTGCGTAGTGAAGGCAAAATAAGTCCACATTTGCCAGCTGAGAGAGGATTTTAGCTCAGTTTATACCCTTGCGGGTTTGCAAAAGGCACAAATCTCCAGTGCAGATATAGCCTCCTTGGAGGCATCTCCAGCTCAGACAGCAAGGAGAACAGGAAGGTGAGGCAGAACAGAAGTCACTCAGTCCTGTTTCCTCTGACATGGACTGGTAGCGCAAGGGTGAGCCAGATCCTACGGAGACACTGCCTACTCCAAGCATGAGGTAAAGGAAACTTCATAGACTGCTCTGGTCTCCAGGTTCTCTAAAATGTTTTCTTGAAAGTAACGATTTCCAGCTTACAAACAATTAATAAAATCTCTTCTTGCTCATAGCATTGTAACCTAGCTGTCCACTTCCACAGCACACAGCATAAAGCATTAAGTGTGTCTGGTCAGTCTAAAGCACAGTAAAGAGCATCTCCTTGAAGGGACAAGAGGAAGATGTACATAAACACTTACGCAGCTGACATCTCCTTCAGTGATCTCCATGACTCCTCCAGCTGATCCAGCTCTGCCTGGACATGGGCAGTCTCCTCTGGAGAAGAATTCTCCATGACCAGCTGGCCATGAGCTTCCACCAGGTACAGCTGGATCTCCTTATCTGGAAGTTCAGCTAGCCATCTCTGAAAGATACAGCCCTTACAGTTACTTCTAGGTATCCTGGGTAAAGCACAGGCTGTATCAGAATGAAGGCCATGTTCAGTCCAGGACTATGCTGGTTCTGTTAGCACTAGCCAGAAAAAAAAATGCTGTGGATTCTTGCAAAGAGCCAACATAGGTAAAAGAGCTGATGGCAAAACGTAAAGGGCACAAGCTGTCAACGCACCCCTTCTGTAGCCTTCCCATGAGATATCTTTGTCTCCTGTATGAAGGCCAAAACTTTCAGCTGAAGTAACCTGCCAGAGTGAACCTAGCGTGCAAAATACTGCTACACAGGGAAAAGCTAGTAGCTGTGGCACAGCTCAGTTCAACACAGCATAAGGTTAGCTAACAGGGTAATAACGTTCAATGTATCGACGGCCGCATGCAGGCAAAGATAAGTATTGTCCAGAGGGATGGCCCTGGCAGGAAGAGCTCTTCTTAAAACTGCCTGTCCTTTGGTAATACTTTATCCATCTCAACAACTCTTAGCCATTTCTCACTGTTCTTGTCTTTTACCTAGCTCCACAGCCCACAACACAGGACAAAGCAGGGATGGAGCAGCAACCAAACAGTTATCACAGGAGGAACAAACCATCATTGTTCTTCCCAGTTGGGAAACCCTCACCAGAAAACCCCTGTCCTTAATGTCTGAATGCTGCAAAGTGACTAATTAACATCTTACAATAAGATGCTTTTCTCACCTCAAGGTCTGCCACCCTGCCCTCAGTGTTCTGCTCTCCATCAGCATCCTGGTAGGAGACAATCTTCTCCGTGGTTGCTGAAATCCACTGCTGAAGGTCTGAGAGTTTGTCATTATATGCCCAATGCTTCTGAATACGCTCTTCACTCTGCTGTATCATCATCTACAAATGACAAAAGTATATCAGCAACTAAACACATACAAAAAGCAGTTTTATTACTGGATCAAACACTGTGACTTCTGGCACAGAATCAATGGGCAACAAGGAAAAAAGCAACTGTCAGTGAGACACAAAAGAACTTTGTCCTTTAGCATCAGTTGCATAGAAAACATCTACAAGCTCGTGCAGACCTGAATTCAGCCACATGAAGGGTGGGGGGCATTACGTATTAGAATAGCTCCCTTCATTTTCAGCTGAAACAGAATAAAGAATATGTTTGGATTTTTTACACCCCAGTCAATATTAAATACATCTTACACTCCCTCAAGCAGAACTGACTGTACACTTTTTTTTTCTTCCAAAAGGCCAGTTCAGCAATAAATAGGATTATTGAGACTGAAACTAGAATTCCACAGCGTATATTAGGGTAACAAAATATCATATGTATTTTTACGGTGACCTGCATAACTAAGGTAATTTTATAAAGCTCTTCTTCTTAGACTACTTTGGAAGGTCCTTTTATAGCTATGTTTACAAGCTACAAAATGCCTCAGGTCAAAACAAGTACTTAGGCAATTGCAACACTTTTCTCTCATTAACTTTTAGGTTACAAAGCTATAAAAACCGAGATGGTTTGGTACAAAAACACTATGCAGGAATCTGTGAAGACCACCAAGCACTTCCATGATAATATAATTATGAGGTCTTTTGGTCAGAAATTTCAGGCCCACTCCAGAAATTAATATAATTATAAAATCTGTGTGGATGGTATCCTATTTCAAAAGGAAATCACACTACAGATAGTCAGACAATCCTGGAAGAAGTTGTCAAAGTCATAAAAATTCTATGCCTTCTTCCCCTGAAATGAAAATACGTGTCACTTAAAGCTTACAATCTCAAAGATGTTTTTAAACGTTTTTAAATAGTGGCAACTGACAATTCCTCAAGCAACTAAAAACTTTTCCATATGTTACCTCCAATGATCTCTTCAGAGCCTGAGAGTCAGATGAAAGTTGGTTCATTTCATGTCTGTGTGTTGTATTTGACTGAACAAGCTTCTCTACGTCCTCCATTTGAATTGCAAGCTCTGCCAAGTCATCTTGGATCATCTGCAGAGGTAAAGACAGATTCCGTATGGGTGATGTGCTAGATATGGAATGGATTTCCACAAAACATACACTAAAGCTTCATTTAACAGTGTGAGGACAGAAAACAGGAACAATCACTGTCATTAAGAAAATTAATTGTTTTGATGTCTAGGAGTAAATGTTTCCAAAAGAAATGGTTGGATGTCCTTACGTGCTACCAGTTGATAACAAAGAAGGTAAGTTGCTGAGAAGCTGCCAGAGGAGACATAGTATAATCAGCTAAGTACTATAAAGAAAACTATGGTGACAACACCCCTGTGGTCACCAAGGGTGAAGTGGCACCATACAGCTTATATAGGTATCACTGTAGGTCACCATGGCAAAAAGGAAGAGTCTCAGCCCCTCTCTCTTGCCCCCCTGCTCTTCTCTCCCCTCTCCCAGCTATGTAGTCTCACTGCTTGCCTTGAGCAGGCTTTACTGCATGTTGAACCGTTTGCTGAATCAGTTCAAACACTAACCAAGTGGAAAATTATCATCTTTTTCTGTTACTTTTTTCTTATCTTGGCCAGCTCAATCAGCCTGTGAAGTAAATCCAGCACATGTCAAAGCAGTGACGAAAGAGCAGGATGGGACGCAGGTGGTGGGACAATGGGAAGTCCCTGCTTTTGAAGGGAGTTAGATTGGCTCAAGTCATCTTGTGCAGTTTCACTCCTAGTGGGAAGTATCAGGATAAATTTTCTTTAGCAGTAAAACTAGCCCAAGAAGGTGTGGCACCAACAGCTTTCAGCTGCTTGCTCCTTCTCTCAAGCTCAGTTGCCATTTCTTCAGCTGCATTGCTTTGATTTCATTTACTCCATGATATGAAGTGGACCAAATGAAATTATCTAATATACAATCAATTGAGGGGACAAGGTACTGAATTCCTAATGTTGATAAATTATGAACAAAACAGGACCACAGTTAACTAAGGATATCACGGTCAAACATTAGTGTAATGTACCTGGAGTCTCTGAAGTTGTGTCTTCTTACCCAAGAGGTCAGGCCGTGGTTCCCTCTCTAGATCTAATTTGGCTTTAATGGCAGATAATTTCTTCTGCAAAGGTGTGAAACCAGCGTCAAAATCCTTATGTTGCGATATCAAGTTCTAGACAGAGAGAGAAGAAAAAGATTCCAGCATTTAACATATATCCCTTGGCATTATCTTTTGTCAATGTCTAGTTCATACTCAGAACAAACCCCAAGCTACACTATGCATCAGACCACAAATTTATTTGAATATTTGACCAACCTAGGAAAAGGATTGGGCACAGCTAGTTAGTACTAAATTTACATCTATAAAACTGGCTTAGTAAAAGACTGATCACTGTTTTTGTCACAGGTAAAGACTGTATATGGGCTTTGAGGCTCACCTGGAGTTTGCTCTTGCTTTGCAGCAGACTTTTGTGTAGAATTTCTCTCTCCTTTGAAGCTTCAGCTACTTCTTGCAGGAAAGACTCTGCTTTTTCCTCACCAAGGACACTGTTTAGCAAATCTTTCTTCAGCTGTAATGTCATCAACTTCTCTTTGAACTGGGAGCTTTCAACTAGAGCAGCCTACAAGATAAAAATTCTTCCAGTGAAATCATAACAAAAATTTAAAAATCATATAACCATATTATTCTCACACAAATCACACAACCAAACCAGTATGACAAAGTCAGGTAAAAACAGCATGCTGGGCTGACAAGGGGTAACAGAAGGTACCTGGACAGTGCCCAGTTAAAGGAAAAGTCTTCCTGATAATGTTAGAAGCATCAGGGCTGCATCCATTTTGTGAACAGAAATAGAGGAAAGCTGTGCTATGGAAAGAGTTGTCTGTGCAGAGCAGAGGCCTAAACAACCAACAGAAAGGACAGCTTGAATGCTCATTCTGAGGATAAACTCCATCCCTGTTCACAGACACATTTATTCTGGAGATGACATGGATGACTAAGCAACAAACACACCTTGCTGCACATGCTGCACCTGCTGCACATGCAGAAATCATCCATTATAATCCCATGACTATGCTACTACACACTTCTTAACAGAATCCACAGGCTTCCTGTCCAGGGAGATCTGGGCTAATGCTAAACAATATTAGCATCACTGTTAAAGATATCTAGCACTTTAATTCAGCCTAGTCAGTTGACAACTTCTGTTAACCAAACGGAGGGCAGAAAGTAAGACATTCTGCTACACTTGGAGCTAAGCATTGACCTCCATATGCGAGGTTTCCTGCCGTACTGGAAAGGCAGTTCCAGCTGCTGATGTCCAGCAGCTGTATTCACGCAGCTGCCGGCATAGCTTGGGCAAACACAAACCAAGTATCAGTTTCTGAATTTAGTAACAGGTTTGCTACCTCAATGTGAGCCAGTGCTGGCTCAGGAGTCTTCAGGAGCATTTGGACTGATGGCTTCCACTGTTCAAAATCTTGCAGAGGATTTTGGAAGAGTCTTCTCAGCTGGGTTTCTGTATCAGTGCTCATTTTAGATGCCTTGCTTCTAACACTGCAAGGATAAAGTGACAGCAGAGAGAAGGGTTATGAAGAAATCCAAGTCCAAACACAAGGCATGAATTAACACAACACTTGTGTGTAAACTGTATCCTACACAAAAGCCTCAGCCTTTTTTTACTCTCTGAGCCTGGTGTTGCGTACTGACAGCTGCTCTGTCAGTCAGAGACATCCAACAAAACTTTATTTATACACCACGGGACACATTCGTCTCTAGTGCAACTGTGGATCAGGAATTACTGTGCCTTTCTAGCAGCCAGCAGCCTCCCTGTCTAACGCGATCTTTTTTGGCTGCTATTACCAGCATGATTTAACAAATCCTGTTATTGGCACAGTCTCACTGACTGATGGGAGGAACAAGCCAAGAGCGTCTAGAATTTAACTGGAGTTGCCTCTGTTGTTTTACATATTGTCAAGTCTTTGTTTGTTTAAAAAATTACGTTAAGAAATCTTTGATCACCCTATGTTACCTACCAAAATACATTTTTTCAGATATAAATTTTAAAAATTTTGCAAAACCACTTGTATTTATATTAATATATAGGTGATTCTGATAAAAGCTTTGTATTTATATATATGTATACACATACACGCACAGCTATGTGTGTGCATATGTACTGAAAATAAAATAAAATCAGCACACATCCATTAAATATCTAGGCTTCTATTATAAAGGCTTATCCAAAATACAGCTGAGTAACAAGGCCTAGCAGTGATACACCCCATGCAGCTGCCTCCTGTTTTTCTCAGCTTTCCTGACCTCCCAGTTTGCAGAATCCTATTTTATATGGCAGAAAGCAGCCCAAACTATATGTTCATATGGGAACAGTATCCTGCAAATTCACAAGACGGGCAGGCAAGAGCAATGCCAATCAAGATTAATACTGCCTTTCTATAAATACAGAAAGAATAACCTTACCTGTGTCGCTGGGACGTTACAGAGCTAAACAAAGGGAAGCCTGCAAAGGCCAAAATCTCCGCAAATATAAAGTTCTGACATTACACGTCCTTCGCCATTTGCTCTGCTGCCCCTGCCAGGCTCAGCGTGAAGCTGCCAGACTTCGCAAAGAAGCTTTGGAGAGAAGCTGGCAAAAGAGCAGCTGCCATTTTCTACTGAGAGACAAGTCCCCTGCATTCTCTGCTTCTCTTTCAATATTGTTTACTTGTTAGTTTTTAAACTGAAATCCTTTCCCATAATGAACTAAAACCCTTCCAGCAGGACAGCATACCATGCACTGGATGGAGGAAAAGAAGCTTGGATATAGTAAAAACACTGACCTTTCTTTTTCCTTAAAAAAAAAACCACAAACCAAACAAATCCTTTCTTCTAGTTTGCAAAATTTGCTGCAGCTCCTTTACTTCCTGATTCCAGGCAGCCTGGAAACGGAAACACTGAAGTCTGGGGAGAGGCTGAACTTTCAGAGTTTCCAACCCAAGGCAAGTTGAAAACAGGAATCATGAGTATATGTTGCCAGAAGAAGGGGAATAAACTCTGCCAAATAATTGCTAAGGCTGGTGAGTCACCACAACAAATTCAACAAGGGAGGGCCATAATTCTTCTGAACCGTTTACTACTACAGCTCCTGTCCTGATTTTCTAGTTGCTGTCATGAAAGGCAAGCAAAATACATAAATTATTATTATAAAATGCAAAGAAGATCACACTAGTTGCCAACAATCTAATTTTCTGCAAACCATACACAGCATTAACGATGTCAGATTGTTGCTTGAAAATGGCCAGCAGCCTACAGCTCCTAGCAAATGGCTAAAATTACAGGTTTACTGAAATGCGGAGGCGGATGCAATTAGCAAAAGCCTTTCTTTTCTGCCTGTCACCTACAATCAGATGGCATATCACTTTTTTCTTAGACCTCTGTCAATCCCTTCAATATCTGAGAAAATATTCCCCCCACCACCCCCGGCATAATCAGGCTTCCCACTACCTTTGATACAGCTGTATTGTGGAGACAACACTCTCAGTGTGTTGCTGCGCATCTTGGGAAAACCGTAGCAGCTCCTTAAGCTGAGCCTTCAGCCTCTCAACCTTGGACTCTTCTGCAGCCAGAGCTTTTCTCGTTGCCTTGATCATAAAAATAATGAACAGGTTACACCTTATGTAGTGTCTGGCACATGAAATGAAGAGATAAGGCTGTGTCTCAGGGCGTTCACAAGTCCCCTTTCTGATGCCTTTTTTCCTGGTTTTAAGGAATATAGACTTCACTAAGGCAGAAAACATTCTTGGGAACAGTTTTGTTCCTGCAGGCTTTCTCTCCTCTCCTCACACTGCCCAGCCTCTGCATCTGATCTGCAGGGTTCACTGTTTGAACAGAGTGAATCACAAACAGACCCAGTTTCAGTTCACTGACTGCAGTATGTAACGAGATGCATTTTTGGAGCAGTCTTAACTGCATCTGTTTGCATGAACAGCTCTTTCTCAAAGACTCACATAGACAGAATGTTAATTCTAGGGTGACGTAGGGAAACAAAACCAACAAAAAAACATGCAAATGTAGCTGGATTGAACCAGCCTCTATTTTGTGGATCTTTTTTGCATATACGTTCCCCAGCTAGTCCTGCTGAGCTCTAGATACACAAACAGCAATTAAAGGCATTTTGAGAAGAGATAATAAATGCAAAATCAGCCCTTAAGAGGAAATGAGTGGTAAAGATTCTTATCTGCTTTATTTGTGACAAACCTTCTGCACTCATTTTCGCAACAGATTGATTTTAGTGTAAATACTGGATTGCTACAAACTTGGGACTCCTTAGGAATGAAGATGTCTCTGCTGGTAAAGGAATACAGGTACCCACCTTACACAGATGAAGGATATAATATAGAAATGGTCTTACCAAATACCCCAGAAATACGTGTATTTGTGCGTGCATGTATATGTATGCATGTATCTGTATATAAAGTGAGGGATTATTTTCCCGCTTCTTTTTAAGCAGAGAAACTTGTGTTGTTTACTCTGTACTGTGGTGCTCTTTTTGCATATGGTCCCTTTGAACTCAAGATTTTAGGTATACAAAGGGTAACAACTTACACTGCATTTTCTCCACAGAGTTACGAACTCATCTTCAGTCTTTTCCCCTTCCCCAGAGTCCAGATAATTTTCTAGTCTCTGTAGATCTTTTCTCAACTCCTGGACATCTGCTTCTAATTGTCTGACTTGGGAGTTATAGGCACTTTCTGACTGTTGGATCTTGAGCAATCTCTCCTCCTCCTCACTACTCAGCAGTTTCAACTTCTCCAAGGCTTTTCTTAGGTCTTCGAGTTCATCCTTCATTCTCTCAGCTCCGAGTGGGGAGGTATTATGAATCACCTCTGCACACTGATTTTCAAGGCGCTTCCACTCCTTTCCTCCACTTCTAATGGTTTTGGCAATTTCCTACACAAATAAGTTAAATAAAGATTAGCTGCAGGAATGAGAAGCTGGGGAAAAAAGCTGAAAGCAGTAGGAAAAAAAGACCAGCTCCCCCGTTCGTAAATATTTTGTTCTTCACTTCTTATTTTAATATACATATTTTTTCAAGTGACCAGAAGCCAGGGTTGGTGATTTGATTGTCTTCTGAGTGATACTAACTGCCATGATTCTGAAAATACTGGCACTCATAAATACTTGTCACCTGAAGTCCCTGACAAAGAAAAGAGGAGCTGTAGGCACTATGAAATAATAAGCCATATCTCCGGGACATTTAAAGCTAAACAGTTTAAGCAGTGGCACCAAAATATCAGATACTGTTCTCAAAACCGGTATTTTTATCACCAGTTCTAAACTCTCAAAATCTGTGAGCCTTCAGGCTCTATTTGTATTATGTTTACCAAATACAATTTGTTTAAACAAGTTTAAAGAACAAGATTCTCAAAGAATCACATAAAGGTAGGAAATCAGGCTTTAAGAAAAATAACAGACCAGGCTGTGACTTACGCTACAGTTGGGAGAACCAAATGTACTAACAGTTTTAGGACCTAGCAATCACCACCTTATTTTGTTCATGCAATTCTTTTCTGAAGTACACCCTTGTGCAGTTTGAGAAGCATATACAGGCATGAAGAACATACAGTCCCAGCTCTTTGTTAGAATTGTTTACAGACCTTCAATGACTTTAACTTGTCCTCTGCTGAAGACTTGGTTGCTTCTGCAATGCAGCAGTTTAATCTTTCTCTTACACCATCCAGCCACGATTGAAACTGGCTGACATTAGTGCTGTACTGCTCATGTTCCTTGGTTATCTTTTCAAGCAGTTTCACTCTTCTCTGTAACAAGAGACATCAGAAGCTGAGGACAGTGCTTATCTGGCTCTTTTTCCTTTACAATGTAACCCAGAAGTCATATAAACAAGAGTCCCTTTCCACGAGCCCCGATAGTGCTTGGCCTCCACAGGAATTCACAGTTCACCTCAAGAAACAGAACACGGAAGGACATAAAGGCTTGTCCCCAGCTGGGTCATGCTGCAGGCTCTCAATGGCAAGCCTCTGAGGAGACAAACTGCAAGATCCTCTCCAGTGAAATTTCTAGACTCTCCTTTCCAAAACTTCCTAATCTTTCATTAGAAAAAGAGAAGGGACAGAAGTCTGCTTGTGGTTTTTACTTTGGCAGACAAGCAGTTATGTTCCCCGTGCTGCTTAAAAATAAAGATAAGCACACAACAGATCAGCTGATCAAAACCAGAATAAAAGAGGCTGCACTAGGGGCATGCACATTGGTTTAAAGTGTTCATTATTTAAGCAGGCTGTACCAAAAGTGACCATAACCTTCAATCATGTAGCTCAGGAACTTTCCTACTTACTCAATTAGCAGATCACAAACTATCAGAGACCTCGGAAGCAAATTTGAGCCTACGCGAAGCAGGCTTCATTTTCTGAGTTACTGTGCGTGCACCCTACAACCGACCGTCCCTGAACTTACAGCGACCGGCACATCCTAAGCTGCCCCCCACTGACCCAGCCTGGCACCCCTCACAATGGGGCAGGGGCACATTTGCTTAGACTATGCCTGTTTGCCAGCTGAAGTTTAGGCCTTGCTGATGGAAATTTTACACAAATCCCAAAGAATCCTGCCCAGTTGTTTCACCAGTATAATATCCAACCTAAGTATTATTTCCTACAACAACAGACTGACTTTTTTCCTGCTTTTCACCACTTGGCATGGAGATCTATTGATGTACCCTATGGTTACAATAGAAAAAACCATACTCATTGCACAATCCATTTAGGGCTTGCAGCACCCTTGAAAGGCTTTGCTGTCACAGCCAACGGGCTAAGCTTCATTTTGCGTAACATGGGACATATCCCATGCCCCCGAGCAGAGCTTCATCCCAGCTGTCCTCCACAGAGTAGGATGATAGCTGCAATGGTGGGCAGAGTTTCAAAGTCCTCTCTGTGTTCCCCTTGTCTGTGTGAGGCTCTGGGCATGTCCTCACACCCGTCAACCTGCCTGAGGTGGCAGTGGGCCATCACCGTCCGGTCAGCCTTTCTCCAGCGAGGCCAGCAGAAAGGTGGCATGAGCATCAGTCAGACAGAACCTCACGTGTGCTGTGGAGTGGTGAACCCTCTGGGACTTTGCCCTTCACCTTTGCGACCAGTTAGGTTCCCAGTGCAGTACAAAGCCACCATTCTCCAGGTGCCACAACACCAGTCTGGTTTCCACACTGCCACAGTAATCTCTGCTGACTTGTGCAAATCAAGAGCAACCCCCCTAAAGTTAGTTGTCTTGATTTGGGAAAAAAATGGGACAGCTAAGGGACAACTGCTTCCCTTGGAGGACAAAATGCTGCCCACTTATTAGGGCAGGATCTTTAATAGCACCACCTATGCAAACATGGGTTTGGATGAGACCAAAAAGCAGAATGATGACTGCAGACTTCCACAGCCAAGATGTATCCAGCAGAACACCTCACTTGTTCACTAAATCCCCTTGCCTTGATTCTCAAATCTGCAGAGGTGTAGACAGCTTAAATGATTCTCACCTTGACCTCAAGTTAGAGATGAAGAATGCAATCTTATAGCAGCATAAATGGGCCAAATGTCAAAGTCAAACAAGTCAGCCCAAGCCTATTGATTCCAGGCAATCAGGCTAATTTGTTGCACCGACAGAAGCTCCAAACATGTCAGAATAACAAACTGGGGCTATTATTAAAATCAGAAGTCTTACACTACTATATAGAGGGTTAAGAAGGAAGTTTAAATGACCCACCCCTGGCCGGGCTATCCAGCCAAAACAAAGGAGAGCACATTTTTGATACTCCTGCTGGTCCGTGAGGTCAAGGAAGAGATTCCCTGGATGTGGACAGACTGTGCTAGCTGTCAAACAAAAGGCTTACAAAGACCTGCCTGCCTCACTCCTCCCCAGAGGTTCGGCAGGAAAACTAATGATGGAAAATATGGTATCACTTGCTTCTGTTAGGTTAGCTGTTCTGGGAGCAGGACAATGTTAAAGTCAGTCTCCACATGCACTTGGTTAATGCGAGGAGACATTAGGCAAGGACGTGGCCCTGGAAAGAGTGACAGCAGCAACGGGAAAAGAATGGGTTTGCCATGGGCTGCAGAGGAAGAGGTGTGTCTGGGCAAAATACAGCGAGCCCTGGGTACCCAAGGAGGGTAGACAGAGGCATAAGAAACCCTCTCCCCTAAGCTCCCCTTACAGGCAGCAAAGGCAAACAAGCCTCCTCTGGAAGGCAATCTAGAGCAGATAAAGCAAGTTCCTGCTTTAAATCCCTCTGTGGAATCTCAGGTTGGGTACAGAAAACTCTTGTAGCCCTTCCTGGAGCTTTTAGTCTTAGCTCTTGGGTATGTGATGGTTGGCATTATAAATATCTAGGTTTCAGTTACCAAAGACAACATGAACTGAAATTCACTTGATGTACTCAGACATATTTGATATATTTGACTAAGTATCAACCTACTATATATCAGAACTTTTTTTTCATCTTCAGTCATCATTTATGCTAAAACTCACAACCGTCTACCTCTGCATGTTGTTATTTTACCAAGGGAAACCATATAGGAAATGGCTGCCACATCTAAAAATATTCCTGTCAATGTAATTAAAAGAAAATTATGTGCTTTTAAAATTTGAGAATGATAAGGACACATGTTAGCACTAGGAAAAAAAAACCCACCATTTGCTCATACCAGAGAAGCACAGTCACAGACAAACCATTTAAGAAACGCTGTCCAAGAGTTTGCCTTCTGATAGAGCCAGACAACTGCACGGGATCTAAAAATGCTCTTCAAACACAAGTGCAATCGGCAAACACCAGAGAGCCTCCTCTGGGAGGCAGCTCAGGCATTCAGTTGGCATCTGCAAGTCACATTTAGCCTGGCCTCTCATCATGTGAGGGGCCGGAGCAATCCCCTTACAACTCCCACGTCCCTTTCATTCATTTCTCCCTCCTGTTGGAAGAGGTGGCAGGGCTTCTCTAACTAGTGTTAATACTTGCCAACAAGATTCCCAAGGTGCCTGTAACCTTGGCATTAGCTAATGAACTCTGCTTACTTCAGCTGCAAAATCCAAGGCTTCCCAACTCCCTTCCTTGTTCCACACCTCCTGAAAGAGGGATTTCTTAGCTGTATTCTCTCACTCCATCCTTCTATGAAATGTGGTATTTGTAACCAATGCCAAAGAAAAGCTTTTTCTAGCATCTCAGTTGGCTGCAGTCATAAAGACATATTTTGTCTAAGTACTACAAGGCACTTCCTGATCTCATTTACACCAGCATGTATCCATGTCATTTAGAGAAATTATACTATGTCAAACCAGTCTCAGAGAGGTCAGATTCTGGCTCTGATTATTCAAATGACTTGTCTGAAAGAACTGCCTATTAAAATAGCTAATGACTCTCCTGCTTCAAAACCAAAGACAAGTTTTCATTAGAAGGGAGTGAATGAGAATTTAAAATGGAAATCTAGAAAGACAACATCTGAATTCCCAGGAACCTTCTTATTCATAAATCCATTTGCCTTGCAATGAACAGATCTACCTTTAAAAAGAAATAAATTTAAAAAAAAATCAACACTGAGGCTCAAGTCTGTTGATGGCTTTACAGCCTCTCTGTGGCAGCTGCAGTTACAAAATTTCCAAATACACTCTGGTTTTTGAAAAGACATTAGCAGAAGTTTTATCTTTATGGCTAAAAAATATCTGAATTTCATGCTTATGAAAGGTGCCAGCTTGGGGTTGTTTTGGTTTTTTTGTACTTCTGAGGTTCAGGGTGCTGTTCTTTAAAACAATAGAAGTATTTGTAGAGCAAGCAGAGCAATGGCATGAGCATCCTAATGTTGTGATTCTTCCAGTGTAATCTGAAGTTAACTTTGTACAACAGCCCCCAGGGAGGGAAAGCATACATCACTGTCAGGCTCCGGTTCTGGATTGGGGTGTAAGTGTGGGAACAGATAGAAAGCAACATTATGACAGAGGCAGACAGCAGAACCAGTGTAATGAAAAGGATTCATATTTGCACCAGGTAATTCCAGCCTATGGAACCCTTGGAAGCCACTGTGAGACAAAGGCTAGATTTTCATCTCTATATGTTTGGGATAGATGTGTCTCCATATGTATATATTTCAAATATCCCTTTGAGCATTTCTATTGATATACGCTAATAAGAAACTGAATTCTGCTGCCCAGCTGCAGATGTCTGCCCCTCAGTCATGACACATGGTCCAATCCTGTCTTTACCTGAGCTTTAGAAGTGACACATATTAGCCTTATCTGAAATCTTTACCCAGGAATGGGGTCATTGGCATTGAAAGATGAACTAGGATGTCTTACACCTGCCTATTTAATAACTTTTCAAGATGGAAAATTAGCATCAGGCAAAAATTAGTAACTGTATGCAGTGAAGATCTTTCAGATAATGGAACTGGCTAGTTGAGCAGAGCGTTGGGCCACAGCACACTCCCACCTCGATGTTTCCCAGTTCTGCAGGCAGGGAGTGCTGCTGTGGATCTGAACTAATGCTACTTCCTCCAGCAAGGGTGCATGCAATGCTCCCCGGCTCTGGGAATGAGTACTTCGCATGTCTTTATACAAGGATCAGTAATGTGCTGAAAGATGAGGAACAATTCAAACTTTATATAGAGATCACCTAAACCAAGGTTTAGGTTCACTAGGTCACAGCAAGCAGCTTGCAGTTACTTTACAACAACACACTATAAAGCACAGTGTAAGAGCATCCCAATCAGCAGCTTATCTTGGGAGATGATGGCTGCTGCAAACAGTCCACTGATGGAAAGAGTGGGTCCTCCGCTCTGTTTCTTTCTGCAGTCCTACCAGGGAAGCCCTATCACTCAAGAAGCAGATAGCAAACAACACTGTATATTGGTGAAATCTGAACACCTCCCACTCTTTATAGGTGTACCTGGGCTTCTTCCCTGATTCCTTCGTATTCCACACTCATTTTCTTCTGAACATCCTCATCAACGCTGGGGTCACCTATCCTGCTGAACAAGGAAGCACCTTCCTCTAGCAGTCTTTCCAGCAGGACTGACTGATTTAAGACATCATTCAGCAGAACCTGAGCATGGCTCAGCTGCCACTGCTTCTCCTTTAAGCCAAGCTGCAACTCAATGTCAGGCTCCAAGGTCACCCTCATGTTGTGAATCCACACGTAAAACGCATCTTGGGCTTTCAGGTACTCAATCCAGCACAGCCAGACCCACTCAATACGGCTGTTGGGGAGAGCAAGAAGAGAGGAGTTAGATGAAATTATGATGGGAACAGTGGGAACTGGCAAGCTCAAAAGGCCTTCAAAGCAAAGGGCAAGAGCAATTTTAAGCTGCTCTGACTTCAGAGGGCCCAAATTAACTTCCCAGGTCCTCCCTGCTCCAGGGAGTGAACATTCTGTACCAACGTCCCTGTGCCTGGCCAAACTTACCATTCCAGACCATGAGGTGGGCTGGGCTGTGAAGGCAGAGAGCACTGAGGTCCCTCTGACCCTCTCTCCCCACACTGTCCCCAATGTGTTCGTGGGAATGGGATTAGCAGTGATTGCTGTCAACAATCCAGGCAGCAGGGAGAGGCAGGAAGCACTTTATGGAAGCACTGGATGAGACAACTGCCTCAACACACGAAATAGCAGCCTTGTGCAAAGGGTACCTTTGTCTTACCTGTGACAGTGAGTAATGTATATGGCTGTCTCTTCCCACAAGGCTTTAATGGCTTTCAGTTTAGACAGCACCTCACGCTTCTTATCCTCACTGACGCTGCGAAGAGCAGCATCTGCCTTCACAAGAATCAAGTCGATTTTCAAATTGCCTTCTGGTTCCAGTGCGCGTATTTTCTACAAGAAAAACAAATGAGACTGAAAGCATGAAAAGAAATCAAGTGTAATTGATTAAACTCAAACTTTGCTTTTACCCAGGTATCATGAAGACCTGCTGCAAAACTTCTCCTGAAAGGAAAACATGAAATTTTCTTCAGATTTGTTTATTCTTAAACATCCCAAAGAACCGAATTTATTTGAAAACCACGTAGTGGCTGAAAACCACTTAAGTTAGCTACAAAACCCAGATCATCTTCTATCAAATACCTGTGGCTGTGTTTCCACTGCTGTAATAAAGTTACAGCACTATTTTCCCACATGCCAGTCATTCTCCCCCACCTGTCAAAGAATGTAGAGGCAATCTCCACAGGGTATACTGCAACATCTCAATTTTAAGCTCTGCTATAAGAAATCATGAAGCATATTACAAAGGTTTCCTACTGCAAATCAAAGTTGGCTCAGAAAACAAGCCAAGAGAAATTAACTAGTGGAATTTTCTGCCTGCTACCAAATTTTGCTTTGACCCTAAACTGCTAAGTTATGAATAGGTGAAAATGTATATCTTTCACAAATTGGAATGCCAGGAACGGAAAGTTAAGCCATCTAAATTTAAGTAGACTCTCTTCCTCTACCCAGAGATGGAAAATCAGCACAAGTTCTGTACAATGTAACACATTAATTATGTCCCAATTTGCAAGTCAGTTTTCAGCAGCACGTTATCCAAACTTTTGATACCATCAGATTAACTTTCCTTGCTGTTCTTCCACAAACTCCTGGCAAACTGCAGGCTTTCAAGTTTGGAGGAGAAGGCTTCTATAATGAATATACTGAGAGCCTCAAAATCAGCAACTCCTTTTGCAAAGATCAGGCCTATGGGATTTGTTCAAAAAAATCATGTCAGTTATTGCAAAGGTGAGACCAAATCACAGGCCTTTGGATCTCTAGTCTCGCGTTCTGGGAAAAGACTGTTCCTTTGGCATGTTACATAGCACATCTGCATGTGACATACAAACAGGTGCTTGGATGAACTATCCACTGTGAAAAGTGTAAAAGAATCCAGGAAAGCAGGGCAAAGGGTAGGGCAGGGAAAGAAAATAAAATTCCCAGCAGGAAGAATTTAAGAGTAAAGCTGTATTCTAAGCCTGACATTTTTCTAGCAAGTGAAAGCAAACAACAGCTGGAGAGAAAGCGGTGGCTGTACAGGCAGTTTTCTTTTTCAAATCTGTTTTGTTAAATGATTGCTATCTTTGGCTGGCATTTTCATTAACACATTAACAGAAAATAAACCACAGGAAGGAAGCATAAAAAAAAACATCAAGCCAGATGCAAAAAAGGAACTGAAAAATGATCACTGGATTTGAAAACAGCCAATAGGTGAAGCAGTGAGCATATCACAAAGACGCATGAGCTGGACAGGAAAGCCAGGCCCAGAAAGGAGGCAGGATGATGGAGCAGGAGGTGGATAATGTGCACACAGGAAGAGAGAACAGACACTTTTTATTCTTCAGAATGATGAATTTCCAAAGTCTGAATTGAAATTTTTTTCTGACATGATTTTTGCAAGTTATAGACCTCCTTCAAAGCCCACAGAAGTCAACAGGCTTCAGTTCAGGCCATATTAAATCACCACAAACCTCTAAACCTTACATCTTCTTATCTCTGCCCTGAATGCACCCCTTTTGCCAAACTACCACTCTTCCTACTTCAGTTCTTGTGTTTCTTGAATGTTTTTTGAGAGTGTACATATTATAGACACCCAGACAAAAGGAATGGGTGAAAATAATTCAAGGGCAGAAATAAATCCTTAGACCAAGACAAAATAGTTCAGTTTTTCATGACTGACAGGCAAGTCTAGCCATCATCCATCACTCCATGAACAGTCTCTATATTATGCCAGAAGCAAGATCCAGCCGCTAATGAGCCACAGTTAAGGAAAAAGGCTGAAGACATTTCTGTACAACCATGTAAACTACCTCATCCTCCATGTAAGCCTGCAACATTTTTCTGGAGTTGTTAAACTTCAGAAGCAGCAGTCCAAACACAAGCAGACACACACACAAAAAGAGACTTTTGGGTAAATAATGATGGGAAAGATTTGGCCAATTAATTCAAAGAACAGACTAGTTGGAATTAAATGCAATATAAATACAAAAATAGTTTCAGTGTTAATCATAAAATACCAGCGCTCCCTCTAATCATGAATCGTAGAGATGGGGCAAACAGGAGTATTTCACTCTTTGAGATTACAAGACCAAGATAACATCTAATAAGACTTTAAATTAAGGAATGTGAAATCACAGTAAGACAGCAGGCACAATCTGCAATGGGATCTCCGTGAGAAGTGTTATATGCGAGACTAAGTAAGACCAGAAAAAAATGAAAACATTTACCTTTTTGTTAGACAGATTATAAAGGGCAACTGTAAACCCTGTTATCGTCAGGGTTTGTGGAAAAGGGCAAGGTGATTACTCTGCAACAGCCCATTACTAGGACAATGCAATCTTTCTCTAGCAGTGCCAGAGTCCTGCAGAAGACAGAACACTAATGTGATCTTATTCTCTTGCACTATATGCTGGAGTTTTGCAAATCACTATCTGGTAATTGCAAGCAGCAACTCAATTGTTTCAGGTTTGAGCATGCTCATAGGAAAGCATGAACATTTTAACTTGTGAAACCTGCTGCTAGTTTTGCAAATCAATTTGAAAAGCTTGGAAGCCTGTGATATCAAATTTCCTTTTTCTATGATATCTGTAAACATTTTGCAGACAGAAAAATCAGAATACTGATGTAAACCCACCCAGACAGGACCAATATTTCAGCAAGCAGGGGGAGCTGACAGCTTCCGAGTGGAAAACTCCAGAGTTCACAGCAATAGCTGCTGTAACAATGCCAGCAGTGACAGCCACCTCTGAACCGCTCCAACACTCTTCCCTTACCTTAGTCTCTCTTAGTCTGGCTTCTAGGGCAGATCGAGGTCCCTTGGTGTTGTCATTGATCCTCAGTTTCTCTTGGATGGCCTTCATCCAAGCTTCTGCATTCTCCACGCTACTGTCAAATTCATCCTGTAGCTGCTGAGTCATTGCATTCAAAGAAGCTGAAAAGATATGAAGAAAGGAAGTAAGTAGGCTTTGTTTACAACTTAAACAGGAATACATTCAAGGCAATCTAAAGGAGCAAGGGAGAAAATCTAATGATGTTGTGGCTTTCATTTTTAATAATAATACCAAAAAATGTACCAGTATCGCGATTCAGTTCAGCACAGAGAACACATTCACACTGCAGCTTTTCCAAATGAAAATATACCAGGAAATAAAAAGAAGGTGGGGAACTGTAGGAGGCTTCATTCAGTAAGCAGATTTAATTCAGAGTTTTCAAATGAGATTAATATGGTGTTTGTGGTGTATTCCAGATTGGCTACACCAGTCACAAACACTTTCTGCTTCTTCCCAGAGCCCAGTCAGTACAAAACTCTCCCAGTGCCCTCCCAGGCACATGTATTGAGTACCTGCCACCAGACTAACAAAACACTTCAGCGCACGCTGAACGCAGAGGTATATAAACCCTTTAAAACCGGTGAGATCAGGAGCAGATGCTTAGGCCCTCAGTTAACTTGCTCTACTGAGACCATGGAGAGGTTATCCGAATGCACATGCAGTGAATCCAGGATACACAGACAATGGGAACTGGCCAGCAACTGCCAAGACAAACCACTCACAAGCCACCACATGGGAATATCAACACTGATGGATTTCTTCTTTTGCCACCTCTTTTATTCCAAGCTTTTAATTTCCCCCTTCCTCTCTCATTGCTGCTTCCCAATCAGTGGGAGGGTATGATGGTTGTTGGTTGCTCTGTTGATGTACTCTTGTGTCTTCTGTGTTCAGAGCATGAATTCTCTGCTGCCCAGATGGCCTCCTTTGTGCCCCTACAATAGAGAAGAGCCATCCTACGCTCACCCTTAGGCGCTGCCATCCTAAACTTGACTAATAAGGATGAACCATAACAAATCCCACTGTAGGTCAGCTCCGCTGAAGTGAACAGAAAGATAGCCATTGACATTAAATGGGTTTGGATCACATCCTACAACTACTGCCAGCCAAGCAGTCAGTGTCTCTTGGTGAACAGTGAATTAAAATGTTCTTCCCTTTTGTTATTCATCACTGAAATATTCTTGCAGCGCAAAGTTTGAGGCTTAATTACTGAACCCAAGTTTGCTGTGCAGAATTCATCCCACAGCAGCCCCTCAGTCTCCATGAAACAATTCACATGGAAGAAAGTGCACAGTGTGAGAGGCAGAGCACAGCTCTTGGCGAATCTGGACCAGTGGCATTTTGTAACCACTTTAACTCTCAGCAGCTTAGTCTTTACAAGGGAGAGCCATCCTTCTTCTGCCCACTGGCAGAAAGCTTCCCACCATCCTGCTGGTGTGTTCCAGTTCATGAGCTAAAGGGATACATGCAATATTAGCTGTCCTCTCCTGTAGCTCCCAGCTTACCTTGTTCCACATTAGACCAGAGGAAACAAAATGTTAGTGTGCACAACACTGATGTCAGGCCACAGAAAGTCTAAATGGTTGCTTCTCAGCCTTCAGCAGGCTTTTTGCTCAACAGGACCCAAAACAGTGTGAGAGAACCGCACCTACAGAGCAGCTACTGCATCACCCACCAGCATTACTGGAGCAGAGGCTGGGTCAGCCCTCCATGCGCAGACAAGCGGAGCTGCATTTGCATGGGAGAGCGAATTCCTCCCTAAGTGAGAGATGTCAGACAGGGCAGAACCCAAAGCTGTAACTCTCAGAGCCAGAGGGCAGTTTTAAAAAGTGTGACCTCACCTCAAAAAGATTAAAGAATAGAACAAGATGTACTGGATGTAGTGAGAGTGTTGTGATATGACACAGCTACTCTCTCTCTCAAATGTAAAAAATATGACAGGATATGTAATCAAAGCTAAAGGAATTGACTTACATTAGTTAGAGACATAAGGATGAAGCCAGCTATAGGAGTAATGTTATTCTCAGTGGACTGCTAGACAGTTGTATCCTTCACCAACTATTACTGGCCCAGAGCTGATGTTTCTGAACTATAACAATCCAACCCTCAGAAAAGAGCACACATCTCTATAGCTGAATGATCAACTCATTTTCACGTTAACATTCTCATTATATCCAGTAGCTGTAGAGGGACTGTCCCCTAAACTTTCCTTGTTACATACATACATTTCTAGGCAAATAGTTTCTGAATGCATGAGCGTAAGCTGTGGCCATTCCAGTTATACTATTGTGAAACAAAAACTCACAGTACATTTGCTGGAAAGACTCTGATGAGGAGCGGCATTAATTTCCTGGGACAGGTTTCTATTCCTGGCAACATCCATATCGTATTTAAAATTGGCTTCAGGTCTCCAGTCATGGAGTAGCCAGTACAGAATGTTACATTACCCTAGTCCTATTTCTTACAAAAAGTAGAGGGCAACCAAACATGGTTAACCAGCGGTGGAAAACCTACTGTCATTGAACAAAACCCCACTCACACTCTGACCTCATGCTGCTCTCCTGTGAGCACAAGGGTTTTCTGTCCAAAACCCACAGATACACAAACCCACGCCACACACACAGGCGTTCCATGTAAGCAGCCAACACACAAAACCATGAAAAAATGTTAATTCAATATTAAGATCACCAGCTTGCAAAGGAAGAGAAACATGTTGCTGCTCCTATGGCCTGCATAACATCACTGACCGATTTTGACCAAGTAACTCCTACACCTAGCACCATAAAGATGATTACATTTCGCACAGACTCTGACCCAATGCCCAGGCAGATTACATGGTAGTTATGACCTGCAATACCTGATGTGGATTTGGGCTGCCTCTCGAGATCGACTGTGTCCTGTCCTCCCTCCTTCCCCCACAGCAGGCAGACACACCCTGGCTGAAACAATCGGCTGTGGTGTTCTGGAGCCAGCTGTGGTGTGCTGGAGCCAGCTGTGGTGTGCCAGAGCCTTTTGGGAGCCTTCCCAGGCATGCAAGGAAAAAGTATGTCTTCTGACTTCTTGCCTGCTTGGGAGGAAGAGCTGTTGACTATCAGAAATTTGGCAAGATCTGTTATTTTTTTGCAAACACTCCTAAAGCCGGGATATATGGGTAACAACTGCCCCATGCAGCACTACAGGCTTGGGCCAGAGCGGCTGGAGAGCTGTCTGGTGGAAAAGGGCCTGGGGTGCTGGTTGACAGCCGGCTGAACATGAACCAGCAGTGTGCCCAGGTGGCCAAGGCAACTAACAGCATCCTGGCTTGTATCAGACACAGTGTGGCCAGCAGGACCAGGGCAGTGACCGTCCCCCTATACTCAGCACTGGTGAGGCCGCAGCTCGAATCCTGTGTCAAGGTTTAGGTCTCTCACTACAAGAGGGACGTAGAGGTGCTGGAGCGTGTTCAGGGAAGGGCAACGAAGATGGTGAAAGGTCTAGTGAACAAGTCCTGTGAGGAGCAGCTGAGGGAACTGGGGATGTTTGTCTGGAGGAGGCTCAGGGGGGATCTTATTGCTCTCTGCAGCTACCTGAAAGGAGGCTGCAGCAAGGCGGGTATTGGTCTCTTCTTCCAAGCGATAGGACGAGAGGAAACAATCTCAAGTTGTACCAGGAGAGGTTTAGATTTGATATTAGGAAAAACTTCTTCACAGAAAGGGTGGTCAAACACTGGAACAAGCTGCCCAGGGATGTGGTGGAATCACCATCCCTGGAAGTGTTTAAAAAATGCATAGATGTGGACTTTCATAATCATACAGGTCTTTTCCAACCTAAATGATTCTATAAATGACTGCTGCATGAATGTTAATGAATTAACAGTATTTACCCCATTTCTGCAGCATCATTGGGACTAAATGATTGAGCAATACTTCTGGACATGAAATTCAAGGCTCTGATCAGTACAAGAAATACAAAGGAGACATAGCAGCTCCTGGAACAGACATGAGGGGTTCAGCTGTGCGAAGCCAGCATTCACACACCATCCTGCAACAGCAGCAGACCGTTAGGGCTACCTGTACCGTGGTGCGACAGCCCCTGTCCCAGGCCACGGGCTCAGTCGCTAGGATCCCACTGCGCCACAGAAAGCCTCCCCTTAATCACAGGTGCAGTCCTCTGAGCAATTAGTACAAAAATATTTCCATCATCATAATTTTCAAATGCAGGTAGCTGTTCAAAACAGCTCTTCATTTTAATACCACTTGAATCGGTGTATTAATTCATACAGTGGAAGGCGTATTTATACTGCAGAAAGCATTTAGCATCTCCATACATATGTTACTAAATGAGGGTAATAACTATGCATAAGAAATTCTGGCATAGATAATGTGAAGCTGAGCAAAAACAAGTCCAAATGCAATAACACTGTCACTTAGTAGAGGTAAGGAAGAAGCATATTTCAGGGTGCCGAACACCGCTGACCCGGGACAGCTCCTGCAGCATGTCCAGAGGCTATATATAACAGAAACAGGTAAGTAAGACACAAATTAGCTCCAGAATCCTTTAGCTGAACCTCTCCCACAACACCAGCCTTCCTACCTTCTCTGAATCGCTCTCCATGGCCCCCAAAACACCAGTCGGCAGCACCTGGGTAGGCACACATGTTTCAGTGCCACAGAGGCCATGATGCCTCAACCCCTGCCCAGCTGCTCTGCCAGACCCACTGCACGCCTGCAGCACAAGCAGGGCTTGTACTGGGCTGCCCGTGGCTTGGGCACGGGATATCTGCACCTTGGGAAGAAAGACAAACTCCTGTAGCAACACACACCTGCCTCAGATCAGCATGACCCCTCTCTCCCTCTCGTATCCAGGACAGGAGGATGGGAACTCAGAGGATTGTGACCCATCGCCTGTTCCCAAACTCCTTGAGGAGGAGGGGCAGCTGGCAGGGTGCTGGGGCACACACACTGTCCCTCTAGCTTGCCCATGGGCCGCAGGCAGAATACCCCATCACGAATTAATGGCATCCAAAGCAACAGCAAGACAGGTTTTGCTTATGAAACATGCTCAGCTCCTGAGCTCTGACCGGTTTATGCTGGGCTGGGCTGGGATGAAGAGGTACAGAGGCAGCCTTGTATCAACTGTGGTCTTGGAGTAGTCTTGCTGAAAAAGCACATAAATTAATTAGCTGACTGCTCTGCATTATAGCTCTTGGAGCCACTGGAATGGTAGCAGTGCCACGGAGGGGCAGGGATGTGCCTGGGTCTCCATGGCAGACCCTGACACAGTGAAAGGCACAGGTCATCTTCTACATGATCCACCCAGCACTTGAAGGGCCAAATTTCTCTGAGCAATTCTTCCTTAAGTACAGTTACTTCAGCAATCTTTCCAGTGCCTCTAGTAACTCTCACTAGAGTATTGCGAGAGTTACTTACTTAATATTTGTAATGCACTACTGAGATCTTTTAAAGTTATTTTGCAAGTGCAGTGTCTTTTTGTTAGGATTATCCAATTATTTTGCCATGTTCCCCTAACATACTATTTTCTCTCTGCCAAGTCATGCTCCTTTTTTCCTGTTTTAAAAAACCTTCTTAAAATGTTTCTCACAACCACTCCCATGTTACACATTTTTTTAAACCCTACACTTACAGAACACAGGCTTTCAAATGCTTTCAATAGGTCTTGGACTCCCATATTCGTGTATTACTTGACTAGTTTCCAGAACCCTGTTCTTACAAAAATAAAAGTACAAAAATGATCCAGGAAATTCACATCACTCACCATTAGGGAGACCACTTTCAAATTATTGAAATACTTCAAACTTTTCATAATCCTTTCCATTTGGTTCTGGGTTTGAACATGAGAAAAAAAAAAAAAAAGGATCTAAAAAACTCACACTGGTCTGTGTCACATTTTATACAAATGCATGAGTGTGGAAGCAATTTTGGTTCTGGGAGTTGTATCTGAGATAATTTAATAACTTTTCATCTTCCCTGGATACTGTCAAGAGGGCTCTGAGAAGGAGCAGAGCTGGGAACTCTGACACAGCTGCCTCAGGCTGGAACAGAGGGTCAGTTGTTGGCACAGACCAGGGGCAAAGCACTGACCAGTGTCTTTCCAAAGCTGGATATTCTTGCTCTACTCCAGGAGGAGCTATTTTGAAGCATGTCACTAGTAGCTGATGCTTTACCAGCCAAAGGACTGAAAGCCTCCAGGGTAGCCACACCCACACAGAACTGAGTAAAACTACCTGAGTAGGCGCAGAAGCCCTCAAGGTTTCAAATAAAAGGTGTTGTTATTTCCAGCATAATCTTTTAGAAGCTCAAAACATTAATCCTGACAACTTGGCCATCTTCCAACACAGCCTCTTCCTGTGCTGTGTTCAGTGACTGTTTATGACAGTCAGCAATTGTTTGCCCTAATTAATGAGCTAGAGAATAAATAGTGTTTTTTTTTAATAAACACAGCCATATCCTAGTCACAAGCATCCCCTTCAACCAACAAATGCTAACATCATGAGCACATACAGCACTCATGCATATCATAACCATTTCCTTTCCCTTACAACACAATCCATAGGACACCTCTAGCTAATGCAAGACATTGTGCCACAACATGATCACACCCGACAATTCTCTATTTGATACAAAACACTGAAAAGCAGACATGTTCTGTACAGGTTAACTCTCAAAAAAGCCTAATTTTTTCCAACCATTTGTTTAAAGATTAATTTCAGGCTCTGGTGAGAGCCAGTGCATATGGCTATCTTTTTGCTTTCTAAGACTGCTGTGGAAAATATGTAATTCCCAGGTCTAAAAAGCCATTTCCTAAAAAAGGGACCAAAACTTTAAAATAGTTCTGTATCTGAATAGAATCATCATGTGCAAGTAAGGCAGACTTTGGTCCTAGGGCTATCTCCCCTTTTAGTATCAAGAATGACAGTAGAACTAACTACAGCATATTTTTTTATATACATTTTGATCTTCAAGTAATTTGGAAGTAAAAAGTATAGGTGAGGACTTGTAATTATCAATCTCTCCCCACTCCACACACTCCACACGCACACTTCTGCACTGCCAGGTCACTCTGGAAGACAGACTGGTCTACCATGATTCAATGAGATCATGTAAAATGCAGGTTTCAGTACTGCTCTAGAATTCCTTTTTACCAGCGAGCCACAGTAGTATTAGATGTCTGTCTGGTTTAGATTTTTATCTTCACTGCCCACATTATTGAGGTATCCAACAATCTTTAGAGCACTTATTCACTTAGCCCCCCTGGGGAGTAAGGCTGTCTCTATCCCTTTTAAAGATAACACCTCAGGTTCAAAGACACTTAGTTTCTTGCCTCTAGGCAATGAGGAAACACTTGAAAGGACAGTAAAAAACTGATAATTCAGTTAATAAGCACTGCAGAGAGTGACTTTCAAACTTTTCTAATATATACCCCTTCAACTGTCTCTACAGAGATTTAGTGACTTTAAACTTAATGACAAGAGGCTTCTTTTTCCTAGTTGCCATTCACAGACTCTTTAGTCTGGGAAGTCACAGGTTAAACACCTCTGCTCTACAATTTCAACATAGTTTCTTCAGAGCCAGGGAATCTGCTTTGGAAATTGCCCTGGAAAGGTACCTGCAGGCTTACCAGCAACCTACATCTGGTCAACTTGTGCCCAGCTGTTGAAGTTGTAGGCTGGGTTTCAGCTTTCCTCAGCTCCCTAAGAGTTTCACCATCAGCCAGCCAACAAAAAAGCACCGCAAGCCAACAGCATTAGTCTCACAGTCTCTGGAGACTAAAATTTATGTATTTAATTATCTTCCACTTGTCCTCTACAGACTGTACGATCCCTCCATACTGGGTGCCAGTCACAGCATTGATATATTGACTAATAAACCTCTGTGGTATCTGCCTCTTGGCTAGAGATCAGTGAACAATTCAGAGTGAATAATACATCTGATAAATTGTTCCTCTTTTGTGGGTCATATATTTTGTACAGATAATCTCATTTTCTCAAAGGTGTGGTTATTCCCAACTAGCTGCCAAATATATTCAGCAAATTAGTTTTGCTCCGTAGATTATTCCCAAGTAATTCTTCCTTGTGATTCTTAACACGCCAGCTGTGCTGCTTAATTTTGGTTTGGCATCACAACCCTGGTAAGAAATCGCCCATGTTCCCCGGCTGGCTGGCAGCAGCTCTCCCTGTTTGTGCGCAGTCTGTCACACAGCAGCTCCCGAGGGCCACTGTCATTACCAGGACCCCAATGTGTTAAGCCGCGCACACAGAGGGCTTTCACAGCACCCTGCGCTCGGAAGTGCCCTGCGGTTAAAAGGCTAATACCTCTGTCCCAAAGGGATTACAGGTGACACATCAGAAGAGGCTCAGCAATGAAAGCAAGGTGCCAGCGTGTACTCAGGGACACAGAGCGGTGGATGGAGAAGACAAGGCTGTTAGAGACCGCAGAGACTGTGTTTCCAGTGCTCTCTGCAAGCTGTGGTGGTTCCACCATCCAACATCCTCTGCCCAGCCCCTGAAGCCAGAGATACTCAGAAAGAGATCCTCAAGCCCTTCTAGAGCACATGGCCGCAACATGGGCTCTGCAGACGTGTTGGGACTCAGAAGTGTGTCTCACACCAGCAGAGAGGATGCATTGCACTGAACCTCCATCTGCCTTTGGGACACCTTAAGCTAAAAGCCCTGCAATTCCCTGGGGAATCAGTGTGAGAGAGGGGCATTTCCAAGCAAGGATCCATGCCAGAGGTGGGACAACTTGTCTTCTGCAGTCCTGAAGAGTCCTACAGTCCTACAAACCTGAAGAGTCTCCAAGTCTGTAACCTTTCCTCTTCCACACAACTGTTTCCATGTTTGTATGTAGGGTTTTTCTGCATATACAATTCCCTCCCACCCCTCTTACAAAACCAGTGTTAAAATCTTATTTGACCATCAGTCAAATGCCTCTGAGTAAGCAACTGTGTGCAACCTGGGAGCACACAATTTAAGCACACAGCTTTTAAACTAATGAACTTTTAAAGTCAAGTATTTACTAGAAATAAAGTCACTTGCCAGTACTTAACAAGTATGCTCCTTGCACAGTATCTTTCGCCCCCTTTAGAAGAACTGCTGAAGGACTGATTCCCCAAAACATAAGAGTTCTCAGATATATCTTTCAAAACATTATCACTAGGATGGTGCTAATGAGATATTTATATGGTGAAAGTGAGATTCATTGGAATTTAAAAAAGTAGTTAGGACAATGTTAATTTTAAATACTAAGTTGTTGATTGAAATAAGAATTTTTCTATGGGATCAAAGCACGTGATTATGCAAAAATTAGCAGATTTTAATCTGTATGGAACAAGAAGATCTGTTTATCTAAAGAGAAAAATGACTGCTGCAAGAACTAAACACTTGAAATGCTGTCAAAAACATACAGCATGGTAAGTACAGCTAAATCTAAACAGCCAGCAATCTGGAAATAATTTAAAGTAATATTTGCATTAATGATAATGCCAGACTTCATATTATATATATTGTATATATATATAATACAAAATGGCACTGGTTTGTGTTCAGACAAACCCATGGGTGAACAAGGCCTGCCTGTGTCCCAAACAAAATACACTACTGGAACTGCCAGCAGCCTCATCCCCGAGCTCAGAAACAAAGTAGACCACTGCAAAATGGTGGATTTAAATTAATTTTGAGTGAGTGAGAACATTTCTGGGATTGAATAAAACAGGCTGCTTTCTTATGACTCATTTTTGCCTGAGCTATTGCAGTTTCCATGTCTTCGTCACCCTCCCACTGTGCGTGCTGGCCAGGCACTGTGGGTTGAAGAGCAAGACCGCATCTCTGCTTTCAGCAGCCGCTGGAGTACAAGCACGCTTTCGGTTCTGTTCAGAGACCAGCATCGCCACAGCTCCAGCACTCTGACAGCCCAGGATTTCACAACAGGGATGAAGAACGCCTCCAAGATGAAGCAGCACTGCCTTTTCAGTAGTCTTTTTAGCCTGAGAACTGAAGCATCCTATAGTTTACAGACCTAAAAGGCATTTGAATCTCCTCCTACTGAGTTTAATCAAAACTGAAACAGAGTGAAGTGGCAGCAGGACCCAGCAGTAAGCCACGTTTGTCAGCAGTCCACCTCCAGTGAGGAGGACCAGAGAGTTATTTAAAGCTGTGGTCACAGATAATTAGTACTCTGAGCAGCAAGACTAAAGCCAATGTTTATTCTTCTCACTCTTACATCATTCAATTTTAATTACCTTTTAGAAATGTAATACTATACAGTGTTTTTTTTAATCCTGCAAACACCTGAAAAGATCAGGCAGTTCAGCTGTATTTAGACCCCAACGTGACCTCAGGGCCCACTTCTCAGCAACTTTGAAAATCCCACCCTAAATATTATGGGACGTATCTCTGAGGCTACTGGTTGCCAGAGAGCTAACACAAAGATACATTTAGAGCAACAGGGGTTTATATCAGCTAAGGATTTCAACACACACGCTGGCATATTTGACAAACATCACCTGACAGACGTGTCACAGCACTAAGGATTCTCAAACACTTGAAAGAGGGAAAAGGTGTAAAGATATAAATTCCTATAACCCAAGTAATATATAATTCTTCTACAAGGAGTAATATACATCATGGCACAAACCTAACTTTGCTCTAAAAGAAATTATAATCTTTCCTCAGTAGTCTCCAAAGCCATCTTTTAAAGATACTACACACTTGTATTTTAAAGGCACTTCATGCCCCTGGAATTTTCCCCCACTATCTTCCCTTTGAATTCATAGATCAGGGCTCAGCAGGTACCTTGCTTAAGGTTGATTCAGAGAACAGGAGAAGCAGGTTATCACCTTCCTGGAGGAATACACACCCAGCTCTGTGACAGGGGACCACTGCTAAACCACAGCACGAAAGAGCCTCCAATGACCACGTTTGGGCTCAACGAGCACAACACAAGCAACGGTGCTTGTGCAAACTATACTCCCTACTTAAAAAAAAAAAAAATACTGAATTTCTTTAAGCTCTTTTTAACTTACTGAGAACACCAAGCCATGTTTCAACAGTCATACATGGGAACTTAAACCCACGCTAATTAACAAACTTCAGGGAAGGGATCTCAGCACTCCCAATTTGGTGAACATTTTGGGGCTGCAAAAGCCGATATCATGTCTTGAGTGCCAGCAACGCTCCCAACAGACACCCTCTCTGTTAACCTCACTAGCTGCCCCTTTCCTCCAACCCTTGCAGTGAGCACCACAGTAGGCATATTTTTGCTGCTTTTTTCCTGCCTTACATGAAGGACTTCCCCATCCCAGCCTGTTGCTCACAAAACAGTTTATTGGGCCTTATTTTATTGCACAGGCTCTCGCCCCCGGATCCTCGCACCTTCTCTGCCAGCACCCTGTGGCACTGGCACCAAGCAGGTGGCAAGGTGCGGGCTTTATCTGGAGACAAGGGCGCAAATGGGCTCATCCTTGTGCCGGGCAGTGCCGGAGCCCTAAGTCACTGTCCTCCCACTAGTTTCTATTTCATTTTCATTATAAATCCAATCCTTGAGATTTCAAGGAACTTAATACCTTTGATGCTTTTCTCTCTCTGGCAAATTTAATGGAAAGTTGAAAACAAGTTCAAAAGTCATTAGGAGCCAAAAGATACAGACATGCTGCATGGTCATAGCCATCTCACTTCATTATTAAATAAAAGGAACAAACCTTGCAAAAATCTTACCAAAATCCTAGGAATTCTGGAAAAAAGGGCAGGTAAAAGTTTGTGGAGATTTCATCAAAGTTCCCTGATGGGTTTCCAGCACGGCAAGCACAGTCCAGGCTGGCCTCTGCTGGGCGTTATGACGGCGGTTTGGCACGGCTGGCAGCACGAGCAAGTCTGGCGCAAAGAGAAACTGGCAGCTTCCTCCGAGCTCACATCGAGGTAGCACAGGATTTCCTTTCTGCCTCCTAACACGTGGTGGGAGGGAAAGAGGGGATGACAACCTAAAGACATATCTGCCCAGGGGAAAAAAAAAACCAAACCAAACCAAAATCAAAAGAAAGAAAACCAGCACGGCATGCTGCCACTGTTTGAAAGGTAGGTAAGATTTAAATAGCAATAATCCCCAGAAACTATCTAGTTCAGGTCATTAGCTAACAAGCTGGTTAATTCCTGTAAGGATTAATGCTTGAAATTATTAGGGCTGACAGATGTTTGCTGAACAGGAATTAGTCCAGAATATGCATCATGAAAACCAGCAAGAGGTAGAAGTGCAGACAGGTACACATCAGTGCTGGGATTTTCAGAAATCATTAGCTCAAGCTCTAACGTAATTACAATTTACGGTCCTCTCCACTTTATCTTCCACTTCTTTTTTACTCTCAGCTCTCTAGAAGGAGATTCCCTTCACAAACTGACACACTAATCTAGATTCTGCTCTCAGTTACAACCATGCAATGTGAAAAAGAGGTTAGCCACTGTTTTCAGGCAACACCAGTGCTGCACAATTTGGCTGAATGAAATACACTTTGCAGATGTTAGCTGTCTCTTGTGATGGAGCACACGATGAATCTTCATTCCCGATTCCCAAAAGTTATTGGAAAATTTAAAGTAGCATTCTCCCTTAATTACGATCCCACTGGGTACACCTGCTGCTAGACATTTAGTGAAACCCACTGGTTTGGTCTAGCCACCCCCATCATTTGCATCATCCTAATGGTGTAAATTTAGAAAGCAAGTTTGTATCATCAACAATCTCTCTGGTTTTACAGTTGCTATGTATCACACTTCGTACTATACTACACTGAGCAGCATTTCTAGCACTACAATAGAAGGAGGGAAGGTGGGGAAATCAGTGAAAGCAAAACATGGAGAAAAAAGTTGGTTCAAATTCTACTTCCAAATTAGAAGTTACAGATACAAACAGGGATAAAACTATGAACCTCTCCACCCATTTCAGAATCGGGCAGCACAAGTGAACAGCATGGGGAAAAACTGAAGAGAGGAACACAGATGGGATGAAAACCTAGGTGGAAGACCAGCAGTGGAATAAAAACTGTTGATCAAGCTAACCCTGTGAAGTTACTAATACAAAGGATTAACTGAAGACCAGTAGCCTTGTGACCCCCATGTGCAATGGTGACCCCATTGCAGCCAAACACAGAATTTTGCCACCAATGGTGGAAAAAAACCAAGGGACAGGAAAGGAGGAACAACTTGGGAGTTAGCAATGCTGTCAGTACCTCTAGAGAAGGAACGGATATACCAGTTGTTTTCCAACCGTCTTGAGAGCATTTTGCTAACATGAATAATGCTTAGAAATGATAAGAACATCTCAAAACACATCAGCCTACAGTCTAAAATATACAATGCCTGGGGAAATGCAAACTGGAGGGCTGTCCATTTATCTGAAAGTCAAATCAGGGTTGTTTTAAGACTGTGCTGCTATATGAACAGTAGAGTATAAAATAGCTATAAATGAATCCCTTCACATGCTTTTCCCCTGTTCACTCACTCCTGTGGTAAAATTCCATAGTCACTGTAAATCTGCCATAGTCCTGTTTAAAAAAAAAAAAAATGAAAGAAAAAGGACTGAAACTACTAGTACTGAGGAAGCAGAGCTTATGTGGCTAACATCAATACGTATCAGCTTCTAAAAAAGTGGTCTCTTTGGGTAACTAACCTACAAAGCAAAGGAGCCCAGCAGCTACTGTGGTGAGTACAGCCAGCCCCAACCTACAGGCAGCAATAAAAGTATCAAACTAATGGTCAGAAACGCAGCACTCTCCCTAAAACTTTCAGTAAGTTAGTATTACAACATATTTTAAATATATAAATCCTAGATTACCGCTTGAGTATAATTCCCTTTAGACCAAATTTGATTCTACATTTTATCCACATTTTCAAAGGAAACTGCAGTTTCAGCAAAATATTCCAAATGTTCCCATGACATCTGACCTGCCATTCCCCTGTTTCCCATACAAAGAACACAATTTTCAGTTTCAGTGAGGGATGGGACAGTGTTTTCCCACTCTTCAGGCCAACTATCATTTCTGTTGTCGCAGAGGAAAGCATTTCAATGGCCCCTTCTTTAGCCTGACATCTCTATGTTCAAATATGGATTCAATTACATCTCTAAGAAAACCAGCCAGGTGATCTTAGATTACCTGACAGTCTGTAGGCACTGCAAAGCAAACATATTTCTGCAAACCCAGTGCAGCCCACGGAGATACACGACTACACTGCCCCATCAATTAACCTACTGTACTTAAATGATACTCTGGATAGACTGGGCTCATTGCCCACTAGTCATCTGCATCTTTGAACAGACAGTGATCTACCAGGTCACTAACTGTTTAGGAGACAGAAGTTGTCACCCCAGTAGGGTTACATGGGCTATAAATTATAAAGCATTATCTGAGCTCTGACAAAGAGCTATGAAAGCCCTCAAGTAGGAAACAGAGCAGCAGAATAAAAAATTTTCTTCCAAGAAAGCTATTACAACTGTGTTATATAGTCTTACGATTCTGTAGAGGCCCAGGTCCTACCACCATGCTGCAGGACGCACATGTAGAGCAGCAGTGGCATGTCCAATTTGCTGAGGTTATTGCTGAGGCAGAAGAGGCAGAATATGGATACAGACAGACGGGACACACATAGTCAGCATGAAAAGCCACCGGCATAGCTGCCAAACCATGGTCAAATTTCCATAGACACTGCAGCAAAAGAGTTTTAAGGAGGAATCAGAGAGGTGGTCATGACATGGATTTGGGAAGGATTACATGTGAGGACAAGACTGGGAGAAAAAGCATGGAAGTGCCAAGGTGAAAGTCTGCCAAGCATTAGTGGAGGTTGGTATCATAGACTGCCAAAGGTGGAAGCTGCTCTCTTGGTAACAGATGAAATACAGCTTGAGGATGTATGGGAATCAAAATATCCATCTTCTGGGGAAGATCGTTTTTCTAACTATATTTAATTCCAAATTAGAATAACATTGGTACAAAAGGACTGTCCATGCAATTCCTACTCCCCAAAGAATCTGGTTTGGAATGGCTGTGAAAGGATTTTTCAACAAAGGAACACCCATGTAAAGCATTCAGGTTGTCCTAAGTACTGGGTACTGGGCTTGGAGGTACTGGCAGGGGTGGCACAGAGGGGTGTCAAGTTCTTGGTCTCTCTGGTACAATTTCACTCTGTGTAAATAATGAATCATTATGCAGAACCTAATCATTAGGCACAGCCTAATGATTCAGGTGTCTCACCTGCAAGATGAGCATCTGAAAGATCAGGCTGAGGTAGTCATTATGCACTGTCCCACTCAACAAGAAAAAAAATGGTTTGACTTTACCAGTTAGCATTCAAAAAAAAAAAACCCAAAACCAAAAAAAAAAAACCAACCAAAAAACCACCCCACTACCCCACCACCCCCAAAACCAAACCCTGAAAAATGTCAGATCTGATTTGCGCAAGACTAAAAGAACTGAGATGTGGGTTAGCTGCTGCTATACTTGCTTAACTGAAGAAAACACCTTTTGCAAATCCCCAAAATAAGGTGTAACCTGCCAGTAGCAATAACCTAAAAGTGCTTCGTAAATACCAGAGTGATAGATGACACGAGAAGGGCACACTATAGAAAACAATTACACGTGGAACACTGAAGCAGCCTGTTAACACCCAGGTAAATTCCTCAGCACTGACTAACTACAACTATTCAACACTAGCAGGGCTTTATTAAAAAAAAAAAATAAAAAAACTGTGGCATTTAAAGTATTAGGATTAAATGTATTCATGTAATTACTTACAAAAATGTTTTTTATAAGCACTTTCAGCTCTTTCATCAGACAGCAAATGCTACTTCGCCCTACAGACCAGAATGACAGTACCAGCCCTCCTCCATGGTTATGTATTCTCAAAATACACAACAGCTGGACAAGCAAACAGGGGAGAGGAGAAATAAAAGTAATGCTGAAGGCAAGAGTATCCTTCAGGTTGCTGGTAGCCCCATCCCAAGCTATGTAACTGCCATCAGGTGGTTATGGTGTAGAAGCATCATGACAAGAGACACCTCTAAGGGAGTGCCTGAAGAAGGCGTATTTTGTAAATGGACAAAAAATGTTCCTACTCACATTCCATGGCACTGGAGAAGGTACCTTGCACTGTAGGCGAAACAGGGGTGTCCACAGCAAGATCTAGGCTGGTGCACAGTGATGAAAGCTAGCCGTACCTCAGGCAGCGGTGGGGTGGCACAACTGTTGTTGCCCCATGCAACCCAGGATGCAGGCGGTTGCCAGGCAACGCCAGGGACACACTCCTGCTCCCTCACCTCCTGACAGTAACTCCCTCTTACCGCTTTACCATCACTCTCTTTCCTCCTTCTTCTTTGTCTCCCTGGTTATTAATTTATTGATCCTACACTTACCCATGAGCTTCTCTCGGGGCAGGGAACAATCATTTTGGGGCTTTCCATAACGGGGCCATTTTTCTGACAAGGACTTTTAGATCTGGACCAAGAGCTCAGTGCCAATGGCATTGCTTTACAACTGAAGTGCTTCAGAGGAAAAGCAGTCATACCTGGGGTTGGATTTGAGAAAATCTGGGTAAAGAAACTAATTCTACACCAAAACTGTCTTAAAATAATTAAGTTGTAACTAGGGAACAAGGATGTGAGAGGAGGGGGAAAACATTCTAGAAGACAGGAATTTATCTTGTAGGGGAAAAAAAAATCCAAAACAGAGAAGTTTGAAATTTTTTCCTTTCTTTCAGATTGAAGAAATTTTCTGTAGATTGGTATTTCACACCAGCAGCATGCGCCCACTGACAGAACAACTAATGGCAGGTCTATAATCTGAGAATACATGGGGAAATCCCTGGCTCCAGTGAAGCCACAGGCAATATCATCACAGAGCCAAGATTTCCACCCTCACTCCTGTGGACTTAAAAGACAAGGTAACAAGAAAATTTTTCCTTCGGAGCTCTCTTTATCTGGAGATCTAAATTAACCCCAGTGCTTCTCTGGTGTTTTCTGAGCTAGCGTTATTAACTGTGTGCTTCACACCAAGCCTGTGCTTAACCCGCTGCAGCTATAGACCAATTCTGCTGACTTACATAAGAAACATCACCTACTTTTGCCAACCACTGTCACCTGCCATTCATACAACCACTACCACGTTCCCACGGAGACTCAAGACTGCTCATGCAAAGAGATTTCTCCATTAAGAAAAGATCAGTCATCTAAGTTAAAGGAAATGCACTGCCCGGGGAAGAACTGACAGCTCCAAAGACTGGTTTCTTTTACTTACAGAATCTTTAAGGCAGGGGCACATATCCTCACATGACCCTGCCTTTCCCTCTAACTGACTTGAAAACACAGTGGGTACATCAGTGCCTGTACACTTCCCACCTTCAGCTTCCCTGAACCTCTTCAGGCTGTACAGACAACGGGGTACAAAGCCTGGATAAAGACCAGTGGTTACATCTCTTAAATTTCTGCTCGGATTGCCCCATCATAATGGCAGGAAAACAAAAGACAAGCCTGCTTTGATTCATGTATCACTTCCGTGTAAGGTTGAGAGAAAAGTTTTTGTTTCTCCACAAAAGTGGAGAGAAAAAAAAGTAACCCCTACACTTTTTTCACAGCTTACCCTCTTAATTACTGTTGTGTCAGTCCAGCTGAGTGAGTAGGTGAGTCAGTGTGTGAGAATCTCATATAGTAAAAGTTCCAGTCTTGTTGGTTTTTAAATAAACCCAAATATCCAGATACACTATGAGTGGTTTACTCTGTCTCACCTGTGACACCCTCCAACCTGGTACCTACAATGCAGCTGCCACACACATCAAGCATACCCTGTAAGATGGGATGTTAGTAGTGTCCTCACTTCACAGATGGAGACAGTGGTGCTCTCAGCAGCATCTATTTTTCAAGCATAGCCTCTGACAAGACAGTGCCAGACTCAACAACACATGAAGCACTCAACATCACTGGTGCCATTTTAAACCTCTGACTGTACACACTCCTTCAGCATCATAGACCAAACCTATGACAGGCAAAGCTGCATCGGGGGGGGTTTAGACTGGACATTAGGAAGTATTTCTTTACTGAGAGGATGGTCAAACACTGGTACGGGTTTCCTAGAGCGGTGGTTGATGCCCCAAACCTGTCAGTGTTTAAGAGGCATTTGGACAGTGCCCTTAATAACATGCTTTAACTTTTGGCCAGTCCTGAAAGTGGTCAGGCAGTTGGACTAGGTGATTGTTGTAGGTCCCTTCCAGCTGAAATAGTATATTCTATTATTACCATCATTATCAGCTGCAAGGGGAGCAGTATGTATCCTTATGTAAAGTGTTTCTACGATTCCCCGGTGACAGGCACTATATCTACTAAATATAACAACAGTAAGTCCCCCAGCAAGAGCTATCCCACATGGGCCTCTCATTCATCTTGCACTCCCAAGTATTACTGCCACCTTTCTGAAAAGGCTTTCCGCATAGCACAACTGTAACAACAATTATTTCACCCTTTAATAACACTAAAGAACTACTAATCAAGAACAAAACAAGCAAGCCACAGCTTGATATCTGTATTCCAAGCAATTACAATCTCATGGTTTTCCTTGTTTCTGGCTATCCCCTTCAGTTTCTTTCAGTATGTTATTTCATAAAGTTCAGCGAAATCCCAAGGCTGAGACTGCCACTTAATCCCCAGCCCAATACATTCAAAGTAGAAATTCCCTTGAAGTCCTTTGATATGAAGAACTTCATATCAAGCCCATGTCCTCTGAACAGAAAGAAGATGCTTGTACCAACAGAGACATGAAAAGTCAGTTCTTCCAAAGGGAAACAAGTAAGTCCACATCATCTTTAAAATTAATGCATTTTTTCTTGGAATACAATTAAGCTGTGTGCACAGACAGAGACATCAAAGATTGCTTATTAACCAGACATATGGTATCAACGAGAATTCCCTTCCCCGTCAGATCTGACATCTTTATCTCAACATTGAGGTGGGGCCACTTCAGATAGCTGAAGTTAAATACCCCAGGGCTCACAACTCCTTGAGTCATTTTTTTATGTACAGGAAATTCCATCCTGTGATTCAATTTATTAACAATACAGAAACATATCATGATAAGCAACAGCTCACGCAATGTCTATCAGATAGCATGTTTACTGCTTGTCATGCCTTCACCTAGTCGCAAGTCAGGATGTGGCAGAGTCACCAATTCTCATGGAAGGCAAGGACCAGCTTGAAGCTCAGCTCCAGAGAAGAGTGTGTAAGGAGAGATGCTTACGGAAGGCTCTCCCCTTTCATTTAAAAAGACTCTGTTTCTTTAAAACTCTGACTGTTGTGTCCTAAACAGTCAAACACTAGAGAACAAACAAGAAAAGTAAATCTTCAAACAAAAGAACAAAATTCTATTTAAGTCGATGTTGACAATAGTGGAGCTGGTCCTGGAAGAACCGTTACAAGAAAATTCTGCCCTCCTAAATGCATATGCCAATATCAGCTGCAGGCAATGGAATTACATTTCAGACCAAAACTTCAGCAAATTTCAAGGATGTGTAGTTTGGGGCTTAACATTAAACAGTATCAAGCTGAGTTTTGAATTTTAAACACTGAGTTCTAAACACTTTTCAGTTTTTCTCCTATCATTTCAGAGTACTTTTATTTAATCAATATTAACTAAAGGCACAAATCCTGCCATTCACTTGTTTTCAGAGCAGACCCACATGATCAAAAAAGACCCTGAACACCAGCTTTGCATTTTTCAATTTCACAGAATTGCAGTGAAGTGAAGCCTGAGAAAGCTGAGACATTACTGACCACCAGTAGGCACTACCTTAAGAGGTATCTTCCCTGAAGAATAAAAGTATTCCACAACTTACACCTCCAAAGACAGCAGGAAGGTTTTTAGCCAGACTCAGAGAGGTATTTGGGAACCTGGTATTTATTCCTGTTGATCTGAGATGCCTGGATATCTTTGTCTTCATATAACTGTGCCAAGTAAAGAAACTCCCTTGCTAGTTACACCCCCTGTTAACATCCCTGGAGCTCAAGAATTTTTTCCTGTTACCATGTGGCTTTTTCCTTTCACATGCCTGAATTGCCAGGGTTCACACTTACCCCACAATCCTTAAGTGGACATGTACAACACACTTGTAAAGGGACCCTTTCTAAGGACATCATCGCACCTGTATATATGATAGAACAAGTTTGCCAGGACAAGTCATAGCTGCACCACAAAATCCCATCTAGAGTTGACAAGGACTAACAGTTAAAAATAACCCAAACAAAACCAAATATCCAGTATCTTGTCATTGCTACAAATGATCTGTTATTTGCCCTACCAGCTGAATCAAGGAATACATTATTCTGTGTCAGGATGAGGATCATGACTTTTGGTTGGTTTCAAGGGAATTATGCTTATATGATGACATTCAATAGGTCTTGAAACTGTTGGCCACTTTTTAAAAAATAAAATAGCTCTAAAGACACTAGCTGAGATCATAGCCCTTCTGTACTTGATGCACTTGCGCAAATGTGTGCCTGGCAGAACAAAGATAGGAGCTGTGCCTTGGAGATGCAGAGGCATAAAAACAAAGCGCTTTGTGACCAGCACAACTGAGGAAATCAGATCTCCTACAGAACCGTGTTCCTCGGTTGATTAAATATATACACTGAACTGTACTAAAATCTTCTGTTTCGATGTTCAAAACACAATGTATCCAATCACAGTTATTTATCTTTCAAGTTTTGAGGGAGATGCTAGTTCAGAGGTGTTCACCCAGAAAATCCTTCTCCAAATTCATCTACACCAAATATCTTACTGTGAAATGGAGGCAGTCACTTACAAATCTATCACTCAGTCACTAAGCTAAAAACTGGAGAAAACTGGCAAGTGTCTGACTCTAGACCTGCTTTTCTGTGTTGGTCTGTTTCGACAAAATTTGCAAGAACTTAATTACCTTGGAGCTGTTCTGTTTGTGTCACAGTAGGTTGAAACGGGGAAATGGCAATACAATATTATTTAAGGGAAAATACCAAGATGCATGTGTATACACGTATTGAGGAATAGCATACACCTCGTTTCCAACAGATGCTATGCTAAAGAATGAAGGCTAGTTATCTTTTTGAAGCTGTGGTGCAGATGCTAAGTCTGGAGCACCCCCTCAAGCAGTGGCACTGCTCTTCAAAGTCATGTGGATGCAGGTGCAGCCGCATCCTGAGGCCAAGCATCCACAAGTGTATACATTTGTTTTTAGTATGGTTTGGGAGCCACAGATAACTGGAGGGGCACAGGAAAACGGTTTACACAAGAGGAAAAGCTAGACACTTGTTTTCAACGAGGTCAGTTCACGAAGGCCACGCAGAGGACATACGTACCACAAACAGACCTGGAAGCACAGTAAAAGTCTTGCCCAGGATGGGAGGGGAAGGAGAAGCAGTGAAATATGTGGCTGAAGGAACAAACTGGAACTATCAGAAGAACGAATACAAGAGGCAAAGACCACAGTACCGCACCCCCAATGGCAGCTAATTCTGCCTTCCTTAGGAATTTGAGAGGACTCCGGATCTGATGATTCAACGTAGAACATGAAAACCAGCACTGGCTGTAAGGGAAAGCTGTTTTTATAGACAGCCCATCAGCTTTGTCAGGCTCCACTTCCTGACAGCTAGTTTGTAGTGAACAATGTTCCTGTGACTCACCAAAAGATGTTTGCTTCTTGTTGAAATAAAAGTCGCCACGGGACTCACTGCAGCAAGTCACATTTCCTTGAGATCCAACTGGCTCACACACTTGGCAGGCCCAGAGACTGTGCCAAGCTGATGTGCATTTCAACAACCCACAGATTTGAGACACTTTTAGAAAAAGATGGAAAACACTTGAAGGCAACCAATCAGCTTCTAAAGTTTTGTTGCATTTTTAAAATTCTTTCCCCAGAAAACAACCACTGCGTACAAAGATTTGCAAATGGCATGCAGCATGCTAAGGGCTTAAAAGTGACATCCAAAAGTAGCAGCAAGGAGCTGATAAGAGTAGCATAGCGATATTATTTTTCCTTAATGATTTAAGATAGCCAGGCCTAGATTTGAGGCAAAGGAGAAGGCAGGCATCCTGCTCTGGTGAACTTGCAAAAGAAAGCAGTGTCTTACAACCATCATTTTCACAATTAATCGTCATACACATTCATAATTCCTGCAGATTTCAGTCTGTTAACCTATCCAAGTAGACCTATTTCTAGGAATAAAATTTTCCTGGACAAAGACCTAAATTCACACAGGTCAAACCAATAAGGCTTTGGGAATAAAAGAGATGGCAGAAGCCACTGTATGAGAAACCGACACCTTACTACACACTGGAGCAGGGGTGTTTACATACAGGTGTTGCACAGAATCTAAAACTGAGGGTAGGGGCTGTTAGGGAAGGACTGGGAAACCTAACTGTTCAGGAAGAAAAAGGGAGACAAGCTCAGAGCTGCTTACGGGGAATCGGAGCCAAGCTAGAGTATATTTACAGTCCTTAAGGGGATAGCGGTGGGGTAGGAGAGAACCGAGGAGTTTGCGAACTGCGGTAGCGTCCTGGCAGCGGGGACCTAGAGCTGAAGAAATGTGACAGTAGTGCTGAGCAACCGGCTTCGGCAAGAGCCTGACAGCGGGGCAGGAAAAGTTGCGGAACGGCGCCGAGCGCTCCCACCAGGCTGCTACTCGCTCGCAGACGCGGTTTTTATAAAGAAGTGAAATAAAAGCTTAGCGCGCGTTATTTAGGGAGGTGCGCTGCCATTGCTGCGGCTACGTTACGGTACGTATCGGTACGTAGGGAGCTCCCATACCGCCCGGGGATCGGCGCTGCCTCCGCTCCTGCTCCGCGGCTCCGGCCGTGCCCGACGCAACCACTCCCCGCAGGGCAGCCCGCAGGCGTGCGGCGGGGCGGCCCGCTCGGGGACACGGCAAGGCGCGGGCCGGGGCCGGGCGCCCGCTGCCTGGGCGGCTTTTCACCCCGCCGCGCCGGTCCCGGGGCCGGGCGGTGCGGGCCGGGGCGGGGGGGCAGCGCCGAGCAACAGGAGGCGGGTCTGGGCGCCGGGCGGGCTGTCAGTGAGCCCAGCCGAGCCGAGCCTGCGCTGCGCCGCCCGCCCGCCCGTCCGCCCGCCCGCCCGTCCTCCCTCCCTCCCCGGCGGGACAGGACGGGACGGGACAGGACGCCGCAGTCCCAAGGCGCCGCCGCCTCACCGTTATTGCCCCCCAGCTTCCCCAGCACCGGCAACAGGCCCCGAGCGGCGCCCCCGGCAGCGCTGTAGGCCCGCGCCCCACTCACCGCCGCCGGCCTGTCTCCCGCGGGCAGTCCGAGGGGCCGCGGGTCTCTGTGCCCCCTGCGCTGTCGCCGCCGCTCGCTCGGGCGTTCACCCACCCTCGGCGGGGCTGCCTAGCAACGGCCCCGCGGCTCCAGGGGCTGCGCGGAGGGCCCGCCCTCGCCGCCGCGGCCCGGCCCGGCGGGCGGTGTTATGTAACCCGCGCCGCGGCCGGCGCCGTCCCGCCCTGCGAGGAGCCGCCGTGAGAGGAGCCCCACCGCGGGGCCGCCGCGTCCCGTCCCTGCCCGGGAGCTGGGGCCGGGCTGGGCCGGCCGGCGGGGCGGCCCGGGCCGCTGCAGGCTGTCCTTGCGCGGCGGCCGGCGGGTGGCCACGGGCACCGGGTGGGCACCAGCCCTCTGCCAGTAAAACGCGCTGGGAGAGCAGGAGCCGAGTGTTCCCGGGCATGTTCCTTAACGTTCCTGTGTAACGCCCAGAACGCGGGGCGCAGCTGCATTTCAGCCGTTGTACGCCAGTGAAAGGGCCCCAGCTCATCCAGTTAGTACGAACGGGAATTCATTCGGATGCATGGAGTGTTGTAACTGACATTTTTAGCGAAAAAAATAAACTAAAACCCACTAAGAACTTCGGAAACAAAACCCATTTCTACTGTAGCCTGATTCAGCCAATTCTTTCCTCTGTAACCAATCCAAGCAAAAAGTCTACAAATACTCCCGTTATTGTGGAAAAATCGGTTGGAAGCAAAAGCAGCAGCAGCGGCGGTGTGTTGCCAGCCACAGCATCGGTTCTGTCGCCCAGTGAGAGAAGCCAGAGCTGTCAACATCTTGTGCTCCATCTGTGGCATCAGAAAGTTATAATCACAGGAAAGCCATTGCGCTGAGCCACGGGGAGGGAAGGAGGAAAGCACAAACAGCTTCTTCGTAATTGAATAGTAATATAACGTAAACAAACTGAATGAGCATGTGAAGAAGTCTATTTCAAAAGGCGCAAAAACTTCCTCTTTGGCATAGGTTATATTGCTGCCCTCTGCTGCTGGGAACTCGTGCGGTTCATCTGCCTAACGAGCAGAAAAACAGACTATTTGTGATAAAAGTCTCTGACCACACATAATAGCACCACAGCCAAGAGCCCCTGAGATATGTAGCTCAGAAGTGAAGAGAGGGTGAGCTGCCGGTGCCTGCCAGCGGCCGGGGATGACAGCTCTTCACCTTCTGATGGTGGCTGGGGTAGGTGGTTGGGCTGGTTACACGCGTGTCAGGCTCCATCAGCCCGGGGAGCCTCCATGGGCTCACTCCTGCCTGCAGCCACGTATTCGAGGTGATCTGCCATTCATGTGCCAACACAGCCTTCACTGGAATAGCTCTGTACTTAAATTGCTCCCAAACCATCAGGAATCGCCATCCCTCACCAGCAGTGGAAAAGGAAAACAGAAATTTTCTTAACTTAATTGCAAAGAGTGTACTTTTATAGTTCGTTCTGACCTTGAAGTTCTAAATGCCCACGGTGGGTCCTGTAGTGGCACAGTCTGGGGTGAGTGTGACCTTCTAAGTTGTCAATGAGAGGGAAACTGAACGCTGTAAACTCCCTCTGTTTGTGGACAAGCCTATCATCTAACTTGGAAAATCTCACTTATTTAATACCATGTTTTGCCAGACTATTTACTTGGAGCAAAGTTTATATCACCAGCGTGTAAAACTGAATATATGCCTACACAACTGCTCTTGCCCCATAGTAATTCAGAGCTGATTATCTCTTAATGACCCTTGGAATAGTGTGAGGAACTGGATACAACCCAAAAGGGTTGGACTCCAAAGGACTGTGTGCAGAATAGGTACATGATAGAGAATAGAAAATCTCATCTTTGAATTTGTGTTGGGGAAAACTGGCTCAATCATCATAAGCAGCCCCCACTGGCAGCGATTAATTCCCTGTGTTATGAAATCACCCCCTAGGAAACTGCTTTGTACACCTAGACCTTTTAAGGCCAAAATAAAAACAGCCCCTTGTGTTCAGAAAGCTTGCTCGTGTTGGACAATGCATCACTATCTAAAAACTGCTTGCACAAAGTTCCTCTTCTGCGTCTCCCTATGTGGAGGCTTTCATGGCTCTGATTTTACTACCTCAAAAAGCTTCGTACATGCTGAGTTAGAAAAAACAATATACACAGGCAAACAGCCAGTATTAAGTCAATGAGCATTCAGTGCATTACCCAAACAATATAAAGCTACCCACACACCACACCTAAACAACAGAGAAGTTAGAATGACTGCAAGCAGTGTGGAAGGGTGGAGGAACTTCTGAAAAGGAAAGAACAGCAGCTCTAGCTCTTTCCTTGGAAGAAAGGAATGTATTTTTAGAAGCAGTGGGCTCAGTCTCTAAACCAAACCACGAGTATTTGTCAGTGAATACACAGCATTTTCAGATGCTTCCTGTGATGAGCAGAATACCCCAGAGACCAGGTGGAAATCACCACATACTGCAAAAGTAACAATGGTGTTGGCATGGCTTACTCCACAGGAGGACTTGCACGACATCTTAGGGCAACAGAGCAGCACTTACAATGCTGCAGGCTAGCTGCTCTCTTATTAGTGTAACACACCTATTTATTCATGCTCCTAACTGATGACAAACAAGTACTACAAGATATTAAGATGCTTCCCTTTATGTTTGCTTACGTACAGCAATGTAAAATTGTTATGCAAATAATGAGTCAAATGGCAGTCTTGGGGTGGGAGGATCTGCATTTGCTGACAGAGTAACATTTGCCTGCAACATGCCATATGTCTTTGGCATGACAGGTTTCAACATTGTGCTTCTCAGGGTTTGTTTGGTGGTGTTTTACAGCTACCAGAAGCTGCACATTGCTTGACAGAAAGCTTTTGTGGGTGACGGTGACAGTTGCTACAGAAGATCTCCCTCCCCCGTTGGTGAGGAACCAAGAGCCATAAACTCTTAACTGCTAATGGCACAACAGCCCATCTTCAGGAGCACTCGGGCAAGGAGCACAGCAGTAAACCAGGCTAACTTCCTGTCCTGTACTCATGTGGAGATCATCCAGACTTAACCCAGCATTTCACATTCTCTGTGCTGCATATTTTGGAATTTAATTTTTGTCTATTTCAATTCCATGTCCTGAGCACAGACTGACTACCTCTGCAGGAAAGTGCAGCTTTGTGCTACAGCATCAGTTCTCACACACCTGGATCAAATACTCTCCCATAGTTAAGCACTTACTGCTCACCAGAGTTCCAGCTCATGGGCAGACTTGGATATTTCAAGTACACTTGAAATTTAAGCACAGATTCTACAAGACAGATTCCAAATTAATTGGTTTTTTGATTTCTCGTGCAAGTATACTTCCATGTAAACAGAAAAGTAATAGTTAGTGCTCCTTATTCATTAGGTTTTAAATTTGGAATTTTAGCTCAGACTTAAGGTAGCAACTACCACAGAAGACTGCAGTCAAATGAAGTTTGCATAATGTTAAATACAGGAGCTGTTAACAACATCCATTAAATCAACTGTTGTAAACCAAGCCCTTTACGCCCATATACCCTTCAGAGAATAGGAGCCTTCAGCACACAGGGTATTTAAATCTGGACTTACTACTCCCAATATTGCCCCCAGAACTGCAGTAAGCGGATGCAATTAGGAACAAAGGAAACTTGTTTCAAGTTTTCTATTAGGAGCAAGATACTGCCAAAGAAGCCTCAGATCTCTGCAGCTTCTGCAACTGATAGAAGCAAGCCTAACAGTGAGAAGTATGCAGGAGCAAGGTTAGAAGACAAAAACCAACACAAGTCCACTGAATTTGAAGAGAGTAAAGCCAGTATAAACCAGCTGAGGCACTGCTTCAGGGGAATGTGAAGCTCAAGGGCAGCCTTAGCTGCGGAGATCACAAAACGGTGGAGTCCAAGATCCTTAGGGCAGCAAGGAGGGCGCACTGCAAGCTTGCTACCCTGGACATCAGGAGAGCAGACTTTGGCCTCTTAGGGATCTACTTGCTAGAGTACCACGGGATAGAGCCCTGGAGGGAAGAGGAGCCCAAGAAAGCTGGTTAATATTCAAGCATCCTCCAAGCTTGGGAGTGATTCATCCCAACAAAGATTAAGTTGGACAAAAAAAGCCAGGATGCCTACGTGGATGAAAAGGAGCTGTTGGACAAAATAAAACACAAAAAAGAAGCCTATAGAGGGTGGAAGGAAGGACAGGTAGCCTGGGAAGAATACAAAGGAACTGTCTGCGCAGCCAGGGATCAGGTTAGGAAAGCTAAAGCCCTGACAGAATTAAATCTGGACAGGGACATCAAGAGCAACAAAAAAAGCTTCTATAGGTACATATGTTTTAAAAGAAAGACTAGGGAAAACATGGGCCCTCTCCAGAAGGAAATGGGAGACCTGGTTACTTGGGATATAGAGAAAGCTGAGGTACTCAATGACTTTTTCACCTCAATCTTACTGGCAAGTGCTCCAGCCACATGGCCCATGTCACAGAAGACAAAGGCAGGGACTGGGAGAACAAAGAACCGCCCACTACAGATCAGGTCTGAGATCATCTAAGGAACCTGAAGGTGCACAAGTCCACGGGACCTGATGAAATTCATCCATAAGTCCCAAGGGAACTGGTGGATGAAGTGGCTAAGACAGTATCTGTCATATTTGAGAAGTTGAGGCAGTTTGGTGAAATCCCCACTGACTGGAACATGGGAAACAATCCCTGTTTTTAAAAAGGGAAATAAGGAAGACCCAGGAAACTACAGGCTGGTCAGTCTCACCTCTGTGCCTGGCAAGATCACAAGGCAGATCCTCCTGGAAACCATGCTAAGGCACATAGAAAATTAGGAGGTGATTGGTGACAGCCAACATATTTTCAATAAGGGAAAGCTGTGCCTGGAAAACATGCTGGCCTTCTATGATGGGGTTACGGTGCTGACGGATCAAGGAAGAGCGACTGACATCATCTACCTGGACTCATGCAAAGCTTTTGACACTGTCTGGCATAACATCCTTATCTCTAAACTGGAGAGGCATGGATTTGATGGGTGGACCACTCAGTGAATAAGAAATTGGCTGGATAGTCACACTTAAAGAGTTGTGGTCAGCAGATCAATATTCAAGTGGAGACCAGTGACGAGTGGTGTTCTTCAGGCATCCATACCACACTGGGACCCGTGCTGTTCAACCCCTCTGCTGGCAACATGGACAGTGGGATCAAGTGCACCCTCAGCAAGTTTGCCGATGACACCGAGCTGTGTGGTGCAGTTGATGCGCTGGAGGGAAGGGATGCCATCCAGAGGGACCTTGACACACTGGAGAGGTGGGCCTGTGCAAACCTCATTAAGTTCAACAGGCCAAGTGCAAGGTCCTGTACCTGAGTCAGGGCAACCTCCAGTATCAATACAGGGTGGGCAAAGAATGGATTGGGAACAGCCCAGAGGAGGACTTGGGGGTGCTGGTAGACAAAAGAGCTCAACACAGCCTGACAATGTGCTCTTGCAGCACAGAAAGCCAATTGAATCCTGGGCTGCATCAAAAAAAAGCATGACCCCCTCAACTTCTCTCCTCTTTATATCGGTATTTCTAGCTTTACAAGTTTTTGGTTTTAAGTGTAGCAATCTAAAAATTCAAGTATTCCGGCCTCCCCTTTAAGCATTTGTATTTTTACCTCCCACAAGAGATACATTGGCTCTGTTCTCAAGCTTTCAGCCCATATATTACAAATGCAAGTATGTCAACACCCCCAGTCCTTCTCCTCATTTTAAGTTTTTGTTAGCCTTTCAGTCTAATTTTATTTACACCACATAAAAACTCCTCTGAAAACCAAGCAATCCAAAATATTCCCACTGTATTCACAGACATTTTTTCAGAGCACTCGACATACAGGAGCTCACAATTTACCTGCAACATCAGTATTGTGGTTTGCAGGCAGGGATTTAAGATACAGAAGTTCATAGTACCCATTGATTTCAGGAACCCAATTTAAGACACCTAACTTTTCACAATAGTTTTTTTAATACTTCATATTTTCTGACTTCACATCGTCATTGCTTCATTGATTCCAGTTACAATTGCAAGGGCTGAGAACTTTTCCAAGTCACCCTTCAAACACCAAGCAGTGAGCACTGTCGAGGACTGCACTTGGAACAATTTTCCAGACTTCCTTCCATAGCAGACTGAAATAACATCCATCTAAGGAGGACATATTAAAGGCTTTGATACCATCCTCCTGCAAGCACCCTTCCTTTGTTTGAACCTCAGGGTAGACCAAGAAATCTATGCCTATGCATTGAACATGTATGTTTTTTGGGGAAAAAGATGTCATAAAAACTTTGGTTTCACCTCCTATGCGCATGATTTTGAAAGTTGTCCAGCTTAAATCTAACATTTGAGTGTTCTACTTTGCAACTATAAGAGCATTCCTTTAACAACCTGCATCCACGTTTGTTTCCTTAGAAGCCAATCAATAAAAACAATGCAGATTCACATTGATCCTTGCACAAACCACCTTGGATCAGAACGCAACTGGTAACTTGTTGTAGGAAGTGACTGAAAGATCAGAAGCTGGTTGCTCATCACCATAGACAGGGTGGTCACCAAGATGACCAGTGGCACAAGAAAGCTGAGACATGCTGCCACTAGATTCTCACTTAAAAGATCTGAGGTTTCATTTCCATGCTCTTTTTGCATGTACCGCTCAATTGCGGCAGACTTTTTTTAAAAAATCCCAAACTGTTCTATTTATAATTTTATTCAGTGCTGCTTTAGCCGTTTCTGCTGTCTGTGCCATCAGACCTAGTTGCTACAGCCTCACCCATATTCCTAGTCACTCCGATTCCCTCTCCCCTCCATACTCCCCATTTCAAGTGTTCCATGTTAGGTTACACATCTGGTCTGAGAATCTCCCTTCTCTGAAGGGACAGAAACAATCACTGCAATAGGCTTGGAGAGACTACACTGTCCCATCCACCTCTAGAAGCAACTGGTGCAGCTGTCTGTACCATTCCCCTCTGGAAGCAGAGTCCCAGCTTCTCACACCTTTGTGCACCCTCTCCTTACTTTCACTACTGGAAACTGACTCCCAACGCAGCCCACAAAAGTTCGGAAATACAAGGACAGTATCACATACAGTGGGGAAAAAAAACACAACATACTTTCAGCTCAATTTAGTTTGTAGACAAATAGGAGTTTCAGAACCTCTTACCAGAGTCACACGCGGGCAGATTTCCACGCACACTGCTATCAAAGATCAGTTCTTAGTAAAGTTTCAAGCCCTCAAATTCCACACCACAGCTGCCTCATTCAAATTCAAGTTCTCTTTAGTATAGCATAAACTATTGCACAAGTTCTGTGGGAAAATTTAATCAAAACGAACTCCAGCTGGCATAAAAACTTGAAAGCTTCAATCCATATGAAAAGATGTAAGCAACTGAGATGAAGGTCATTTTATTCTGTACAAGACTATGTAATAGAGGACTAGGAACATCTTTTTACAACAAATACAACTGATTGCAATAAGTAATTTTAGTTTAGCTACTCACTTAAGGTTTTTTTCATCCCTGCTTTAAAATACCACTTCTGCATTTCTACAAGCACGTGGTATACAGCTGATTAATGTAAAAATGTGAGAGTAATTGAGAGCTTATTACATTTAAGATAATATTACATTAATAACACTAGCAACTGAAGACTAACATTTTAACAAAAAGCTTCCAGGCTCACCAGAGTTACTTCAATACAGGTTTATCAAACAAAGTTTAAGCAACAGCAATTCATTGGTTTATGGTCACAGAATTGACTAGAAGACAGTTCTTTTTCAAAGGAACTTTATGACAACTTCAAAATGTCTTAAAACACGTACACGCATTCCTAGAAAAAACTGAAAGACTAAAGGGTGCATGATGAAAAAAATACAGTCTTTACTGAAATATTGTAGTACAAGTTTAAACATACTGAAGTTTTTTAAAAAAACTTAGAATTAAGATTCTCCATAACAATTAAATCTACAAATACAGCAATGTGTGCAAAACTCTTGTAGGAGAAATATCTCATACAATTGAAACTCATGTGTGATGATACATGCATAGTACTATCTGTCTTCTGCAACAGAGGAGACCAAATAGCCAGCACTGTCCATTAAAGTTAGGGCAAGTCGATACATTTCTCAAAATGACAAGAAAGATAACTTACTGTAATTTAAAAAAAAAAAAAGATAGGGGTATTCAAAAGTGCTGAACAAGAACAGATGCAATCACTCTCTGCAACAAGTATTCACCTACTACAGCCTGCCATTTTAGCAACTAAGGGATCATCATCTGCCAGACCTAACCTGTCAAAGCCCCCTCAAGAACACAAAATCCAGGCTAATCTGAGCTTTTCTTGACTCAATGCAACTGCATGTTCTTTAAAATGAGCTAAACCAACAAAAGCACTCCTGTCATTGTGGCTAATACACCGAGTACACCAGTAGAACTTAACTGGGGCACAAGAACCTTTCTTACAGGCACAGTGCCCTGGGGTTTTCCCTGCAGTTATGAAAAACCAGAAGACATTTCCAGCATTTTAAGTAAATCACACCATACCAAATTAAATACCCTGTTGACGCTGCACCGGTCAAAACTGAATGCCCAGGAAGCAAAGAACAGGACATGCCTGTCATTATTGGATCAAGTCTTGAGGTATAGCAAACTAGGGACTGGGATTATAATGTTATCTTTATATTTAGCAGATCAATTTTTCTTCTTGAGTTTGCCCAGTGTTTTTTGACCCCATGAAAGATTCTGGGATTCCTAACTCCTGTGTTAGGTGAGAGGTATTCTCATTAGAGATAACATTTTTCAGCTCTGCATATAGAGTTAGATGTACATAAAATTATGCTTCCCCAGTAATACTGGAAGACGCAAGCACCATTACCGCCTGCAAATAAGGAACAATGGTCTCACAGACTCTCGTCAGGCAGAATAGTTGCAAGATGCTTGCTCATCCCAAAGGATAACTATTCTTCTATTACAAAGGTCATACTACACACCCTTGCCCCTGGACAGCATCACAATTCTCAAAGCCGAGCGTTACTACAGAGGCATATTCTGAGATCAATGTCATTAAGAAGCAAGCTTGCGGTCCAAAGTGTCTCATTTGAAGGTTCACATTCAAGCTTGAACATGATCTTCAACTCTATTTGTTAAACGTGAGGCTCCAGCATCTGTCCTTTGATTATTAACAAGACCGCTCTGCCAAAGGCATCCTTACATAAACCAAGTCAAAAAAACTACCTTAGATCATGCAGAACACCCATCAGTATCAGTTGAACTGACTTGGGTAATTTCATATATATTCTTTGCCTTTGTCATTATGAAATTGACCGTTGTATTTTAAAGCCAACACAAACACCCTTTCTGGAATAGGCTATAATTCCATAAATGTTATCTAATTACCCATCTAGTTCAGAAACAAACTTGCTTATAGGTCTCCAGTTTACATCTAAAAACAGGAAGTTAGACGCAGCAGATTCCAAAATGTCAATTTCCAATGGGACCTGAGTTTCTACATCAGTAAAATCCCTATAACGCTCCTTCATTTCTGCTGTTTGTAGCACAACTTTTTCAAACTAGCACATCTTCAAAATAACCAGGAACTTTTAACAGATGTGTCTTCAGCATTCACAGTTTAGGCATCCCACACAGATTTTTACTGTGCAGTCCAAAACTGTAGGCACATTTTAAGCATTCTTAATGCTTTCAAAACTTCAGGATATGATGGTGCCAGATGTTGCCTTGATGATATGCTGAAATTATTCACCTGGTATGCAGAACAGCCGGAGCTCAAGCCACCTCACTAAAAAGCTTAAAGAGGCAATAAAACCACCTAAGCAGAGCTCAATTGTTAAGGCACAAGGGACTGCATTTCCAGGCACTATCACAAGACAGAACACCACACATATCTGACTTGGACACAAAGAAGTGTCCTGTTCTGATAAGCTGAAGCGAGACTTTTCTTCTGATCTTTCTCACCAGCTAATTTAGCTCTCCGCTTCTTAGAAACAAACAAAACCACCCCCTCTCTCCTGACAGTATCATTTTTAGATATCTACTTTCTTGTGCACTGTAGAAGAACCTCAAACCACCAATTTGTAACCAGTAATTCTATTCAGCAGCAGAATGCCTTGAAATAATTAATCTGTGACTGAGTGTTAAACCCTGCAGTTTGAATAATGGTGCCTTTATTACTGTTTTCAAAATGAGGCGATAGGTCTTCTAACAGGAACATCAGCAAAATGTCAGGAGTCTTATGGAAATTCCATTAATATTTCTTCCAAACAGATGATTTAAAACATTATCTGGAAAATACAAGAAGTTTCACTTAGACTGATAGAAGACTGGAGCACACAACAAATAATTATCTCTTTGTTTCTAGAATGTTCTAATTGTTCTAAGTCTTATCAGTAGGGAAGTGTTTATCCACTAATAGAGTGCTGCTCCACTCTATTTGCCTAATCCAAAAGCATTTCACCATATTAAATATTAAGGTTAACGAAATGCTTTTTAATAATATATTATCTCACAGGTCGATCTCACAAAACTACAGTGAGTAACTACAAATTCAGGTACTTTTATTTAACCCAGTACACAGACTTCAGAGAAGCTTTCTAACATTTATAGCAGTTTTTCTGTGTTCAGCAGGTGTTACTTTATTTGCTAAACAATATCAAACTGCAAGATTGCTCTTACTGTTGATAGATCAATAATGACATGGGATAAGTCATTATCTCCGTGGCAACAGAATCGTAACTGTTAGAGGAATATTGCGCATGTTGCTGCTGGGACTCTTACAGGCATGCCTCGGCTTCCTCACGCAGGTGCTCTCTCTGCAAGCCTGGTATGCCCAGGGTACTAACAACCAAGGGCATCTCTTGGACTACAGAGGATTAAACTGCAACTGCGGTTACGTTATTCCAGAAAGAGCATATCCTCACAAGGGTTTATTACACTTCAGTTTGATGTCTGATTTCACTTAAGATTTCCAATGAACCATCTCCTTGTAGAAACAGCTAGAATGGAATTTGGGAAGACAAATATTCATAGCCTAACTTTTTCTTTTTTTGAAAGACGACATTTAGTTGCCTTTAAGAATAGAAAGATCTTTCTTTTTATTCCATTTTCATTTAATTCCCTTCTGACTCCCCAGCATCTTAAGTTGGCAGAAGGCTTTCTGCTAGATTAAATGAACAAACAAGACCACTGGGACTTAACACTTACTAAGCCTGTCTGTATATCGTACAAGTTCAACAAATAGAAAAACCTATTTTTGCTTTGCAGAATTTTTTTTTTTTTTTTACATCTTGCACAACCTTACACCACATTAATCATAAGATATATACCACAGAAAACAATAACTTTTCTGTGTCTTGATCAGCATAACTGTGCCTGGCTTGTAATGTTCTGTTGAAAACAAAAACATACTCTCACAGAAAACACACAACGCTCATAGCAATACAACATGTGAACTTTGCTTTTAGATTCATAACTAAGTATTTCTTCATAAATAAATATACTTTCAAATACTGCGGCAACACTTGTTTTATTCATAACCTATTTACATTGGATGACAAACTGCAAGTTTGCCACAATTCCCTTTGGAATGTGTTCTAATTAAATAAAAGGCAACAGAAATTATGCCTGAAGGTAGTTTTATAGAGAATGAAAAACAAGGTGTCACTCAAGCATCAGCTGGATTCCACAAATATCAAGAACTAGCAGTCAGTCTTCTGAATGCTGAAGGCAAGCTGGTCTTGTTTGTAAAGTTCTCACATGAGCAGAACCAGGTGGAAAAAACCTTTTTCTTTAGAAAAGCAACTAACAAATGGCCATTAATACACCAAAATTCCAGACGTTAAAGCTGCAGTGTAAATTAACACTCAGAAATACTCTTTTATTTGTCATTTGTGATAGAGTGTGGTTTAGTCAAAAAACTTTTCAACACTTCTACTTACAGGATGGACCTGACTGCTGCAGACCTCCATGCTCTGCTCGAAGTTCTTGGAAAGAATCCGGTGTCTGCCCAGGAGCTCCAAGTTGGCTGTACACACCACTGTTGCAGTATGTGTTCCGAGTTCAGCATTGCTCCGGCTGATGCTGGGCAGTTCTGCGTATCTTCCACCTTTCGCACATGCAGCCACCCAGCCCAACCTTGCTCCCACCTCCTCATCTTGCTGCCACCCCTGCCAGCTGCTCCAGTGACAGATCAAGCTGTGCAAAGTTACCGGTTGCTCGGCTCTTCTCTCCTAGCACTAAAGCAAAGCATGCAAACACCTGCTAGTTTCTCAGCGATATAAACAACCTGCTTCATTCCATTTTAAAAAAGCAACCAAAACCGAGCCAGTGAAGGCAAACAGGTCAAACACAGCCAAACCTCCCAAGGAGACAGACTCATCCAGCACTGCCAGCTGCCTACGGTGACAAAAGGTGCCGACTCAACAGCACTGCTCTTTTGAGGACACACTTCCACCGCTGCAAGTCGCACACCTGAGCACGCTGCCCCACCAGCAAGGTTCGCCCAGCACAGACAGCCGACACACCAGCGCAGCCCGCCCCTTCACAGCCCCGTTCTCCCCGGGATTCGTTTGGGCGTCCAACACCGGTTTGACGCCAGGCTCGCCCCCGAGCCCCCACCGCAACTCCCCCCCCGGCGGCGTCGGGCACATCCCCCGGCTTCACCAGCCCGCTCCGCGCCGCTCCCCCGGCTCCGCTCAGCCCGCGCCGCTGCCGGGGCCTGCCCGCACGCCTGACCCGAGGGAAGCTGCTGAGCACGGCGACGGCCGCCCGGCGGGCCCCCCTACCGCTCCTCCCTCCCTTCCCTGCCGCCCCGCGGAACCGGCGGGGAGGACAGGGGGCCCGGGGGGCCCGGGCGGCCCCACGGCGGGGAAAAGCGGCACAGCCATCCCGCCGCTACGCATCAGGCAGGCAAAGGGCGGCTGAGGCGCACCGAGCCCCGCCACCACGAGCAGCCGCTACCCGGAAGCGGAAGGAACTCAACGCTAACCACGCAGCCCCGGGGCGTCCCGAGCATAACACCGCACCGGGGAAGCCTGACCAATCGTAACCGCGGAGAGGGCGGGGATTAACCAGCCCATGTTAGATTGACGGGTGCTTCTCCCAATACAACATCAGAGGCGCCGTTCCCTCCGCATATAGGAAAGCTAGCCTCGGGGTTGCTGGGTGGGATGAGGCGCTCTATCTTCGCGCTACTGGTTGTCGCTGCTGATTGGCGTGTGAGTGCGCCTATGCGGAGGAGACGCGCCCCCGCGATCTCTCCTACTCTCCGCCAATAGGCGGGCAGCGCTGGCTCGGGGCCGGCGTAGCGCGGCGGGGCCCGGCAGTGGGCGGTGGGGCAGCATGAGCGGCGTTGTGCGGCTGGGCTGGCGGCTGGGTGCCGCTGCCGCGCGGGGCCGGGCCGGGCGGCCGCTGAGCCAGGCGCCCGCGGGGGGCGACGAGGTTGGCGGGGCCCAGGGCGGCGGCAGCGGCTCGGGGTCGCGGGAGGCGGTGGAGCGGCTGGTGCGGGCGCACCCGGTGGTGGTGTTCATGAAGGGCAGCCCGGCGCAGCCGCTCTGCGGCTTCAGCAACGCCGTCGTGCAGATCCTGCGCCTGCACGGCGTGGAGGACTACCGCGCCCACGACGTCCTGCAGGACCCCGAGCTCCGCCAAGGTCAGTGGCGGGCCGGGGCCGGGCGCGGCGGCTGCCGGGGTCACCTTTGGGTGCCGCCCCCCCCGCTGCCGGGGCTTGCGCGTAGCCCGAGCCGGGCCCTGGCTGCTCCCTCTGAAACGCCGCCGTTATGGGCCGGAGCCGTAATCCCGACGTACCGGTTTTCCAGTGGGAAAGGCCCTCGGGAGGCTCCGGCGTGTGGGACCCTGCTGGCGGGCCGGGGTTGCCTTGGCGCCGGTGACCCCCCCTCCCCGGGGGCTGGGGGGCGCCCGGTGGAAGCCCCTGCCTGCTTTTCCGGGTGTCACCTGCTTTCCTCGCTTGCTTGGGCTTTCGGTTGGGTTGGGCTCGGTTGGGCTGGTGAGCAGGCCCGCATGCTGAGGTTTGGGAGTTTGGAGTGGATCACAGGGATGTGCTGTTGAGGTTGCTCTGCCTGGACGTCCCGGTTTGGTTTCCCTAACCCTTACTATGTCCAAGAGCGTCTTAGCTATCAGCCAAATGCCTTTTTAGCTTACAGGGTGACTCTTGGAGATCAGGCTTTTTGTGCTGCACGGGCTTGCCTAGTTAATAAATACAAAGCTGCCTTAAAAGACCCCTGAAATACTTCGTTAGCAGATCATTTCTTCCCCGTGAACAGCATGGTGAAATTCCGTGAATGGTTTGGACTTCTACCACTTGATTCCTTGCTGGCACTGCCCGCTGGGGTTCTTTTGATTACAAAATTATGCTAATCGTTTGCACAAGAAATATTTAGTAATAGTTTTACCATTGCTGCCTAAGTGGTAGGAGCTGTTCTATAGAAGCTTTTTTGCCAGCTGTAGAAGGCTGGTACTCTGTTCTCGTAATGCTTTTCTGCCTTCTTTGCCTGTTCAGTGTGCATAGCTTACTGTTGAGGTTTTATGTGGCTATTTGAGAAAGTTTTAAAACAACAAAAAAATAATAGTGTGTAGCAATTTGTCATGCAGGTGCATGGCATTAACAACCCTTGTCCAGAATACACTAAAATGTGCTTTAAAGCCACATGCTGGCAGGTGCCAGGTGATTTCCTCCTTCTGTGGTTTTGGTATCATTGGACTTGGGTCAGTTTTTCTTCAGCTTTTAGCTGAAAAGCTGATTTTTTAATCCTTGGTTGCTTTTCAGTTCACAGGTGTAATAGCTGATATGATATAAAAGCTTAAATATTGGAATTTGTGCGTGAAAACCAAAATTCTTTAACAAAAAATGTCTTCAAGTAAATCTACTGTCTTTGGTAGATGAGCACATCATGGTAGTTTTCTAAACTGTATTTACATATCTGAATTTACTAGAACAAACTCAAACTAAACAGGAGGAAATAAAACTTTGAAATCAAGCCATTAGCATTTCACTTTTGGTTGAGAGGGCTTTTGTGAGTCCTTCAGCAGGCAACGTGCATTTAAGTTACAATCTCTGGGGACTTGACTATGTGAATATATAGTCTCTTATTCCTATGTAACAGGAAGATCTCCCTTCTGAGCACATGACATTTTTCCTCTACATGAACTCTGGCTTGTGTTAGGTGATCCGAGAGTTTATTTCCCTCCTGGCTATCTGAGCTTTAAATTGAAATTAGTGGTTTAATCCGGACTGTTTGGCTAAGCCATGCTGAATGCAGTAACAGAGCGTACACTTGCACAATATCCTGCAGGTTCTCAGGTGCCTAAAAAAGTTGTTCTGTTCCCTGCCATGCACCAGCTTTGGCACTTGTCCGCCTGCATGGAGAGCCAGCTCAGTTTATTAACTGGATCACTGGGCATACGAGTTGAACTAGCTTGTTGTACTGTGAGGTGAGTGCCAGAGCCAGAACCAGAGATGGAGCTTTGACGAATTGGGGAACAACACAGCTGCTTTCAAGGCCAGCAGGCTGACATACTGCTTCAGCTGTATTATCTACTGCACCCTAAAAAGCCAGTGTGTGCCTGCTTCTGTGGATGGCAGTCTCTGGCAGAGGAGAGGGCAGGGCTGCCAGAAGCTGTAGCTCTGTAAGTTTCCAAGTGTGATGCAGCAGTGACTGCCTGAAAGCCCTCTTCGTCTCCTCTGCGATCTGGCCTCAGGTGCTGAAAAGTTCAATATACCCCATGTGATGCTTTCCTAAGCCTTCTCTGCAGACATAATCTGCACTGCGTGGGGTTAGTGAGGGGATGCTGAACCTTTAGCTGTGCACATATCAAATACAACAACTAAAGACTGATCTGCAAGGAGATTACTGTCTGTGAGCTGGTCACTAGCTTTGTATTCACCTGAGCATAACTTTAGTATCTTAAAATGTTATCTTAAAAAATTGCGTAAGATTAACTTAAAACGTAACTTAAATATCTTTAAAATTTTCCTGAACGTAACTTAACTGTTGGACTTGATGGTCTTAAAGGTCTTTTCAGCCTAAATGATTCAATGATTCTAAATGTTTGCATATTATGTATGATTACACGTTTGCAGTAAGAACAGGCTGTTGGAGAGGTGGTGATTCAGGCATGTTTGAAGTGCTGGTTGGTTTCTTCCCTGTATTTATTGAAACACCTTACCTTCTGGTTGTTACAGTTTGATTGCTGAAACATGTCCTGTGCTGAAATACGGCAAGCTGTAAAACAAAAACAACTCCGCTACCTTGCCTTTTCACCTAAAAGCACATGCAGATCTGTGAAACTAGATAGTTGTTGGTACTTCATGTAGTTTATCTGAACTTGAGCTATGTTTCCCTGACACAAATCCATCTGTATTGAAGATGCTTTAAGAGACCTTGGCACTCTTGGACTCCATGGCAATTCAAGTTTTGTCTAAGTTGTCTCTTCCAGAAGTGATCCTGCTCTCCGCTGATGGACAACATGAGGGTGGTTCAGGTCACTGCAGCGGCAGAGAAGCTTGGGATGACATACTGGAAAAGTGGTGGTTTAAACTGGTTTGAATTGTTGTGGTAGTTCACCCTTGGGTATTTTCATTGTTGCTTTACATTACCTAAGCATGGGATGCTGCCAAGTGAATGATCTTGATCCTTCCTTCCACCCTTGGGCTAGCCTCCCCTAAATCATGTTTGCACTTGTACTAATGGTCTTCATGAAAACATGCAGCTTTTTTGGAGAAACTGTGGTAGGAGTAAGAGTGGTTGCTTGAGTCAGTTCTTTGATGTGGCCCATTGTTCATTAGTGTTCATGCTGTCAAGAAAGAGGCTGAGAATTGGTAACTGGAGTTGGGGGAATGGGCTGGGAGTGCGCTGGGTACCCCTTGCACCGATTCTGGTTTTACAGTCACCTTAAAGTGTGCTAGCCCAGCTGTCAAACTGCAAACCTGATCTGTGGAGAGTGGTTTTAGAAAGCAAACAGTGGTTGAAGGCAGAAGCTGCAGCTTCTGAAGCACAGTGGGCAGTGTTAATCTGCAGGGAGGGGAAAGGAGATCCCTTTGGGATGGGGTGCTTGTCTGTACTGTGGAGGGATTCACAACAGTGCATTCAGAGTGCAACGAGCATAGACGAGGCTAACTTGCTTTAGCACTACTGACATAATGACTGCTGTACTAAGCTAGGAGTTGGTTAGCCAGTTCAGGTGTTCAGTTTGTAATCTGGTTGTGCCCCGAAGGCATTTAAAGCAGTTTGTCCAATGCATGAAATACAGCACACGGAGCAGCTAGGCTGGGTTGTATTCATATTTTTATCTGAAGTTGGAGACATCCTTGAAAGTACTGTCAGCATTTCTATGTACGTGCAGTTGGGCCCTTGAAAATATTTCTGTGAAAGAAAAATTAGTGTAAATACTACCCTGGAATGCTTATTAGCAGTAGGTTTATGATGCAGAGCCCTTGGTTCTCAATTCATGTTTAGCATTACCATATCTTAACAAAACCAAACCCTTTTTCATGTTTGCAGTGTCCCCTTTGAGCAATAGGGTTATCCTTAAGCATGCCTTAATATTGGGACTCAAGTTTTTCATCACAAGGATTGTGGGTTAAAAGATTTTTAGGACAGTTTGAGCTGTTCTGAGTACTTAAAGGCCAAGAAGAGTTTAAGAAAAGTACTGCTAAACACAAGTTGACGTCAAAACTTAAAATTTCTGCAAGCGGTATCTAAACAACTGAGAGAGGTTTTAATGAAATACTAATGAAGTAGTTACAGGTAGTGATACTGGAGATTAGGTTAGATGGTTATGAGTTCCTTTGGCCTTGATTTATACGCTAAAATTGCTGTTTTGGACTTTGGAAGCATTGGTTGTCCATGCACAAAATCTGAAGTCAGAATAAAATCTCGCTGATCTTGTACTTAATGGTTAGGAACACTTTGTCACAACAATATTATTTTTTTTTCTGGATTACTATTATTTTAGTGGATTTATTTTTTTTTAACACACTGGTATTTAACTAAGGGGAATTACTAACTCTGTTTCATTCTTTATGCATTAAAATCTTAATCCCATTGTATATTTATGCACTTGTGCATATTTAGTAAAATACAGTGTCTTAAGTTCCAATAAAGTAAGCATAATTTGCTTACACGGTTATTTTTTTTACATCAAGTATCTTGGGGTTTACCTTTACATTCTTTAGAGATTAAAATGTTTTCTAAGGGGAAAGCAAATTCCCCTGTGTTTTCTGCTACACAGGTCTAGTATTTGTTGTTAGTACTTTGACAGCCTGTGCTAAAGCTAGTACATGCTTGTTTAGAGGGTTGTCTTCCAAGGTGAATGGGCTTTGATGATCTGAAAAGACATTTCTGTTGCCTTTAGGCTTAAATTTGCTATATGGTATTTTGTGCCTTTGGTAGAAAAATTCCAGGCATTGCATGTTGAAAATGTACAAAAATGTTGAAATAAAAACTTGGTATCTAGAAAGTGCTAGAGGGCTTGGTATAAGAGCATGCAGATGTACAATTTAGTTTCCTTTGCCACAGAAATAATGGCTTTGTGTAAAGGGTCATTTTAAAAGTGGCAAATTAGATCTAATGATTCTTCTGTATAATTTTGTGTCTTTAAGTACAAGTTGGGATTCAGTTTATACCAGCTGATGAGTTAATATTTTGGATGGTCTTAGGTTTGTCTTCTATGGAGTACAGTTTTAAACTTTAATTCTATACTTCATAATTGTCACTCGAGCTGTTTTGTTTAATGAGTGCTTTTTAAAGAGACTTCAGCCTTTGTGCCCCTCCCATGGGCTGTAAGGTCTGGCAGTAAAAGATAAAGCAATTTCAAATTCATAAGGCTTCTAGAGAAGCAAACATATCATGCAGTTGAACTTGCAGTAGTAAGTATAATTGTGTGAATTCAGTAAGAACATAAAGTATTTTAAAATCCCTTTGGGAAATATAAAGGATAAGTGAATGTAAACAGTCCTCAATATTTTTCAGAACTTACGATTTCTGTAATTGATTGAAAAATCATACTTGGGAGGGAAAGAGACACTACGTTTTCCCAGCTCTTGTTTGAAGTCAGTATAAGCGCTGATTCCGTATCTTTCAACCCCCATCTTTGAATGGGAGTGAGAACTAAACCTAACTTTAATGTAGTTTACTCATAGTGCTCCTGTTATCTATATAAATTTTTGCCCTAATGGGAAAGAAATGAAAATATCAGTAGTACTGTCAGGTAGAAGCAATGTATTCTGTTTGAAATACCATTCTATTTGGAGAGGAGGGGAAAACCTTTAATACTTTTTTTTTTTTTTTCCCTTATGCAGGAATAAAAAACTACTCTAACTGGCCTACCATCCCACAAGTGTACCTCAATGGTGAATTTGTTGGTGGCTGTGATATACTCCTCCAGATGCATCAGAATGGGGATCTCGTAGAAGAGCTGAAGAAGCTAGGAATCCGTTCAGCGCTTCTGGATGCAGAAAAAGACCAAGACAAAAAGTAAAATGGGCAAAAAAAGATACAGTGACAGGAATAAAGCAAATCTTCGATAAGAACTTGTTACCAGTAAAGCCTTATGTACTTCAGCTCAAAGAAGGCATCTTTTTGAACTGACACTAAGATTTATCTGTGAATGTCTGTTAGCTCATGGTAAATGTAGTGATGTTGGTATTTTGATTTATGGATATTGTGAAAATTTGAGTATAAGCACTGCACTGTAAAGCATACATTTGTGGAAATTTGTGTTTTAGAAAAGAAAAAGTTCACTTCTAAAAGCATTCTCTTCTTGATTGAAGTGGAAGTAAACCAAAAGAATGAATAACATTTTTATGGATTTTGAGTGTGTGTTTTGCTGTTCTTTGATACATGAACCTACGCAAATAGCATATGCATTCCCTTGCTTCTCTTGAAAAAGCATTAAGTGACAGTGCATCAGTTTTGCTGAACAACTCCTGATGATAAGACTTCCTGAGAGCCTGTAAAACTTCTGTAATCACATATGGTATAGGAAAAAAGAGTCTTCAAACAATACAGGAGAAAAAAGATTATATGAGAGTGCATGAAATAATAACTTTTATTCCAAAGGGTAAAAATAAACAGACTTGTACAAATATATGTATAATGGTCATTATTACTTTGTAACTTTCTGATGGCTTTTAAAAGATTGCTAAGAATTGTGCCTAAAGATTTTATAAAACCTTTTCTACCTCTTGCAAAGCAGCTTTCCTCCCTGCTTATGTACTTTGTGTATTGCAGTTCCGTGTCAGTGCTAAAATGTGGGAATTGTTTAAGGCTTCAGTGTTCTAGCCTAAAATAGTACATGAGAATACTTCAGTTACTACTGTAATCTTGTATTATTTGCTAGTTACCAAGTTATCTTTTTATATTTGTTGTATTTTCTTCTGACTGCAGTGCTCCAAAGAATATGGTCTTCAAACTTGGGGTTAACAGATGAAATATTTCACATAGATGAGTGCAACAGAGGGGCTACTGATGAGATAAATATTTCTTTGTGGAAAGTCTTTAATACCTATGTAACCACAGTTCCCTAAGTCAAAACAAATTATATTGACCAGTGTAGCTTCAGCTGTACAGCAATACTGCTAAGGTTAAAAGCTAACCAAACTGTTTCTAAATGCAGTTTACTTTTATTAATACAAACCAGTTTGCATGCAAATTAGGCAAATGATTTGAAATAAACTGTATTTCTTTTTTTTTTTTTTGTCCACAATAGTTCCTCTGTATTTTAAATGATTAATGAAACTGATACTACTGTTGATTTGAAACCTAAAATTTTTTCCACTGCATAGAATAGAAAGTGTGGTTTAGAGAAAGGAATAATTATGAATAGTCAGGGGAAAAGGAATTCAGGACTGGAACTTGTAGACAAGAGAGATTTGAAGTTCAGTTCTAAATCTCTCCTGTCCACTTGAGCAAGCTGTCCAGTGGAGAAACTATACTGGTACGTTCTTCAGAGTATTTGCCAAAGTGGTTACAGTAAGCTCACCGTACAGTTTTAATGCAATTGGTATCACCAGTATTAAATATAACGAGTATGATCTCTGTGTACTCACTTGTTCAGGACAGCTTCCCAGTACTGGTGGAGGTGACTGAATGACCACTGAGTATGGGTAGGTTACATTCAGCGGCTGTTACTTGTGGCTGTTGGGCAGGGAGACATGAGTGAAAGATTTTTGTGTTTGTATACCACATCACATTGATGAAATGCAAAGCTTTAGGTAGAGATGAAGGTTGGTTCAGAGCATTTCAGCATTACCTCTCTTTGAGTTAAATAAGATTTCTTATGGCTAATCTTTCACAAGTAGTTTTTTCCATTCCACATGTCAAATATTTAGTAAAATAAATGAATTTCAGACTTCTTCGGTTATTCGTGTCAAAAGACCTATTGAAATGGATGTACACAGTAAACAGAATAAATAACAAAAATCCTTTTCTGCTTCAATGGTTAACTCTTTGCCTGACTACTAAAAAAAATATTAAAAATCCCCAAGTCTGCTGTTTCATAGAGCTCTATTCTTTATTCTTCTGCAAAAGCTGAGTATTTGTCAGTACTATCTGCTAGTAGCTTAACATAAGGTAACTGAAGCATTGTAAGGTCATTCTCCTCCAAGCAGCAAATTTTTTTTTTCCCAGCATTTGTTCCTGCTTTTACCAAAACTGAAAGTTTTTCTACTTTCTGTACTTCCTTCCCTGTGGACTTTTTAGTTTTCCATTATTTGGTTAAAATTTTGCATAACGTATATAATAGTGTTTCTATCAATCGGAATATGTTGCCATTGTACAAGTAGCAGCAACAGCAATACCGTAAAGTGTCTGTGCCAAAGCCACAAGAGTGGGGACATAAAACGTGACTTCTGCCTGCATCCCTGTGCAATCCATATCTTTCCAGGCCCTGTGTGCAAGCAGTTGTTTTGCATAGTACATCTATATAAATGCTCATGTTAATGAAACTGTAATAAAAAAACCCCACAGGTCTACTTAAATTGTAAGACTTAAGATGCTCACAGAGAGTCTTATTTTGGGAGTTGACTGAGAGTATTTTCCCAAGAAAGTAGTTGTCAGGTTGATAATTTTAGAAGGTGGGCAGTATTCTGCACTGTGCATCAGCTTTTGCTGTCCCTCAAACTGGAGGCAAAAGGAAGCACATGCTTCCAATCCAAAAGGGTTGCTGCAGCAAATGACCTGATTTTTTTGAGAAAAAAATCATGCCCCTCAGAGAGAGTTTTGCACCTGCTTTTCTTGTGCTCTTTGGCAATGAGAGAAAGCAACTGATAATATGGACTCTGGGGTGACAATCAGTGGGTGTGCTGAGTGAGTAGTGGGGGGCTGGTGCTAGCTAGAAAGGTCCATGAGGAGTCCCTGGTTGGGATGATGTGAAGGGTTCTATACAGTCAAGGGTGACTTGTCCCTGCAGGAGGAGCAGCTTGTCGTGGGATGTGAGGGGAATGATGGGAGGGCAAACACACTGGCACTGCTGCTTGTTCTTCGCCAGTTACTCTGCAATCAAATGATGACCAAATTGGTAATAGTGCTCAGGAACATGCTTGGGAAGGCTGGCTGAAGGTGCTGAGAAGGACAGCCAAGAGGAAAGATGGGAAGCTGCCCTTGACATCTTTGGTGAACAATGGAGCAAAGCTACCTGGTATTGAGTTTCATCTGCTGGGGTAAGACTAAGGCAGGTGTCAGGGCTGCGCATAAGCATTGCCACCTGTAGGGTTTCTACAGATCAAAGTTGGTTGTATGGTGCTGCCAGCTCCAAAACACCACCTGGTCCAGTTCCTGCTGTTCGTGTTGTAGCATGTTGTACCAGGCAGGTGTTCTGGCTGGCTGCTTCTCTGGTGAGACTCTTCTTGTCTCATTTTGGCTGTATTGTACTGCTGAGGGCTTACAACAAGGTGATTGCATGTAAACTATTATGTATGACTGTTATTCTATTATTATAGGGTTGTAGTGTGAATCTTTGCCAAATGGAAACCATTATCATTATTATTTACATTTTATTCTGAGGATGCCCTTGGTGCTGCTGCTGTAGTTAAAAGGCTGAGCTGAGTGGACCAACCTATTCACCAGATCATAAATTAAGCTAATCCTTTGCAACTTGTAACACTTCTCGCCTCTCACCTATAAAGCAAGGTGGTTTGATTTAAGTAAATGAGATTGATTGTATTCCAAAACCAATCCGCTGTTCTAACTCTTCCCCAAAGAGAAGGGTTTCTTTGCTTTTCTTGAATTGGTCCTGGTGGTGAGAAGCAGAAGGAAGCATGTTACAAACACTTGTTAGTGAGCTGCTAGTTCTGATTTCAGAGACTCCAAATCAGTTAAACCAAAAGTTGTTTCCCTGAGCAAAAGATCTTAATGGGTTACACGGTAAGCTTGTTTCTCAGCCCTAATGACCTTTTCCTTGTTTTAATTTTGCTGGCAAGTGTTCAGATATGGTCAATATTTTCCATTGCCTGCCTACGTTAAAGAAGTTTATACAGTTTAAATGCCATGAAATATTTGAAGTGCCTTTATTTGGGTCTGATGATATGGAGGCTTATTTTCATGTTGAGTTCTGTGATTGTCTTTACAAAGTGGGCTAGAGATCTTTGCCAGGATTTTTCCAGGAGCCTGTCAATGCTAACAAAGCGCGCAGAAAACAATCAAGCATGAGAATGTGAAATCAAAGAATCATGCCAGCAAAAATCTCTCCTGAGCTGGCACCAAGAATCCTAGCAAGGCCCTGTCAATGCCTGCACCTAAGAAGGGCAATATTAAAAAGCAGAGCTGGCAGCCTGAGCAATAAATCCCTGTCTAATCTGGTTTGCATGTTCCTTCTGCAGAAACCAGATCTTCTTAGACGGAGTTTTTCAATATCCGTATTACAGGATTGTGTAAGAAAAAATTGCTCATTAGTTTCAAGATATGTTACCTCTTAACCAGCTTCTGTGAGCAAACTAGGAAAGACAATAAGGAGAGTTAAGGAGACTTGGAAGGTTTTGATTGATGAGTGTGCTGGTGGGTCGAGCTTGCTTTTTGACTGAAAGCGTTGAGATGAAAACGCTGCCCTGGAAGAGGCTGTTTGTTATTTGGTTTTGACTTTTTGTGGGGATGCTGCTTGTTCTGTTGAATAGTTCTGTCTTAAAGCGTTGCTGTCCTTACATGGCCTGATCATGGCTATAGAAACTCCTGATAGATTTAACTACTTGAGGCCTATCCTGATGTATCTCTTGGGAAAAACAGGTTTTAGTTACACAGGTAATAGGACTGAAGTAGCTAAGTGGATTCATCGTTTATTTTCAACAAATATTTTTTGTTAGTTTTTTGAAAGGTATATGCCAAAACTCACATTTTATATTCAAATTTTAACTGATTTAAGCTAAAGTAAAACCAAGAACCTCAATAGTTTGTGCTGTTTCATGGGTAGGGGAAAACCAGAGTAGTTTCCAGGTCATGTGTAACTGGTTTTTGTGTGTGTTTTGTTGTTTGTTTGTTTGTTTTTTTTTTTCTTGAATGGTTCTTGAGAAGCTTCTTTGTGTTCTTGTACTAAAAGTATCAAAAACAGAATTACGATGTTGTATACCCTGATTGATTTACAAGTGAGGGAAGAGATTCTGGTTTACAATTTTATTATGCAGATTCTTGCTCATGCCTGGTTTCCCTGGAAGTAAGGGAGTAGGCCAGGAGCAAAGGTAGTTTTAGTTAGAAAGACCATCGTACTGTATAGAATTCATGGTAGTTGTAGTGCATGGCTGAGAGGAACGTACAGTGCTGTATGTAATTGACAAGCATTCATATCTTCACAGTTTTGAAGATCACTTATTAATCAGCATAATTGCTTACAGGACAGCAGGCTGCTGGCTTGTGCTTTTTTCTCAAGGAGAAAGAAAATCTTTTAAAGGTGACTTTTATTCTCACCTGATATTAATGTTTTAAGACCTTTTGAATCAAAGTAAATAAACAAACTAGACTTCCTTGAAGATGGAGGGCGTCACTAGAAAGTTTCCTCTAGCTGTTGAAGTATATGCTATAATTTCCAAAGTACGATCCGAGGGCCAAGTTCAACACTAATTTTGAAACAGCTTTGCCAATTAAAGAAGTTAATTCTAACAAACAACAGAGGGACAGTGATATTATTTTTTTTAAATTGTTGCAGCTGCCTCACATAAAAAGCCATGAGACTGCTCCTGCACATACACTGTGATGCTGGTATGTGTGTCTGTGGTTACATGTTGTCTTTTCTAATCTAAAGCTTGCACAGGAGGCATACTTAGCGTCTCTTAAAGATGAGTAAAATTTAACTTGGCATCTACCAGTGAATTGAGTCAAAAGGGGCTCTGGAAGAGTGTTGAATTAGAGAAAAAACCATGGAATTGCACTTTTTAAGCTTGTTATAGAAGTACATTTTTTAAGGTCTGAAGGATTTTATGCAGAATGCAGCCTCAAAACAGTGAAGTAGGGAATGCGAATCTTTGTTTTGCAGACTAATATAAACCGAAATACAGAGTTATTTGCTACTTGTACTGTAACAGCTATAGAGAGAATAAAGTTTTGGAGCCTTTAGTCTTAAACCTATGATCTAGTGAGTGAAAAACACATGCTACATAGGTACAGGGATGTCTCAACAAGCATTTTAGAGCTTTCAAATACACACTATGATGAGTGTCTTTGAAATACTACTTGTCAGACAAGATTTTCCCATTGAATGGTAATACTATGAAATTTCATGTTTCTGTTCCTATCCTCCATTTCACTTGTCTAAATTCTAAACAGCTCTTCAGTAGATTTAGGGATGGAGGGTTTTTTAAGTTTTGTTTTAGGTTTGGGTTTGGTTTTTTTTTTTGTTTGTTTAAAGAAAATGTAGGCATTCTCTGAGATGCAGTGCTTTTTGATTATTTCAAAGAAATGCACTCCATGAAGACGGGGTACATGTTAAAACCTTCGCAGCTTGGAATAAATCAGGTTTAGGGCTGTATTTAAGAATGCTTTGTACTGCTGTTTTTAAAAATATACAGAATCTAGGATTCTTCAGTATTTCACGTTTACTCATCTGTCTGTGATGCTCAGTGAGAAACGAGCAATAAAATATGAAAGGGAACAGGTGCACAAAGACTGATGCTGCCTGAAAGGAAAGCCAAATAAAAGCAAATAACCTAAACATTTTAGGTGGCTCCAGAAGAGGGTTGTGGAAGGTCTCCTTGGGGAGATGCTCTCGGGGGGAGCTGCTGGTGGCGTGGCCGAGGCCACCCAGGAGATGGTGCTGTTGAACCGGGGAAGCGGCACAGCTCTGACCCAGAAGCATCTTTCAATGCGGTCCTCCCTGTTTTCCATCTGTGTTTCACGTTATTCTTTGGAGTCCTCGTTTTCTTTTGGGAGAAGGTACCAGTGTTGAATCCGGAGCGGATCCCGGTCTGGTATGCAATGCCATTCCCAGACAGACAGCCCTAGGCCCTCGATGGAGATGACGCTAGTGCTTGAAGGTGATGTTTTTTCCTTGGACTGCGTGGCTGGCGAGATGGTAACGCTGAGGCGGGGAGCAGCTTCACAGCTCATTGCCCTCATCAGAGCAGCCGCCTGAGAAGCACCGTGCCAAAGCCAAGCGCTCGCCGGGTACCCGCTGCATCGCTGCGAAGGGCGGGGAGCAGCGCGCCCGCTCGCCAGGGCTCCTTGGGGACCCGCTGCCTGCCAGCTTCCCTCTGCCGTCCTCTGAAGCGGCCTGTCCCCAGATACACGTGTCTGGGAAAGGTAAGTGCCAGGGCGGCTCTGTCGCTCCCTCGCGAGGGCTCGCCGGGCCGAGCGTGGGCTGCAATGCCTTTTTGCCCCTGGAGTACGGCGGGTGCGGGGAGCGCAGGGCAGAGGGTGCCACAAGCCCCCGAGGGCGCGCAGCTCCACAGCACCCTCGCCCCTGCCCTTGGGGCACAAGGCACCCACCTCCCTCCTGCGCTGGTGGGCCACGGTGAGCGTGTGGGTCTGCAGCCTGCTCAGGGCGGGAAAATACGAGGTGGCCAAGAGGAATCTGGGTTTCTCCCAGGCCGGGGTGTCTCAGCAGAGCAAGAGGTCAGGTGGATGTGGCTGTCTTTTCTGTTGATCTGTGTTTCATTAGCACCCCCTGGTTGGGTTCAAAGGCTTCACGTCTGGCCAGGGAAGAACAGGTCAGCGGGTGCCCTGGGAGCGGCTGTGGCAGCACGAAGGCATGAGAGTGGGTATTTGCAGAACATTTACTGGAAGAGTTCAGTGAAGGCCCTTTCCCCAGTTGCAGGAGGGCTTACGTCTCTGGTGTTTCTGCACGCTTAAACAGACCGTAACTGGGGTTTTATATGTGGTATAAATCAGCAGCTCCAATTCCCCAAGTCTACCTGAGCTGTTTTCTGTCTCAGTGGGTATTACCAAAATTAGGCCTTTCTGCGTTCCGGTGCAGAGGCAGGAGGCAAGCCCGCTGCAGGTGTTTGGGTGGCTTACCAGGCCTCGCGAAGCGCAGCCGCCGTTCTGCTGTGGCGCCATTATGAGTGCCTTGCACCCAGCTCCGTGGCTGAGGTGACCGTGGCCGGCGGCGGCAAGGTGACGGGCGAGGAAGGAGCCGTCCGCGGGGAGGGTGGCCCAGCCAGGCCGTGTGTGGACCCTCCAGGGAGGCCGGTGCTATGGGAATCTAAGGACTATGTCTGTTGTGCTGCATTTCATTTCCTCTCTTCCTAAATCATTGACAGCAATTCAATGGCCAGAGGTAGGATGATTTTTTTAACTGGTTGTTGGGTTTTTTCAACTGCTTGCAAACAATAAATGATTTAAAGCTCAGCTGACACTTTGTGGGGGCTTTTACTGCATATGAGGAGTCATTTGGCAGGGCATGAGAAGGGAGCTGTGGAGAGAAGGGGCTGAGGAACAATGTTTTCCAGTGGTTGTTAGGTGTGTCAGCAGCAGGAAGTCAGAAGAAAATACTGAAAAAGCCTCTTTTTAGGAAGAGCAATTTAGGAAGGAGCATAACAGCAATAAAATAGCCCAAAACAAGCCTGTTCAAATACCTTTGCTTTTCATGTGAACTTGAGGTATAGTTCAGCTTGCTGTGCTGAGGAACTGTCAAGTTTTAGGGCTGGAGCTGGCTGTTGCTCAAGCATCAGGAGTGAGTCCTGTTGAAGAGGAGGTGGTTTAGGGCTCAGGCCACAACTTTAACTTGGCCAGCATGGTCTTGCACATCTCTGCCTCTGAAAGATGAGATCTTCCTACGTATTCAAGGGGAGTCTCAGCAGGCACTAGATAGTAAGTTACATATTTTGTTTTAGGGACCATTTTGCACTGAATTCTTGGATAAAGTGCTAAGGATCAGCAAAATGTCTCAAACCTAGGAGACCTCTCTCTTCTAAGACCCCAAACCATCGAGCTATAGTGTCAGGCTTGCTTTCATCCCAGAAGCTTTGTGGTTCTTTCTGAGCCAGGAACTCTGCAAGTGGAACACTGTGCTCTCTTCTCCCCAGCACCTGGTACCCTGCCTGGTGGCTGAATGCTCCATTTGAGGTGGCCAGTGCTGGCTTGACCTCCCTTGCGTGCAGCCTTTCCATGCCCAGAAGCGAGCACTATAATCACTACTACACTGTTGCAGAAAAGCAGCTTCCAGCACCAGGTTGTTACTGGTGTGGATTACATGCTCCAGGTTTGCCAGCTACTGCCTTGTTTTGGCCTTTGGCAGATCTAAAACAGGAGATAGGTGCCTTTTTTTTTTTCTGCCAGCATGGAACAGAGCCATAAGTAGGTATGGGATTTCAGATCAAAGTTCTCCCTTTTTTACGTGGCTAAATCCTGATATCCTGATTTTTATTTTTTTTTTTTTTGTTCTTAATCTTGAAGGAAGGAATTGAAGACAAGATTGCATCTGAAGCTGCTAACAGATATATTAATGTAATATGGTCTGGTAGCTTAGTGAGAAGTAAAATACAGCAAAGTGACTGAAATCTGAACTTCAGAACATCTGGGGTTTGGTCACATTGGGAGGGTTAGTCAAGAAAGCTCCTGAGGGTAGAGTACAGGAAGAAAAATCCTTAAAGGTGCCATGACTTCCACTTAAGGACAATAACAGAGTCTGGAGGGCATGTATGTTGCTAACAAAAATAATACTAAGCAAGGAAAGAGGAAACCAGTACAGCTGAATGCAAGGACTGGAGGGTTTTTGGAGTCAAATGGGAATCCTTCCAAATCTGAAAATGTAACCCTAGCTTTCCAATACATTGGTTTATTAATTAACATAAAGACTAGATGGAAGGGAAATTAAAAGGAAATATGGTGGACTGCAAACAGCTAAAGGTATAAAATAAGAATGCTTCAGGTCTGTCTGTCAGAAGAGTAGGAATAATTAATGGGTAGCTCAGAAAATGGATCACTGAAGATTAAAAGCAGAAATTGAAGAAGATAAAGACATTGCTGAGAATTTAAATTATTTCTTTGCATCACTCTTCAGCACAGAGAATATCAGAGCAATACCTACTGGGACTTGCTCTTTTCTGGTAATCAAGATGTGTCCAAAGAAGAGCTGGAACAAATCGATAATTTAAAAAGCAGCAAATCGTCAGCTCCAGATGGTACATTGAAAAGTTCTGAAGGAGCTTAGTATGAAATAGCTCTTCTGCAGCAAAAATATGCCTTCCTTAATTAAAAACAGCTATTTCATTGAAGAAGTGGAGGGTAACAATTTATCCAAAGTTAAAAAGGGATTGAAATAATTTGAGGAAGCACACACTCTCTTTATCCAGACATACATTTCTGTTTTATGAACTGGTTGAAAACAGTATGTAAAGTAGGAAGAAAAATAAAAAAGAAGATGGTGTCATGATAGGATGTAAAAAGCAAGGTTTCTGCAAAGAACAATTATGCCTCGTCATTAATCTGTTGGAACTCTGACTGGGCCAGTCTTGTTGCAGACAAAGCAGAAGCAACCGCTGTAGTTTAGATAAAGCTTAAAGGACCTTTGGCCTTTGTAGGATACTGGGAGTCAGAGAGGTGAGCTTGTTGCATACCTCTTGGCTGACGTGACCATGCCAGGCTGCACGTCCAAAAAGCCCTGACCATCCTTGGCATTTCCATGCAGCACCAGTCCCATAACTTGTTCCTGCTCCGCGATGGAGTTATCCCACCTCTGTGACATGAAGTCCTGCTTTCAGCTGTTCTGGGAGGTGAGAAACCAATTAAGGGGGTGAGTGATCTGTTTCCACCCTCTGAGAGAGGTTAGCTACAGGTTGTTTCTGTGTGTCTGTTAGGTTTATGAGTCTGAAAAGGTGAATATTGTTGAGAAAGCTGACACACTGCTTTTAGGTTCTACAGAGGATGTAAAGGCTATTCTGGGCAACTGCAGGTGGGCAGAAACTAGGAGTTGAGTGTCAGTGGCAGCTGTGGTGGGGAGCCCTTCCTGCAGGTAGCACCAAGATAGCTTTGAAGTGGATGCATACATGGGGAAAGGAAAATATTAACAAAAAATTTAAGACTCTCCAACTTGTCAGGTAAAGCCATGGGCTGACTGGCTGAATCCTCTTTACCACTGTCCGTGTCACTCACTAAAGTACGTACAGTACTATTTATTATATTTTTTTAAGAAGGTATCTTGCATTAGTTGTGCAACAGGAGGAATTTTGTACTAGGGAAATAGAAAATGATCATGGCAAAGAATCTAACATCAGAATAAGAAGAGGGAATGTATGAATCCCACTCCCCCCCCCCCCCCCCTCCCCAATGCCATGCATAAATTAGTTAGATACAGTTTCAACGTCAACATTAACAACATCCCTGTATGTTTATAGTGAATACTTTGGATGAGCTGAGATGAAAATATCATCAGAACCCATACCTTCAACAATGTGACTTTTTTCTATTTCAATTTTATGTAAATTGGGATTATTTGTGGCCCCCTCAAGGTGTTCTTTGTTCCCATGTGCTGCTTCAAATGTACCCACTTGATTCCATGCTGCCAGCGAAGGCTGACAAACTGCCCATTTTACCCAGAAAAATATCTCAGTAGGATTCTGTGGAACAGTTTAAAAAGAAAAAAAACCAAACAACAAAAAACTTCAACAAATATTTTGTGCCTGGACTCTTTGTTAGTAGAAATTAGCAGTTTTCATCAACTTCAACCTTCACTCTTTTAAGCAGACAACAGAACCACTACCACTTCTCCTTTATCCTTTGTTCCTGCCTGTCAGTCCTCCTCCATTTCTTCTGACCTCTGCTTCCATGTATTAGTCCCTCATTTCTAGGATCTCCCCTTCCTTTCCTGCTTCTCCCAGGTGTGTGATGTTGCTTCTCTATGCCTGCTCCTGCCGCCTTACAGCGCTGTCAGCTCACAGCTGTACTGACTCTGGTGTCCAGCCAGAGTCAATTATGCCAGCAAGCTAATTAGAAGGCATAGGATGCTATGCCTCACTCTTGATATCTGTGCATCACAGTGTGCTCTGCTGATTAGGAAATTTTATAATTTATAAATTTTATATATTTATAAATAATACCTATTTATAGTAACATTAAATGATATAAATTAGAAAAAAAAAAAAAAAAGGTTTCTGGAATAACCCTGCTGTTTTTCTCTCTGCTCTGTTCTGTGCAATTGTTTTCATATCAATTAGTTCCAGTATACAGCACTTCTAGTGTTTCTCTGGGTATTTGGTAGGGAACAGCACCAGTCACAAGATGCCTGGAGAAGCATTATATTTATGGGTGATAAATAAGACTCTAGATTTTAGAAAGACCGTGTTTCATCTTTTCCTTTAAATTTTCTATGCAGTCACAGAAGGTGGGAAAGGATGGCGTAGAGGTGCCCAGGACACTTTTAAATTAGCTAATTTAGATGTGAACTCAGTTTAGCCATGGCAGTGTGGTGTAGAGGAGGTTGGCTGATGCACTCAGCTCCACAACAGTCAGGAGGGTCCCACTGCTCAGCTTTTTCAGTGCTCTTTTCTGCAAGAAAAGTCTCCCCTCTGTAATGCCATGGGGTGCTGTGGCTCTTGTTGTCACACAGTAGATCAGTGGCTTGACATGACAGTTTGATGATATGCAGGCTTGTGGGCTTTTCCAGATACCAGATCCACAGTAGAGCTGGATTGCTAATACTTCAGGGTCAGTAGGTTTGGGTCCTTCCTTTCCATTTATGAAAGTGCCCATAACTGCCAAAGCTCAAGAGAACTATGAACCTACAAAAAAACTGAACCGCTTCTACATCAATGCTATCATCAAATGTTTCTTTAGAACTGGTTTCCATGTCTGAGTCTCAGATCAACATGCAGTGATCTTGTTACTTCTACACAGCAAAATAACAGATAGCTCTGACATCTCTTCCCATACCCAAAACTGTTTTGGGCTGGATAACACAACAAGATGTTGGTGACGGTGGTCTAGAGAAATTCTCAAAACCACTTTATTCATCATTAACACAAAGAAAATTTTCCTTCTCAGTAGCAGGACTAATGAGTGGGAAATACAGATTATAGGCACAGTCTTGGGGAAAAGCTTTGTTTTAATTATCAGTAACATCTTATGAACTCTTCTGAGATGTCTAAATTGTGAAGGTTTGGCTAGGCTCCAACTAGCAGAAAAATATAGATATGTCTTCTGACCATCTTTCCAGAATAAGGCAAATTATAACTGTGCAGTTTGTGATTCTTTTTTTTTCCCTGCCTCCCTCCCATAGATATAGGTAGGGCCTTTGAGTTGGTGGACAAGTTAGTCAAATACAGGGTGGAGGTTCAGCATCCAAAGTTAAAAGAAAATTAAAGCAAATTTTTTCTCATAAGAGGTGTATTACTTTGATCAGTTATTGTGAGTTTTTTTTTTCCAGAACTGCTGAGTTCAGCTGGAACTTTAGGTACTTGGTCACTTTGAAAGTCATGCCCAGGGTTTCTAAACCCAGGCAAAGGGTCGTCATGGTTTATGTAGTAATTCTGGCACTAAGGATGACATAGAGGCTTCCTCTTTGAGAGGGACCCTCTTACTTCAAGGACTTCAGGGGAACTTTGTTGTTTAAAGTCCTTTCTGCTCTGAGGTTAGCTGAATTCCACCAGGAAGCACAGTCCCCAAGTTCAACACAAAATGATGCAGCTCCAAATAGGACACTACATCTGAGTCCCCTCTGGATTATTATTTGACGCTTCATTTTTCTTGTGGAGATCACAAAGAGTGTGTGATAGAGCTCTAAGAGATCTCCTCTAAAGAGCACTGGGAGCTGATATCCTGAGAGGATGACAGGAAACTATCAGTTTGAATTTTATTAGGTAGGCAAATCCTTGTTTCACCGTATCAGTAGTTGGGTTAATACTTCATTCTGTTCACTGTCCTGCCTTGATTGGAGTTTCAAATTCTGAAGCCAATCTGATCACTCCAATTTAACTTCTGGTTTTTATACTTCTGTTTCCAGTTGACCACATTATGTGCCATCTTGCTTTTTCAGTCTGGATGTCTCCATTTACATCTTCTGAAAAGAAGTCTTTCCTGTTCTGGCAAGCAGAACATTCCCAGTGAGTCCTGGAGGCTGGTTTCTGCAGACTTGACTTTGAGATCATATCCTGGAGGATGGAGGTGTAGAAGTATAATTGGTTTCTCAGAGTTGATTTTCTCCTTCTATTAGCTGACCACAGATGAGCAATTTACTCACTTAAATTTAGATTGGCTCATGAGATTGAAAAGCCCTTACTTGCACTCATATTTTAAACATCTTCCATTCCTTTATAAACAGGCAGTTGAATGATAATAAGATTGAACCCAAAGTACCTATTCTCTTTACCACATTGAAATGTAGCTGAAAGCATCCAAAGTTTGATGTAGCTGTTAAAAAGTGATTTACTGTTTTTCAAAACAAACTGCTGCTTTTGTTGATATGCCCCACTGGAGCTCAACAAATGTTTATTACTTTCATTGCCATGATAACACAAGCCCGTACAGTTTCTGATGAAATTCAAAGATGCACTTGCATTCTCTTCTGCTTGTAATTAGGACAGAGAAAACTGTTTAGGAGGAGACCCTGACCTCTTAAAGCAATTTTTATGGGGGCTGTCATGATGGCAGAGCAGGAGTCATGAGACTCTAGGCTTTTTTACTGATTTTGCTGGAGATGCCTCCTCCAGGGCTCAGGTTCCATTTCCTGTTACATCAAGGACTTAACCTAATTTTTGTAATCAATGAACTAACACTGATTAACCCATTGAGTACGGTTTGTCCTTGAGCCTCTTTCTGCAGCACCAGTGATGAGTGACCAGAGACGCCAAGTTTGCTTGTGCTGTGTCTGTGTCCTCCTCTGGAAAATGGGCTGAATTGGTGTGATATACAGACTAAAAAGCACTTGGCTGTGGTGCTGCTGTGTCACAACTTGTGTGTAAAACCTGAGTAGGTTTTAACATGAGAGTTAGGCAAACATTGGCATCTGCATGGAAGTGTCTACATGCAAAACGGCTGTCTGTGCTCCAATCGTAGTCAATGGTGGTCAGTCAGTGCTCTCAGAGGGTCCCAGAGAGGTGTGCAAGCACCCAGCGCTTAGTTCAATTGCTTAAACCTAGGTGGCTGGTGCCATTTGAGATGCCCTGGAGTCAGTGGGACATCTATGACAAACTGAAGATTTGGCACAGGACTTTTGCTGTTCTGGAGTGGCAGCTGTAGGCCACACCAGAGACCTCTGCTATTTTACACAATCAACCCTCGTTGACTGTTTGAGGGTAGGCTGAATTGCTCTCAAGGGTCTGCTTACTGTATTGACAAAATCTCCCAGTGGCTGCAACCTGGACACATCACTCATGTGTAGACACCTTGATGGAAGCATTTTTACCTCTAGCTGAATCCATTCCCTTATGGCTAAAGATACAGGTCTGGCTCCTGGAGACATTTAGAGTTAAATATCCAGGTAAGCAGCTCCAGAGGGCAAAATATTCAGCCTATTTTTAATACATATAATAGGATGAAATGAACTGCCCTCTGAAAGTGCCTTTCATCAAACTGACTCCTGAGAGACACTAGGCATTTTAGCTGTTTAACTTTCAGGGTAAGAAAGTGAAAAGCATCCCACCTTTAGTTCAGATGTAATCCTTTTAACTCCACTGACCCAGAAACAGCTTTCTTCAGTTACCCTCAGGAAAGGCTGTACAGGAGACCTGGTAATGATATTCTGAACCTCAGGAGCATCTTGAATATTTTTGAACTTGAAATTGACTTAAAGATAGTTGGAATTGAGCTAAGCATAAGCTAAAAGTTTACTGTTTTCCCTTCTCCAGATAAAACTTTCTACCTTTACAGCCCCCCAAAAAAACTATTTTAAGTGAGAATACTTTCTCACTCTATTTCCCTGGACAATTTCAGTCTTCACCACCCAGGTGGTAGTTTATCTCCTCTCCCTATTTTCCTCCTTTTTGAAAGATAGAAAGACCACAATTTCACTAAGGTTGGTCTGGGAGACATACAAACCGTGATGGCTGCTGTGGGATTGATGGGGGAAGTTTAGTGTGGGAGTAATGACATTTTCAAATTAAGGCTGGCTGACCCAGATGCTCTTTATTGATGTATCTCATTTAGAAGCCTAAGTAAATTGTATAGTCAAAGTTTTAAAAGGAGGTGGGAGGGGAAAAACTGGGACAACTGAAAAAGTGCAGCAACAATGAATGTCTGAAAAGTGCTATAGGGACTGTAAAAATCCACAAATCACTTATCACCCTGGAGACATGGGGAAGTGGAAGTCATTGTAGAAAAATAAAAGGTAAATCTTCAATGGGTGTAGACTAAGTTAACCCCAGTGGGATTAATTTTACTTACACCAGTGAGAATCTAACTCTCAGCATTGTGGGCTAATGGCTCTGGTGAGAGGGTGGTAGTGTCAATTTGATATATCATTAAACAATATTATTTTGCCTCCAGATTATATTTGTCCAGAACATAACATTCTGCAGTTGTTTTGTTAGTTTAGCTTTTTATTTGTAAGTAGATGGTGAGAATGACTGAAACTTTAAATGAAAACCCACTTATTTATTTTTTTATTTATATAAAAATATACACAGGAAAATGCACATTAGTTTATCAAGCAGAGTGCATAGAGCTATTGGGATGAAAGATCCAAGCAGATCTTGGCAGCTAGCAGTTTTCTCATGGTCACTTTCTGCACTTTGATCCATGCAGAGGGGCATATGTATTTGTATGGGCTTCTAAGGACACCAAGCAACATTACACTGACAATCTGCTGTCTGTATATTCCTACAGTGCCTTGCTTGTAAAGGTCCTAAATGATCTTATAAGGTGTAATAAAAAGAGCATCACAGCAAATACGGTGCCAGGAACACTGCCAGCCTGCTGAAGTCCAGCATTGGCAGGAGATTTGCACAGGAGCTCTCTGGCAAAAGCAAGAACAGAGTTGAGACTCCTGGGTCTTGACTCTACACCACAAAGACAAGGCTCTGTAGCAGTCACCTGGGCAGTCCAGGTTTCCCTCTACACATGCTGACTGTTGCAGTCGAGTGCTGTCTAAAGGTATTATTGAGGTTTGCTGTGTGCAAACAAACTGTAATGCCATCACTACTTGATGGTCTGGAGATCTGCTAGGTTGATAGGGCATGACTGCAGCATGAGACCGTAGATGAAGAGCTTCTGGTGCTCCCTGGGTGAACACCTGGGAGGATGTCCCATCCTAGAGGAGCTGCTGAAGGCAAATGATCAGAGGGAAGGAAGCAGGGATACTCTCCACTGAAGTGGGAGATAACACGGTTGTGCAACATAGCTGAAAATGTGATACTTCTAATGAATTCATACCAATTGTTTCCCCTCTCCCCCTCCACATCTGTGCCTCCCTCAGCTCATCCCTCCATACATCTTTCCTTTCTTTCTTTGAACCAGCACCAATATCTCTTATTTGCAAATTTCCATGGGCAGAATTGGATTAAAATAGGCCAGAAATAAAGCACCTCTGCCTTCACATCCACTTTTACTACTTCTTGTAATTCTTTGAGTTGATTTTTACTACCCCTTCACTCCTCCAGATGCTGTCTTAGTTTTCGTATGTCAGCACAGGCAACCTCATCAGTCATCTTGCCCCAGGGCAGCAGGTGCCTTAGCAGGCATTATTTACTGGAAGGAGAGGTTTCACTCAGATTAGGCTGGTGCAAAGAACAGTTGATGTTGGCAGTAGAACTGGAGGAAAATCATGGTTCCAGGCACGTTGGGGTGTGGCTAACTCTGCCACTAGAAAACTTAATCCCTCTTTTGGAGTAATGCATCTGACAAGTAATCCCACCTTCCCTGTTAGTTTGGATCATGGCAGGAAAAGAAACTCTCCCATGTAGAAGACATGGCTTGTCCTTCGCTTACATAAGTCAGAGCTATGGCTTCTGGGCTCTCACTGAATGCCTCCTTTTCTCTGTACTTTTCCAGCTCATTTGATACGATTTTGTGATTGGTTTTGGTTTTTTTAAGGGTTTTAAAAAAATTATTAATTACACAAATGCTTGGTGGAGAGGAAGGCTCATGTCAAAAGGTTTAAGCTTTGCATTCAATTTGGTTAAATGCCGGAAATTTAGCTCTGAACCAGTGGCAGTCTTTGAATTTATAAATACAAATATCCACCTGAGATTCTGGTCCGAAGCAAGAGCAAGGCTTCTATTCTGTTCAGGTTCCTCATCTCTGCTTATCACCATAGCAAATTAGCACTTTTCAGGCAAGCAACAAGTGGTGTGACTAACAACTGTGTCATGCTTATTCTTTCGTCCCAGCAGTTTCGGTGAAAATGCCCAAGATCTGGCTATTCAGCCCAAGGACTTAAAAAAGCATTTGATATTTTTGACAACACTTGCAAAGTTTAATACAAATTATCTTTGCGAATTTGTCTGCTCTTGGCTGGCCCAAGTTAGTCAAATACAGGGTGGAGGTTCAGCATCCTTTCTGTTCCCCAAAGCTGTGGAGGGAGGGAGTGTCCACAGTAAGGTGTTTAGCCACAGAAGTTGGTGCCCAGGAACGGAGTGATCAAGTCAGATAAAGTAGAGTCTGAAAACAGCTGAAGGCATGACAATAGGACAGGAATAGCACTTTAGTTATGATAAATTTGTAGAATTTAAAATGTTCATGCATTTAAAAATTAGGAATTTATGTTTTCTTGCCATCTGAATAGAAAAGCATTATAGGATTCAGAACTGACATTGAACAGATAAGTGAAACCTGGATTTGGGATTGCATATGCAATAAAGTTAGGAAACAGCAGGGTTTTTTTTCTAATTGGTAGGACCCTAGGGAGACAAGCCTGTGATACCATGTGCTGTGTAAACAAGCATGTCCTTTTAGTCAGTTCTTCCCTGCATGCATGTTTTCATATGTATTTGCCAATTCCTGTTCCAACACAGATAAAATCATGCTGCAAAGGCTGCCAGGTAGATTTGGGAATTTTCAGCTTATGATAAAGCTGGAAATGTCACCATGGCAGATCATTTTGAACTAGTTGGAGATTTCTATTTCTGGTGTCAAGAAAGACAAGACAGACAAAATGTTGCCTTTCTACCTCCCATACACACTTGGCCTGAGCACAGGGCTGAGGGTATCCAGCAATACTTTAGTTTGAAGCAACTCATCTTTCATCTGGTGCGCAGAATTAGGAGCTGCTTTTCTTAACCATCCATGACTCAATACTGTTAGTATTGAAGTGCTGAACTGCTGTCTCAACTTATCTACATGCAATTAATAATATTGATCACCCTACATTGACCTTGAGAGTTAATAACTGGGTTTTCCCTTAGTTTTCTTTGGTCAATGGTGTTTTCTACGTGCCAATTTATAATTTTGTCAAGCTGTCAGATCACAGGGTCTGATCCTGCAGACACTGAAATGCAAGCAATGACTATTTCTTTAGGATCAATAGTACTATTTACATCTAGACTGAGAAAAAAAGTCTCAGGATTTGGCCTGGGGAGAGATCTACACAAATGTTTGTGTATAAGTCAAATTACTTGAAAGCCATGTAGGATACATGTGTAAAGAGTTGGGGCTCCAAAAGCTGGGCCTAATTTTCTCCATCAAATAATAAAGTGGTTCTTTTTTCCCTATAGTCTTTCTTGAAGTAAACACAAGTTAAGACACAAAAGAGAGAGATAAGTGAAACCATTTATTTGTCTTGTCTCGTTTGGAGGAACCTTTAACAATCTTTTAGTTCTAGGTAGTCTGAACAACATCTTTTTCTGAATTGGCCTTGAAAAAACTAAATAATTCAGTTATGGTTGCCTTTTATTTAAAGGTTTTCTCTATTTACCTAATTCTCATCTTATTAGTATTATGTTATAATGAACCACCAGTACTGCTCTTATTTTGTATGACATTTTTCTCAAACTTCTATTGCACTATGTGCCTTTATGCTCGTACACATCCCTCTACTAAAGAATTTTTTGTTGAGATTCCTACCAGAAGGATCAGAACTACTGCAGGGCTGTAAAAGGAGAATTTAGCAAACAGGGTTCTGTCAAAGTCTCTAAAACATTTTTATTCTCTGCTGCAGAGAAAACTAAACAAATCTGGAATGTCTGAAGTGACACTACCAACCCAGAGCTTGGCATCACTGAGAAATGCTTTTCAGAGCTTTATTATCCAAGAGACACATACCAAGGGACTTTTAGGGAAGAAATACGCCTCTTCACATCAGTTTTCTCACATCAGCACTAACACCCATTGGTGAAGCAGTATGTGGGAACGGTGGGTTGATAATCTCACTGCTTCTTCTGCAGAGCAAATGGAGCATGTTGTCCCATAACAGCCACCACCTAGCACTTCTTCAGCACTGATTTGTCTCTCCCATAGACAAGTATAACTGCACCCCTTCCTTTGGACAACTGGCATCATCTGAAGACATCTTATCTTTGTAAAAAGCATTTCAACAAACTGTTAAAAAACTGCCTCTTCCTTGCCTTTGTACTCATTTATCCCCTCCCTGTTGCATTCTCAGCTAAAGCAGATTATTGCAAAATCCATTTTAAAAGCACAGCAGTTTTATACTGAAAGGTATCTAGAGGGCAGCAAATCCAGAGGGAAATCTCATCCTTTGGTGCAAATGAAACCTTCTTTTTTATTTCATTTCTGAAAAATCAAACACAGAGTTACATAAAGCCTTTTTCCCCCCCCTGTACACAAAGCAGCAATAATAATAATATTTCTCTATAAGGTTGAGAGATAATTGTACCTGGGAACAAATCTTTAATTTGATTAAAGCTTACTGTAGTGGGCAAAGACTCTGAAGTTCAGATGTGAGTTATGAAGAAACTGCTCGGGCATCTATAATCCTATGTGAAAGCAAATGTATTTTTAGAGTACTGCTGTGTGACATGGAATGCTCCTGAGTTATTTGTGCATAACTGTGGTTGGTGTGGAGAATATATTTAATTCAATATTAAGATTGTGCTTCTGATTGTGGTTCTGTTATTCTTCACGTTTGGTTCAAATTGTAGTTGGCCAAGCAGTAGCTGGGATCTAATTAATTATTAGCAATGGGAATCAAGGCTTTGCAGACATCTTGTTTTATTGTATACTGCACATTTTGAAACCCTTTGAGAAATGTTTCTACAATTACACCTACTGAATTTCATCACTGACAGTTAATGCATACAGTAATAAGGATGTCGGAAACCTCTGTCTCATCTCCCTTTCGTCTTATGTTTGGTACTTGAAGTTTAGAACTTGGCCATCCTGAAGTTATCAGAATGCTTAAAAAAAAGATAAATCATAATCTTAAAGCATCCATGCAAATTATTTGAGTTTTTACTTCATTTTGAAAATTTTCACTGTAGCTGTGCATGGAACACTGGCATTTGCACATTGAGAGGTGCAAGTAGAGGCAAATCAATGTGACGTTGTGTGGACACTGGCAGTGACTAGAGGGAAAACCAGACAAACTCCTCTGAGCATACCTGGGAATACTAGTGCCTAAACAGGGAAGCCATGCTGAGTGCCTTGAGACGCATCCCCCAGAACATGCACAATACAACTGTGCCATTTGAATTTGACCTTGTGTCCAGCCCGAGCTGCAAACACAGAGGTTAAGGATCCCAGGAGATCATCCCTGGGCACCAAAGCCCTGCCAAGAGAGATGTCTCCCATTCCTCACTTTCTGAAGCTGCAAAATGGGGTTAATGAACTGACCTCAATTGTTCTGATATTTGCTTTTACATCTGCCGATGTAAAATGTGATATGAGAGCTGTGGGTCATTGTTATTATCAAGAGGCAACACATTTGCATTGAAATGGGATAGGGTGTATACAGAAGAGAGGAGGACTAGGTCTGCATAATGAGTTTTTTGTTGGAGAACATGCCTGAAATGAGAAGGGTTTGTGTAGTACCCTATCGCTGTGTATGGCAAAGGCTGTACCAGATCACAGACAATTTCCTGCTGATTGCATTTCTTTTGATGTACAACCCCTTTTCCCTGTCTCATACATGTGGTGATTTTGCACAGCTAGCTTTACAATACATTAAAATATCAGGGAATTTTTGTCAGAATATTCAGGTGTTGCTGAATGTACAAAAAGCAGCAATTTCCTTAAATGCCTGCTATCTCTGAACATCCCTGTGTTTCTTCTGCAGAAAGGGAAGATCCCCTTTCTTCCTCCAGCTTTACTACAGTTTTCCTTTTGCCTTGGGAAACTGTTTCTAATGTGATCACTCAGTGATTTTCCAAAGCAGCTGCAAGTTGTGAGGTGCTGGTTCAGAATGAGGCATTGCTGGAACCTGCTGGCCTGCTACCACTTAATAACAGTATATAGCTGCTTTTTTGTTTGTTTGTTTTCTGTTTTCTTTTCTTTAAGATGCTTAATTCACAAACTTCAGGCATTGGACACTGGCAAACCCAGAAGCTTTTGGCCTCTGAGAGGCATCAGCCTTTCCTGCCTATGTAGGCAGGGTCATCTGTGGGCTGGCTGTGGCCCTCTGACTTACTGAAAGTGGTTTCATGGCTGGGGGGTATCGCTTCAGAGCTTGACCCGGGAGGCAAGATGCTACTTGGGCAGAGTGGAGGGGGAGCAGAGCACGCAGGGGTGTGACAAGGAGGGTGCCAGGTTTGTCTGGACAAGGGAAAGGGGCTTGCAAGGAGGGAGACCCCTGCCCCCCGGAGTGGCTGGGATATGCGACTGTGGCTGCTGCAGGCAGAGGATAGCTGGTGTGTGCCTGGGGTGAGAAATGGTTGTAAAATGGAGAAAGGATGCTCAGGTCGGGGGATCTCACACAGGAGATTTGGTTTCTGTTGGCAGAAACAGCACTCTGTAGCATCACCCTCAATTATACAGTCTTTTTCCCTGACCATGCAGAATGGGCCCATTTCACGGGCAGAGCTGGCTGCACAAAGGGGTATTGTGTATACCCTGTTCCATGAGGAACAGGCACATCTGAGCCATGAGAGGTTAAACTCTTTTGGACCTCTGTGGTTGCTCAGAAAACTCTTGCTGTCTTGGGCTTCATAGATGAAATATAAACACCATTTACATCTGCTTAAAATCTGAATTGAACTTGAAATGTATGTTCAGTCCAGTGGTGAATGTAGCTGCTGTTAAATTGCTCCATTAAGTATAAAGCAAAGTTTAATCTGCTGTGTTTTACTTTCATGAAGTGCTTTTAAGCACTGGTAATGTTCCCTTTATTGTCTTCCTTTATCTTTACAGCAAAATGAAAGCTTTGTCCTGAAAAAAAATAAAAATAAAAATAAAAAAAAAAAAAAGAGGAAGATTTTAGGATTAAAATACCCATGAAAGTAATGCAAATATTCAAAAAAGAGAGAAGGACGGATGAACATTGCCAGGAAGAATCAAGAGGAACAGTAGTGGTGTAACTTGCTGCTTTGCCTTTTCCCTTCCAAATATCCAGCATGGTCTAAAAGCCCTACTAAAGCAGATTACCTCAGGTGCTTGTGGAACAGAGTACAAGTGCGTTCCAGAAAGGTAGCTACTTTTTTTCATTCAGATAGAATTTTTCAGCTTATAACATGGAGTTAATTGCTTCTTTTTTTTCTCTCCTTTTTTCTTGTAATGGTCCTTTGCATAGAATTAGTCATCCTTGAGGGCAGCTGCTCCATCTATACAGCAATTGCCAGATGATTACCTCTTTAATGCTTTCACTGAGTACTTTGCTGGTTAACCTCCTTAACTGGAGAGCTGCTTATTGATATTTATGTCTTGTCAGCATAAAGGTTCATTAAGCATTGGTAAATGACATGTTTTCATATCTGCTGACAGCAGAAATGCAATATGATCAATTGCAAATTGACTTCAGTGCAGCAATAGAGTGCATTTAACACACATCAGTGGATCATTCGTACAAGCAGAGCTGGAATTTTTATGGCTGTTTATGTCTCTCTAACATCCAAGTATAAATTCTCTGAAGTTGAGCAATTCTTAGTAAAACAAAATGCAAAACTCAGTCCAACAAGCGATCATGTATCCCAGGTCAGCTCTCAGCACAGGCAGCTTTTGGATGGCAGGATGCTGAGGGTGGTGAGACAGCCCAGATTGCCTCATCTCTGCCAAGAGGCAGAGAGGGGTTGGGGCATCTCTTGCAGGTGTTTTCTCCCCTGCCTCAGGCTACACCAGGGTCAGCTCTCCAGGGCTTTCCCTTGCTTGCTAGCTCACCATCACCTCCCTTTCTCTGCCTGGTCCTTCTCCAACAGGAGGGTAACACTGAGTCTTGCCTACAGCCCAGGCTGGTCTGGAGATGGCTTTGTGTATGTGTGAGTCCCAGAAGCCAAGCTGACAGCCACCTCTGTGGTCAGGTCCTGCTGGGGGTCAATGATAGGGGTAAAGAGCTTCCAGTCCCTCAGACGTGCATGTTCTTTACTGCTGTGCTGCTTGCTCTTCTGGTAAAGAAGAAGAGATAACATTAAGCTGGGTCTGAAGTGCTGCTTTTTGCTATTTTCTTAGTGCATCAGCAGTTTCCTGAGGAAGTCCACTTCAAGGCCAAACTGACAGCCTGGGGAATGAGGATGCTGAGGGTGGAGACCGGGGCTCTGAAACCTGTCCTGCTGCATGTGGCGATAGAGCATCCACTGCAACAGCAGTGCCGGGCACTGGGGTTCATCTGCAGTGTGGAGGCTTGGTGTGGTGATCATCCTTATCAGTGCTCTAATCTCCCTCTCTAGGATGAGGTCCATCCTCATGCCAAAGGCAGCAAAACCCTGACCATGTCCCCTCAGGATGCCCCCCTGCCCAAAGCTGTACATGTGTGTAAGGGTTTTGCTGGGTGTCCCTCAGTGGAGTACAGATTCCCCATCCTGTTTCCTTCTGGCCAAAATTTCTAGGAGCTGTTACTATCTATGTATTTCTAAGACTGCTCTCCCCTTTTGACCACTGCTTGGCCTGGATTAGGTCATCTTCACAGACACCTCTGAATCTCTGCGTCCCTTTCTTCAGAAATATGTTTCAGTATATGGGGTAAAATTTTCAGCTCTACAGAGCCAAGCAAATTATATGACACAGAATTGCCATCAGAGCTAGGAAAAGCATATCTTTATCTTAAAAAAATAATAAAAGGGAAAAAAAAAACTTTTTGAGGAAAGGTCTTCATTAAAGAACATCAGGTTTCAGTTTAACAAAACACTGTAAAATGAAAGCAAGCCATGAATGCGGGTGATAGCCCTGGGAACATCCAGTGCCTATTTACGATGCTGGGACATATCTCCTGTACAGTCAGATTGTTGTTTTTCTTTACTGCTCCGTCACACATTGTTGCATGTCTGAGATTCCTCACCAGTAACTGAGAAAAAGCTATTTACTTACATTAAGTCCATTATTTTATGTACTGGGGGAAAAAAAATATATGGCTTGTGTTGAAGTCTCTTTGGGAAGAAAGTAAGACCTTTACATTGGTTTAATGGGGGTAGTTTTGATAACTTAAACCCCATACATAAGTTGAAACATCTTGACATTCATCTGAAACATGATAGCTCTTAGTTTATGCTTTTCTTCAGTTTAGAATATTTGCACTATGTTCTTGGCTTTATATGCTCTGGGTTTGTTGGGTTTTTTTTGTCTAATGAAAACGAAATTAAGTTGTCTCTTCTGTATAGAAAAACTATAGGCTTCCAATCTAATCTGTTTGCTTAGTGACCTTCCTGAATAAAACTTTCAGTACTTTATTCTTCCTGGTTATAATTATTCTCACTGAATATCCAGGATCGTATTTGCTCATGCAGCTGAAGTACTGGTTGTGTCTGCTCTCTGTGGATTGAACTATGTGAAATAGCATTGTTTCAGCACCATGGATAGCAGAATGCTAAATTAATATTATGGCTGCCTAACAAAATGACTTTGATGTAAGGTTCCAATATACTTATTTTGTTACAGCCCATAATACTAGTTTAGCATTCTGTTATTCACAGTGCTGAGACGTATTGATGGACTTATTAAGAGTACAGCTGTGGAGTTCATGCTGAGGTAGAGTCAGACAGATGAAGGCAAATTTCAATCCGAGTTGTAAGGTGGAGCAAATGGCAGAGCCAGTGATTTCAGTCTTGGTTATCAACATGTTCCCAACTCCATCATTTTTAGCACAGTGCAAGGTCAGATCCCGCCTCAGGAAAACCTGCAGTACTTTGCCTAGGCTGCAAACCGTGTGTCTGAACAAGACATATTTTTTAAAAGAGGATAAAAAAAGGTACCTGTTGGTCACAAAATTGGATTTTTTGTTTAAGGAAAATTTTCCTGAAAGGTCAGGAAAATGGCTAACTGGATGATGATGCCTACTAACAACAAAATGCAAGAAAACAAGATCCCAGAGCTCTTTAACCTGATCTCTTTAAAATCTGTCAGAGACCTGACAGGGCCAGACTTTCTCAGAGGCACTGCAGACTCCACTTCTGCTATCTCTGGCTGTCTAAATAGCAGAACCATTGCCAGGCTGTAAGATAAGGAGGTGCCTTTCATCTGGACTTCTTCTAGAGCCCAGCCAGAACTATGGTGCTTTGCAGACAAGGAAACTGCCTCTGAGATCCTCTGCAGAAACCATCATGGTCCAGCTAAGGGGTGGACCATAAGAAATTTGTCACTCCCTGGCTTGGTGTATGTGTTTGGAGGCTGCTGACCATCCCAAAGCTGTAGCCAGGCTGGCGGCAGAGATGCTGGCCCAGCCAGGGCACAAGAGGATGCAAGGCAGGAGCCACAGGAAGCAGTGGTCCCATTCCACATGGTGCCTCTGGTTTTAACAGTTTCAAAGTTACATATAGCTGCAAGGATGAGAAATAAAATTGACCGGAAATACCAAAAGGACCAGTATTTCATTAAGGGGGATAGATTTATTGACTGTCTAGACTGAAGTTAGTTTTGTATTCACACTTTAAAAATTTTAATTAAGTTTAGGGTTTACGCTTATACTGTCTAGCCATTCCCTGGTTAGTTTTATGAAAACATTAACCTTGACACTTTGACAACTTTTTACCTTTCATTTAGTCTCTCATTTAAAATTGTTTTCATTGTCTGTGGTTTAGCGATTCCCTTGGTCCACTTACACAACCCAAGGCCTTTGAAGAGTGACAGCTCAGCATGCCTGGTGGCAGTTCCCAGCACAGTGTTTAATTCTCAGTTCAAGCCAAGAAGTGGAGCTCTACCTCTGTGGTACTGCACCAGCAGGATGCTAGTTTTTGCAGGCAGGGGTGTGAAATTTGCCTCCAAGCTTGCACAACGCACTTGTGAGAACAACATGCTGGTGCCTTCACAGCTTGCAGGGCCCAGGGCTCAGCAGAAGATGTGGGGCCCTCCCTCCCCACGGTGCCTAGGGCAAGCTGCTCCTGTGGTCCCTCGTGTCATCATGTCCTGCACCTCCCAGTGCAGTCTGCCTCTCTGGAAGATGCTTCAGCTCCTGCACAGGAGGCCTTAAGCAGTTCCTGTTAACTTTCACCTTGTGCTGGGACAAAGCTGTGCAGTATGCGAAGATGCTCTAACAGTTCCATGCGTTGATCTGGGAAGTCCAAGTTCAGCATTGCTATATCAGAGAAATACCCAAAATCACCTAAGAACTTAACACAAGACATGCTTAAATCATTTCTGCTCCAGCTTTCTAAGGCTATTTAGGCAGAAACGTATGCAAGCTATGTAGGTTTATAGTGATGTGGATGGGTGCTGTGAAAGTGACGCTGAATCTTTCCATGGCTCATGCCACTTAAATACTTCTTGAAAGTCCGAGCCTTTAAGTTTTACTGAGGTATTTCTTCTCAAGTGTTTTTCACTGCAAAGCTGTCATGGTTATTGACTCATTTGAGTTCACAGGGTGCTGAGGCAGGGCATCTAGGTGGCAATGGCAAAACTTTGATAGACAAGCAGGGAGAGAGAGGAGTTGTAAATATGTTTCCAGAGGGACAGGGTACTCACCAACTCTGCAACCATCTGAAGAAAGGAATAACCCTCACCCCTGCATCCTTTCACAACCTGCCTTAAGACTGCATTATGTTGAGGAATTGCCATTCTAATCCCACTGACTGAATGTAAGAAGCTGGTCTTCCAGTGTTGCTGGAAAAGGGGAAAATGAAGAGTCTTGATGTGGTGTGAAAAAACCAGAGAAAAAGCAGTAAAGCGGCATCACTCAGACCAGACTCCTGTGGGAGGCTGGAAATGTTGCTGGGAGGGGTTGCCCGAGGACAGAAATGGCTGCACAGAAGCTAGGAATGTAAACAGTGTGGTTGTGGCAACCTTTCTGGAAAAAGCTGCCTGCTTTTAGTCCTCCTGCTTCTCTTTCAACTATTCTCCAGCACGCTGATGACTGAATAAATCAAGTGCACCCTCTGGTTCCAGTTTTGGGAGCTCAAGATGAAAGCACAGAGTCACTTCCTTTTACCGAAGGTAACTTTCTAACTCAAGTGTGAATCAGAAGCTAGGAAGAATGATGACATTTTACAAAGTTAGGGCTACCTAAAAATGTGAAAGATTCATGTAAGGCTGAGGGGAAAAGAAGGTTGGGACTGCATTTTTAATATTGTTTGGGAATCCAGGTCACCAAGAAAGGCGATGCACATCCTTGTGAGCATGAGGGAGTGCTGGGGAGAGTGCATGACCCTGTGTCACTGTCTCCCTCCTGGAGATGGTGACATGTTTATAGCAGGAACACAGTTCCAGTTCCCAGGGTGGGGAGAGGCAATGGGGACCTGAGGAACCAACCAAACACCACTTTTAGAAATCTTCACTCCTGAATAGCAAATACGTTTCTCTTTTTGCATAAAGTAAGCACTTGAGGATTAACTAAGAAATAACAAATGTGAGATTTTGGTACTGGAATTAGGATTTAGAGGAATCTGGTGAAGCAAGTAGCGTATAGGGCTTGAGATAAAATAGGCATGCCAGTGAAATTCATAATAAGGGAAACACCCTTGGGAATCCCCAAATGGAAACCCTCATTGATTTCTTCTGACACTGAGAAAGAAAAAGCCAGGTCAACAGATTGATAAACACTGTGTGAGGGGACAAAAGTAAATTACCATCAGGTGATAGTCTGAAATCCAAAGGATTCAGGAGAAAGAGATGTGTCTAAGCTTGTTTGTTTGTAGCTGTTACAGCTGAACTTTACAAGCATGATGTTATTCCGTAAGGACACAACTGTATCAATAATTCCAACAATACATTTTAAAAGAAAGGGGGGAAAACAAGGCAGAAGAACAGATTACACTGAGGTATCAATAAATTATTTGCTCTGCCATGCAAAAGGAGAAACTTGCCTATAAGCATCTTGATGAATTCCACAGCATCCTGAGGTAATGCCCTGTATCAGAAATGCAAATATTTTCTTTAAATTAATATCCTTTTTTTAATTATTCCAAAGATTAGTGGTACTGATTTACCACTAACAATTTATTATTTATTAACAGTTTATTAATATTATAGAAATCTAATCTGTTTTCTCATATCAGATCCTTTTCTCACTTCACCTGTACTAGATTGCAGGATTTGGCCTGGTAAAGCATCTTTTCAACACATTTGACCCTCACTGCTGAGAATATTGATTTTGTTTTAAAGGACCTGGCTTGGCATTTAAGTCTCTGGTATCTGATTCACATCTCTGACACAAACTTTATGTATGATCTTGAATAGAGAGCTTAATTTTTTATGCCTCATTTGCCTCTGTAAAAGATGACTTTTGGGAAGAGAGTTCCCGAACTTCATCCTCTTAATAACTGCAATCCTTCTTCTAGTTCCCAGGGTGGATGTGTTTGTGCTATGTTTGCATCCAGTATCTTTATGTCAATATCTCTATTAAATTAAATAGTTCTTTTCCTCTCTGGGTACTTAGTTCATGGATACCTTACAGATTGCAATTTTCTCCTTTCAGTCTGTGTTTTGCTGTGCAAAGACAAGTTTTTTAGCTTTCTGTCATGCAAAAATGCTCCCTTGATCACCGCCATAAGCCCCTCCATGCCTTTCTTTCCGTGTGAGTTCTTGTGTGCAGTATCCAGATGGGATATCTCCAGTGTTTTGTATACAAAGTCCCAGCAAGAAATTTTGCAGAAATGCTTGTTCTCTCAAAAATACAGGAATCTTTCTGAGCCTTTTCATTCATAAAAATGCACTGGACAAAGAGACATGCACTTGTGGTATCCCAAAACCATTTCTGTCACTCTGCCCTCCACCCCCCAACACACAAGGAAGGCCTGGCTGAAAAGTCGGCATTTCCTGGGGGAAAGCCTGTCTGAGTAAAGTATAAAATCAAACAATATGGCAATGAAAAAGGAAAAAAAAAGGGGGGGGGGGAGGGGGGGAGCAGCTATGTTTTAATAAGAGTGTTAAGCAAGAAAATGCTTGAGACCACTTTGTGGGTTGGGCATGGGGCACCACAACTGTTACTCTCCTCTGGATCTCCAGCCCTTCTGTCCCTGTCTACCCATATATTGCCCTCTCATAGCTACTGGCTGAATGAAGAGCACCTGATAGAGGCAAAACTAGCCTGGGGTCGTGCAGCTGGCAGGAGCAGCCCTTCATGGCATCCCAGCAGTAGTCACAAGGGTACGCACATGAAAGGAGGCTGCTGCTGCTGCTGCCAAAGAGGAGCCATGATGAAGGTTCAGCTGGTGCAAAGTGCTGCCCTTCTACAGGGCTCTAGGTAGGTGTATTGAGTTACCTCAGTAGTGTGACCATGCTGTGTTGTCAGGAGGAAACCACAGGTGATGCATTTAAATGTAATTAATGGAACAGCATGTAGTAGTTGTGGTCTGGAACAAACAGGATTTTCTCAAGTTCCTGAGAGACAGGTATGGCTCACCGTGCTCTTGTGGTGTGGAGCTGGGGTAAAGGGGAAGTGCTAGGGACAGGACTTGTCAAATGGGGTGTGTGGATATGGCTGGTATTTCTGGGATTTAACTGATGATGTCCTTCATTTACAAAATGTAACAGCTGTTAATAAGTGTGAACCGTCTTCCCTTGTGCAAAATTGTTCCATTAGATAATACTTTGTAGTGACTGCTACTTTTTATTTATTTTTTCTAAAATCTTTTTTGCACTTACAGTCCTTGATCTGACCTGTTTTAGACTTTAAGTCATAAGTATTGTGTTTCCAGATTGAAGTCTTTTGTTGTGTTGCTCCTCATTTCTAGTGCCAAGATCACAGTCAAAAAGGAGTCACCAATGAAGATTTCTCTGTGCAGCTAAGCAAACAGCTCATGAAGAAAACTCTAAATGAAACAGGTCAGTTATATATATCTGTAGTTTTCTTCTCCAGACTTGGGAGGTATTTTTTTATGAAATAATACAAAGATTTTTTTTTTCCTTTTTTTAAGATTTACTTATGGAAAATGCTGTCTAGAAACGTGGGTGGGTATTTTTTTCATTTGCTTCCTCCTCACCCCCACCCGACCCTAGTGACATTGACTAGAAATGAGGTGGATCCAAACACTCTTAAGGTCGAAAAAAATATAATGTGAATGAGATGAGGCTCTGGGGTATCTTGTCTTTGGTTTCCTCCTAACTTAAGAGGTACCCATAGCTTTCTTTTTGGGGGGATGATTTAAAGTATAGTTCCAAACTGGCTGCTAAAAGTTATCTGTTTTTAAAAGTGCCTCTGTGCATCTAATTTCTGTTAGAGCAATTCTCTTTTGATCTCTGTGTGTTTATTTAAGTAGGATGTCTCTCAGCATGGCTTTAGTACTTTGCAGTATCATGTGCTAATTGTTTGCAAATGCCTGCAAATAGCTCCTTTTTTTTTTTTTTTTTTCCAGAGAAGTTTGTTGGGTTGCCATTTTGCAGCCTAGAAAAGAAAGCTCAGGTGCACTCTGACTTTTTCTGATTTGTGACTTGTTTCAGACTCAGTGGTGTCTTTCCTCGATCTATATTATCATCTGACAAAAGCAATATTGAGAAAATGCTCAAATTCCTGCATTTTTTTAATATAAAGCATCAGTATCTTTTGTGTGTATGTGTGTTTGTCTGGTATGTCCCTTATTGGGGTCTGATCTAAAAAGTTCTCCTAGGTGTGGATCAGGTCTAGTGATGTGTTAGAACAAATCACGTTCTGAGCCATCAGAGTTAATGGAATTAACCTGGGAAAGGTTTTATCCTGCTTTAAAGTCTCTGGATTAAAAACGTTTGCCTCTTGGGGAGGACATCTGAGTTTTTTTAGTAATGCTTTATTACTGTTAGTCTCACTACTAATCAGATTGTTCTTCAGTACTTAAATACATCTTTGTGCTAACATTAAATAAGCAAAACCCACCTGGAACCACAGCATAATATTTTGCTTTCTGGAGCCTACTCTAGATGATGTTCCTGGGTATCTGCACTCCCAAGTATCTAATACCAGCATACTGTTTCACAGGGTGAACCTCTCTGACCACAATTAGAACAAAACGGTACTCTGTGCTTGAATAAGAACACTACTCTCCTGTGGCAGTAGCTTATATAAATTATGTTGCTGGGTTCTCTTTTCATGGCATCAGCTGTTTCTCCTTCTTCTAACAGAATAAAGGTCAGAAAATGCTGATTCTAACTGCAACTGTGAATACAAACATTTCAGCTTCCTATTTTGAAGAAACCTCTCTTCACAAAGTCAAAATCGAGGCCAAAATCACTCAGCAAAGAGCAGTTATCTAAAGTCTTGGCCCATTGTTCTTCTCTTTTCCAGGCCAAGCAATTCTTTGTTACTGAATTATTTACTGAGGAGGGGAACCATCTTTAATCATCAGAGAAGCATTAGAATCCAACAAGACTTTGAATACATATTTAAAATGTTTACTAGTTTTTGTGAGCATATTCATTTAAAGCCTTTAGAGACTGAGCTTTTCATTACAGCCTCAAATGAGGTTTACCCTCACTGTTTTTTAACTTTCCAGACTGTAAAGTGTCTTGGCTTTTTGTTCTGCCCTGAGTGTGTGGCCTTTTGTTTTTTGCTTGAGGAATCAGAAGTGAGATGTTTTCTGTGTTGCAAGATTCCATTATGTGGACATGGTGTATGTGATATTATGGGTTCTAATTTCTCTGTGTTGGGTGGAGAGGGGAGAAATTCCATTGAAACAATGCCTTTTCTGCTGAAGACTATGATGTGGTGGTTGCAGTGTTTTTTTGGAATATTACCCTATTGTGCTTGAGAAGCATTTAATAGCACTACGCTGGATGTCTTGCTCATTAAATCTCTCTGGTAGCTCTGATTGCATCAGGAGTGGGATAACTAAACTGCACTAATGCTTCCTTGTAGCTATTAGCATTTAAAAAACTTAGCCTTTAAACAGTTCCTCCACCTTTCCTCAAGATTTTCAGTCTCATCTTTTGGATTACTTCTCAGAATGAAACACAATGAAATATTTATTAGGCTTTCTGGGAAAACTCTGGAGGCAGGATTTATTAATAGTGAAAATTCATTATTGATGCTGCTGTTCTCAACTGATAAGCAGTTTTATGCCTGCATATATTTTAATTTAACTTTTTTAAAAGATGGCATAGATTGCAGCTTCTCACCATCAAAAAACTTTCCCTGGCTCCTGAGCTGGTAGGAGACTGAATCCTCTGTGTTCAGGCTTAAAAGCTGAACCTCCTGACCTGTGTCTATAAACTCAGCTCTGCTTGTATAAACTAGGGCAAAACAATTTCTTGTTCATGTCTGATTTTCATGTGTTTTTCCCAAGGCTACTTTCAATTGTCCAAAACTGACTTATCTCTTGATGGTGAGCATCTTTGTACCAATGCTTCACAAAAGTATTTGTATCCCCTTTGCCCTGACATGGACTTCCCTTTGTCCTGGTACAGCAGTCCATGATCCAGCACTTTCATGAGCCTGTGATATAACTGAGATTGGGGTCATTATGATGGGATGGCGGAAATGGATGGGTTTTGTTATTCCTGGGATGGTGGGCTGAGCTGCACTTGTGCAGGAAAACATCTAGCTCCCTTTCAGATCTTTTCTGAACTGCTAACCTTAATTTCATGTTCTTAACATGCACCTGAAACGTGTGGCTAAAGGGATGGTTTTAGAGAAAATGATGTAAACCCAACCCTTGCTGATGGTCAGAAACTAAGTGGCACCTTAAAGACTCTCTCTGGACTGTAGGGCTCAGGGTCTACAGTTGATGTAGTAGGGATTGAGGCATTCATGTATAACATTCTCTGTGTAAATGAATAACATAGTCATCAAACATATTGATGTTAAATCCTTTAAAATCAGTGATCCTCTGTATATGATAGTATTTCAATACAAATTGCTGTGTTGTATTTAAATACATTAAATATATCCCATATAAAACTCAATGTTCTGACTCTGAAGCATTTTAAATCCGTGTTCCTGTAACACCTGACTCCCAGTGCTCCATCAGCAGCGTGATCTGAGCAGGCTGCCCCCTCCTATACTCTGCAAAGGGATGAGGGAGTGAGCACAGACCTGATCCTCCTGAAATCTACCTGTCCATCCTGGGAAGAGAAAAAAGCAGCACAATGTATAATAATATTGCAGGAGCATAAGCCAAACCCTGGTCTTTCCTTCTGCTTTTTTTTCCCCCCAAGTAACATCAGTTTTCTTGTTGTTCCTAAATTACCTAGAAAATAAACTTCACTCTAGGGGCAGCCACAGAACCCCTTTAAAAAGCATAGACTGTAAAACATATCCTGCCTGGGTTTCATTAAAGATACACTTTGACAGCCTCCCTGCCCCTCGCCCTCCTTAAACAGAACCTTTTCTGTTCTGGGTGGGCTGGAAGCATGTACTTGCTAACTACAGCTGTTAAAAACCAACTCATTGTGCAGCTATTGGAGTTCTGGTACATACAGTCACCTCACCTCACTACCTTATAGGGGGGAAATTTACTTGTTGAAATGAAATGTTCTTTTCTGTCCCAAAATGGCTAATGGGTTATGGGCAAAACCACAGTTTATTTCTTTGAGAAAGAGCTTATTACAGTAGCTGAACTTTCAATAAGGAGAGTGATGTGAGGTTTGCCTTCTGTACAGGATGCTTGTGTTCCAAATCCTTGTTCTGTCTTGATGTTTGCTACCTGGCTAACTTAAAATCTTTGCTTTCATTTCTTTAAATATGTCTGAAAGCCATAGGGTTGGCTGGAACCCAGAGGTCTTCATGCAACCTCCTCTGCTTTGGTGAGGGGATAGGACATCTTTTAGTAATTACCTCTGGGACTGCAAAAGACCAAAGTCTTTCTCTCTTATTAATGTCCATATCTGTTTTGGCCTCTTCTGTCACTTCATATTTGATTAGAATTTTAGAGAAAATACGACTTTGCTGCTATAGTTATCATCTGACTACATCAGAATAGTTTCTGAACCTTGTCATCAAATTTTTCTGACCCTTATTGGGGAACAGTTCTTTTCAAGCTGCTGCAGTAAGTATCCCCTTCCCTGGGCAAATAAATATCTCTCTAAATGTTTTTTATGCTGACTGTGCCCCAAAACTACAGAGTTAAGCTTAAGTCATAGTGACAAGAAATTCCCTGCTTTTGCTATGCTCCTCACAGCACTGCCAGGCCTGGCTGTTTGCAAGTCTAATTGGTGATCCGAGCCCATCAAAGTCCACCCACCCATGCTGGGAGGCTTTAGCAGCCAGGGTGTCCAAGGAACCAGTGTCTTGGAGCTGCTATTGTTGCTTGATGAGTTGACCGAGACAAGCTAATACCATATAAATGAGATAAAGTCTTAGATTATTGCAGGCTGAAAGTAAAACTGAACTGGGCTGCTTGTGGCTGAAAATTAAGTGTATCTTTCTATCTTCAATTTTATTTTATTTTTTAAGTCTGTATACTGTTTTCCTTCCACCCATTAGCCTACTCTATAAATGATATCAAGAGCCCTTATGTTTTCCATCAGGTTACCAGTTGTGAATTAAGTATTTTTAGACCTGAAACTTTCCTGGTGTCTTTCACATCTCCTTTGCTGGTTATTATAAAACCTGTAAGCAGAGGTAACAAAATTGCTTTGAGGAAAATAAGTGTCAATCACTTCAACCAAAATAATCCAATGCATTCACTTTATTCCATTTTCTTGAGGAAAAAATAAAAGAAAATATCTTCGACTGATTCCTTCATTGTCCGTGTGTGGTTTGCCTGTGCTAGAAGGTGGGTGGATGAGCAAAAGTATCTTTATTTTCTGTTTCCAGACATTTGATTGCAGTATGGAGTGTAAGTAATTGAGGAAAAAGTGATATTCTGCTGCATTAATCTGTGTTAATCTTCTTTGTCCTGTGTAGGGCACTGAACCTCAAGGAAAGAAGGAAATACTTTCATGCATCTCACCAAGTCATGGTGGAATCTTAAGGAACTTTTTACTAACTAAATATAGGGTTTTTTTGTCATTTGGCAACCATCAAACAGCCTGTTCTTGCAAGGGTGAAACCTCTAGCAAGACAGCCAAGCAGTGAGCACGGAATCTTATTTGTGCCAGGAATTAAATTTGCAGGTCAAAGTCAGGTCTTGCACACTAGGCTTGGATGAAAGTCAGTCTTTCAGAGACTAAGTTGCCAATGCCTGCAACAGGGCATAGGGCTTGTGCTAAGTGAATTGTTGGAGGCCCAACTCATAAGCCAAAGAACACTTGCCAGCAGGAGGCTTAAGCCTTTGTTACTAGCAGTGTGAAGCATAAAATTCCTCTAGGCCTGCAAGCTGCCTTCCCCAAAGCACAGATCGGGTGGTTTGTGGTTTTGTTTGTTTCTGTGTGTGTGTGGTCTAGTTCATGATTTAAGGAGCAAAAGATGAGTTTCCTGAAAGAATTGTTAAGCTGTGGATCATTCTTTTTGAGGTAGATACTGGAAGCTCCTTAAGTCTGTAATAAGTATGGAAGGTGATGGGTACGTAGTGCCTCCAGAGGGGCACAGTATTGCATCTTCTGGCTCTGCTGTACTAAGTACATTTCTTGCTAAAAGTAGCAGGAAGGCCACCAGGAGCAGGAATGCTTTTCTGCTTACCAAACCTGGGGTCCTGCTGCTGAAGAAAATTGCCATTCCTCTTGCAAAAGTGTCTTTGCCTTAGTTAGCTACTGAAAATTTTTCTTCCCACTGCTGGGAACTTGTTCCAGGACCTGTCTCTTTGGGTGGCTGACTTATCATGGTGGAAGACTTCTTATTTCTAGCCTCAATATATTAATGGCCAGTTTGTAACCCTTTGACTAAATCAGGTAGATGACACAAAACCATAGGTAGAAAGATGTTTTTATATTAGAACATAACAATTCTATACAATGAATAATTGCCTATCATAAATAAGTAACCAATTTCAATTCAGTCTGAATGACAATCTATCTTGGGATATCATATAAAACTTTTACAAAAGATTGCCTGAATGCAGTCCCTCTTCAAAGAGTATCTTTCCTGGTTTCTAATGCTGCTGGTTCAGTATTACTGCTTATGCTTACTACCCCATTTCACAACGTCCTTCACTTGAGTTTGGTGCCTTGCCTACAGCAAGGGAATTGCTGAGGGGCTCATTTACTTTTTTATGACTTGGCAGAACAACTAGAGGAATACGAAGCCCAAGCAAAAAAGATAATGTTACAGTTTGGTCACCTAAGGAACCTACAGTATTACAAACTTTAATATAAATAGATCTTTAAAATTGAAGAAGGGATTTTTGAAAGACGGGTCAGATGTTTCAAAGAAAACTGGCTCCAGGTGAAGAATAAGGAATGTGTTCATTTGGAACACGTTGAGGCTTGAAACACACTGGTCTCCCTACATGTGAGTCATCCTATGGATATGATAATGCCCAGAGATATTGAAACATACATAGAAGGGACATCAGATGGCATGAGAAGCAGCATCAAACAATAGAGGCAGAGTGAAAGAATAATGAACACTAAGATTAATATTTCAGCAGTCTATTTAAAACGATGTTATTAAAGTGCTTGAGGCGTTAAATTTTTTGGGTTCACTAGCGTGGGAAATCAGTTTCTTTTAAACATTGTGCAGTCTTGGAGAACTTGCAGAAGTTTTCAACCAAGCTAATGCATTATGCATCTGAATTGGACAGAAGAAAAGTATAAATCCTACGTATAATAAAAATTGATGGAGGAGTAGAAATGCTTGGAGTTTAAATATAAAATATGAAGAACATCCAAGAAGATTAAATTGTGTGAAGAAAGAACAGTGAAGACAAAGAAAACCTTACAAATAAGAACTGGGATTCTCATCACAATATTACTTAAGAATATTTAAGATGCACTTCTCCCACTGGTTAAAGTTAATCTGCAAGGTAAAAGCTAAATCATCAACTTGCAGGAAACAGTCAGTGGTTTGGCAATTCTAGTCCATGTTGTTGATAAACAGTGAGGTATATATCGTGGCCTCTCAAGTGAAGTGTGAATGCTAATACCCTCTGCACAGGATTGCCTGCTGTGGAAGGGAATAGGCTTCTGGAGGTATGAGCTACAGTCTGCCCACATCCTAGTAGAAACTGCTTTCCATCTTCCCTGTTCCCAATGTGAAAGGACATGGGAATGGCAGTTATTACAATGCATGTTGACCTCTGACCTGACTTCTTAAAAAGCTTATTTATACAAGTGCTGGAGCAGAGTGTGATGTATTCATTAAATGGGGAAAACAAAACTGTGTTAGAAAAAGCCTCTTGCTGTTGGTACAAACTGGTTCTCACTGATAAACAGAAAGGACTTTATTCATCCATCTTTTTTAAGATTTGGTATCAGGGAACAGTATGATTTCTTAAAGCTCCTTTAAATGTTGTCTGAGTGTGTGTAGTACTTTATGGTTTATTGTGTAACTCCAGAACAGAAAAACCTTGGCCTCTACTGTCTTCATTCCTTTCCTTTTTCCCCTCCCTCCTTATTTCCCATTGTTCTTGTGTCAGCTGGGATAGAGTTAATTTTCTTCTCAGTAGCTGGTACGGTGTTGTGTTTTGGATTTAGTATGAGAATAATCTTGATGAAACACTGATGTTTCAGTTCTTGTGAGCAGGTGCACAAGAAGCCAGGAGGGAGCAAAGCCAGGACAGTGTACCCAAACTAGCCAAAGGGATATTCCATACCATAGAACATCATGCTCAGTATATAAAGCTGGGGGAAGAAGAAGGAAGGTGTGTGTGTGTGTGTTTGGAGTTACGGAGTTTGTCTTCCCAAGTAGCTGTTATGTGATTGGAGCCCTGCTTCCCTGCAGATGGCTGAACACCTGCCTACTGATGGGAAGTAGCGAATTAATTCCTTGTTTTACTTTGCTTGTGTGCACAGCTTTTGCTTTACCCTTTAAACTGTCTTCATCTCAACCAACAAGTTTTCTCACTTGTACTCTTCAGATTCTCCTTCACATCCCACCAGGGGTGAACAAGTAGCTGTGTGGTGCTTAGTTGCTGGCTTGGGTTAAATTGTGACACCCACCCTGCCAAGAAAAGGAATGAAACAACTTTCTCTCTTCCAGTTAAGTAAAACAGCCTCCTCAAAGACACAGACAAAAAGCAACCCAATAAACACATAAAACCTGTATTTAGTGTTTCATAGGTTTTAGAAGAAACTTTTGCCTTACAGAAGTGTGTTAACTTTAACCTGTTTGCAGTGTTCACAGCAGAGGTTTAAGTTTGATTGCTAGGTATCAGAGCTGGAAATAAATGGGGGGGGAAAAAACCCCCATGTTGTAGTATTTGAAGACCATGAACGTGTCTGTTGAGGGCTCTTTCAGTGTAGCAGAGCATGTGTGCTGTAAGGCTTTAGATAACTATGTTTTAATGCCTTCACACTGTCAATAATAGTGAATTCTGTGCAAGTCATGACCTTGAAGTCACTGAATGTTTTCCTTTCAACCTCCTTGTTGTCCTCTCTGTAGCATGAAAGGGGATGTGGAGGGGAGAGAAGTGAAAGACTAAAAATGTTAGCTAGGAACTAAAGCCGGGTGGCTCTGTAAGCACGGAGTTCAGCAAGGAATGGTTAAACAGCCTCTGCTTTTCTCTAGTAGTTCAGCGCTGGTACCTGGAGCCCTGCTTCAGCACAAATCTGCATGGGAGCACTGTGGTGACAGCATGTGGTGCCCCTGATAGATCTCCCCTACAAAGACAGCTGCTGCCTTTATTTTGCAAGTTCCCACACCGATGAGAGATGGTTCAGGCAGCCAAAAACCAAGTTTTCTTGGGTTGGCACTGAATCGGAGTGGTTGTTGCCTGGGCTCTGTGTGTATGGGCAAGCTTTCTCAAGGAGAGCTGGAAACTAAGTCATAGTCTTAGTTGTGATGTTCTGTGATGAGGTGTCTTCAGGTTTTCCAATTGCTATGTCTGCTGGCCAGATGGCCCATTTGAAGCCACCTTGTCCAAGTGATACCTCCTTACTGTCAGCACTTGCCTTCTTTCTGAACTTCTTAAATATAGCCCTAGAGTCATAACCTATCTTTAATTTCTGAACACATTATAGTTATTATTCACCTTGCAGTTAATCCTCTGACGCAGGATTTTCTCAGGGTGTGAATCTTTTTTGAGTCCCCCTTATGGAATTGTTCAAAGCTTTTTTGCTGATCTTTTTTTCTTTATCAGTGAACTTTGTTTCATAAACTTGTCAAGGTCTGATTGTGGAACAAAACGTTAGCCATCATAACTGCTGTGCTACTAACGTCTTTGTAGCCTAATTGAAATCAAGCTCCAACCAGAGCCTGTTTGGGTTGAACACTCCTGTGTAATCTCATAGCAAAACAATGGATTCATTAATGAGTGACTGGAGCGTCACTGAACAGGACTTGTTTTGGTGCCACAATGGATCAGGTTGTTTTGTGTTTGATCAGCCCACATAAAGCCAATGTGGGGTTTACAGTCATGATGGGTTGGTATGTGGGTGGGACTGCTCTCCCCCCTGGGCCCCAGGACCAGGTTGGACCATGAGGGAGCTCCTTCACCTTCCACATACTTGAGTCTCCTCTCAGAAGGAACTGCAGTGACCACATCATCTCTCCTCTTGGCTTATGGGTAAGACGTAGCAAAGGTATGCATCTGGAAACCAGGCCAGTAGGATAAACTTGTTTCATGCTGAAGCTATGGCTTAAGTCTGGTAATCCGTTTATCTGTGTGCTTAATGTCTTTTGTTAGAATAGAGCATGAAGATCCATTAGTATTTGGATTACACCAGTGCCAAATTATGGAATACTCAAAGGTATTTGAGGGCTGCAATATTCATAAATCTCCCTTTCTTGCCTTTAGCCTTCTTTTTTGCCTAACTTTTTGCTCTTTGGTGCAATGATCCAAAGACTTGGGACAGTGTGTCTGTCTGGAACTGAGCAGCATGTGGCTTTTGGCAGTTCCTCTCATACATTGTCACCTGCATAAACTGCAGCCTGGATTATGACAGCAGGGAAACTGCAGGTGTGACAGGTTAGGTGTAATCTTGACATTTGTACAAGAATTGTCATGGTTTAACAGCAGCCACGGGAAGTACCACGCAGCTGCTTGCTTCCACCAACACTGCCTGGTGTGATGGGGAAGAGAACTGAAAAAAGGCAAAACTCATGCGTTGAGATAAGAATAGTTTAATAATTGAAATATAATAATAAAAATTGTAATGGAAAGGAGTCTGTCCCAGCCAGTGCTCAAGCAGCAGCTGGTAGCTCCTGGCCAACTCTCCCCAGTTGATATACTGAGCATGATGTTCTGTGGTATGGAATATCCCTCTAGCTAGTTCGGGCCAGCTTTCCTGGCTCTGCTCCCTCCCAGTTTCTTGTGCACCTGCTCACTGGCAAAGCACGGGAAACTGAAAAGTGCTTGACTTATTATAAACATTACTTAGCAACAACTAAAAGGTCAGTGTGTTAATTGCCATTATTCTCATACTAAATCCAAAACATAGCACTGTACCAGCTACTGAGAAGAAAATCTAACTCTTCCAGCTGAAGCTGGGACAGAAATCTACACTGTAATTTAAATTGAGGCAGGAATCCCCCAGCCTTTATACAACCTCTTTTCCCACCTGAAGAGCTCCAGGTCTAAAAATGGCAAGATGGAGACTGTCAGTGTGGAGTTACATAGTGACTCTATTGTTAAAAATATACCCAGGGTGGGTTGTGGGCACTTCTGAAGATGCCTGATGTGTACAGTCTTAAATGCCTGTTTACCCCTTGTGCAGGCTGGGATTTCTCCTGTGGTAGATCATTACATTAAATATCCAGGGACCTGGGTAAAAGCTTAGAGGGGAAAGGGGCAGAACAGTGAAAATGCCCAAGTAGGTTTGCTAGATGGAAAGTTATTACCTGTACATATATAGGTTGTAAAGTTTTACATAGCCAGAAATAGATGGTCCATCTTCAATTGCTTATAGATACATGCTTTCTGTCCATGTACGAGTGCCCATGGGGGATCTGGGTTCCTGATCCTACTCTTTGTAATTTACTATGCAACACTGAATACTTTCTGCACTATCTATATTCACTTTGTTGTTTCTGGGCAGGAAATCATCCAGGATGCTATTTTCCCTTGTCTATTAACTTTTTTTGCCTCAAAGTGTTGATAATTTAAAAACGGAGGTTTGAGGGGACTTGTGATTAAGTGGTCTTTTCAGAGGTTGCAGGACTAGACTGTTCCAAGTCCTAAACAAAATCTATAGCAGGGAACAAACACATACCACTTACGCTTATGGTAGGGATAAATCTAAAACAAGTACACTGAAATTAAATAATGTAAAAGTAATAAAGAGGTCTTCATTCTCAAAATTCTCCAAATATATCTGATGTTTATAGTGCGGTGTTGTATTTTGACAAATAAGAAAAAGCTTATGGAATATTTGGTTTGTGAAAGACCACTTCAAAGGTACTAGGCAACAGTAACTTTATGTATCAATAAATACTTAGGTTTTTAAGAGACCTTGAGAGCTGTTGTAGGCTATGAAAACATTAGTTGCTGTCCAGAAGAACAATATTGGATTCTGTAAAACGTGCAACATAAAACCCTCAGAGTAATAAACAACATAATAAAAACTGTTGGTGTTGTAATTGTTTAAAAGATGCCCTCGAACCTGAAGCTGAGACCATGTAGTTCAAATAATGACTGAAGATGTAAGAAACGTGTGCTCGTGTGCTGGGTTCTCTCCTTGCCTGTGGGTTTTCCATGTGATCTGTCTCTGTGTACCTCAGCTCCCTGAACACTGGCTTGGATGTCCAGCTGAACTGCTGCTTCCTGAGGTGACCATCTGACAAACAAGTGTGTGCATGCTTTTTACTCCACTCTTGCAAGAGGTTAAAAGCATCAGCTTCAACTGGAAAGATCAGGCTTTACAAATTTTTTATTTTGCACGTGTGACAACTGATGACAGGTGCATGCAGCTCCACTGGCAAATGGGACCTGGTCAAGTAATGGTAACCTGTCTGGGTCCCAAAATGGGGACAATATTCCTTTCCCACTTTGTATTGCAGAGCACCCGTGGTCTGCAATGGGAGCCATATTATGCCCGAGACAAGTGTGTTTGAGTGGTTCTGGATAAAGGTTTATTTTCCTATTGAAGTAGTACTTAGTCATGTGAAATATTTTCTAACTTGAATTCAGCTTGCTATTAGTCACCACTCTGCGCAGTTCACTGGCTTCATGCCTGTGGCTACATCGCCCTGGCCAGAGGCAAAACAGGCCGCTGCGGCAGCTGGGGAAGCTCTCCATCAGCTCTTGTCTTTGCAGGGTTGCCGTTCCCATTGAAAGTCCTCTGCTTGCTCTCTGCTGGTGGTACCATACATGAGATGAAGCCACAGTTGTTAGGAGGTTATTGAAAGGAACTGTGTCGGAAGGGAGACCCAGGATTAAATTATCTGTGTAGGTGCAGGAGCCACTGGGAAAAAATGTTGCCTCGGACAGAGATGTAACTGGGTTTGGGCAGAGGAAAGACCTTGCAATAACTCATATAACGTGTTGTCTTACCTTGTCATGGCCTAGTCACTGACTGGTAAAGAGGTATTAAACCATTTACTGTATTCTTTCCCCAGCCACGGATGATAGCTAGAAAACTTTAAATCCCGTTTGCCTCAACATTTTCCCCAAATAGTTATTGCCATTAAAATTTCCATGGCAATTGTAATTAAAATTGTAATTAAAAATACCATAGTTCACATATATATTGTATAATTTAATTTCTAGTCAATGACAAGCAGCTAAGCAGATTCCGGGTGTGCAAGAACAAGGTGGACAAAAGCAAGTTTTTAACCTCTTATTTAGGATGCTGTGGATATAAGTTAAGGATCTTCTCAATTTTTTGTGTGTTCCTGACTCATTGTCATTTAAAGCTGCCTGATAGAAATGCAAATGTTGGCCCCTGTTAAACATAAACTGGACTTGCGGTCAAGATAAATAGTAATTCAATGATTTCTGCTGATAACCTCTGCTGAGACAGACATGACAACAGTAAGAAGGCTTCTACCAGTTGTTCAAGCATCCTGTGAGCTTTTGTTCCCCCTCAGGTTGGCAGATTTTAATATTGTCCCTTGTCCTCTGCATCAGGGTTTAGGCAAAACTACTGACCTCAGCAGCAATGGTTTTCTTAGTTTCTTGTCATAGCAGGATGCGAGAGTAAAGTAGGAGGTTGCTCCAGGCTGGCTTGGGAGGAGGAAGCTTTTCAAGAACCCTTACATGAGACACCTTTCAGCTCCTTACTCTGATGTGTGAATTGTGTCAGTGAGCTTCACTACAAAGGCTGAGTGTTAATTTTTTCCTCTGTTTGGAAAGACATGCTGTACGCTATCTTACTTTGCAGTCTGTGTGTCCGTAGGAAGGGTAGGAAAGCAACCAGTACAAGGTCCGAGAGCTGTGTTCAAACATAATGATTCGGGCTACAAGCAAACGCAAAGTTCCCATTGCCGGGTCCCCCCAGGGGAGGGGAGCCTGTGTGGGAGAGGGCCCCAGGGATGTAGCGGAGAAAGGGGCAAGGGAGGAGAAGCGGAGGGGCTTGCAAGCTGGAAGTGTGTGTTTTAGGTATGTTGTTTCATTGTGCTTGAGAAGCACTTCTACCTGGCTAAAAGGAGTGAGCTGTAGAGTGAGGAGCTGTGAATACATGAAGTTTAGACTAGCTGAGCTCATGTGTGCTTAAGGTAAGCTGTTGTTATAATGTACACAGCAATGGCCTTTATCAGGATGAAAAAGTAACAACCTAAAAGCAAATGGAGGTGGGATGCTTTCTGCAGAAATCCTGTGTTGTGGAGGCCCTTCAGGAGTTTCCTTCATGCAGGAGGGCTGTGCTGCTCACGGTGCTGCCGTCCTCTCGCTGTGAGCCGCAGCAGAGACTGCTTACAACCCAGGAATGGTCTGTGGGGCCAAAGAGGCTCCCGTCACCAGACTGGTGGCAATTTGCACTGGGTATTGCCATCCTGCAGGACTTGGCAATTTAAACCTGTGAGTTCAGTGTTACTGTATGAGGGGCAAAATGTAACTGCTGGACCTAGTAAAATTAACTATCTAGATAAAAGGGCTGTGAAATTAATATTATAGTTTGGGGAGTGAGTATTGTAGGTTATTCTCTTTATCCATGCTGCTGGCAGTACTTTTTTTTTTTTTTTTTTTTTAAATATTGGTTGGCAAGCATATTACTTGTCTTTTGAAAGTGGGGTTTCTGGATAGGGACTTCAGCCAGTGTTTTAGAAGCAACTTAGCCTGTGATTCACCTCCAGACAAGTCCCAGTGGAAGGATCGATGTGCCCGAATAAGAGGGATGTAAACAGAGACACATGTATGAATTTATAGGGCATCCTCCTGCAAGTAATTTTTTGTTGATGTTGAAGAGATTAAAGAGAAACAATCCTACTTTTATTTTTTTAAATGAAGAAAATGTAACCAGAAGAGAACTGTGGTGTGTTTTGCTGGACATTTCCCTTTCCCTTGAACACTGAAACCAAGAACCCCCCCGGCCATGTACAGGGAAACTATGCGTTTGCTGCCCTCTGGGAAACCTAGATTTGTGGGCTGAGAAGTAGCTCTCTCCTGTTGCTAGCAGTCTCATTAGCATTAGCTGGTTACAAATTTCAGCAGTGAGTTAGTGTGACAGTGGGTCAGCCTGCAGGAAGCAGGTCAGGGATGCTCAGTGCTCTGTCTGCAGGACCTTGTTTCAGAGAGAAGTGCACAGAGAGCTAGAGGGTTGAGAAGGCTGGCTGGGAACAGCTCTTTCACTGGTCCGTACTCTCCATCTGGTCTGGTGGTGTGAAGTGTGTGCTTTGGGTGAAATTGGTATTGGGAGAGGCAGGAGTGAGGTAGTGCATTGTTCTGCTCATCTGCATTCATCCACCTGTTAGTGAAATAACAGTGCAGATATAAGAATGCAGCAGGTAGCTATGCAGTCTCCTTCACGTCTGTTCAGAGATTATAGATATTTTTTTTTTTGAAAGTGTCTTTGTCAGGTTCAGCTACTGATGTGGATGTAAACACAGGCGGTAGTTTGGAGTCCTGACTGTTGTCTTTAAATGGCACCAACTTTCTGCAACATTTGCTACACAAACAATAGGGGAAGTACATCCATACATTCAAATATCAGCCTTTAGTCCAGAGCACCCCTGCATCTCTCTTGCCTTCTTCCAAAATACTCATGAGGTATAGAGAACGGGAGAAAGAGAAAACATCAGTCTTGACTTGATACACTTTTCTGAATTTCTACTATTGTCTAAGGCATTACCCAGCAATGGATCATTGCTTCCTTGGGGCTCTTTCACTCCAGTGAATTCATAATATGAGGTTTGATGTGATGGAAAGGTCCATGCAGTTGGCACTGAGCCAGGGCATTTCCTCATGAAAGGTTTCATGATACCGTCTGGGGACACCACTTATTTTCTTTAGGTACATTTTTGGGCAGCATGCAATGTAAACAGGTATAGCTTTGGATGCTTAAAGTTAAAACAAACTGATCACAAAGCTACTTTCACTTGTTCTGCTCAGTAGCCTAAGGCATTATTTATTTTTCCATAATACAAGCTCTGGGCAAAAACTATCTATGATTGTGACTCAAAATCTGGAGACCAAACAATTACTTCAGTAAAGATTTCAGTCTGGTATTTGACACATCACAAATTGCCCAGCATATATAATCCTATTAACTGGAGAGATGAGATCCTTTTATGCTTTGAATCAACAAACACTGCACACTAAATGCTGCATATGTCAGACAGCTAACTAAATAGGCACTGAGAATAGAATCTGATGGTTGGATTCTTGACTCACTGAGGTAAATACAGATAATACCACATGTTCTGAAAATGCCAGAGTGAAATCTTGCTGCAGCTTTTTCCAGAGTGTCTCTAAATTTTATTTGGGTTTTATTGTTGTTGTTGGTTTTTCTTGCATAATTCTGGGCTTGCTTGCCTAGAGAGTTCTCATTAATTTTTTTTTCATGTCACAGTATTAGCAACCTTATCCCATTTGCTAAATTAAAGCAAAAATATCTACCTGTCCTGTGTTTTCCACCTCTTAAGTGAAATGAGACCCTACTGCAGGACAATCTGGCAGGCTACAGAAAATAATACTCCTTTCAAAATTATAATAAGCAAATACCATCAATTTACAGTAATGTCAAGTGTACAGCACCTGGGGAATAACAACTGAGAGTGTCCTATGCAGTCTTTCTTCAATGCCTCTGTGCACATTTGTGTGATGGTCTTCAATTCATTGTGTGCTCACATAGTACTTTTTTTCAAAACTTGGTAAAAAAAAAAAAAAAAGATAAAGATTTTCGTGCATAATCTCCTAAGGATTTCAAAGTGGGTTTTATGGTGGTTTTTTTTTTTTTGTTTGTTTTTTTGTTTTTTTTTTTTTAAAACTAACTGAATATTTTCCATTTTGGCTAAGGAAATAACTGATACCAATGCGAAGTTGTCTGTACTTGGACAAGCTCTAGAAGGAGATGGCACGTGTCTCCTTCAGTTGTTGATTCCAGTCTTCTCTATCTTCTATAACAATTCAGAGTTCCCAAAGCCTCTTTTGGGATACATTTTATGCCACTGTTCCCCTGCCTCCATACAACTTGTGATCTTATTATTTTACAATTGATATTTGCAGGTTTCAGAAGTTAAAATGAGCCCTTGGACTCATTCTTATTTTTAGCAATGTTGTCCTCCTGTGAAGAGCAAACACTTGTAGAAGTCAGTCTTAACTAGTATTGGCTATTTTACTTTAAGAGAACTCCAACCCCAATAAATCAAAGTAAAGCAAATACTTGAAACAATGTAGGTGATATGTTTGGCTGTTATATTAGTGGGTTTGGTAGGCAACTGGTACCTACATAATTAGGGAATGTACTGAGAATCATAGAACCATAATTCAGGTTGGAATGGACCTCCAGAGGTTGTCTATTCCAACCTTCTCCTCAAAATAGGTCTAATTAGGTCAGGCTGTCCAAAGCTATAGCTGTTCACCATCCTGAGTGCTGTGAAGCCTGTGGGTTGCTCCAGAACATTTGGGACACCCTAGGCCTGTTTGAGAGTTACCTGTGATTGTTTGCTTTAATGGCATGAAACAGGATGCCTGAACGAGCTCCTGGGTAGACAGAGGGATAAACTACAGTTAAATATAGGAAAAACTACACAGTGGTTTGTTCTTGGAGGGAAAGACAAGAATTAAACCCTAAAGAAATGAAGAAAGTGGGGTTAGAAAACAGGGTGGTGGTGATAAACTCAGCATCTAAGTGCTGAGCTGGCAGAATGTGGAAGTGAACTATGTAGTTTACAAACTTTTGCCAAGGAATTTCATTTCACCCTGGAAAACTTAACCTCTAAGCCACTACTGCAAGCTGTGGGCATTTATTCTGGAGAGAACCTACAGTGTTTCTAATGCGTTTTGTTGCATGTGGTATGCATCTCCCATGGTGTGATGTAATGTAACATGGCATGTGGTGTTATAAATAGAATGATGAGATCTTGCAAAAACCTGCCTGGCAGGCAGATTCGCTGGCTCTCCTTCTGAAAGGCTTCCTGAGCTCTCCACTACACCCATTTCCTTTGTTAAGATGTACCTTTCACCCAGCACCCTCCCACTCGGGTCCCGAGGAGTGGTTGGGATAGAATGGCTTTTTCTCCCAAATTCCTTTTGCTTGTCAGCAGCACAGCAAAGACTTCACGGGGGCAGTGTCTTGCTGCTCTCACTTCCTGTCTCTCCCTTCATCTGCGTTTATGCATTTCTAATTTGCTCGGTGCTATGGGCAACATGTTAATTTTAGCAACGCTGTGTAATTACTCTGAAGTCACTGGGATTAATGCATGTGTACAATACAGCTCCAATCAGAATCTGGCTTTGTTGTCTAAATGTTTTTAGCTTTTTTTCATTCTCCCTCCTCCAGTAAATTCAATATTTGTGGCCTTAACAGCAATTCTATTGTTAAAATTATAAGACAATCTTTTAAAATAGTCTAGGTAGTCAGAGTTACCAACACGACAACATGAGAGTAATTCCCTGGGCTTTCTGGCAGTGATGCTTGACTGCAATTTTATGGTCCCCAACTTGCTCTGTGCTCTCTGGAGGAGTGCTAGGTTACTATATTTATACTTATCGGTTAAGAATACTGCTTTACTGGCATTTATTTCTAGAACTGTTTGGGTTTCCAGGCAGGCTTCTCCTCTGAGTGCCTAACCAAGAGTAGTTCCTTTTAGCTATGTCTTATTTAAAAGTTGAGGATCATACCAATTGCCTGCTAATAGTCACTAGTCTGAGCATCAGCTGTAAAACTGGACTTATTGGGATTCCCTCTTACATGTTTCATGTTCTAATGTGTGACAAAATATGCAGAAAGGGGCTTAAATTTATTTTTCGCTAGCAATTTTTAGTTGTTTTCTCTTAACTGTTCTTATAGACTAAAATATGTTTCTGAAGCTGTGTTGAAAGAAGCATTAATGAACAGCAGCGTGCTTTACCTGTGTTGGCTCAAATACTTTCATAGACCTGTAAAGATATTGTATCACATATGCCTGAACCTTTGATACGGTGTGATTTACTGTTGCAAAGCTTGTTACTTCTGTTGGATAAAACCCAAACATATCATGGTACCTCTTCCCAAAGTCTTAAATGGTTTTGAGACACCGGTTGGCAAGTCCATACAAGAAGACAGCAATCTGATGGCATTCACTCTCCTTTGGCTGAGCTGCCAAGAGAAGCATGTATGCAGAAGTGGCAGAGATATTTTACAGGGGAGAGGTTGCATCAGACTTAACGTAGTTCCTGAAGGGTGAGGAGGAATAGTCAAATGTAACAGACAAATAATTGGTTTGTTTAATCAATTCCCACTGGTAGTGGGTCCATACATAAGAAAACGTTAACCAGGGAAAATGTTAGCACATGAACATTGCACTGAGTTGAAACTCCACACATTGTGTTTGGCTCAGTAATTTAGGCAAAACCAAAATGGATTCAGCCTAAAGCAACACAGCTCTTGTTAAAATTTACAACTTGTGAAACATTTGAAATGCTATAGTATTACAAATTAAAATCATGCTTATATGCATGATTGGATACTTTTTAGTAAAGAAGATAGGTTTTTGTAAAGTTTTACTTTTCCCTTTTATTCAATCTTTCCAGCTATGCTGAAACACAATCCTTTATTAAACTTTATCTTACATTGTGTCACCCTGCCTCTAGTTTTGTGTATCTTACATCCCCATTTGGACTTGCTGCACAGTGTGTTATTCTCTTTCTGGTTACTTTAAGGACTGTTCTTTGCATCCAAATTTATTCTACTCCAGCTGCCAGGATTAATTTCTATCTGCAGAACAGAAAAGCAGTCAGACTAAGTAATGAAAGCAAATGGTGCTGCTCTTCCCATCACAGAGCCCTTTTCTTCTAGATCTAAACACGTGCTCCTCATCAGAAACAAATGGATCTGGTATGGGCTGCAATCCAAAGCATGTAAACCAAATTCTGCACTTCTACAACTATTTAGCTGATAGTCGGGAATTAAATAACTGCAGAACCATCCAGTGCTGCTTGAGGAGCAGAATCAAATGCTACAATACAGAAGAATGGACTTGAAACATTTTTGGTCTCAAATTTTCCTCATTTGAAATGCAAATATATGATAAACCATAGAAGTACTTGAAGAAACTGCAATTGCTTATAAAACCTTCAAAACTCTTTCAGTCACTGGGGTATCTTGTCTTTCATTGATGATGGATAAGCATGAAACAGGGGCTAAATGAGCTAAGTAGATGCTGTGGGATTTTGGAATCCTTAATGTTTATTTAAATAGCATTTTAAATGTGTAACCACACTGAAGCCTGGATTCAGCAATGTGACAGAATCTGAAATTAAGCATGGCTTTAATAACCTCCTAGTGTTAAGGAATGCTTCCTATGGTAATTTAAATAAGTTCTGTAAAATTATCCTAGTTTTATTTTTGTTAATTGCCTTGCAATGGGACATACAGAGCAGCAGAAACACTTAATAGGTGAGGAGAAACTAGTTCCCCCTGAACTCCTCTGCTCACCTTTGACTGAATCCACTGGCAGGAGTTGTCTGAAGTATCTTAAGGTGTCTCCAAGTTCTCATATGTTCTTATCTCCACCACCACTTGCCCTTAAACATGCAAGAAGTTGGTACTGGAAAGAAAAGAATCATAAAAGCATCTAGACTGGAAAAGACCTTTTAAGATCATGAAGTCCAAATGTTAACCCAGGACTGCCAAGTCCATCACTAAACCATATAACAAAGCAACAAATCTATGTGGTTTTTAAACACCTCTAGGAATGGCGATTCCACTGCCTCCTTGAGAAGCCTGTTCCAATGCTTGACCACCCTTTCAGTCAAGAAATCTTCCCTAATATCTAACCTAAACCTGCCCTGGCGCAACTTGAGGCTGTTTCCTCTTGTCCTGTCACTTGTGGGCAGAGACCGACCCCCACCTTGCTACAGCCTCCTTTCACATAGTTGTAGAAAGCAATAAAAATACTGTGCATCTGCAGCTGACACAATGTTTTTGCATCAATTTCCTATCTAGTGAAATGTTTTTATAAACAATCCTAATGAAACAGCTTTTGCATCTTCTTAAACAAAACAAAAACCCAACACAAAATAACCAAACAAACTTTGCCAGGTGCATTCATAGATTTGTTCTTCTATGACACTTCTGAGGGATTCCCTTTTATTGAAAACCTAAGATTAGGAGCTTCACAGCACAGTGGGTTTTTTTGTGGCAAAGAGCAAGATGTTCCTTTTCCTACATTTGCCCATGTCTACCATTGTCTGGCTGCAGCGTGAGCCATCCTGTCCTGCAGTGAATTTGCTCAATAACCCTTTTGTAAATGCTGAAGAACTGTGGATGAATATAGAGAAGGAATTAACTTAAAACCAAATAGTGTGTCTAAATTGTCAGAAACTCTTTAATGCACAGAGTTTTTTATAGGAAAAAACCCTACATAGTCAGGAAAAGTAAACAAAAGAACTCAAGGACACTGATATGTAGCAGCTGTTCTACAGTTTTGCTTCTGAGCCACTGAGATAGTCAAAAGTTCTGATCTGCAAAGAAATGAATTGTGGAAAGTGGAGTAGAAGACCACAGGACAAAAAATATAATGTTCTTTGGTCACAGTGACAACAGCAGCAGAAAATGCTGTAGGGGCTCTATACGTGTATTTTGGTGATGCTTTTTGAGGTGTCAAGCCTGCCTGCCTGCCTGTGTCTTCATGAAGGTTTGCCTATGTCATGTTTGGATGTGGTGTATTTTCTTCTATTAATTAAGCTTTAAAAAAGCAAGCAGAAAAAAACCCTCCTTTTACATGATCATTCAGTGAATGTTAAAGACAAATACCACATCCCAGTACAGCAAATGTGGTCAGCATCCTTAAAGTAAGTGGTGAAACAAAAGGTTTTCTGTTTGTTAAGCCACAGTGCGCATCACAGCTGTGCAATGAACATTATTCCTTACAAAGCTTGTGCTGTACTCTAGAATTTGTGTAATTTGTGTGCAATTCTTCCACAATTGTCTTAAAGCTTACTAGTCTGAACTAAGCACCCAGTAGACTTTCCTTTGCCCATGTATATCTTGAATATCAGAACAGCTGAGGTATGGGTTTATGTACCTTTCTGTCTCTAAGCAATGCGATGAACTGAAGGGGAGTCTGCCTCTGCCTTTGCTCCAACTTGTTCTGTATGTGCCAAGCTTGCCCCTGGTGGAAGTCAGTCTCTGAGTATCTTTGCACGACTGTTGTGCAAATCTATGTTCAAAGTAACTCTGAAGTTAGGATAATCTTTCTATCAAGATCATTGCATGCAATTGAGTGAAACGTAAATTAATTTCTTTTTTAATACTCACTTGAGTTTCTAAAGCTTTTTACTAGATGAAGAGTTGATTTATTATCCTACAGATTCCTGACACAAATAATTAGCTTATCTCACCACTGAGAGTCAACGCAATAAGCTGTTCTTGAGACCTATACTGTCCAAGATAGGTGTTTAAAAGTGTTCTTTTGGTAAGTAATTGTTTTCTGTGTTATCTGGAGAGAGAAATAGATTTGCATCCCATAAAAAATTGCAGTCTGGTTAAATTGGCCACTTTCACAAAAGCCAATTAATTTGTTTCCCTGTTTTTTACCTAAAAGTTTAATTTTTATATGGAAACTATCTTAAGTTACAGTGATATGGGGTCAAACTTAGCAGAATATATTTTTTGGTCATTCATCGTTGTGCCATGTTAGTGATAATTTCAGCCTCCCCTGCCCCTCCCCCAGTCAAAACACGTCCTACCCACTTAGTTTCTTAGGCTTTGGGGTTTTTAACTTCTTTTTTGGTTTTTTTTTGGTGATAGTTTCTCTTATTTTAGTTCTCACACCAAATTTGGATGAAAGATCTTTAATCTTTCCTTTTTTTAATCTCTGAGTGGGTTTTTCTTGTCTGGAGCTTCCTTTCGGGGCTGGTGGTTCTGCCCAAGGGTGTTGGGGTTTGGGCGATAATGTGGGCATTATGGTTTACATTTGAACAGAAGGCCAGCCTGCTGGAGGATGGTGGCTCATCCTCTAGATAATAATGCCTGCTCCTGCTTTATAGAATAGGCCAGTTCTGGTGCTCATGACCAGTAACATCGGGACTGTGCTCCCTGTAGGATCTTTGACTCCTTTGCTGTTTTTAAGTATGGGAGAATGAATGCTGACCTGGGCTGGCAAGTGAATATCATAAATGTTTTGTTTAGAGTGAAATCACACTAACATTGGGCTAAATGCAGAGCTGCTTTTGTGTCCCTAAACCTGTAAAATGTATAGGACGTTTGTTTTGATCTACACGTATACTAACTTTGAATGAAATGGTTAACACCTTATTACTGCTTGGAATTACAAAACAGTATAGTAGACATTCAAATGGCTTTTTCATCTAGTATGTATGCGTAGAACTCGGAACACAAACAAATTTCCAAGCTTCATTCACAAGAGACCAAGGAGTGGTTAAAAAAAGTAGAGAAGGAGGACACAATTCATTTAGATTCATTTAACTCTAGATGAACCCATCCTGACAACCCCAGCAGAAGAAAAATGAAACAGTAACTTCAAGGATGAGGGGAAGTGAGTGAAGCTAGAGGTAGTTGTTAAAATAACTTTAATAAGGAGGAGGTATTCTGTTAACGAAGTCTGCTCCTATACTTACAACTATGTGCTGATGACAGATCCAGTCCTTTAAAAAAAAATAAAAATAAAAAGAAAGACACAAAAGCCCGTAAATGTGAGTTCCAGATAATTATTTGTGCTTGGATTTTTTGTCATCTTTTCTGTTCTTGGTACATAATTTTCTCCTGAAATGTTTGTCATGGCAGTTAATGATTTAAAGTTATTATATAGCTAAGGACTTCACTCAAGGCTGACATTACATCAGGCAATGCAGCCATATAGAATAGACAATGATCTCTACTGAGTTTACTTTCTGAAAAGCTAAGGAAGACCAATAAAAACAGGCAACAAACAGAAAAAATAGTATAAATTAATTTCTATTTGATGCATAGCCTGTGCCAGGAAAAAAATGAAGTGTTCCTCTAAAGTGTTTATTTCCTTTTTCAGTAACTGCTAAGGGAATAGCCTTTATATGTGCAACAGCCAGGGATTTTTTTCTAGATATAAATCAAGTAAAAATTGCAGGGATCTATTTTATGCCTAAAACTCATTGCTTAAATGTGTGTTAAACATAGTCAAATGCTGGTTTGAATTTCCATTTAGAAATATTAATTAGTGATTGTTTGGACTTTTGAAAATAATATCCTAGAATATCTGTGCTCAACAAGCGTTGTTCAGAGGTTCTGAGTTCCAGTGAATTTGCTCTGCTTTTTGAAGAGTGATACAGCACTGACTTCAGCAGAAAGGGGAATGGCCCAAATGAACTAATAAACTGGGGGAAGTGGATTACAGAACCAATTCTTGACTTCATTTACCACAGTATGCCTGCAGCACATGTGGACGCTAGTGGAATTAAACTGGCAAGGCAGAATTCAGTTGCTCTATTAAATATTTTTCTACTTTAATATAGATACTGCATCTGCAAAGAAAATGGTGAGCCTGACTGAATTTCAGTGGTTGAAGACATCTGTATATTTACAATCTCAGTGCAGAGATGAAGTTTATAAACTATAACAACATTTTCTAAAGGACCAAGTAGTAGGAAAGGTGTATATATATATTAACACTAGTGTAGCTTGTTATGGGTATAATTGGGGAAGGCTTCCAGTTTCCACTGTACACAGCAGGCAAGTCACAATCCAATAATATGTTGTGCAGGGTGGGTAGAAGTTAGGTTTGCTTTTAAATAAGTGCAAATATAGTCACTACAGAAGAGAGTTTGATGGATCTGTTCTAAAAGGATGTGTGTTTAAAATAACTCATGTTGGTAAGCTCTATGGTTTCTTGCTCAGGAATAAGCAGAATCTTTTCGGTGCCTGCAAGAGTGAGTTGACTTGTGATGTGAAGTCCAGTGAAGAATGTGGCATTTGAAGTCTAGGAAATTCTGGGAAAACTTAATCTAAGAAAAGATCTTCTAGTGTACAATGGGATTATTAAATGATATTTTATCCAGGCTTTGAGGCATGGCAGAATATACTTGCACAAAAGAATGGCTGATGTGTCCACAGGTTCTCCCACTACCAAAACACTCGAATCCTGTGCTTGCACTTCCCTGACTGCGATATACTTTATCTGATCCGTTGTATGTTCTTGTAGAAACTTTCTAGGTAAAACCAAGCAGCCATTATCCAGCTGAATGAACTCGCCTAGACAAGTCAGGAAGGACAGAAGCTGCCAGTTATTAGCTGGGAAACTTTCACCTGCTAAGTGGAAACACGGACTTGCAAATATGGGCTTAAGAGCATTTTTGTCTTCCCAGTGTTCTTACTAAACTACTGAGTCCTAAGGTAGGTGTTGGCCCCATTCTTCCTTGGCTGTTATCTCCTGTAGTACATGCCATCTACACCTTCTTTTTGAAGATTTAACAGCTACACAAGTACAAACCAGAGAGCAATAAAAACCATACGTTGGAAAAAAAAAATTGCTAAAGGGGCTAAATCTTTGAAGCCTCGTCTTGTTTGATCCTATATTGCTTTACATGGGTGGGTGGTAAGCAACTTCATAGCAAAACCTTTTATTTTAATTTAGAAATAAATCAGTGATTTAACTTTGAATTGCAAAGATCACTTTTGATAATAACTTTTTTCTGTCAGATTAATAGAGGGCCGTATTCACTGATTCGTGGTGTATCAGTGTATATAGATTGCCCAGGATGCTATATATACTTACCCCACCTCCACCCATGTGCTATATATACTTACCAATTTCTTCCCTATTGCATAACGTATTCATATCTATGGTGAATAATCAAGATTTTGACAGCTACTAAATCCTCATTGATTTGTTTTATGTTATGATAGCTACATGGGTGATATTCAGTGCACTGAACTTAGTCTGTGATCCCAGTATCTGATCTTTGACAAATACAAGGTGGCCCTTGATACTTACGTTAGCTCTTGCATAACAGTCCTCTCATCTCCAGCAGGTCTCTGCTTCTAACTTTTGTCTTCACATCCCTCTGAGATTTGCTTGAGCCATCAAGTCTCATCTTGTCCAAATCTTTTCACAAATCTTTTTATTTCTTGATGTTCTCTGAGGGCCTTTGTACAGGGAATGTGGAAATGCTCTGGATCAACCATATTTGTTTTATACTGCCTAAAACTCCGTGTTATATAAAGGTCTATTGTTACACAGAGGTCTATTGTTAGTACACATGCTGTTTTAGCTAGTCTTACATTCCTGAATTTTTCATGAAGTGCAAAGTTAACGTTCAAAGACTTATTGTAAGGCATGAAGAGACCTAGTGAGTCAAATAAATTGAGTCACCTGTTGAATACACCCAGCTCTCGGTATGACTATTTTGCTGGTGCTGGACTTGTCATAGTACAAATATAAGTAGGTGAATTGATATGGTATGTCTGAAATAGCTTTTCTTCTAAAGAATGCTGCTCTGGGGCTTTTATGCATGTCTGATCTCATCAGGTCCAGGGGATATGTAAGTGTATTGGCTATTATGCCACTTACAACACTATTTGTTGATTTCTACTAGAAGTAAGTGGAGTATCAAGTCCAAATATATCCAGTGTGGGGGAAGGATTCTAACTTTAAATCTGTATTTCAGAGCCACTGTAACAGTGAAATTTAGGGGAAAAAATAAATGCTATATGCTTTTACTAACCCATAAATGTCATAGACCAGTAGTTTGTTTTCAAACATCCTAATCAATAACAACTCATGAATCCTGAAAGGTTTAGGGGTCAGGTAGTTATTCATATTTAGCCCTATTGTGTAATGCATATGATGTAAAAAAAAAAAAAAAAAAAAAAAGACACACAATCAAGTAATTTAGGTGAAAATGAAAATAATAGTGTGTACCAATCTGTGTACTAACCCAAGGTTCTAAAACCCTTTCTTGAAAATGTAAAATTTTCATGCTCTCCCTGTCCAGGAAGGAATTTATTTAATTACTGTTAAATATTACAGATTGTGAAAGGAAGACACAGAGGTTTTAAATCTTGCTTAGGGTCACAGATGGAGCAAACATTAGAACTTGGAAGCTCCTATCTGTCATTTCTGTGTTTACAGTATGAAGGTATTGACATCAAATAAGCTTTGCATTCAGTTTCTTTTTCTTTTTCAGAACCTTATCCAATCCCCCCTTTCTTATTTCCTGTTAATTTGAGGGTTTTGTAGATAAGGGAATCTGTTCTCAGTGCATTTTTCTTTCCTGCTAATAGGATATTGGTAAGATGCTGTCTCTGATATTGCCCTGCTTTCATGCTTGACACTTTCTTCCACAGTGGCAACACCGAACATGTGTCAGTTAAGTAAGACTTTCAGCTCTTGCTTGCTTATCACTCTGATCAGATTTTGATGGAAAGACCATTAGCAATTGAGTTCAGTCTCCAGAAGTATCTATACTCTTCTTGGCCTATGAATCCAGGATATCTCTGAAATATTTATCTGGCTTCAGTAAGAAATCTTACATAGATATTGTTCTTTTTAATACATACTTATTGCAAGCTTTGAAAAATATTTTGAAAATAGGTTGGTAAGCTGTGAAACTCTCCTACAATAAGAGCATTTATGCGTAAGGGAACAAATACTAAAAAGAAAAAATTTAGTAATCAGTTCACACATTTTGAGATGTGTTGTGAATTTTTAGGAGCTATATTGATAGTGTATTCCAGCAGGTCTGCTGTTACAAGCTAGGATAAGCTAGAGAGGCAGAATGCCTGGTGCTTGCTCTGACACTGCTTCTTTTTTTAAAAAAAAAAAAAAAAAAAGGAATTTTTTATGCTACTCTTAGATGGATCACTAAAGATGTTTTCTAAGGTGAGGAGGTCAGCTAGTGAAGTTGGAATGGGAGGCCAATTTCCCCAATGCCTTAATGCGAGGCTTACCCTGAATTTACCCAGGGCATTAGCAGAAGTTTACTTAATGTATATGGTGTGCCATCAGACTCAACGCTGACATGAGTGGTGGTGGTGACTCCATGTAACCTGGAAAATGCTGAAGTTGGAACAGAAATTTCTGAGGTACTTTCCTTAAAATTTGGTACTTGTATAGCATTTCTTCCCAAGGAATATAAAATTTCAGGACTTATTAGACAGAAAGGTCAAAGACTGTTTGAATGGTAGAAGATGCAAAGGAGTGATGACTGTGGGCTGTCAGTGGACTGGAATCTGCACCACCACTATGAACGTCAAACAAAAATTAGTATCTTGACTTCTGAAGTCACCAAACCAAATTAATTTCATTCAAATTTTATGTTCCTGTGTTAAGATAGTCACCTAGAGTTCTGGAGTTGGAGGGGAGAAAAATTTGACTGATCCTGATAAAGGCTATGAAATGCTCCCACAGGAGCTTATCATTCAGAGTTTAGTTTTGTGGAAGCCTGTGTGATTAGCCTCTGAACAATGTGGAAGGCACCCTGTCCAAATTTCAGTCATTAGTCAAACTCAAGTGTGGCTTTTTAAATGACACACCTTTATACAGAAGGATGGGGGGGATTTACTCTAAGGTGAAGACTTGCATTCCTTGCAGCACTGTGAGTTAGAGGGCATGCTTAGAATGGATGATGGAGAGTAGCGGTGCTTTGTGTAGCCCCTCTGCCATCATGACTATCCATCAAACCTGATGGTCAGAGTGCTCCCTGCCAGGCAGTACAACGATGCATCTGTTAATCACTTGGCTGAAACCTGGTGATGGTCAGGCACATTGGAGTTAATTGTGGTGAAAGTCAGACATGTACACAAAAGTGAAAGAACAACAGTAATCAAAAAGTTTTAAAATAATAATTTGACTGATTACAGTTTAAGTTGTAAAACTGCAAATGCTTTTAAAGGAAATTAGAGCAGCTGGGAAGGGGAGAAATATCAAATTACCACTATGAGGCATGATTATGTTAATACCTTGCTGAGCTTCCAAGCTTTCTCAGCTAGATGCTTGTGTGTATGTACACAGTTGGGGAGGAGGCGGGGTGGTGGTGTCTGTCTTCCCTGAGCCAAAGCTTATCAGTGCTTGCTAAACAGCACAGCCATAAGTTTCCACAGGGACTTAAACAGGCTACAGGGATGGAGGGCAGGAGTGGGAAAAGTCTTGAGTGCTTGAGAAATTTGCTCCCATACTTGTTGCTTTTATTGAAGATGAATGAATGTTCCTACCTTAATTATCCTAAATATTTCTGTTACCTTTCCCCATTTCTTTTGGATGCTTTGATGAAATTCTTCTCCCCAGCTTCAGATTTGCATATTACAAGCCCCATCTTAGCTGATCACCCAAAGCTTTCTGCAGTCCATGGAAACAGGCACTTACCTGCCCTGCCTCACATGTCTGCCTCAAGGTGAGATGAGCTATGTCCTGGTACTACCTGTTTCCCATCCTTGACTGTTGTGGGAGCCCAGATGTCCATCATTCATGTCCCACTCTAGAAGATTTTTCAGCCTTTATTTGGATAGCTCAGTTATTTGGGCCAGTAAAAAGTAGTCCTTTTAAGTAGGTGTATATCTATGTTAAAACAATGGCATAGGCTAATATTTTGCAACTTGTCCTGTAACTTCTCTTAATTTCCATGTCTAATCTAGGCTGTAGATTCCTATTTTTGCTATCTGACTACTGTGAAGGCCTTGTGATGTGTTAATAAATAGCTCTAATTTCTGCTAGGCACAAACTTGCTTTTTCCACACAGCTTTAAAGTCACTGTTGGAGGCATGGCAATATGCAGTGGTGTGTCATATTGCCACTTTTTTTAGATCAAATACCTTCCCTTTTTAGGCAAAAGGCTGCATATTGAATGCCTACAGGAACTCTGCCAGTGTTACAAGCGACCCTGAGCAGCTGGTGGGAAAGACTTTGGCAGAAGCTTTGCCCAACCTTTGTGGCTCTGGAGTGGGGCTGCTCAGTCCAGATGGAATCTGCAAACCATTCAATTGCCAAACTCAAATAATCCGTAACTGTTCATGTGTAAAATGAGAATTTTCTCAGTTTGGAAATTGTGAAAACTTTGGCAGTTTTTCTGGAAACAGGAAAATTCTTTTTTTTTTTTTCCTATTTTTTTCTTTTCTTTTTTCTTTTTCCCTGAGAAAGCAGAACTCCTGAATGTGTCACCTTGAAATACTTCTTTTTTGTGTGTGTGTGTGGTGTTTTGGTGTGGGTTTTGTTTTCACTTTTTTTAACATGGACAGCAAAATAGTTACATGATTTTGCTGGGAATTTTCCAAAACTCAGTCTGAGGCAGACACCCATTGGGAAATTTCCATTGCCCAAATAAACTCACAAAAAGCAGATTCTAGAAAGGGATGATTGAGATTTGGACAGCACAAGCACTGGTATATTATGGTGACACTGCTTCTGGAGATGTGTGGATCATCTATTACAAGGTTTTTGTAAATTAAATGAGCCACACTTGAGTTTCATTCTGTAAGATGTAGGTGCACACTCAAGAAATAGGGCTTTTAAGACTTTTTCCTATATACACAATCTCCACTGAGTACCTCCACTGTGTTCCCTGTGTAAATGCAAAATCTTTTGAAAACATACAAGCTGTCAATACAGACACCCAGGAGCACTCCTAAAAAATGATCTTTAGCAGATCTTGATGCAGCTGGTGTTTAGATATGTTTTATGTTTCTCAGTGCACTGACACAGACTAGAACTTCACATGCCACGTGGAGCTGGATGTGAAAGCCAGTTGTGTAAATCAGTTGCATTGCTATCGTGAGTTAGACAGATGGGTATCCCTGTGCTGTGATGATAGTGTGGATTGCACCCACAGGTGCACAGGACCTAACACAGAAGAGCTGCCCTAGACTTGTGGTGGGATCTGGGCAGCCAAAGGAGAGACTTGACCACATGTCTGCTGAGCTGCTTTGTCTTTGCTGCGACAATGTTTGGCATGCGTGTGCGATAACGTGGCTAGTGGATCCGTGATTAAATAGACTCTGCAGACCCTTGGCCCAGTGTAAGAGGATGTGTGAGTGGCCAGTGATGCCAACGAAATTTTGGAGACATGATGAAGCCCTTCCGTTAGGCTGGAGTAGGAGTCTGCCCATAGGGATATTGCTTTGAGGACAAGATAAACACTTGGTCTGAACATGCAGTGCAGGATTCAAGGTAGTCAAAGCCGGAGTTCTCTCAATATCTCTTTGAGGGAACGTGCTTGCAACTAAGAACTAGGGAGACCCTGTCTCTAGGGCCTGTCTCTTATCCCTTCTCTGCCATAAAACACATTTCCTGAAGCAAAGTATATGCATTATAAATGTTTTCTAGCTGTATTGCTTAGACTTTGGGTTGGTTTTTTTTCTTTGTGTACAGTTGTACAATTTTCTGCACTCAGGGGACAATGATCTGCCTGAGAACTGCTTGGCTGCTCAGGAGAGTCAGCCAGACTGTCTGGTGGGGAAATGAGGATAATGTCTAGAAGGAAGGGGTATGTTTTTCTATCTATATAATTATAAAATCTAGCTTTTAGTAACAGCTTAAGCAGAGATCTGCCTTTATTATCATTAAGTGCAAGTCCAAGCACTGTACACACTCTTGGGCATGGGCTGGCCCTGCTGGCATTCCCCTGCCATGTGCTGGTGTAGAAACTCCAGGCATTTTTGGTGATGCTGCATGGTAGGGAGCCCTGCTTGAATGGCACCCAAGGCTCTGCTTACAGATCTGTGGCATCCAGTCTCCAAGGATGTCTCAAGGGCCTCCCTTGCATTCAGCACAGAGTCTCAACGTGATCGTGATCGGTGTCTGCTAACTTCAAGAGAAGTGCTCCAAAATTGTTTACCCATTGATTCGTCACCCTCTCACTGATTCATTTTTAACGTTGCCGGAGTTATTTTATCGATTACTTTATTGGTTTTTGTTGTTTGGGGTTTTGGTGGGGTCATTGTTTGTTTGTTTGTTTATTTTTTAGTTTTGGGTTTTTTTTCTCCCTAAAGCAAATCAGTCTTTATCTACCATTTGTTTTTTTTCCAGGGTGACATTAGCACCTGAATGTAAACAATCTCACGTGTCCTGGAGGCAGTTTTGTAGTATATGTCACCCCATTAAACAGTCTACAACAAGACTAGAAATTTTTAAAAGGCAATTGTAACTCGAAGCAAGTATCAGCCTAATTATTTGTGATAACTTCTGTCATGTATTTAAGGCAAGCCCCTGGAATAAGACAACTTTATTTTCTTTCCCTTCACACTGTTCTTCTGATATTCTTGACTCCTGTGGTGAGAATCAATGCATTGATATCCCATGAAAAACATAGAAACAAACATGTACATAATGTTTTATGCTATCACTGAGGTTCTTCTGTAGATTGACTTTTAAAGATGTTTTCCTTTAGGGTAATAAAACCTAAAAATAGCTCGAGTCTTATAGTAAATGTTACCTGTATGTGTTTATATCCATCCACAGGCTGAGGCTTCGGTCTGAAGTGGTAGGTTTTTGGAAGTTTTTTATAATGAAAAAGAGGCCATGCAGTTTTATTGCCACTATCCAGCAAAGCGTGGTTCCATCAAAGCCTTTTATAGGGAGTTTACAATTGCAGCTTTACAAATGAGTTGGGTAGCAGGAAGACGACCCCTCACTGTGGAAAGCAGAAACTAGTTCTATAACTCAAAACGTAGATGTTTGGCCTTTTGGAGTTTCCACCTGAAAAAAAAGACTCTTCTGCAAAGGGCTTGAAGCAGATAATGGTAGTACATGCAGAATGGCAAGCCCTTCTTGGCGAGCAAAGCTCCGTAAACACTTGCTTCATCAGAGCAACCAGACCTCTGCAGCGTACATGGAAGTTTTACCCTAATAAGCTGTGCTTTTCAGTGAGGACTCGCTAACCGTTTAGAAGCCAGCACAGAGAAGTTGCCATATGGGGATGGGAAGTGACATAGCTGCATTTGCATAAGGGTCTGAGTGTGCTGATAAGCCTTGCTCAAAATCGGGGCTTGGTAGCTCAGCAGAGCACGATGGGGCAGTGTCTGTGTGGATCCAGATCTCCGCTGGCTCAGGCACCTCAGCTCCATCTTCCCTGTCCCTGCAGTCACCCTGCCCACTCTCGCCAGCACAGACGTGCCTTTAGTCCCTTCTTGTGTTAGTGGGATGGTGCCAAGCCCTGTGCAGGGCTAGGGGATAGAGCCAGTAATTAATTTTTCAGTTCACTGAGAGTTGTGAAGTGTGTATGTATGAGGGGGATGGAACATTTGAATTTGGATGGGAACTTTGAAAAAGGAATTTTATTATGTTCTAATTGGAAGGATGTGCTGAAATGGGCAGTAGCTGTAGCAGAGAAGTTTGAAAATGTCAAAATGAAACATATTGACTCTTAAAATGGCTGTCATTTTTTAAGGAATTTAAGGAAACAAGTTGAATTTAAGGGTTTGGGGGATGTTACTAAATTTATGCTTTTGGTGGGGAAAACAAGGAGGTGAAAATATCACCCAGCTCTGATGTGAAACTGTAAGAAGAAATAAAAAATATAGGCGTTAGGGGAAAAACTGGAGCAACAGACGTCTTTCCTCTTCCTATGTCCTTATCGTGTACCAGAAAAAATAAAACCAGGGAGCCTGAGTAAAAATGATAGTGTCAGGTGTGGGCTAACTGTTGATAGTAATAAATGCAAACCAATTTTTCCTTTCACCATTTTGTACTGGTGTGAAGGACTATGATTAACAGAAAACTGAGAATCTGATCCTTCAAGGGTAGTAGAGCTAATATGCAACTCTATCTGTTTGCAGGGCACATATGACTAAGGTACAAGGAACTGGGGGGCAAACCCTTTATCCTGGAAAAGGTCTACTAATGCCCATGCAGAACAGGCAGGCTTCTGTGTTTCAAGGTTTCATCAAAAATCATTAAAGCTGAACAAAAAACTTGGCTGGAATTAGCTAGTAGCTCCCAAGAAAGCTGACTCAGTAGTCCAGTACTCTGGACCTAAGTGCTACTACACCTAGGCTCTGTTGAACTGTTTTTCTTGTCTTTTTTTTTTTTTTTTTTTCTCTCTCCAGTGACTTATGGGCACAACATATTTGTGTATCTCTACATTTCTATGAGCTGTATGTATGTGTGAAGCAAGCCTGAATGTGGCACACCACCGACTGAATAGCAATGTCTGTATAATTCTCCTTGTGCATGAGGCGGGGATTTCTCATTTCATACATCGATAGAAACCTGCTGCTGCAAATCTGCAAATACAGATAACCATATCCTTCCTTTAATGTTCATTAGCAAGGACAATTTCGAAAGTTCCTTCCCAGACCAGACTGTGTAAGGTGCAGAGTGTTTCTAGCCTTTCATTCAAGATGGGAGCAGTTTTGGATACAGCCAAGGTACTTGCTTAAACCAGCTTTCACATTATCGTTTGTAGACAGACAACAGTCCCAAGAGCCTTTGTGGCAGTTCCCCCTTCAACAAGGTTTCTGGGTTGGGATTTGAGCAAGGAATTTGTTTTTATTAATTGTGTAAACTAGAACTTCGTTAGCACCACTTTGAGGTTTATAGAATCTAATCTTGCAGAAAGCAAGAACAATTTTTATTCACAGTCCGTTTTAGACCCCAGCACATGCTGTAGGGGTGTCAACATTGATCATCTGGCTCCTTCCCCAGCTCTGGAGCCTTGTGTTGCTTTCCATCACTGCAGTAGCATTGAACTGCATGCTTCTCCCCCAGTCCTGGCACTACTTATAGGTAGGTAGCATTTGGCAGACTTTCTGTTTCTTGTAGCAACTGTCTGTTGTGTTCCTTTTGGGATTGCCAGCTGAGCTGTTCCTGGACAGGGACTTTTGTCTGCTTCTTGCCAAAGGCCACATAGTTATTTTGCTGTTTGGTGCTTTGTGGGATGGGTACAGGTCAGAAGCAGTCTGGTCTTTGAGATGATCTTGGTTCAAATGAAGCTTATTTTTTGCATAGAGAAAATGTTTGGGTTTGGGTGTTGGTTTTTTTTTTTTTTAATTGACATAAATGATTTGCCCTAACAACTCATGCTTTAAGCTGAGTGCATGTCTATCAGACTGTCCTTTGCCACTGCTTGAGACCAAGGCCTCCCTTAATTTTTTTCTAGCTTTCTCTGACTTGAGCACCATCAGGTCCTGCCACAGTCCAGCTTCACAATAGCTCTCTTCTGGGGCCGTGCCAGCTTCCAAAACATGGTACTATAGCCAGGCTTCATTTGTAAGCATCTTTAATTATTCCTCCCTTTGCCAGCAATGGTCAGCTGCTCTGCATTCTAGTTCTGAATGAATTAGTTTGCTGTGCTGGTTTGATTTGTTTGAGCTTCTCTCCTCTGAAACATCAGCATGTTTCTCTCCTAACAATCTAGTTCTGCAATTGGTTACTTCAACTCATACCAACCAAGATTTCCATTCAGACATTTCTGCTTATGATAAACAGGGCATAAAGGAGAAGTAAGAAGTGGTTGCTTCACCTGTGTGTTGTGTGGCTATCCCCTCTAGGGATAATTTAGCAGAACTGCTGACTGCTTTCTGCCTGGTATGCCAGGCAGATCATTCACTTTGAGGTGTGGGGAGCCATGCTCTGCATCCTTTTGTGTGAGTAAGCCTTTAAAAACCCTGCAGGAAGGGGCTATGGAGGGGATGAAGCACTTTCCGGTGGGAACCAGCAAATGTGATTATGCCCTAGGGAATAGCTCGGGCTGATAGAACTGCGATGCTTTGCTTTTGTGTTTGTGCCTGGGATTTTTTTTTTAAACTGCTTTTGAGAACTAATATAATTTATATTTACCCAGCAGTACAGAGTTACCTTCTGTGCTCTGCCTCTTTCTTATTGTATCTTCATATGGGAGAAGGTTGATATTTTTGTCCCATCTACACAACCATGAGATTAAATAGCAACTTGATCTTGCAGTCTTCTGCATTGTGAAGTGTCATATAAACATCCTTAAGAAACCAGTAGTGTTGCTATATTTGGTTACCAGTCAAAATGGATCTCAACTAATAAAGATGGATGCTTTTAAATAAATATTTTTTTCCAAATTATAAGAGCAATTCAGCGATTATTTTTTTTAAGTGCATTTGAAATTTAAAGTCCAAACTTTTTCCCTTATCTCATGCAAGTGCACTGCTTGGGATCCTTAATGTGACATTTCATAAAGACCTATTTTCCTTATTTAAAGGGGGAGATGCCACACAGGGGAAGTGGAGAACTACACATTTCTCTAGTGCTTGCATTGATCATGTCATTTGGATGAGTTATCTTGTGCTTCAGTTTCCCTTGTTTATGATCAGAGTTGATATTTACGTTATCGAGAAACCTCAACTTCAGAATCTCAAATCCCTGTTATGTTGTTGCTTATTGTAAATCAAGTTCATGCACTTAAAAGGATGTATATGCATGCAAGAGATTACAAAAGGACTGCTCACATGGTCCAAATGAAACACATTAACAATAGATTTACTTTTCCCTGTAGTGTGGTAGAATGCAGAGGCATTTTCAGGATCAGTACTTTGTAATGGAAAAGTACACAGATTTATATGCTTATAGTAGGAAAATTTTCACTCTGCTGTACGTGTTATGGCTCAGAAGGACACCAGACACTTTGAAAGTCTGTTAAAAGTTAAATGGCTAAAGGGAATGGCAAGAGAATGTATTGTTATTACTTGGAAAAGAGCCATCAGCTCACATGATGACTTGCAATTAGCAAAAAAAGCCAAATTCCTGCCCTTGAGGGAACATAAAGTGGGACATCAGCTCAGACTGAGGAGAGCAGAGATGACTTCTATTAGAAAGATGGGCAGAGGGCTGCCTCACAACAGAAATTAACTTTAAAGATTTTGGGTTATGTATGAGGGATAAGAAAAGATGGAGTAAGTTTTGATTGTACAAATGAAGATTCTTTGCACAAAACAAGTTTCTTCTGAGTTTGACCTCCTTCTAATACAAAAGTAATCAAGTACATGGTTGAGGACAGCAGGTTCTCCATCTTTGGAGAAATTTAGGTACAAGGCAGGCAAACTTCTGTGTGTTTTAGTATAATAGATGGTTTATATTCTGTCCTTGTGTGTGTTTGGCAACCTCTTTAGGTCTTTGCCAACTTTCAATGATTGTATGAAATGTGAGTACCTGCTTCACGCATGCTTCTGGCTTTAATTGTCTGATTCTATGACGGTTTAGTGCTGTTTCTCCTTGCACTACTAGAGACAGCTTTCAGATTTTTGTACTTGCTAAAATTTGTTTGGTATTTTCACTGCTCTGTGGAGTGTTAAACATTCTAGCTACTGAAAAACTCTCTTCAGTAAAATGAGTGCTATTTAGCTTTAAATGTAGAATGTAGGGCTATTTTAGTGAAGTTTCACCGTTTTTATAGCACAAAAAACACCTCTTTGCAGGTGGTGATATATGCCATATGAATGATAGATACAGGGAGAACACAGACTCTTCCCTGGCACAAGCTACACTTTACTGTCAAATTTTATTGTATTACAAAGGAGGCCTTCCTGTGCAGAAGCTGACACATAAGAATTCCCTTAAGAGCTGTTGGCAAGTAAAAACATTGCTTACAGCAGCTGCATTCCTGCCTCCCCAGAGATTCAATCGTTCACTCCTTCACCCTGGTTCCCATCCCCACTGAACTTCGTTATAGAGAAGATGAAGCTCTTGAGTAAATGATATGAACCCTGTAAGCAAGGCCACAAGAATACAAGTCCTCCTTTTTGACTCTGCCTTGGGTACCAATCTCCATCCCAAAACTGCTTCTGTACGTAGAGTGCCACATTACAATCATTACTCTAAATTTGCCTGTCTCCCAGTGCTGATTTTGACAGTTGCTCAATAAACCTGTCTTTGTGTGTGGTACTACTGTTAGATACTGTCCACTGCAGCAACCAGTAGAACTGGGGTATTTTAACCCTCTGCTTATTATACATGTGAGTGTATGTGAGGGCTCAGTTTGGGCTGATGTGCTGACTTGTGCTGCATGATATTAGTAGATGGCTTAATCTTTCATTCCTTTGCTTTAGTGGATTTTTCTCCTATTAGGATGTTGGAAAAATAACATTTATTTCAAATGCATTTTCCTAATAATAATGACATTTTGCATCTCATGACTTATTTCAGGGCTGATCTGGTGTTAATAGTTAAATAACTCCTGCAGAATACTGAGAGGTCATTTTGGAAGAAGCTACCATAAATAGCTGTGATGAAAAAAACTTACGGGAATTGGCTAAAAGTAACTGTGAAGTCATCTAATATTTACATGAAACTGTGATGAACTTCTTATGTTGGAGTTGTGCTAAGTTTAGTGATTAAAAGTTTTACCCTGTATATTGTAACCCAGTCACTTCCATTTGGTTACAGTCTCTTTATTCACATCTCGCTTTGTGCTAGTGAGAGACTAGTAATTTTCTCCCTTACAGGATTGGGTAAAATGAGTTTTTATGGTTCTGACTAAATCTTATCCATAGTCAGATTTTAATTCTATGGAATTCACCTCTTGCCACTCTTTTGTTCTTTGCCTTCTCGAAAAGTTTTCTCAGGGTCTATGTCCATACTTGTTCTACATATGCTGAAACACTCCTTGATATTCTGGAATAAGACAACTGCATAGAAAAGAAAATATTCTTAGTTCACTGTTTTCAACCCAAGACAGGAATAGTATTCTACTTCTGTTCACAATAACTACTAATTTCTTGCTTTAAGAACTTGTCTGCACCATGCAATTAACTGGAAATATTGTCGTAGTGTAAATGTATTAAGGGACGACTGTTCTAGAACAGCTTTTCTGTAAATGCTTTTACTGTATCCATGTGGGAGACGTTCTGCAATAACTACTGTTATGTGTCCCCTTATTCTTCTTTATTCTGGATTAATTTTCTCTCATGTATGAGTCAAAAGAGCAGCTTGTGTATTCAGGCTGAGTTGTCTTGTTTTTGTTAACTTCAATGCCAGTTTATGCCATCTGAGAAACTTTGAAATATTTTTTCATAGTGTTAAATGCAAAAGGTATAGAAACAAGCCAAAATCCTCAGCTTGGATAGTTGAAGTCTTCAGAAGTCTGACTTCTGAAATGTAAATGTAACTCATAAACTACATTTCAAAAGTGCTTATATATTCCTTACAGGTTGAAGCAGAAATCCCAAAGCTCTATGGTCAGGGCTTTGGCTCTTTGAATGAGCTATGACCTAGAAAGCTAAATCTTGATGTTGTGTGACTTTCTCCCCAAAATCCTGTGACAATAAGCCACTTTAGGCATTCTGTAACACAATAGCTCTGAACTAACAAAAGAGGAAAATCTGGGCGTAATCCTGTTTCTTTGTGTTGTCTGGCTATCTAACAGCTACTTGTTACAGAGAGCTCCCTGACACTTTCTTTTTGGACTGTGATGTGCATTTGTGAGATTTTTATGTCTTTATGTGTCACAATCACCTCAGTCTCCAAGGGTGTTTGGTGACAGGAAACCATTTTACATAAAACTCTGCTACAGAATAGATACAAAGATGCAAAACACACATATGCAAAGATTTACATCTCTTCACTTTTTGTTATGCCCTTGCTCCGCTGCAACACCTTCCCTTCCTTTTTCCCATTAAAGAAAGGGGTGGGGGTAGGTGGGAAGTATCACCTAATCAAACCTGTGAAAGTCCCATATCCTGATTAAAGGATGAAACGTTTGATAAGTGTTAGAGGAACATAGCTTCAAATAAATACTGGCCAGTTAATGCATGCAGGTGTACAGCGCTTAAGCCAAATTCAGCATTATTGACAAGAACACCAAAGACAGCCTGATTTCAAAGCTGACATCTTGATTTAAAGTCAACTTAAGTGTGCTTAAAGCCCCTCTTGATAGTGCTGCTAGGAGGAAGGCAAATCCTGGAGCTATTCTAAATGTCAGCCTTGTATACTTGGGTTGCTTCAGCTGACAAAAATGTGATGGCCACTTGGAAAATTGACATGATAGAAAACACAGGAAAGGATACAACCACAGCTCAATTAAACCCACCAGATCTTTACTGACATGGTTGCTGTCTTTATTTGTGCTAATATAAGAAAGAAAGGGCAGGGGAGGGAACAGCCACCCGCCTCAAAAAAAAACAAACCAGCCCCACAAAGGAAAAATAAAAAAGTCCTGGCTTTTGTATTCACTAAACTACAGGTTCATCTGTAACACTGGAGATAATCCAAAAAGGCATGGCAGCAGGGCTTTTGTGTTCTCAAAAACAAATTATCCATGAAAAAATTCCAGACTACTTCTCTGTCTGTCCCCCTGCCTGCCTTGTTCTGTTCCCCCCCTTCCAATTTGCTTAGTTTTTATCATCTCTCAAACTGTCATTGTGTGGAGGTCATTTTAGTGTTGTTTTTTCCCTCTTTATGTTCCCTTCAATTTAGAAAGTTTCTCTGGTACAATTTGTATCTCCAAATTACTTTCAGTCAGAATTAAACACATAGCTTTGTACCTCTAATTTGTCTGGTACAAACACCTCATGCACTTGTCAGAGGGATTCACTTCTTTGTTAACCGCGTTTATAAAACCAGTCTTGACTCATGCTGGAAGGTTTTGCTGGTCCTTTACCCTTCAGCAGGAAATGACATGGTCTTGTTTGAAGCATTTTATCTTGATCTACAGGGTTATGCTTACATGTGCATGCTGGAAAGCCAGAATGGTTTCAAATGCTCACCCACAGGAAATGAAAAATCCATAAAAGTAAGGCAGAGTGTGTGTACCTGAGGTTGCTTCTTCCAGCGATTCTCCCTCCCTCCTACACTGGCCCAGTCCTTGCAGATGTCTTGGCTCTGTGCTTGGACCCCACTGTTCCTCAAAGCCTCTCTGAGGCATGAAGTGAGACAAATTCAGTGCAAATTAACTATAAACCCTAACTATGCTTAACTTACAAATGTAATTTTCAAGTAAAATCTAAAATTTGCTCTAGAAATGTTGAGGGGAAATGCCAACCAACTAATGAAAAGTTAAAGCTCTGTAATTTCACTGATGGAAATATTTCTTCTCTCATTACATACTCTATTGGTCACAATCAGATTTATTTTTTTCTCTGATAGTTATGATGTATTAGTTTGTTGTAGGCATAAGCAATTAATATAGCTTTTATGCCTCTCTTTTTCTCTTTCCTTGTATAACCACCTGCAGAGTAATTCTAAAAACAGTATTTTCAAAAATCATGCTTGGATGATCCAAACAAATTGAGAGGCGTTTATCAGGAAGGCTACCTTCTGTTGCATTCTTTTCTTTGCAAGTGGGAAGCTCCCTAACCACAGTTTTATGTAAATCTAGGGTTTATACATATATATGGTGTAAATAGTGGGTTTTTATATATGCACACATGTATATGGTGTAAATCCAGTGGTTCAGACCCTATGTGTATGTAGTAAATCACTCCTCCTGGAGAGTTGAATTTCTAGTTTGCTGAGTGTTCCTGCAGCACGCAGAAGCTGTAAACCGACCCAGTAAGTAGAGCAATAGGACTAGAAAAAGCTGAAGTCAATCACCACCTCTTGTTGCTGTTGTACTAGTTTTTGGGGTAGAGTTCTTCTTGCCTAACTCTTAGCTATTGAAATCAGTGGTTTAGTCTAACTCAGTATCTAGGCTTTTTCCATAGTCAATGAGGAGAGGCTGGCATCTCCAGAGGGCTATTAAGTCCATTCTTTAATACTACTTTTGGAGGATATGAATTACTATCTGGAGGTCACCATCTGGTCAGAGAGTACAGTTCAATGACTACCTTGGAGCAGATATCTAGATCTTCCAAGACTGAAGCTGGTTACTTGAATCCCATCCCTAACATTTAAATATGAAATTAGTTACATAGTTAAGCTGCATTATGGGATGATTTGGTCTATGGCTCCACTAGTTCTTAAATCCTTGTACTAAACATCTGCTGTTACTCACTGTAGAAAGAAAAAAGGCAACCAGGCTAAATGGATCTGTTGCCTGGTTATTCTTTTTAAAATCTGTTATGTAAATATCTGCAGTCCTTAGATAAATAGAATGTGTGCCATGCCATGGAAAAGGGGAGCCTAAAGTGACTTCATGTGCTTAGATTTAGCCACAGAAATCTACTACGTATAATAAAACAACTGGAAAACCTAGATGTGTGTGCTGAATTTTGTTGATTGCCCCCCCCCCCCCCCCCCCCCCCCCCCCCCCCGTTTCTGCTGTCTGTGTGCATGTGTATGAAGGATGCCACAGAAATATATCCTTTGGTGACCAGTCACATCTGCCTTTTTAAGGTACAAAAATGCTTAGTGGGAGATGTTAATTCTAGAATGAAATTAAATATTTACATAGCTACTTGGTGTGCTTTGGCTTGGGGGGGAACAAAAAATAGATCCATCTCCTTGTTTTCAAAAGCCCATGGATCAAGTTTGATTAGAATAGAATGAATATGGTTTTTTGAGTTAAGTCTCACAATGTTAACATGTTCTAGTTTTTATGCAGTCTGCCACTAGTATGGTTAGAACTAGTGATTGCTCAGTGCATTGCTGGAACATGTATTGCACCCTCTGTGAATTCTGTAGAAGATTGACAGCAAGTGGCCAACATTTACTTTCTACTTTTGCAGCAAGCTTTTAAGCTGTAAGATTATTAAGAAAAATATTAAGAAAATTAAGAAAAATTTAAGCACCAACATTTTCAGAAAATCATAAATATTTTCAGAACTGCTTGATCATCTAAAGGTCATCTGAAGATAGTAGTACAAATATCCCTGTTAAGCCAAAGCATCACAGTTGGCCTGAGCCATTTCAGTCTTGCGCATGATAATCATTAGGAAATCCAATCTGTCACCACTGTCCATTGCCCAGATAATGTCATGAAAAGAGATGTGCTGAGATAATCTTGGCAAGAGAACTGGGGTGGAAAAGGGGGTCTGTTCACCTTGGCAAGAGGAATGTTCCTTTGTAGCCCCAAATACAATGACACTAAAGACCCAGACCATGTGAGCTGAATATTAAGCCAAGAAATTTCAAAAAGGATCTTCTCCGTTGCAGCAGGTTTCTGATTCAGTCATGAATGATTGGGAAGGAATTGAAAGATGTTGCAGTCTGCTTGGCCTTCTAGCAGATTGACTTAGACTGTTTCAGGCAGTTGAAATAACTTTGTTTATGCAGCTAAGCTGTTGACACAGAGAACTAGTTGTCTCTGCAGTTTATCACTTAGTCTAAATGTTATTCTGGCAAGCTCAGAAACCTGTGATACAAGGACATGATTCAAGTTGCAACTGAACTGGAGTGCACCTTGACCTCACCACTTGCACAAAGGGATGTTTGGGAATTGGCTTCTGAGAAAACCTTCCCTGTCTCCACCCTCCCACCTATGTGAGCTATCGGGAAAATGGGCATGTGGCATAAACCCTCAAAAATGGCCAAATAACTGGTGTTAGTTGGGGCTAAAATATATTTGTTAGTGTGCGTTAATGCAAATTCACAATTGCAAAAGATGAAGCTGTGTAGATGGAAGACCTTGCAAAGAGTTTATTTTAAAGGGGTAGGTTTGTTCCTTTAAACTATGCAGATGAAAGGTTGCATGTATAATATCAACATGATTAACAATCTTATGTTAAAAACACATAACAGAATAATGGAACCTTTTGTAGCAATAATGTGGAAGCTCCGAGGGAAAGACTTGGTTATATTAACTTACCCCATTAAGTATCTGTGTGTGCTATCTTTTGCATTTGTGTGGCTTGTTGGCTCAATTATGCTGTACCTTCTTACGCTTTATTGTTTCACCAGTAGACCGGTGGTCTTATTGGTCTGGTTTTGCAGTTTACAGAAATACTGTACAAAAGATACTGTTCTTGTTTACTATGCAGTGATTCTAAGATTGTTGGATGACCTGGCTGTTTGCAAGGTTGTGAGTCTAATCTTTGAGTGCAAAAGCAACACTGATGATAGTTTGGTTACCAAGATCCACGTTTATGACACTAATATTTTCTCTGCATATGTGATTTAATGTGCTAATTACTTTAGAACGAAGAATGAAAGATAGTTATTTGGTCAGCTTAATCCCTGAATCATGAGTGATTTCAGTAGCATTATGATAAGGACCAATTTATCCCATCCAGTCTCATTGCATCCTCAGATACTATGGTGGTGCCTCTTCCTTCTCCTGCCACAGAGCAACAGATGGAGATAGATCATTTAGTACTGTCAAGTAGCTTACATATAGGTTTTGATCCCACAGGACTTCAATGTATTTGTTACAGGCCATTTTGTGTGAAGGTGTGATCATCTTTTCTCAAGAGACAACCATCTCTCAGTACAATGACCAGTGTCTTTTAGCTGCATAAGCTGCCTCCTGTACTCTTTCTTACAGTCTAGGAAGATAGTGGAGTGTGGAGAAATCAGGGTAGTGAAAAGACACCCTTTCCCCACTTTTCTACCACACAGAAGCCAGGAAAGTCTGGCCAGTTCAATGTTGACAACAGAAGATGATTAATTTGAGTCTTCCATCTCTCAGTCAAGAAGCTTCTCTCATTTTTTCCTGCCTTCCAATTCTTCAATGCTGCCACTGAAATCCCCTGTGACAGGGTTGTCTTTTCAAATAAGAATCTCCTATAAAGTCTCCTTTTCCAAATGAAATGAGATTAAACATAGACTTTTCAGTAAGGATAACCTTACCAACAGTCCCTCACACTACAACCACTGATTCATTCTGGTTTGCCATAAGCATTGTTACACTCGATCTTGGGAGCTTGCTGGCTTGAACACACAGCTGGTGTCCTTATGTTGGGCTGGGCTGTGGTGCTTGGTCAGGTTTGTGCAGCACCCACCTGGTCTGCTCCCACCTCAGCTCACTGCTGCCTTGAGGATGCTATTTAAAATGCATAGCCAGTCTGGTCTGCCACATGTTGCAGAGGGAACCTCTGTAGCTGATTATGGTTTGGTGGCTCCACTCTGGGGCGTAGGATTGTAAACATTTGAGACCATAGTGCCGTGTAGGTGGTTGTGAAGTTGCAGTGATTGAGTCTGGAGACAACTAGCTTAGGCTGCATTAGCGAGGTGCTTTGAGTAAGGCATATGTGGTCATGCTGCTTTTGGTCAATTCAAGTATGGATGGGATAAGGTCACCTTTACTCACAGTGCAAAGGGAGGCAGATCCTTAATCACTGCAACACTTAGTTCTCGCAGTGCTGAGCTTGGTGAAAAATGAAAAATTACATCTCTGTCTCACACTTTCAGACATGCAACATCTCTGAAGTTCTTAGAAACTTGTGGAGGTGTACAAAAGAACAAATGAGATGGACTGTGAACTTATATGGAATAGAATAAGAAAAAATTAAACACCCACTTGTTTTCATATCTTTCCATCTCTCCACCCCTGCCAAAACCAATCCATTTTTATGTACATAAATTTGATGCATCAGTGGTAGATACTAGAGTTATTTATTTCCAAATTCCTTAAACATTTAATTGAAATGGGTAATTAACTCTTTACTGTCTATTTCTGTGAAAATACAAGTTGACAGTGTTTTTCCAAGATGTGTTCCCAAGTTTTCTGTGAATTGGAACCCTAAACTTCTAAAACCAAGCTTGCTTTTATTTCCTTATTCCCTTAAATCCAGGTAAGAAAAATTCATGCTTAGTTGTGGATTTCAGTCCTTTGCTGTTGTACTGGAATGATACTCTTTCTAATACCTGTTCACACACGACTTTGAAGTACATGCTACTAAAAAGTTGCCTTGTTTGTTGAGTTTATAGCTTCTATACTTTTACCTAAAGCCTCATGATAACGAATAGCATTTTGCCAATCCCTGTTCTTGAATGAAAATTCAAGCATCTCAGTGTTTATATGTTAAAGAGTCGGACTTTAGTATGTAGGGTTTGGGGAAAAGTGAAAAGATTCTAGGGGGATATAGAAAAGAAAAACCAAACACACCCTGAAGGAAAGTAAGAAACCTCAGAACTTTTTTGCAATCTTCTGATTTATTTTGAGTCTTGTCCATGAATTTTGAGTGAATTAGGTTAGCAGTGCCTCTCACACAACTATTTTCATTTGCAGAAGTTGAACTGAAGCATAGCTCAAGTAATACACATCATATCCCATGTGAAATATATTACTGTCACAGGGCCTTCATAGACTTTATAGACAAAAACTTACAAAGCTACTTGGTATTACCATGACTTGATGAATTATCTTACATCCAGCTGAGTTACAGAACCTACCAAGGTCCTCTTCCTGGCCTGATGCAGTCACAAGTCATAAAATCATAGAATGGTTTGGGTCGGAAGGCATCTTAAAGATCATGCCATTTCAAACCCCCTGCCACAGGCAGGGACACCTTCCACTAGACCAGGTGGCTCAAAGCTCCATCCAGCCTGGCCTTGAGCACTTCAAGGGATGGGGCATATGTGGTGGATTAAGGTGATGCACTTTGATTCACAATTAGTGTGCACATAAGATCACATGCATAGTCAGGTACCAGCTCAGGTGACAAGTGACAAGCATTTAAGCCAACATAGCACTTCTTATTTTTAGCTGGGGCAAATAAGAGACACTGAAATGGGCAGTTACCAAGGTTTAGCTGATGCATTAAATAACTGTTAGGACATGGTAATATGATTACTTGTGATCACTGTCCTTTGGAGTATATCACCATTGGCCTTCAGATTGCAACCCCGATCAGCAAGAGAAGCACCTTCTTTCTATACCAAACCAAACTTGCACTTATTAAAAATTTGTGATGCGGGAAATGAAGACATCTCAAGCAGTATTGTGCTCACTCGTATCTTACTTCTTTTTTATTGCTGCTGTTATGAATTTATACTGAGATCTCAAGGAAAATAGAATATTACTTTCAAGTGCTGCCTTTTAAAAGTTGCTTCAGAAATATGAAACAAACTGTCAGCAGCTTTTGGAAATGTTCAGTAGGAACTCAGGTCTCAGCTGCTTTCTGTAAAAGCCTGAAGTAAAGTTTGGTATTTCCCAAGGTAATAAATATCCCTTAATTCTCAGATCCTTGAAACTTATCAGCAGTGTGGAAAATGCCTGAGAATCTGTTCAGGAAACAGGACTTAAAACCACAAGGTACACTTTGAAATGCAACAGCAAGCACAAAGTCACTCGAAGTCTCAGCAAAGTGAAGTAGTAAACATGATGACTCTGGCTTTCTTGTACAGAGTTTTTGAAGCTAATTTGAAGCTGTAGATTCCCAATGCAACCAAGGGCTACAAGATCTTAGCCAGCGTATTTTAAATGAGGCCCTTCCAATTGGGATAGTCCCTGTGTTGCACTGAACTGCAAAAAGATTGACTGCGTTTGCATCATTAACTCGGAGAGAGCTCAGACGGCCAACTTAGTAAATATAGTAATAAGAAAACCAATAATAATGCAAAAGTCTTTCTGCTGATCTGATCCCACTATCCCATTGGGGTCATTCCTTATCACTCTGGTTTGCTTAATATGAGTGGAATCTGTGCATGTCCAAAGAACTGAATGGTGTCAGCTTTGGATGGGCTTTGGTGATCTTTCTGGTCTGTTCTTTTTCTGGGTAATTTTGCTCCAGCTTTGCATGCATTTGCATGTAAAGGCAAAGTAGACTTCTCCCTGCCCCCCCCCCCCCCCCCCCCTCCTTTATTTGCCCCTGCATGTGGTCTTTCACATGCATGTTACATCTGGACCAAGATTTTGTGGGAGCTGCTAGGGGTTAGTCATAACCACCCCTATGCAAGATTAGTTATTCCACAAGAATATTGGGTGGCTACTAGTATAGAAAATTACCATCCCTCAGAAAAGAGAAAATGCCCTAAAAACAATCTCCTCATAAAGACCTTTAGCAGCCACTATGGAAAGCAGTGATTGAAGTTTCTGTGCAGAAGTACAGCTTTTATAGACAGGCTACAGGTATGCAATACAGAGGAGAAGATGCTGTTTACCCATGGTACAGAGAAGAACAGGCATCTCCTGCTGTTGTGAGACTTAAAGACTAAGTTAATCGAGACAGCTCTCAGAAGTCATGGCAGAACTGGTCCTCTGTGCTAAGCATCGTGCAAGCATAATGAATGCAGTCTGTATCCCCTTGCTGTTTTCAGTAATAACATACACATGCTGACTTAAAAACATCTTTTCACTTGCATGGTACTGTACTAGACAACATGAGAGGAGGTGTTGGGGCTGAATGGTACATGACGCTGTATGCATAGCTGCAGTTCCTTCCACAGCAGTTTGCTTTATGGTCCTCTTATTCCAAAATGTCCTTTTTGGGAGAGATGGAAAGAGCAGCATTGTAGGTAACTTTCCCGGAGTTCCTGAATGTCGTAGTCTGCCAGAGGCATGTTCCTGTAGTTTGAAGCCCAAAGTATATATTGCCTGCCTTTGGAGGTGTCATGAAAGTATGTGGAGGTTTAAAGCCTGGTGGGAAATGACTGAGTGACTCTTTAGGATGGAGGGTTCCCAGCTGGGCAGAGTCTTGTTCATCCTGCCTGAAGCAACCAGTCCCTGCAGAGAAACAGTCTCAGAATTATTCTCCAGTTTTGTCTTGGGGGGAAGTAGTTGACCCACTTCAAAAGCAAGTCCTGGAGTGAATTAATATAATGCATCAAAATGATCAGGCAGACATTTAGGAATGAACAGTGAAGCTATTTTTCTTGAGACAGTAGACATGGTCTATCAGCCTTTCTCTCCATCCCTCTCTGGGTCTCATTCTAGCAGTAAGGACTAAGATGAAATACTAGGAGTTATATCAGCTAATTATATCCTGACAAATATGTGGAGATTATTTTAGGCTACATGAAAAAGCAAATCAAAAGATGAATGTTTTATGAATTTTCTGATTGTTTGGAAATAGGATTGTATGAATGATATTTTAAATTATATTTAGCTTTTGTTGACCTAACACTGCAACACAATTTGCCTAGTAGAATCCCCGTATTTGCACAATTATTTTTTCCTTTACATTCCAGTAGATGTAAAACAGCAACCATGGACTGTCATTTCAACCTGATCTCCATAAATCTCAAAGGAGACTTTATGAATGATTGGTTCTGGTGTCCTGATGCAGTAAGGAGAATAAGATGTCAAATTTAGCATATCACTGCTACTTCAGCATGTCAGTTTTACTATCACTCTAGCTATCTTTACCAGATGCATTCACAAATGCAGTTACTTTTTTATTGCTATGAAGTACAAGAAAATATATCTCTGAAATAAGTTGGTGGGGCTTATTTATTGTCACACCCGCCCTCCATTAAAAAGAGTAATCCAAAATAACCACTTCTTTCTACTGAGCAAAATTATGTTCTATGTGCTACAGGTACGATCTAGTGCATGTTTTTCATTAATGAAGCCTTTTGATTTAAGGCATGTGGTGCTGTTCCACTGTTACAGACCCATGCCTCAGCTGGTAGTTGCGGGGGGGATGTATGCCAGGACATGGCATGCTTTCTCATCCTTTGCTTTCTGACAGAGGGTAGTGCAGATTGTATGGAATGACATCAGTGGCAGTTCTGGAGGAAGTAAGGAAGCCACCTTACAAGCCCCCTCTCCACAATCAGTTTTGACCTGAAGGGTTGGTTACTTCTCAGAATTACTTACAGAGAAGTAGTGCAGGAAAGAGGAATGTGAAGAGTATGGCTGAAAAAGGTGAAGGAGAAGGGAAGAAAAAAAGAGAAAGACAAGGGAAAACCAAATAGAGGAGTAAAAGAAGCTGAGTGGTGGAAGAGCAGTTGGGAGGTGGCTTCTCTGTTAAACTGGGCAGATCTGGGGGGCTCTGAAAGCCACAAGTTTGTGAGATTGCAGTTCTGTCCCTGGCAGCAAGAGACTGTTCCGCACCACTGAGGTAAGAGATGCTGGAATACTGTCCATTCAATTGCATGGCCTCCGTAGGTAAGCATTTTTTTGGATAAGACAACTTATTCATGGTGGAATCCCAGGTCTCTATTAATATACGCGCTGGTATCTGTTTCTATGGTTACAGTTGCAAAGCACAACCCTCTGCTTTTAAGTTTGTAAGTATATGAAACTCTAATATATGGAACAGAAATCTCCTGAGCTTGGTACCTTCCCTGAGGTAATATTTTCCTTTAAGAACTGTTTTGAAAGCAAGCTTGAGAAAGACAGTTCTGCTGTTTTGGCAGGAATAGAGAAAAGTATGACTTTTCCTACTGCCTGAGAAGGCATATGTCTCATAAATGAGACCTAGTGCAGACAGACAGGAGGGTGTGATGTTTGCTCATTTGCTGAATACTCAGTGTACCTCCTTTTCCCTGGAGTATTTCGCAGTGAAAATCCTTTGGCATCACTCTTGCTGTTGTCATTCTCATTCATACCAAAGTGAGGTGCCACGGTCTATCTACGCAGTTCCCTTCCATCCAAGAGGTGGTATAGAGACATGCTAGGTACCTAGCTCTGAATAATTTTGTTTTCAAGCTTTGAGAGAAAAAGAACTGTAAAATGTATGCATTAATAAAACTGGTGACAAAGTGATGAAAGGCTCAGCAAACAGCTAGCATGGTTATACACTGTTTTGAGAACTATGGGTTTTTTTCCTTCAAATAATTACTGTCCTATATTTTAGATTAATAGGCTCTCCTGTCCCATAACTTTCCAAATCAAATTGGCTTCCAAAAGAAAATTTAATCCTTTTCAAAAACCTTTTCTGAATGTTGACTTAAAAGTCAGTCACTGAATTTCTAGCTTTTGGGTTAGGCAATTTGCCAACCAGCATGAGCTGAAACAACATTTTCTCTCTAAATTGAATTTGAGTGGAAAATGGAAAATGCTAGCACACTCAGGCAACTCAGTAGTGAGTTTTTAGGGAAAACTTTTGATGGGTAAACATACCTTGATATACTTTTCCTGGTTCCAGAGGCTTTCCGGTCTCTATTTGCATTTAATCACAGTATATACTTTTCTGACTAGTCTTGTGTATAGATGCCTTAGTTTCATCAAAATTAAATTGGGCTTTTATAATAAGGTGGGTTTATTTCTGGAAAATTAGGTAAAACATGGTATGGCTTCTCAAAGACATTAGGTTATATAAAATAAGTTCCTGTTACTTCCTCTTCAAATCTAAAAAAGGAGCTTGGAATCCAAATGGAATTTGTCACTGATAAAAGCAGACCTTCTAGTGCTCTCCTAACTGGGGTTGTACAGGGTAATTACAAATGCTGTCACTGCCTAATTTTTTAATTTAATACACACAAGTGCACAATTTCTGCTTAGTTGTTTACTGATTAGCTACTATCTTTCTAACATATAACTTAATATGAAAAGGTATGCAGGAGAATTTGTTTGAACTCAAAGACACAGTCAAAAAAAGGGGGGGGGGGGTGGGAGAATAATGAGATGTGAAGTAACATGCAGAAGAGCTGAACTGTGGAGGTAAAGGAAACAGGAAGAACAAGGATCCAGAAGGAATTACACTGTACCAAGATTATAAGTGCCTGGTTACCAAACCGTATTTAAACAGTGTATTTTTGGAACTTAATATCTATGAGTCCTGCAGCACTTTCAGATGCTTTGAGGAGCATCTGAAACTTTAGATGTGCAAAAAGGCCTTAGGTTCTACCACAGAAGTCTGTCTGCATAGGAGAGCAGGAACTTTTGAACAGGAGCTGCCTGTACAATCAGGCTGGCTGACTTCTGCATGTAAATGCATGGTAAATGAAGCAATAAGAACATAATCTGGAGCTTCAGCTCTGCTTTCTTTTGAAGAGAGAAGACTGGAGCCCAGTTATTTAAGGAAAAGCTTTCTGAAGAAAAGTTTTCTTAAATGTACTGAAAAGAATTATAAAATTTACAATTTCTTTTCTGTTTTTCATCATGAAATGGGAGAAAAAACTCACCTTTTTTTCTTGTCCTTTGTCTGTTTTGTTTTATTTTTTGGGAAGCTCTTTGCATGTTGCTGCTTTTATCAATGTCTGCATACAGCATGCTAGGACCATCATTTATGTATATTTGGAAGTACTTCCACGAATATAGATTTAGTACCGAGTTCAATAATAGAAATTTGTCCTTGTTAATGAAAGTCACCTATACTCGACTTCTGTTTGCTAAAAACTTTCACAGTTTATTGTAAATAAGCTCCAATGAAAACAAAGGGAATGATTATAGTCTAGATTCCCTTCAGAGTGATTTCTGGCACGTAGGAAATAAATTATAGTGTATTCAAAAAAACAGCTGCTTCCATTTGAGTAGAATATATTATGATTTAATGAAGACAGCCATCTGCTCCTGAGTAAAATTCTAATTAAGCAATATATGAATCAACAAAAATAGCTATAGAGCAATTAATATTTTACAAGTGTTGCTAGCAATGTATAGCCGCTAGTATGTGAAAAGTTTCTTTAAATATGTCTAGCTTTCATCATATTTTAACGTACTGAGAAGGCTATAAATCTTCCGTTGCTTGCAGCTGGTACCACAACAATGTGTCTATGGTAGAATTTAGATTTCATAGCAGGAGCTAAAGCATTGCATTGAGAACTGGTATGTCCACTATGCTTTAAAGTTATTAGTTTTGGTTTTTTCCCGTTCGGTTGTCGGGTTTTTTTTCTAGCATCACATTTAATGAATTATGCTGCAATTCAGATGCAAAAGCATCTGAAAAAGGCCATGGAAAATATAACCCTGCAAATCTTACAGGTGAGCTGGACAAATTGAACAGGCTGCATCTCTGGGAAAAGCTTGTCTGAACACATCAGCGTTTCTGTGCCAAAGTCAGATTTGTGAAGCTAATACTTAAAAAGGGAAACCTCCTCATTTAGCTTTTATAGCATGTCTCAGGCCTGCTCATGCAACTCTGGAAAAGGACACTGAAAACTGCTTGAAGGGACCTGAAAAACGGAGTTTAGAGTGGTCCTCATGCATTGTTTAAAAAAAATAATAAAAAAAATAGTTTAAACAGCATTACTGTGTATAAGCACAACTCTATGCTGTTTGTGGCAATTTGTTTCCTTCCGTGTGTTTTTCTTCCACTTTTATTTTCTTTGCCAGTGCTTTCAAGAGCTTGTAAAAGACAATCTGCAAAACAGAAACAACAGCTTGCTTGCCATGGTTATTAAAATCTAATATCCATGAGAACTCTCTCTATCTGACCTTTAAGCTGAAGTAACTGTTTGGGTCAAACAAAAACAGAGTACGGGTAGGGAAATATGTAGTCTGTTCACAGATCAGCTCCTTGCCTTTTTTTCAGAGCCTTCAAAGAGGGTGTAGCCAGACTAAAACCATGTTTCTCCTGCTATTTACCAGTGTCTGTTGAATGGAAGAGAGATTTTTCTTGGAGATTCAGAGCTACTCTAGTAGGCTTTTATCCTGTTCCAGTGCCTCTGGCTTGCTGTGGCACAACTATGTCTGTGGGCTGTCCCATAGGGTCCAAGGGTGGGATCGCCTTGCACACAGGCTGTCTCAGGCTGACAAAAACCAGTCACAGGAGTGGGGTGCTCCCATCAGCTACCAGTCAAGACTGGGCATGATAAGGGATCAGGACACAAGCACCACACATCATCTATCTTTGTTATCAAAAGTACCTCATCTATTATTCAAACCAAAAGGGCTTTAAAAATTACTTTTTTTTTTTTTTTAATTGTTGTTTGTTGCTTACCTCCACAAACTATTCTGGTTTTGTTCTCCCTGAGCAAGAAGTCAGCTTCTTCAGTTTAATTTCTGAATAAAATGTTCCTGTGCTGCACTGAGCTGGGCTACAAACATTGCAGGGAAAAGTTTTCAAAGCAAGACACAAAGCTGTTCTCCTTTATAGTTAAAGTGGGTTCTCTCTTTGCACACCTAGCCTATGCAACGGTACCTCTTTAAGGTACTGTATAGTTGGATCCTCATAATTTGCTGCTGGCAAATGCCTTTTTGGCTCTTCTTTCTCAGGTGTTGGGGAGGGCTTTGTGTCTTGAGGGCTTTCTCAGGGTCAGCATGTTGTAGGCTTCACATTTTGGCCAGGCCTATCCCTGGTCATAATTTAGTTATCAGATATTGGATTACTCTGTGGCAATACCAAGACAACCAAAACGTCAAAACAAGCTTTTCCATTGTTGCAATTGTTTCTTTGTTTAGCGTCAACAATGCGATTGGAACAAAAGCAGAGCTTTTGACCTGGAAAGCCTGTGTGGGCATGATAGGAGAACCAAGCTGTGTCCTAAACAGAGCCTTGCCAGGACCTGATGTGAGGTCCTCTGTGCAGCCCCTGCTGGGGCTGGTTTCAGGGGGAGTGACATGAGGAAACGGGGTTGGTGCTGATGAGTGAATGGGAATGGTAACTTGGTAAGGTCTTGAATCTTGGGGAAGAGAAGCAGTTGAGACAAGGGACAGCATTGCTAACGAGGGCAAGAGGTGCTGGGACACGTGTTGGAGCTTACAGCAGCAGTCAGAGCTATTTGTGAAAACCATGATGAGAATTTTAAACCTGATGCTTTCAAGCTCAAGCTTTTCTTTCCCCCCTGCCATTCCCCTAACAGCATTTATCTGAGAGCACGCTCTGTGTTCAGAGGGACTACTGGCAGGTAATGCTTCAGGCAAAATCTAACCCTCACAGCTGAGGTTTTATATCAGTGATTTCTGCACTTGAACTTATACAGAGTAGTGATTATTCCAGATTTTGCCTAAGTGTGTTGTGGTTACATTACTTCTGCTATGAACAGTATTTAAAAATAGAATTTAAAATTGGATCTAGTAGCTAACTTCAGTATTCTTCTTTTGAAAGAAACATGTTCATATGTGTATGTGTTCTTTTATTTGCAAATGATGAAAAGGTTTTTGAGGCAAGAAAACCAGTCTACATTTAATACTCTTTTCTTGAAGCTCAAAATATGAGGGAAATATATATTTACTGGGCAATCTTACTGCCTTCTGCTGGACTATGATTGGTAATTTCTGCCTGATATTAATAGAAAAGTCTTGTGATTACAGTGTTAGTTTGCCTGTGAAGTCGCCACTCAGGTAGAAAGAGGGTGCCCATGTGTCACTCTTGACATTTTCTCTGAAGTATTGTTGCCTCACTAGCTCACCTATCGAGCATGGTGAATTGCATTTTTTCTCGTTGATTACTAGCTTTCCAGTGCAACTGAAAGCATTGCCAGCTATTCCCTGGCATGATGTAAAATCAGGTGAATGCTTTGGCAGGTACACCATGTTAAGAAACTGTGTTTTTAAAGTGCCATTAGGCAGATTTTATTAATGTTGTGGGGTTTTGTTTTGTTTTGGGTTTGTTTTTCTTCTCCCCCCCCCCTCCCCCCCCGCACCGTTCATTTCATCTCTGGACTGGCAGCATCTGTATTTTAATATTTATCTATGTATCAAAGTAGATGTGTCTCTACACCAGTGTTCTTCTGTATTGTAATGATATGCAGTTTTGAACAGAGCATTCATAAATGATATTGAAAAGGGTTGGTTTGGAGAGTGATTTTACCTATTGTTGTCACAAATCTTTGAAGTGCACAGGGAGGGCTTTTGGCCAAAGGCATTATAACTTTGAACACCTTTCCTGATGAAGTTTTGGAAATCACACCTTCTCCCTGAACATCCTGAGGGTTACATGTCCCCTTGTCAAAGATGGCATGGTTATTGTTCACTCATATAGTGCCAGTAGTGTTCAGGGGCTGTAATTGTCTTGTAGTGATCTGTGTTACTAGATTTCAGCTGTCTGACAACAATTTACCAAATGCTACTAATTATATCAAGAAGGGCAAGCAAATAAACCTGTCCTGTCAGCCTCAGGAGCAGCACACATGCCTTCTTCCTGGAACACCTGAGACATGAAAATCATCAGGGCTATTTCTGATTCATCTCGCTTTTAAATAAAATCAAGTATTTAGGGAGAAAATAATTCCAGTGCCCATTCACATGTGCTTGCGAGTTCTGCATGGGAGCCAGTTTGAGAGAGGTACCTGTGTAACCACGCCAGAAATACCCTGCTCCTAGAGTGTTTGGGGTGTTTGCTGCACGGTGGCTGGTTGATTCACGTGGATCAGTGGACATGTTGATGTTCTGCAAGTGAGAAGCTTTGCCAAGAAGCAAAGCTGGTTGGGCCCGTACACTAGCTGGAGCTCGCGTGGGGGTCCGTGTAGAAAAGGGCCGGGTGCCCTCTCTCGGCCATCTTCACAACAGCAGCCAAAGCCAGGACAAAGTAGCATCTGGGAATGAAGCAACGTGACTGCTTCAGGAAAGGAGGGAGGCTTCAAGGCTTGTGACCACATGAAGCGAAATGTTCATTTAAGTGCAGGACCAGGAGATGGTGATCCTAATCTAAACGCACAGTGCCTCTCTAGCTTTGGGTGAGACAACTAACTTCTTGGTGTCTATTAGTCCGTGCTACCAACAGGACCAACAAACCTCTGTACTGTTCCGTAGGTAGCGATAACAGCTACAAATGAAAGAGTCAGAGTTCCTTAGTCTGGTCTTATTATGGACTTCCCTGTTTAGCTCATGTCATTTATCACAACAGTCTTTTGCCATGTAATTTACATTTTGATGAAACACTGCAGCTATCATTATTTTAACAGGATTGCATTTGAGTGGCAGCAGTGGGTTTGAGGCACACATGTGCCTGCATACAGAGACCAATGCTTTAGTAAGGCTTATTGGAGATGTCCATAAAATTTCTAAGGTTATTCAGTTTATTAGCAGTCAAACCTACCAGTTCAGGAGCTACAGTATATCAATCTTCTGCTGGAAAAGCATATTCTGGTAGTAAATTGTGGTTTCTCTGTGTGTAAGATAAATGAACATTGAGACAGTATTTAACATATGTATAAAAATAGGCTGCTTAAGTAAAAAGAACATTTGATCAGCCTTTTATCAGACAGATAAGAACGCCTGTGTTAACTGCCAAATTAACAGTTTAGTGAAGGAGACACCATCTACATAAAGTCCTTGTCATACTAATACAAGATGGCATTCTACAAAGGAATTAAATACTTATGTGCCTGATGTAGTAATATTTTTATTTATGCTGAAGACTAAGCTAGCTATTGACTGTAATGGAGCTCAGGTGGTTTATACCTGCTGAAGGATTTAGCCCTATCCTTTTCCTAAGCTAGATTTCTTAGTAATTTACTGATGAGTAAATTAGACCAAAACTGGGTCTGAGCACTGAAGCTGCACCCTGCTGCTGTTCCAGGCAGCTTCCAGGCATAAGAAGGCAAGATTGTTAAGTAGCAAACACAATGTTAGCAGTTGAATGTATGCACTCTATTTCCAGCTCTGCTATGGGCTTGCTATGTAACGTTAAAGATCTTTCTAAACCTCTTAACTAATACAGTTGCTATCTGAAAATTACAAACTCTCACAGGCACGTTTTTGCATCTGTATGTAAGCAGTCTTTTATTAAGCACCCTTAAATGCCTAGTGGAAAGACAGTATTTGAAGGTTTGTTACTGGTTTGCTGTGTGGCATTGATAAAAATACAGCCGTTGCCATTGCAAGACATACAGCTTTTACTGGTGGGATGATGCTTGCATCTGCATGGGTAAGTCCCATGTTAAATCCCTTACCTTGGGTAAAACTCCGATGCCTGGAGTTAGGGGTGGACCTAAGCACTGCAGCGCACATGAGTCTTTTGAAGAAGTGCTTGACTTTGGGTGAATTTCCCTAGACTGAGAAAGCAGGAGGATTCAGAGCAAGCTTGACGTACTTTTTGCTGCAAGAGGCTTATCAGATCTTGTTGCAAACCAATTCTTGTTCCTACTAATTAAAACCAGAATGCATTCAATACTGAAATGTAAAATACTCATATAATTTACTTGCATTCTTCTACTTGAGTTAATCTGTCAAAGTAGCCCTACATGAAATGGAACTGCAATGTGGTCTGACAGCCTATGTACAGTGTTCATTGATCAGACAAATTTCCTGAGATGCATGGTAAAAAGCCAATCCTAAAAGCCTTAGTACCCAGGACAGACAGTGCAGACTGCCCACCCAAACTACCTACCGTCATCTTGCATGGAGCTGTTTTGTCTTATAAACAGCAGGAGACAAAGTGTCGTATTTTCATGTGTTTTTATTATTAACAACAACTGGAACAACATCTGTACCGCAATCCCATGTTTCCAAAGGCAGGTGCTTTTAAGGCACATAGAATTGACACACCTCAAGGCTATACATCATTGTTTTACTCATGTTGCGTATCTATATATGTCTGGGAATGGAGCAGATGTTTTACATACAAATAAAAGGTGTGGGTGGAGGAGGGAAGTGGGCTGAGTTACTCACTTTCCTGCCCTGCAGCTTGTGTAATTATGCATGCCAAGGCAAAGTGAATGTAAAATACCATAAGCAAGGTTTGGAGCTGATAGAAATTTGTACAGCCCTGCTAAAATTGACAAATGTCCTGGGTAGCTTCTGTGAAGGGTTAGACCTGCTTTATATTCACTGTGTGAATCACTGTAAAGAAGAATCAGGTTTGAGGTCCCAGCCTTGTTTATACATACTAAGTAGCCGTAGGAAAGAAGGGACAACAACCTGAGAGTAAAAGTCTTAAAATATTATTTTGAGATGTAAATCTTTCTAGACTTACATACATGTAACTGGACTCCACTGAAGCAGACAGATGCCAGCAAGCTGCTTTTTGAAGAGGTTGGAAAACTGAGGTCACAGAAGAATCCCTGTTCCAAGCCATTAAATGGCTTTGGGTTTTGATACTTCATAAGCAACCTAGGCTGGGAATAAAACTCTCAGACTGTCAGACAGTGGCACGGGTTAGTACACAATGCAAATGTGAGGAAAATACCACGTGAAAAGACAAACACATTTTCTGAGTAATTAATCATTGAGCACTGGTAAAGCAATGCAACTGTTTATTAAAATAGACAAGGTTTTGTATGCAATTCACGACTGAATTGCCTGCTAATTAATAAAGAGCTAATACTCATTTAGATAATAATCTTGTCAATAATTGTGGACAAAAGGAAGAAAAAATTTACTAGCTGGAAAAAAATGGCATGGATGACTTCTGGATAATGAAATATGAAAAAAAAATACTGAGCTTGAGAGCTATTGTTACTAAATGGTACCAAATGCTTCCTGTTGAGCAATTATGTTCTATTAGACACCTGCCAGCACAGTTTTCTCTCATCACGCATCATTATCATCACTTATAGTCTTACTGTGTATTTGATAAGGTACTCAAGGGAGTACCTAAATATACTATAGGGGAGTAAAGAGGATGCGAATAAAAATTTGGTTATGTTGTTTGTTTACCTACTGGCAGAAATTCCCAGTAGTAACAGTAAGTACAGGGACATTCTGAAATCTATCCTGATTTTGAGTGCTGATGCCTCCATCCTTGTAGGTTTCATGGGCCAGGACCTTGCTTTTGTTCTTTCAGAAAAACCTGATCAGTATTGGCTTTTTCTATTTACATGACCAGCAGTGCTGTCCCTGCCATCACCACTTTAAGAGATTATCTAGAGGTTATGGTATTTGCCTGGGAAGTGCCAGTCTCAGATTTGCCCTTCTCAGCCTTCCAAAACCTTCCATTTCAGACTTCTGTCTTAAGGACCAGATATCTGGGCTTTACAAGAAGTGGAGCTCTGTTCTTTGTGTCAAACAGGTAAATTGTATGGTGTGAGCCAGGTGTCACTTTGATCACAGGCACGAGACAGAAAATTATGTAGTTCTTTTTGTGACACACTCCTTCAGTCTCCTCTGGCAAAGCTTTCCCTTTTCTCCATGCCAGAAAAATATACAAACTTTTTCTACAGACCCCAGGGGTAAGCTTTTGTATATTTAATCTTAGAGGTCTGTAGTGTAAACTTCAGCTTCTGGGTGGAATCACTGAGATTCCCTTTACAGTCAATGTAGAGGAACAGGACTCTTGAGTAAAGAGTGACTCTCTTGTATTGTAAAGCAGATGTGCAAAGTAGGGTGAATCCTGCCTAAAAATACTTAATCCTTCCCTCTAGGGAGCTTAAGGCAACTAACTCAAGATACACTTTTAGAGAGAGGTGTACATACTGGTGACATCCCTGTAAGGCAAATCCCTCTCGAGAGTTCAAGGTCTCCTGCAACTGAAAGTCAGTAAAGGGGTTAATACAGGGTGAGAACTGGACGCTGCTTCTTTTCTCCTTCAGCTTCTCTGTCTCAGACTTCTCTTCAAATTTACAGGAATTATATGTAGCTGAAATCTGTTGTTATAATCTGAAAATTAGTTGTGCTTTCTTACCGGTCTTTTTGTAAGGATCAGCCTGGAAGCTTGCATATCCTCTTGGTTTGCTTTTCTAAAAGGCCTCAACAAAGAACATGGATCATTGCACCTCACTTTGAGTCAGAGCAGCTTTATGGGAAGTTTTTTGTATGGTTTAGCTATGTCTCTTTTCTGAAGTTCATTATCATGTTGTTTGTGTTAGAAACAATTTCCCTTTTGAACACACTGAGCATAGTATAATCACGGAGAAACTGGTATTAGCAGGGTGCTGTCCTTTCCTCCACATTTGCTTTCAGTCTGAATCCAGAACATTCTGGGTTTAGGGACTTGTTCCTTGTGGACCTAGTGAGCTCACGGTTCATTGACCATAACATTGATCAGTGAGTTGTGACCTGTTACGAATGTAATTACCAGTTAACTTGACTCTAAAACATATTTTAACTGACAGTTCTAATTTTCAACATTCTTAATGGAGAAATACAATGATATGTTGCAAGATGCTGGATGTCATTTGAAAAGAATACAATGCAAATGTACAAAATAAGCCCCAAACAGAAGAGAATATGGTAGTTACTGAAAAGTTGTGGTGAAGAGGAGACCTGATCAAGCTTCACTTCCAGCACTAGAACATGCTGACTGTATCATCAAAAGATTATGAATATATGTGCTGATAGAGATATTTCAGTCCTGAATACCTATTTACTACTGTTGTGGTTTAACCCCAACAGGAAACTAAGCCCTACGCAGCCCCTCACTTGCTCCCCCATGGTGGGATGGGGGAAAGAATTGGAAAGGTAAAAGTGAGAAAACTTCATGGTTGAGAGAAAGGCAGTTTAATGGGTAAAGCAAAACTCACACATACAAGCAATGCAAAACAAGGAATTAATTCACTACTTCCCATGGGCAGGCAGGTTTTCAGCCATCTCCAGGAAAGCAGGGCTCTGTCATGCACAACAGTTACTTGCAAAGACAAATGCCAAACTCTGATCATCCTCCCCTCCCTCTTCCTTCCCCCTGCTTTATACGCTGAGCATGACATTGTATGGTCTGGAATATCCCTTTGGTCAGCTGGGGTCAGCTGTCCTGGCTGTGTCGCCTCCCAGCTTCTTGTGCACAGCCAGCCTGCTGCTGGCGGGGTGCTGTGAGAAGGGGAAGAGGCCTTGACTCTGTAAGCACTGCTCAGCAATAACAAAAACGCCCCTGAATTATCAGCACTGTTTCCAGCACAATTCTAAAACATAGCCCCATACCAGCTACTATGAAGAAAATTAATTCTACCCCAGCCAAACCCAGAGCAACTACATAGGTTTAGATTGTTTTTCTTCAGGTCTAGGCAACTTTTCAAGACTGGAAATGTTCTGTATTCAGATAGTTCTGCCAAAAAAACTCCTCAAAGAAAACCGAAATAACGTGTGTGCCTAATCCATTCTTTACAATATAGCTTTAATTAGTATAACATGGGATTGTTCACGGAGAAGTCTCTCTGGGGCCTACAAGAAAGCTGGAGAGGGGCTTTTTACAAGTTTGTGTAATGATAGGACAAGGGGGAAATGGCTTTTGGACTGAAAGAGGACAGATTTAGATTACATATAAGGAAGAAATTCTTTACTGTGAGGGTGGCGAGGCACTGGAACGTGTTGCCCGGAGAAGCTGTGGATGCCCCATCCCTGGCAGTGTTCCAGGCCAGGCTGGATGGGGCTTTGAGCAACCTGGTCTAGTGGGAGGTGTTGCTGCCCACAGCAGGGGGTTGAAACTGCATGATCTTTAAGGTCCTTTCCAACTCAAACTATTCTATGACTATATGTGCTGTTATCAGTTGCGCTTTTTGGAAGATTAATATATGTCACAATTTTAATTTTCAAGCCACTTCCAATGAACACTTATGTCATCACTTATTGCCACTAGGGAACCTGTCAACAATCTCTACGTAACATAGCACAGTTATTAAGGAGGTTTTAACAAATAATGATCCGCAGGTATCCACTTGTGTTCATGAATAGCCTGTTGGTGAGAAGTCACTATTTGTCAATAGACATTCCAACAAACACTCACCGGTTTGGGTTTTGTTTGCAGTGCCCAAGCTGAGAAATGTAATTTCTGCCTGACTGTTTATTTTGCAACTTGGTGCTAAATCAGGAGGGGGATGCCTCTCTTGGTGAGGACTGCAAACACTTCTGAATCCAGAGAGGAATTCTGCTTGTCTGTGACTGTACTAGATGATTTTTGATTACTAGTGGTGACAAATATGAAAGCTTAAGTGATGGCCCTAGAGTGAGGACAAAGGAGGTGGTTTGCTCAAGAGGCTGAACGCTGACATCCTGAAGACAGCGTCCTTAAAATGGATTCAGCTATGCACTCATGTCATGGCCACCTATTGCTATTTATTATAATTTCAAACGCCCACGTCTTTAAACGTTTTAGTAGGTTTTGTCTCGAACAGTACCAAGGACCTATGTAAACACTGTTATGGCATCAAAGATGTTGCCAGGGAAAACTTATTATCCAAAGACGGGAAGAGTCAAATTGATGTTGATATGATTCTTCATAATGGTAAAGGTTGTCAGGCATAGATTTACCACGACTTTGGGGACAGTTCAGGCTTATAAATAATCCCCTGGGTTAGGTGTCCTAGTATTCAAGTCTCTCTTGTCTTTCTATACTTGATAACATTTATACTAGGTTTGGAAGTTCTTTAGATCTTGTTATGTCTCTGTATAGAGACAGTGTGTGTGCCATAAAGTCTAGTAAAACTAATCGACCGTAGAAGTCTGTGACTTCACACATTCTGAAATGTACTTTGAATAAGGGACATGGTTGAGCACCAACCTTATGGCAAAATTCAACAAAATTCCTTCACAGGTTATTCAGTGCAACAATAAACTGTACTAGACTGTGATTCACTTGGTCTCTGTCTCAACCTTTGTGCCTCAGCAGGTTCATCAAAGCTTTTAGGAAATACAGCAGCATTTTGATGAAAAGCAGGCCAGGTCTGCAGGACAAGATGGAATTTTGATCTTGTTTTGCAACCTAGATCTTTTTTTTATAGCAAAGTACAGTGGCTTTTAAGAGAAAAGTGTGATTGTAGATAAAGTAGAACATCTAGAGAGGAAAAATAGTATTTTATTTTCATTTAATTTCATTGCCCCAGGCTCTTAAAAGCTTCTGGAAACTGATGAACCTTTCAGTAGTGGGGAAGTAGGAGGTCAATGTTAAACTGGAAATGTCATGGCAGTGTCAGATTCCTTTTCTTTTGAGGGAACTGGCAGCTTTTACCTATGCTCTGGCTCTGTTTCATGAGGTGATAATGGCTCTGAAAGGCATGAATGTTTTTGTTACGAAGAAACTTTCTTTCCCTTTCATTGCTAAGTTAAAAATAAAGACAAGGAAAACTAGCCAAGCAGTTCTCTCTCTCCCTCTCCCTCTAAATCATGTTTGTTGTTCCAAACAGGCTTATTTCCCAGCTTTGCCTGGCTGTTCAGTAGGCTGGTAAAGAGATGAAGGTTGCTTAAAAAAAATACATATAAATTTCTGCAAAGTGAGACTCAAGGAGAAAATATTGAAAATGTCTTTTAGGCTGGATTACTGAACTTCTCTGTTGAGCCAAGGTATTTGGACAGCTGTTCAGTCAAGCTATTTCTTAGAGGCCATTTACCCACAGTACAGGGACCTCTCTGCCAGGGTCACTCACTTCATTTTCATCCCAACAGCCTCACCATCCCTTTGTGTCTTATTGCAGCTGAAATGTCCGTGTAGATGCCCCATAACTACCTCTCTCTCACATTTATGCCTTAGGCTGTGCCTGTTCAACAAAGCTCCTCCATGCTATTTATTCCTGGCTCTTTTTTCATCTTCTGGTTGTTGACATCCCATTGGCTCCTTTCTGGGCTGCGCTGCCTCTGCCTGCACCCCTTCTGCTTGGCTGTCTGATGTGTCCTGATGTTTACAGCTGCACCCTCAACACTGTCTTTCTATGCTGGCACCAACAGCTGACACTGGACTTCAGATTTCACCTGTTTGTAAGCTTTGATCTGTTTCTGGAGATAATACTTCAGCTTCCTGGTCACTTAGAACGACCATTAAAACTGCTTACATGTAATTCATCTTCATGACCATGAAAATAAATTTCAAGTCCAACTCTGTGGCAAAGGCCAAATTCTACCAGTGCAGAAGTGGGAGAAGCCACAAAGCCTGCTTGACAAGAGCAGAAGGTAGACTGGCATTGAATCTGCCTATTAAATACTTACACTCTACCCATTACAATAAATGAATAGCTCCCGAATGCTGGAACCTTGGTAATACTGGCACTGAAATAACAGGCACAAGCACTAGTTGGTAGTGGCTGCAGGCATCACCCTGGGCTCCTGTCCACTGCAGAGACAGCTTTTCTCAGATGAAGACCCTCAGATGACAACCAGACACTGCTGAAATGGAGCTGCTAAAGTAGTAACTCTGGGATGCTGAACAACTACAGGGCAGGAGTATGCAACTGGGAAAAATCTGTATTCAAACTGCATTAGAAGCTGTAATGGCACCCAAAAATCTTGGGAGTATTTTGAAAACTCCACATGTAATGAAATGGGAAGATTGAAATTCTTTTTTTAACATGCAAGACGTCAATCAATAGGGCACTGTAGCAGCATGGACACCAACGGGTAAGAAGACAGTAAGAGTGGCAAAGGAGATGCTAGTTGCTAAAAGCCACTGCACCACTGGTCAAAAGAAAATCTGAAAGCTGTCTGTTGATCTAGATAGTGAATCACAGTGTCCTAGAGGGGAAGTGAAATGCTAGATGATGGTGCCTGGAGAGTTTCTGCTTTTGGGAGCTAGCTCCATCCCCAGAAGAGCCTGTCTTTTTTGTGCTGTGCAGTGTCACCATGGAAAGAAGGCAAGAATTGGCTACCTCGTGTCATTCCAGTACCTTTGATGCAGGTCTGAGAGCAGAGCCTGGCTGGCATTCAACAACTTCTCTGCCTTCCTACTTCACTTGCTGCTAGATAGAGCCTCTTTCTGTCGTGAAAGCTACGGATCCTCCTTCAATCCAACATCCTTCAGGAAAAGGGTGAATCTCAGGCTTGTAGTCTAAGAAACCTCTTCATTGTCTCATAATTTTCTGCATTGGGTGCAGGAGGGAAGCAAAGTTCTGGTAAGACTCGTGCCACCTTTCTTTTGCAAAGAAGGCAACTATCTGGTAGTGTTCTCAGTCACAACCCTTTAGAGACAGGTGCCCAAACCATAATAAACAGGCTGAAATTATAAAACCGTTGCTGTCACAGTTTCTAAGTTCTTAGTTGAGCTGTCTGTGCTTTGCTGGTTGTTTTCATTCTGCGTAACAGCATGTAATTAAAATATTCATATGCAGATTGCAGCCTATTTAGGGCTGAATTCTGTTAGATGCTGAGCAAAATTTGGATAGTACTGAGATATCTCAGCTGCCAAGGAAGTGGGAGGAAGCTCAGAGTGGTCTGAGTTGCCCAGCATATGGCAGAGTGCCTTAACATTGATTTGTTCCTATGTTAGGATAAAACTGGCAAGGAACAGGAAGCAGTTTAGGGCTCAATTAACAAACAGCCTTTAAAAAACGCATTTCTCTTTCTGCCTTAGGCTTTGCCTTAGGGCTAACCCTGTTCACAGAGCTAAGACTAAAAGAGCGAAAGTGCCTATATACATAATATCCTGTAAACAGTCATCCCCTCTATAACATGGACAATTCAAAACAACTCAAAAACACCTCTGGAAAGAGGTACAGTCAGGCTGGTATTGGCTCAAAATATTCCGCAGAATAACTAAGATGGATTTTTAATTTATTTTTTTTTCTTTAAAAAAAAAAGTTTTTGTAGTGTTTGAACCAGAGTAAAATAAAATTGCATCTTTTGGATTTGGGCATAAAGTAGGCCAGGCTGAAGCAGTCATATGGCTCCCATCTAGGGCATAAGGACACTGTTGCTTTGCCCTGGGCATGAAGAATATTGTGGTGCAGAGATCAGAACTCTCCTGCTGTTGGAATGTACGTTAGATACATCTATTAATTATGACAGTGGCGATTTCTTTCCTGTTGTACTTCATGAGGGTCCAGAGGGCCTATGCTATACCTATGGGTAGTTTTGACTAACTCACTTGTGTATTCTTACAAAAGGTTATGTATGACAAGGAGGAATGTTTTTGGAGAAGCAGTGGAAGTCATCTCTGTAGAATGACTGTGACTGGGGCCACGGTCCTGTGATTCACCTTCCAGGAGGAGCTAATGCCCAGTGAGAGGATGTCCCATTGCTCCTCTCCCTATCTGCAAATCATGTAGGAGACTGGGGAATTGAGACTCTTGAACACATTGCAATCCTTGTACTCCCTGAATGGGGTCACGTGCTATACCACCCTTGCCTGAATTTTCTGAGGCTTTGCAGAGGTCTGTGTAGAAGTTAAAGCTAAATCAATGAAAAGGCAAGACAAGTATTCATCTGCTTTATCTTGCAAAGTTTATTTCTGATTACCTGACTTTATGAGATCTTTTTGCTAGTTCTTCCATTCAAGACGAATTCAGCTGGTACCAAAAGAGAATAAATCCTTTCAGAGCAAAGTGATTCACTGTGAGTCTACATTCAGTTTGTCTATGCGGTTTCCCTAAGTTATTATGACAGTGCTAAAATAGGAGGTCTACTTAATGTTTACATTTATATTTTTCATTTTGGAGAGTAGAGAAAGATTGTGTCTGATCACACACTTTTTTGCTCACTTTGGAGCAAGTATAATCTTTCTAAATGAAGCTGATTCAAGGTTTCTCAGCACTGTAAGCAAAATCAAATTTTGCTGCCCCAAAGACTGAGCTTGGGGCTGCTCCTGTCATGGGGAAGAAAGGGATAAGTAGAAAGGATATGTGATATGATGTTGTACAGTGAAAGAATGAGCCCTGGGGAACCAAGCTTGCTGGTTTTGCTTCTGCAGGAGAAACAGGATGCAGGGCTGACCTTTGGGAAGGAGTCACACCACCTTATTTCCTTAGTGAGAGAAGCCACAACAGCCACCCCACAGGGAGTTTATACAGGCTGTATAATTTTGAGTGACCCAGCCAACTGCCCTCTATGAAATACAATAATATCTTTGTATTCCATCTTTCTTAATGAGAGCTTTTGTGCTGAACTTACACAGCATGGGATGTAGGCTGAGGAATGGCAGATGTTCCTGTGCTGCTATCTGTCATCATGCTGTGGTATTTGTGTTTAAGCCTGAAATAGAAGAAGCTGATCTAAAGGTGATTGTAAGGGACAAACGCATTCAACTAGGCTCTTACAAAGGTCAGACAAAATGTAATATTTATTCTTTTTTAAATTTTATTTCAACTGCACAAGTTGAGGCTTAAAAAATAAGGCTGATTTGCTATTTTTGTAAATCCTAAGAGTTCCTTTGAAAGTCCCTTTGAATGTTAAATGATCATAAGGATGTTAATTACATGCATGTTTCATGAGTGGTTGATTAATTACTATAAACAAGCATAAGATCTTTTAAACATATCCAAGTGGTAGTAACTGATCTAAGTATACAAAATACTGTAATAACTAGCATGAGTGATAAATTCTTGAAGCAAACTTCTTTTGCAATCATACAATCTTTTTTGATATTCATTCTTGCTGGGGAATTGAAACTGCAGTTGTTATCTGGATTATGTACATTCAGTTTTGAACTGGAAATTTAATTTTGTATCTTAAGATGTGTGAAAATAAGAGTATTTAAAATTTCCCCTTGAAACACCATTTAGACTTTAAAGAGGAGTCACAATTAAATATTACTGTCAGATAAAGATGGCTAGAAATTTCTTCATCTTTGTTGAGACAGGATTTTTTCCCAAAGTCCAGGATACTTGAGTGCTTTGTCTTCTATGGGGGTGAAGTCCTTGATTTTCTTACCGTGATGTATTTTGATGTGGCATCTGCTGATGTTCTTAGCAGACTTATTTGTAAACTAGTTTTACACTTAGGAACAGGGGCATTGACTAATTTTTTTAATCAGTTCAGTTTCATTTTCTACACATATCATACAATACCTTAAGTTGATAGGGCATGAAATTGTCTACCGGTTTGCTTGTGCAGTGCCTCGTAGACCTGAATTCAAGTGGGATCTCTTAGTATTATGCCCATCATAGTGAGCTGTTCACGTTCCATCAGCAGGAACAACTCTTCTGAATTTGTGCCGAACTTTCAAACACTTCCTGTCTTATTCTATGCAGCCCTTGCAGTCATAGACTGGCTACCTTATATTTTGCTAATCATGCAGAGATGTTGCATATCTTTGCTTGTGATTAATCTGCTCTTTTATTTACCTCCTTTTCTCTACCCTTCTATTCTGCTCTGCATGTCCATTTATCCCCTTCTCAAGGAGGGTATAATTCCTTGGTATTCTGTGTTATATTCCACAGAGACGCAGCTGACAACTTTTGTGTTTATTTGACTGGACCCTGTGCAATTGGACAAAATCCTGACTGGGTTTAATGGAGTTGTTTGAGTATAGGTTAGGACAGAAATGGTTTAGGTGTGTAAAGTCTCCAAAAATCACTGCCAGATGAGGAAACGAGTGTTAAAAAGGAGGTCTCCTGGGTCTCTTCAAAAACTTCCAGCAGGTTATTTCCAGTTCACACCAGAAATGCTTCAATGACTTCTCCCCTGGTGCCTTGATATTTCCAAATACCATCTTGTTTAGGAACCAGAATGGCAAAGATACTTGCAAATGAGAGTGAGGCTGATAAAGAAAAGAATCATTATGACATTTCAGCTCCTCAGGAAATGGTGGCTGCTGGGCGTATGTGGAAGGATGAGCTTACACTTTAAAAGCACAGTTTATAGTCATAGCCTGAGATGCTTTTTTACCTGCATCACAAACTTCTTGTAAATCACTTAATTTCTCCCAACCTCAGTGTGTATAGCGATACCGGTTCTTTACCTCGCAAAATAAACTGAGGCACATCTTTGTTTCTCTTGCAAAGCAACATAGTAACCGTTTGTTGAGAATCAGTTTGGGATTCATGGATTTAAGGCACCTTTCCCACCCCCACCCCCGTTTTTTTGCCTTCCCATGTGAAATATTGCACTCCTGACCCCTTTTTCATCCGCCTCATGTTCTAGTTGCTTGTCAATGTAACCTGTCTCTGAGTTGGCAATATTTCATGCAGGGCCATTGCACTATCTTCAGCTTCGTTGCAATTAATATTCTGTCCTGTCATTTAAGTCCAGCCCTGTGTTCCTAATGTCAGGTTGGCTGTGTTTAATATGACCAGCAAGGCAGCATATGTTTCTAAGCTGAGTCCTACTGCCACTTCTGGAGGTATCTCCCATTAGTCAAGGATACTTTGTCATAGCGCAGCCAATGTTATCACCAAGCTTTAAGTACAAAGGTGGAATAATAATGACTCCTGTTTCACTAAATGGAGTTAACACAGCTGAATAGCTTCCCTGATGGTTTATTATATTAGTCTTTCAGAACATTGACTGATTTGTTTTTATTACCAAGAAAGCTTTTGTCTTATGAAAATGACTTAGGACCACAGGTCAATGTTTTTCATGTCGCATCTCCCTAAGAAGTACATTGCTTTATTATACTTTGTATTCTGCCACTGCAACCTGTATGTCACTTAAATTTATTTGTCATGATACCACTGCCAGGCTGCAATTAAATTGTTAAAGGATATTCAGGAAATGTTGTTGCGGTAATCTTTAGAGGAAGACATATGGAAATGGACTATATCTGTTAATTCATTTTTCAATATGCAAACCTTCCAAAGTGTAAGGCCTGGTGTGGATCACTACATGTGAGAAGAATATTTAGAGTGATGATGATCATGTATTTCCTGTGAGACAACAGACATACTCTAAGTTTGAATTACCTATCTGTCTATTTAAACTAGGAGACTAAAACGTTCAAGAAAAAAAAAGTCAATGGAAAGACCACAACATATGTCTCTCTTCTGTCCATTCACACCAGTCTCCAAAGACAAAATGTCCTGTGATGCCTGCCCATCTTGACAATGTTTAAAAATTTTAGCTCACAGAAAATGAACAGACAACGTAAGGGATACATAGGAAAGTAAAACATGTTGATCAGTTTGAGAAACCATGGTAGAATATGCAGAGGTGTTTCAACTTAAGCTGAACCAAAGATCCCAGGTCTCTGACACATCACCTGCCCCTTTGGAGAAGGAGATGTCAGAGGACAGGTCTCTAGCTCTAGAGCTAACAAGCTGTAACACTTCCCAAGCATGTCCTGGGAGTTAAAAATCAGCCTGCGGGCAGAAAAACTGAAGCTAGGAAGGATAAAGCTTTCCTGCTTCAGACACTGATCTCTAACAAAATCAGTATGTTGAGGGATATTTGGAATATTAATTGTTCATACTTCAGGGCTGCTCATACTTTTTGAAGCTGGAGTTCTCAATACTGATCCCATAGTAATACAAGTACTTGAAGATGGCATAATGCAGCACTACTGAAGAAAGAGGCTTGCTGCTTTTTTGCTTGCTAAGTTTTAACCTGCTTCAGTTCCCTAACATGGTTTGATGCGGGGCTGCACAAGTTCTTGTGGCAGCATAAAATAGCATTAGGAACATGCTGGGTTTTTGGAGGTGGCAGAAGGGAGAGCTGTGTGTACTAAACCAGGTTTGGAGTTACAGTGGGAGCGGTAGTCCTAACACATGTCCTGACAACATGGAATAGGGATATTTTTAACATAACAAGGTACAGTGAGGTTGAAGCAGGACATATACTGGTTGCTCAGGACAGTGTGCTTAAGTGAAAGCATACATGGATAAGTGTGATATATGTGAAAAGCATAGTGACAGACAACAGAAAGGAAATTCATAGGTTAGGGAAGGCAGAATTATTTGCTCTGAAAAGGAATCATGTCGTCCATTGAACTTGGCAGAAAACTGCAATTTCACAAGGTTTGACTTACCTGATCCTACTGGATGTTAGGCAAGAGCTGCAGCAGTCTCAGCAGCCTGAAAAATGGGTAGGGGATAATTGAATACAAGTTTTTCTCCTGTGGACATCAAGGTAACTGGAGGAAATAGAAAGTCTGTGGTAAACTCAGACAAAAGACTGATGGTTAACTCAAGCTTTTTATACTTTCCCAAGCATTAGATTAGTGGGATGTTTCATAGATAGCACTGCAAATTCTGATTATGTGCATGTGGCTAGGAAGCTATGCTCACAACATCTCTCCACGCATTAGACTGGTTTTGTTCTTTTTCATTATTGCCTGGCACAAACAGTATAAAACAGATTTCAGGAGCTCTATGATCTCTGAAAATATTCAGAGAATGCAGTTGTGGCATTACATGTTTGAAAGGAAAAAATATTGAGAGACCAGAAATACTGGAAGCCAATAATAATTCTTGTTTCCATGTTCATTGGTGTCTCACCAGGTGAAAACCAAAACAGAGGTATTAGAAAGAACTTGCAGTATCTCTCATGCAAGTTGCTTCTCACTACAGTGTATTTCAGTACCCAAAATTACATTTCTGGAAAGGCATTCCCTACTGAAGTTATTGTTCTCATTAGAGCTATTCTTTTTCATGATTGCTTATAACAGGGGTCCTCAAACTTTGTAACCAGGGGGCCGGCGCGCGGATGCAGTGGCAGGCAGCCATCTGCGGCTGCTTGGTTTCTCCCCCCAACCCCCGGCGGGAGGGTTCTGTAAATACCAGGGGCCGGACTGAGGACCCTGGGGGGCCGTGTCCAGCCCGCGGGCCGTAGTTTAAGGACCCCTGGCTTAAAAGTGTAGGCCTAACTAGTAATCATCAGAATTTCTTGCTTTTCTGAAACCAGTTTGCTCTATGAACCATAGGCCTGGATGTGGACACTCACAAGTTTTGCTTGAATTTTGGGGTAGCAGTAAACACCTAACTTGTTTAAGAATTTGCAGTTTTCACATTGATTGGATGAAATAAAATGCATTGTAACACAGACATAGAAGAAGAAAATTTGCTTTAAGGAATATTCCAGTGCAGTTCACTAACTATTAAGTATCGTTCTACTTCTGTGAACTTAAATCTCTACTGACATAAGTCTTTTATATCCTGCAGTGCAAGTTGTAGTACTTGGATAACTAATACAGCTAGAGCAGTTTTTCATTAGACCTGTGAAAGTTTGGAGTTACTCATAATCTTTGAGCAACTGAGTCTCCATTTTGTGATATTGAAAATGGTTTTTTGTGTTTTAATAAACCAGTATTCTCGAATGTATTCATGAACTTCATTTTAGCACGTTTTGGCTGTTAAAAATACCTTACAAATAATATTGTCTCTAGTCTTTTTCTCAGAAATGGATGGATTGGAAAAGAAAATCAGTCTGAAAGATAAAACTTCAGTATAAACAATCTCTTTGACAAAATCATCATTAAATGCAAAAGTTATTAGGAGAAACTGTAGGGCTACAGTCTTTGGCAAAAAATGTTTTACTGGTACTGAGAAACTGAAATATTTTTTCTTGATCAATGTTTGTTCTTCATCTCTTCTCTCCCCACTATCATTAGGGAATGAGCACCATGTAACCAGACATCTATAAACCTTCAGATGCAGACCACTGACAGGAATCTGTAGACTGCCAGTTTGGGAAACCTCTGCTTTAAACCTCTAAATGATTCAACATTTGTGTAAGTCAGATGCATTCTGGTGCTACCTAGCTAAATAATTTTATAGACATGTTCATTGTAATGCTAAGACTTTCAGACACTATACGAACTGTTTACCAATGCAAATTGTTTTTCTAATAATTGGATGATAAAAATGGAAAGAGCTATAAGTATGTCCTTAAAACGTGCCTGAAAGGGTGTGCTATTTACAGTCTGTAAAGAAATCCTTGCTACGGTGACACATGACTGTCTTATATAGGTATTGTAGTGCTTACAAGGTTTGGGATGTTTTGGTTTTTTGGTTGTTTGTTTTGTTGGTTTTTTTTAATATGAAACTTTGGATTAAAACAACATTTCTAAACAACTAAGGCCCCATTATATTAGTATGTAAGTCAAGATTCAGCTATTCTTGTTTAATACTCCAAATGGCATGTAGAAAATAGTGCACTGACAAACACGGAAAATTCTGCATTGTCCTGGCCAGCTAGACTATTTCAGGCAAAGACACATGAGTATCTGGACTTTTACATCCTCAGTTGTTCTGCCCTTTTTTACTTTAGAACGAGAGATATTATGTAAATGCTAAAGTAATATAAGGAGGAAACAATTTGACTAATATAAGCTGAAGTGTCTTACGAATGGAAACTGGAACACAAACTATAAAGAAATCACTTAAGTCACTGCTGAGATGCATCCATCTCTGGTAATGCATAAAAGCTAATTAACAGTGCAGTGAAATGGAGGCAATTCAGAGGGAAACATTATTAGATGAAGAAGTACAAAAGAAAGTGAAATGTCTTTCAGTTTACTGACTGAGGATAGGTGAATATCTACAAATGTCCGTAAGTGACCTTGACAGCAAGGAGGAAGAGTCTGTCTGGAGACTCAGGGTGCTGTGTCTGTAGGAGTAATAGGATAAAAGAAGAGGTGATCAGGTTGTGATGTAAAAGACTAAGGCCTTTTCCATGCTAATGTCTGGCAGCTATTGAGGCTGCATCTGTATAGCCCCTAAATGCAGATAAGAAAACATTTTACTGAATGAGCACACACTGCTATATGATCAGCTAATGTAAATTATGGTTTTCTATTGTGTATATAGAATCTGTAAGTGAAGAACAGCAAAGGGCACTGAATACTGAACCTCAAGCTTGGATATGTTTCAGAGTAAGGAACAGAAAAGCCATTGTTTCATGCTAAGCTAAAAACTGCTGCTCAGCGCATTTTGAGAACAGTCCTGCTCTCATAAAGAGGTGGTCTTAATACTCTTAATAAATCTTTTTAGACTACATTTCTTGTTATGGGATGATAGAGTTTCCTAGAGCCAGCCATGGCTGAATAGGTTCAGAAAAGTCATTCACCTCATGCGTCTGTTTGCATTGACCTTGCTGTTTTCATACTGGGTTTTGCTTTGTAGGGACACTTGTGTGTATAATGCTTTGTGGAATATAAGTACTCAATCTGTGCCTACTCCTGATAGCTGGATTTTTCTCTCCTGAATTTTCTTACCATTATCTAGATAGGTTTGGGATATGGAGTTGGTGAACGTAACAGGTTACTATTGAAGTGACTGGGGATATCTAAAATGCAAGGCAAGCCTCAAATTGCCCTTGATTGCATGTATTTTGCTGTCAATTTCTTTCCTCCTAAATTTTTCAACGGTTCCCCTTGCAGGATTTTATGCATGTTATGTTTGTGTTCTCATATCACTGTCAGAATTATGGGACTTCACAGCTTTAGCTCTATTTCCTCTACTCAAATGATAAAATAAAATGCAGCTGTCTGCATCTTTATTCATGTTAAGAGTAATTAATGTTCTAACAAATTACTTCCATCCATGATCAATTACTCCCAGGAGCTCTGTTTCTCTATTGATATCCAGAATGAAGGTTTAATAAAGTTGCATCTTCTTTTGAGTGGTATTGGTGATACTCAGTAATAGTTAACCCATGAAACTATGCTGCTGTTTAAAAGAAGTTGTAAAGATATGAGCTCACGCCTTGCTTACTTCAACTGAGTGCTTGCTGTACGCCTTATTGGCTAACCAGTCACTTGAAGAGTTCATGTATAACTCATTGACGCCTGTCAGAAATACAAGAACAAAAAAAATACCCCACAAATCTATTTAGAGTATTTTTATGAACAACTTGTGATGAGCTGCTGTTTTGCTGAGTGCCTGTGCTCTGCAGAGGAAGGTCCAGCAGAATTCCTGGGAAAGCGAGCTCTGTAGCAACTGGAAGCAAAGCTGTAGTAAAGGGATACTTTCACTTAGCCAATGCCCTAGCCTATGTGAGCTGCCAGTCAGTTGGGCAAAAGGAGCCAGAAATATGTTCTTGAAAATGTTTCTGTTCATATAGATATTCTAGTTACACTGGAGTGAAAATAAAACAAGAGCAAGACAGAAGAAGATGGTATGAAAATAACAATTTGAGTTATTGTCACAAGGGAGCATTACACATGGTGCCATATAATGCATGAATTAATCATCACAGAATTCTTTGGAAGTGAAATAAGAAAGTATCAAACATGACAAGAATGATATTCAAATGCCTTAAAATCTTATTTGAAAGTTGTTTGTATTTTTAAAAGTAGAGCCATAAATTAAGGATAGATAAAAGTGGTTTGTGAGGATTCAAAGAACTTGGCAGAATTTACTCATCCAGTGAAATTAATTTGAGGCTGGTTTTAACAGTTGATATATTTCCCCCCCCATAAGGTGTTTATTGATTGCAGAAGGCTCCTCCTTGCTGGAGACTACCTGAATATTGTGCAGCAGCCCTTAAGAAAGCAGTGAGGCAAACCAGGCTCAGACATATTAAGTGAGCTTAAGTATCTTTTCACCTTACATTGTTCCTAATTTAGAGAAGTGCTGGCTGTGCATAGTGGCTGCACTGTTACCTGGGCTCAGTAACAGCATCACAAATTACCACCAAACCTGTGACATATAAGATGGACCCACCTAGCAATTTTGCCTGTTGCTTTTGACCAGAGTATCTTCCCTTTGCAAAGTTTGGCTGTTTTACTCAGCGGAAAGGGGCCCATCCTGGTGCTAATTTAGAAGTAATCAGGAAAGGCAAAAAAAAGGAGGAAAGACAAGGTCAATAAAGTAAATGAGGTGAGGAAGAAAACCATGAAAGCAACAGAGACAAAGCAATTAAAACACACACACATGTGCACATGCTGAGGGGTAAATCCACTCCCTGGGCCAGATGCATCCCTGTAACCTCACCAATGCAGTCCTAACCATGACGGATAAGCCAGTGGAGCTGAGGCATTGCTGAAAAATGACATTTGTATATAGGACATTTCTGCAGCATGATGATGTCTTCTAAAAAGCAGTTGTGTGATGTGTTCTGTCCAACCTTCCCTGAAAAATTGAGACCTTAACATTTATATGGGTCGTGACGTGTTTATATATCTTAAATGCTAAAACTAACATATACCTCTGAAATTAATTTGACTGCCACATACAAATTCTAATTTATTTTCTTATCTCCCAACCATTAAATTGCTAGAGCTGTATAAATACTTTAAAGAAAGGCAGCTCCAAGTCACTAAGGAATATTGCAGAAAATGTGCCTTCCAAGCATGGTTATGTAACGCCCACTTATTTTAATTAGACTTTTGCTCTCAAAGTCCCACTTTACCTAAGCGTCACGATGGCTGAAACACAGTAGATATCTGTGATAGCAAACACAATCTATCTGCTCCTTTCAGCAGTGACTTTGCCTTTAGTATTATGTCTCTCAGGCATGTGAACCCCCAGCAGCTACTTTCTGTGCTGTCTATTATTAGTGTTTACTTAGAACAGGTCTTGTTCTCTATCAGAAGTACAAGAAATGTCTGTGTAAGCATTGCATAGCTTTAATTCTCCTACAGAAGAGTGGTCCTGCGGGAGGAAAGTCAAATAAACAGCAGCCTAAACTGTACTCCAGCTAGCTGAAAACCAGGAATGGGACCAAACCCAATTATTCACAAGATGATGCTGATGTTAGTCTTTTTCTCAGGAAGAAACACCAAGCAGAGACAATTTTTTTAAAGTAAGTAAATTCAAACTAATTAAAGGTTTCCCTTCCTTTCAGTTTTACTTGAGAACTACTGCTGTATTAAAGTTTTTGCAAGCATGAGAAGGGTGTCGTCGTTATATCCATTAACTCCTCTACTGCTGCAGCCAGCTGCATCCTCTTCCTATGTTTTCTGTGATATGTCCTATTGCAGAACAATGGAAACCTATTTGTGCAGGCACTGAATAAAATTTCAGTGTATAAACCAAAAAGGAAAGCCAAATTGTACATTTGTCATATCATAAAAGGATGATTTGTGTATATAGGTGGCGGCAATCCCTTTACTTTTTGGTCTAGTGTTCTTGCACTTATAACTGAGCAGACCAAACAATTTGTTTCCATGTAATTGTGTTAAGCCTACAGAAAACTCCTGATAATTTGCTATGCTTTGTTATGATGATGAATTACTGCGTATGTTTCTGCCATGCTTATTAGTCTTTGCAGTCCTCACCCTGCATGTGCACTGAGATAAATTGGACACTGAGCCTAAAAGGTAGTGTCCTCATGAACCATATTGTTTTAAGGTTGTCTTTTTTAATTTTGCTTTCTGATATCAGCTGCCCTTCTGATGCTGAAGATGGGAGACATCATGGTTTCTTCTCTCACTGAAGAATTTTTTATTGAATGAAGAATGATTTAGAGACTGAATACTTTATAGAACGTATCATCCCTTAGACAAAAAGCAGGAACTAACTCCAAGTGCCTTACAAAAACAATAAAACAATCCTACCTATAGACGTTGAGAAGTGTTTTGGGAAAGTGGGAGAACAGTCTTGGAGCAAAAAGGAAGTGTGTGTTCTGCCTGGAGAAAAGAGATATGGCTGATAAAAATTCAGGAGTGTATAGATTGATAGAGGAATTTGAATAATGCCATTTAGGGCAAGAGAATGAGCAAGGTAATAATCGAATGATACAACCCATAGTGAGCATTTGCAGCAGTTTATTTTACTGAGTGGATTGTTTACCTCTCAGAGCAATCACAGTGGTCAAGCAGGAAAAGAAATGTGGTTGAGCATCTGCTGCATGTCTGCTTTCTGTCAGTGAACACTAAAGTTTTTGCCAGACATGGCACACAAGAGGCATGTTGGGAAGAAGCTCAGACCTTAGTCATCTAGGAGTATCTAGAATAGCTAGACACCTAATGGGAAGCTAACATTGGGAACTATAGCTGTATAAACTGACATCTGTAATCACATTTGTTATGGTCAATTCCTACAACAACACTGTAGTGAAGTAAAGATGAGACTAAATGCACAGAGGTAATATGGGTAAGAAGATTGTCGGAACTTTTATAGAGAAATTGGTTTACGGAACTGATTTTTACAGAACATTAGCTGTTGGCAAGATTACTATTTTTTGCTTAGATTCATTTAATGAAAGGCAACTTCTCTTTTTTTTTTTTTTTTTTTTTTTTTTTTTTGTCAACTATGGACTGTCAAAAGATGAAGCAGTGTTTCTATGCAGATATACTGCCTCAGTGCTTCATGGATCCTTTGTTGCCTAATGTCTTAATTTACCAAAATTGTAGTGATATTGCCTTAACTGCATCGGCAGCAAAGCATCTTAATACATCTAAATGATCAAAGGTTGCTAGCTGATGCCATACATGTTCCAAGATCCTGCAGAATGGGCCAGCTCCAGCTTGGAGTGTAGCCAAGTTTGCCATCTACTAAGCCTGCATGAAGAAGCTGAAAGGTGTGAATTTTTAGCTCAGATACCATCCTGTGATAATGCATCTAGATAGCTTGCGAACCTGAGGTGATATGAAACATGGAGTGAGTTAACTTATGACCACCTAAATCTGACCATATAGATAAGCCTTGAAATGACCCTTAAGCCCCAAGATCATTCTTCTGTAATCCTTTTGAAAGTGATTACTGGTGCTTTCTGCTTGGTTGGTTCTGAAGACAGAGTATCCAACGCATCCTTGTACTCTTGAGGAACATATATGAATGAGCTTGTGTTATGCTTTTCTCCTGTCAGTCTCCTCTTGAATTGTAGGAGGGAAACAATCATAAGCCACTTATGAGTGCTGCATATGCTGCAGCAGTAATGTGGCCTTTCCAGCTGTAGTTCCTGGTCAAGTTCCTAAGTTCCAGAGATTCAGCTGGCAACTGAGATGCCTAAATTTGTTATGCCTACCTGTAGGAGTCTGTTTGTAGGCTAGAGGTTTGCTTCAGTCACTCACAAACAGGAACTGCTTGCGGTATGCAAGACACCCTCATGGGTCTGGGAGACCTATTGCCAGCAGGAGGACAGGCAGGTTATGCTGTCTCATCTCAAATGGCACTGCCTCCCTCTGTGTGGGCAATGGATTTGAGCCCTCAGTATCAAAGCCCTTATTAGTCAATAAAGATCAAGCTTGGAGTCACTGGAGCTGAGCGAGTGATTCAGCTCAGCAGCTGCTAGTTCCCTAGGTTAGGGTGAACTGAATCATGCTTTAGATTGCATTGGCTAGATTTCTGCTGGGTACAGCGGGTAGATGAACAACTGATGCATGTGTGTGTGCCTACATATAGATAACTGTGTTTAGATAGCCTAAACACAAAATATTTCGAATGGTCAGAAATTATTTCTTAGAATTTGGAAGGATAATTGCAGAAGCTTTCTTTCAGAACTGATACAGAGCAATCGGGGTACCTATAAAGTTTAAAGGTATCATGAGGATGTATCTGTCCTATGGAACGGTATAATGGGAAACAAAAGGTATTTACCTTGTATACAAAAATAAAGATATAAGTCAGACCAACTAACAAATGATCTGTCAGGCAGGTTCCCAAAGGAAAAGTCTACTGTTTTAAAATAAGATGTTTTTAAAATTCTAGAAGACACACTAATGATCAGTGGGATACTGGCAGAAGCTGAATAGGAACTAGGTAGCACCACCACTGTTTTTTACTGCTCTGATCCGGGTAGCTTTGTGGGGCATGATTTCCCATTCCTCGTTAAAGAAGACCTAACAGGGAAAAGGTGTGCCATGTCTTTCAGTGATAGATTTTTCAGGGTGTAAAGGGGTTAGGATTTATGTGCTGGTTCGGTGCTACAGGGCTAGCCTTGTTGTGCTGAAGGCAGAGGTGTGGTAGCATTCAAATGTGCAAAATTTAATTACTCTGATTTATCAAGCAATTATTTTTCCTACTAGTTTTATTTAACTGTGGGAGTTCTCATCCTTTCTTTGAGCATAATGAGTGCATTTGCTCCAGGATGCAATTTGCTATTCACAGTTGAATTCTCTTTAACAGTGACTTTGCCTTTATTTTTCATTTTCAAATGAAATTGCATTCTCAAATTGTTGGTAAATTTGAGTAGTAAGTTTATTAGTATAGGGGACCAGTGAATTCTTTATTGTGTCATGACAGGGCTTCTGCAGGAAAGTGATTCCCATCCAAACCTTCTTTTCAGACTGTAATGTTAAGTCATGCTGGTGGAAGATGAGATTTTTGAGTTTGAACAGCAGGCTGGAGAAGGTTTTGTATTTCTATTTCCTATATGAAAACATGTAACTTCTAATCTATAACATAAATTACAATCACCGCTTCCATTTCTTTCAACCATTTAAGTGAATTAAGGAGTCTTGTCTTTCCAGAATAGCTGATATAAATGCCAACATCCAAGAGTCAGTTCAAGTCTCTAAGTGTTCAACTCACACAAGGTTTAAGTGCGCAGTTGTTACTTGTTACTATTACCTGTAATTAGCACAGTGCTTGCTATATTTACTGGTGATTCTCACTCCCATTCAGAGGCATCTAACACTTCCATGCATCATGGGAAAAGCTTGTTTGTGCTGTGTCTGTGGTTTCTTCTGAGGGGTCAGATAAATCAAAGAAGGTGATTCTTACTCTGAAAAACTATGCTCAATGAGGAAGTGAGTTAGTCAGGTTGTCCTGCTTCCCTTGTCCTGGGGATAAACACAAGCCTTCTTTGACAAGCTTTGACAGATGGGCCCATGCAAACCACGTGAAGTTCAACAAGGCCAAGTGCAAGGTCCTGCACCTGGGTCAAGGCAAGTCCCAGTATCAATACAGGGTGGGCAGAGAATGGATTAAAAGCAGCCCTGAGGGGAAGGACTTGGGGATACTGGTGGACAAAAAAGCTCAACACAGCCTGACAATGTGCTCTTGCAGCCCAGAAAGCCAATTGAATCCTGGGCTGCATCAAAAGAAGTGTCATCAGCAGGTTGAAGGAGTTGATTTTCCCCTTCTACTTGGCTGTCATTGAGACCACACCTGGAGTACTGTGTTCAGCTCTGGGCCCCCCAACATAAGAAGGGCATGGACCTGTTGGAATGAGTCCAGAGGAGGGCCACAACGGTGATCAGAGGGCTGGAGTGCCTCTCCTGTGGAGTCAGGCTGAGAGTGTTGGGGTTGCTCAGCCTAGAGAGGAGAATGCTCCAGGGAGACCTTAGAGCAACCTTTCAATACTTAAACAGGGCTTCTAAGAAAGGACCGACTTTTTAGTAGGGTCTATTGCAATGCAACAATGGATAATACTTTCAAACTAAAAAAGGGTAGATTTAGATTGGTATTAGCAAGAAATTCTCCACTGTGAGGGTGGTGAGGCGCTAGAATGGGTTGCCCAGATAAGTTTAGGATACCCCATCCCTGGCAGTGTTCAAGGCCAGGCTGGATGGGGCTTTGAGCAACTTGCTGTAGTGGAAGGTGTCCTGGCCTGTGGCAGGGGGTTGGAACTAGATGATTGTTAAGGTGTCTTCTAATTCAAACCATTCTATGATTCTATTTGAGAGCCTTTAAAAAGAACCAATACTGATGAACCCTCAGTCACAAGATAATTTGGTTTGTATCAGTCACAAGATGTGACCTGTATATGGTAAAGTTCCAGATTTGATGGTGAGAGAACCTGAGAGCAACCCTCATTGGGCTGCAGAAGCTGATTCCTTCTGGTTTTGCCTCCATTCCCTGTCTTTGTATGCATGCTGAACATTTTCCAGCATTTTGTCCATTTTACTTTTAAGCATATTCCATTCCAAGTTTCTGTTTTTCTCATCTGTAATTTCATATTATCCATTCTAAAATATTGTTCTAAATTGGTCTTTATAGTTTCCAATTCATGTGGAACATCTCATCATGTTCCCCTTTTCACCAAGCCTTCTTACACTTTTTTGCCTCGCTGCTTATCGCATACATATAGTGTGTCATCTTACAAAGCATGCAACTTAGCTTTCACCAGATCCATTTCTTACACTCTTGACAGCAGAAAACAGCCTAATTTTCATTAGAAAAAGCATCCAGTTGGAACAAAAATAATTAGGATGCAGCAGAAAAAAAAATCCATGTGGACCATGACAGGAGAGAGAAGGTTTTTCATATTTTTTTTTTTTTTACTTTCATTCTTGAATGCTTCAGAGTTTTCACTTGATTGATCTGTAATAGATGCATTTAATGTAGTTGCAATATAGGATTCACAGGATCTCACAGAATCACAGGAGGCTGAGGTTAGAAGGAGCCTCTGGAGTCTGTGCAGACCAAAGCCCTGCTCAAAGCAGGGTCAATTACTGCAGGTTGCTCAGGGTTTTGAATATCTGCAGGGATGAAGATTCTGTAACATTTCTGGGCAACACGCTGCAGCATTCAAACACTGTCAGAGTAAAAGAGTTTTGTTCTGAAGTTTGAATGGAATTTCTTGGACTGCAGTTTGAGATCACTGCTTCTTGTCCCTTCAGAGCCTCATGTATAGGTACAGTGTAGTACAACACTGTGAAAGAAAAAATCAGCAGTATCTTTGATAGCACACTGAGTGAATTTTTTAAGTAATCTATTCATAGTGTCCCAGCTAGTAAGGCCATAAGAAACTAGTAGAGGCACATAGTTTAATGTCCTTCAGCAGAAAACCCATAAAGTCACTGTCAGTAATTCCCAAATAAAGCCAAATTAATAACCTGTTGCAGGACAGTATATATCATAGGAAGGACTCTTATCTTCAAATGCAACTAGAAGTAATGTAGAATCTACTACACACATTAGTGCTTTGTTCTAGTAGCTATTTGCCTTTATCCAAAAATATAGAGAAAAGTAAGTTCACAGAAACTAAAGCAGGAAGAGACTCAGGGTACCACCCTCCTTACCTGCAGCTGTGTCATTTATGTCTAAGCCTTTTCTGATAGGCGTTTGCTTAACTTTTTCCCTGATAAACCCCAATGATGGAGACTTAGCTGCTTTTATGGACAATTTTGGTTGTCCACAAGTTTTTCCGATGCCTGGCTTTCGGTTATCCTGGTTGATACTTAAGTGTGAAACATCTTGTTTTGTCCCCTAGTGGTTATGGAGAATTGCTTAGTCTCTTCATTACAGCTACCCTTTATACATCTGAAAACTGTTAAATCTCCTTTCAGGTTTATCTCCTGTAGATTAAATGACCCCTTCAACCTCTCTTCAACAATATTTTCTTGAATGCTATCATTCTCCCTGCTCTCTTAGCTTCTTCCCAGCAACTTAGACTATTCTTGAGGAGTAGTGCTTGCAACTTGAAACAGACTCCAGTGGATGCTGCACCAGCTCTTGCAGACAGCCTTTCATTTAGGCAGGATGTTTGCCTTCAGCAACATTATTGGCATGTCCTCAGATCTGATCCACTTTAGTCCTCAGACCTTTTACAGCAGAGTGGATCTGTAATTATCTATCCTCTATTTGTGTAGTGTAATATAAGTGTATAACTTCACTAACACCCAACACCCCCCATCCCCCCCACCCCCCCCATTAATTCTGTTTTTTCGCAGGACAGTTCTCTAACCTGTCAAGATTATTTTAGTGCTTGAAACATCTACTACTTTGGTATGATCTCCACATTTAATAAATGTATTCTATTCATAATGTCATGCAGTTTATTTATGGAAATGTAGTGTAACAGCAGATTCTGCAAAAAATTATGTAAAATATATTTCATTTTGAATGGAATAGACTAATATAGTTGTTAATACTATTTCTAGCTCTGAAAGTGATTAAGGCTTGTATTTGTTGAAACCAGGACAGCGTCCTACAGGAAAGTTAAGTATATTCTTACCACCACATTTTTTCATGTTCTTCCCTGACACCTCCTAGTGGCTTCTGTCAGAGAAAGGATACTCAGCTCAGTGAAGTTTAGTTTTGTCTTATCATAGAATCATAACAACGTTTAGGCTGGAAAAGACCTATAAGATCATCAAGTCCAACCATTAACCAGGACTGCCAAGGCCACTGCTAAATCATATTCCTAAGTGCCATATCTATGCATCTTTAAAATGTCTCCAGGGATGGTGACTCAACCACCTCCCTGGGCAGCCTGTTTCAATGATTAGCCACCCTTTCAGTAAAGAATTTTTTTCCTAATAGCCAATCTAAACCTCTCCTGGTGTAACTTGAGGCTGTCTCCTCTCATTCTATTGCTTGCTACTTGGGAGAAGAGACCAACACCCACCTTGCTACAACCTCCCTTCAGGTAGTTGTAGAGAGCAATAAGGTCCCTGCTGAGTCCCCTTTTCTCCATGCTAAACAACCCCAGCTCCCTCAGCCGCTCGTCACAGGACTTATGCTCTAGACCCTTCATCAGCTTTGTTGTCCTTCTTTGATTGCCCTCCAGCACCTCAATGTCTGTCTTGTAGTGAGGGGACCACAACGCCGGATTTGAGGGGTGACCTCACCAGTGCCAAGTGCAGGGGGACAGTCTCTTTCCCAGTCCTGCTGGCCACACTTTCTGATACAAGCCAGGATGCTGTTGGCCTTCTTGGCCACCTGGGCACACTGCTGGCTCATGTTGAGCCAGCTCTTGACCAGCACCCCCAGGTCCTTTTCCACCAGAGAGCTCTCCAGCAGCTCTCCAGCCTCTCTGCCCCAGCCTGTAGCACTGTGTGGGGCTGCTGTGACCCAAGTGCAGGACACGGCACTGAGCCTTATTGAACCTCATACAACTGGCCTCAGCCCATGGATCCAGCCTGTCCAGACCCCCCTGCAGAGCCTGCCTGCCCTCCAGCAGATCAACACTCCCACCCAGCTTGGTGTCTTCTGCAAACTTATTGAGAGTGCACTTGATAACCTCGTCCAGATCGTTAATAAAGATGCTAAATGGGACTGGCCCCAGTACTGAGCCCTGGGGAACACCACTTGTGACTGACAACACCACTTGTGACTAGTTATTTTTGTCTACTTATTTTCCACTGTTACATCTTAAGAATTCTGATCATTTTCCCATTAGAAAGTTAGATTCATTTAATATAATTTAATATTGAAAGGTTCATGTTGGCAGTAGCTTATATCTTTGCTGTCTTTTAGGTATTTGTGAATGATTTGTTTGACTCTTTGTTCCGGGATATTTCCGGCACTGAAATTAAGTTGAGTGTTTTCTCTCCTCTTTCCTGTCTCCCTTCTTTTATTTTTTTAATTTTTTTTTATTTTTTTTTTTTAATAGGTGTAGCAGTAGCCTTTTCCCAGGTTTTTGGAGCGTTACTTATTTTTGCCAAGCTTTCAAAAGATTCATCATCCCTGGGATAAAAAGCTGGTTGAAGGAAAATACCTACACATAATTTTCGGTGAGCCTATCTTATCTTAAAACCTCTCATTTACCCATTTTCCAATCTATTTGTTACCATTATGGTTTTTTTTACTCATCTCTGTCTCTGCAACTAATTTTCTTAGCTGTAAGATCACTGTTGACATTTTTAGTGAAGACAGAAGCAAAGATGTCATGAGTACTGTGACATCCTCAAGGTTCCTGTTGAGGAATAGGCCATCTTTTTTCTTAATCTTCTAGTACTAATAATGTAAATATTGAGTATTTTCTTCTATATTTTATTTTCTCAGAAGTTATGTTTTGCCTTTCTGATTTTATCCCTAGACTGTTGATACTCTAGTTCAGGATACTTTGTGTCTATGAGTTGTCCTTGTTTGTTTGTTTGTTTCTCTTTAACAGCACTACCATCTCTTCCCAATTCCCTTTTGCCTTTTTACTGACATTATGTAAAAATCTAGCATTTCCACCTCCCAGTGTTTATTGCACTCTGCTGCCCTAAGCTCCATGATTTACGATGCTTGTGTTCTCCTTTCTGTCTGAGGATGGTTAGTTCTATCATATTTCACAGTCACTCTCGGACAAGTTACTTCATCTGCACATTCTCAACCAGTTCTTCCAGGCTGGCCAAAAAGACATCAGAAAACCTTTTCCTCTACTTGCTTTCTTCATCTTTTATAGAAACAAAATGTCACCAGGATATTTCAAGACTTTGCTGCCAATATGATCCTGCTACCTTCCTTTCCCAGCAGTTGTTTGGATGATGAAAGAGTTCTGCCACAAACCTGTCCTGTGCTCTTCACATTTTTGCCCGTTGCCCAGAAAATGCCTCATCCACCTGATCTTTGTGATCAGACCCAAAACATGACAGCATCTTTTACCTTCAACATTTTAGCAGGTTTTTATTTCTCCATCTCCTGAGATAAAAAGAATATCAATATACCCTTGGTACACAGAGAAACATGTCCTTTGCTTTATTTTTCAGTGAGACTTGAACAAGGCGTATAGACTTATGTCTGCTAAATAATTAAATTAGGCAGTATTGCAGCATTCAAATGCTGATACCTTCTGAGTCAAATTATCTGTTGGTATAACTCCAATGATTTCAGTACAGTTTCTCCAACAGAGAATGACCTATGTTTTCTCCTTGAAAAGGAGAAAAAAAATATGCAAGTCTTCTCTTAAAATCTGAAGTTTTGATTTGAATTTAAGAACTCACAAAACACTTGTGACATGTTTTCTGACCCATGTAATTATGACTTTAAATGTTATATCCAGCATAGTTCGTAGACCATAAGTAGTAGTATTTAAGAGAAAAAAGAACAAGATTATGAGAGCAAAGACAAAACCCAGAACAAAGAGAATCATTTATCACATCTTGTGAATACTACATTAAAATGCAATGAGGTTTTCCCTTTTATATGATTAATTCACATTTTAATAACTAAGCTCTTCTGCGCAACTGTACTCAATTTTTTTCATCACTAATGTAGAAGTTCAGACAAAGTGTTCTTTCTAAAGATGAAAGGAGAAAAAAATTATATTATTGACTTTCTTAAACCTATCTCATATGATGGATTTATGAAATGGAAATAATATAGAAATTCCTTTAAACTGTGACAGGAAATACAAATCATGTGAACAGAAAGGAAGTTGCACTGAAATAAAGACATTTCAAAAGATAATGACTTCACTACAAAAGGGTCTTCTGTTAAGTACTTCCTATAATTCTGTTGTCAGTGGAGCACCTGAAGAGACAGGAAAAGATTCATGTGGGTACATCACGTTGATGTTCACTAGTAGCTGAAGATGGTATTTGGGCAAGCTGAATGGACTGAGGGGCAGAAGGACAGAAAATTCTGTGCCTTACCCAGAGTGACTGTTTCCTAGTTAGTACAAAACCAAACAAAACAAGAAAACCTGTGTAACTGAATTACTGATACTTTAGTTCTGAGATAACTTGTTTAGCTAAGGGGCAAGATTATTGAGCCACAGTGATTAGAGACATTGTATCTATAAAGATCAATCAAATGTATCTTCTGGATCTCAAATGTGATCAGGAAAGGTCTACTAAGTTGTGCAAGGGTAAGTTTAGTTCTGTATTGCCTTTATACTGTTTCAAATAAATTTTCTTGAATAGAGGGCCTCGTGCCTAGGGAAAAATTTTTAGGGCTGAGAATGACTGTTGACTGGAAGTCTTGGAGATCATTCTTTTGTCAGGAAAGAATAACCTAGGGATTAGCACTTATGGCCTTGAAATATAAGTATTCACACACAGTGCTGGTGCCTGGGCTTGTGGGTTTGCACATAAAAACCTCCTGGGTTTGTGTAAAGAATTATAGAGGAAGATTTTCTCTTTATAAATTCAATGAGCTGACAATATTAAAAAATATTACCAACTGAATCCATAGATTAGCTTTAGTAATGACAGTAAGCCTGAACATACAATCACTTGTATTCCCTTATTCCATATGGTAATCGGTAAATTTGTTGTCTTGCTGTCAGAAAAGAATACCTTTGTTTTCTTGTAAAAGCCTTTTTTCCCTCCTCCTTTCTTCCCTCTCCCCCCTCAAAAAAAAAAAAAAGGGGGGGGGGGGATGGCTATAAGAAGAAGAGAAAAGGACAGGCAGAAAACTTTGGCAGCGTTTTGCTTAAAATTCGGGTTTTATTCTTCTACTCTGAGATATAAATTCCCAGCACCAAACAATGAAAAAATAGAGGAACATTCTCAAAGATCATAAAACTGGAGCAAAATTTCCAATGCTCGCAAAAATATCACCTCAGACAGACAGTAGCGCCTTTCAAACAGGCATTCACCTTTTTTCTATGGAAGTAATGGTTCATATTGTCTAAAACCCATCCTGACAGAATGGAAATGAGAAGTCTCACTTGCATTCACAGATGTTGATCCCCAAAAGCATGTTCACCGGGCAGCAGATACCAAAACTGAAAACATCTTTGGAAATTTCATTGTAGAATACTTGAATACAGCCGTCCTCTGTGTTGAATCTTTGTCTCTGGTTTTTTTACCTAAAGCATATCTTGTGACTCATGCACTGGAAATCAAGTACAGGAATTACATAGTTGGCTAGAAAAAGAATGAGTGGCTGCCTTAAGAGGTCCTCTCCTGTTCTGATACTTCACAATAAATCTGAACGAATTCCTATTTCAATGAAAATGGTCACCTAAGAGAAATAGAACAGAATTTCATCCCTAGATTTTAACATTGAAACTGGGAAACAAAAAGTCAGTATCTCAAATGTTCTTTTGGTGTACCTGTCCCACTTTGCAATAATTTAGAAGTTTTTATATTTCCTTAGATTAAGCGATTCATGTTTCTTATTCTATCCACTCCACCCCGCCACCCCTCACCTCCCTCTTTTTATGCAAAGCCACAGATATAATGGTTTTTGAGGGCATAGAAATATCAGACTTGGAGAAAAAAAATATGTATTGGTTATACTTTGTTTCACTGTAGACCAACAAAACTGCTAAAATGAAATTTGATTGTTGCCTTGTTGTTTATAACACGTCTTTCTGGTGGAAAACCATATAGGTTTCAAATTTTTGATGGGCAAAGTATCTGTGTTGTGTGTTGAGTCTTATTATGCATAATATAGGCTCTAAGACTGTTAGATTAATAGGGATTATTTTTTTCAGAGTTTTGTTGGTGTCTTGGTTTTTTTTGTTGTTTTGTTTTGTTTTGTTTTTGTTTAGGAAAGCCATATCAACATTTCTAACTTTTCATACCCTTTTCTTACTTTTTATCTAATAGGTATTCTCTCATGATTTATTAAGAAGTATAGAGCATGTATTTTGTTAAAACTGTAGAGAAATCAACTACTGTAACAATGAGATATTGTGTAAAAGGATAGGGAAATATTTGTGCAGATTCTTGTGGAATTTTTATGTGTTTGCTGCATATAAATTAGCCCTATAACTTCACTGAGGAGAGACAAGAATAAATAAGTCCTGAGAACAGAAGTTTTGAATAACTTGCTGAAGGACAAAGCTGAAAAAACCAGTAACAAAAGAAAAACAGGAAAAAAAAAACTATTTTCTTGGGTTTAGTTATGAATACCACTGTCATCTATGATATATATGTAATTGTAAAGACTGTGAGATTAACAGAATTTTAAAAAATGGGCACATTAGAGAAAAACTTTCTGTAAATTTGGTATGGCTGAGGGCTCTCTCCTTGTTCTGGATTTCATTACAAAAGCTTTGTGGAATTCCGCTAAAAAATAATTTATTAAGCAAATTTTGCATTAAAGTATAAATGAGAACAGAATTTGCTTTATTTTATTCAGCTTTAAATAGTTTAATTCAGAAATATAACTCTCTGTAATGATCACCCATCATGTATTTTATGAGAATTGTTTGGGAGAAGCTTGTACAGTAGATGTTTAGAATGAGAAATACAACGTAACAGATGAAACATATTGCAGAACTAGGTAATTGTTCCTGTTATGTATGCATACTTGTTAAATTATTCCACAGGCTATGAAACAAAATATATTTTTGTGAAAATATTGCTAGTTGGTTCTCTTCATCTTCATGAGCATGTGTGTAATATATTAAAAAAACAAAGCAAAGTGTTAGAAGTGTATTAAAGTTTCAAAGAAAAAACCACGAACTTGAATATTGAAGATTAATGAAAGAACATGGATTATCACTCAGTATACTACAGTTTCTGATAGGCTCAAAGAGGATTGTTTATAGTGTGCAACTTACTGTATCCTGTTGAGGTTGCATTTAGGAGCTAATGCTTCCTAGTGAATGGGACCTTCCTTGCAGATTATCACTCCTCTAAAATATAATCATTATACCATTTAAAGACACAAATATGCCCCTCCAGTTCTCCCTCTCTTGCACATATTAGAAGCTGTAGTTTATTAAATACCTGGAATTTCAAAAAGGATGGACAAACTTTGTTCTCTTTCCTGTAGTTTGTCTGTGAAAATATTACCTGGTCTTTATTTAATGCTGTTTCACATGTATTTTTAAATCATAAAGAGATGCATAAAGTATATGAAAATTATATTCAAAACTGCATATGCCCATGGCTGTATTAAGATTGTATATGCAATTATAATGCTGTCAGGGACTGAATTTGGGGATCTTAATCTTCCATTTTAAGACTATTTTATGGCAGCTGTTTGATAGAATAAGTACTCGATATATCATTTGAAATACTTAGTAGAGAATAATATTATTATCTAAAACTAACTGTGGACAAAAATGTACGCAGTTAGAAGGAAATAAGCCTATGTAGACCAAAAGAACCTTAATGGCTTTGTCTTCACAGGAGATGATATTTTCTTCACAGACTATAAATATATTTTTCATCATAATATAGGTATTATAAGACAGAGGAGAACTCAAGTGTGAAAGTGATGTTTCTTAGGAAGGTGTAGCCTTTAAACATATATCTTCTAGTACAGTCATTCAGCATTTATAGAACTGTTTGAGATTTCCAGCAGGTCTAGGCATGTGTCTGCAAAACAAAATCTATTAAAAGTGATTTAGTGTGACACTTCTTGTGCACCAGGATGGCCAGCAGCCCCCCCCCCCCCCCCCCCCCTTCACTGACAATAAGCCTCACCCTGTTCAAGCAACTGGAACAGAACTGGCTGAGACAAAGGGCCTCCTCAGAATGGATCACTGCCCAGGGGCTGCTGATGGAGAGAGGCAGATAATGTTCAACTGTGAAACTGCTGTGGGACAGCAGACTTGGATGGTGCTCTCTTGTGGCTTTGCTGAGTTAAGTTTTTCCAAAACCTTCAGCCATAATATTCACAGAGCCTTGGTCCTAATGTTCCCCATAAATTTCAGGCTCATGATGGCATTGCAAGCTAATCCAGGGGCTCTAGTTGCACTTTCAAGCAGCTGAAAGTGTCTAGCCTTTGACCATTGCTCTTCTCTAAATAATTCAGGTTTAGAGTAATTAACAAAAAACATACTGTCCATTACATCAGCTATGTTAAAAATGAAGAAACAGGTCCTGTCTTTTCTCATGCTAAAAATTCACAATCAGACTCTAACAAGATAGCTTAAAGAAGAGATTATTTTTCATCATTTGTAGGAGAAAAATAAATAAAAAGGAATAAGAAATTACCCATTGTGAAGTTAGATATAGAGTTTAGAAAAATACTGTGTTAGAACAAGAACTTATTTCTTTAATGAAAGATAGAAAATAGAAAAGCTTGAGCTTTTATGGCTCCTTTGAATCCAGTTACTAATATACTTTGTGAAATTTAACTATTTAGGAGTGTTTGGAATTCGAAAGAACTCTTGGATAAAATGTTCATGTTACTGAAGGCTGCCCAGCAACAGGAGCTTAAGATGGAGAGTAGAAAAAAATACATTACTCAGTCGAATCTGTAGAAATTATTTGATATAGTTAGAAGGCAATTTCCTGAGTTGGATTTTGTCCAAGGTTCTGCAGTTGTCACCTGAAGCTTATGGGAAAAGCCACAGGATCTTTCATGAGCACAAGTTACTGTGACCTTTGCTTTAAAGCCTCAGGACAGAAGGTTCAGGATAGTTTCTCTTGACAAAGTGCTGGTACAGTACGGATATGGGTAACAATACTATTTGTTTATTCTTTGCCTATCTTAAGTTTCTGTATTTTATTGTTCTTGGATAAACAAAAGAGGTATTTTTTAAAAAAATAACTATACAAGAAATCTGGTAAAGTCAAGCAGTGTTACTCTTCAGTGGGGATTGTTAGTTAAGGATGCAAAGCTAAGACTGCAAAATGCTGTTTTGTAATGTGCATGATACTAGCGTTTATGAAATTTTGTTTCCTAATGACTTCGTAAAAAAAGCGGTGTTCTTTGATATTCAGTAGGGCAAATGTGCAAAGCATTATGCCAGAACCCAGTGTAAACTGTTTCCAAAGATAAGGATAAAAATGCAAACTAAAGACCAAACAGCAGAAGATTTTGTAGGAGTAAGAAAGAGGAAACATGTAAATGGAAGTCTACAAGTGGACTAAAAAGCAAAAAATTTCTTACGAATTGTTTGGCTTTGGACAGTGTTTTCTTTCTGTGATTGCAAAGCAGTTTACCAATTATAATGAAAGCATCACAATGTCTTTTTTTGAGAAGTAAATGTGTCTGTTTAGCATATGGGTAATGATGATACTAGCTCTCGGTCTTCAAATACTGTTCTCAACTGCTACCTTCGAAAGCTGCAAGTTGAAATGAAATTGAACTGTGATGATGAAAAAATTACAAGGTTTTTGGACTGAAATCCTTTTAACCTTTCCAGGTTATTTTTTTGTATGACAGTCACAGGAGTGTGCTTACACAGTGAGACTGCTTATTGTGTCTGGTTAAGCCATGTTAATTAGAAACAAGACTACAGACTTACTGTGATAATATATTCCTCTCTATATGTAGCTTGATTGATATATGATCGCTCTGTTCAGTTAACGAGTCACATGAGATGCAAACATACTTTCTTTTCTGTTCAAATGGAGTTTAAAAAATGTTACTGCATGTACTGTTCAAAGTGCTCAGGAAAGAACTGTGGTCAGGCTCTCTGCAATGTGAATGCTCTCATGAACGGATGACTGGGCTGAACCCTTCATATGTGACCAAATATCTTTCCCATGCAATGCCTGTATCAAAATAGCAGCATATATAATAACGGTGGTTTATTTATCTTCTTTTAATTTATCTGGGATTTATTTATCTGTGTTTTATCAAGCCTACAGACTAGCATATGGTGAGAATGCTATAATACATTCATAATATTTAAGCACTGTCTTTTCTTGAAGGTATGAAATTAGAAAAAAATTTAAAAGAAAGAACAATAAAATTTGTGACATCTGTTCAAGACACACATACCGACAAAAGCCGGTTCCTACAGCTATGCTTGAGAGAAAAGTGGGTGCATCTGGCAAGCAGGCAAAACTGGGTCAGAGTCAAAGATTGGCTGGATGGCCTCCTGAGGTCCCTTCCAACCTGAATTATCTTATAAGCCTGTGATTTTTGAAATGTTCTTTTTGTCCTGTACTTGTTGCCATTACATCCAGGGTTTTAATCCCTTTGGGGTTCTAGCTGAGCAGCACTGACACTCACTAGGCCTTGAATGAGCACTACTTGGTAGAAGACAATGAGTGATATTAAAACTGAAGCAAGGAAAAATGTCAACTGGTATGGGTTTTGGTGTCAAAAGAAGTTAAAAAGCTCTTAACTTTTGCTTATTGACTGTGAGCTGGAATTTGCCATTTTGGTCAGCTGAGACACAGTAGCCACCCATAAGAGCATGCCTAATTCATATCAACGCAGTGTAAAACTGCATAGCTGAAACAGCTCCTTTGGCAGCTTGGTGGTGGTGGCTTTTAATTTATGAATGGTATTGAAAGGCTGGAGCAATATTTTCACGTATTGCTCCAGCTCAGTTTTCAAGAACACGCTTGGGTTCTCCATGAGAAAGCAATATGCTTCTAAGCATCCAGATCCCGGGTACTTGTATGTCAGGTAGCAAACACTACAGAAGTAAAAGAAATGTTTTCTGATAAATGCTTCAGTAAAAGCTTAGTCCTGAAATGTTGCCGAGAGCTATTTAAAAAGATGAACAACCAAATTAGGATAATGTTCACCTTCTTTTTTCAATTATTGCCAGCGATTTGTTCCTGGAGAGTAAAGTAAATCAGAAGAATTTTCAATCCTGCTAGCTAATTCCATTACATGATCAAATTGCAGTTTGGGGAATCTTCTTCCTTCTTACCTGATTCCAGGTAGTTTCTGCCAGGATTCCAGGCTGTTTGCTTCACATCTTTGTCCTTTTGCATATGCTTTAATGCTATCACCCATTGCCCTCAGCCTATACCTCTGTTCTCTCTAACCCTCTTCCTACAGCTTTTCCCCCATTGATGTTCCTATTTCTTCTTTGCCATAAGCCTTTCCCATGACTACTTTTATCCTTGAGTTGACCTTTCTTCAATAGTCTTTCTTCTTTCTGTTCCACCTCCATTTGGCATTTTTTCTTTTATCTTTAGGGGGCTGAGGGGTCATCAAGCAACTTAGATTTCTGCCCCGCACTCCTCAAGAGCTGACGGATCTAGCTCACTTCAGACTGTGATGCACTCTTGTACCCGGTATAGTTCATAGAAGTTAGAGGGAAAAAAAAATGGCATTATATCCATGTATCCTGTCAGCTTATTGCAGTATCCCCCTATTCATCCCATCCATGATGCCTGCAGCAAATGTGTTGTAACCTTCTCTTAAAACAGCAGAAAGATCAGAGTAATTTTCCTTTGGTGAAGGAGTTTTCTCTCTTTCTGGACTATGAAAAAAATGCTGCCTCTTTCTCAAGCTTGCATTAGATATTTGGGCACTGGAACACTAAGGATAGGACAACAAATAAAAAGTTGTCAGTTTAGATTCATGTTGACACGTGCATTGGCATGCTCTAGATGTGTTTACATATACATTGCACTCTTTTGCAGGGAATGTAATATACTTTGATCTCTAGGGGACTATCTTAAGATAGCCCAATAGCAGCCTGTCCAGCTCTGCAGCTTTAGAACTGATTTTGTATCTGACATAAAGGAACTGTTTGAGCTTAATCAAAACTAAACACAGTTCTTGAATTTCTTGCTGCTGCTGCAAGTAATCACAACTTTTATTTTAAAATATGGCTGAACTCAAGCCAAAACTGAATGTTAGGCCTGCTGACTCAATATCCTCATTCTTATATATAGGGACGACTTGTTTAAGCACAAATAAATTTATTCCAGATATGAATATGGATATGCACAGAGTGCATCAGGATTTATGTTTCTGGTTAGAAATGGAAGTAACATAATCGTTAGACACCAGTTTCCACCTCTTTTTATCTCTGTGTTCATTGTTTATTGTTTCTTCTTACAAGACTCAGCACCATGGACAGTGCTAACTTTTAGTAGTTGTTATGATTTTTTAGCATTTTTTTCAGGTCTTGGGACTGTTTTGCCATTTGATAACACTTCACCAAGGAAATTGTGCAGAATATAATATTTAGTGAAAATATCTTGCCAAGATGCATAGAGAGAATTGCTTTGGTAAGGATTCTCTGAGCAGGATACAAAGTAGTATATTTGGAGGTCTTTGGTGCTCAGGAACATGCATGTATTAATTGATTATTAATTAATTAATTATTAATAAATTAATTGATCCCAGTCTGTCAAAGGCTTTTTTCATGCTCGAATAATACCTGGGAAAATCCAAGTCACACAGTACAGCGTTATATCATGCTTGCTAGTATCCTGGCTCCTTGAGGGGCCATATATGCTCACTCAGTTCCTGCTGACTTTCAAAAGGAGATGAAGATGCTCAGACTCCTTCCTGGGACACTCAAGACTCTCCCAGAATGAGAGGGTGATATCCATAAGCCCTCTTCAAGGGTAGCATCACCTTCCTATGCAAAAACAACCCTTGGAACAAATTCAATTTTTTACAGTCAGTAGCTGAAATGACATGTCTCATGGAAAACTATAGATCTTTTAGTGTTATTAATATCCTTGCTTTGGGACATACACACGTTGACCTCTATTCCTGAAATGTATCTTTGAGTGCTGGAAGTGTTTTGTACAAAATACAAGGCATGTATTTTTACACAAGGATTATTGGACCTGATGGAAGAGGGGGAATCCAGGCATTCAAAATAATTTCTAAAGGCAGGTGCACTTTGTAGTGTCAAAACAGAAATTCTTGATGCTTAACAAATTTCATGGCCCTGGTCTCTGCTTCTGAATGAAGCCACTGATATCTTGCATCTTTTTTTCTAATCTTTTTCTCCTACTCCCTAGTATTAAAATGGTCCAGCCTTTCAAAATTCCATTCAGCATTAGACCTCTTCAAAGATTTTTTTGTGCTAGAAACCCAAAATGGGAACTCTGGGCATGCTAAAAAGACAGAATGTGTGATAAGCATATTTAGAAATCACATGTGGTTTGAAAACAGGATGGGCATAGAGATTTCTGCCATATAATGTCAGAGACTGTTGCAGTGACAGTTCCTGGGGATAACCCTTCATCTGTGGTATCCACTTAGCATCGTGAGGAATATATGTTAGTGTGCAGAAAGCACTGCATGGGGTAGCAGTGGCAGTTTCTTTTTGGATGGAAGTGTTGCTGTTTGCTTACGTATGCTGAGATAGATGGTGCAACAGCTTTATTGCTTTTTTTATCACAGTGGTACTGCATGTGAGGCTCTGTCAAGGCTTGGCTGGAGAGCAGCGTTGTGCTAGTGGGAAGACTCTCAAAAGGAACAAACACTTAGCCAAATTTCAGAGTTGACAAGGAAGAGGGAAATTTTTTTAGGGACCTGGAAGGGTCTGGGGGGTGTTAATAAAGCTCAAGATGTCTTTGAAAGCTGCTGGACTGAGTGGTAGGCTGGGGATTTCCTCTGCAATGCTTCAAAACACTGCATTCCCACCTTCCTAGTTTTGGCTTTTCCAGGGGCAGTGGGGCTGCTGAGCATCCAGAAACAGCATTTGCCTTCTACCTGGGCATCGGATATAGAGAGGGAGTTGCCAGCATATCTAATGCTTAGGGACACATAAGCAAATACTTCCCCTATAAGATCAGCAGCCAAAGCATTATCAAAGGGCAGGCAGTTTTCCATGCACATATAAGCTTAGGATGATGCTTGGACTGCAGCAAAATACAAAATTGTGAATATGGCAAAGGAATATGCAAACTAAACTTAGTGCTGCAACATTTTCAGGCAAAGCCCTGAGCTATCAATGATTTCTTCTGTGCCAAGGATGTGGGATTTGCTCTATCTGGTGTGTGCAGTTCCTCAAAGCTCAAATGTGAAACATGGGCCATTCCCCCTTTTTCATATTTTAAGTTTATCACACAGATGAACATTGACTCTAGCCCCTCTAACAACTGGGATAGTGGAAATCGGGTCAATTTTAATTTTATTTTTTCAAAATGTAATGTTTTCACTGATTGTTAAGGGCTGGATCAAGCTCTTCTATGGGGAAAAAAACTATCTAAAGTATGGCAGTATTAGTAATAGGAAAGCTTTAAATTTAAGAACCCTGTGTTCTGCAAGATTTGGTGGCATTGCAGGTGGGCAGTGTGTGTGGAACGTATGAAAGGGGACAGATGGACCGTAAATTCATGCAGCTGGGGAGTTTCTTTGTTTTATGCTTGAATAGCATTTGGTTCAGTGGCATTTTGGTCTGTGACTGGACTCATCATACAAATAAATGGAATGTTTTCTTTTTGGCCCTGAAGGGAACAGCCATGTGTTAGTGCTGCATACATTATCTGAGCAAATTCAGACCCAACATCACACTGTTATATCCAGGAGAGCTTCAGGTCAGAGCAGGCTTTCAACCAGCTCCTTCCAAGATGTTTTTGGTGACTTTATGGTCTAACTACATAGTGCTGCCTAGGGACACAGGAGCCAGCTGGCAAAGGTCCTCATCCACAGCCTCTCAAAATCTATTTTCATGGGTTTCAGTGGGATTTGAATTAAGGTTTTCAGGCTGAATTTCCCATTGCTTAGTGTCAGTAATCGGGTCAGTTATTCCAAAGTGTTCAGCACTTATGATTCTTATAACAGCCTCCATAGTCATATTTTCCAGTGAGTCCAAAGACCTGGTATGTTTAGGCTATAGAAAGAATAGTCACAATGCATTTATTTGTATCTAGGGGATGCAGCATTATTAAATGTTCATTCTTCACATGTGCTCTAGACAATATTGGTAATGATAAAATGTTCTGTGGTACTCATAAATGCTTCTTTCACATTCACATTGATGATAGATTTTGGAGCTATCTGATACGTTTCTCGGGGGAGCAGAAACAATTATAGTAGTTACATATACTGAATTTTCTTTCCTTTTCCTACCTGTTTGCCTCTAATAAACATAAAGGTTCTAATTTCCTTTGTACTCTAGCACACTAGAAATTAATGGAATAAATGCACATGCTGTTTTTCTTTGCCAGAGACTGGCTTATACAACAGATTTTTACTCTGTAAGACAGATTTTGCTGTATTTGTGCTTTTTTCATCTCCCCCTGAGGAGTATTAACTCAAAGCAATCACAAGACACCCACCCTTCCCTGCTGCTTCTTGAACTGCTATATTCTCTTCTTTGCTTCTTGCTTCTTGCTTCTCTATTTGAAGCTCTTTTTTTTTTTTTTAAAGAGGAAAGAGCAACAACCAAAAAATCCTTTCCTGAAATCATAATTATTTGATGTGAGAAAGCTTAAACATGTAAAACACTTTTGTTCACATAGAATTCACTCTCAAAAACTGTGTTCTTTCTATTGAAATTGAAATAGGTAGTGTGTTCTGTAAAGTACAGTATTGGAAAAGGAAGACATGTACAGGCTTGGAAAATGCTGAGCTGCTTGTGAAGCTATAGACACTGCGTGTTTATGACTTGGTTTTCTAAGCAATCTCCAGAGCTTGAACGGATTACAGTGATATTTTAACAAGGCTGCTGGCATCCATCACCAGCTTTCACTTACTGAGAAAGCTAAAAGATGGAAGAATGTAATTATTTCCAGGTAACCTAAATGTTAGTGGCTGATTGTCACAAGAACTTTGATGCTTTAAACTTCTTTGTCTCCTGTAAAGCAGACAGGTAAGTCTCACGGGCTTCTTTTCCAGCATTCATTTTGGTAAGGGAGTAGGGGCTCTCAGGGGACTGGTGTGGAAGGGAAATGTGTTCGATATAAAAGCAAACTATTTCTTAAATTTTAAATGTGCAGTATTGCACAGTGTCATTTTCTCTCTGTCAGGTTACAGATCCACTACCTATAAGAAATAATTTTGTTTTCTATAGCCAAGATCTGAATCCTACTACAACTTAATCCCTAAAATATGCAACTATTCTATACATTTATATATTATTGGAAGAGGATATGTACGTCAGTCATCTGTGCTCTGTGAAATATCTGTGTCTGAATCTCTTTCTGTCATCCTACAATTACTTCTAGATTGATCGTTATGGTTAAAACAATGTTATCCTATATGATAAATGCAATAATATGTATAGGATTGTACTTTCTAAAGATGATTTTTGTTGAACAGTTTTTCTCTGAAAGTGTGATTTCCTGGACTGAGATCTTTGAGCAGCTTACGTTTCAGATGAGTTCTGCATCATTGTAGAAATACTGTGGTACACAAGGGGTTTCCTAGCTCGCAAGTGGGAATCTAACAGCATCAAAACCAGGTGTTTCTTTCCCTTTCACCCTTGAAAGAATGCTTATTCTATTTGAGTAATGGCACCGCTGTGCCTCTAGAGGTGAGGCTTCCTATTTGAAGACTTTTAACATAAAAGGCCTGATTACCGTTCAGAAAAAAAAAAACAACCCCCCTTTGACCATAAATAGTATTTGTCTTAATGAAGTTATTTTGTTGTCCTCTAAAAACATTTGCTAGCTTATGTATTGTTATTATTGAAGGGCTAAGATTTTATATGGCTCTCTAAGATTTCAGTTTACAAGAATGACTATCAGAGAAGGAAGTATTTTGAGTTAAAAAAATAAATATTAATACTTATTTTTTGTTTGAAAATATGGTTGTTTACAGAAAGCAATTAATTTAGGGTCTGTTTCCAATCTGGCTATGATAATTGAAACAAAGCCTGCTGGCAGACACAATTATAAATAAAATTCTGAGAATAATTAGATGTGTAATTAACAGAAGACTGAGTTATTATCACTTTCTCCTCCATATAATAATTCCGCATAAAAACCTGAGAAATGGCTCTCATTAAACACTCACAGCAGATCAAGCCACAAAAGGGAGTGAGACATTAAAACAAAGCATTCAAGATGTGCAAACACTGTGATTAATTAATTAAACAGAGACCAGCACCAGGGAAAAGCCTAAAAAGACTGGAATATTTAACAGATAGGTATGTTGTAAAAGGTTAACATGTTTAAGACAGTTCTGGTTTGAGTTTGGGTGGTTTTTTTTGTTAAAGGGGTACCTTGGAGTACCTTTTGGATCTATATTGGTATATTTTGCTTTTATCATTTGGCTATGAGGAACTCTTCTAATTACCTATGCTTTATTCATCTGTAAAGTTCAAAATACTAATCAATGGAGTGAGTCATTACTTTAGGAAGGGTTTAAAAGAGCCAGACAGAGGATGGCCAATGGAGTTTGCTTTCCCCCCGTCTAGAGGACTTTCTCTGTCAAACTTCATAGACTTGCTGAGCTTTTCCCAGTGACTTTCACCAGAAAGCTGCTTACAAATATACCTCTGCTAGTGGCAAACAGAAACAAACCAAACCAGCTGATGAGTCTTTTGTAAAGCAAAGAATAAACAGGCTTGTTTTGAAAGGCTCTACCAGTCAGAATACTGGGATTCTGGATGATGGTATTCAGAATAGAAACGCTAGCAGTTACTTAAATCTAGCTTTTGTCAAATTCCTCAAAGTACATTTATTCAAGTACCGTGGAGTATCACGCCAACACTCATACTCTGCATTTTAGAGTATTTATTAGGACTACTTTGGCTACTGTGCAGCATTCATTTTAGCAATGTCTTGTGTGTAGTGCAGTAATTAAGAACTCTAGGTGTGAATAGTCAGGTTATGTTACCTTTCTTAATGCTTGGAAGTCAACCCACAATAGTAACTCTTGTTCTATTAAAGAAAGAGAAAAAAAACGGAGGGGGGAGAGAAAGAAATTTTTGTTCTATGGTATTAAATAGTAATACACACCAAAGAGCTTAACAAAACTGCAGTAGGACTAATTTAGTCAGTGCCTGTCTAATCCTTCATGAGCATACTATTTTTTTTTTTTTTTTTGCCAGGTGAGTATATTGCCTGTTGAGAAGTAATGTGAATATTTATTCAGCAGTAATAACTGTTGCTGCTTGAGAGCTTTTTTTTTTTACCATGTGTGAACATGTTTATCTAGAAAAGGATTTCAGGGAGATGATCACCCTTGGGATTCAATGAATTCATGCGTTGCATGTCCTATCTTACTACACAGCTGTACAGCAAGATTACTGTTTTTCTAATGAGATTCCAGTTGGAACACAGACACTGCAAACACATCACCTTTCATAGAATAGTACCTGTCTTCTGGAGTGCTTTAATGTACACATGGAACTAGTCTATTTAAGCAGCATTAGAGGTGCAAGTCTGACTCTATTTGGTGCAAAAAGCTAAGCAGTTTTTGTCTGAGACTGTAGTAGTCACCTAATAACAGAAAGGCAAGCCCTCTTCCCATAGAAATCAAGGAGCATTTTGCTACCGAGGCCAGAGGAGTAGGATCAGACCACTTGTTTGACATGTAACTTGTGTTCAGTATTGATAACCCCCCCAAAAATAAAACTCTCACTGCATCTTGCTTATACAAAATGGTATTTTATGTCAAGATAACCCTTTTTAAAAGAATGAGATTATTTATTTGTGTTCCATTTTCGTGCTATGAAGTTTATTTCAAACCAGGTTTTCTTTTTCTAAAGGAAAAGGATATTTAGTGCATGTATTTTCTACAGTGAATTTGGCTTTGCTTGTAGCCAGGTAGTCACATTTTTTTGCATACATTTTGGATACAGCTATATTGAAATGTTGTTTTTAGTGTTAGGGTAATATAATGGAAGCACTGCTACGTTACTGGTATATAGCAAATTTAAACTGAAGCTGAGTCTGCAATGAAAAGTTGTTGCTGCGTACCTGTTGTTACTAGCTACACTGATGTGAATTAAGGATGATTTCATTGAAATCAGTGAATGTGGGAGGTTTACTTTTCTATAAATTAAATTGAATCAGATCCATTAAAATTTATTTCATAACTTGTGAAAGTATGAGAAAGCCCAACAGTTAGTAATCACAAGCTGTAACCTTTTATCATTCCTTAGTTAGTGGTTAAGTTATAGTAAAGCAGCATTTCTTTAAAAATAAAGAGAACAACAAATCTAAATGTTTTGCATTTTACTGGCTTTACTTACCATTGGTTGTACTATATTCTTACTGTTGCAAGTTTTTGACAACTATGATATCCTAGTTTGAGTTGCACTGATGGAAACTAAGTAAGAATGAGACCAGTTGCCATATAGAATATTGAAAATTATAATAATAATACTACATTTGAAGTATGTTAGACATAGTTTTAAGGTATGCTAAATACACTGCAGATAGATGGAAATATGTGTACATCCTCTGTCATGCTTTTGGATATTTTTTTGAATGCAAGTCTATTTCTTATGGTTAGATTTTTCCAATTAACTGCTGATGGTGACCTAGAAATGCACTCACTGAAGCTCAGACTCTCGTGCATGTATTATGGCATTTAAACAAAAAAGACAAGAAATCAGTTCAGTTGTTTGTATTGTAATTGAGACACAGGATATTGGAAGGTTAAACTTGAGAAACGTATCCAGAAAACTTCTTTTCAAATTATTTTCACAGGTTTTTAATTAAAATTTAGTTCATAATTGAATTATACCTCTTATTTCAAGCTTTCCATGATATCTTTGTATTTATGTTAGAATTACTGTATCCTTTACATACAGTGCTACTTTTAAAAATCTAATGCAGTTCTCAAATGACAACTACCAGAAAAGGTGCAGCTGGCAAGGAATGAAGTGGTCTCCATCAAGTATTAAAGCACGATTGCGATGAAGGCTAGTGTTTTCGTAAACAAGCTGTTTCATTTGTATCTGGAGGCCAGGTGATATTGTGGTGGGCAGCTGAGTGAACTGGGGAGGTTTCCCCTGTCACTCAGTTCAGAGCTCACCAGAGTGGCCCACTGCATTGCCCTGTGAGAAGGCATCTCCTGACAACAGTGGCTGCTGCAGTGGTCTGAGCACCCAAGGAGCAATGCTGGCACACCTCTGTTTCCAGATCCCTTATCTTTCCTGCTCCTGACACTTGCAGGGAGATTCCTGGGAGATTTTTCTGCTTCAGCTTCTTAAAACCTGACAGCCTGTACCCACATCTTCCGAGTCCCTAGGAGCCTCTGCTCTGCTTCAGGCCAGGGGACAGTAATCACCCAGCACAGCAAGGAGCCCATTTGCCCTCACTGCCCTCCCTCCCTGCAGCACAGGCATCCTAGCTGGAGAAAGGCACTGCTTCCCTAGCCTGGACCACCACTTCACACTTGCTGCAGCCCTCACTTGCCTTCTTCAAATGTTATCCTGCCACCCGGTCCTTTCCTACACCCTGGAGCATAACATATTGATAGATGGGACTTTTTTTCTTCCCATTTGTCTCCCTGGAGACTTTTTCTTTTATCAGGTCTTAGCAGCACACAGGAGCCAGTCTAAGATCTGAAATGGGTTTCTGCCCAACCAGTTGCCATGTCTTGCTGCATCTTCCAGTTATTTTGATGTCCAAGGTCTGGTAGTATGGCCCCTGTTTAGTTACAGGGCTTGAACAATGAGGGATGCTGCCTATTTGATTCTGCTGCAGTAGCCAACATGATTTTGGTGGGACAACAGTTGTACCATTCCCTCTGGGTATGAGGACTGACTGGGTCCTAGTTTGCTCTGGTCCTTAGGCTCACAGGACACTAATTTTCTCAAAGAGGATAATGCTGCTATTGAAGGGATAGAAAGGTGGTAAGAAAAAAGATAAATAGAAAATGGAATAGGAACAGAACACATCCATTACTCAGCCTTTTCAATGCATAATAAAATGTGTTTATATGACATTAAGTTCAAGCCTTGTGTAAGTGAAACAGAGATAGTGTACTTGCTTTCTGTAAGAAGCTGAATTTCATCTAAGCAGCTTTGCATTTTCTAAAAAAAAAGTTAAAAATTGCACAAACTCTGACACCTCCAAACTTCTCTTCTACAATTTCTTTTAATGATCTGATGGCTTCTTCTTACATGCCAGTTTGCCTTCACTTTGAAATGACCAGTTGTTGACTTGCTTCCTTTCTATGGTTGTTTTATTTTATTGCTTTGCCCTTCAACTGCACTTCCCTAGCACTTTTTATGATATTTGCTCCAATACAGAGAGCTTCAACACTGTTTGGTATTCTGCCTTGTAAAACTAAAGTACAAAAAAAGGCACATTACAATATTAATCATTAGTTATCACACTTTAAAAAGTGTACTGTTGAGGGTAAAAGCAGGCACCAGTGTTAACGTAACGGGATAAAAGTGGAAAAACCCCGACAAACTACCACTTAACATGTTGAAACAAATCTTCCTTTACTATGTGTGTGGTGAAATATGTTAATGTAGACTTCATAATTTCTTTGTAAGAATTTGGGAAATCTCTCCATCTCTCTTTGTTCCCTTAGTCTAACATTTATATGTTTATCAGGCTTTCATCACTCTCATGCACTTACACCCCCCTACTCTTTTCTCTGTCTATTTCTCTGTTTTTCATGTAATATATACCTGAGATCCTGTGCTAGCTTCCCTCTTTTATTTACCATTTCATAAATCATCATACAAATCCACAAGAAAAAGTAGTCTTTTTTTCTCTTATGCCCTTAAATTGAATCATCTTCTTCCACAGGTTGGAAGGACTCATTGACAGACACACACAACCTAGCTGTATTTAAACTCCTCCTTTCTGTCACCCCATTTCTTTCAGAAAAGGAAAAAGGAGTATTAAAACACTATTTAACCTTATTATCACAGCTAGATGAAGCAGTGCCCTTTTGTTTCCCTGTTCCTATGTTACGTGACTCACTTCCTAAGCCAGACACTGTCTCTTTGCTATATTTTACTTTTGTTTGCATTGATAATGTATGTATAAGGATGTACATTCCACACAGTTTTCTGTGTTTCTGACTTTTACGATCTTATGTGTGATAAACCATTCCCTAAAAAGTGACAGAAGAGTAAAGGCTCAAATAAGTTTTAATCTAGAGAAGGAAGAGCCTAAGAAGAGAAATAATTAATTTTATATACATAAAAGGTAGTTCCAATGAGGAGTGGAGGAGTTCTTTTCCTTGATCATTGTAAATAGGACAAGAAATAGTATGTTTAACTTCACAGCAATGGAGCTTAGAAATACCGTATTTAGTTACAGTAGCCAGGCACTGGAATAAATTGCCTTTTAAAAGCATGGCATCTCCAGAAAGTAGACTTGAAAGCACTGGTTAGAATGCCATTTCCCAGGACTAACATGTATGATGGATCCTGCTATGACACAGATGTGAGTTACCTCCCTTTCACCCTGCTTTTTGTCAGTCTTCAGCACTTTGTTGGAAGCAAGTAAACTTGTGGACTAAGGGAAGCAATGTCATATATGAGCAGCAACACACAAAAAAATACGTTCTTTGCATCAGCCACTGCTAGAGGAAACCTTGCTGGATTTATTCGTAACCAGGAACAAAGATGAGGTACTATGAGAGGTCGTCAAAAGAAATATCCAGAGAGTCAGAAGAAGAGGTAAAGGGAGAATGAATGATACCAAAATATTTACATGAATCATGACCATACAAATCAAGAACAGTCTATATTTATTATGTGTGGGTTTAGTGTGCTTTAGTATGGGTTTAGTATGTTAGACGACCTAAGGAGACACATTTTCATGGCATAAGTGAACTACAGGGTCTCTTCCTTAGAAATATCCTGCTTTACTCTGTTGTTGGTAGGAGGTTAAATGACTTTCATTTACTAAATCAATACTTAGATTCCCATATTTCTCTGTGTGCTGTACCTGGGGAATTAGGAATACCCAGTGTGTGCTCATATCAGAAGACATTTTGGAAGAACTGAATATGTTCTGCAATCTGTTTTATATAGCAGCTCTGCTAACCTGCTCTAGTGGTCCTTCCTGCACATTGAATATATGTGAAGCATCTGGCTTTGCTAAGAAAGTGAGGCTAAACTAGATCTTTTTTTATAAAGCATGAAAGCAGAGTATGGTAGGTGCTAAGCTACTGTCAGAAAAATTACTCTTTTGCTTAAGATAACCCGTCCGTTTTCCACAAAGACCTGGTGTTTGCCATTTAGCTAGTGCATACAAGCTATAGGTTGGAGTTTTTCAAGGGGAAAAATAGATAATTTTGTCTATGTGACTGCAAGCTAAGGCAGTTCTCAGGGCCTTGCCCTTTAACATGTCCTATTGCTATAACAGAAGAAAGAGCTGATCTAGCTCAGGTCTTTGACAGCAATCACACGTGAGCAGTTTGGCCAAGATCTGATATTGCACTTACTGCCAGGTCACATGGAGAGAAATCCTGAAGTCTTTTAATTTCTTACATCTTACCTGTGCAACAGAAAGACAGCTTAGTGTTAAACGAGTGCCATGGTCTGACTAAGGATTTATCCAAAACAAGAGCACAAGAGAAATGTCTTTTGGACAATGGTGTTTTGGAGATGTTTTTCATGCTCTAGAGCCACAGAAGTTGGTGGAGGCCCTGCCACAAATTGCAGTGGCCAGGCCCTGCTCAGGCTCTATCCACTTGGCATCAACCTTGCAGAAATCCCCTGTGTCGTTCCTATGGGGCCATCAAGAGAGATGCTCTGGGACAAGCCCCTTTGAGCCAGCTCCAGTTATTTAGTTATCTCATCTCTTTTATGGGCCAAGACTAACCAGTGCCATTGCTGCCTCTCTTCTATAAGGAACTTAAATAGAACATTGGTTAAAGTAATGATAAGGTTCTGTTAGAAAGCTCCATTTTGCAGTTTCTGACACAGACATCCAGGCAATTCTTCTGCCTGGTGGCTCTGGCTTACTGTGTGTCTTACAGAGTGTCTGCTCTGTCTGAAGAGCAACACGATAACCCACTATTGCAGGGATAGAGCTTAAATGGCCATAGGTCCAACTAGGAACTCACTTTTGAACCCGTGAGTTGACATAACCATGGGAGTTGCTTGTCATTTTAGTAACATCTTTGCAGTGTGCCTGGAGAACTAGAGGGTTAACCCAGCTTTGCTTTTCAGAAGGAAGCTGCACCACCCTGGTTCACCTACCTCTGCCATGCCCGGGTGGGTTTCCCACGGCTGCACCACCCCCCCTGTCCCAGCACCCCGCAGGGGCCGGGGGCTGCAGCGGTGCTGTTAGCAGGGACTGGGGCTGCTCGCCCGAGCTCTGCCAGAGCCGCGCAGGGTCGGGGAGCAACCCACCGCCTCTCCCTGCTGCATTAATGGGGGCTTTTTCCTTTTCCTGGCAAAGCTTCCCTGCGGGGCAGCTGAGGGCATCCTGGAGAGGGTGAGTGAGCCCCAGGAGGAGGCAGGCGGGGGAGACTGTCCCCTCTTCCTGCTGCTGTTGCCGAAGCAGTGCCGGAGCCCGAGCCGTCGATGTGGCTCCCCAGAGTTAGTTGCTCAGCAACCAGAATCAATTAATATGCTTTGCAGAAAGTGCAGGGGAAGCCCGAGCTGCTGTCAGCGAGAAGGCAGGAGGCTGAGGGTGACTCAGGATCCCACTCCCACCTGACACCCATTTGGTCCCACCCCATCCTCTCAAACCCCCCCATTAGCCACCGTTCTTTATCCTTTTCTGCTTTCCTACGATGACTTAGTGCATGTGGTCCTAAATCCTTCGGGCAAGGTATCTCCTTGCTCAAGAACTCTCCTGCTTCCAGTGTTTTGCTTTTAGATCTACTTTGTATTTTTGGGTTATTTGTCAAGCCTTTTCCAACACTTTTCTAGAAATTCTAATGTTCATATTCTTTGGGAAGGGAAAGGGATAGCTGATGTTTTTGTCAGATGATTTTAAAGCTTCCTTAGGATGAGAAGGGTTCTTTGGTAGTGCGCAGTTGAGCAGCAGTAATGAAAATGCATGATGTGTGAATTGGGAAAGTTTTTGCCTCTTCGTTTGTTACAAGTAATCAGCACTGCATATATGAGACCAAAGAGGTAGTACCGATTGTTGTGAAACACGTAGATAATAGAATAAATGAGGGGTTGTTGAGGGTTTTTTTCTTCTTTTCTGCATAGTAATTTCAGGGCTTTGGTAAGGTATTATTTTCTTTTTTTCTTTCTTTCTTTGATTTTCTTTGGAGTCCCTCTGATGACACCACGAATCTGGGAATGAAGAACTTCTCAGAGCTGATTGGAAATGGCATTGCAGAGCTGAAACTTAACTGGAGGAAATATATCTCCTGAAGAAGAAAATATAATGCACTGTAAGGATCTGACTTCTGGTGAAAAATTCAAGCCTAGAGAAAACTTGTCCGCTTTGTTAGGACGAATGGGTTGGACAATTTTCTTCAATTCCAAAGGATATCTGAATGCCATGCTGAGCTTAATCTCTGCAGCATGCTCTGTGCTTCTCATCTCTTCCTGATGCACTGCATGGTAAGGCCTTTTTCCTTCTTTTTAATAATAAACGTATTTCTTCTGTAGTGAGAGGTAAAAATAATAGCAATAATCAAATGAAAATTCAAAAAATGTAGAAATCTAATAAAAGAATGTTTGTTTGTATGGTTGTTTCCAGGAGCAAGTGTCCTGATTACTGCAGCAGCTTTGTAAGATCATTTCTGTCTTTCTCCCTTGCTTTGTGACAGTGTGTATGTGCGTGTGTGTGTTTGTGCACACCTGTGCTGTCATTTGCACTTGGACTGGAACATCAGTAGCTGTATTATACATATTTCCATGCTAGAGAGGATGTTTAAGAATTTGCTCTGACATTTCTTTCTCTCTTTTCCTCCCTCCATTCCCTTTCTTCTACCTCCTCTTTCTTTCGCTCTGTCTGTCTCTCCTGGGGTCATGGTGCTATACCTTCCCTGCACCTCAGTTGTGCACTGACCAATAGAAGGCAAAAGAAATCCTGTATCAACATAAGAATAGTTCTGAATAAATGCTAGTGGACTAAATAAAAGCTACAGAAGGGGTTTGAATGTCTGCAAGATCTGCAGGTACAAAAGATTTACTTTATTTTGTTTCCCATGGGAAACAAATATCAAATGCAGACTTGGATGCTGTGTTTTGCATGCAGTGGGAGGCAGATCCTTTTACACACATCAGAAAGCCAGAAAATGACCACTGTGAATTATGACAATGTTGCCCTTGATGACCCAAGTCATAAAATAAGCAAACCCTGTATGAGATGTTCTCATATCAAGTAATTTTTGTCGTGTATTAGCAGGGTGTTGAGAATTATTGTAAATGGCTTCAGTGGATGTTGCGAGATATTTTTCATTAACAGCTGTAGTAATGTGCTTTTATCTTCCTGAATGAAAGATGCTAGGAGAGTGCAAGATGATGTTCTCAACTAACTACCCGACTTACCAAAATTTAGGGTCGTTATCAGGAAATTGCCAAGCAGATCAGGAATTATATAGTGAGTGTAGTAAGATGGAACAACCAGTTAGTTTTCCAGAAAGCCTAGTTTACTTGGATCTGTGTTTCAGAAATCAGGGTAGAATTAGAAGATGAAAAGAGTGGTGATGTGAAATATATATATATTCTTATGCATTCTGATTGATCACGGAGTTTGGAAGAGGGAAAGTTGAATGCCTCTTTGAGGAGCAAACTATCGTTAGGGCCTGCCCCCACTTTGAGGGTAATCCCTCACAAATCCCACTGCTTTTGGAAGGGTTAGAAATGGACCAGAAGCAGGTTTGTGTGGTGGTTGCAACAGGCTGTCCAGCTGGGTATGGAGATGATGGGTTCCTGGCAGCAGGTTTTGACGGAGAGGGGGATGCAAAGAGCCAAAGCAAAAAGGCCAGGCCACGCCACGCCAGGATTCATGAACAAGAATCAGAGCTTAAATCCTATTAAAAAGATGGAATTTTGTAGTAGTTCCCAATACATGTCTCCTTTGTATGATGAAGAACTCCATAAGACAGTTTTTAGAGAAAGAATTCTAATGCAGCTTTTTCAAATCACTGCAGTAGGAGGAAGCCAAGATGATACAAACACTTTGCTGTAGTGTGACAAATTTTCAGTAGGATTCAAAGAAACCAGCCTTGATTTTAGGAGTAAAGATTCAAAATATGCATATATGTGTGTTGAAGCAGATTTTTTGTGTATTTTACCATCTAAAAATATGTGACTAGTATATGAACCAATAAGGAAAACTGAGGAACGACAACACAACCCATAAATGTTATCTTCCAGTCTTCACTGCTGAAAGAAGCTCTTACTTGCGGAAGCAGTCCCCTCAGCTCTTTTTGTGAACAAGGACTGTATCGTAAAATCAAGTTTCCCATTGCAAATCTCTCTCACATCAGCAGTTTTATTTCATTCAATGGGACAACTTGTATACAAGTGTCATGCTTTAACCCCAGCAGGCAACTAAGCCCCACACAGCTGCTCACTCACTCCCCTGAAGTGGAATGGGAGAAAGAATAGTAAAAGTGAGAAAATTCATGGGTTGAGATAAAAGCTATTTAATAGGTAAAGCAAAAACCCTGCATGCAAGCAAAGCTCTCCTGGTTTCAGCTACAATAGAGTTAATTTTCTTCTTAGTAGCTGGTGCAGTGCTGTGTTTTTGATTTGGTGTGAGAACAAGGAATTCATTCACCACTTCCCATGGGCAGGCAGGTGTTCAGCCATCTCTAAGGAAGCAGGGCTCCGTCGTGTGTAACAGTTACTTGGGATGACAAAATGCCATCGCTTTGAATGTCCTCCCTTCCTTCTTCTGCCAGCTTTATATGCTGAGTATGATGTTATATGGTATGGAATATACCTTTGGTCTGTTGGGGTCAACTGCCCCTGATGTGTCCCCCTCCCTACTTCTTATGCACTCCCAGCCTGCTCGCTGGTGGGGTGGTGTGAGAAGCAGAAAAGACCTTGACTCTCTGTAAGCACTACTAAGCAGTAAGGAAAACAGTGTTACCAACACTTTTTTCAGCACAAATCTAAAACATAGCCTCGTACAAGCTACTATGAAGAAAATTAACTCTGTCAGAGCCAAAAGCAGCACATTTTCTACCCCATATTCCATACCATTTACATCATGCTCACTATCCAATACAACCTCATTAACCACCACCACCACTTTTCCATCCTTTGATATAATGATATTGTTCCCATAGTCTATGGACCACCCCTGTAAAATGTCCAGAAATGTCCACAAAATGTCTACTGAGTTCATTTAGTCCATGACTTTGGGCTCCATCTGTTACAGTGGTCACTCAGGACAGGAGAGGTCAAAACCAACAAAATGAGTAAGAACTACTCATGTGAATAAATCATGAGAGGTTTTATAAGACCAGGCTCTTTGACTGTCATGGCAACGGATTTATTAGGCTTCAGGCATAATTTGTATTTCCCTTCTAAACAAAATAATTTTTCCTTTTACCCATGTGAATCCCTTTCCATTGTAATTAGGACAAGAAAAATAGGTTAATTAAATTCTTAAAGATCATGAAACTGTACAGGTACATTATTAGTGAAGAGTTATCACAGTATGCAAAAGTTTACTTTTATTAGTGGTCTCCAAATCTGAGTGAAGTGTATTCCTATTGGAATCATTCATTGCCTTATCTATTTTTGTGACAGTATTAAAATTGCTACTAGGTATTGTCAATTCTTCCAGCAACTAAAAAAAAAAAAAATCCTTTAAAATATCACTGAACTTACAAAAGTACTCAGTATTATTAGGTTCAAGGATATTTAACAAGCTCTCTGCTGTATTAAATATGTTCATTTTTTAGCTAATACATGTTTAGCTTTTTACTTGATCCAGGAACATATTTATCTTTAGGGTATAGAAGCACAATATGAAGTCATAATTAGAGTACGCTTCCTAGAGAATATAGATATGTATTGAAATAAGAAGCAAAAAATCATCAGGATTTCTTTTCCCTGTGCAATTTTGCGTACTTATAAATGTCTGTATTATTAGGATATATATTACATAACAAGTAATATTTCCTTCATTGTAATTTGTAAAGAAGGTTCCTTTTCAGAATAATGATCATAGGATTTTTTTTTTTTTTTACGCTAGGCTGTGCATTATGGAAGGAAGAAAAATATTAGAAAAAGCAAGCATAGCAACCTTTATAATGTATGTGATACACTAATGCAGCAATAGGTTTGTCTGTTTCTTTTATCCCTATAACAGCAACATATATGTAGTAAGAGGAGTGGATTATTTTCTAAAGAGCATGTGATTCTGAGAGAAGTTTTTGCATGACATAGGATGTTTGCTGCCTTTAGCAGACATTTTTGTCAGTTATTTACCGTGACTTAGAACTTTTTCTTTAGTGACATTTTTAATCATTGAAACATTTGAGCAGTGGCTGTATTTGGCTTTCTCTGTTAATTCTAAAGCAAGTACAATTAGTAATTTCCTTTGCGTTTAAGATACTATTCAATAAAGGCTTGATGCTGAAAACGCATGTATTTCATTTGAGTCCATTGAACTATCTTTAGAGAAACTCTGAGAATTAGAGTTTGAACCATCTGCATTATCAGGGCAGTTATACTGAACGGTAGAAATACTTCACACACTTGCAGCAACTCTTTCTAGTCAAGAAAAATGTACTTTAATAATCCAACACATAAGCAGTTCCTGTACTCAGAATGGCTGGAGCTGTCTTGATTCAAGACCCAGAAAAAACCTGATTTCTGAAAGGCCCACAGAAAAACCCAGAGCAAAACCAAATGAGTTGTTTAAACACAAATAGCCACAGGAAGAGTATTTATCTGACAAGAAATTTCAGTAAATCAGCATCTGTGTTTTTCATAAACCAGGGTAAAAATATTGAAGAAGCATAATGTTTTTTAAAAATTAAAAGCTCTAAAACCCCATATGTATGGAAATACTGATTCCAAAATGACATATTTCCTTTTAACATTTTTGACAGACTTTCATTTGTTACAAGAAATTATGCAGATACCTGTTTATATGTTTTTCTCAGTGCAAATTTGCAGCGCTATTTTTTTTTTCTCTTGACAGGGAAATATTTTGTTGTATATACTTTAACTAGATCTGTTATAGCTGTCCCAATATTTACTAGCTCTCACAGGTCAGTTTGTTAACTGAAGCTTTCTGAAGCATTATGCATTGTATAGCCCTGTATTACCGATACTGAACAACAGTTCTTACCAGGTCTATGGTAGATGTAAGCTCTGATTGCAATTCCCTTATTTAATTTTTCTTGTATCTCCAACAAAAAGCGGGCCTCCATTTTGCTGAGAGTTTTACAGATGCCAGAAGTACTTTCTACTACAGAAACCTTCAGGAGGTCTTCAAAAAGCATGCAAGCAAGGAGTAGAATTAATTGAGTATTAATATCCTTATTAAATAGATAAGGAACTGAGGAACAGAGAAACTGCCCAGAGCTATACTGGCAAGGGAAGAGTTCGGAATTGAACCCAAACATCCTTATTCTCAGTTCATCACTGTCCCTGCAAGGTTGCTCTTCATTTTGTTCATTTTTTTGCTTAATGACTTGCATTTTGATTTTTAAGTTAATACTAGTTGAAGTATCAAATGTGAAAGGGAATTATTGATGCTTACTTCCTTTCCAGTCTGACAGTTGTCCTAAAAATCCTTTCTTCTCTCCCGAACCATTCTGTTTTAATATAACTATTAATTATTTAATTGCTTTGCTACACAGGGGAGGTATATCCTAGATTAAACAGAAAATTACTAAATAGGAATATCCTAAATATGCCATACAGGTTCTAGGGGATGTATATGTGCATCTGTTTATGCTGTCAGGGTTTAGGGATAGCTGTGGGGCTATGTAATGGTTTTGAGGGCTCTTGGTAAATTAATCAAATTTCAGCATAGAAAAAAAAATCCAGGTAAAACATAAAAAACCCTGATGATTTGTTAGCTAGAATTGACACAGCTCACTGTGGATCCAGCACTTGTGCACAAAAAGATGACACAGAGAATATGGTACCTAACAGTGATTCTTATTTACCCCAGTACGCCTCCTCTGTCCAAGGTGATCTTTCAGCTTTTTACCCTCTTTATGAAAAAGGAGAAGGTGGTTTGTACAAAAAGTACTTTGCTGCTAAAATTACATCTGAAGGTAGGAAAAAACATCTGCCTTGGGATCTTAATACAAATCCATGGAAAATTTGTACATGTCAAGAAGGAAAAAAGCTTTTTGCAAATGTGCCAGTGTTTTGGAGAGTTCCGCAGCAGAATATCCCAGAAGCTTAAGGGGTATCTGCTTCACTCTGGTCTACTTATAGAGCTCCAAGTGTGATGCACCTCTGGATGCTGACAGGTACTGTACTTGCCCAATTACCATATTAATGTAAAAGATTATGAAAGTCTGATTAAAAGCCGTACTTCCACTGGAAACCTCATCTTAATTATGTTTCATTTCTGAGAACCGTTAATAAGAGAACTTAAAATGCACCCTACCGCATGCAACAAGTACACTTTTTTCTGACATGAACTTTCTACTGGCTTGCAATGAAAAGGATTAGAAAGGAATACCTTAGTCAAGGTATAATCCATTATAGTGAGCAATTAAATCACTTGCTTCAGAATACTGCTTTCCAATGCACAGGGCTCAGGACAGCCAGGAGGATCACTTGCACTCTATTTCCATCAGCAATGATGGTGCACAGGGTTGTTCCCAGCCTACCTCCGCTCTCTGTCCTAAACTAGACCTAATGTTATCTTTAAATAACATAAAAGAGGTTCTGAAAGGCTTTTCCAGTTGAGCTGGCAATTTTTCCATGGAATCCTGGATATTAGAATACATAAAAGAGTTTACATTCAAACACATGCTGGTGTTTAAGAACTTGTCATATGGCTTCTAGTTCTTTTTTAAATCAGAGGGACTAAGGGATCGAAATTACTTTTGAGAATCTGAGCATGGGGTGTATATATTATGTATATTTATTCTATAAATAATATTTATTTTCTACAACATTAATACATCAGGAAAGTAAATCTAGTGATAATAGGAGGGTAATTATTGAACTTTGACAGGTTAGGTTAGGTGGTTTTTAGTTGGCTAAGAAAAATTGGAGAAGCACTGAAGTCCATTAACATAAATAATTTCATTCATGGTAAGAACCTTAGGGGGAAAAAGAGCCTGGAGAAAAGTTGATGAGCCAAAGAGATCAGTATGATGAAATAAGAGACTGCAAAAAGGGTAAAGGATGTCTTGTACAGCTCTTCATGAGAAAACAGTGTGGAGGAATGCCTGTTCCAGTTTTCAACCAAGCTACACAGAAAAGTGGTGTGAATAGAAAACAACGTGGTATTTGTGAATATAAATCATGCTTTAATAGTTTGTTACTTGATTAATGAGGATAATAATGCAATGCATATTCTTAACTTCTGACTCCTGAAAATCTGGGATTTATCGTTTTATGCATGTCTTTAAATATTGAAAAGCTCACTTTATCCTCCATGTGAAACTGATATATTTGATGAGAAAAAATTAGGACTTGACTTTGACACATCCCAAAATCTAGCTATACTGTCTATAAAGTCAGATGTTACTGAACTATGTTAAGATTACCAAAAAATTCCTTTTAAGGAAGGTTGGTCTGGTACTTGAAAACAAAAGCATTTAACTTTTAGGATGAGAAAGCAGAAAGCAAGATTGTTTATTAAGACAGGTGATCTATGTGTTGTTGGAATTTCTTTTTTTACTTTGTGCCTAAACCAAAACCTGATTGAAAGGTTTTTTTTCAGGGATTCTCAGTAAATGTAACTTTTCACTGGATATAGAAGCAGTACAAAATACTTAGCAGTAGAAGGCAAGATTTTGGACAGGCTTTTAAAGCATTCTTGAAAGCAGCTCTTAATGGATGACCGCAATGGCCCTTAGGGTACTATTGTTTCTGTGCTGCTGAACATAGTACTTGTTCTGTATCTGTATTAATCAAAGGTAGAAAACAAAGGTTTCCTGAGAAAGAGTCATCCATTTCACCAATTTCATGTCTGTTTGTTTTGGGTTCCTGTGTTTTCATTCCATAGTAAATGCTTTACGTTGCATCAAAATGTTCTGGAGCTGATTGTGTTCTCAAAACACTCCTGTGGAAATGTGTGGCAATCTACGTTGTACCTGATCCTCTGGAGCTGCTCTGAGATATTAACTCAGTATAAAGGGAACAATATCTTTCACATGACTTTACGTAATGCTCAGAATGTTTCGATATGTCATGTCACTGGGAACATCCTGAGTGTGCAATGTGGTGTACCTTGTAATATGGTTTTAATATTGCTAGCACATCAGAGCCGATGGAGGAAGGGTTGGTCTGTTACTTCTGCTCCTAATTTCTGTCCTTCAAATTCTGCATCTGTTCATGTGCTCTCAAATAGAATTGTAAGGGATCACTGGTATCTCTGGGTCTAGTTTTTGTCTCCACCCTGAAAACCATGCAATGGATGTTCAATGCAGAAGGGCTCACAGAGCATCTGCTCCATCCATTTCTGCTCACCACAAAATAATTCCAGTCCTCCTCACTGAATTTTAGTAAGCTAGTAAAAGATCACAAGTCACATCTGCCATGTTTCACAAGAGACAGTTCAAAAGCATCTCTAAATCCTGATAATTCTTTAGAAAAAGATTTTAAAAAATTAAGTAGACTATGGCTAATGTTACAGAGAGAATCCTACGATAGTTTTGCCTGATCTGTCTCCAAATTTGTGATTTCTCCTTTGGCTTTCAGTAGATTTGTAAGTACATGAAGAAAGCACATCAAATGGGCATCACAGGGATTTTACCATCAGAAACACCAGTGCTCCCTACCTCATGACCTGTTCCTACCCATGGCGCTTCTCTGGGATCTCACATGGAGGTGCAGCATCTCCCTGCAGAAGTCAAGTCACGCATGAGGAGAGAAACAACCTTTCTGAATCCCTGCAGGTTAAGCACAGGAGTAGTACAGTGTGAATATGATGCAAACAGACAGGATCAATAAGCAATTTCCTTCATAAAACAAATGAGACCTTCCTGACATCAGTTCTTCAGGGATAAATCCCAAATATTTTTACCAAGTTACAACACCTGAATTACTGTATATCTTAAGAATCCGGTGGCATGTCCTCCTTGCTCACACATCTCTAGCTGGTGCCTATACAGATGCATCTTCCCTTGACCCTTTTTGTGTCTGTCCCAGTGGATGCACATCACTAACCCCCATGACAGTGTGTATGGATACATCTGCCCATTGCATGTGTGTATGAACTGAGCCTCTTGCCTATTCAGTGTGTGTGTGCATGGCCCTTCTGCAAAGAGACACAGCTGTGGGGATCACTCTCTGCCCTGCCTCTCCAGGGACCTGATCTCCCAGTCTCCTGTGGCTTATAGACAACTCCTCGACCCTCGGTGATACCTCTAAGAACAGACCCCTCAGCTGCATAAATCATATGTGCAGTAACGATATTTCCCAGATAATTAAACTAAACAGCCAGCATGGCCGCATAGGTCATGTCCATGTCCCACTTTCTTGGTCTATGAGCTCTGTCGGTATGATCTTGTGGGCTGTACCCATCACAGAGCCTCCCTGCTCTTCAGTGCAAAGCCCAAGCCATATACATAAGACTCAGCTTTCGCCCATGTCTTAGTATATGTTGACTGCTACTGCTTTTAGAAACAGATGCCACTGAAATGAGCTGAGATGCTTTGGGTAGCTGTTTGGGTAAGGAACTTGCAAGCAGATAGGACTTTTGCACTTCAACTGCTTGGTTTACTTTATACTTTGGGTGTGAAATGCAGTGCTTTGCACACGAACGTGCCTGTGTCCTCTGTGCTGGGATGAGAGCTACCATCCTACTTGGGATTGTCACAGCCGGTGTGAATTGAAGAGGACCCAGGAAATCAGCACTTAAGAAAGTCCAATTTCCCCACAGACATGAGTGGCTGGGCCAAAGCTGTTATCTGCTTCACACTTCTTTTTCTTCTGTGTGGAGGTATGAAGTCCCATCCCCTTCTCTGTTTTTGTAAGATGTAAAGATGCTGTGTTCTCCTGGAAATAGGTCACAATCCCTGTGTAAGTCAGCTTCCAGATCTGCTTGTCAGGGCTACTGAACCTTGCTTGTGTGTCCCAAGGTGAAGATTAATCTGTTAATGTTTGTAAAAAAGGTACTTAAATGATCTGTATCATGCTGACAGGTCAAGTACTGCATTGCTCACAGGTTGCTCCTCCTGACAATTTAAGATATATGCCAAAAAATGCCTATGCTTTCAGATGGTGTTTGCTGATGTAGCTTGACTGGCTTAACCCCCTCAGGATTTGGCCCTACTTCTTCTAGCTTGCCGATTGGATGATACAGCACAAATACGCAAGGCTGATTCTTTTTCATGTAACCTAGAATACAATAAATATATTGATTTATGCTTGTGCAGGACCATGAGCTCAAAAGAAACCTCTTGGATCTATTATAGCTCATGTGAAATTCAGGTCCTGAAGGACACATGGAAAATAATGAGGCTGAGCAGACAGACCTCAGTGCTCTGCTTGACTGTGGGCTGCAGTGGAGGTTGCTTCTGCAAGCTGTTGGCAGGATTTGACCCTGCTGCACCTGCAGGTGCTCTGAACAGCTGTGAGGCTTAGCATGAGCCCCTCTGAGAATGTGAACTCTACCCAAGTAGAGGGTGTGCTTGAAATCTGGGAGCCTTTTTGTCCTGTGCTTATCACATAGATTGCAGCTATTATCAGTTATTGAGATCAGAGCCTGACAGCGGTAGATACTATACAAACAGTAAGAAAACCAGCCTCTTCTAGAGAGTTAAATTCTAAGTGAATGCAACCTCCGTAACTAACTCTGCACATAGACAGAATAAAACGCGGCCAAAAGGTGGGTAATTAGTTTCACTGGTTGCTTTATCAGATACCTGGCCACAGTTATCAGTATTACATGTGGATCTTTATGCTGATTTTTGGTATGAATGATTAATATCTTCAACATCCTTAATGCTTTTTGCAATGAAGATCATTTGCCACTGATCTTTGCTGATGTCCTTGTGGGTATATCTATACTTTTCTTTAAATACCTAAGCTAGAAAGCAATGCTGCAGCATGAGGCAGGGGCTGTTCTCGGAACAAGCTGTTACTAAATGGTAGTAGGACAGCCAAAGAAAGGGACTTTCTGTGAATCTTCATTGTCACACAGTCCTCTTCTTTGAGGCTACTGGGGCTGATAACTTACTCTATGGGTCATTTTCAGGGACTAACACAGGGATATGGGGTCAATACATATGCAATTTAGGTGACAAGTTACTATAATTATTTTTTTTTTCCCCTGCCACTATTGCCTGTCTAGGTGGAGTTTGCTTTCAGAGCCTAATGCAGTACCTGGTGGAGCCAGCGAGAATTGTGCCACTGATATCTTTTACAGCTGGATCACACCACTGACTGTTTTTATCGTCACCGCTGGTACAAGTTGCTGTGGTAAAAAATAGAAACAGACTGTGGCTTTGCACTTGATTTCTTTACTTGAAACTTTCTTTCTTTTCCTGCTTCAGGCTTTTGTCTGCAGAATACTTAGGGCTTCAGTAAATGTTCAGGACATCTCTGTGTCTCTGCACGATGCCTTTGCATGCAGACCTCCACTGGTATTAGCAGAGTTACTCTGCAACTGGATATCTCTGAGGTTTAGCACACGTCTTGTTTAGTTTCGCTCAAAAAGCCTTTTTGTCAGCCACAAAACTCCATGAAAATGATTGACAATGAAAGGAACTGATTTCTTCATCCTCCTCACAAAATCACTGCATATCTCCATTTAGGGTGTTTATTTACAGTTATAGTAAACAACTTGTATAAATGTACCCAGCTGGCACGATCTAGCTGGATTAAGCAACAGGCAGCAGAAAGATGTAGATCATGGGCTTCGGGGTGCATCTAAGGATATAGCAGGACTATGGCTGTGGTTTTAAGTAGTTGCTCCTCATGGTGCGCATGGGGGATGCAGATGCTTGTACTTTCTAGGAGACTTCTGCTCCCATCTGGCTATGCTGGAGCTACCTCAGGCACGGTTAGGTATGCAGCAATCCTGTAACTGCAGCAGAGGTACAGGTGACGTCAGTTATAAATGGCTGCAAGTTGGAATGGGAGGAATTTATAAGCCATGTTTGGGAGGTTTTAAATGTCTTGTTTACTTGCTGTTAAAAAAAAAAAGTGTAAAAGTATAACAAAATAATGAAGACCAAACATCTGTAAATCTTCCTTTGATGAGATGCCTAGTAATATTCAAGTGTTTACAGTTTTGACAGAAAAATGACACAGAAAAAAACCCCAAAATTAGCATTTACAAGAAGTCAGGAATGAGAAAACAGAAGGAAGGCAACAGAGACTTGTGCTAACCGAGGGATTATGGCTCTTGAGAGAGGGCAACGTGCCATCTATGAAGAGCAGTCATTTTTGCAAATCCCTGTTTTGCTGGTTAGCAATTGCCACCTAGCAACAGCAAGGGAGAGGCAGCCCATACAGTGCTTTGACAAGGTGGAAATCATGTACTTAAATGAAATGTTTGGTAGCTCTGCACAGCATCCTTCTGGCAGCACGCACCTGGGGAGAGAGTGCTAATGAGCAGGGAGGATGGAGACACAGTTTCTCAGAGCCAGGACTGCTCATGCTGACCAACTTCCCAACTCAAAGGGCTTCCCCATGCTCACAGATGTGCCCCCAGGACCTAGAGGCCCTAACTCCCCAGTCCCCACCTGGTGTTCGGGCCACTCAGCCATCCTTCCTGTGACAGGCAGCAGCGTACAGCAAAAGCGTTACTGCAAGTGCAGTGTGGAAGGACTTGTCCTTAGCTGGTTGTGAGGTGTATGGAGGGTGGCACAGTCATCAGGCTGGTAGAGCATGGTGTACATGCAGGTATCTATGAGACAGCTATTCTGCCCTTAATTATTTGCAAATACCTGCACGTGGTGAAATGCTGTGCATTTGTAGGTCATGCACATTTTCTTCTCAGTAATGTTTATTTTAGCCCAAGGGAGAGTGCAGAGAGCGTAGCTGTGACCAAAATGGATGACTTCATCAGAGGAGGGAAGTCACTCAGCCTCACTGACAGATTTTTATGAAGGGTTTCTCAAGGCCAGCCTGCAGCAGCGCATCACTACAGATATGCTTTTGACATTTGTAGTCCAAGAAGCAGCAGTATTCAAAGTAAAACACTGCCAGTGGGTTTCCATAAAAAGCCTGAGTCTTGGATTATTTGAGGGGGGCTTGAATGTAACTACGAGTTGTACAACCCTAAGCTTTCTCTTGGTAGAACTCCACCAGCCTACATTCATCTTCCTTTCACCCCCCCCTGCCCCGAGCACAGTGAGCCAGCAGCAATGCTGCTTTACTCCACAGGCTACCTGCAACCACCCCTTGCCAGTGAGCAGCTCCTGCTTTGGCCCGGTCCCTCCAAGCAAGCTCCAGTGAAGAAAGGGCTGGAAAAAGGAAGAAGGAATTGGAAGCAGCTGGAAGAAAGAGTCATAAGCTTGGCGGACAGACTCAGGAGTCCTCTAAATGTTTTCTTTCAGAAAAGCCAAAAAATGCTCCTGGCCAAACCTTATCTTCCTGAAAATTTGACATTATTAATTATTTGAGAATTAATTTCTTCTCCATGAAATAGATTATTCTTTTGTAAAAATTACTGGAGTCTCTCTTACTAACCCATGCAGAATAGATTGTCCAGTTTTCCTCTAGCTGCTGCCATAGGTCCTAGTCTCATTATAGGCATGAAATGTAGGCAAGTGTAATTATGATGCAGGCAGATTTATGTGTCCCCAGACAGGTTTTCAAATAACAAAAGGAACATAAATATTGGATGTATGAAAAGAAAATGTTCATTATTAAAATCAATCCACAAGCTTGTACTGTGAAAAAGCTTTCTTCTTCAACACAGCTGTCCGCCCCACTGAGATTTTAAATTGGAGTTTGTCTAGTGTAACTCTCACTTTCTATTTAAAAAGCAAAGTCAGAAGCATTAAAATTTTGTCTTGGGTTTTTAAAATACAGGCAAGCTAATATAATTGCTTTACTAATGTAGTTATGAGCTTTTAGGCTCTCCAGTTTTTGGCAAAGAAAGATTACGTCTTTTGATTCATGGAATAAGACGTTTCCCTGTATAAATTTGCTATACACTTTCTCTTCAGAAAAAAAACTTCATCTCTTCCTCTCCTCTGGACCATTTGGCATGGCTCTTTGGTTTGTAACTGCTCGTGCTTCACTTGAGAGCTGGCTGTATTTCAGTCACCAGCCACTGTGCAGAGTTTCTATGTGAATTATTGGAATCTGCTTGGCATCTGGAGATCTAAGGAATTGAAAAGTGTGGTTCGAATGTCAGACTGCAACTTGAAAGGCTTCCGGAAAGGCAGGGCCAGGTCTGTGGTCTGACTGAGGCAAATACCCATGCCAAGCTCAGCAGAAGTTGCTGGATGACAAAAGGATGTCCCCTGTTGGACCCGTGGCATGTGTAACATGGCTTCCAGTTTCAGTGTAAAAAAAAAAAAAAAAAAAAAGTGTGGTTTAGAGGATTAGAGGATTACAGAAAGTCTCAACCCTGTGAGGAGAATAAGGGTTGGATATTTCACCTGTGTCAGTGATGTTTGGGAGAAGCTAAAGACTGATAGGATAAGCAAAATAGGACTTGGTTTGAGTTCTTAAGTTAAGCAGGCTTGTGTGAATACAATTAGCCAGCGAGGAAGTCTTTGGAGCAAAACTACTTCAAAGAGAAATCTTTGGATGGTTGCTTCTGTATCAATTAAACAATGTTAATGATCAGTTAACATCAGTTAAATGATGTTTTTCTGACGTGTTTTTATTTTCATTCATCATCAGCATTGATTAACATTGAATTGACAAGACAGTGTTATTATTAATGCTATATTCATCATCTTCTTTAGCAAAATACTAAGTATAATAGCAAAAAAAAAAAAAAAAAAGAAAGGAATCTGCACATTTTGGTTTTTTTGTGCCCCTACTTGTAGTCTCTAGAGCCATAGATCAATTGCTAGTGTTTAGTGGCCTCCTGCCCAAGAGTGTAGGGCCTGTGGGTGGATCGTTTTCTATGGCTGGCACTTGTACAGTACATAATTTAAGATGACACCGACCCTTGCAGCCTTATGGGAATAATATTTTCAGCAGGATGAATTGTTCTTGAATGTTTTCTTCAATGTACTGTTACATGCCCAAACATTTTTTTGATCATCTTGAGCATATGTCCTACATTTCCTCTCTGCTCTTTTTGTTGCATGGTTTTGACTGTAGCCAACAGCAAAGGTCAAAAGACATTTTACTGTTTCTATTTCTACGTTTCTCTTAAGCTGAATTAAATTGTTGGTGCTGCAAAGTGACTTGTTAAAAAGCTTATGCTGCAACACTTTAACCAGTATAAATTGAAGCTGAGCTGCATCAGTTTAAACTAGATGGTCCAGACAGACAATGTGGTCCAAAGAAGAAGGTACTGATCTGGAAACTGAGAAAAATAGTTCAGTTCTCTGGAGCTTCAATGGGCAGCCTCATGAATTTAGATAAAGTTTTTAATCTTGATCTGCCTCAGGTTTTCTGGGTGGGTGGTAGAGTGACACCATATTTTAAAGCACTTTCCACATTCAGTTTTTCAGTCACGCAGCCTTATTCCTTTCACGTCTAATATTAATCAGTACAACTGCCAGTTTAATTTACATTACAGATAGGTTCTGAAATCATAATATCTAGGAACGCTATGGTACCATTGAATAGGTTAATTATGTTTACCAGTGTCTGTGAGTATTCACTTGAAGGTATCATTTCTTAGTCCAGATTTGAACCAGCACTGAGTTTTGCCCACCAATTAGCCTTCCATTTTTTTCCTACATAGTAAAGCAAATCCAGAAGTTTTCTTAGAGTATGAATGATTACTATCAGAATTTTCAGGTTAACCTGAACTAATATTTAATTCAGTCTCTTAAATTAGCCCTCAAATGGCCTTTGAAAAAGTTTGGCCCAAGTGTCTTTTTTCTTTTTTTCTTTTGTTTTAATCCCGGATACATGACACATGCAGGATCTTAAATTATTTTCTGTCTACTAGAATTTCCTTAAATGTTGTGAACTGGCAACACCTGAATATCTGTTATGATATAGTGTTTATTTCCCAGTTTTGATTCATGAGGAAACTCCTTTCTCTCACCAGAGCCTGAAGAACATTGTCCCGCTGCAGGGCTGCTGTCTTCTGGGTTTTATATGGTCCATGACCACAAGCTATTTTTTTTACTGGTATGCTCATTTCTCCCAGTCACCTCACCCCAGCACTCGTTGATTCTGCCTTACAGCATAAAAGGGGAAGAAATGGATAAACATCTCCCTAAAGGACGGTTTTGCTTTCAAAACACAAGCAGAGCCAAATGGATACTTTACAAATGTGAGCAAAGTATCTTAATGGAGAAAGCATCAGTCCTATAGGAATGGTGTGACAGCTGCTAGAATAGAAAACAGGTCTGTGTGAACATTCAGAATATCTTGGGAAACAATTCATAACAGATGAACACTTTGTTTTGAAAATTAAGTTGAAAGAAATGTTACCAACCTACTGTTTTTAGACATACTGATATTAATTTGCTTATCACACCAGTTCAGTGGGACTCAGTGCTCTCCCTGTGTGTTGTAAGGACTCCGAGAGTTACACACAATAATTTCCAGTGACCAATTTTGCATAATTAAGATACTATGAATATTTTATTTATTATTAGCAGCCCCTTTATTGCAAGCAATATTTTTAAAGAATCTATTATATGTTAAAAAAAACAGGGTTAAATTTGGCGCTCTGTTCTGGAGGCATACATTCAGATTAGCTTTCCTTTTAAGACTCATTTTGCTCAAAGTTTTATGAATGAAATTTGGCTGATGGCCAATGAAAAAAGATGTAGGAAAATATATATTCTTCTTCCTAAAACCTTAAGAAAAATTAGTGATATGCTACTGAACACTCTTAATATAAGAAAGAAGTGAAATATTTTCACTTTTGTGGCTAGGTTCTTGGTCTTATTCATACTTTATATGGGCATTGTTTTAAATTACTGGCACTACATTAGAGTATGTCAAGATGCATCATATAAACAGATACAACTTACCATGACCTTGAGGCAACATGTTGTGTACATTGCATTACATTAGCTATCAAAATATGTTCCTTATATAGTACAGTACCCACTGCAGACAGAGAAAGAACATGGGCTGTTAGGTATACTGTACAGGGTTGGAAGACATAGCAAATATTCTCTCCAGATCTATAGCAACATCATTTGTATCTTTTTAAAAAGGATAGGAGCAAGCTATAAAACAAAAAATTAATCCAAATGGTTTTGCTCCATATGCAAAGTGACATCCTTTGCTGAACAATGGAAACATGTGAACGTCAGGAAGCATGTCACTGTGAGGGTGACTGAGCACTGGAACAGGTTGCATGGAGGGGTTGTGAAGTCTCCATGCTTGGAGATGTTGAAAAGCTGTCTGGACATGGCTCTGGGCAACTGGCTATCAGTGAACTTGCTTGAGCAGGGAGGTTGGACCAGGTGAATTCCAGAGGTTGTCCCAACCTCGATCATTCTGCAACTGTGATATCCACAAGTCCCAACAGCAGGCACTTGTTATAACAACATGCCAGTGCATGGGGATTAGGAAATCCAGGTCTTCCCATCCTCCTCTCTTCACTGCCCATCCTGATGAGTTGCCAGAGCATTTGGTGAGTGAATTGTGACCTTTTCACTCCAAATTCCACTCCTCTGCTGTGCCACAGAGCTCTACCCCAAGCCCTGAAGAGACGTGTCACCTCGCTCTCCTGTTTTCCCAGACGCGTTACCCCCTGCACAACCAACTTGTTTCCCCAGGAGTGTGGAACCTGCACAAGTAGAGCTGCCACCTCTCCCACACGCCATGCTTGCTCTGAGTGCAAGCCAGAGGGGCAGCTGCTCCCATGGATTGAGGGCCTGGCTCTCCTGGCTGTGCCAGGTTTGTGCAAATCGACCTTCAGCAACTTGCTTCAACCTTCTCTTCTTCCCCCCTGCCCCCCTTCCCGTACTTCGTACTGTTGTAATTTTGTAAGCTGCTTGGGATAGGCATCGTTCTTGCTATCTGTGTCTGGTTTCTAGCCCAGACGTCAGCAGGGGTTGCCGCATGCTGCTGCAATATAAATGACTAATGATGATGATAAAAGGTGTGGGAGTTGGTTGCCTGGAGTGTTATCCTACTTTGATAACTTTGTTTTAGAAACTAGCTTCTTCCTCAAATTATCTGTTATTTTATCTTATTAGACCTCATATTTTAAAAGTGGCAAGGGATTTTTGGCTGCCTCCGTTTTGGAGTGCTCATCCCAGGACTTTGAAAGAGGCTTTGAAATTATCAGAGTTTGGATAGCGTTGCTGTGACCGTGCCAGTAGCCTTCAGCATGAGTTGCAGGTTATTGGCACCTTTAAGAGTCAGCTGCAACTGTGTCCTAAAAAAGGCATCCAATAGGGAAGTGGTCTATTTTAAAATTTGGGCTCATATAGGTAACAATTACACACAAAACAGTATGTGAAAAGAACATTATCAAGGTTGCACAGCTCAGCACTTGAAGCTAAGAAATGCTGCAAGTAAAATTGTCTCTACTCCATTAATTTGCCACCTTGCACAGGTGCATCAGTCACAGACTATTTTTGCCCAGGATCTGAGTCTCACTTGGTGCACATAATAGATGATACAGTTTGTGAGTTCAGTTCCTGATTTTCTTTTCACTTTTCAATGCACAGCTCAGACTCTGCTGTGAAGGCAAAATTATTTCCTGCTGGGACATTCCAGGGTGTTCCACTGTGCAGGTCCTTGCCACACGCAAACACTGACTAATCTCCATGTACAGCACCTTAATAGCAATTCTGGGTATCATTACTCCAGAGTACAGCTGGTCGCCTAAGGCAAAAAAAAAGTAAGATTACAAGTATCTGCAATTGTGGGTGCCCCATGTAATTTTTTGGGGGGATGTGACGGCACATACTGCAGTTCCCGTTGGCTTCCACGACAATAGCTAGTACTCACCACCTTCAGATATTCAAGGCAGGCTCCCAGAAACCCAGGACAGGGGAGCAACTTTGAAAAGTGTGGCGTGAATGAGTTGTCCTGTTCCTCAGGGTAACATCTCATGTCTGTAGACAAAAGACTGCTGCTCTTCTCAGACTCTCCTGCCTCCTTTTAAATGCTGGGGGGTGAGTGTGTGTGTGTGCGTGTGGGGGGGTGTGAATAAAATTGAAGCATCCTACAAGGAAAAACTTTTTTCTCTCCTCTTCTATGGCAAGTACAAGTGCACTGCATTCAGACTGAAGCTGGGATTTAGTGAATAGAATAGTGCTTAGCTAAAACCTACCTGACAACACATGAACAGAAGCAGGCTGAATTTATCCTGTATTACCTTTAATTATAGCATGTTTGGCTGGTCTTTTCAAATTAATTAAAAAAAAACAACAAAGAGTTTATTTTTTAATAGCAAACTGTAAGCCTTTTGCTATTCAAATGTTCATATTAACAACTGTCAATGACATTTCAACCTATTGAAATGCTGCAAGAGAGTAATTAAACAGGAAAAAATTAGAAGAGAGGTAATTTCTTTTTCAAAACTCATCATCTAAAAAGAAACATATTTTATGCTGCACAAGACCTTCTTCTGCACTTGTATCAGCTACAATAAAATTGAGAATGCAGTCCTTGCTTCATAAGTGAAGATACTTGAGTATTTCACTGAAAAGGTTGCCAGTATTTTATATGGGTAAACCAATAATTGGATTCTAAGCATCATTCCTATCAACAGCAAAACTGGGTGATTTCTCCAGTCCACGACCAGGGAAATATTTTCCTTGAGACAAACGGCTGGCATGTATCATTTCAGACCAAATAATTATAACTTTTAAAGTTATAAAAAAACCTGAGCACAACTTTCCTAAATCAGAAAGTGTCAGAAGGCTAGAATTATTTGCAGTGTCCCTTCATGTAGCTGTAGTTGACAATTAAGTTTGGAATATAGATATTTAATTTTGGAATATAGATATAGAATTAAAACTGGAGATTTTAAACTTCCTAGATTGTTGTTGTACCCACAAATTAACAGCTTTTTTCTAGAGAAGCTCTGGTGTTATGTCCCTCAGGTTTCTGGATGCTCTACTGGTGCATGTTTGTTTTATAAGGAGAGGTTACATCTGAAGTAAAGGTAGTTTGATCCATTACAGGCCAAATCATCTTCTGGCCATGGCTGAATTTAGAGATATTATATAGCAAAAAAATTAATACAAATTTGTGCCAGTTTCCCATCTCTTAATATTTCTTGTATCTTGTGAAGCAGCTGAGTTTCCATTCCAGCACACAGTGGTTGAGGACAGATCTTTAAACTGCTTATGACAGAGGTTTTTTGCTTCCTGGCAGATAAGAGACCTGTCTTTCTCTAAGACGTGGGTATTGTATTTTTTCCCTTTACGGGGCTTCAGTGTATTTTTGCTTCTAAAAGAGAATCCTGGAGATGCCCTTGAAATAGAAAATGAGGTGCTGAGATCTGAAATAATGGAAAGAGATACTTCAACATCTCATTCTTTCACCTAGCTATTTCAGCTCATGCTACTTTTATCTGGTCAAAAATGTAAATTTTAAGGCTTTTAATAGTTGGGTGTTGTTTGGTGGTGGTTGGTTTGGTTTTTTTTTTTAATCTGGATATGCCAGCATCTGGGTGTGTTCACTGTAGAGTTTTTTTGTTGTTCTGCTTTCTTAAGCTCAGGAAAGATGGGCAAAGTACTAACAGAGAGAACTCCGACTTCAAGCTTCAAATTTTATTTTATCATAATTTCTGGAGTGTGAGAAGGAGAGATGTTACCTTTCTTTTTCTTTTTTTTTTTTTTTTTTAATTCTCTTTCTCTTTTTCTCTTTTTCTTTTTTCTCTTTTTCTTTTTTCTCTTTTTCTTCTCTTTTTCCTTCTCTTTTCTTCAAATGAAAAGTGTCTGTTCTAACAACCTTGGTATCTATAAATTATGAAACCTTTGGAGAGCAAGGTCAATGCACGGGCTGCACACTAATACCAGAAGCCCAGAAAGGTTTTGTCCTTTGTTGCTTCAAACCCTCCTTGGATAACTAGACAAGGAAGAGAGAGAAGCAAGAAAAATAACCAAAAGCACAGAATGGCTTCTGTTCGAGGAAACAACTAGACAGACCAGGATTTTTCAGTCTTGAAAAAAGATGGCTACAGGGCTATGGTAAGAAAATTCCAGCATTCTAGGTGGCCTGCAGAATAAAAGCTGATTTCTCACAGTTTCCCAAATTACAATAAGGAATGATGTAACAGGTTCAAATAACAAGTGGATCCTTTTACAGATGTCCTTTAATTTTCTTTTGAGCTCATTGCTACAGGACACTGTATAGGGGAAAAATAAGTGCAAGCAGCAATTAGACAAATTTAGAGAAAACAAATATATAGAGAGGCATGAAACCCAAAGATGCTTACTCTGGTGGAGGAAGTCCTTGAGCTGCAGATTTCTGGATCCTAGTTAGCTACAGTGGGGTAAGCATTGCTGCAGTCACGCTGTGCACCTTTGGCATCAGCTAACGACAAGGAGACATCTGGTCAGCAGGACTGTCATCTGGCTCCGTTTGGCTACTTTTATGCCCACTAACACTGCAGCCTGTTTGGCCTTTACTGGACGTTTTATAAGGCAGTTCTGGGAAATCACTGTGGCTAGCTCCTTCTGTCCCATCGCCGCTGATGGGAAAGGAACAGCAGTGAGACACAGACCTGTCTGGCGTTGATGTTTGGCTTCTCTTCTCCTTCTCCATTGCAGCTGCTGATTCTGGGACAGGAATCCCTTAGGCTCTGCAGGACAGGGCTCAGCAGAAACTATACAAAGACGGAGCCCAGATCTGTCCTCTGTCACTGTGTCTGCAATATGCAACTTTTATCTTTCAGCACTAGCCATTTATTGCAGCAGAGCATTAAATTGTCTGAAAATGGAGCGCAGACAGTCAGAATTTTTTTGAGAGCCAGTGCATTTGCAGACATTGCAGAGGGATTCATGCAGCCAAAATAACCATAGACCCTGTTATCCCTCCTCTCTTCTTGCTGATAGAGGGTATCAGGGGCTAACCTCAGGAAGAGTGGGAGGGAGGAAATACTCTTTTGACTCAAAAGGTCTGAAAAGAAATACTGTGTATTTAAAAGGAGGAAAATGGCAAGTGTGTGCTGCAGTACCAACTGAGAGTTGCTTCTGAGTATCAGTACCAGGCAACCAACCACAGTACTGTGTATCAGGAAAATGGACTGTGAACACAAAGTAAACCAGTCTAAACCATGCAGAATTCTACTGAAATTTCACCTCTGTTTAGGCCCAGCCAGAAAATTAATCATTTCTGGATTTGCAAAGTTTGGAAATCTTGCAGCTGTGTTTTAAATGAACTACTCATTTTGATCAATAACAATTCGTTCTTCATAGTGCATCTCATATCAAAGAGGAGAGGGCTGTGTGTTAAAGGCTGACATTCTCATTTCATTCAGGTTTATTTCTTTCACAAAGTAGGACTTGTGAAGCCTTAGGTATCCTGGTATGTGAGACCTTACTATAAGCGGAGGAGCCAAAGGCTCTTAGTGAATCTGTGGATAACACTGTCTGCAGGAGGCAGGCAAAAGAGAGTCTGTAGTAATAGCCTGGTATTTAAGGATCATTATTCTGCTATAGATCATAGCTTTGTATTGAAGATAAGGATACTTGTATTCAAAATATTTGGTCTTATAACAGAGCTTAGGTATCCTGAGCATTTCAGGGCTGTGGATGGTCCTAGAGACATAAATGATGAGAAGAAAGGTAAAATTGTAAACCTGGCTGCAAGTCCTTTGCCTCCTCTAAGTTCTGAGTTGCCTGGGGAACAAAACCAGCTGTCTGAATAAACTGGATCAGAGCCATGGTGGGGAGCAGAATGAGCCCTGTAATGCATTACTTATTTGAATTCTGCCCTCTCAGAATAACCTCTTTGCTGCTGAGTGCTTCCCTTTATTCTAGAGGAGATTTCACATTGCTGAACCTTTGGAAATATCCTGGCTGCAGTGCTATAAATAGCATGTATTTCCCACTGACTAAAACCAGCCAGCAGAGCAGCAGCCTGACGTGGGTTTATTTTCCTGCTTGAGGACTACATAAGTGCTTGTGTCCTCTCTCTGCTGAGACATCTCTTTTCTTTAGGCGCTGGTCTCTGCTCACTGCTGAGGAGTGTTATTGAACCTGGCTCACATTCCTGCTCTTTCTGGTCTTTTTTCTCTAATGAAAGACCTCTCCCTTGGCACCTTTCCTTGTCTCCCTCTCTCATTTTTCTGATGGCCGTTCTTTGCTTTTCTCACGTATTCTGATTTCTACCATGGCCGTTCTTTGCTTTTCTCATGTATTCTGATTTCTACCGTACATTAGTTGCTGCTCATTCCATTTCAATTAATCCGCTATTCACACGTACTGCACATTGCCTGTGCAAGCTGCTATGTCTGAATGAGCTTTTAGTGAAGTTTCTTATGGCCTCAGAGCTTCTTTTGGCCTTATCTTGCATTTACATGGTGCTTTTCAGTTCCCTGAAATCCAACGCTAAAAATAAATGCAAATGTGTGTCCCTGCACCCGCCAGTGCTTCTCTGAGCAGGATCTTGACTGACAGCTGACAACATACTATGTTAGCGGAGTTTAGGAGAGGACTTATCCAGTCAAAACAGTACAAGGGTTGCGAGTGGATATGAAGTCATCACAGGAGTGAGAATATGCCCATGTAATCTTTAGAAAAGGGACTGCCAGCGAGCACAAATGTGCGCACTGTTTGCCTTCCTCCCACAGATCAGGAGCAGCAGTGCAGCATCCACCGAACTGCCCTGCCTAGCATCTTGCCTGGAGGCTGTCCAGGACTTGCGCTGAGCACCCAACTTTCCCAAGTCTGCCCTTGGCTGAAAATGAGATTAAAATAACTTGTTAGGAGGAAAGGAGCAGAAGTCCAGTTGGCTGTGATGTTCAAGTGGGGTTAAATCCTCGGAGCCTCTCCTCCTTGCTTGGTAATTCGAGCACTTTGTGAGATAAGGGAAGGTGTCAGTTCAGCAGCATCTGAACTCACACTCGGTTTTGTATGATTTCTGTTTGCTAATCAAAACAAGTTTCTGCTGTGTGTTTCTTATCCCCAGAGGGTGGAACTATCCTCAGAAAATTAAACCTCTCTTATCTCTTAATGTGTCATCACAACTAATAGCCTGGGGACTGTAAACAAGTTTAAATATCAAAACAATTTGGCTGGTGATTGTCTGTGATTATGGATTAAGAATACTAAATTTGTGCTTGCTGATATTCAAGCTAGATTGAGTACAAGGAGCCAGATCCTCAGCGAGTGTAAGTGGAAGTGGCTCAGCTGAACTCAGGGGAAGGAGACTGCTTTGTACCAGATGAGCATCTGACCCTGGGAGCTTTTCAGAAGTTTTCATTCCTGTCTTTCAAAGTGCCAGATAATACATGGCAAAACGGGGCTGGTCAGCACGAGTGGTGAGGGCCTCCGGCAAAGCCTGGACCATCCTCCCCTCCTCAGACTTCCCAGGATTCTGCCAGCTGCACCCTCCACCCGAAGCCTTTTTGGGGAGCTTGTAAATAATGACTTAGAAGAGAAATTATTTAAGATTACAAAACTTTTTCAAGAGCTAGTCAAGGTGCCAGTGATTTCAAAAGCTGACAGATATGTTGGGACAGGTACTTCACGAGGGATGTGCTTTGTATCTTCGATGTGACAAACATACTGCAGTAAATTCACTAAAGTGTGCTTGCTGCTGCCTTTTCCAAAGCCCTGCCACTAAGCCATCACCTTTAGCTCAGTTGCTGTTCATGCTGAGAATGGAGACAAGTAAGGATTATCTCCTTTGGCTAGAAATGCTTTGCCTTGTTCGCTGGGCTGTTTGCAATGACAGTGGTGTGCAACAGATCCCACACATCTGGGGTGATGGTAGTGCATATATTTTACAGCACTGCTGGATCTGAAATTTTCCATGTTAGTGTCTCCCTCTCTTGGAAGTATTTGTGAGGCCTGACTTATGTTATGGATCGTTCTCTGACATAGGCTGGGCTGTTCTTCAAAGAATCTCACAGGTGAGAAACTGAGGCAGAGGGAGGCTTAAAGTGGATTTCCTATAGATATCTAAGAATTCAGCGGTAAGGCAAGGACATGAATAGCGCATTGAGTGTCCTAACCACCGAACTGTCCTTTTCTCCCCTGTGCAAGGCAAAATATGTGGAATACATATCTTTCCATGGCTAGCTTTTTGGAATACGTAGCTTTTCAAAAGGCTGATGTTAAGTTAATAATGAATCTTACAAAATGAAGTAGGAAACACAGTAATTTTGATGTGGCAGGAAAGCACTTTCTTAATGAAGTAGTAAGTAAATAACTTTATAGTTATTAAAGAGCTGGTAAATCTAGTACTCTCTATCCCTCCTGTCTCAGCAGTTCTAGCAGCAGTTCTGGGTAAGCAAAAGAAATGTTTCTGACAAGCATAAATATAAAAAGTATAAAAAATATAAAAGGAGTAATGTGTCATAAGAATCTTACAAATGTGAAACAATGTCAAAAAAACGAAAGCAATTTCCAGAAGAGAATAATAAAGGTTGAAAAAAAGTACCCAGAAAGCCAGAAAACTTCTTTATTTTCTTAATTGGTGTAATTATACTAAAACTGACAGCAAATATTTTCCCAGTACCAAAAAAAACCCCCACACTTCAGCTATCCAAAATACTACTCTAAGCATGAGATCTGTGAAGGTTAAAGTCTTGAATCTAACATTAGGAGAGTGCTCCTCTTCTCCCAAGGTCAGTTCTTAAATGTGGAGAAGCAATTTTGATTCTGGTCTCCTCACAGTTCAAAGTCAACGCGTACCTCGATTTCAACAGTACTATATTTGGCAGAGTACTAATATAATTGCATTTGGTCCCAGTCCTGTCCTGTTTGAACGTTAAATGCCTCTTAATACCAAGCCCACTGTGCTCGCTCTCTCTCGTAGTTTAGGTGATGTATTAAATGGTGAGCAGCCTGGACCTGCTGGAGCAACTCCTCCAGGGAAACTAATGGTGCCAGTGTCCCCACTACGCATGTTTTGGGGGTTTTACTTCAGATAAGCTTTTGTCTGGACCCCTGCTGCCATGAACTGAAATCGATTTTATTGTTTTTATAGCACATGAAGAGCTCCTGGAGCACATCTTTGGGTGTAGTTTCACCCAAAAAGGATGCAGTTCATGCAGTCCCAGGCTGCATCATAGCATGAGCCAAACAAATAGAGAGCACACAGGCATGAATGCGGCAACTGAGATGATCTCCAAAAAAATCACATTTTTAGGATCTAGTGTCCTGAAAGAGTTTGACACTAACTTTATGCTTCACAGTTTGACTTTAGTAAGAAAAGATTGGGGATGTTAATAAGAGGGGTTCAGATGCCCTCATGCTGCCTCTGCTCACATTAATCCTAGAAATGAGATTGTCTAGTGCATGTGGTGCAGTCACCATGTCAAAGTTAAGAGTGTCTGTGGATGCAGTGCGTGTGCAAATCCACCCCATCTGGGGCTCTGCACTGCTCGCTGTGGGTTTATATTCATGTGAATGGGAAACTGCCTAAACCATGGGATGCAGAGAGGCCCACTGTACCTTCTCTGGCTTTTTTCAGAGCCAGAAGGGCTTGACCCACAAGATGCTTGGGTATGACCATATTTCTGTGGGAGCCAGAGTGCTGAATCAAGAGCGCTTGGCTCTTGTGGGAGCCAGTCAGCAAGGACTTCACCCTCCCTTCAAATCCTTGTGTTCCAGGCCTGGGATTTTATCAGATCATATTTGTGATCCCACTTGATTTTTCAAAGAAACAGTGAAATGCAAACATATGGCCAGAGGGAAAACCTCCCAGTTACTGAAGGGGAAAAGAACATGATATCCAAATGACTCATGGCTTTGCGGGTGAAGTAATGGCTGCGCATCATAGCTTGGGATGCGAGTTTCTGATCTGATGCCACACGGAGTGGATGTGCTTTGGTTGTGAGGTTAGTGTAAATGGCTTTAGTAGGAATTCTCCTGTGACTTCCCAGAGCCAATTTGCTTGTTAAGGTATCACTGACTGTATATGGTGGCAATTAATATGATAGGGAGGGCACCCGTCAGATGCAACCAAGCCATCCCCTGGACACCAGCTGGGGGCAATATGACAAAGCCCTTCTGCTGCTAGAAGAGGTAGGTCCTGCAGGAGGAGTTGCGGGTGGCTGTGGCTGGAGGAACTGTGGGGACAGGGACGTTTCTGAGGGCTGGAAGGGAACCTGCAGCGGGGCCACAGGAGCCAGCATCCCTGAGAGGTACCTGGTGCCTCTGAAGCTTTGCTCTCCTGGGGCAGGTTACCTGAAGACCTGCTAGATGAGCATGCTCTGCTGTCTGATGCAGTATCCCTCTGCCTGGTGCCTCCTGCTCCTGCTGACTTGATTCTGTCATGGATACCCTCAGGTTACTGACTCTTTCATTCTTGTTTTCCTCTGAATCACTTGGTGATGCTAAGGTAAAACACGTAAATGCTAACACAAGTGTAAGTATAAAGGCCAGTGGCACCTCCACAGGTCCCTGCTTCTGCCTTACTCACTGCTAATCACTTGTACCTGCTGAATTCAACCAGGACACCCGTTCTAGGAAGCTGCCAGTAGTTACTCACTGTCCTACTTATAAACAACTTGCAGATGTGACCAAATGCAAGTTGCTTTTCTGGATTCTCCATTTTTGCTCTCAGTCTCTCTGTCGCAGGGTTTCCTTACCTCTCCCAGTCCTTTCCATCCTTTTGGTGCTCTGGTGGCTGCTCTACGGCTGTGCAGCCCAGGAGCTCGGTGGAGCTGCAGGTCAGGGCTCCCCTCTGGTGACATGTGCTGGGACGCACACACATGTGTCCGTGCAGATTGTGGCCTGTTCTCGAGGAGCCCTCATCACCCTGAACATCTGTGCTGTGTGGGATCTAGCGGGTTTGCTCCATGGGTTACCAGAGGGAGGAATGAGGGAAGTGCCTGTGCCCCCCTTCTCCAAACAAACCCCTCTAAAAGGCAGGAGCTGTTGGGGAGCATTTTTTGCTGCATCCTACCACTGCTTCCTGCAGCAGGAACATCATGGGATACGGTTTACAGCTTGGGAGGTAACAGCAGGGCATTGCCGGAACCCAGCTGTTGGCAGATCGGTTGTCTTTGGGAAACCAGCCAACCTTTTCAGTTTTCTGTGGCACTCTGGTTTGCCCATGAGAGCAAAATTTGCAGCGTTAGATAAGCACAGATAAATAGAGCTTATCCATTTTTACTTGAACAATCAAATGTTTACCCAGGTCTCAGAGTCTGGGTCTCTGGAAGACCAAGAGAGCTGCCTTGTTCGCGGCTCCAGCAGTGCCAGAAGTCAGGGCTGGTCCCATGTTTGAAGAATCCTCTTTTTTGAAGCAGAGGATGAGGCTGCTGCTTGGGAAATGGCTGTATTCCCCCTGCAGGCAGATCGATACACTTCAACTCACTGCACTGCAAGTAACTTTTCCTTGTGCATTAGGAACGAGGAAAATAAAAGGCAAGATGGATGTTATTTTGGTTTTGCTTCCATTTTGAATTATTTATTAGGAAGTCACTGCTGTCTTCCTTCTCAATAGGAGACAAAATGCCTTTGTCTTTGGTGATTTTTCCTATTAAAAAAGAGGTCTTCCGAGTTTTATTTCCCTCACCCACTTGCTTCTTGGAACTACAGTGTAAATCTAGGGTCTCCACAACTTGACGAGATGGTCTCCTGTAGCTCTAACGCAGGCAAAGTCCCCGCTGACGCTGGTGGAGTCACACCTCATCGGTACATTTCTGACCAATTTTATAACAACATCGCAGATGAGTTATATGTGTTACGGATGATTGCTGCCACAAAAGCAGAGTGTTAATGGAGGGTTATAAGTAATCTACAGGCTAGCTGAATTATCATTTTAATTAAGCATTTACTAAATAGCTAGTAAAAATATTAATACTTTCAAAGTGAATTCTTCATATAACGCATTATGGGGCAAAAATTCTTCAATTGGCTCCACTATTAGTATGAGTTTGGAAACTCGAACTAACAATCCATTTTAATGTTTTTGTTCCTAAATCCAGGTTATCCTGAAAGGGAGGATAAAGAAACTGGCCACCAAGATGGTAATCACTAGTGGAAATGAAGAAGATAAAGGCAGTCAAGAAAAGGAAAGCAAGGAAGAAACCATCTTGGCAATGCTTGGAATTATTGGGACAATTCTGAACCTCATTGTGATCATTTTTGTGTATATTTACACAACACTGTAAACTAGAGGGCATGCAAATAGACCAGATAAAACAGCCATTAAAAGTGACGACAAACATTGCTGATTATTGACAAGTTGTTTAATCAGAATTGACTCTGTATTATATTAACACATCATAAAAGCACTGCCTGCAGGCAGCGAAGGCTGAAGCACAATTAATTTAACAAGACTTTTTCACACAGTAACAAGCTTAACTCTCTTGTCCTGCCTACTTCCTTTCAGTTTGGTTTTCAGTTTGGAAGAAAATGACTGCAATTATGTAAGTTGTAGCTTTGAAGAAATCCATCAGGGATATGTTATTTTAACACACTTTGGGGGGGGGGAAAAAAAAAAGAAAGAAAGAAAGAAAGAAAGAAGCTCTATGCTATATACAATTAGAAATGCATACTGTATACCTGCAAAGACTGAACTCAATGATAGCTTCATAGCACAGATCACATGTCTGTTAGGTGAAATGACTCTTTTTTTCTTGGTTTTTGCTTTTATTTACATTGAATCTCACAAGCTTTTTATTTAGAATGAACATATGGTGCAATCATGAAAAAAACAATTCCATTGACCAAGGTCTGCCTAAAACTGATAACATGTTGGGAGAAATACATTATATGGTTATTTTTCTTTTCTCATTTGCTTAACATTTGTGTCTGTTCATACCAATGTTTATAAATATATATTTTTAATAAATGTGCTATATTTTTAGCATGAACCAAATATTTGGAGACACTTGTATTCATGCAGCTAAATTTTGTTTGATGAAGTGCCCTTTTTGACAATGGATGTTATTTTTCTCAGCAATTATACAGCAGTCTTGTTTGCAGCCCTCTCACTGTGGTCTGAAGCAAGCTCACATCATGCTCATATGCATGACTTGAAGTTGGAATGTCAGCTGAAAAGCATTGCTGCTTAATACGGGAAATAGCAAAACATTGTAAGGTGACCTTTGGAGACTGGTTGCAGAAAGCAGGCTCTATTTATAGTTGTAAAAAAAAAAAAAAAAAAAAAAAAAAAAAAAGCTAATGAAAGGAATATTGAGGCATCTCACAAAAATATTACAAAATTCACAGCATTTATGACTTTCAGAATCTGGTCACATTCTCTAAGTATTTATATTGAGAGAAGCCAGCAAAGGTTTATGCAGCTGAAAAGAGAAATTTAGAGAGCCTGTAGTGAGGGGCTTAAGCAAAATCGAGACTGTAAATATTTTAAATGTGAGGATCATTAACACTATACGATTCTCTGACATGTGCTTTAACTGAGGTCAGTGCAGTGAAGTTGTATGACTTATGTTTTTGACAGGAATGTACAATGATGATGGTCACCATTTTTCTTCAGAGTTCAGTACCTATAAATATATGAAGCATTAAAAATATGAGAATTCAATTTTGCCTCAAGCTGCCTAAGTACGTTGCCCATTAACTCTGACATATCCTCTTAAAAAAATGTTTACTGACTTGTGGTTTGGATTGCATCCTCAGATGCACAAGGGGGATTACTATTGAAATCAGCTGGAGCTGTAAAAAATTTGATTCTAAAGTCTCAGTCCTGCTCCTCTGGAATCAGTAATGAGCTTTTTCACCAGTTCCTAGGGGCTAAGACTGGTGTCAAAAATATGGAATTTCATTGCAGGATATAAAAACAAGCCCAGAAAACCCTGAGGGGCACCTCTCATAAACAGAGGTGTTTAGTCACTTGTGGGTATCATACATTCAATAACAAATCCACTAGAAGAAGGGAAAAGGTCAGTAAATAAATAAAAATTAAATCCAAAATGAAAACTGAAGGAAGAAAGAATAAAAATTAATGAAAACATGACAGGGCGAGAAAATGAGCAGAGATTTGAACCAGCAGAGAACAGCACAGAAAGAAAGTGCCAAGCATGCCGGTGTGGTTGAGGAAACATTTGTGTTTGGATGGTGCTGGTGGAGCTGCAGGTCCTGGAGAGGGTGAGAAACATTAGTGGAGAAACAGTTCAGTGGAGCTTGGTGAGGCAGATCTTGGTTTTTAATTTATAAGTTATTCACAAGTAATTATAAGGAATTAGCAAACTCTGCTTTTTGATCATCCTGAATGGGGGGTGGGGGGGTGGGGAAAGGCTAAAATATACTTGCCTCCACTCTGTATTTTTGATTCTGGTTAAACTACTGCTGATGGCAGCATGTGGCAATGGCATTGGTGCTTATGTCCCAGAGCACACCTGCACGTACCCCAGCCACCAGGCCAACCCCAGCTTGCCCCTTGTGCTGGCAGGGTCCTGTGTCTGCAGATGTTTCTCTCGAACCTCTCCTTCTCCTGAAAACACCAAAGCAATCTTCCTGAGGCTCATATCTGTCTTCTGGAGGGGAAGCCTGGGAAAGGGCAGTGTTTGAGTCAAGAGATGGAGTTCTGATTCCTGATATTTCTTTGCCTCCCTCTGTGTCAAATGATACTACTTGTCATCATCTTGTGGCCATGAAGATGGTTAATGAATGAAATTTCATTATAGTACTTCTATTAATATTACAAATTATAGCTCTGCATTGTAAAACAACATATAACATACCCACCCCCCTAAAGCATCAACTTTTGCTGCTCATCACAGTTACACTCCAGACACACAGGTGGGTGGCATCTTCAACAAGACAGGCACTGCAAATAGCCCAAAGGTGCTTAAGCTGGACTGGTGGATCAGGAAGCCTGAGGACTCTGTGTTTACTCTGCCTTCCCCAACAGAAGACCCATTAGGGGACGAGTTTCCAGCTGCAGGTGTGCTGTCCTTTGCCTGTTAGTCTTGGCGTAGGCAGTGTGTCCAGCTGCCTACCACCCTGCGCCCTCCACAGCCGTGTGCCATGTGCTTTGCCACAGGGCTTTTACTGCGCTCTGAAATAGGAAGAAAGGTTTATCTCATTCCATAAACAGTTTAACACTTAATATTATAATTTTACAGGTTTCTGTTCACAGATAGTTCTAGAAATATCCTGGGGCAGGTACTTCTTAAGTAGATTCATTGTGTATTCATTTAAATAAAAATGAAGAGTTTTCTTCAAGGGCAATTTCTTTACCTTTTATTCGGTATTCATGAATACTGATATGGGAAAAGTATGTTTTCAAGAATGACTGTGGAAGGGAAATGTTTTGTACAAAGATCTGAAAGTATGCCGACCAGGCAGCTGCACGCAGGCCTGCTTTCTGCCGAGTGCCAGCTGGAGCCAAGTTACCCTCATGCTTCTCTACGTGAGCAGTTTTCAGCATGCACCGGTAAGAAATACTCAACCGGGTAACAAATGTATCGTAGATACCTTATAGGCAACAACTGCAGTATAAATAGTTGAATAAAACTTCTCATTACAGGTGCTGAATGGTAAATCTGCTTTGGCAGGGAAATAGCTGATAGTCACATTTTTGGCTTGGCTTGGCTTTTAATGCAAATAATTTCCAAAGTAGATTTTTAAAAATAAAATATTACTCCATTAGTGACAGGAAATTTCATGTTTGCATTTGAGTAGAAGGAAATTAATATCCAGTGTCTTAATAAGATATGAAAACATCAACTTTTGCTTCTGTCAACTAAGAATAAGATTGTATTTTAAAATTATCATCCTATATAGTTTGATGGTTTGTGTTATGGGAGTCAAAGATATTTTCCTGAGGTGACAGGAAAGTGACATTCTCCTTGCTAGTGTCTGATGTGTTGTCGGGTAGGTACAGAAGACTTTCAAGAAAGAAGAAGATAAAACTATTTACATTACATTATGCACACAACCAAGTGGAGAGAAAGAAGAAAGGCTACCGCTCTCACCGGTGGTTCCTATAATTGCCACTGAAAGTTCATCATCTCGGGAATCACATCTTCATACAGGAATATATCTTCTTGTGTGCTGCCTGACAGGGCAGTCTTTTCAGTTACGTACCTTTTGCTCCTTATGCCTGCAGCTCTGCAGCAGTGTGCAGCTCGTTGCACTTCAGGACAGTTTTTACATGTACCCAGCTTGGGACCCTCTGGAAGCTGCTGTTTTGATTTATTGTGGTGTAAAGGTCTACCATATCATTTTAAGGACAGTCAGTGATCGTCTTTGTGTTATTGTCTGATAACCTAGTAGATACTGTTCTAGTTGAATTCCCAGACCCATCCCTCCCCTGGCCCACAGGTAAAATTTTGATTCAGTAGGCAGCCAAATACAAGAAAAGCTTCAGTTAAGTTGTGATAACACTTTAGTATGACGCATTGCTTAAGTCCAAGTATCTTATACTTCCATTTAATCTATATCCTAGAGCTCACCTCAAATGCTCCAGGGTCTCATCCATGTCAGGAGGTCTCATCATTGCTGAGTGAGAACTGACGTTTCAGAGTGCATTGTGGCATAAGCAGAGAACTTGGCCCAGAGAGGGGAATGGGGATAAAAAGTAACTCAATTAAAACTCCAGGGAGGCAGCACTGCAGAATTCACTAACTAAATAGTCTGAGATTTGGCTGGAGTACCTTGTTTCTGGTTAGCCAGTATTTTGAAGAAAAAAATATTATTGTTCCTTGGAAAGTTTCTGGAAGAAATATGTCTAATTGAAAGAAAGAACCTCAGTGAAAATGTTTCAGCAGCAATTTCCAGCTGCAACCTTCCAAAGAAAACACTGACCAGGCCTCCGAGTGACTCTGGCTTGCTTCCCAAGAGTACTTTTTGGCAGCCTAGGAACTCACTGCACATATCTGTAAGCACCTCTTTTTTTGGGTTGTTTTTTTTTTTTTTTTTTTTTTTTTTGCTGAGAGGGTTTGTCTTCTTTGGAGCAGAATGCACAGATTTACAAAGATTTACAAATGTAAGGAATAGTACATTATGCAGTGGAAAAAAAAAAAAAAATCTGTTCACATTTATTCCCAGCAGATACCCTGCAGACACCCTGCAGAACCTGCACTGCTTGCATGCCTGGCTGTGCATTTTGGAGGCTCTTCCCAAAGGGTCTTACAAACTCAGCGTAGCTCTCCTTCCCCACCACTGATCCAAGAGAAACAAAACCTGTCCAGCATGGAAACCCTTACACCAGGCTGAAATCCCACATGCATCCATATGAATTTATCTACATGTGAACCATCTGGTATCCAATAAGACTCTCATTGTCTTAAGCATTAGGTTTGCTTATTTCCATTTCAGCTGGGGACTCAGATGGTGAAAGGTAATTTGTAGGGTTGAAAGCACCCAACCGTTCCCTATGATCCAACTTTATATAATATAGCCGTTACCTAAAAGGTGCCTGTTCATCCTGAAACATGCCTGTGCGGTGCCATGCGCTCAGCGCACAGCCCTCTGTGTGCAGTCTCTCGCAGACAGAGTATCCGTGACTGCCAGTGGGGGTGGGTCTGGGCTGTAACTGGCCCCTGCAGCAGGGTTTTGTACCAAAGCCTGGATCCCAAGTCAAGCTCTGTAGACCAACAGGACATCCTGCCTTGTTCATAGATGGTACTTAGCTACGCTTACGGCACTGGGATCCTTTCCTCTGCAAGCAGTACAAATTCAGCCTAACGTGGTCCTTGTGGCACTCCTCTCGTGGCAGCTGCAGAGCTTCCTTCCACCTGGGTGAAAGCAGCTTTGGGCTTCCCTAATGTAAACTAGGGAGCAAAGTCCCTCCTGCAGGGCAGGAGGAGCAGCAGGAGCATCCATTTCTTGCTGACAACAACCAGCTGACTTGCCTGGAGTGCTGATGAGGACCATTTTCCATCCTATCATCCTACATAGCATGGGAAATGCAGGTTTATCACCTGGGCTCTGGGTTCTTCACAGGCTCAGTTACCAGTTAGACCCAGGCAGATTTGTCTTACGATGCTGAGAATTTGTTATACTCAAATGCCTCCTGGAGCCAGGTCTTCAGGAAACAATTAAAGTCCCTGGTATCTTTAATGTGGCCTTGATATCGTGCAGACCTCATCATAATGAGTCTCAGTCAGTCAGTCTCTGGAGGCAAGGTGTTACTAGTCTAGCATTAGCAAGGGACACCAGACGGGAGCCACGGTGAGCCAGAGCTGGAGCAGAGGAGGCTGGCTGCTTTCCACTATACTTACCTTCTTGAGGAGCAGCAGTATTATGGTGGGTTGACGTTGGTGGTGGGTAAATGCAATAAAATGATTGTGTAGCAGAGGTCTGATTTCTCACTTTCAGTTCCTGCAGACTCAATGGGAAAGACTTTATAAATAATTCTGGCTTTGTCAATTTAAGATATGGATTAAAATTTACTATATATGTTTTCAAATTTTAATGTGCTGCTTTTTTTCCCTTACCAATCAATTCAATTTCACTTTTGCAGATACTACTCTTATTTCTCTAATAACAATGGCTAATGCAAAAATGTTGGTATTGGATGCATAAGGAAGAATGAAGATGACATTGTCAATGTTTAAATAATTTGTTATTGTGGGCAGGAAAAGATAGTGGTTTTCTTTGCATCCAGTGAGCATTGTTAGTAGTATTTTTATAATAATTAGATACCATTATTTCTGGAGCCTAAAGGAATTCTGTGGGATGAAGTTTCATCATTACAGTTGTACATTTTCAAACAAATGTCAGCAGAGAAACATATGAAATGTTTGCATTAGCTAAAAGAAAACAAAACTGTATGTCAGACATGCAATTTTAGCAGATTAAAACCCAAAAGTAAGACCAAACAATTATCATCCTTACACTCCTGTTGACACTGCGTAATATACACCAGGCCATAATTTAGCTACTCACCCTGCTAAAACTCTGCGTGTACATAACAGATTGAGGGGTAAGTTCCTTTACCGTTAATATGCATGTGAATATGTATTTGCAGGTTTGGGCCATTAGCTGACAGCTGACAACTCAGCTATAGCAACAATGCAACTAATCAGACAGGGAAAAATACAAAATTTCCGGTACAACGAGCTATTTCTCTTTGCCTCATTGACCTTAATTTCAGCTGATCTGTTTGAGACTGTATGATTGATGAGAATGACGCTAGAGCCTGCCTAACATAACCAGTGAAAGGATCAAGACAATGGAGGAATATTCAATCTACATTTTCCATCAGAAACTAGGCATTTCCTTAGACTGCTTCAAAAAAATCTCAGTGCTGAATGTTTTACATTTTCCTTTATATGATTCACCATCAGCCAACATGCTAACTCATTAGTGGCTTTATCATATTTCTGTTTGATGGCGTAATAATATTTATGTACAGATTCACTGAGCTGTGCAAGCACTAGTAAATGGATGTCACGTTTTAAATTTTTATAAGCCTGTTTCTAGTACATACTGATCTCCTGTTTTAAACATCAAGAAGAGAAATATAACCACATCATTACAATAACACACAATTATGCAAACCTCACTACAAGTGTAAGTATATAGCCATTTACACAAAACAGGGGGTCTTATTTCTCGAGCCTGTCGCTATGGCCAACCCCAAGTGACCCAGATGCTGTGCTGAGTAAAAGTCCTAGAAGATTGGTTTCTTTTGATTTTAGAAAAAATATTTCATCTGTCAAACTCAAAGCAATGCATTGCACTGCCTTTGCAGTTTACAGAGCAAGGCAAAGAAAATTTGATTGACCATAGGCGGTGCTCAGCTCCTGGCTGACCTTCCCCTGAGGGGCAGCAGCCCTTGGAGCACCCTGACACATAGAGTGCCCACCGTCCTTTATACCTGATGAAAGGCAGTAATAGGCAATTAAGTTTCCAAAATCTGAGATATCACCGTTACTAATGTGCCTGTTCATTGGTGCAAAGGTGTAAAATGACATCAGAGTTATTAGCAAGGCAGTAGCCAAACACTAGCACAACTTAACAGAGCACCTTTGCTGTTGTGTTTGGACGTGAAAAAACCCAAACTTGGGGCTTTCTTCCCACTGCTGTGACTTCCCATCATCAGAGATGCTGGAAAAACACTTTTTCTACCCATTGAGTATTTGTTATGCTTTGAAATGGTTTTTGATCTGAGCTGAAGCAAAATCCTCAGCAGTTCAGAGGTTGTCACAGAATGGCATTTAGAAATAATTGTTTGTTGTACTTCAGTTTTATATGTTTTAAACATATTTTGGTTTGGCTATTTTCCTTTTCTTAACAGACAATTAATTTCAGACTGAAAAGTTGTTTCCAATTAAAATCAAAACTCTGTTCCAAAAAGCTATACTGCTTTGCCCGCCTTTTTCCTGAATTAATTTTCATTGACATCAAAGACATTCTGCGTAGAAAAAAAACCCAACAACAAAACCCAAACTTTTTGTTGAATTATCACCTTCATACCAAAAACTACCTGGATTATGATGTTCAGGCCAACTTTCTTAATCATCAGTAGTCCTTGTGTGCGTGGTAGAAGGTATCAAATAAAGATTCCCAATTCACTATGATTTCTTCAGTGATCTTTGCCCATTTCTCCACTTACTTTCACAAAGCTAGATGGTACCTCTCTGGGCCAGCAATAAAACCCACAGCTCTGGTACTTTAACCCCAGCTTCACACTTTCCTCCCTGAGGTGGCTGTCCCCTTCATACGCGGTCCAGACCAGAGCCTGTGCCCAGGCAGCTGGGACCCTCAGCTGTGCCTCCTCACCAGCACCAATCTGCTCTGGGGATGCTGTCCCATGAACAAACAAAACTGCTCAGCAAGAGGGAGCGCTGGCTGCAGGAGCCTTATAAAAACTGCTATGTGAATCAGCAGAGTATTCTTTACTTTAAAAGGAGTATTTAGCAATGAAATTATTTTATTTTGATTTGCATTTTGCTTTTTTGGTCACTCATAAATCTTTTGTAAACCAAGACCTTTGGGAACACTAAACTGAGGTGGAAAATGAGAGGCTGTGAGATGTCTGCTTGCTGTTGACAATGTAGTGAATCTTCAGAGGCGCAAAATTCAGCCTGCGAGCACACAGCCGCCTCTGCCTCATGCCTGGCTGTTGGCCACGTTGTCTCTCATGCTCTCAGAGGGAGTGAGGGGTGCATGCACATTTTTCCCATCCTAATTGAGTTACATGCTCAGCTGGCTTTGCTGTGGTGAAAGCAACTATGGCAAGGGCCAGGGCATCAGGGGAACATAGCTGGGGTGTCTCTGGGCTTTGAGAGTTTTCTGTTCAGCATCAAATCCCTGCTGCATTCAGTAGCTGCCTCATGTTTCCATGGAGCTTATCTACCACCCACTAGTACCAGAGCTCCCCATTTCATGCAGCTCAGGTTATGATTTCAGAGGGGAAACTTGTCACATCTTTGTTTGTCAGATACAGCTTTTTTAGATACTATGCTGAAGAAGCAAAAATAAAACAATGTCTAATATAAAAGAGAAAAGCAGCCAGTGATTTCTTAGGGTGCCCCTGAATGTCCCTTCTCAAAATATATCCTTTTAGAGAAGTGGCTCAGGAGCACTTTGAAGGGCCCTTGGTAGCATCTGGTGTGATTCTCATTCCCAGCAGTGTCACCACTGCTCCAGATCAAGTGGACTGAAAAGGTGCCTTCCTGAATGGGACTATGCTATCTCCTCTGGGGTTGTTGTGGGATGCTGCAATTCCCCACTCTCCGCATTTTCCTTTATGCATATTTTCCTATACATAGAACAGAACAGAGCAAGACAGAACAGAACAGGATAGAACGGACTAGAACAGAACAGAACAGGATAGAACAGAGTAGAACAGAACAGAACAGGATAGAACAGAGTAGAACAGAACAGAACAGGATAGAATAGAGTAGTTCAATTGGAAGAGACCTACAACAATCACCTAGTCCAACTGCCTGACAACTATAGGGCTGTCCAAAAGCTAGGGCATGTTATTAAGGGCGCTGTCTAAATGCCTCAGGACCTCCCTCTCCACTTCCCCTCCTTAGGAAGCTGTAGAGAGCAGTGAGGTCACCCCTCAGCCTCTTTTTCTCCGAACTGGGACAAGCCCAAATTCCTCAGACACTCCTTATAGAAGCTGTCTCACGCCTTGGTAGAGTTTGAAAAGGGACGCAGTTTCTGCATCCTTCTGTTCCCCAGGCTCCTGCCACCTCCACGTGACAGTGTGGGCGGGAGGACCACAGAATGAAGGCCTGGGAATCCAGCTGAGACTTTCCCTAAAATTTGTTTCTGTTTGGTTTTGAGTTCTCAGATCAGGGATAATTTGTAAGTCTAGCTCAGCTTTTAAGAGTCACTTACATTAGTCTTATTTGACTTGTGAGCACTTCCATGACATGGTATTGTAAGAACTGCAATAGCAGCATGTTTTGTCCACAGTGCCTGGAGTCTCACAAAGTCTTCATGCAGTTGCTGGAATACTCCCATTGTCTCACATAACAAAATAAAAAAAAAAGAAAAATCAGAATAGAAGAGCTTAGTAATTTAAATTGATTCAAACTTTGTTGTTGTACTGAGGACAAAGGGTCCTAATAAAATCAATGACAAAAGTAGGGTTGCTTTGATACCACAAAACCTGAAGAGGATCAAAATCCTATGTTATTAAAATACCATAATTTTGCTTACTTTGAAAAGGGGAGATCCAGCTGATCACTTTGGTTCTGAGACATGTCTGCAATTACTAGATGAGCTCAAATTTTGCATAACTTTTTGTTGCTCCACAGAATATAGCAAAAGTTCTGAAAAAAATGATCCTTGTGCTGCAATTCCACTGCCTGGAAACTAAAGAAATCAATAAGCATGCAAAGTGTTTCTCCATCAGCCCATGCTGGATTTGCAGGAGGGTGTACTGAAGTGTGGTTAACAGTAAAACAGATTCTGGCTGGTACTTTCCAATATCCTTTCAGATCAGTAAGTTTTTATTTATAGTCCTTGTGCCCTGTACAGAGGATGGATATTCTTCCTTTCAACCAGATGGTTTCTTTCTTCTGTGGGTCTTTTTATTCATCAAGTCCTACGTGGTAATACTGTTGTTGATAAGTCATTGCCGAGAAGTAGTTTTAAGAAAAGTCCAGTTGTAAAAATATGTCAGTTTGTGTTAATCAATTAAAGCTAGTGAGAACAAAAGGTATAGGTCCCTGTAATCAATAAGCACTTATTAGAAATCATGATTTCCTAAGGAATGGCAGAAGCAGGTTGTACAGCATATATCCAGGGGCTCTTTGAATACTACCTTGAAAAATGTAACTTTTTCATGTAAAAGTTAAATCTATTAGTTCAATTCAGTGGCTTCCATTTGGCAAGATGTATTTTTTTTTCCTTACATTCACGTATATGCAGGGCAGTGTTTCCCAGCTGTCAGTCCAGTCCCTACTTAAGTTTCATGACTGGAGCTGAAGGCAGAGTCTAGCTCCCAGGTCTGAATCCAGCAGAGCATTTATATTTGTATTTCTCTCCAAGAAAGCGTGTGGTCCTGTTGCCTTTCTGGGCTGCCTATAAGCTTGAAAGTATGTGCTTCAGTGCTTCGCTGGAGCAGGGCAGCATCCTGCAGCCACACTAAAGCATTCAGTATAATTTGCTTTTCAGGGAGGTTATAACTGCTTGAAAGAAGTATTTCTATCAAATAGAAGAAGGGAACAAATGTCCCACAGCACTCATTCATCTCCCTCTTGGTCTCTTTCCTTCTTTCTGCAACTCCCTTCTCTTGGTTTCCTGGCTCATAACATCAGCCCTGTCAACCCTTTACAAAATATCACTGCTAAAAGTCTTGTCTAATATTTCTACCTCACTCTGCTTTATGTGTCTCAGATTTAAATTGAAAACCTCTTACTTGCCCAGGGCCCTATTTTCTCTTCTGATCCCATTTCAACCCCCAATGGCACCAGCTGTTGACCATCATCATTTCCCACAGCCAAAGCAGCTGTGGGGTGTTTTCTATTGCATACCTGGCACGCCTTGCCCTTTCTCTAACTCCTGCTCTTTCTCTTATTTAAAGCTTGCCAGAAATGCATCCATGTCATGTAGTGATAATGCAGCAATATCTCAGCATATCTTTTCTGGCTATGCAGAAAATGGTTAGTGAGGGAGACCTAGTACCAGGGCAGCTACAGGGAGGGCTCTTTGCAGGGTGCTATAAACTACTGGGATTAGACCATCAGAACCCCTGTGTGGAATGCCGTGAGCCCCAAAGGAAGAGCAGTATACCCAGATCTGTGATTGCGCTGAGTGCTGCCTTACAAGGACTGTCTAAAATTCCTTCCTGACGTGCTTTTTGTCAATAAAGAGCTGAGGGCCGGCAGTGTCAGTATGTCCTATAATGAGCCCTCTGAGGTTTTTTTGATAAAGCTACTTAGCAAAAAGAGATCACTTTGGTTTATTGTCTGGTACAATCCCATTCTTCCTGCAATGTTAGTCTTTATTTACTGAACTAGTGATGGTGGTCAAGCTGATTTCATGCTTACAAGGTCACAGCTAATCTAATCGAACATTTGTAGCAGCCTGTAAAGAAGCTGCTGACCTATAAATCTGCCTATTTTTGATTCTGTTTGCTTTTTGAGCTGTTTTTTGTTTCAGAGGATCAGAACTGCTCTGGAAGGCACAGGCAGATCTAGCAAGATGGTCTTCAGATCTTACGCACTCTGTCACAGCAGATGTGGCCATGCTGGTGGTGAGGGGGATTTGGGATCAGAGCGAGTGCTCTTAACGAAGGCAGCATGGGTCTGCGAGCAGATATGCTCCCCTCAACGTGACTAAGAGCAGGCTTCAAAGAAACACTGGAAAAAGCAGGGAAGTATGAGTCATCAGTAGGATGTCAGTTTGCATGTGTTGTTATGCAGCATGTAATTATTTTTATGCACATGTTTAATTAATTTTTCTTTGTATTTCATCTGGGACTACATTTGTTTGTCATTCTCCTTGCTGGGTACAGCATCACATTGTTACAATGTCAGTGAGTTTTGGCGGCAGGAAGCCTTTGAAGAGCACTGCAGCGCATGCAGCTGCCCTGAGAAGTGGTCTGAAGCGGAGGCAGCGGTCTGAAGGTGATCTGTGATGAAAACCATACATTCACTTGTATGAGTTCCTCGTGCACCTGTGCCCAAGGCTAAAGCCCCTGGTCAGGGCAGAGCTAGAAGTGCTTCAAGCTCTGGGACCTGCTGGGCTGGCCCCAGCCTTCTCCTGGTGCTGCTGAAATGGGAACCAACACCCTGCCTGAAAGGGCGGCGGCGCGCGGGGCAGAGCCGGGGTGCTGCTGGGGCCTGTGCGCTGAGGTAGCGAGGGGCGCTGGAGGCGTATGCAGCGGCTGCTGTGAGGGACAGGCACAGAGGAGTGGGCTCAGGGTGGGAGTGAGGAGTGCGGAGTGGGGCTTGCGGCTGGAGACCGGTGCAGGCAGCTGAGGCGGGGTCAAGGGTAATTTCCCCCTTCCTTCATCCCCACAGGGTTACACCTGAGACAAAGCACTCCTGAGCTGTTAGGGTTATGAAGAAAGCAAAGGGTTTTCTCCAAAGTGAAGAAAAAATGGATAGAATTTACCTTTGCCATCAGGCGAAAAGTCGTGTCTTAAGATGGGGCATTGGATTATATTTTTGCTTCCTCGCTTCACCCGTGAGAAGAGGACTCTTCTGGAAAGGTAAGTTGTTAAAGCTCTTCCCTGAAGACATGGTTTGCTCGTGCAAAGTGAAAGCAGCCCATGGGATCTCCTGAGTAGCAGAGCCTGAGACATGAGAGAAAGAGAGGGGTTCCTCCTGCAGTAAACCACAGTGTTACTTTCAGCTATTAATATACTTATTGCCCTCGCATATGAGTTTAACTCAGGAAAATCTGTGGCTTTTCCTCATTTAAATAAGCTGCTGGAGCCTCCTGCGGCTGCTGCCCTCTGAGCACGTGGTGGGTGGCAGATGGGAGGGCGTCTGCACTGCCCGGGCTGGGGTACTGCCAAAAAAAGGGTATGGGGGCACCTCTGGCCAAGCCTGTGAACCCCTTACCTCACCCACGTAATGTAGTTCAATCAGTGGCATTAAGCCAGCACAAATTCTGGCAAAACTGGGTTAATTAAGCAATAAGGTTTCTGTCAGGTGTAGAAAACATTTTTGAGAATGCCTCTGCTCTCAGGAGTAAAACTGAAATAACCCAGTTCAGCGCAGCAGGGTCTCAAGGAATGAAACTAGTCCAAGCGGAAGAAAAAATCCTGTCTGCCGCTGGTTTCTGGCATTTTGTGAGCACAGGATGCTCGCCGCTGGCCAGTCCCCTTGTCCTCTCTCTCTGCCATCTCATGGGCATTACTTCAAGGTTTCCTTTGCTGTTTTCAACCATGGTTTGCTGGCTGGTATACCTTTCCATTTACGAGAGATGTGAAAATTTGCCTTCCTCTTGACTGTTTTTGATTTTGGTGTATGTTTCGCCTATGTGCTTTGGGGCATATAACTTTATTCTTGTATGGTGACTTCTTTTGCAATACTTGGGAAATTAAAAAGTTTTGATATTGTGCCTTTCTTTACCTATGATACTTTTATCTCCATTCTCTACAGCTATCTCATAACATGGGTTTGACCCTTCACATGTAAAGTCTTTGCCAACTTTTTGCTTGTTTTAGCTTTTTACAAGCCATAGGTAACACTTCTGCATTCCTGCTTATTTTCTAGAAGTGAAAGTGCATTGGAAAAAATCATTTTTCCTGTTCTGTGGTAGGGCAGGAGAAGCATGGAGCAATTCTTTCACTTATTTCAGCATCCTGAACTGACAGCTAGAGACTTCAGTCCTGGCTGCTGCATCACTGCTATTAGAACTATTTATACTCTTTTCATAGTGACTTCAGCTGGGCCATCTCCATCCATTTCTGAGATGAATGGTGTGTTTGGATCTCGTGTCTTTATATTTACAGAATATCACAGGTAATGGCTACATCTTTCCTGGAAGAAGCCAACAGGCCTCTGGCAACCCATGCTCTGTGCAAAAAGATTCTTACTCTCACTCTATCTTGAAGTACCTCAGGAGTTTCATAACTGCAGAACCCAGACAAGACAAATTGGAAACAGTGTTGAACTTGCCAAGATGTAAGACAAAAAATTAAAAAAAAAAACTTCTCTTGCTTATAGCCATAAGAGAAATGATCAAATTAGTACTATGAAAGCTTCCTGACTTGTCTTATGTATTAAGATGTTACTTCTGCAGGTATCTCTTTTTAGAAAAAGATAAATTTCCTGGGCTAAACAGTTTGTTTGGAGCTTCCTTTTCTGAAAGATGTTTGTACAATGCATCATGTACTGTAGACAATTCAATAGAGACTGGGCACCCTCATAGAGCTAAGCCTGACATGTATCTGAATCACCACAAACAGGGGAGAGTTAAGGTGTTGCTATTTCCCACAAAAATGACTAAAAGCCCGAAGCCTTGATCTGAAAGCTGGTTACTATTTTGAATTGTAACTTTTGAAGTGCATTTTGCGTTTGACTCCATCTTCCATATAGTTAACAAAAACAGTAGAAAGTATTCTACAGTTCCCAGAATGTATTCAACCACGGAGGGAGCCCATGGTCTGTACTGTATAGCCAGTGTATGTGTGATGAGGAAAGGTTTGATCAGTCCTTAAGCCTTTCTTCTTTTCACAGCAGTTTTTCTAATTCACATGAATGTATCAGTGGTTTCTCAGAGATGGTATGTTGAGCGCTGGTGACACACAAGCTGTTTGAAGCTATTGTGTGGCACTTCCAAGAGCTGCTGCTACTTCCTGTGATGTTGCTTCCTATGCCAGTGATGCTGGTGGCTGTTCCTGGACAGAAAAATATTTGTCAAGTTGTGGGATGAGTCAGGCCAGCTGAATGTTTTCCCATTCTTTGTGACTTCTGTCTTCATTGCTGGTCAGGATGTCTCCTTCATGAAGATTTGGGGAGAGACAGAGGCTGTTGGCTGGATGGTACAGACTCTGCAGTCAAAAAGCCCTACCAGACCTAGTCAATGTAATCTCTGTGGGGCCCATCAAGAGTATTAAACACTGGAAATTACTATTCTGTTTCTCCTTTCTCTTTATTTTGGTCTGGGAGCCTATGGATCTTTTCTGAGAGATGTGAAACACCACGGTCCTTGGGCTTCCCTTCCCAGTTGTGGAGAAACCCAGCACCCAAGCAGGAGCCATCCCTGCACAGCTGCTTGCAGAGTAAGGTGCCAGCCAGCCATAGCATGCTTTCCCCCACTGCTTGAAATATTGTTCGAGGGAGAATCTGTGGAGGGTTGCTTGTCACCCAATTGCATTATTTTTCAACCGCATGAGCAATAAATATTTAAAGTCTGGTTGTAGGCAATGTAACAGCTCTGTAAATATACAGTTCTGAATATGGAAGTGAGAGGCTGATCTTTTAAGAGGAAACAAATACATCTCTGTTTGGCATAAAGTGTCCTCCTCCCCATTCTGTAAGAAGGAATATGTTGAAGTAATTTTGCTGCTATGAATGAAGGTGGAAACTAAAGGCAGGAAAGTACTGCTGCATATTTATTGCTACCTCCTGGCTATCCTCTGTTCTTTTCCATTTGTCAGATTGAAGTATTAGATCAAAGCTCAGTAAGGAAAGGCAGGGACTAAGAGAGGGAACTCAGAAAACTGAATAGCATCACTTCTGCTGCTGCTGCTTGTTCTCTCCCTGCCTGTCCCCACCATGTTCTTTCCCACCACAGAGAAGCTGTGATCAGTAATGGAGATAGGAAGCAGTATGGGAGCTCTGTGATGTTTTCTGTCATCTCTACACTATTGCATGAACTTCCACTATTCTAAGTTTATTTATCTAAATATTTATCTAAGTTACTTGTAAGTACAGGAATACTTACAGCTGGTTTATGTAAACTGAGACTGACTATCGACGTAAGCCTGAAGATGCTGGGCCTATACGAGCGCTAGCAGAAAAGCGCAGTAGTAGAAGCGGTGAGAATGATCTATGGAAGTGACTGAAAGCTAAGTGCACAGTAGGTGTTGTTGGACATTGACTACAGACTTTCAAGCATGGAAATAAATCCAGGACTGTTTGGATGTCCTTTGTTATGATTAAATTAGATTTTGTGCCTTTGAAAGAGCTTCAAAAGGGAAAAATAGAAGTACTCTGACATTGGCTGAAGGAAGATCTAGGTTCAGTTGATTTAAGTCGATTAGCAAAGCTACAGCAGCAGGGACAGGATTTAATTCTGCATGTTGCCTCTCGAGCTTTGGGTCTTTCCCCACCCCCACCCCAAGACAGTTTTTTCTAATTTTTTTAAAGTGGTTTTATGAAGTGCTTTTGCACTTGAGAAGTAACTTGGTGACTTGACTCATATGGCTTGTTTCTCCTCTGTGAAGCGTAGTCAGTAAAATTTTCCCGATGTATAAATGATTAGCAAAATGTGGCGATGTGTGCTGCATCTTACTCACCTGCTGTTTCTAAAATCCATTTAGTGAACAAAACCCCTAGTGATCAGCTCAGAACTGGCCATTATCAAACAACTGTTATCTACCAAGAGTTTTCTTTTCTAAAAGCCCAGCTGAGGCATAGTAGAATATTTATTACATGGCTGACAGTATCCTTCTGCCTGAGGGATGGACTGCAATTACAGCATGGTAAATATTTCATTAGAACAAAGCAAAACTACATGAGAAGTAGTCTTCCCTTTATTTTAAACATTTATTAAAATACAACCTTAGAATCTACATGGGAATAATTCTTTCTACCCAATCTACCAACTAAGCTGCAATTTTAGGTGAGACATTTTGTTATTACAAAACCTTGCATATTATAGTAATCTATCTCTTCCTCTGAGAAAGATGGAGATTTTAACACAGATTAAACTTAGTGTACACTAATGTTCCTTATACCATTCTGGCTACATTAAGGAAGTAGGAGCAGGTACAAGCAGAGTCTAGTCCCTTTACAAAATCCATTCTCTTCAGAAGGATGGTGCAAATGTAATTTAAGTGCAAGAGCTGAACACAAATGAATGTTGAAGTCTGTGCACAAGAGTGGGAAATAGTCACTTTAATACTGCATAATGATGCATGTGTAGTACCAGAGAGTAATGGTCTATATTAAATACCTTCTGACTTCCATTTCTTTTTAAAATATCCACTTCTCTGGACATTGAAAAAAGACACAAAGACAACCAATTTTTTGAGTGCTTGCCCTACTGCAGCAATTTTTTTCGTGACTAGAGAAGACATCTAAGAGCATGTATGAAGAATGAAGTCTTATTGAACAGTAATCTGACAATAATTCCTTTTCACTGGAGGTCATCTTTCTACTACAGCACCAGGTCACAAAATATTTAGCCTATAATACTACACTTTATCTGCTGGAGGGCTATAGTGAGGCCCCAAGTCTGTGACTGGTCCTACAGTGCTAACAGCTGCCTTGCTCCTTCAAAGGTAAAGGGTCTGAAAGAAAAAGATTACCTCTTCACTGTACCAGCCACAAGGTCCCAGACCCAGACACACCAGTCACAGGATCCCAGACACCTTTTTGCCTGAATTCTCATTGGACAGATGCTGCTTCCGGTTGATGTTTTCAGGCAGTTGAATACCTTCCCCATGGTATCTGTTTCTCTGAATAGCAGAACTTTGCTCAGTGGTTTTTTCTCTTTAGGCTCCTGGTCAGTCCTTCCCTGCCAGCAGTGAGAGTGATACCTATTTTGATTTGAATAATTTGTAGGCTAGATATGCAGTTTCAGTGTGGAAAATCACTATTCCTGAAACTGCATACGTGGTCACATAGGACTGTGAAGCAGACCTCCCTGTTGAGCATCCTAAGCCAGCCTACTGTCCCTCCTGTGTTGGAGCCAGTTTCATTCTTGATCTCTTCCCTAATCCCTTAGAAAGTTTCAAAACTACTTGATGATGTCATGGTACGTACAAAACCATTTCTCTCAGATTGATGTTAACCTCAAAGCATGACTTCTCATTTGTCCCAGCTGCTGCTTCTGCTGCTGCCCAGTGGTGAACTTGTACTTCTACAGGGAGCTCCAGCTGGCCTCTGCACCAAACATGTCTATTCATGCTTGTGTGAGTGGTGCCCAACCCCTTTTAAGTCATTGAGACATATAAAGATGCAGAATGCCTTTAGCAGGGAAGAGTCAACCAGGCTTACATTAGTTAGTCCAGAGAATTTTATTGTCTTGTTGGTGTGCTTTGTCCTAACACCCTGAGCTCCCACAGGGACTCCTCCAACCACACTGGAAAGCTGACACACTGCAAAACTTAATGTACAGTGAAGCCTGTCTCCAGAGAGCCCTTACCATTCTTGGCGTTACAAGCATACAGGTGCTGAAAAGCTGTGTCCCCTTGTTTGAAGCCTGGCTGTTTCTCACCCTGAGAAAGGGATCCTGCAGTAAATCTGCTCTGGGGTGTAAAATCACCATTCATTGCATATGCCCAAAATGCAGCATCAGCTCCAGAGTCCAAAATGCATATAGGTTAATTCTGATTTCCTTTGGGTAGCCTCCAAACTCTGAGGATGCAAGTGCAAAGCACTCCAGGGAGACAAAAAAATTAGCAGACACATCCAAAATGTAGTCCCAGGGTTGGGCTTCCATGCGATGCAGAGGCCCTGAGCAAACGGGGACTTAAGCCAATGCGTTGCCAGAGGACTGTGCAACTGAGCCTGAGCCACGGGAGCCCACAGATGTGCCGCTGGCTCTCCTCCAGCCTGATGGGCAGGCGGTGAGGGGAGGCCATGCTGCGCTTCCTGGTGCCTCCTCCTCCAGGGTTAGCAAAGACAGTAATTTCAGAGCCCTGTGAAGCTACTTAAGCTTAGATGCTCTAAGATTTTATTTATTTTAATTCCTTCTGTCTCAGGTAGAAAGTGAGCTCCTAAGAAACAAGAAGTCTGAATCATAGACTTCGCCATTGGGATGCTAGGCAGTGCCTGAGCAATGGAGGTTGAGGATTTAACGTGATAAATACAATCAAAGTAACACTGAAATAGCATTCGGATGCGTAATTTCTTTGGAAACCTAATCCTTGCACTCCCTTTTGTGTGTAACAGAATTGGCACAGCAGCCACACAGACATCCTCTCCTTGAGAAAGGTAATGAGGCACTCTGTGCTCATCTTCTTACTTAGCACTAATACATGCAGCGCTCCACATGCAAATCACTATGCCAGGATCTCTGTAGAGTCCTGTACCAGAAAACAAACTGTGCAGCTCTATCTTCATAATGCTGCTTTCCTTCGCTGAGAAGTCAGAGCAATGAAATCTCACAGGAATGCATGAAAACACACTTGTGCTGTATTTAAAAGCAATAGTGGATAACTACAAATACATAATGCTCAACAGCAAAAGAACTAAAGTGGGATTATAGCTTTAAGTTAGGAAGACAGATAATAAAGGGACAAGAAAGTTTAGGTACTTGCTGCCTCCTGGGAGGTTTATAAGGATGTACCAGAATGAAGATGGGGTTTTGGAGTTGCATTCCTCTCAGAGAGTGCTCTCTTGGTGAGAATGTTGGTGTACATCAAGAAGCATCCCTTATGGTTGTCTGTTTTTATATATAGATATATACATATATATGGACGTGTCACAGATGGAGCGATGCAGTTCACTTGTAAGAAAGAAGCAGCAATATACTTTATTGATATAAAGTAGTGAGTTAAAGTTCAGTAGGAAATGCAACAGTGGTTTAGCGAGATTTGATGGCAAGGTACACTTGATTATTTACTGCATAGTGGACAGGGTCAGATAAAACAGTCAGATAGACCCTCCCATTGAGTCATGAGGTTCAGAAAGGACCCCCTTGCTTTCTAAACTCCTCAGAGTCTAGTTGTGTCTGGATCCACCCCTAGTCCCACACTTGGTCAGTGGTTTATGTCTAAAGGATTACATACGTGCAACCAATCCTTTATATCACTTAGCTAATATTTCAAAGTTTAGCATGCTATTAATCGCCTACCCAGAATCTGTTGTGGCAAGGAACCTCTCAACCTCGAGGAGTAACCTACAGAGGCATCCCTACTCAATGGGAGATCCTGGCATGCAGCCCGCTGCTGTGCCGGAGAGCTCAAGGGGCCCTGGGCTGTCCACTATTTATAGAGTAAGATGATTGACTTATTGTCATATTTGTATACCAGCAAGATGTCTGGGCCTCTGTTCCAGACAGCCCTTGGCTACCATGTTGCTGTCTATCCCCCAAAGTCCCGAGTAAGCTGGGTGCAGCCATCACAGCCTCCACTGGTGGTTATGGCTTATGTGGGGGCGGGGGAGAGCACACTGCCACAGGCTGCTAGGAATCCCAAAGACCCCTAACACTAGCAATTTGCAGTTGTATTTAATACTTTAAGTAGTTATTGAAGGCAAGAATGTTTTGTCATCAGGTGATTAGGTACTCCTATTCTATAAGCCAAAATCTTTTTCTGAAAAACAAAGCACGTGAACAGCTGTCTTCTGGAATGGTGCCTTGGTTTGCTTTTTTGATCATGAATTTTTACATCTCTGTGCTTGTCTGAATTCTGTTAGAAAAATTTGTACATAAAAACTCACATGTACATCTGTCAACCAATTACTGGAGGTTATTCAAAGGTTATATTTGAAGTACTCATTTGAGATATAAAGTGAGCATTTCATTCATTGATAATGGTTGCTGAACAAAGGCTTGAAAATCCTAAAGGAACCATCAGAATAGATTTGAACTTCTACACTATGGGAAGAGCATTGTGAATTCAAAGTGTGACCTTGACAGAAACAGCAGGTAGCTGCGCTTACACCTTCTGAAGTATGAGGGACACGTTTGCATAATTGACTGAAGGTGCTTTTCATGTGACTGACATGTTGACAGCGATTAATTATCTTAATATTTGCTCAGGGTTCTGAGCCTGCGCCAAGCGATTAAAGATACTTTTGGAAATTAGTGGTTTTGTTTGCACTCCTTCCTCTAATTGTTTGCTAAATAATTTACCATCATTGTGTTTCAAATCTCTGAGTACTGTAAATAGTACTTATATAGTATGGATTAATGCAGAAGGAAGTAAATCAGATGTGTAAAGAGGGTGTGGAAAAGGGGAGGCAGGAGTGAGCACACCTGGGCTTTAGGGTCAGAGGTTAAGAGGAACAAGAGTGTCTTCTTCACCTAAAATAGGTGGTGAAATTTACAGATGCTTGGAACGAAACAGCAGGCAGATCTGCAGGATCTATCTTTATTATGTAGTTGTTAAGTGGACTGTTATGTAGCAAATTTTCCAACAGTTAGCATTTCTAACAAGTAAAGCACCAAACTAGGTCCCTCCAGGAACCAAACTCTACCTATATTTGGCCCCATAGATATGATACAAGAGACATCTAAACCAGTTATGGACTCTGTGATCTGGAACCTCCCATGGGAGCTTTGGAAAGCTGTGCCACATCTCCATATGCCTGCACACCAACACTGTTACACACAGCAGGAGAAGGTGTGCTGAGCTGCTGTGTGCTGGCGACTCACCTAAGTTTTTCAATGGGAAGCTCCTCTTTGGCATACAGGTCCCAACCTTTGCCACTTGGTAGGTGACACTAAAGATAGTTAGCTCCAATATTGGGCCATTGTGTTATTACATCCATACTCAGGTTATAAACTATGCTACCCAAACTTGCCAAACAACTGAAAACATCACTGCTTCATGTCAGGTTAATATAGGCAGATGCTTCCAGTTGTTATTTGGCTGTTCTGAGTACTTGGCCATCATCTGTTCCTCTCTGCTGTGTGTAGCAGGATTGACAGCTGGGGATAGGAGTCACAGCTTCAGTTCTCTAAATGCAGAGAGAGACAGCAATCAGGCTCCAGCCCCTGAAGGCTACTGATTTCCTGACTGTTAAAGCAGAAAGAGCATTCACATACAGAGAACAGGACCAACCTTTGGAGGCAGAATGGCAGGAAAAATTCTCACATCTTGTTGAATATCAAAGAAATAAATACCGTTCTGCCACAGAAACCTGCAGAAATGTTGCTATGCTGTGCACAGACTCCTGTGGGCCAGCTGTGTTCCCATCCCTGGCCTAGACAAAGCTATGCATAGCAATGGAAATGAAAGAGCTCACGCACTGCAGCCTAATTATTGGCTCTACGTTATATGTAAACACTATATGTATTCTTCCTGACCCCATATAGATTCTTATGGTCAGAATATTTTTGACAGACCTAAAGCAAAATTCATTCTTTTCATGCCCAGAAAATAATGAAGTCCTATCTGGAGTTAAAAATAGGCTTTTAATGGATGTTTGATTACATATGAAATAGCAATATTCTGAGTCCCTTGAGCTGAATTTGCTAAAGGAACTTCTCTTATTTGCTTTCCTTCTTCCCTTTGCCTCCAGCTGCTTGTTCCAGAACAGGACTTCCATTCTTCTTTATCCACCCATTACAAAAGCACAGTCTACAGGAGAGTGTTTATGTAGGGAATGGTGCTGCTGCCATCTACTCGTTGAAGGAGGCATCAGCACTTTCTTGTTACGAATGCAGCTCAGTTTGTGTCCAAATCACTTTTCCCAAGTCTAAATATTTAATCAGAATTTTTATCTCACTTGTGCTATGCATCCACCAGACAATCCACCCATGCTTTCTCTTTTCCCTTAGCCACAGCAACACAAAACATGTAGCTGCATTAACATTATAGTTTCCCACTTCGTGATGGGATTAGGAGTACCTAATAAAATGCCAGCTCTGTCAGAAATGTTTCCTGCAGCTGTGCCATTAACAATACTTCCCTCTCACATGGATTCTCTTGAGTTCTGTTATGGCTGAGCTCTTACTACAGTGGGGACCTTCACGTGGCAGACTGCCCTTGCAACATTTGTCTTTATGATATAATACTATACATCTACTGTACACAGTTCCTCATGGGTTTTTTGCATTTGTTTATGACAGGTCTTTGAGTTTCATTGAGGTGCCTGCCTGTGATTAAGAGAAAGTTTTGGTTCTATATGTCCAAATCACAGTGACTCAAAATATAACTAAAATTGAAAGACTCCATAAAGGTTTGCTACTTGCTCAGCAGGACTCCCCAGCATCTCTGTTGCCTTTGACATGAGTGGAGAGATATTTCTGCCATATGACTTGCTTTCATGCTGCTGCTGTGATTAACTTACTGTTGTGTCTACCAGGGGAATTCTGCAGTGAAAATTTTCTTTAGAATAATTTCAGCTAAAAAGCCCTGATTTTCCTATTTTTGCCTTGTGCTGCTTTTTAATTTTGCTGCCTAAGGGGCAGCCTATAAAAACAGCTAAAAAAAAAAAAATGTGGATACCAGCTTAACTGCATTATTGGAGCACAAACATGCCTGACAGATTCCTTTATAGAGTGGGTATAGAGGACATACTTAAAACATTTAAGGGATGTCATTTCCAAAGTGCCTAATTGCTAAGCCTTTCTCTGTCTGGGGATTTGCTACATGTCAAAATTAATACTAAACAACAACTGTATCTTGGAATTATTGGAAAAGTCAGTTTACAGGTACTTTGGTTCTGGCAATGTTTGTGCATTACATAGATCTGAAGAAATAAAGATGAAATTTTCTGATTTACAAGTTTAATCCACTTTAGAAAAATTCTTGATTTTTCCTATGATACTCTTTCCAAATGGCACAAAATCACTGTGTTTTAAAACACCCTTGCTGAAAGTTTTATACACTGGAGTTTCCTTCAGGCCTCCATAAATGCCATTACAGCACCCAAAGGAATACTGTGGTCTGGAAACACTTCTAAAAGCCTAATGACAGGAGAAATACGTTAGATCTTGAAGAAGTAGGAATTAATGAAAGCATCCCATGTTCTCTCTTCCTTTTTTATCTCTTTGTTGAGACCTTTACCACTGGGACACAAGCTCCAACTGAATTTTAAGCTTGCTTGACTCATTCTTCTCTTGGAGCTGCACAAAGAGCTGCAAACAAAATGAGGTGCAGTGGAGGAGTCCATGGCCCAGTTTCATCTCTTAGAGTAACTCTGGGTTAGTCGAGGGAAGCAATGACGTGATTACCATGAGGCATCTAATTTGCTCAAGGAATTACTGTCTACTTGAGCCCGGGGGTGGGTCAGCTGAATGACATTCAGATGGGCACATTATGGGAAATGCATCCATAGGCTGTGCACATCTAGTTGTCTATTAACTTGTTTGCCAGAGAGAAGAAACAGTGTGCAGCACCAAGTGATGCCTCTGGTTGGCATTGGTCAGAGTTTCTACAGATCTACAGCTGTCTTTCACTATGAAATTCTCAGGCAGAAAACGATAAAGAAATTCAAATGATCATTTCAGAGAATATAACTTCTTAATATGATTCATTTCTAAATGTCTCTGCTGCTCTTGTGTGCTGTTAAACTAAAAAATGGCTTTCCTTTTAAGCTCTCACATAAGTAAAGCTATTTTTTTACTGCTAGATTCAACAATCTCGAGTGTCTTTCACGTCTGTAAATGCTGAAACAGGATCTATTAATAGCAACACTGCACCAGGGTTTTCTAACTATAAATATTTTGGCATATACGCTGCAGAAATCTCTCATGAAATTGTTTATTATTTTATTATAAGAGTAAGTTTTATATTCACAACATGACATGCTAAATTATGTCCAGATTTTAAAATGGATCTCAGGAGATTTGTAGGGTGTGTTAGCAATGAGTTTTATCAATTATTTGGAAAGAAAGAGTTGAGATAGACAGCTAGAAATAAATCGATAAATAAATCAGGAACAGAGAAATAAACATTTGAAGGAACCTACAGGAGATCTCATACTTCACAGACATCTTGGTGCTTCATCAGTCTGCTGAAGTCTTTATGCCAGAAAAGGCTGGTGTTTTTACCCCACCACTTAGAGTGTGGCTGTTTTAATAGTGGAGCCACAGACCCCTAGCAGGAGAGCAGGGTGGGCAGCAGGGGCCTGAGCTGGACCCAGGGAGACGGGCAGATGGGAGGAAAAATCAGCATCTGCCAGAGAGTCTGTGTTTGATGCAGCAGCTGTTCCAGGCAGAAAACTCCTGGCTGTTCCCACTGTTTTCTTTTCACCATCTTCTGCAGGCTTTCACTTGAACTGTGTTGTGCTGGATGTACTTCTCTGTGCAAACATGCCTTTACAGTGAACGGAAAAGGGAAGCAGAGCTGAGAATAGGAAACCTAATAAATCCAATCTGTACTGAATATATGTTATTTCACAAAGTCCATTGGTGTCTATGGTGCGTCACTGTACAGGTCAGTTAAAGGCAGTTTCAAATATTTTTTTTGCAATGAAAAAGCATAAAAGGGCACAGAAAGGGCATCTCTGAAGGCAGGAGAAAGACTTGCCTGAGAACTGGAAGCTGGGAGGGTAGGAAGTAGAAAAGACTACTTTGCATTTCTCTGTTGTTTTCCTTCCTCAGACATTTGCTACTGGCCAGTCTGAGGCAGGCTGCAAGACTGGAGGGACCTGTGCTCTGACCTCATGTGTTGAGGCTTGAGGGCTTATTCCCAGGGACAAGGACCAAGGGAAGATGCTGTGCAGGAAGCTGGCATGGAAATTCCTGGTGGACCAGCAACACACACTCCCACAGCTGCCACTGAAGGCAGTCAGATGACAGCTATGCTACTTCCCTTTGAAAAGTAGCTCACAGTCACCGTCATCATCTAAGATCTCATCAGAATGTTTTCTCATATGCATTTCTGTTCAAATACACATGAAAAAAACCCAGTGGTAATAAGCCATATTACATTAATTCTGGAAAGCTGTATATAGCCCATGCTCTTGTGCACACAAATTTCAATTCCACCACAGACTGGGCTTGGGGAGGGAGGAAGGATGCTCCTCATATTTGTGCCCATTCCGGAAACTGCTCAAACCAATCCCGAAAAAGTGTTCTTCCTCCAAGGTGGTATGCTGGATGGTGATTTCTTACATGGCAGGGACATCTGCTGGTGTTCAAGTCATCCTGCAGAGCACCCAGCTTATCCCAGAGTCACCCCGGGGTGCATTTGAGGGAGGGATGAGGGAGTCTATGATACGGTGCTGGAGGGAAGGGCTGGGATGGCAGGGAGCAGACATCCAGCCTCTCAGCTGCCCTCTCTTTGTTTGCAAATAGGTGTAATAATGCTACTTTGGAGTACAATTTGTTATGAAGATGAATTTAAAAATTTCAACATTAAGAAAATTCACTATAAATTGATATTCGTACCTGTTTTAAGGCACTGCCAAAATATAAATAATACACTTAGACAGCTGCAGTGAAGTACACTATATGAATAACAGGATTAGTACACAATTCATGTATGGACAGCCAGGACAATAATACTGGTATTTCAACCTCAAAGTAACATCCTTTGCATTAATGTCTGTAATAACTAATCACAGTAGGAGGAAAAATGGAACAAGTTTGGTGTTCAAGTACCTGCGGAAGTCCCAAAAGGATGGCTGTTTGCCACGTGATGAGCGTATCTAACGCACATGGCCATACCTGTTCCTGCCAAGCACAGCTTCTTTAACAGTGCCTGTGAACGATTTTCATGCTGCTGAGTGTGGCTGGTTGTGGTGCTGGGATGGCTGAATTTTCCCCTTCCCTGTCTCCATCCTCATTCTCCGTAGTTTTATGATGCAGAAGAGATTTTGGTAATGTGTCTTGCATATCACAAAGTAGTTCCTCAGTTACAGTGGCTCTGGAGAAATTTATATGATAATAAAATAATTATTGATTTTTGGACCATGTATTTAAAATGTGGAGGGAGGCTGAGAGGAGAGGAGCTTACCTAAGGACACTGAGACTACTAACTTGCAATTTAAAAAAGTCTGTCTTGCTTTTGAAAATCTATGCCTTCGTAAATTAGGCCAGGAGAAATGATAGTCATCTCCAGCAGTAATCAAGGAAAGATAATGAAATTCTATATGAGAAAAAATGTCCACTTGTTACTTTCTCACTTTCTTTGTAGAGGGAATCATCAATATTCTTTCTTCCCTTCAGTCTTTAATAGCAAGACCAGATTCTCTCTGGCTACTCAGCTCCCTGAGCTGGAAGATGGGCACAAGGAGTAGAATGAAGTCCCCACAGTCCAGGAGGAAACAGTCAGTGACCTGCTGCTCCACTTGGACATGCACAAGTCTTTGGGCCAGGTGGGATCCACTGGAGAGCACTGAGGGAGGTGGCAGAGGAGCTCACCAAGCTGCTCTCCATCATGTATTAGCTCCTGGCTAACCAGGGAGGTCCCAGCAGGTGGGAGCTTAGCCAACAGGATACCCATCTACAAGAAGGGCAGGAAGGAGGATCCAGGGAACTACAGGTCTGGCAGCCTGACCTGGGTGTCAGGGAAGGTTATGGAGCAGATCAGCCTGAGTGCCACCATATGTCATGTGCAGTACAACCAAGTGATCAGGCCCAGCCAGCCTGGGGTTATGAAAGGCAGGTCCTGCTTGACTAACCTGATCCCCTTCTATGACAAGGTGACCCGCTTAGTGGATGAGGGAAAGGCTGTGGACGTTGTCTACCTGGACCTTAGGAAAGCCTTTGACACCATTTTTCACAGCACTCTCCTGGAGAAACTGGCTGCTCATGGCTTGGAGAGGTCCACTCAGCTGGCTGGGTGGCTGAGCCCAAAGAGCGGTGGTGGTGAAAGTAATTACATCCAATTGGCAACTAGTCACAAGTGGTGTTCTCCAGGGCTCAGTACTGGGGCCAGTCCCGTTTAGCATCTTTATTAATGATCTGGACGAGGTTATCAAGTGCACTCTCAATAAGTTTGCAGAAGACACCAAGCTGGGTGGGAGTGTTGATCTGCTGGAGGGCAGGCAGGCTCTGCAGGGGGGTCTGGACAGGCTGGATCCATGGGCTGAGGCCAGTTGTATGAGGTTCAGCAAGGCTCCGTGATGGGTCCTGCACTTGGGTCACAGCAGCCCCACACAGCACTACAGGCTGGGGCAGAGAGGCTGGAGAGCTGCCGGAGAGCTCTCTGGTGGAAAAGGCCCTGGGGGTGCTGGTCAAGAGCTGGCTCAACATGAGTCAGCAGTGTGCCCAGGTGGCCAAGAAGGCCAACAGCATCCTGGTTTGTATCAGAAAGTGTGGCCAGCAGGACTGGGAAATAGACTGTCCCCCTGCACTTGGCACTGGTGAGGTCACCCCTCAAATCTGGCGTTGTGGTCCCCTCACTACAAGACAGACATTGAGGTGCTGGAGGGCAATCAAAGAAGGGCAACAAAGCTGATGAAGGGTCTAGAGCACAAGTCCTGTGAGGAGCAGCTGAGGGAGCTGGGGTTGTTTAGCATGGAGAAAAGGGGACTCAGCAGGGACCTTATCTACAGCTCCCTGAAAGGAGGTTGTAACAAGGTAGATGTTGGTCCCTTCCCCCAAGTAAGAAGTGATAGGATGAGAGAAGACAGCCTCAAGTTACACCAGGAGAGGTTTAGATTGGCTATTAGGAAAAATATTTTCACAGAAAGGATGATGAAGCACTGGAACAGGCTGCCCAGGGAGGTGGTGGCATCACCATCGCTGGAGGTGTTTAAAAAATGTGCAGCTGCGGCACTCAGGGACATGGCTTACTGGTGGACTTGGCAGTCCTGGGTTAACCGTTGGACTTGATGATCTTAAAGGTCTTTTCCAACCTAAATGATTCTGTGAGTCTATGATTCTATGAAAATGTATAGGCACATCCCAACACACGCGATGTGTGTGTGTCAGTGCTGTTCTGAGGCTGGTAGCTCTGCCTCCGTATGGAGCATGAGGGCTTTGGCCCGGAGCCCAAGGACTAAAACAGCCGTTCCCTACAAGTCCTGGGGAAAAAGATGTTGTTATTGGGAGCTTTCTGATGTTCGTTAAGCAGATACATATTCAAAAATGGTAATGGAAACTCACTGGAATGAGTCACAACAGAGTGGGTTAGCTGGGCTCCACTTTTATGTGAGCTTTGTGGTATTTAAGGGCATGTCTGTTAAATCTCGCTGCATTTTAAAGTTGCTATAACGTAAGCAACATTAGCAAGGAGACCCTGCACACCAGCATGCTTCCATGGTGTCTGTAGTGACAGTTATTTTATTGTACTGTATTATATTACATTACAAACTGTCCATTATTATTTTCATTATTATATTATACTGCAAAACCTCGATTTTGCAGCTGGAGAAAAAGAAAATGTTCAGGTTAAAGCAGAAACCTGTTTTATTTGTTGGTTTGGGTTTTTTGTTTCTCCCCTGCCTCTTCATCTCTAAACAAAACGATAGGGTCAAAGCCTTCTGCCTTCCCCTGGGCAGAGAGCCCGGGCACGGGGGGGTGTCTCAGCTTGTGTAGCCACAGCCAGCTCCTGGCACATTTGAGAGCCTGTTTTGGAAAGGGCTGAGGGTGTGAACAAGAGTAAGTGTGGTGTATTTACACAAAGAGCTGCAGAAAGCATGGAACTGTTGTCGCAAGGGGGCAGAAGCAGCCCAAGATTAGGTCTGCTGCTCAAAGGTGGCTGTCCCTACCCTGGATTCTTTCTTTTACTTTCAAACTCATAAAATCCTCTTTGAACAAAAATATAGGCACACGACCTAATAAAGTCATGTCCAGCTTTATTATTAGCTCAGTCCTGGGAAAAAAAAAGTCTGAAATTATTTTTGTTTATAGTTTAGATGAAGCGATCAGCTTTCTTGGGAGCCAAATTTTGGGAACAAAGGGTCCAGGGAAGCCAGGGTTTAATAGCATCCTTACGCACTCACTCACTGTTCTCTTAAAACTCAATTGCAAGAAAAGTTCTGCCACTGGGGGAAAGAGAAAAAGGAGAAAAAAATATACTAATTGCTTCAGGTGCAACACACTTCAAACAGGATTATCTCTCCTTGCCACTCTTTGCATGTTCATCTTTTGGTTCTGATACCAAGAGGCTGTTTTCATACATTCAGCTTTAATTATGTAAGTGTCCTTGCTAACACCACTGAGGCCATAACAGTAGAGCAAAGATAACAAGGCTTTTGGGGATCATGGCCCTATGGTGTAATCTTTTTAATGCCCAGGTAACACCTGAACTTCTATATTTGGAAGTCCTGGAAATCTCTCTATGCACCAAAATTAGCCCCAAAAATATTTTAAATTACTTCAAAAAACAACATGAGATTGGGCTCTTTGCATTAAATTATATAAATTTCTGGTTTTGAAGCTTAAATTGAGATCTAAGCATGCAGCATCCCCCAGCTGCTGTAGAAGTGGCCTCCTGAGCTCTCACTCTGCTGGCTGATGTGTGAGGAGCCAGCACGGGCAAGCACAAGCCCTGTGGGACTGGGTACAGAATCTGAGCCACTCCAAACTGCTGCAGAACTTCTGTATGAGACAATAACCCTTAATTCAGAACCCTGAGCAATGACTCATTGTCCTGTTTGTTGTTTGGGGTTTTTTTTCCATATTGTTTAATAACATAGCTAATGAAATATGCATTATGGACAAAACTTGTAATGACCATTTTTAGAAACAACTCCACGTATCATTTAATGAAAAGGACAGACAGAATGCCTAGAGAATTTTACTGAATCCCCTGCTTAATGTAATGCATGTTTACTGAATCAAATCCACTTATTAATATGGAACTTAATTTAGTGGGGAATGGAATAATATAAATAATACTATAATAATACAACAATGTAAAATAAATGAAACAGACAGTAGTGTGAGTGGTGAACAGACTCCAGAATCAAACCCTCTTGTTTGGTGTCATTTGCATAGTACTTTGGGGTACAGAGATAGACCTTTGCACGTACTAGACCCTAGAGTAGCCTGCGACACCAAAGAATTCGGAGATAAGTAAACAGCTTCCTATTGCACCAGTCCAAAGTGACTTTGAACTCGTCTGTGACCTTCATTGCAATTTAGAGGCAGCATGAAATGAAATCTTGATTCCTTTCAGGGATTTCAAGCTGTGATTCATCTTGCAATGTCCTAATGATCACGGTTTCTAGTTTGTAATAATTAATTCCTAAATTGAAGTTGCAAATGTCACTAAACCAGGAAGGACAGCATGTTCTTTTAATGATAAGAATAGACTTCAAAATATCCCTGACAAATTGGAAAATGGATTTTAAAATATGATGAAATTATAAAGAATCCAGATTTAAATTAAAAGTAGCTAAAGGCATGCTTAATAAATGGGATTAATCATCCCCATTGATACAGGATCGGGAGAAACTTCAACAGTTTTGAAGAAAAATACCTGGTCTAGTATGGCCACAAATTGGCCTTTGGTCAGCCATGTCATATCATTACAAAAATGGGAAATGTCATCCTAAGTTGTATAGTCAAGAGTAAAAAATTGCAAGATATGTGAAATAATTCCTTCCAGTGTGCCTTTCACTGGTGAAGATTCAGCTCAAATACATTATTAAGTTTTGAGTGCTGTTGTCCAAGGAACAGACCAACGGGTTCTACTTCATTTAAGAAGTGGGGATGAAAGAGTTTTAACTCCTTGCTATGAGGTGGGAAGCAGGAGAATTCAAAGAACCCAGCCCTCAAAACTGGGTTTATACAACTGTGAAGAGTAAAAAAAAATCTCTGAAAATTCTGATCAGAACTTTAATACAAAGGTTCAACAGGAAAAAGGGAAGAATAATAATACAATAACTTAATAAATGAATGTGTACAAATTATGATGATGGAAAGGAATTTAGAAAGTTTTAATCTGTATTTTAGAAATAACTAAATGGTGACTAGTACATTAGAGATGAAAACTTTGCTAACTTCCATGATACTCAAAAACTAAAGCTTCTGAGAAGATCTAATAATTTCTGCATCTGGTCTGTGTATGAGTATGAACTCAGCCCCCAAGGAATGCTGTTTCAGGAGGAAGCTCTTCCTGCTTACCATACAACTAACACAAAACTGTTCTAGTTTATGTATGATAAGTGGGTATAATAACGTTGTTGTTTGCAATGAAGCTCATTTTACAAACTGTACTTCTGGGAAGTGCCAGCTCATCGCTTGCTTCTGAAGAAATTTTTTCTGCTCTTCTCTTTCTGATAAGCTTTACTTATGCTAAACAATGCTGTGGAGAGGCTTAGGTGGTCTAAAACTCTTGCTGCTTATGGTTTTCTATATTTCTGAAGCTACCTTCAGTTAAAATTCACTTCATTTAAGACTGAAAAGGATAGATGCTGTAAGTCTGGTCTACCAAATGACATCATAATGTTCTCTAAATATTTAAAAGATAGCTGTAAGGAGGCGTGGTGGGCTGACCTTGGCTGTCTGCCAGATGACTACCAAGCAGCTCTCACTCTTCTCAGTGGGATGGACGAGAAAATAAGATGAAAAAGCTTGTGAGTTGAAATAAAGATGGGGAGGTCACTTAGCAATTACTGTCACAGGCAGGACAGTCTTGACTTAAGGAGGATTAATTCGATTTTTTGCCAATTAAAAATAGATTAAGATAGTGAGAAACAAAGGCAAAATTAAAACCACCTTGCTCCGCTCCTTCCCGCTTGTTCTTCCCAGGGTCAGCTTCAGTCCCAGCTCTTCTACCTCCTCCCTGAGCCATACAAGGGTTTGGGGAACTGGAGTTGTGGTCAGTTCATAACTTTCATGTCTGCTGCTCCCTTCTCCTCACATTGCTCCCCAGCTCCAGTTCAGGGTCCCTCTCAGGGGTACAGCCCTTCAGGAACTCTTCCAGGATGGGTCCTTCCCACAGGGTACAGTCTATCAGGAACAGATGGTTGCAGCGTGGGTCCCCCATGGGCCACAGGTCCTGCCAGCAAACCTGCTCCTGCGTTGGCTCCTCTCCATGGGCTGCAGCTCCTTCCAGAAGACCTGCTTCTGTGTGGGGTCTCCATGGGCTGCAGTGTGGGTTTCTGCACTACTGTGGTTCTCTGGGGGCTGCAGAAGGACAACGTGTTTCATCATAGTCTTTTCCACAGCCTGCAGAGGAATCTCTGCTCTGGTGCCTGGAGCATCTCCTCCCTGCCTTCTTCACCGGCCTGCGTGTCTGTGTGTCTGCTTCTCTCCTATTTTCTCACTATATCTCCTCGCAGGTGCTGTGCAACATTTTTCACCCTTTCTAAAATACGTTACCACAGAGGCACCACCAGCATTGCTGATGGGCTTTGGTCAGCAGCAGCTCCATTGGAGCCAGCTGGAGCAGGCTGTTATCTGGTGCAGGGGCAGCTCCTGGTGTCTCCCCACAGAGACCAGCTCTCCTGCTGCCAAAACCTTGCCATGTAAACCCAGGAGGATAGTCTGTTCTCCATTACGGTGTTGGACAGGATGAGGAACATGTGTTTAAATTTGCAGGAAGGGAGGTACATGTTAGCCGTTCTTGTGGTGAGGCTAGTGAAGCAGCCAGATTTTATGGGAAAGCTATGAAGTGTTGGTTACAGGATGTCTTTAAAAACAGACTGAAAAACTTTGTCAAAAATGATCACATTGCAGAGCCTGGATAGACGAGTAAGACCCATTCCAATTCTGTGATCTTACAGGCTGAAAGAATTAGTTAATTGGTGTCACATAAGGTAACTTTGCTCTAGGGGCAAAGCCATCATCTGGGACTGTAGTTGATTGATTTATTATATTTCTTATTTAGTATTTTGTGATAATTTTTGTTTTCTTCCCTCTTCTTTCTTACCTTAAATTAAGTTTTTGTGCTTGTGTAGTCTTTCACCTGTAAGCTATTAACTGTTTGTCTGGAGGTTTTATAGTGCTGCTCATGTCTGTTACCATTCCAGTTTAGTTTTTACTGCAGGTAATCAATAGCAATAGCAGTCTCTAGCAGACTTCATAAAGTGTTTGGCTTTCTTTTGCTTTCTGGCTAAAAATTTCTGCTTTGGGGGTTGCCTTTTAAAATGTAAAATACACTCATTTATGTTTTGTTTGTGCCATCACCATGGCTCCTGTTAACAAACAGACTGTTTCTGGGAGTGGATATTTTCTGGTTATTGCATTTTTCCTCAGATGCAGACATCATACGTTCAAATATTTGGTGCTGACCTCTTTCATCTGGACTGTCTACACAGGCTGTTAATGAGCTTGAATATTGCATTAAAGGCTTGTTGATGGCTCCCCAGAGAAGAGTAATCTTCTGTGGATGGAGTAATAGCAAGTAAATACTAAAGTCGGTTCCCAAGATACTCAGCCTGTGAGCTTTGTGAAGTGGGGAAGGCGTTTTGTTCTTCATGCTGTGTTGTAATAGCAGAGAAGGGAGCATGCTGCTGCTGCCTGTGTCTTAGTGTGCCTCTGTGGAACCCCACCTCCAAGATGGGACGAACCAGACACCACCAGCCGTTACTTCTTTCCCTTTCCTTTCCTTTCTGGGTCTGCAGGAACAAAGTATCCTGAGCATAGGGACTAGGGGGGTTCCTAGCCTCCACAAGCAGAGAACCAGAAGTGCTGAATGTGATATGGGAAACACCACCCTGGCAGCCTACATACAGCCTGTGTGAACCTTGGCTGGTTGAGTGTAGTCCTAGCCCATGCCTAGGACTCCCAGGCACTATGGGTATGCACATGAACCCGGTAATACAAGGTCCCTTAACAGCTATATTTGTCTGAGCATTACATTCACATTAAAAAGAATATCTAAGGCAATTAACTTTATTGCAGTACTGAATTAGAGGCACTAAACTTGTCAAGGCCAGGAAATGTAGATAAACCATAAACTTATCTGAAACACATTCAGTGTTGCATCTTGTTTCCTGCCCTTTTCATAAACACTCATAAAAGTTTCCCAACTCACTACCAAGCAACTATGTTGATGATTTACTTCATAAAACATCCTGGGGTTTAGAAAGTGAATATTAGCATGCTGAAGTTGTGCAGTGTAAAACCACAGCTGGCCTTATCAGGGCAGAAGACTAATTTGGAACACCTGTAATAAACAAATATATCTGTGTGTTAATATGGAATGAAACCATGTTACTGAGATGGGAAAGAACGAAGGAAAAAGTTACTATGCAAAATCTCTCATGGCGCTCTGCTTTTAGGCAGATTGAGAAAAATCTTTGACTTCTGAATTTTAATACTGATTTGCAGACTTTCGGTGTTTGAAAAGCTAAAGGCATCTGTCATTTGCTTTTTCTTTTAGAGGAAGCAAATGTGACAGAATTTTGTAACTAAAGAGTGAGGTACTCCTACTTATTAGGCACTCCTGCTATTCCCAATGCCAAATGCAGCTTGCTAAACTCAGCGCATGCAGAAATGTGAGAAAATCAGCATGAAAACCACAAAAGTGCCTTAAATATATTGGCAGCATCTAGCATTACTGTTTAGAAATGGTACCTGAAAAGGCTGTTTGATAAAGATGTGAGCATTTGTAACCACCTGACAAAGTGAGATGGAGACAGCTGCCTTAAATCCTGTTACTAACAACCTGCTATGGTATACTAAGCAACCTCTCCAATTGAATTAAAACCATTGGAGGAAGTAGAACAGTTTGGTTTACCTATTGCTGGGTTGTTATTCAAACCCTTCATTGGAAATACCCAGAGCAACCAGTGATGAGAGCAAGAACAGCGCACACTGTTGTGAGACTAAGATTTTGACAGTGCAGAAAACAAGCTTTTCTCTGTAAGTCTCATGGAAAAATCTGAAATGTAGTTAGAATCGCATATTGACTGCACAATGATAATTTAGACATGCTATGTCTGACAAAAATATACAGTTATGCTACTTTTCTTAAGTCCACTGTTTTTTAATGTGTAGTAATTCCACTTAGAATTGAGTAATGAAGTTGTAGTAAACACTATTTTAAATTGCAGTTCTTAAAATGCATAAGATATGTTCTCATGACACAGCACAGAAATATTTAATTTGAATGCATACCTGCCTTTTAAGACCCAGAATTACAATATTAGAAGATTGTGACTGTCACTTAATGAGCACTTTGAGGAAAGACAGCAAATGAAACAGGCTCTGACATCCAGTGAAGACCTACACAGCTGCTCTACCACATGATGTTTCTAAATGGGCTTCCCTACAATAGTATTTGACAAGTGAGGAAAGCTGGGTTGTTAAATCTGACAGTCTCTCAAGTCTGTCTCCAGGATACTTTTTGTTAAAAGGCTCTCAGCTTTGGGTCTTTCTGAACAGAATTCCTACTTTAATAATGACATCATCACATTAATCAAGTCCACTCATTTATCATTCGCTATTTTCTTTATATTTTACATATATATAGTAATATATATTATATTTCTTTATAATAAGCAAGGATTTAAAGACATCTCCCTGAGACACCCAAAAAAGGACCTGAATTCTTGGAAGGTAGATGCACAAGATCATTTATCACCTTCCCAAGAGGCACATGAAGTGAGTATTGTAAAATAGAAACGTGTAGCATTTCATAGCAATGTTACATTTTCTATAATTTACAATGTATTTTATAGACACAATTATAATAATTATACTAAAATATAATTATGTAATTGTATTCGCTAGAAATATATATACTGATACTTACTTTAAAATACAAAATCTCTTATTAACCTTAGTCTTTTGCTCCAAAATGTGACCCGTTCTTACATTTTTTAAACCCTTGAATTTTATTGTGATTTGCATTTGCCAGTGTAGCTGATTTTGGGTATGTGTTTCAAAACTGTCATCATTAAGTGCGTGAGAATATGATGTGTCTATAATTTCCATTAAATGAATGACTGGCCCCTCCTACCTTTCCAAGTTCCAATATCCCAGTGGCTTTCAAAAATAAACCTAAAAAACTATTTATGGCAACCTGTTCCTTGAAAATGCTCCAAGAATAATAATATCCCAATTTCCCCCTGAATAGGTGTGTATGTTCATCTTCAGTAATAGCTGATCCAGCCATTTAAGGAATGCCTGAGAACCCCTGCCCTGCAGCACTGGTGTCTTGCTCTGAGGACTTTAGATGTGACCAACACAGCAGATCTGAGGGGCTGTCCCATAAAATATAGCAGAAGTCTTTAGTATGATAACAGAAACCATGGCCTGCAAGGCCATGTTCCTACTACCTGGCCATGATCAGGCACCTTCTGTGCTCTCTCCATCTCTCTGCATTCAGTTCTTTTTACAGGGATCATTTTCAAGAGGAAGAGTGGAGAAAAACTATCCAAAATAATCTAGTTGACTATTTAGGGAACTCTAACAAAGATGTGGAGATACAGGCTTGGCTATGAAACTATCTGATAATATTCTCAGTCCAATATTTAGACCCTTAAAACTCTGCTTAGTTTCTGCGTAATACTTCAATGTCTGCCTTTGTTTTAGGCAATTTCCCGAAACATCTCATTCTGGACAAGTGAAGAGCCACCTTCATTTTGACAGAGTATGCCTCCCTGTCCAGTTCCTGTGCAGACTCATAAGCCAGACATTCCTGTGGCCGTCTAACAGTGACAGGGCTCAATCTCTTAGTTGTTTCAGCTCAGGACTACCAGATAAAATACTGTATATAACACAGCAGTAATGACTCCTTTTCCCTGAAAGCCACCTGAAGTACTCATCCTTGCTCTGCTGCCAGAGTAAGCACATATTATGCATCTCCTTGGAGAGTTTCCTGATCATCATGAGTGATTTGTTGTGGACTGGACTGTTCTTTCTGCTTCTTGTGGAGTCCCTGCATATTGGCTCCCTCAAGAGACCAAGTGAAGAGTAAACCCAGTCTTCAGTAGCTATAGCACCAAGTAGGGTGGCAGAGACCTATTTTTCCAGTTTCTACATCAGTAAATAGTTACATTTAAGTATTTGACCATTCAGCATTGCAGCCCCTAAAATCTTACAATAAATACCTGCCAGACTGTTGGAGAGGTGTGCAAATGTTGCAGCAAATAGCAAAGTTGATCTATAACTTTTCTTTTTCATAAATAATCTGCAAACACACTTTGATCTCTGCAAAATTGTTTCTGATATTCAAAGTATATTACATGGGCAGTGTGACTGAAGAGGCTCTGACTGTCAAAGCCTTGGATATAAATGAACATACCTAAATAGCTGAGATCTAAATGTGTTGCAAAATGGTTTGTAACAATAGGACAGGCTGACCTGTAATTTCCCATCCAAAGCGCCTTGAAACATCAAGATGGATAAAATCTGGGTCTGAAAGTATCTCCCATCCCAGTCCATCTCTGCCTGAAAGGGAAATGTGAAATGCTTTGTCTTTATCTTTAGGTTTTTATTTGCTGTGACGGAGGCATGCAGTTATACTGTTGCTTAATGCCCTGTTCATGTCTGTGCAGCTGAGACCCAAGAAAGTGGGAGTTATGGTGTCTTTTTGTAATTTTTTAGATGGTAGTAGGCATTTCCTGTTGATGAGCTACTGGACAATATTAATTACATTTTTTTTTAAATAATGCTCCATATATATATCCTCATGCTCTTGAACAAATTATTTCCATTTGAAATGACACAAAACCTCTCTGCTGCTGTTCCTGAGATGAGAAGCAGTACTGTGCTTTGCTGGAGAGCAAGACAGAGTTTTTGTGCTTCATGAATTAGTATCACCAAACAAGCATAAAGCATCAAAAGCACTCAGCATGGAGAAATTTACTGTAACTCTGCTGTAGTTTATGAGGGAAGACTGTTAGAACTGCTTTTCCCGTCTGTCTCAGCTCTTCCTTGTAGGGAACAACTTTGTGACCTATTATTCTCCGCATGGAAATTGTGAGTTGATTAACAGCTTCTGTTAAAATCAGTAGAAGAAACTGCCCAAGACTGATCTCCACAAAAGCTAATCAAACTGGTTTTCCAGTGATAGGATCTCATTCTTTTAATCTTCAAGGGGAAACATTGTGTAAGTAAAGAGTGGAAAAGAAAACTGAGAACTCCTCTGGGAGGCAAAGTTAAAAGGAGTCCTCTGTGTGCAGGAGACCTAGGGCTCTGGCAAACCATGTCCTGAGCTGTTTTTGAAAAGTGTACCAACAGGCTGAAGAAAATGGCCCATATCCTCTATTCCAAACTTGTGAGATCACCTCTGGAGTACTGCATCCAGTTTGGGGTTCCCCAGTGCAACAGAGATGTAGACATAGTGGAGCAGAGCAAGATCAGCAGAGGGTTTGCAGGATGGTTGAGAGGCTGGAGCATGGGGCACATGAGAAAAGGCTGATAGACCTGGGGCTGCTCAGCATGGAGAAGAGAAGGTGAAGGGATCTTAGTGTCATCTACAACTACTTATGGAAAAATAATGTCTTTCCATTATAAACCTCACCATCTTGCTTTATGGAAGACTTTTTCAAATGAAGTGAAAAGTATTTGCCACTGCACAAATGATTACAGAAATTATATTTTTACCAATTCAAGCCTAACCTTGTAAATTTTCACTAAAGCAGGTGAGGCTTTCCTTAAGATTAGAAAAAAATACTAAACCTTTGAGTAGGAGACCTGCCACAGCAAAAAAAGTCTGTCCCTCCTGGAGGTATTTTTAAACTCATTCAGCGTCTGATTTGATAGGTGATTTCATTCATTACGTAGTCAATGTATCTGGTTTGATTAAATAATGGTTTATTTGACTTGATAGGTGTCCATAAAAGACGGATCAGTTTTGACAGGTGAGCTCAGTCAAAAACATTGATACTTCTGTGAGATGTTCACTTTGGACAGTGATACACCATTCTGTACAGCTTACCAAGGGGCTTCATGCTTTAATAAATATAGGGTGTGTTTACAGTATGTAACCAAACATACTGTTTTTTTCAAATACTGAATTATGGAGCCCCAACGTCTCTTCCTCATTACCTTTGTTTTAGGTTTATTATCAGGAATAGAGTATGTAGCATCTATTAAGAATGAATGCACGGTGTTGCTATATTTGTTTATTACAAATTTTCTTAATGCTGTTTCTTGCCCATGTCACTGTGCCACGTTTGTTATTTGTAAGTTCTTTAGAAGAAACTGTCACTTACTTGTTGCAGTGTAGGCTCAGATGATTTATTCTCTTTTTCGATACAAGCATATTTTTTTTCATTATTTATAGAGCAAAAAAGTTTCAGCTTAGCACTTGTAAGGCTGTACTTCATGAATAATATGAATAATATCCCATTCTAGGCCTTGTTTTAAGAGTGTTGCACATTAATTTGAGGAAGTACAGTGGAAAATAAAAAGAGGTCGAGAAAAGCTCATGAGGTCTACAGAATGTGAGCTGTGTAGAAAGGCTAAAACATTTGGGGTTGTTTAGCTACAGGGAAGAGGAGAAATGATAGCAGTCTTCACATCTCTGAAGGTTTGCTATGTAAGAGAAGGCAACAAAGTGTCCTCCATATCAACTGAGGATGAGAGGTGATTGGTTTAAACAGCAAAAAGGAAAACTTAAAGTCAGATATTAGGAAAGGCTTTCTAACAATTAAAGTAGTTAATACTGAAATAAGTTGCCTAGGGAGTTTGCAGATCTCCACATGACCTCATCACTGGATGGTTTTAAGCCCCATCTCAGGAACAGTGTAGATTCTGGCCCAGTGTGGGAAAATTGACTGGATGATCTCTTCAGGTCCTATTTAGTCTTATTTTCTGTGTCTCTGTGTTAACTCCGCATATGTACAGGCACAGGTACAACTTTTGTTCCCCACAAAATATGTCTCTGGGACTCTCGGTGCATTGCAGCTTTTTGCTGCCACCGCAGATGGGGCTGGCACAAATGCTGCTAGAATCTATTGCTCCTTTTGTTGTGAAGGATGAAAACCCAATTAGCGATATCTGTGAATGTTTTGCATCTCAAACACAGAAATTCTTTTAAGGACACTGTTTTCAAACATTCTTTTTAAATTATATAAATAATAGACTAAGAGGCAGACTAAGCTGGCCACAGCTTTTCAGAGACATGATGAGAAATCAGACAAAAGCTTGGGGGAGGAATACATCCTACAGGCCAGTACTCTGTTAGGTCTGTTCGATTTTGTTTTTTCTTTTCTCCACTGTAAGCTTCAGTTTGAGTCTGAGCTGTGTAATTCTAAGACAGAGCCTCTCCTTCCCCCAGCAAACAGAAGAACCTAGGACACTTGGGATCATCAGAGCAGCTCCCTTTTCAATACAGGAGCTCTGATGTGTCAGTATGATAAGATGACATTGGATCACGTTCTCTGGTATTGATCCCTTGCTCAGTAAACTCACTTTCTCTGTGTCTACCTCAAATACTACTGCTTTAACAATGACTAACATTAACAGAGATGACAGTTCTATGTTATTTATGTTGCAAGTAGCCAGCCTTACTTGTGGATATTTATCTAGACTGGGTTTATCACTGGACTTCTTAACTGCTGGTGGATACATATTCTTGACAGTAGCACGTGAACTAAGAAATGTTTGACTTGATCTCTGGCCTACATGGGCTTATGTTTTCTAGCAGCAGAATTGTACATAGCAGTTAATGAGACACAGATAATTTAGAAGTGCATTTCTTCACTTTCAGAGTATAGCTACACAAGAAGCTTTTAATATATTTGAAACCATAGTGCTCTAATTATTTTTGCTCTCGACCAGTAAGTTTCCTACATTACAAGAGCATACTTAGCAAGTAGCCTGGAGTCAACCCAGGCTGAGGCCAGACAGTCATTTCTGTGTATATGCAGCTCTAAACCTGTTAGTATGTTGTAGTGCAATTGTAATTCCACATGTGCTTAAGGGTTCTGAGGAGGTGGTGGCTGCGCCACCTTCCTGTAAAAACACTGGGCTAAGACAAACAGGGAACACCAGAGCCAGCTTTTGTGCTGTGTGATGTAAGCGGTAAGAGGTAATATCATCATGAGCTCTGGGGAGAAGCAGACATCCCTAGATGCCTACCGTGAAGAGGCCTTGAGAAAACAGAATTTCTCCCATGAGCTCTGGTCTATAAGAGAAAAACTTAATAGTGGAGTGGGTGGAGTAGTAAATTGTATTTTAAGACATTAAACGCTAAGTACTATTATGGCTATAATTACTAAAATGGGCATAGACTATAAAACCAAGGAGTTGTAGGCTAGACCATAATTATGTCTCTGAATGACAATTCTAGGATGTGACCCCCTTGTGTAATATTTTTAGATGCACAAAATATTTGCAATGAGTCAGTTGGGACACTTCTGCCAAAACCAATCAAACTCTAATTGCTCATAGCAAACCCAGTATATTATTAAAGAAAAACACAACATAAAAGAGATTAAAATAAGCTAATATCTGTTATAAAGCAGAAAGCTCTGACATATGACACAGTCAAGAGGGCATTTGCATCTGTTGGAGACATTGCTCTCCATAGAATCATGGAATCATAGAATAGTTTGGGTTGGAAGGGACCTTAAAGATCACCTGGTTACAACCCCCTGCCATAGGCAGGGGCACCTTCCACAAGACCAGGTTGCTCCAAGCCCCATCCAGCCTGGCCTTGAACACTTCCAGGGATGGGGCATCCACAGCTGCTCTAGGCAGCCCATTCTAGTGTCTCACCACCCTCACAGTGAATAATTTCTTCCTTATATCTGACCTAAATCTACCCCCTGTCTCACAAGATCTAATAATGCCTGATGCTGTAGCTCACAGGGGCTTTGAAGGTGGCATGGCTCCAGGAAGTGGAAGGAAAAGGGAGCAATTTTCCTCTTTCAGAACATTTGCTGTCATTTACTGTTCCTCAAACTATACATCAGTACATGAGTTCAGGATCTATGTTTCTCCTGACATCCTTTTCTTCTCTCTTCAACCAGCATGAATACATTAGCAATGAATTTGTAATACATGGTTTCTTGGGAAGACAAAAACACTACCTCACAAGCTATCTGGAATGAGACAGACCCTTTTCTGTCAAGCAAAGTCAGCTTATGAGGAAGGCAGAGATCAGGAAGAGTGAACAGTAGCATCTCTTTGTACAGACTAGATGGAGAGAGAAGCAACATGGGACAGACATAGCCTTCACTTGGATTCTGCAGCTAGCAGCAACCAGAAAGCTGTGACTTTGGTCAGTTCTCTTTGGTCGCTACCTTGAGGAAGATTTTGCTTTTCTACATTAAATCCACCCATTCTGTCCTGTTTTAAGAAGGATTCTTTTTGCTCGACTCCTGAAAAGTATTATTTGTTTTGCTGGCTGTTCAGCATTAATTATTTCACATCCAAGAGAACAGAGGAAAAAACAAAGCAATTTCTTCCATTCATTTTTCAATGTCTTTAGCGCCAGGGTCAGCTTTGCCATTCAGGGAGCAATATGCTTTGTGACCCAAAATACTGGAGACAGCAAACAAAGTGTAATCCTTGCTGATCATATTAGTAGCTTTCTTTTTCAGCAAGGAAGAGACTATTTTCTTTGCTTATACCCATTGGGTATTCCATCATGGGATCCTGCACTTCTATATCATTTCCTTTTAATGCATTCATGGTCTTTTAATTAAATTGAATGAAACTGTGCATGATAAGCATTGGCAAGTAGGAGGAAGGAAAAAACTGATGTCTGCTTTTGTAAGCAGGTTATTTTATATTATTTACACATAATAGCGATGAAGTGTCTGTCATAAAATGCAGTGGGAGGTATTGATGTGTCAGGAATGGTAACTGGTTCTCTAATAAACTGAGGCACTTTTCACAGTTATATTTACATATGAGATAGTAAGTTTTTCTGCTTCTTTATTTTCATTATTAAACATAAAAAAGTTACAATAATTTCTGAGTGTTTCTAAACCCCTTATAATGCTTAGACCATGACAAGCTTTCCATTGATGCAGCACTGGCAGTGACGGAGAGTGTTCCTCTTCCTGCCTTTCACTGCTGTCAAGCATCTTTGATCTGGTCCACGGAAGCCTCTGTGCCAAGGTGCCTGGTTGTTATTTTCCTTCATGTAGGCATGTCTGAGGTAGGGAGGCTGACCAACACTTTAATCATGACAAGTCAGGAAAAGTGCAGTATCTGAAAAGAGCTGCTGTGCAACCCAGAGCAATCACTGCTCCTAAATCAGAAAGGTTTTGTCTTCAGATGGAAAGAACATACCGACCTATCTCTATCTGCACCAAGTGACCATTCCTACATCAGCACTGCAGATGTTTTTCAGGTGCGTTAGTCAGAGCTGGACCTTTCTACTTCATCTGCCACTCAGGGCCAGATGTACTGATGTTCCCTGTGATGTGGGAACCTCCCCGGTGAGGACCAGACTGGGGCCCCTAGACTTGTCTCAGAGAGCTCCAAAGTTATCTGCTTTATCAAAGCCATATGGGGCAGTCTTACATTTTGGAAGGGTGCAAAATATTAGAAGTTGTGGAAAAAAATAGGTAGCTAAAGTGTGGAAAAAACATTCTTATGTATTTTGACAGGTTCAAAGTCAAGAAAAGCTTCTTGGAAACTATTAGCTTGTGGAATATTCTCTCAAAGGAGTGTGATACACATAATATGATGCTAGGCATTGCCCTACAGAGTGGTTCATTAAATGATCCAGTATTTAATGTAAAGGTAGCAAAAGCAATTGCATAGGATGCTTCAGTGGCAGACCTGTTTCTGGTGTCATTGTCCTTGTGAAATGTTTCAAAATATGTGGAAGAAACCTATGCAGATATTGCAGAGGTGCAAATAATACATCACAATATTCAAAAGGATAATGATTTTGAGATAGTTATGGAAGACATCAGAAATTAATTTGGCCCCCTAGGGGTCGTCTTTTCCCCATATTTTTGATTCTTGTTTGTATTATACCATCTAAAGATAAAAGAAGCTGAGTCTTTGATGTAGCATTTTTTTCTTTCAGTGTTTGGAGAACTGAAATCTCATTATTTTTTTCCCAATTGTATTTTCTAATGTGAAAGCCCCAGAACCTGCAAATAATTTACACTCCTTTTGAAGTTTCTTTATCAGCTTAATTTCAGCAACATTCAGAGATCAGAGGCAAAATAAATCTTCTTGTGATACACTTATTGTAAGCTATCATGCCAGAATAACTGAAATGCAATATGAACGTTTCAATGGGTCAAAACAAAGTGCAATATCGTGATGTCCACATTTCATTCATTATGTTACTTCCCTGCTTTTAAAAGTTCCCTGCATCTTTTAGAGAAGGAAACTCAATTGCACAAGTGCTGACACATTAAACATGCACTACATTGCTCAGAAAGATGTCTTCATTAGCTTTGCCTCACTGGGAAGCAAAATTAAATGGCTGATGATGACCCAAATTCAGCTCAGTTCTGAATATCACAGACTTGTTCAAACTGTATTAGAAAACTGCTGGGTGACAGAAACACTGAAATTCAATTTGAGTATTTAATGAGCTCACTATTTCAGGGAAAGGGAGAAAAAAGGATTGCTCTGTACAAAATGAACAGGGAGGTTTTCCTATTCCCCCACCCCAAGCCTTATCAAATCAAAGCTGTCAGAAGGAAACCAGCAAGTGTGAAACTCTTTGCTGCTCCCTTCTGAGTCCTGACTCTGTGAGAGTCATTTGCAGTACTGTCGTGAGTCTGTTTTGGCACTGGCTCCAGGATTTCCCCAGGGAATGGGCACGGTAGGCCTCAAGTAAAAGCGGTAGAAAAAAACATCAAAGTAGGCAGGGCTCATTGCCAGCTAATATTTCCCCACTACAAACCCATCAAATTGGGGTTTTCCTACTTCAGGGCCAGAGGCTGATTTCCACCCTACCACAGGAGAGATTAACTTCTTAGCTAACAGGATAACCATGGCTGCAAGTGCACTTACAGCCTAACCCTTTGGAATGAGGATTGAACTAGACCACCCGTGACAAACACTTGTCCAGCCCACTGACAGAAACCTTCCAGGAAAACAATCTTGCACCTCTTTGGGCATCTTGCCAGTGTTGCCTTTCCTGGGCAGTTAGAAAGCTGATCCTAGCTGGAGCTTATATTTATTTCTTTCAAGTTATATGTATTGCTTTATTTTTTGTATACTCCCTAATTGTTATCATGTTTTATTTTGATATTCCTTTTTCTGAAATAAATAGATCCAGTCCCTTCAATATTCCACAAAGATTTATTATTCATCATTATTGGTCTCCTGTGACATCCAGAACTGCTACAGCCCTTCTGAATTAAGCCTTCTTGCCACCATCCTTATCCCCCCAGCTCCCCAGTGGTTTTCACACTACCCCTGAATCATCTGCTATACTTGTGCTGTCCTGTCATTCAAAGTACTTTACTTCGCCATTATTGCATTTTGTACTGATTTTGTTTCTTCTGTACTTCGGTTATACCGTATAATGTTCACACTTAATTTGCTAATTTTTTTAATTTCTGTTCCTGATGCAATTATGATGACTCTTTACTGCAGCGTCTATCTCTTTTCCTCGTTAGGGTAGCTTTTTACTATGCATTAGTACAGTGAAATTGCACTCCCTTATTCTCCTGATTACCTTCCCTGCAGAGCCCTCCTACAGGCTCCTGAATTTGGTGAGGTCTGCTTTTGTGATGTTTATGGTCTTCACGCAACATTTTTTATTTTTTCTGTTCCTTAGAAGATTGAACGCTATCCCTTCAACCCAGCAACAGGGCAGGTCAGTATCTGACACTATGCCCTGTCTGCACTCCAGATGTTCACTTTGGCACTTCAACACTTCAAAGCTTACACCACTCAGAAAGTTTGGTTACATATCAGGACACGACACTTATGTTGTCACAATCTCTGCAGTTCCATTCCAGCTTTCACCCAAATTATATTTAGGTGTATCAGTTCTTCCCTACTAGCCAGACCAAAGTCTAAAACAAATGCTCTGGGAAAGGCTTCCGAAACAGAAAGTTGTATTTAACATGGTCCGTAACTTCCTGCAATGTTTGCTCAATTTATACCTGAATAGTGAAAATCCACTGCCTTCTCCCATTACCAATATTTACTCTCCTATCAATTTCTTGTACTAGTTGTTCAAAAATGCTTCAGTTACCACCTCATTAGGTGGCTCATTTGTGGCAGACCCTTACCATGGCATAGCTCCTGCTTTTCCTTCTTCTTGCAAGCCAGTGCTATCTCAACATTTTTTGCCTCTGTCCATGGGATACTACTGTTTGCTGTTTGCCTCTAAAATATTTTAGAATTCTAGAATTAAATAATTCAATTCCCTATTATTTTGTACAGTGGGGAAGAAATTTGGACTCAATACTAAGATCAAAGAACGGAGATCTGGGTTCTGCTATGAGCTCACAACTTGGTCAGTCAGTATTTCAGAACATGTCTGCATTGTGCAGTGGCATGGAGATCTTCAAGCCAGAACCAACCCGATATAACCATACAACACAACGTACAGCAAAGGGCTGTGCTGGCATGGCCATTTTGCACTGGAACCTCTGCAGACTTGTTCTTGAGATACTCTTGAGCGGGTGAGCCTTGACCATTGATTGGCCACCAACACTTTTGGTTTCAGATGGGCTGATAGGGAGCATCAGCATCTATGTTGCAGATACACTCATGACCTCTGTGTTCCAGTTTGTTTTTCCATTGCAGCCTAAGACTTCTTGAAAGCATTTTGAAGAAATGCTTAATTAATATTTGTGCTGTGCTTTTATAAATGGGGCTTATTTTATGAACCCTCTGTCTCGCTTAGATAACTCCACTACCTTTTGTCCTCTGCCCTTTCTGCCCCATTTAGACAGCTATTGGGCCACCTGATTACATATGTAACCTCTTTTTCTCTAACGTGTGAAATATGAAGAATGAAACAGGATCAAAGAAATCTTACTTTTTCAAGTGTGTATCAGGAAAATGAGATTCTAATGCACTCTCCTGCTCTTTGAGAGCCTGTGATATGCCCCAGCAGAGCCAGCTCTTCACAAATACTCATAGGTATTAGGAACAATGTAGTAGGACAATATATATATACCATAGTATTTGCATAAAATATAGCATTAACAGCAGCTGTAACATTTATGATTGAAATTGACTGCTTGTGTATTCCATTTTCCAGAGAAGGTGGTGTACCAGGGGTTTGAGTGGCAGCCCAGCTTTTCTGGAAAGTATGCTTGAAGCTGAAGTCTTCATTAGCAAGGAGAAAGAACTGGCCCACAAGAACCGGTAAATAATGATTGATCTCCATTCAAGGCAGAAGACTGATGTAGATAATTTCTCAAGGTACTGTGCAATGCCCTCTTCTTCTGGATGTTTGATTATCTTCTAAAATGAGAGCCTACACATGTTAATAGTTTCACAGGGGCATCATTTCTGCAAGCTAATTCTCTTATGAACTCTGGCTGGGACCATAAGATTCTCCTTCTTAAGGCCATATGCCCCCCTTTCCAATACTTTTAATTAGTATCTTGGCAATTATGTCATGGATTATGGTTCTTAAATGTACGGTGACATTTCAGACTCAGAACTGAGATCACATTGTGATGGCTGATTATATTAATTTGAAGTGTGTACAGAGTATGTCAATGTCAAGGAATCAAATGTGCTGTGACAGGAAACACTGCAGAGCCCATTGCTCGGCTGGAACAGATTGGCTGATCTAAGGACAGGTGAAAAGTTTGTCTGGATGGAGTAAAAAAGCAGTGTTTTTTCCATTAGAAAAGTTTTAGACTGTAACAAGCTTTTTCATAGACATTTAACTCTCAGTGATAGATAGAACTGGTGTAGACAGCTTCTCCTTTAGGGCTAGAGGAGGCTACCGCAGGCAAAATCCACTGTGAACTGGGAATTTTAGACTTACCAGCTGTGGGCTTTTACTCATTCCTTTGTATCGGCTAATGTAAGTTTGGAGTGGGAATAAATGTTTCCAAAAGCCAAGACAATTCTCCTCTTGAGTTTTTAATAATGTACGAGTATGCAGCATTTTCTGTTTTCACGTTCCTCTCAGATCAGTGCCTCTTAAATTACTGCCAAGCACCAGATCCATCATTAATTTCTCTGTCCTTTAACATGAAATAAACAGATCTTGACCCACTACCTGGACAGGAAATCTCTAAGACAAATGGCTTTGTAGCAAAATTCTTGTAATTGGGAAGGGAGGCTGCATTATATATCCTTTATTCTAATCTACCCATTACAGCAATTAGGGGTCAGTGCCAGGGCTGCAAGTGATGTTTTGGTGCTAACGTTATACACATATCTCCTCTGAGGGAAGGTAACTCCCTATTGAATACTTTCCCACTTCCATCTTGCTGTCAGCTCTTCCCTCCCACCTTCTTTCTTGGCTGGGAGTGCCCAGTGCAAACCAGGCTGCAGACAGACAGCAGCCCCATCCTCCCTACGGGAAGAGTCACTGGTGGGCTCAGGGGGTGGGTCCAGGCGGATTAAGCTAGTCTGAGGAGCCAGATTTCTCAGGCTGCCTTTGCTGCCACTTCAGTTGCATTTTCAGCTCACATAAACGAGACAAAAAATGTGTATTTATTTAAGACTTATAGCAGCCAAGGAGCTGTCTGGGGCTCCCTGAAGAGTCCTGGCTCCTACAGGGCTGAGCACCTGTCCTTCCCTCGGTGGAGACTAGGAGTGAAGTAGAAGGCCATGTTTTCTCTTGTTTCTAGGTTCAGGTACTCCTGCATTTGTCCCCTGTATCAAAGTGATTTGGCTTGTTTGTTTGTAAAGCTGCAGTGCCAGCAGTGCAAGGAGAAGCTTCTTGAACTTCAGAAGAGTTCTTGCCCATTAGAGTTAAATTCTACATGAAGCTAAAGGGCTGAAACACTAGGAATTTGAGCACTATTACAGCTCATCTGTGTGCTAATGATACTGTTTTCAGGAGAGTTTTAAATCTAAAACTCTTTTGGGAGGAATATTTTGCCCACAGGTAATTTGAGGGCAACATCTGACTAATATTATTCTTGTGTGAGCAACTGTGGGGATTCAGGAGTCACATAGAAAGCTACAAAGTTAATTTACCTTTAAATTACTTGGCACTAACTCATTTTATCATGTTATGTATGAGTGAGCCCTTCAGTATGTAACAGCTGCTGATATTGGAAGTTTAGAGGGATAAAAAGGGATGTAATCCACAGCAAATTTGTTGGGTGTTGTTGCCCCCTCTTGTGATTACTAGGGTACATTGAAAGGTCAATGGGGATGCTGCAGTCTTGACTTACAAAGATGTTTCTGTTTGTCAAGCAGTAGAGAGTTGTAGGTGTAGATCTGACTTCCAAGCTTCCATTGCTGATACAGCCAGACACAGTCCACTGTGGTGGAAAAGAAAAAGGAAAAGGGAAAAAGGAAAAAGAAAGAATCAGCCTTATTCTGACCAGTTCTGAATGATGAAAATATGTTGGCATGGCAGTTTACAAAGATTACAGTGTAAAAATGAAAATTATTGTAATCTTATTTACTATTGTAAATCAAGAGAAAGTATGAACTTTCAGTGCCTTAGGTCCTTACTGGACAGGCAGTATTGCAGTGCCTGAACCATCTCCTGCAGTCGTTTCTGTGCTGCTTTTATCCCAAGACCCCCTAAGATAAAGGCCAACTCTCCTGCCAGTGGGGTGCGGGCTCCAGACTGCTTTCCTTGCACAGGAGTGCCTGAAACACTGGCCAACAGGCAGATTGCTCCAGGTTCTTTCTCCCATTACCTAGTGACTTACACATCCTTCTGCAGAGACATCTGCCTTCAATGCAGTTTGAGGAGCAGGTCTTCCTCCTAGTCCCAGTCTTTTGTAGACAGTACACCTCCAGGGAACCAGGACCTGCTTGGTCCATCTCAGGCTTGGCAGGTCAGTGAACCAAAATTTTCCTCTTCTGGGTTTATCCTTTATCCTAACCAGCAGGCCCCTTCCGATACATCATAAAGGGGAACTGTACTCGCCCATTATCTTCATGAAAGAAAAGTTGCGGCTACCTTCTCTCAGGAGCGGGTACTGGGTCTGTAGCCAGAGGAGGCATCAGTTTGCAACATGGACTCAAACACTTGTGCTTTGGAAAGGATTATTTGTTTAAACACATATCTGTGCCTACTGCTTATTAATGGCCAATTCAAACTATCCCCATTCCAAGTCTGGCAGTGACTCCCCAAGTAACTTTCCCAGTACTGCCCAAAGGACCTGAGAAGCAATTTAAAGCATCTGGATTCCACTCAGGGAAACTGGCTTCTTGAAATTTAAGGGCTGTGCTGTGTTAAGTTGCAGGTGTCAACACTTTTTGCTGAAAGATGGAGTGCAAACAAAATCAACATTCAGTTCCTGAACTAATGAATGAACAGAAAGACAGAAAGGAGTCAAATGCTTCTGAATTTAATTTCCTTTTGGTAATTCAGTCCAGCCAGTCTTCACTTGAAAAATTCAGCATCCTTGGTCTCCTTTACGATACGCTTAACAGTAGGGATCCATCAGAGATAATGCACTCTGTCTCCAGACAGGTTACCAGATGTCACTGTGGCTGATTCTTCATTAAGGGAACTAATTGCCCCGTGTGACTGCAACCTGCTGCAGTTAGGCAACAGTAGGTTAAAATTGGGGCTCAAAGGAAATAACATTTAAGTACATCAAAATGCAGCAAGAAGCCAACATTACCATGTTTCCCCAAAGTGAGAAGTCAGTCTGCCTTTGCATAAATGTAAGATTTATATGTGATATCAGGGATGCAAAGCTAAAAATTGGTACAGTGTTGCCTAAGGCATCTAAATACAACATATGGTAAATAGGGCTGTACGCATACAAGCCCATTTAAAATCCTCTTCGGCAGCAAGACTCAATTGTCATGTTTTGTTAGGTCTGTTTCATGAAGCAAAGGCAGAGCTTAAGCGCACATGCAGTGCAACAAAGGATTTCCTACTATGCCCCAGGAAAACTGACAAACCAAACTATTCTCTAATTGAGTTGTGTTCCACTGTACTGAAAAATGTGATCTTTTTGACAAACAGCTTTAAAGCTAATTAGAGCATCTTAGGCTATCATAGCTTGTTTTTAAGAGTAGTGTTATACAACCCTGTTTGCGGTTTTAGCTGGGTGCTACAAAGTCTCTCCATCGCAATAGCAAATCATGACATAATCTTTTTAAGTGGTCTAGATATTTTGATGAGAAAGCCATACCATAAGGCTGGCAAGACAGCCAGTAGATCTCAATTCAAACTCTGCATCATCATTACTGGAAGACAGAAGCAGTTCTAAAATACTTGTTTTACAGAAGAACTTACAGAGCTATTATAAGGCAATTTACATCCAAAATGCATTTTGGGAAAAAAGGAAGAAGCAAAGCTTGGTGTTTTGTTGTATTGTAATCAAAGTTTGGAACATAAATAATTGGGTTTCCCTCATAAATTATTTGCTGCTTAAGCAATATAAAACCGTACTGTTCCACAAAACGAGGCAGTGAACTAGAGAGAAAGCAGAAGTGAAAACCGAAGAGTGATTTTTTCTCATTGTCAAGCCTAAGAAATACGAATGGTAAATTAATAGCTTGGAGATTGAGGGCATTGCAGGGATTAGTAATTCTGGTGATCAAAAAAGTCTTTCTAGAACAAAATTTGATAATGGTTTGGATGGCTTTTGCAAATAGAAATACTGTTCCAATGAACCTAACACTCGTACAAGTAGGGAAGCGGGTTACAAAGTGCTTCCAAGTAAAGGGGCAATTTCTCTACAAGTATTTCTGAAAAGACTGGTTTTGACTGGAACTGTCCCCCAAGACAACAGCCAAATTCCCAGCTAACATCATGAACAGCAAGTAATGTTTAGTGCATTTAAAGGTACCCAGTATTGGACTCTATGGATGTTCATGGTTAGATCACACAAGCAGGGTGGCTGGCATATGCAACAGTTCTTTCATTTATTATTCCTTTACAATCTATCCCTTAAATCAAACTTCTAGACTGCTTAACAAATATAATCACTTTCCATACTGCTGATAAATGTATAGCATTTTCAAAATATAATGATGGGTACTACTTTCCACTGGCACTGTATGTAATGAACACCTCTTTCTCTAAACTAGTAAAAATTTATTTACATAGACAACAGTCAGCAATTTTCTATATTTCTTAAGCCTTGTAAACAAAGATGGAATGAAGCTATGTATTTTTGTGCCACAGGAACTGGAGGTAGCTGAGTTCACTGTCCTCTGTATTGAGCAATGCTTCTGCTAAATCCAGTATTTTAGAGTTGTTCCAGAAGTCAGTGTGGAAACAAAGAATTTGAAACTTGAGCAGTTCATATTTATCTTTTCTCCCAGTAATTGGTCTGCAGGGTATTCCTGAAGCAAGAAACTACATGAGACAAATAAGAGGAAAGCAATTTTTGAGATACCAAGGATAAAAGGAAAATTTTCCAGAGTGTATGCGTAGACCGATAAAAATGCTGCTCTATTTCCCCGTGTGAAGGAAAAATCAGCAACATTTGAAAACAAGAGAAACAAGAACAAGAAAGCCAAAGTGATGATGCGGCATCACTCACTAAAAGGTCAACTATAAGCAAGAGTTGTGTATTGTTACCTGTGAGAACGATTTCAGCCAGGAACTACTTGCAGACTGTTAGTTGGCTGAACTTGTCAAACATCACAGCAAAATACCTGGAAACCTGACTGAATGATCTTGTTACAAGCAATCCTCCTTGAGCGCTTTCAGGGGATGGACAAGATGCCGTAAGACTTGAAAAAGACAAACACAGTATCTAACGGCAGTTCTCAGAAGGTAAGTGGTTGCCCTAAGGAAAATATTCTCAAAGTCACTGGCGGACAAAGCCTTAGGAAATGGCCAGTAGAATAAAGCTATGCACTGCCTGGTGGGGAATGAAGCCTTCCTCACCAGGTACTTTCAAGAAGAGGTTGGGTAAAAGGTAAAACTCCTGGTTGGAGTGTCACAAGAGTAACTGGTTGTATTTTAAGCAGGTGCACAGACTAGATTATTTCCTGAGGTCCTTTCCAGTTCTGTTGCTCTACCATTTTCATGCTTCATAGAATTAAACAAGTACGGAAGTCGCTGTGGTTTTGAAATCTTAATTATTTTGTTACTCTTATGAAATGATCCTTACTAAAGCTGTTGCTGCAGATGCAGCAACTAACCAGCCTACATTCACCCTGTAGAGATGTCTACCCAGTGCATGTAAAATTTATCTGGACGATAAAAGATTAACACTGCTTTGGAGTTACTTTATGGCTTCCGACACACACATCAATACCCTTTGAAAACTTTGGAGAGAGTCCGCAAAGAGGCAATTCCATTATTTACACCACTGAATTTAAAAACCTTAAGATGACACCGTCTGTTTTGGATTTTACTTTTTTTACTTAACAGGCCTCTCCACATAAAAGCATTTTTGGCAAGTACACTAATAGTCATTCAAGTAAAGGACTGATTTAAAACAGCTGATTTTCTTTTCACCACCACCTGCTGCAACAGTGCAACATGATACTGACAAAAAAGCACACAGTTTACAGTGCATGGGGTGAAGTACCCACTACTTAAATTTTTATTATCCTACTTTTCTAATTGGTGTCAAAGATTTTCCAGAGCCACTCAATAAATGAATTCACTGGGTTTTCTTGCAAATAACGGTATCTATGAGATACAAGGGAAAGCATAGGAAAAGGGAGAAAAGATTTATTGTGAATTGTTGAACAGTAAATACTGGGAACAAGGAGAAGTTGAAAATGAAGTTGTAACAGCTAAGCCATGAACAGGTGTAAGAATAAGCTGCTGGGAATTCTTTTCAGCTGTGATGGGAGAAGGAGCTGGTTGAAAATTTCAAGAAAAGGCTGTCGGGTTGGCAAGCTGAGCAAGCAAAGCCCGTAGCAGCCAGGTGCGTGCTCGGAGGGTTTGCACGGTGCAGAGGGGCTACACCTGCCTCCCGGTATGGCGATCATTTCCCACGCTGCTCGTCAGCACTCGCCCGTCACCCGCTCCCCACCTGCGTGACCCAGCACGGGGCCGCTCCCCCGGCTCCTGCCGGGCTCCCCGCGTACGCTCCGGCCCCGCTTCGCCCCAGGGAACGGAGAAGCCGCGTTCCAGCTCAGGCAGCCCCGCTGCGGGCGCGGTGCCCGGCCACCCGGCGGCTGCGGGCAGGGCTGGGGCGGCGCACAGGTGCGCCCCCTCCCTCCGCCGCCCCCGCCGCGGGGGCGGACCCGCGCCCAGCCCAGCGCGGGGGCCGGGTCGCCGCCGCCCCCTGGCGGAGCCGCCCGCCGTGCCGTGCGGTGCCGTGCCGAGCCGAGCCGAGCCGCGCCGGGCGCCGCCGAGGCTGGAACTGGTACCGGTGTCGGTCCCGCTGCCGCGGCCGCGCCCGCCGCTGCTGGGGGAGGCGGTGTCCGCGCCGCGCCCCCGCGCCCCGCCCGCCCCCGGCAGCAGCAGCGGCGGCGGCAGCGGCAGCCTCAGCACCTCCAGCTCCGCCAGCAGCTCCAGCGGCAGCACCATGGACCTCTCCTTCATGGCCGCGCAGGTGGGGCGCGGCGGCGGGGCGGGGGGTGCCGCGGGGCGCGTAGCCCCTCAGCGCGTTCTCCGCTCGGTGTCTCTCCCTCCGCTCCCAAGTTGCGTGGGCAAACCCGGGGGGCGCGGCGGCCTGGGGAGGGGGCGGGGGGAAGAAAGGGAAAACTAAGGAGAAAAAGGGGGGAGGACCGGTTAGAACGGGAGGCGCGGCGTGAGAACTTGGCGGGCGCAGCACCTGTTAGCGCCGAGCGGCGGGGACCCGGCCCGGCCGCTGCCCATCCCGGCCGCTGCCCGCCCGGTGCCCGGCTGCGCGGGCGCGGTCACGCCGCCCCCAGGCCGAGGAGCGGGGAGGCAGCGGCCCTCCTGCCTTCGCAGGCAGACGGTGAATAGAAATCGGAAATTTCGGTTCTTTTCCCGCACTCCCTAGTGCGTTTTTTTGTACGTGCACCTGTGTAAGTTGTTGTCTTTGCACGCAGAAACCAGCTCAGCGTATACAGAAATACGCTTCAATTTGCATGAACAAATAGTTTAAATTGCAGTGAGGCCCTGGGTTTCAGCTCGAGGCGCAGTCGTGGGTGTTGTTGTTCGATGTGTTGATGCTTAATACGGTGGAAAGTGTGTAATGGCTGTAAGCCACCCAAAGCCAAACCCCGTCCTGGTGGATCCAGGTGAATTCAGTTTTTAATGACAAGCAGTGCTGTGCTTCAGAAAAAGCCATTCTCACTGAGCATCCGTTTCATGTTTTTCCGGGATAATTTCTTCTATTTGTGCAGATACCTAATTCTATGTACTTAATAGGGTTTTTCAGGAATAGTTTGGATCCCAGTTTGAGCTTTTGCCAGGGAATGCCACCCGCTGTGTAGCGGGGAGCAGGGCCCGGGAGGCCCCTCCACGATGCTGCTGGCTGCAGCCAGGGTGGCAGGGGGAAACCGAGTTCATCCTTGTAGAGGTGTTCTGTTCAATTAATGCTATGGCTCTTCTGTCTTGTTCCCTTCCTAAAGTCTGCTTCTGAGGGGGTGTCAGGCTCTGCCTTTCTGCAAGTAGCAGTCCGAGAATCTCTTCTATTTGGAGGTATTTGTAAGAAGAATATATTTTTAAGGAAAACCACAATGGGGAGGAGGAAAGCCTCGTTTCTATCAATCTGAGGTCTTCCTGGGAACTGGAATGTTCAAAGGAAATTTTGTGTGTTTCAAATAATTTTCCTATGGCCCCTCTCAGCATGATCAGTGAGCTCCCTGTGTCCATCTTTTGTTCCCTAAGCACTGAGTTGGAAGTGGGATGCCCCTGTTGCACAGAAGCAGAGGTGCCGGCTGGCAGCAGGTTTTACCAGTAACCAGTGGTGTGTGCCAAAGCTGGGACTAGTGCTGCCCTTTCTCTTCCTTATTCTTGCTTCCTATATTCCATGTATCTTCTACCCTAATTCTGTGCATTGGAAGAGTCACAAACCTGGGTGCTTTAGCCCTCTCGGAAAAGTTCCCTGTACAAACATGTCTTATACTTACTTGTGCAACAGTTTACAGTGAATTGTGTGCTTTTCTTCCTGATCCTCTGGGGTTAGTTTGTTCGGCACAAGAAGTGACAAAGAATAATTTTTTTCAGTGTTACTTTGGTGAGTTTGGGGAATCTGCCTTTCCTTGGGTGACATCTTTTTAAGGAAGAAAAGCTTTTATGTTAAAACCCTGCCTCAGGGAAAGCTATCTGTGAAGTGAGGTTCATGCTCACCGACCGTGTGTATGCACCTCCTGTCCCTGAGGCAGAGAGACAGAAACTTCTGCTGCATTTCCCCTATATCTCTCTGGACGCTAGCGAGCAGCATGGAGGTAGGGACAAGCTGCAAGAAGGCTGGGGTGCAGTTACACACAATCCTTCCTGTGGCCTGATTGCCTTGGGAAGAAAGGGTGCAATACCTTGGAGCTGTTTCTGCTACAAAACCCTTTGGATGGTGATGGGAAGATGGGAGACAGTCAGGGCTCCTGGGTGGCTCTCCCAGCAGGGGCATGAGGCTCACTGGCTCTGCACAGCACCTCTTTCACAGAGCATGTGTGAGAGTCTTCTGGGGGACATTTGTGTAATTAACCTTTAATGAACTGTAGGAGAGGATTTCTTGGGCTCCTCTTCTACTAAGGGAAATTAATCCAGTTGTTAGGTCGCTGTGTACAGTAGATGCTATGCTTACCTCTGTTACTCCCCTGTCACATGTCTTTTGTACCTTTCTTTCTGAACTGGGCAACCCTTTCCATTCCTGTCACCACAGTGGCATTTAAGCCCCAGAGCGTCACTCCTCTAATTTAGGCATTGCTTTTCTTCATCTTTCTTTTTCATGCTATATCTTTTTGTCATCTTTTTTTCCTTTTTTTTTTTTTTTTTTTTTAATCATCTCTGGTGATGTGGTCTGTTGAGATGACCTTCAGTAAGGGGTATGTGTAAACAGAAGATAATTATTGACTGGGGCTTTTGGCTCATAACTGCTTTTAAAGATGCTCTGCTATCACTGTCATTAACATCCTTGTGACCTACTGTGGGGATTGAATTTTACTTGATGAATACCAGGTACATTAATACTTTATATGACGATAGGTAATGCCTTAACTGAAATGCTTAATGATGGTAAAAAAAAAAAAAAGTTAATTTGGTTTCTATAGGATACTGTAGACTCTTTATATTTCTATAAGTTGCTTTTGTGTGTTATTCTTATCACACCTTTGCACCACTAGTGGACTCAGGTTGGCTCTGCTAGATGTCTTGTGAGACACCATACATAGTCTGTACCTTAGAGCCCCTCTGATGTATGCACAGGGAACAGGAACAGAAGGTGTGTGTAAATTAGGTTACCACTTCCAGCCTCAGTGATACTGTAGTGTGTTATGGAGGCTTAAAATCAGGCCTCTTCTAAAGTGCATGGGGTGAAAGTGTAACGCTGTAGTTAACAGTGTCTTAAGTAAAGATCTGGCACATTTGCTAAAACATTCAGTGGGTGAGAGTTTGCACAGCTGGATAATTGTATTGGAATGCTCACCTCTTCAGATACCTGAAACAAGGAACTCTGCATTATGGAAGCATTGGGTACACAAAGCTATACAAATACAGTACAGCTTTCATAATCAGTACCTCCTCTCCTTCTTATGATGTCAGTGAGATGGTTTATGCCTTGGAGGCCCTGAAACTGTTACATGTGCCATCAGAAAGATAAGTGAAAAGGCCCCCCAAATCATAAATTTGATGCTGTAGAAAGGATAACATTTTGCTGATTAAAAAATTGTTGTGGAACAGGAGATTGTCAGGTAGTAATGCTAACAGGTTTGTGCAGTGTAGATACAGCACGAAGGTTTGGATACCCAGCTTAAGCAACCAAATCTGAACGTCTCAGCTGTGCTACAATTATTAGCGATGTTATGAAGAACAGCTTTCAACTGTAACAATGACATCTGTTGTTAAAAAAACCCACCCTTTTTGCATCTGTGTGTTTATTGGTAGGTGGTTGTGCAGGCTTGGGTGTTGTCTGTTCTGTGGGTGCTCTAATTGATTCTGGTTAAGGTAATTTGTGCTTGCACCTAGTCAAAGCCTGTTAGCTAATACTTTTTTTTTCATTTTAAATCTGTATTTTAATTAAAGCAGTCCTGAACGCCTCAAGATGCTATGCCAAAGGTGTTCAGCCGCTGCTGAGCTGTATGACTGGCTCATTTCTGTGTGTTGCTCAGTGATTTCAGAGTGCTCTTGTAGTCTAGGTAACCTCAGAAATAGCCTCCTCTTATAGGTAGAGACTTTTGCTTCCAGCATAAAAGACTGGGTTTGGGGGGTGCTGAGCGCTGGGTCCAGACTAAGAGCACTTGGTGCTTTTCAGCCGGGGTTAGGGGGTTGCTGTCAGGCATCCAGCAGTGAGCTGCCCCGCTTCTGACACACTGCAATTCATATCCATTTAACAACTGGCTAAATAAAGCATTTCTGGTGGAAAAAATGGTAACAATGAAAATTGCATCTGGGTTAATGGGAGCAGGGTTGAAATGTTTATTCAACTGGAAAGAATAGAGGTGCATAGTGGGAAAAACTGGGAAGCTAGAGAAGGAAAAAACTTCATGTTCTTCAGTATGATACAAATCTATATGAGCTGAACAGCACCTGCCATCATAATGTCAGTGATGTATTTTTCAAGATTTGTGTTTGCAATATAACTTTTCCTTAAGTGATTGCTGTAACTTTTGTTTCATATTGAAAACGAGGAATGGATTTCTTCAGTTTGCAATATTTTTGTGGTTAGATATATCATCTTACAGTAAAAATATAATTTTAATTGTCAGATAAATGATCTTTTCTTCCTTTAGATATAGAACAGGGGAAAGCTAGTAAGAGCCATTTCTGTGGATTTTTTTGTCTTAGTCATATATAGTTTGCATATGAATAATCTGTTGATTCTACATGTTCAAAAGCTCTTTGTAAACAACTCCTGAGGATTTGAAGTACAGTAAGTTGAAATCCTTGTGTTTAGTTTCAATGAGTAAAAGTTGTGGGTTTGTAATCTTTAATTTTTATTGTAGTGTTGAGGATTTTTTTCTTTTTGGTAAAGCTAGGTAAACAAATGAATAAGTTTGCCACAGAAAGCAAAACCATTTCAATGACAAAGATAAGTGAAATTTCATTGGGGTTTGTGTTCTGTATTTCTATTCTAGGATTTCAGGCTTGGTCAGTGATAGTTCAAGTCACACTAAACCTTTCATTGCATTGGCAGTAGTTCAGGTAATTTTCCCCCAAACAGGAGTGGTCCTTGGTGTACCTTGAAAGAACCCTATAGCTACCTATAACCATGTCAGAATAACAAGTCCAAGACTCCCATGCCTCCACATGAAACATATATTATTAAGACCTATGTAATTTCTGGAAAGCAGTGGAATACACAGAGTAAACAGAGTTCATTTAGGAAATGTTTGACTTAATACTCATATTACCCAGAAGATGCGGACTGCCCGTGTCTGTGCTACGAGGCTGGTGTGTGCATGGAGGCTGTTGCTTGGCATTTTTTGACAACCAGCCACCAGAACAGATCTGCTGCGTTTTCAGAAATCCCAAACACAGGTGCAGTGTCATTTAATTCTTTTCTAATGTGATTTCTGGATGCTAGAGGATGCACAATTAGGATCCGCTGTACTCTGTTGTATCAGCACAGAGCAACCAGAGTTCAGGATAATTCTGCATCTGTTTTCTCACTTTTTCTTTGTGTATTCTCCATCTCGGAGTTCAAGAGGGATTCAAAGCCCTTATTAGCTGTGTTCTCTTAATACAGCAAAGTTTTGTCAGTAAACTGAGGGTACTAAAAGCAAGAAGGTGTAGATTTGTGGTTTTGGTAGGTTATTCCTGCCAGCTCAAAACAGAATCCAGGCTACTTGCTCAACATGAGCTTGCATGTGTGCCTGCACACACTACATGTGTGCCAAGAAAGCTGAATTCATTGCCTGCCTCTAGAGAGGGACAGGGTTGTGTTTATACTCTGAGAATCTATGCGTGACAGTGCTGGATAGGGTGGTCGTTTGGAAGCTTTGACATTGCTGGTGTAAGCTTAGGAATGATTTATTCTACTTTTTTTCCTTAAAAAGTGTGATTGCCAAAAAATAAGCTCCAAGCCAAACCACATGGAGTATCGGGATTTAAAGATGCATGAACCTCTCCTTGTCAAAAGCAGCCTTGATTGTAATCTAAGAAAAAAACATCTCCTGTGGAGACAGGCTGAGAGAGTTGGGGTTGTTCAGCCTGGAGAAGAGAAGGCTGCAGGGAGGCCTTACAGCGGCCTTCCAGTACCTAAAGGGGGCCTGCAAGAAAGCTGGGGAGGGACTTTTTACAAAGGCATGTAGCAGTAGGACATGGGGGAATGGTTTTAAACCAAAAATGGGTAGACCCGATATTAGGAAGAAATCTTTTACTGTGAGGGTGGCAAGACACTGGCACAGGTTTCCCAGAGCAGCTGTGGATGCCCCATCCCTTGAAGTGCTCAAGGCCAGGCTGGATGGAGCTTTGAGCAACCTGGTCTAGTGGAAGGTGTCCCTGCCTGTGGCAGGGGAATTGGAACTAGATGATCTTTAAAGACCCTTCCACCCCAAACCATTCTGTAATTCTGTTTCTCTTTGATTCATAGCATGAAACATTAATAATGTTAGTTAGAAGGATGTAGGCATTCTCTTACATGACCAGTTCAGTGCTCACTTATGTACAGCATAATAGGGCGCTGACCATTACTCTACCAGCTCTGCTTTCTTTCAAAGGTTAAAGTAATTTTTTCTGGCATCCTTCATTCCTTCTGAATGTCTTTACGTATAATAAATAGAATCAAAGCATTGGGAAGCTCAAAGAGCAAAGCTGAAGCTTAAAGTCCTTATGCCTTGTTATGGTATGGCGCAGCCACAGGGACTAGCTGCATAATCCAGATGTTGCAGAAATTCTGTGTGCATAAATCAGTGGTGTCATCATCCAGAATGTTGCCAGAACTTTCTGGAGAATTTTCTGCTAGCTGCTTGGCACAACTGAATTAGATTAGGGGAACATGAGGAATCCCTGTGCTTTTCTTGTCACTGCAGTAACACTGCAGACTGCATTTCCAAGTCTTGTATAGTAGAAATTTCTGTTCCAGTGAAGCTTTTGACAATTCTGCAGAGATTTGAGCATACTGGCTTTGTAAAGTGTTGATACTGCACTTTGGAGGAGGCTATTGTCCCAGGATTGTGCTGGCAATTGCTGTCAAAGATGCTAAAAGCAGTGATTCCCATCCAGCAAAACACTTAAGCACTAACTGTACTTGGAGCACATGTATATGGTTCCAGTAACATCAGCAGGACTTTCCACTGCTTAAAATGAAATATCTCAAAGCCTGGCACAGATGGGATAAGAACGTTCTGCAATTCATAGGAAAAAGTCCTAGAAGAGCAAGAGGAGACTGTATTATTAATCCAGGAAAGGCTGAAACTGTATGTTTTGGAGTGACTGTATTTCCCATCAATTAATAGCATGAACAATTTCTCGTAGGAGCTGCTGAATGTTAGAGGAAGACGACATGGTAGGAGAGGAGTCGTAGGGAAGGATGTAGTTTGTGATGCATGTGTGTGTGTATGCAGTCTAGTTATGTACACCCTTGCACAGGGAGAGTTAGAGGTACTGGAAATAATTTTTTTGTGTTTCTTCTGCCGATGAACTAAGAGTAATTCTGTGAAGTGCTAGCTGGATTTTTGGTCTGTTTTGTTGTGGGGTTTTTAATTACATGATTTTCAGCAGATACAGGCTAAAGAGTTCACAAAGGGAGCAGATAGCACATATTTCTGTCTGCTGAATGTGGAAAGGAGGTTTGTAAAATGGCTGCAGACAGACACATTCACATGCTTTACAAAGAGCCTTTCGCAACACAGTTAATAGCAGCAACAGTTGGGGTCCTACTGTACACAGAAAATGACTACAGATGGCAGGTAATAGGAACAAAGACTGAAGCAGCTCTACATTTATGACAAACATCTTGCTGGTATTGAGTAGTAAGAGCATAACACTGTTGTATACTGAGCAGTAATGCTCTTGGCAGAGTTGATGAGAACTGAGTTTCTGGGTAGCAACTGGGTAGCCCAATGGTACTGGGTCCTCAGAATCCATAGGCTAGAAAATCTAGACTGGTTATAGATTATTATTTTTATTTAAAGCTTGTTTTTGGCTAATCTAGGCTGAATTTCTTAATTCATTGATCAGCTGCAAACATGGGGATGGAGGTTCTGTTTTAAGTTTTGTTGGAAATGGGATGGATGCAGGCCATTAGGAAACTAGTTTCACCACCTTTCTAATCTTATTTCCATACTGGGCAAAAGCCAAAATACTCCAAATGATTCAAAGGCTTGCACAGGATTTAGTAAAGCAGCGTGATGTTTTGGTGACCATTGATACACCATCAAATTAAATCACTTTTAATGTTTTCTTTGATCAGAGCATTCAAATGGAAAGCAGAAAATTAGTACAGCAACTCTAGTAAATTCAGCAGTGACCAGCTCTGTTAGCTTGCCATGTCTCTCTGCTGGGGCTTAACTTCCCTTGAAGGTATTCTCTGTCATGAACTGCAGTGTCTGCCTAAGCCATCGAGCTCTGTTGCAGTCCTCTGTTGTTTTGGCAGGCTTCTTGGTTTGATGAGGGTAGAATCCTAAATGAGATTAGTGATAACCTCTTCCACTGTTTGCAGGAGTGATGATTTTTAAAGCTGTCTTTTGAAATAGTGATGGCTCTCTATTGTTCTTTTAAGTGCTTTTTTTTCAGATACATGCTCAAGTGTGAAAGGAAAGTCCTTGAAAATTAGCTGTAAACTGATTGTAGTCATGTCACCCATCAGTGGCTTGATCTGCTTCTCATGCCAGTGGATATGTCAGGAGTTGCTCAGTTTCCGTGGGGTAGCAGCAGGATAAATGCAGTGAAAGCCTTTGGCAAACAAGATCATGACCTTGCATATGCAAGTTGTTAGCACTTCGGAACAAAGAGGGTCAGAATGAAGTGTGTGAACTCCTTGTCACCTATTTTGAAGGTGCTGAGTGGCCAGGGTGTGCTCTTCTGTTCCCTCTGGTGCTGCAGTGAACAATCGCTGACCCTACACTGGGCACTGAACAGGAGAGAAACCTATGGCCAGCTGTGACACCAAGACCAGGAGCACTGAACACTTTACTGAATGTACGCTCTGCAGCTTTGGAAGCGTTACAGGGAGCAGAGGCAACACTGGGTGGAAGGTCTCTCCCTGTAAATATGACCATGCAGCCGGTACCCGGCCACCAGAACTTCTGCTGTTAGTAGTCACCAACCACCCTTTCCCTCGCTGGCTCGCACACCCACACAGTGCTTGCAGGTCTGTCTCGGAGCACTGGCTGTTTGAAATGACACATACTCGTAGGCTCAATCTTCAATCTTTTTATTCTGAAAGCTGAATTCCATACTCGTTGTAGGTGCCAGAACTAAAACCTGCCAAACAGTAGCTAATTAAAAAACATTAATGTCACAGTTGCTTCAGAAAAGCTCAGTGCCTCTTTGCAGCAGGCTGTTGGATACAGGGCCAATTCCTTTTGTTTTGCAAAGAGATTATCACCAGTTTGGAAATGTTTTTCAAAAATTTTTTTAAAAGCAGCTTTTAACCTCAGCTGGTTCTGTCTGTTGTAATTTTGCTTTTAAGCCTTTCAAATGTTGGGAAAGGGGGAACAGTCTAGGTAGGGATGAGCTGTGCATGGCTAAAGCAAAACCAAACTTCCATCAGCTTCCACTGTGGCTTTTTTATCCTTCCAAAACAACTGGATGAGCATTTGCAAGATGTGGGAAGATGTGCTGGGCTCTGTGGCTGATAAAAACTACCAGCCCCACAAGGCTGCTGCATGGAAGGAGAAAGGACAGCCGTGACTCTTCAACACCTGTGTAGATGTGTTGAGGTGTATATTCAAGGAGAAAAGTAATGGTCAAACTGATAAGGAAGCAAAAGGATTAAAAACTAAAGTTTCAAATTATTTCTGAAAGTTCAGCTGAACCCAAGGACTTGGAGCAGCTGATCATACTTAAATTCTCTCATCATCCAATTAAGTGTATCCTTAAAGTATGTGAGTAATCCTCTGAACTACACCTCTGTTTAAATGAAGTATATAATTAAGTGCCTTGATAATCTGCAATAAGTGGCAAAGCATTTTGAGGTATTATAACAGGTTTCTTAAAAGTGAGCTCCACACTCCTGTTGTCTTTCTGCCTTACCCTTCTCAATGCACCACGTAAGTTTTTATGGACCTTTCTCAGGGCTTTTCTCCCAACTTTTCCCTTGTATGCATGTTTAAAATGTTTTTCTTCCAGCTCGGGTATGCTGCCTTTTTGGGTATCTTCTTTCTATGTCTCTCATACCCTCCATCCTTACCTTTTGTAGTTTGATTCAGATGCTATAATTTCACCAGCTCAAGTCCAAATCCTACAGATACTTAAGCTTAGACCTCAAAGATGGGGACCAAAGAGCGAACATTTCTTCTGTTCAGGGACAGGAGATGCGTGTGGAACGGAGCAGCAAACTAAAACGCTACAGTCACTGAAAGCGTAAGCAACACAGAAACTTTCTCAGTTGCCTTACTAAGGACAGAAGCATGTTAGTATGTCTGCATAGTCTTTGCTGGGCTGCAGGTTAGTAAAAACTGAGTGGTGCTGTATGTAGAATCTAAATCCCCAGGAATGGAAGTGTCACTCCTCTCTGCTTCATGTTTTGGTTGCTCCAGCGGGAGCAGAGCAGTTTGCAACCTCAGTCTGAAAAGTTCTGAAATCTCTTCTCAAGATGCTGAGCCCAAAGTCACATAGGAGAAAAATATTGAAAATGTGTTCACAAACACTCCCCTCTGGCTGTCCTAATGGTATCTTTCCCCCCACAGATCTGGAGGAAAACTTAATCGAATATGTGTTTATTAATGTTAAGACATGGCAAATGGTGGTTGTTCTGTAATAGGATCCAGGTTGTGAATTGGTTCGTTTCTGTGTTGGTCTCTGAGCTATGACTGAGCACATGGTGAAACTGCAGATGGGCAAGGCGGTGAAGTCCTGCACTGGTTTGTTGTCAGGTGGCAGATGTTTTGTTCTCCTGGTGTGTGTTTTTGGCATTTCTCACAGACATGAAACAGAAGCAGAAGAAATTGAATTGCTGTGCTCTCTCCCCCTTGTTCTCCAAGGTACTTTCACAACTCATTTCTCCTGTAACCTTATGAAGTGTGAGAAGATGTATGTGCCTCCTGGCTTCTCCTCCAACTGCACTTTATACTTTCACAGGTAACCTTCTTTACCCAGCCAGCTGTGATTTTCAGCATTCATGGTGCATCTCTTGCTTATCACTGTAATGTACTTAATACCCGTAACAGTACTTTAAGGATGAGCATTTGGATGTCTAAATAAACAATCCTGCCTCTAAAACATTTGTCTCCTGACCTCTAGTCTGCACATTACATAGCTGGCAGAAGACGAGGGTGTGGAGAAGGTAGAAGACAACACACTGATGTAACCGGCCGTCTAGGCTGCCATGATAGCAACGCCTTGCTGTTCCTGACAGCCTTCAGGTGCCAGCATATGCCGCAGGGAATACTGAGGAAGTGAAGGGAAAGGGGAGACAGCTAGCAAAGGTAGTCTTGGCCAGGCTCTGATGTCTTCTTTGATGGTGTAGCATGGTATGATTTGAATTGATGTAGAGAATGCTCCCAGGGGCCAGCTCATTATTTCTAGAACTCTTGGCTTTGGAAATGGCAAAGCCAACAGTTACTAAAAATTTTAAATTGAGTTCTAGAGGAGAATAAGTGGTATTAGGAGGGTCTCTTCTGATTGTCTTGCTACCTGATCTTTGCCATTAGAAAAATAGTCAACATAGTTTTACACTATAAGTTTCGTCTTGCCTAAGCAAGAGTATAATTTCACTGTTTCAAACAGATTCAGTAATTTTTTTAGTGTTAGCTTTTTTAATAATAAAAAAAAATATTCCATACCTTGTATAGCACATAGACTATAAGGGTAATTCAGCTGGACTCCACCACATCCATGGTATCTTTTTTTTTTTTTTACAGAAATATGTAACGTTTAGGGTATGGGTGCATCTGTGTGCTTATTCTAGAGATCTCTGGAACCTTACAATACAAGCAGTGGTCAGGCATATACTGTCCATTTGGGTGTGATGACTGAGACCTTGCACACAAACGCTGTGATCACCAGTGGTGCCCACACTCTGTCCTGCAGGACTGTGGCATGAGCAAGGGGAGAGGGACTGTAACTGCCAGCTGCTGTGTGTGCAGGCTGGGCCAGCACGGGCATGCGAGCTTGGCGTGGCTGCCAAAGGCAACATAGCTGTGTCTGTTGCATATGGGTGGCTCTGGGCTCCTGTGGTATTTCAGGGTTGTTGTCCAATTCCTACATCCAGCAGTGACTTAACACTAACTCTGTTCAACTTGTGATGTGATCTTCATTCTCAGAAACTTCAAAGCCTCTTACCTCTTACAAAGAGTGTGAAGTTTCACCTGCAAATAAAGGATACAAAGAGGGAGGCAGGACTTCCCCCTGATGCCGCAGAGGAGATAAGGGTTTTAGTGGGAACTGATTCCCAATTTGGTGCTTCCTCGGTGAGGAAACTTAAACCAGCCGTGAGCTGCAGAGGCAAAGTAGCAAATCCTTCTCATGCCACATGCACACAGTCAGATGGACCAGCAGGTGATGCTCAGAGCATCCCTTGAGTTCTTCTGGATATTTATGAAGTTACAGCTTTAAGCTTACAGCCTTGCCTTTTGGTACTAAGTTCATGATTCTCAAGCTCTGACATTTTTACTATTTAAACTATGGTGTCATTTCCTTCAACATAAATCTAGCAGCTTATCTTCCTGAAGTTCGGAGAACCAGGACTGTCAGACTGTGAACCATTTCAGTAAACCTTGGCCATCTGGCAGAATGGGGTGTGCTCTTCCCCCAAAGTAAACAGTGTCTCTCCAAGTGCTGATTTTGACAGAAACCCCAGCATCGGTTTAAGAGTAATACAGCTCATGTGTAACTCTGCCTGAGGATCGTACTATGATCCTGTCAGTCCTAGTAGCCATCCCATTCACTGCCTGTCTCGCAGGAGGAGCTGAGCGGTGACAACGGAGGAGATGCTGCAGCTGTCACACCTATTTACAGCTTCTCAGTCACTGATGTGAGAATAAACAAACATGGTATTTGTGCAGTTGCATGGTTAGCAATTTAAAATTAAAATCAGTCACTTGAAAAACATCAAGGCACGAATAAAATAGCTCTGTCAGCACTTTGTGTGGTTTGCAACCTACTGCTTGACCTGAGGGCTTCCCTCCATTTCTTTTAATTTAATAGAACAGTAAAGGCAAAGGCCACATTCTTACCTGGTAAAAGCACAAGTTTCTCCTCTGAGTGAAGTTGTACCAAGATGGGATGTGACTCTCCAAATACAGAAACATACTGATTTTTGCCTGCTGCTGCCATTTTATTCCCTGATTTTACTACCTGCTCTGCAGCAATGAATAATTATCTTGCATGTAAGCAAGTGATATTTACTGTAAAAAAGGCTGAGTTAATTCATAGTTGAGTGAATGTTTGAAGAAATAACAGTCAGAGATTGCTTTCCTGTTTTGTTTGAAAACACTGAAGGCGGGGGGGGGGGGGTGGGGGGGGCGGGAATTGAAAATATGAACGTTTTCTCTTTGATAGCCAAAAAACAAATGTTCAAGCTGATATCTTCCAGCATTGCATCCCCAGAAATGTGGACATGGAAGTGGTCGTATTTAGTCACTAAATCTTTATTAAAGTCAAACGATGGCTGACAATAGACTATTTCTAAACAAAGCAGTAAGTTAGAAAAGTTGACAGGATTAAAATCTGTGGTCTGTTTTGGGGGGCTGAAGTGGGACAATCTGAGATAAACAGAAGGAGAGTGAGCCCCTAATAACCCATGCAGACACAGTATTTGGGGACATAAATGTTGCACACTGGTTTTCCTTCTGTCTCTGCTTTCCTTCTCCTCCAAGCTACAGAGGGGACCACACAGAAAAAGCATCTCATGGCAGGAGCTGTATTTTTGGCTTGGAGATGAGAGCAATCATCCCTTGAGCGTAGCAGATTGGTTACACGGTCTGATCATTGGTAATCGGCTCTTAGCAGCTGGCTCTCAGAGATGTACTCCAGTCTGCATGTTTTGATATTTTTTTTTTCTCCCACTTACATATTTTCCTCCTGTTTTTCTAAATAATCATAAAGCAGACTTGCTTTTGCGAGTCCAGGGATTGCTGGAACCAGTGCTTCAAGCAGCACAACTCCCATTCATCTGTCAAATGTGCTACCATTTTTGCTGTAGGAGCATTTATTTCATACACAATCTGGGCTACATTTATTTTTGTATGTCCAAATTCAACCGTGGGCTGTGCTTCCCAAACCCAGTGCTGGATTGATGTCGTGGGAGCCATCAGCAAACCCTTGAATCCTCCAGAACTGGGCTGTATTTTTTTATTATTATTTTTTTTAATCTGTTCTACAGAAGTCAGTAAGTAGCCTCCAAATCTGTTCTTTGGAAAATGTGACAAATTCTCAAAGAGACAGGTTGACGGGAACAATTGCTGTTAAAAGGCAGGAGGCAAAACAGCAGTAAGGGCATGTGTGCATTCACATCATGTAAACCTGATGCCTACCAGTGGGAGCCCCTGCATGCTTTCCTCAGTGCCCCCAAAAGCCCCGCAGCGACAGGATGCCACCTGACTTTGTTGCCACTTAAGGACAGGGTTAGCCCTGGCCATATCGCCAGTGTGCAGGAGCAGACGGCTCCCTGTTTGTGTGTCTCAGGCAGAGCGGCGGCCCCTGAACACTGAGGAGCATGTGGGGAAGGAGGAATGGTTGGAGGGTGGCATTGTTCTTCTGCTCTCCATCTGCCACTGCCTACCAGCACGGCTGCCAGACCAGAAGTGCCTTTATCTGAAGAGCAAAAGGGGAGCCCAGGAGAATGGGTGTTTACAATACGTTTGCTCCCAGCTCCACATCATTGTGCATGAGTATTGAGTGCTCAGTGCTGAGGGCAGCCGTAAAGTATTGGTGGGGATTAAACACGTGCCTTGCTTGCGTGACGTATGTATGTCCAAGGGAAAACAATCACGTGTTAAAACTGGCACGTGCTGAAGACATATAGTAGAGCTGAAAAAAATACACACAGAAATCACAAGTAGATGTAAATTCCCCTGCTATTGCTGTCTTCCAGGCAGTGTCGGGGGTGCTTTGTGGATAGCTGCTTCTGCTGTGGAGCAGGCCTTGTGAACGCAGTGCCCGCAAACTGCTCAGCAGTGGCGGAATCTGTAAGTAAAAGGCAAATTAGCCTTGCACAGACCTGTGGAGGGGAAAACACAAGCTGGGGAAATGACAAGTGACTGATGAGCACTCTGCTCTTTGGCTGGATGCAGGGCAAACTGGGAGTGCTATGAAGATTTGGAAACCTTAAATGATTAACCAAGCAAGCTATTGTTTTTTCTTAGTCTCTGGCCTTTCCCTTGTCTGTCTCAATTAGTTACCTGCTTTCAGATGAGAACCACTTGTATCGTAAATAAACCCTTGTGTCAACCATCTCATCCATCATTCTGTATTTCCTTTCAAAATCTAATCTCCTAATTCCAGCTGGCCTACAATGATTTCCTCCATGGTCTGCTTTTTAGATTTCAGGGGTGCCTTTTCCTATATATCCCCTTTCTCACATACAGCAAAGTCATTTTATTGTTTTTTTCCTGGAATACCTTTTGAAAAACACCTTTTTTGAAAGTCGCCAAAATAGTGGGCAATGGCTGGACTGCTGGTGCCGGTAACCTTCTACTTGTAGTTCTGGCTTGTTACTATCTTTGCCCTTCTCCCATTCCTTTATTCCTGGGCTTTGTTCAAGACCTTTTTATTTATTTTCATAGCGCTTGTGGGATCCTTATGTTTAATTAGAATGATTAGTCCCTAGAGTTAGAGTAAAAAAATAAAGAGGTGTATCTTCAAATCACAGGTATTGGAATATTCAGCCCACTGAACACCATTTGGAAAGAATTTTATCTTTTTCTCCACATCTATGAAGAAAACTAGTATTACTATCTTCCCATACATGCACCCATATATATATGTGACAGTATATATATACTGTCAGCCTGCCAGTGGTCCTTCCAAAACACACTCCGTAGTCACTGGCTGTTTATCGTCCAGCTACTGCATGTCCGGTTGCTGTACCCTTTTCTCTCAAACAAGGAACTGGGTTGCACGGGAGCCTGATACCATCCTGGGTGCATCTTATTTTGGCCAGCCCTCTTCCATGCCCTTCAAATTAGGGGTAAAGCCAAACAAATAAAGGGCAATCAGTGAAAAAATGGAGACAAATTAGTTTAAACAACTAGGTGGGATAACCATAGAACAACTTTGAAAGCTGCTAGTGGTGGTAAATCCTATTAGTCCTTCAGTTTTAATGCTCTCACCTCAGCGGCAATGCGAAGGAGCCCTCAAGTCAGTGAAAGCTGACAGAAGAGTAATTGCTTTGTGGATATCCTTCTTTGTACACAATTTATTTCAGCAAAGTGGTCCAGGTTCACATGCTTCTTCATTCACTTTCAGACTGTCCTCATGAGCACCCATGTCAGCCCTGGGGGTAGGTAAGGGCAACCTGTTTGCATCTGTTCTCAGCTGTTTGCCAGTATCCCCCTCCTCTTCTGTCAGTGCATCATTTTTTGTAACCAAGATAAAAACAATCTTGTGCTATTGTGTATGCATCTGCTCTCAGATCTGGATTTCAAAAGCATGCATTTAGATCCTGTTTTCATGCACTGCTACATTACAAAGACTCTGCATATTCCATTTCAAGTTGTTAGTCTTTGTTTAGATTTTTCACGCTGTCGCTGAAATTACATTACGTCTTTATACATGTGCATCAAGGTGGGCTAAAGATCCCACACACACATTTCCAGGCCTTCTCTGGTCAAATAATAATCATTTAGAGCTTTTCTGCACCTTTCCCTTAATCTTTTCAATCAAGTCCTCAGAGCAACAAGTTCAAGTTAACCAGTAGGAGTTTGCAGTTGGCTATGTGAAAGCTGAGGTTGTCTGGCGTGTTTTCAACAAATTCATCAGTCCTGAGGATAGGATTTGCGTGTCTATGCTGGCTCCATGTCTTTGAAGAGGGTAGAAAAAGCTCATGTGTGGGGATACAAATGAGGGTGCCTCAAAAGAGGTTGTTGTTGCCCTGAACTGAGGTCAGCACCTTCATGCTACAGGTCGGATATACTTGGAGTGGTTTGAGTCCAGTTAGCATTGGTCTGGTTTCGATTAATTTCTTTTCACCTTCAGTATCTTATGGCAAAACCAGGCAGATTTAATTCCTCTAAATCATAATACAAAATAGCAGTACATGTTTTATTAAAATTACATTTAGTCTTGCTGGTAGCATCTTTTCCTTCGTAACTTTTTCACTTAACAAGATAGCCAGCAGATGTAAAGGGTATCACCTTGGAGCAGCTTTCTTTAATGTGCCTTTCATGCTGATTAATTTCTGAGCTGTGAAGACTAGTGCATCAGTCTTGCACAAATCAGGCATTTACTTTCATACTATGATACAGTGCAGCATCACTAAGGTCATAGAACCCCTGCTTTGATGAGAGAAGTATCCTTTCCTTATCTTACTCAACACTTAGTGTAAAAACGTTTGAACTTTCACGGAGAGACGTTATTAACAGCAACTGAAGCATTTATCTGAGTAACATCATGTCTCTTAAACAACAAAAGATCACAGTAACCTTTTGAGAGAGTACATCAATATCCCTATAATTTCACCAGTGTCAGACTTTTAATACACAAAATACCTCATTTGCATTTCTGCAAAGGGAAGAAAATCATCTAAATTATAGGCTTTACTGAAGGCCCAAAATGAAAATAATATGGATCAGATGATATTTTAAGGCTGTCAGCTCATACTTGGTTCGTCTTGTTCTGTCTCTAGATGCCCAGGTACAGTTGGTAGATGCTGATGCTGCATTTTCTTGCTTTTTGTACTGTCATAACAAGAGGTCAATGGGGATCAGCTGGGCACTTTTCAGCCCCAGAATGCCAGGCAGCCTTTGACCAAAATCACTCATGGTCTAAGTAATTGAGATGGATCAAAGGCAAGTGAATGAGTACTAAATAGAGGAATTGGAGTGGTAAGAGGGGAAATAGAGTGGGATGGAAAAAATCAGGGAAAATAGAAGTGTGATGGGAGCAGAGAAGGAGAGATGAGAGTGAGATGGGTGAAAGGATGCAAGATGAAATGTAACCGAAGTGCAGATAATAGAACCATAGAATATCTCAAGCTGCAAGGGACCTATAAGGATCATCAAGTCCAAGTCCCTGCTCCTTACAGGGCTACCTAAAGCTAAACCATGTGACAAAAGCATTGTCCAGATGCCCCTTGAACTCTGACAGGCTTGATGCTGTAACCGCTGTCCTGGGGAGCCTGTTCCAGTGACTGAGCACCCTCTCAATGAATAATCTTTTCCTAATGTCCAATCTGAACTTCCCCTGATGCAGCTTCATTCCATTTCCTTGTGTCCTATTGCTGGTCACCAGAGATCAGCACCTCCCTCAGCACTGCCCTACTTGAGGAAGTTGTAGACTGTGATGAAGTCACCTCTCAGCCTTCTCCAAGCTGAACAAACCAAGTGACCTCAGCTGCTCCTTGTAATGCTTGCCCTCGAGACCTGTCATGATCTTGGTCTCCCTCCTCTGGACATGCTTTAATAGTTTGATGTCCTTCTACTGAGACACCCAAAACCACACACAGCCTTTGCTCTAGTTCCTTGGTTTGTTTTTTTTCAGCACACCCAACTGGAGTGACTTGGGGTATATTAGCTATGTCTGCTGGTCTTCACTGCTTGATCATAAGGCTGTTTGTTCTGGTACAAGTCTTTTAGGGAATGGTGTCTTCTTTTTCCTCTAGATTAACCCTGAGAGAAGACAACGGTCTAAAAAATTGACATGAGGCAATTACTTTTTGTAAGAAGGGCTTTTCCCCTGCTGTAGCCCATACATGGTGTTTTCTGAAGAGAAGAATGAGCACACTCTTGTATTTTAGGTGCTTGATGAAAAGTGTTCAACATCTGCCTCAGACATGCCAACATTTTAGAAAAAAAATCTACAGGAGTTACTGTTTAGCAGAAGTAGGAGAACAACTTGCTAGATTTTGAGTTCATTCAGTGTTGGAAGCCACTGGTTCATCAGGATTGGTGAAACAATCTATAGATAGGAATGATTAAAAATCATCAGAATATCACTAGTCCCTTATGGATCATAGCAGCTTTGGAGTTAGAGGTGGGCTGAATGCCAGTAATCCTTCAGAAATCCATCAGAGATCTGGTCTGGTGGTGGGCGCTGAGCAGGTGCAGAAAACCCTGAAGAGCTTACAGTCAAAGCAGACAAGGCGAGAAGGGACTTAACATGGGAATCAGAGGGAACGATTAAGGTCCACAAAGAAAATCAGTTCCACTTTTCTTTTTTTTCCTGCTTCGTTGTGCAAATAATCAGATCAGTAACACAGATCTTGTGCCACGAATCCTGACTAGCTCATTTTGCTGCTGTTCTCTGCATGTGAGCAGATTCTGGCTCAAAGCCCACCTCGTTTGGAGCCTTCATAGGCCAAGAACAATTGGCAGCTGGGGCTTGTTTCCAAGTAATAGATAAGGATTTTCTCGATACAAGATGTGCTGTACTTCTTACTGAGAGGTGCCATTTCATTCTGAAGGCAGATGTAACCCAATGATATTTCCTCAGTAATGAGCCATGTACTTACGCTTTCTAGAAATCTTTCTCTTTTTTTTTTTTTTTTATTTTTCTTTTTCTTTATCAAGTCAGTAAGACTTGGATGAATTGTTAGTATTCCTTTTTATTTTTTTCTTCTTATGGTACAACTGTAAGGATCTTGAAACAGAAAATGATGGGTATTGGTCAGGTTTACAGGGAGTGTGAATATCTATGGACAAGGAGTACTGGTGGTATTTTCAAAGCAGAACCTCAGCTTTTCTGCAGCTCCTGAAAAAGTTTTCCCTTTGGGGAAACACAAGTGGTGCCTGCAGAGTGGGATTATAGAGGGAAATGGTTCTCAATGGAAGGAGCGAAGTGGAAGCTTGCTCTTCTGCTACAGCTTGGGCAGGCTGGTGAACAAGTCTTCTGTCTCTGGGGCTGGCATGCAAAAATCCAGCTTGGAGATGGTGGCACTGGTTTTGTCGTATCAGTGCTGGGGGGTAATTTAGTGCCCTTTGGGTAGAAAAATGCTGCTGTGAGCAGAGCTGCAATACACAGATGGGATCCCTACTTGGTATGTCAAGAACATGGTTAACATCAGTCATGACCCCCTGTGTATGTGTGTGTATGTATTAGTCCTCCTTTTCTCGCTGAGGCTCTGTCCACCCCCAGAATTGAAGCAGAGAGACAGAAGGTTTTGCTTCGCTTTCTTCTTCATTCTCTATTTAAGCTGTAAGAACAAGAAGCTGCTCTTGATAAAATCAGATGAAATGAGGTTCATGACAGCAGTGCTGCATATCTCCAGGCTCAACCTGCATTTTGACGTGTTCTCACTTGAGCTGGGAAGACCCAAGCTTGAGAAACATGGCCTCAGACTGTATTTGTTTCCCACACCATTCTTTGTAGATCTTCCAACAGAAAATTGAAGTTGACCAAGGCCCACTGTAAAATCTTATGGGACTCATATCTGAAGTAATTAGAAAGACTCTTAAATGTCATGGGAAGGGAGTTTACTGCAGGCCAATGTAAAGTGCACAAAGCATATATGACTTTCCAAGAGATTGCCTTCCCCTGCACGTATTTGTGATGTACCTCTTCCTGCTGACCCTCTGCCTGTCTGTGTCTGCCTTCTTGTATCGCAGCTGCCCATTATCCTTTCAACAGTGTGTGATGGTCCAGAAGCCCAGACCGGGTAGTGAAGAGCAGGAGCACGCTGTGGCTTCCCACAGGAGCACACAGTTGTGAGGGCCATTGCTTTTACATGCAGAGTGTATCACGGGCACCAGCACAGTCTGACGATTATTCCTCTTCTTGAAACAGTGTGGCACATTCTGGTCCTCTTTTCTCCATTGCAGTATCTGAATATCCCTGTTGGACAAAGCAGGGTGTCGGATTTTGTGCATATTCTTTAGTTGTGTCTTGTCAGTTTTGCCTGCAAGCGTGTAAACCCTGCAGCCCTCTGAAATCGGTGACATGATTGTGTATGACAGTTGTTAGTGGATGAAACAGAAATCTGTCTGCGAGCATCTGTTTTGAGGGAGCCAAATATAATTAACATTTAACCATGCTGCATTTGCTCTTTTGTTTATTGGGATCCAGCCCTCCTTCCTAGGGATCACAGTCCATTTCTTGTGGTCCTTCTGAGGATTTTGACTTACTGCTTTTTGTCATTGTATGTGTGTTTCACCTAAGTGTCTTTTGTATCACAGGCTGGGGCAGACAGATTTTTCAGAGATTGACCTCAGGATAATGAAACTCTGAGTTCTTGAATGTCTTCAAGATTTTCCCCAATCCTACCTGGTTTCAGATTGTTCTGAATGGGCAGACTCTACACTGCAGTGTTTCCTAACATAAATCAGATGAAAAAATGACAGGTGTGATTTTTTTGCTTTTAATACCCCCCAAACTGCTATTATGTATTGCAGCCAATGTCAATAGAAAACTAATACAAAGGGGAGAATTGGGTTCGGTGATTTCACTGTTTTGATTATCTCATGTATATAGCAGACATGGATATGCCACACATAGGTAAAGGTTATCTGACAGCAGGTGGTTGCTTACACTGTATTGGCTCTTGGTAGAAAGAGCCACTGATAATTCTAATTACTAGTTATAGTTGTAAATGAATCACACTGTGGTCAAAGTGCCTAGGCAAGGCTGGGACGTTGCTGTGACAGGCTTCGTGTGAACCAAAACTAAGTGAAACCTCAGTGGAGCTCAACCATTCTGCCAAAAAGCCCATGAACTTTTATGGAGAAGTGACAACAAAACCAAAACAAATGGAAGACGCACAGAGAAATGTAAATTTATGAAGGTACTGACTCAGGCAATAGCAAGGGTGCAATTAAGTTTCTTGATGAGCACCAGCCTGTTTGCCCACGGCGCTCAGTACATCTCAAACGATTCTTTTGAAGTTGGGTGGCTTGTCTACAGTCACTAGTGTTTCTGCTTTGAAACCAGTAGAATTTTTCTACCGGCTTCTGCAAGCGCTCTGGATTGTACTGTGGTGCAATGTGGTTTAGACTTGGCCTGAAATCGCATCATATTAATCTCAAATTTGGGTTGTTTGTTTCACTGACTTAACTTGTATCTGTACCAGCAATCGGGTAATAAAAAGTTGAAGAGAGATTTGCACATTTCCCACACAAGCCATGCCTGGAAGATTTTTTTTTTAATATTGCATAATTGCCCACTTCTCTAGATCACTTGTTCCTGAACTGACCTGGAGCTTATATTTATGTGATGAATCTCTAAGCTGGGCAGTCATCTTGCATTGCTGTGCTGCATTTCATCAGTTATATTTCCATGATGCTGTTTGAGCAACAGGATGGATTTAATGTGGTTTTATTCTGTAATTAATTCTAGGAACTTGCCAATAAATAAATAATGTCTTTCCTTAATGTCAAGTAATGGTCAACCACAGATGAAAGGAATTGTCTTCTCCTTTAAGGATGTCACGCAGAAATCAATTATGTATGGTCTCCCCTGTCAGCGAGTGTATTATGATACTATGGCATGATTTCCAATTTATTTTCAAGGGACAACTGGGTCACATATTGAATGTGCTAGGAGGAAAGGAGTCAGAGCAGCATCCGTTGTTTTACGGAGTTTGACAATCTTACTTAGGCTGTGGAGAAACTTTGCATAAAAGGTCGTCTTGAATTCAGGCCTACCAACAAATATGGAGAAAAAGTAGTTTCATTTGGAATGTTTTAAGCTTTCTAACTTGATCACGTTTTAACTTGGGTGAACATGGTTGTCTGTTTACTATGGTTATCTGTTTGTTATCTGATGTTGCTTTCACCCCTTTGACTATGCTTTCAGCATACAATTGTTCATATTATGAAAGGTCTCATTTTTTGCAGGGCACTTTCAAAATGACAACATGCAGAATTGCTTTAAAGAAATGATAATTCCTTTTCAAAACTTCCCTTTATCTCTGCTGTTCTGCTATTATTAGTTTATTGATTTAGTTACGTTTAGTATGGGTCTGTGAAGATAATTTTAGATGTATGTGTCTGTCACACTTTTACTCCAACTCTGAAGCCTTAAATGTAATAATGGGAGTAGGAAATAAGTTCCTACCAGCACCTAACAAGGTCAAAGTTTCTTGTATAAACTTGCAAATGGCCATTGTGTGCACTCCTTCAAGATTAAGTATTTGCATTCCTGTATGTTGCCAATGGAGAGCAGTAGGTGTCTTCCCAAGGGAGATCTTGATGCATGTAACTCTTCTGAAAACCTCTGTCAGCCAGCAGTAGCGTGATTTCTCCTAGCAAGTTACCATATTCCTACTAAAAACCCAAGAAATAATATTTTTCAATAGGATTTTAAAAGTCTTTATAGTTCTTAAGCAGACAGCCTTCTTTGGGATCAACAGCTATACACATCTTAAAACCTTTTGTCACTCCTACTTACGCTAAACAGTAGTGAAGGTATGGATTCAGCTGGAATCTTGATGCAATTTAGGTTTAAATTCCTAAATTTGCCTCCTTTTGACTGCAGGATGAGTTTGAGAATATTTTTATGGAGACTGCATCTGAGAGTGCAAACTAGATGGGGTGAACCTCTCTCTGTGTTTTTTTTCTGATGGTTTTATTTGTTTCTTGGGGCATCTGTTGCAATCATTTTCACTAGGGACGTTTCTTCCTGAGTTCTCGGTACCTCATTGTGTTACAGGTTTATTCATGCAGGACACAGAATGGTGGTGTGGGATTCATAAATCTCTTGGAGATATGAAATTAAGATCTTGAATCCAGCTTTTCTAAATATAGATGATTAAAGATGAGCAGGATGCTTGCATTTCCACAAGTACTAGATATTTGCACTGTTGTTGCAGAAAGATTCTTATGCTGTTTTTTGAATATTGATGTATTGCATTTTTGACGAGTGATGCTCAGCTTGGAAAAGGCTTGAGCTGCAATTTTGAAGACTTCAGCATGGCTGGGGTAAGTCCTTTTGTGGGTAGATGTATAAGTGTCAGGCCGCCAGGGTGAGGGAGAGACCTCTTTCTCCCTAGGAAGCAGCAACCTCCAGAATGTTATAGGGTTAGCTCCAGTCAAATTTCCTTCGCCTGTTACCTTTCTTTGAGAGACTAGGCAGTGCATCCCAGTTCAAAGGCTGCACTAAATAAATCACTGAGCTGTGCCTTCTCAGAACCAGTGGCTCCCCAGTGAGAATCTTTGTGACCTCTCCAATTTTTATCTCCTTCGCTATTTAATCTTTTCACCATACACTCATTGATGCCACAAAAAAATGAGATCATGTTATTTTACTTAACTTGGCTTCTGTGGAGTCATAAATAAAACCCCAGCATGGGTAGAAGTATTCTAATCTAGATCAGTGAGTTCATTATTTGAGTATGTAAGCTTTGGACTGAAGACCCCAGCCAGCTCTTCTGCTGCGTTGGGAACCACGCTGCTGCGCACGTGCAGAGGTTTCCTGTAGCCATGGCTATGCTTCTGCCAGGCATTTTTTTGCAACTGTTTTTGTAGGACTTGTACTAAGGGCTTAACAAACCAGAGTTTTGGATTTTGGTGCAGTTCACTTGGGTAATATTTTAACTTTATGCATTGCAGTAGTTGGAGTTTTTGCTCTTTAGGCTGATTTTGCTGGATGATTTTAAAGTGTCATCTGTAGGTGCAAGATACCATGACAAAATTGTGCATGTAGTCATGTGTGTGCATGTGCAAGCGAGTATAAATCTAAGGGTATGTGGGTGAACTTCCCTGCTTCAGTCTGAACCTTGTCTCTTCAAGCACGGAGGTATCCCTTAGCTGTTTTGTTGTCTTGTGGCTTTGACTATTGAGAGACCTCAAAACCTCAGGTTTGCAGAAGAGCCTGTGTATTTGGTTTGGCTGGCGGGCTGTGGGGAAACCCTGCTTGACCTTGGAGCCTGCCCTTTTCTGACTGCTTTTCAACACCCTTTATGTGAAAGGCTTTTCAACTGGTGTGCTGTTCTGGTGGTGGTTATTTCTTACGTACCTGAATTGTGTCAGACTCGGGAACAGCTGTCAAGCTCAGGAACAATAAGATTTCTCTCCTGTTTATGTACTTTCCAAATGTTGCTCCAAACTCCCTAAGATCTAAGACACCAGGGGAGTGCAAACTTGCATCTTCTATAAGGCATGGGAGGATGTTGAATTGCTGTTTCTCTCTGAACTGTTCCAGTCTCCAAGCCAGTAGTGATACCATAATTCAGATTCAACTGAATAAGATGGGAGGAAAATGCAGATATAATACATTTAGACTTTATTTTCTTTGTTCCCTGCTCAGCCTTTCATAACACAAGAATAACTGAACAAGCTTTTACAGAAATCACTTTTGGGTAGGAAAAAAAATCATTCCTAAGGAAAGCTGTTACATATTCATGTCTTTAATTATCCTGTTCAGCCCCAGCAACTGCAAGAGTTCAAAGCACAAATATCAAATTACAAATAGAAGTATAATAAATTATACATTGATTTGTGCCCATCCTGTCCATATGTCAGCCACTAAGAAGTACTGTTTTGCCTACACATATATAGACATGCTTTTTTAGAAAGAATCGATGTATAATTTATTATATTTTTCTGTCATGTGCTCTGAACTGTTTGAACAGTCTTAAACACAAACACAGATGGCTTAGTTGTTCTGGTTTTGTTTGGCATGGTAAAGATGTCGTCAGCTGCTCTCTAGTTCAGCCACACTTAATCATCCCTTGATGGTCTTAGTACAGGGGCAAGACCTAGTTGTGAGAATCTGAGTTTGCGAGAACATATGGAATGTTTGGCTCTGATGATGGCTGTTCTCACACTTTGATGAAGGTTTCTGCCCTCTTCCAAAAGAGCCAATGAAATGTCCTGTATGGATGCTCCTCTTATACTTCAAAGCGAAGTGATCCAGGCTTATTTTAAGCCATTTGTGAAATGTGTTCATGTTATGCCTGCTGACTTTCCACTGAAGTAGATGAGAAACACGTTACTTCTCTTCCTTGGGCTCAGCTGTGGGGACAGTAAATCCTAGAAGACGGTTGAAATAATTGCCTGGTGGCACTGAGTTCTTAAGCACTCAAGATTTACATGTGATCAAGCTTTTAGTCTCTTCATGATATTCAACAAATAGTTATGTTGGAAGAAACTTTTCTTAGCATGTTTCTCTTCAAATACTAGAAATTAACAAATTGTCAACATTTCTTCACACTCTAATTTTTATTCTCTTGTGTATTGTGCAATTAGCTCACTCATGAGACAAAATTGCAAGAGAATAGGATTAAATTATTTTAAGCAAATTGTTTATTTTCTTCTTCAGGTACAAACCTCTACTGAAGCACTATGGAATAAGTTGAGGGGGATGTGCAATCTATGGGTTGTTCAAGCCATATGTTGAGCCTGATTTGCCTGATGGGATCAAGAAGTATGGCAACCTGCCAGATGTTGGTATTCTATCAAGTGGTGTGCAGTAGGGATAACATTTGGCAGTCCTCCTTTCTTCCTAGAAGCTGTTCTGTATGCTTTACTTGACCTTCATGCCAGCTACTACCCTTAAGGTCTCCAGGCATGAAGAAGGCTAAAGCTGTGTTGCCTTTTTCTCTTTTTTTTTTGTCTATCTCAACTGGAATACATTGTTTTTGTTGACTCTCAGGCTTGTTGTGTGCCTTGAACTGGTTGCCGGCTAAGCAAGCAAAAATGTTTACAAAAATAGCCTTAAATAAGATGTGAGAGGTATACTTTAAATATTCTGTCAATGTACCTCAGCCCTCCCCCCTTTTTTGTTTGTGAGAAAGTAATGCAACAAGAGAATGAAAGGGAAAGAAAAAAATTAAGAGGAAAAGAATATTGGATTAAAATGATGTATAGCCAAAATAAAATTGCATCCATCATTACCAGTTTTCTCTCTCCTCTTTTTTTTCAGGGAGTCTGACAGCATATATAAGCTTAAGGAAAGTAGTCATTATAGAATAATGACTTATTAAATTGTTTTAATTTCCCTCCTAAGGGTTTCTCTTGGATGCCTGCAAGTATTTTCCATGGGAGAGTTAATCTCTGGAAGTCATCATAAAATAATCTTTTCCCAGTGGGCTTGCATTATGTTGGGAGGACTAACCAAACTCTTACGTTATCATATTTGAAGACAGATTCCAGGTGGCTATCTCAAAGATGCTGGAAATGAGGCATTCATAGTGTATCATTAGGTACAGCAGAGCTGCAGTGGTAGAGATTACTGCCCTCAATAGGCAAATGCATCCTGACTTGTCTTTGTAGTACAACCATCACTGTGTAAAATATATCATATGTATAGTTTGAAAGCTTTTGAGTCTGCATGGAATAGTAAGTAATTTCTCTGAGGAAATCGAGCTAAACTATATTATGTCTGTAGTGTGGTTTAGTTAAACCTCAGCCAATTAATTTTTCATGGGCTGTGTAGCAGGGATCGGAGCTAACATGCACAATTTTTTTTATTGCTGTTGGGTTTTGGTTTAAACAGTGGTCAGCATGTGCAACATAGAGGAATTTGTAATTATATTTTCTCTAGAGGAACAAGATGATGTCCAAAATGTCACATCCTTCTAGGTCTAACCCCTAACACCTGCCCCTTGAAACTCTTTTACCGTTTGTGAGAAACATCTTGATTACTGAATACTGAAGGATATGGTGATTTACAAAATCACTGCTTTTGCCCATGCCTGACATCTAGTGACTTAAGCAATTTTTCAGCGGGAACTAGTTCTAGTTTTGAAATTGTGTCATTGCTTTCATTACTGTGAATGGCTTCCAATTCCCATCCTCCCTACCCCTCAGGAATAGCCTAAGCATCTTGTTAGGCTAAGGGAGAGGGAGCAGAAGGAAAATCAAAACAATATGAAGGTTAGCCCTTTCTCTGCTACCAGGATGCCTTGGCCACAACAGTAAATTGATAATGAGGCATTGACATTTTGTCAGAGATGAACACGGCTGCCAGGGTCATGATGCAGGAGGGCATGTGCAGCCCTTTTTCAGTTTGGGAAATGGGATTAGGCTTCATTCAGGTTTCTCCTGTACACTCACTCTTGAGCTCTGCTGTGTGGTTTTCCACTTACGCCTCATCATTTGACTTTTCTATTTGTGGTGGGAATATCTTTTCCTCTTGCAGATATGAAGTGCTATTACAACCAGCTTGTGTTACTCTTCTTTTCTTCCTTGTCCTCCAGCACATAGAGAGCCACTTACTCTCTGCGTAAGAATAACCAGAACTTCCACTGATACTGTGTAGCTGTGTACTTGCTCCCAGTCAGTAATAGCACCTTGCATCTTTCGAGCAAAGCTGTCCATTGGGACATCAAAATATGCCCTAGGCAGTGTTCCCCCAGGTTTTTCTTTTTTTGCATTGTTATGGGGTTGGTTTGTTAGTTTTTGTAATAGAGGATCTTGATACCACAAAGGAACTGGTCACATTTACATGATCAGACCATGTAAATCCAGTTAAACCCAGTAGTTTGGCTTTGAAGTTACCAATGCCAAAAATATCAGAAAGTTGTGCGAGAAACCATCCAATAGGTGGTATAATCAGCATCTTGTTCCTCTACATATGATTAAAGAGTTTAAACTCAGAAGTTTGGTGTTTGAAACCCATTCAGAATCGTGTTCGAATTTAAACCGATACAGCTCTGCACATTGCTATTATGTGTAAAGGAATTCCTGTTCTTTGTGAATTTCCCAGTATGATTATACATGGTGTGAAAAGGTCTTCTGTTTTGTCAGCTTTGGAAATTGTAAACAGATTTGAATAGCTCCTACTCATGATAACAATGATGGTTAGCTTTATAGCCCCCTGCTGAGTTTTTCCATTTTGATAAATACCTTTCTGGTTCCCTCTGTATTTTTTCTTCTACACGCATGTGTCATGTAACTGTCTCAATGGGACCTAGACATCTTCTGCTTCCTCAGCACGGTGTGCACAATAGGATGCTAGCCTCAGTTTTTATTAGTTACGTGGAAGGTCAGCTAGTGCTGCTGCCTGAGTGGTTGTTCCTGGCACATCGAATTAGCTGAAAGCATGTCTGCTTGATTGCCCTGGACACTTGTGATATTCACCACCCCCTCCAATTTAAAGTATACACATTAATGGTTTAAACTACATGTGACTTAGAGCTGTAGCTCATACAGCTTGTTCGCATTTCTGTTCAACATTGAAAAAGCTTGCTCTTTTCCTTGGTGCAGCATTGCTGGCATTGGTTGGAAAGAGAGGAGGAATTCTTGGGGCCAGGGGTAGGATGAGAAACTCCTCCTCTGTTTCTGTTTGAGATGTGTCGACAATAAAAAGGCTTTTGTTTGTTCTCACTCTTCCACACTTGGAAGATGAAATCCAACAGCAGTTGGTTGAGAGTAATAGCTTAAAAGCAGTAGGGTTCTTTGAAATAATAAAAGCTATCTCAAGAAGGCACTAGGCAGATGTAAATCGTGGGAATGGAATCACAGAATGTTTATCATTAGGGTATCTTGGATGCTACCTATGCAGAAATATGGGAGTGAAAAAACCAAGGTGAAAACACCTTCATGCCAGTTATTTACACTGTTTCTTGCAGCTGATTCAGCAGAAAAAGCTCCACAGAGAGGTGTTCCAGTCTGCACATGGCATGTGCTCACATAAGGCACTTGAGGGGTAGCTGTGCTTAGGGACAAAGATCCAGCTGAGTTCGCTTCCCTGTGGGAACACCTTAGTTAAGGGAAACCAGTTTCTACAGCCAAGAGCAAACTCAGAATTGAAGTGTCTGCTGCAGGGTCCTGGAGTGTCTTGGAAGATCTTTGGATGTTCCTTCCTCTGAATAACTAGACACCTGTTGGTCAAGGCAACTCAGTGTGGTTCAGCGGCAAGGCTGAAACTCTAACCTCTGGCATCTGAGGTGCTGCTAATAGGGAACAACTTTGAACAGTGAGCTTGTCCAAAAGGACATTGTATCTAGCCTAGCATGAATCAGGAAAGCAGAGGAGGAAGTAATACACAGGTCTGGGAGTATCATGAATTGGAAGAGATTGATAGAATTGAGAGGTTTAGACAAGATTAAAAATAGCAGGTGAAATCATGATGCTTTCAAGTTAAGAGTGAAAACTTTCCATTGCCACTGGTAGGGTGAACATTTTGGTAACTGTATTTTGAAAATAAGCTGCTGTTTTTCCTAGGCTTGTCAACTTGAGACATTTCAGTGTGAAGCAAGGATCTGAATTAATTGAAATGAGAATTTAAAGTTAACTGCATAAAGCATTTGCATGGATCCTCCCTTTTCAGAATTAGACCTATCTAATTAAATTAGATTGCCTTAGGTGCCCTTTAATTTTGGTTGTGTGGGGGTTTAGTGCATTTAAACTAATGCATGCAGTGAACATGAAATAACTCTCCTGATTGTCACTGTGTACCCAACGTTTGCTTTGTAAGTAGTAGCGTGATATTCTGGTGGATGGAAGAACTTGGTTCCCTAGATATTACCAGTAAATAAATATTAGCTAGGATGTCTTCATTTACATAATAGTGCATGCTTTAGATGAAGAGAATATATTTACCTGCATGTTTCTGTGAGACACAAGAGAATTAGTGTGGGGAGAATATTGGTCATGTGAGGTACCTCTTTAGGGCAAAATATTTATTTAAAAAAAGCTTAAGAATAAAAATGTGGTTATGGTGCTTTTGCAAACCTGTCTGTTTCTGCCATCTTTGGCAAGTGTGTTAGATTGTTTTGTGATTGCAGCTAGAGGGCTTTCAGGCACAAATAAGCACTGCAGTGATCACACACCGCCAGGGCAGAAGCAAATAATAATTTCACTTTATGTGTTCAGAATATGCCATCATATAAAAATATGCTACCTAAAAGTTAACCAAAAAGAATCACTGAAAAATTAGATATTTGAAAGTAACAACAGGGATTTTACAAAACAACTGAGCCAAGGTGACATTTCACTTCTCAGCATCCCATTCCCAGAGTGGTGTGTGCTGAAGCCAGGGCCAAGGTACCGCACAGCCATGAAAGCTGCTGCTGAGGTTTCCTAATTTCTGGGAAGTGGCTACTGGAAGATTTGCTTTCAAATCTCTGTGCTAAGCCTGGGTTCCCAATAAGGTAGCAGGAACATAGTATTACTGTAGCTGACTATGAAAAAATGACAGACACCTGATTCTCAAAGACAGGGAGTGGTGTTACTGCTGAGTGATGGATTTTATGTGATGCTGCTTAAGAAAGCTATCATGTTTAGAGTATCAGTGACTGGCATCTGACATGTTGTTTTTCCTTGATGTGAATCATTTTGTTATAAAATAGGATTTTTCTGCTAACTAGAAAGTGTCTCACTTAACTGTTCAAGTCCCTTGTTCTCCTCGTGACCCTAAAGCATCCCTTTGGATGTCAGTGGGAGATATTAGCACAGTAGGTGTTCTCATTATCACTTGACATTTTGCTGTTTGGTTTTCTGCCTGTTGCTATTTAATGATTTCAATTCTTTCTTTGCCAGTCCCAGAAACCATTTAGCAAGCAACGTACTATTAGCACTACTTAACATTATTGACATAGTCACTAGGAAAAGAGTTTCATTTCCGAACAGTGCTACAGCATTCCCCCTTGCCATCTGTTCCTGCTGTGTCACTCACTGTCGCCTTTCCCCGTTAACCCTTTGTGCTGGCCTCCTCACCCAGTGCTCTTGGGGAGGGTGGCACAGGCTCTGCACAGCTTTGCCTGAACTGTAAAAATCCTCTGAGGCTAAACCAGACTGCAGGTAGCTGTAATGGCAGTGGCATGGGGGCAGTTTTTGGCTGATGTGAATTGGTGTCTGTTTGCTTTTTAGAGGCACAGACAGAGCAAGCACAGAAAGCACTGCAGGCTTTCTATCCTTAGCCGACTGTTCATCACAGGCACTTTGCAACTCCCATTAGTGTCGGGTCTGGATGTCTTGCAGCCTGTAATGTAATATCTTGAATAAGACTGCAGAGGGAAGATACAGTACCTTTTGGGAGAACAAAGACATCAAGACTGAGCGATGAGATTCATCTCACTGAAGTTAAACTACCAAAAAGATAGATTGCCAGTTGATATTAATCGCCCGTGCTTCCCTCTCTCCAGTGGAGAGATGAGCATATCTCCCAGGGATGATTTATGTGACTCTGATCACTGGGCAACCCTGACTGTTAGACGGCAGTAAGAGGCCAGGCTGAGAAGGATGATCAGCTTTAGATGAGCTCAGGTTGAGGCTGGACAAGTTCGTGGTAGCAAAATTCTTTGCGAGCTATTAAATCCATTGTAAGAGCATCTGGCTTATGAACTTTCTGAGCTGAGAACAGTTGGAGGCGGGGAGTTGGTAAGGGGTAGTATCAGACATGCTTGTCCTGGCGTGCTCTGGCTTTCCTAAGCATCTATTTATGGCCACCGTTGGAGCTAACACACAAGGGAGATGGACTTTCTGTCTGACACCATATGGCCATTCCTGCGCCCTTATGTGAGGCCATTTTAGCAGTGAGAAGCGGGGAATACACATTTAGTAAGAGACAGTTTCTGCAAATGGGAAATTGGCAGTAAGGTTTATTTCCAGATCTGTGGCAAAGTGCTACTGACCTACAAACAGAAAAATTGGAAGTGAATTTTACAGAAAGAGCCTGTGCCAGGTGCTGCTGAATGTCAGTGCTTTATATCAGGTCACCGCAAGCCTTTCGGAGATTCAGATGAGCTGTTCCACCATGTGTTCCCCTCAGATGGTGCAGACAGCTTGCTTGAGCCTTGCACGGTATGAGGAGATTCAGTTCTGACATCATTTGCAGTGTGGTGTGTAGCTGTGCTGCTACATGGATGCTCCCTGCGTCTGCAACAGCACCAGGTGGACTAACAGGGTAGAAGCTTGTCACTTCAAGTAGCTGACTGAGAGCACAGAATGGATGGCCCCCAAACCAGGTATCACTCACCAGAACAGTGCTCATGACCTTCCACTGTCTTGGGCACATGCACATATATGTGCACCTCTATATTTTGGATGATTTTTCAAGTTGAAAGATTTTGCAGAATTGACAATCTTAAATGCTGATACCCTTAAAATGGTTTGCTAAGGAGGCATGCACCTCAGACTGAGCATTTTGCTGCCCTTGTGGTAAATGTATGCCTGTCATTTGCTGCAAAAATCTTTGACTAGTGTCTCCATAGCTGTTAAGTGGTAGCATCACTGCATAAATACACTTATGTTTGAAGTCAGAATTGCCTTTTATGGCAACTTCTACATTAAAAAAAATACTGATTAAACTGAAAAATGTTTTCCTTATCAAATTCCAAGAAACAATAAAGGCCAGTGGAATTGGATTCAAAACATTAAGCTGAGCTTGATGTGAAATAGAAGCTATTGCTCTCTTTAAAGCACACTCTGGTGTTGAAACTGGCAGCAGAAATCTTTGATGCAGGGAGAATGTATCAAACTTTACTTTTGCAATTTCCTGTTTGGTTTCTTGCAGTCTCCTTTTGTCTAACCATATTTGACCTCAAAGCTAAGTTTATGTAATGTGGATTAGTTAGTATGACATATCCATTGTGGTCATTCATCATTCTCTGTTTCATTTTGAATGTGACATGATATTTTCTAGTACAGATGAAATTCGTTCAGCAGTCAGCTTTGAAAGGGTCCGTGTTTCATAGCTCTCTAAAATGTTGTGGATAGTGAGCAAAAGAAGTTTTTTATTTCCTTTACTCTCAAGCTTCTCAAATTCTTTGCTCCAATTTGTAGATTGCAGCCACCACTGTGGAGAGGAGAGGTGTTGTATCCTCAAGTCCTGTGCTGTTCAGCACCCTCCATAGCACAGCTGCACACAGCCAGGAGGGGTGCGGTTTGGTACCAAAGGGAGAGGTTACAGGGAGAGTCAAAATGTGATGCGGGAGTTGAAGGACAGGGTGTTAAAAGAGATTAATTTTTCAGCCCAGTAAGTGCCGGGCACGGTAATTGAAGGCTGATGGTACGGCAGCCTTCTGTGATGTGGCTGAACGAAGACAAGACTGATTCCTCTGTTATTCTTAGGCCACGGTGACTTCAAAGTTACGATGGTACTACTAGTAGTGTAGTAGCAGGAAGGATTTTTATTTTGTTGTTACAGAGACAGGGTTTCAGTTGTAGGAGGAGGCCTGTTGAGAAAGGTGAAGAGTAATAATGCCAAAACCCCAAAAGCACTTACAAGTAGGGTGTAAACCAGGAGATTAAAATTGCCTCCAAAGGTTAGAAGGTGACAGCAGCAGCATGGAAGGAGAAGAAAAGTTTGGTTGGTGTTGCAGCAAGGGTGTTGCTTAGCGAGAGCATTCTCAGAGTTTTTTCAGCTTTCCTTGAAGCTCTGGAGTTCTGCCAGATCTGAAAGAAAAGTGTAGGTAGGATGCACTGATGTCTAGGTTTTACTTATTGCTGAAGATCAAACGTCATCAATGCTATGATGGATTTTTTACCTTCTGGTCAGGCTGGCAGAGAGATTTGGACATATGGCTCTGGGCTTCCCATGTCCATCTGTCATGTGTAGTCTTCCTCTCCCCCACCCCCCGCAGTAAACCTACCTACTACAGTCCTCTGGCAATTTAGAGTACTGAAGAGACTTCGGGCATTACAACAGCCAGGAAGAGCTCGTGCTCTCCCTGCAGTACATAACAGTTGCTGTTTCTGAGGTTGCTGAGCAAATCTTTGGCTTTTTACATGATATTCAGAAGTGTGTGCCCTGAGTGTTTATAGATATATGAAGGCGATGTTCTGCAGCTGTTTCTGAAACAATGTCCTCTACTTGCGTGAGACTGGAGTTTGCACTCGGTGAGCTGGGGGAGACTTCCAGCTCTGCATTCTGGCACATACAAGGGACAAGGATGGAAGCAAAAAGCTTTTGTGTGGACCCTTTTTTAGTACTAGATGATCTTCATACTGCAGTAGGTATCCTTCTCTTGCCTTAATAAGGAACCCATACATTTGCAGAAGGATGTAATTTTACACCTCTGTATAGAGGTTAAAATAGTTGTTGACTCGTAAAGAATATGTGCTGTGATCTAGGATGAAGTGTTGGAATGTGTATAAGGACAAGGTTAAACATTTCCTTTTTTCTTTAACTTTTCCATATCCCTGTATTGAATAACCGCTGTCTTACTGATAACTTTTCCTGGTATCACCGAGAAATCCACTAAAAGTACCAAAGAAGTTTTGTCCTTCCCAGTAGGAGAAGCCTGGGGTGGAAGAAGTGTTGGAAATCTGCCACTTACTTCACTGCTATGCAGCCTTTCAAAATCCAGTTTGCAGTTTTCCACTGCGTAGGTTTATAAATCCTGAAGCATTGCAATGGTGTGTTTTGCAAGTGAAGTTAGCTTTACAGTAAGAACTTTTGCAATTCATATGTTTTTGCATGATGTCTGTGTAAATCAAGGGTTCACTGCTAAGTGATACTTAAAAGGAGAACAAATTCTTTGTATCATGGTTTTGCGGTGCTTGCCTGATGCCTTATGGCAGTATACCATTGCTGGTAGTCACCAAACAGTTGTGTTGCTGTAAACTTACATTTTGGCGTGTGAGTGCTTTGCGGATAGCTGTATCTCTTCTTTCTAAATGCATATAATTACTTAGGTTGACTTGGAGCCTGCGTGCTAGCTCTTATGTATAGTCCATGGAATATACATAGTTTTTCTGCAATAATATTGATTCTAACAGAAATGCTGGAAGGTGTGTGTCTGTGGTATTCCTGACAGACTAGTACCACGTCCATGAAATCTCAGTAGATTTGCAGGTTTGCTGTTGGGCAGTCTTTTGTAATGACTTTGAGACAAAGCAAATACAGATACTAGCTTTCATCTAATTTTTCTGTATCTTTCTTCACAGCTTCCTGTTATGGGAGGAGCCTTTATGGACTCACCCAACGAGGACTTTAGTACGGAGTACTCCTTGTTTAACTCATCAGCCAACGTCCATGCAGCTTCTTCCATGCCAAATCCACCAGAAGAGACATCTCGTTCTTCAAATGATGCCATATTGTTATGGATTGCAATAATAGCAACAATTGGAAATATTGTGGTTGTGGGAGTGGTGTATGCCTTCACCTTCTAGGATGACTGTCACTCCAAACACTGGAAGAGAGGATAACTGCAACAGTATTTGTCACGTGTATGTATGTGTGTATATATACATGTATATCTATATAAATACATATAGGTAGGGACTTGTTGATTAAGTGCTGCCACAGTGATGAAAATTAAATGCAAGTTAATCATCTTGAATCTTGATGGCAGACAGCTTGAATGCAATTGCGAATTGTATGGAAGAGAGCTTTAATTGAGAACAGAGCCAATACCAGTTTTGTATAGAAATGTAATACAAAGACGACCAACGTGGGTATAGTAAATACAAAGAGAAAGTGAGATGTATATAGAAAGTGCTTATTTTCTACTGTTTAGATTTTTCTAGCAGCTCTTCCATATTTTGTCAGCTTTTTTGTGCCGTTTTTTATTGTGGTATAACATTGTATGAGATTGTTCTGTCATGTTTGCTGGACATCTTAGTTTTCCAGATGGACTAAACGGTCAGCATTGGCTCGATTCTGATGAAGTCCAGGTTCATCATGTGCGAGTCCTCAGCATGTGCACACACTGCTAGGCTGGGTTCAGAATCGTGAGTCTTAAAGCTGTGGCAGGCAGATGCATGCTATCCAACACTTGCCTTCCAGTATCAGCTACTGGATCTGATAATCTGTGAATTGATGCTAAACCTGCCTGCTGTTTTTAGGAGGAGGCACAGCTGGTGCGAGGTGTGGCTGGTCTGCAGACACTCTGCACTCCAGGGGAGGAAGCGTTAAACAGAGCAGCAGCCCAAGCGCCCATTTCTGGCTGGAGGTATTGGATTTCAGGTTTGTAGATGTGTCCCTTTCAGGAAACAAAGGCCAAATACCATGCTTTTCAGCTCATTTCACTGCAGTCCAGATTTCCTGCAGAAGCCATGGACTTTCATAAGCTGATCAGTGTATCAGAAGAATCTGGAGAAATTGCGAAGCCTAGTTAACAGTGAACGATGTCTGTGAGAAAAATAGAGTTGGAAGAAAGATTGGACACTTCTGTGCTCATGAGAGAGGGACTGCAAGAGGCAGGTATGTCCTGGGATAGAAACAGCACAAAAAAGGTAGTAAGTGACAGATACACAAGTGCTTGTATTTCAGTATTAATATGTCTGTGGATTCTGATGAGGCTCCTGGAAGTGATTTTCTTATAGCCTGCTTTAGGCAAGTGATAACTGGAGTTTATCACTTGCATTTTTTCTGATGAGAGACAATATTTTCACTGCATTGTTCCTATGAGTGATTCCTTTACAAGAGCTGTATCTTTTCAAAAGAAGCTGTAGCCTTCCGTACCTCAAAGATTATAGAATCTTGAGGGATGGGGAAAAAAAAAAACAACAAAAACCCACCTCTGTTGGAAATCTCCCTCTTCCCCTTAAAAAATAAACACAAATACATAAAAAGTCTGCACTTTGAGAATAGTAGACAAATCCTTCCTCTATGTCTGCATGTACTGTATAGGTTTTCTGTCTCATACAGTTACTACCCTAATTCCAGAAAGCCTTGTCTGCAGGGACAGAGACTATTTTTGACACTTGCCTGCCACTGGACTAAGAGCTACTGAATGTGGAGAGAGGTTTGAATTTTCTTCTTTTCTCTTTAAACTAACTTTCCAGCAGAGCTGGTGGACAGTTACTTGAATCAAAGCACATACCCCAAATCAGTATTTATAACCGCTCAGTAGTCATTGTGTATACTTATTTTTTTCCCTCTCTATGAACTGGCCTTTAAAGCTGGGAAAGATGCAAACGGAGCTAACAGGGGGGAGAAAAGAAACAAAAGTTATTTTGAGGATGGGAAAAACAATGACAACTCACTTGAACTTACCTGCTTCTGTGTATGTAGTTATTTCCCTGTTTGGAGGCAAAATTTTGTGAAAATGGTTGAGGACAGATGAGATCTGTGCTGGAAAAAAGTATAAACAGCCCAATTCTGGAAGATCAGCAGGACAGAATGTAAATTCTGTTTAATAAAATAGCTGTAGTCTTAAGACTGATACCAAAATGATGATTTTCGCTGTCCTAAAATAGCTAATCATTCCTTCACAGGCAGAGGAAAATAAAAAAGAGGGGAGCTGCATAAACTATGTACTTTTCATCTTCTTTCACTCCTCCCGATTCTCACTGAGCAGAAAGCAAGCTGTTAAGTAAGACTGGAAGGCTACAGAGAAGTTTCCAATGCAGAATTGGAAGGAATGAGCAGGACAAGGTCTGGTGTACAAACATGTAGGACCCATGGAAATATTGCTTAATGTACTGTACTGTCCCCAGCCATTTTCTGATATCCTATTGCCTTTGTAATTGTACCAATTACTCGTGGACTTTTTTTTCTTCAGTGCATGCATAGGGTCTTTAGTTAATCCAGATCTTACAAGCACTGTTGTTGCATGAAGAGCAAAACATTTCCACCGTGGTAAAAACCAGTTTGGCACTATGGTATTTGTCCAATGGCATTATTCTACTGCTTAATGAATTTGCCAATGGTGTGCTTTGTGTAAATTCCTAGAATATTAATCTTAGTGCAATTAGCGATGTTTACATCTCTCTCCCAAAGCACTGGACTAAATTTTTCACCCATGAAGAAGAGCATTAGAGTGGGAAGAGTAAAGAACCACCACTCTGCTAAAGAAACAGAGAGACGGTTTTGTGTTGCTTTTTCCAAAGAAAGTGCCCTACTTTCATGTGAAATTGATAGTAATAGCAGGAGTGTTGGAAAACAATGAGTTCTGCCTCCCACATCCAGATCATTGTCATACATATTTTCATCATTAGAGGCTAAGCTGTCAAGAAGGGCCAGACAGAACTTCAATTAAAGTAATTGGCTTGACAGTGTGACATGGCAAAATGGGTGCAGGCAGCAAATGCAGGCTTTTCCTGTCTCATAGCTAAACTGCTAAACTGTGCACCTTTTCTGCTGGGAAAAAAATAGGTTTAGGATGCAGGCACACGGATATTGTGTGCGAGACACTATACAAAATATTGTCAGGTGTATTAAAGATTCCTAAATCAGAGTTTGAACCAGTTCTGCCCACTACGATCTGCTTTGATAGTGGTAACATGCACACTGTGTTTCTGGATGTTGTGTTCTGGCTTCATCCACTATCAACCACTTCCATCTTCTGGGAGGTTAGTTCTGGGACGTTAGGGAAGGTTTAAATTCAACTGTTGAAAAAGGGGACTCATCTGTCGTTAAGTTCAGAGAAACTACAGAGGGGAATGGAGAAGTGGACGAATAGTGAATGTTTCATAGGTGTTGTCTGTGAAAAAAGTTATAGCTTCTTCATGCAGGTATATATTATACCCTGACCCATCAACACAGCTAGACTTGGAGTGCTGTAGCTCCTCCTTACCTTGGAGCAAGGATGTCCAATTGACAGTAGTTAGATGACTACTGTCACTCACTGAGGGGTGACTGGTAAACCCAAACACGTTCCCCAGTCCTGTTCTCTGAAGCTGTTCGGTAAAAGCAGAAGAGAGCTCTGTGCTTTTGTATCAGCATGATAGCAGGGTTCAACTTGTAGAAGATCTGTGCTTTAAATGAAAGCATCTAGCACAGATACCACTTAGAAGATCCTGATTGGAGTTTGCTCTGTAACAGACAAAAAACACTTTCCATCTGCAGTGTTAGACGTCTATCTATGTCGTAAACTTCATTGTATGAACACATGAAGCCATACTCTATGTGCTCTGCAAAATTGTTAAAGATCCATGGGAAGCAGGGAGACGAACTGGATGCCCTAACATCTTCTAGCCATGGCCTCTAGGGATCTATGGCAACAAAAAAATTATCCCTTGGCCTATCACTACATGCCCTTGTAAAAAGTCCCTCTCCCATTTTCATAATATAATAAAATATAATAATTCATAAAGTAATTAAATGCTAATTGTTTTGCTCTAAGCAGCCAGCAGCTTGACATGGCAACTCTGCAGCCAGCACAGCAAAGACTAAATGCTGAACAATTATGGAGGTAGGTGCAATAGGTAGGAGAACCGAATGGGGAACAGCTACTCCTGTTATAGTTTTATCTGCAGGGCTAGGAGTCTGTGCTTGTCCACAGCATTAACATCTTCCTAAAATGCAGTGGAGGAGGAGGATGCATTTATGTGCATATTTGCAAAACCGAACAACAAATTTTGAAACTGATGCAACAGTCGCAGAGAGACTTGTCTGCTAGAAATAACGTATTTAGCCATTTGAGTGGGCAAGTAAGGTAATAGGTATCTCAGAAGTAATAAGATCCCCTCTCCAAAATCCTTGTTTGCAATGGGACTTGAGGGCAGTCAGCATCCCACCCAACTGCGGAGCAGCCTGTAATAACAAGTCCCAAATCAAGAGTAAATAGAAGCAGCCAGCCATTATATAGTCTTATCCTGTACATCCATTTGAAGATAAAGGGGAAAATACGCCTTTGTCTCTGGGACCAAATGAAAACAGGAGCCCTTAGTCTATTGGTTGTTATATATTTTGCCTATTATTAGAAGCTTTTAGTTTCTTATTTTCAAACAATTCCAGTTGTTAATATCCTCTTCACATTTCTCTGCAGGCTGCTGAGAGTTACTAATTTCACATAGCTCTGTCCGTTTATCCAGTGTAATTTTACTGGGTTTCCTGTGGCTAATCACAGAGCAGAATCTGGAAAATTACTCTTTTTTTAAGGATGACTTCCATTATTGCAATAAATAGGCCAAAACCCAGAATCTCAGGTCAAAACGCTTCTGTGCTTTTGGAGAATTCAGAGCTCTGAGAATTGGATTTCATCTAGTTAATGCACAGAAAGGAAAAGGGCAGGCAGGTCCCTGGTGATAATGTCAGACATCAGGGTTCTGACAGGCAGAGCTGAGCATTTCATGAACTCCTGCTCTGCCCCTCTGAGCTGTGCTGGCTGCCTGGATGCACCGTCTAAGCTGAGTTTAAGTGAACTAACCATCAGGTACAGCATGTCCCTCCCCATCTTACAGTTTCTAATCCTCAGGGAAGCAAGTGCATTTATTCCATTTGCAGAAGAGCCAGAGATTAATACTGTTAGGTACGTTGTTATTGGTACATTGGTCAGCCAACATAAGGTAGATATAGGGACGATATAACATGCAGTTAGCCCTTTGCTCCTGATCTGGGAACTTCCTAAATAAATTAAAGCAACCTGAGGCCTTAAAGTCTGCTACTGCCCTTAGACTGACACTAACTTTTTGTGTTTCCTCATACAGCCCCTCTTTGTGTCTTACCAACTGGAAACAGGGAAAACTAAGTCACCGCTGTGCTCTTCTCTGGGTGCGTAGGGAACTGCAAACAGCTAGGCACCAGCCATGTCCCGTTTTAGGTTTTGGTCCTTCAGGCACAAAGGAGGAAGGTGTCCAGTACCTCGGAGACTCCAGGGGAATACGTGCCTTTGAAGAACAAAATGGCATGGCAATTTTATCTCATTCTGGCCTGTACCAGAATATTTACACCAAGGCAATATGACCAGACCTACTTTTGCAGTAACATATTTTGGGAATTAAAGCAACACAGTCAGGAACTGGAAAAGAAAGTAAACCTGGTAACACAAACCTGACACGTATGTAAACACCTCAGTGACATGCCTCTGAAGGCAGGTTTGCCTGAGTGTCATAGGCAGACTTGATCTGTTGGTACTAAGGCAAATGTTCTTTCATATGAGCACAAATGGAATGGTGTTTCCATCTTTTGAGAAAGTCTTAGGAGCATCTTCCCACTCATTCTATCCTTCCTACGCAGGCTGCTAGTGAAGATATTTTTCAGTTGTAGAAAATACTCAAAAAGCTTCCCATGTTGGCAGTATACATACAAGATTTACCTTCCAAGGCTCTGCTTATTCTCCCTGCAACAGCAAAAAAACCCTAAGTTTCTTAAGCATGGAAAGTTAATGAGTCAAGTATCATCTGTACAGTAGTATCGCCTCATTTTACTCTACAGCTTTATGCCAGTAGGTCTCAAAGGGGATCTTACTACCCAGACTTTAGAAAGGCTGAGGACAGAGACAAGTTGCTTCTCAGGAATGTTTCAAAAATCACTACCCAGTCCTTTAGGCTGCATCATTCCTCCTTAAAGTACCTGGTGTGAACTTGCATTCATCCTTGTAAACCCCTTGTCATCACCACGTCTCTCTGCCTTTATTTTATTTCTCTCCTTGTCTTCTCTGTGTTCTTCTTGTTCCCTGGCATCAGAGCGTGTGAGCATTTGGAAGCCAGCAATGTTCTTCAGCCCTTCTTAACCACCTCCTTGACTGACTTTCACTGACAGTAAGTGATAATTAAGGACTTAACACAGTAAGTGCAAAGATCAGCAATATAAGGTCTCTTCCTGTAGGAAGATTGTAATCATTATCTGCCTTAGCAAACCGCAAAGTGTTTCCCCCAAGCAGAAGAGTAAGATGTGGCCATGAAGCATCGTAACTGTATTGTCAATATCCATACAACCCAAAGCTACCTTTTAGAAATTCGGATTTTACAAATACTACACTGTTCTGCAGTCAGCATTTACTGAGCTGTTCCCAACCCTAAGCCCTTGGTTGTTTCTAGCACATCAGAATCAGTGGTAACGCACTTGGGGTAAGACAAGGGGAGTAGAAGAGGGTAGTAGGAAGAACAGAAAAGCTTCACGTGATTTAGTGTAGGGCCAAGGCCATTAAACACTAGCCTAGTCAGTAAAGAAAAACAACAACAATGTGCTAAGCCATTGCAAATGTAGTCATACCTGTAGTTCTCAGATGCACGGCCAAGCTGCTGTAGCCAGACCGGGCATTTCCGAATCTCACGGTGAGCAGAAGGAAGCATATGTCTTGGCCAGGACCGAGAGCGCTGGGCAGCCTCCCTCACAGCTCCCTGCTTGTTCTGGCACTGCTTTGGGAGTTTCCTGAGCTGCAGTCATTAAAGGTGATACCGCATTTCCTCTGGAGTTCAGTCCCACTAATGAGAAAAGATTGAACTGTTTACAGATTTAGGCCTAAAACTCGCCTCAGTTGCCACCTTCACAGGGTGATCAAAGTCCCTGAGCCTGCAAGCTGCTCCATCCAGAGGGACCTTTGCCTCCACCTGGAGTCAACTGGATTAATAACACTCTTCTGCACTTCTCACGGCTGCTTCAGTGGATCAACATGCAGGACTAGCTCTGGGGTTGCTGGGGTTTTGTTTAAAATATATCTAAAGATGTCCGTAATTTCCTAATCAAAAGAAAGAAAGCATAACTGTATTTTTTTTAAAAAATAAGAAGGTAACATAAACCAAGTCTGAATATTTTGATAGATATGCTCGAAGGGTATATAATGTAGCAACGGTTGCACTATTTTTTCTATTGTCTGATCACCTAGCCTGAGAAATATTTGTTCTTTCCTTAACAAAGAGGTCTTTCAGTTCTGAAGTTACGAAGTTTGAAAGGAGTGGAGTGCAAAGTCTCAGTGAAATTTTAAACGAACGTAAATAAATCCAGTAGCAGCTTTGTGAGGTAGCCTATAATATTTGTTTTTCAGTTAACTTAAATATTGCCTAATTTTTCTTTTTTTTTTTTCAAAATTAAGCTAAATAGTGACACTTCTGAAAGCATCTGTACTTCACGCAAAAACACAGTCATATGGAAATGACATCTTTCAGCTCACACAAAACAGCTTTACAGGAGCCCTTGTCTGCACTGTTATTTTTCTTAATAACGCTAGACAATTTAATTCTCTTGTGCTTTCTCTCTGCCCTGTTTTGTACACTAACAGGTTTTCAGGGCTTCTCTGTATTATTTTTTTTGGTTTTAGTATATGGGTTGGTTTAAAGAAAACCCTTTACTCTTGTAATCATTGTTCTTGAAATGCAAATCTCTGTAAAGAGAAAAACTTTGAAAATGCCCTGTTTTCTCTAAGTCTACTGTAATTAGCAAATTTAGTCAACAGAAATGTATTCTTTTAAGCTCCTGTTCTGTTCTTTTCCAGTTATTGACTGCTGTCACTATCTGTGTATTTAGTGCTGGTTCTTTAACTATTGTGAAAATGAGAAGTTTTGTTAACATCGGATGGAAGTTGTGTTTTTGGATAAAGTTCTTTAAATTGATGGCAGCGTGTGACTTTTCATTTTATTCTAAATTTAATTGAGAGTATTCCAAAGTCTAATTGCAGTTATTTAATTATTACCTCCAGTGGTACACTGACACTAATAATTTGTTGCAATTTACAAATCTGCATGATTTGTCAGCCTTGGGAAACCATCTCTATCGCATATATGGCACAAACCAAACACTGTGGCTATTTCTACAGAAATAGATTCACCTCCTCTCAAAGTTTTAAGAAGTGTCTCAGCACATCTTGGAGCCAAAAATAGATGTCACAACTTCTTCAGACATAAACTCAGAAGCCCTTATACCACGAACCATTGTGTTACTGCTGTCTCCTAGTTCTCTCTTCAGTTTAGCATGACCATCCTGTCCCACAGTGCAGTGTGGATGATTTTGTGACTGTGACCCCAAATTCTTATCCTAGGACAGCCATTCCAAGGGCTTTTTGGGAATTGAGGGGGGCATCCCTCCTTACTGTAGGATGTTCAGCAGACTTCATAAAAGCACACAGTGGCAACAGGAAGGAAAACCTTTGGCTTTCCTAATACAATACACCATGTAGATTATCACATGCCTTATGATTCTCCAGAAGGGATCCAATGAGGCAAGTGTGAACAGATCTACTGAAGGAATGACAAAAGGATATACTAAGTCACCTCTCATGCATAATTTTAAATAAAATTTTGACTTACCTTTGAATGAAGCAAACTCAGAACATCACAAAGATGCATACGCCAATCCTGATAGCAAGTCTGAGAAAAAATAATAATAAAAAAATAATCATATACATGTTTTCTTCTAGTCCCAATCTTTATCAATCTGGCAACATACCATATTCCAGAGTTCACTCATCAGAAAGTAAGGCAGTACAGCGGCTGCACTACAGCCATATCTAATTATATTTCATTTTTCCATTGCAGCTATGGAATCATAGAGATCTCAGTTCTGTTCCTTTCTAAATTCTGCACAATAATTAGAAATGAGAATAGTTTAGAAATGAAGAGAATTTTCTGTTGAATAGTCATTTAAAGATTTAGCTATGTGTGATCAGACTAATAAAACCAGCTGAAATTGCTGGCACTATTTATTTGCACAGCATTATCTATATAAACAAACTGGATGGTAACAATACCTGGTAAATGTTAATTACAACAAAGAACATCAGCCTTTTAGCCCAGGAGAGCCTGTCCACTATAGCACTTCAACTGACATATTTTCCTTTGCCTAATGCTATGTTACAGTTTTCTTTACGATAAAGAATTAATTCATTCAAATACTTTGGAATGACTGAGCAACTTCATCGTGTTAACTGGAGCATGCACACATCTTACACGGGGGCTGATGAATTACCTTTATAAACAGCCTGCTATCCATTTCATTGCCTGCTGTGATAACAGAAACATTGGAATCAGACAGGAGCTTGCCTTTTGCTTTGAGTTCTTACAAGATGCCGCAGTGTTTCTGAGAGGCGGTGGGCTGAGAACACCACGCTGTGAAGTTGCCAGCTCCCGCGTGGTGCAGGTATGGCACTGCGACTCAGCCCCGGCGTGGGGATCACAGCAATGACAGCTCACCTGTCCTCCCGCACCTGCCAGCCGGACTCATTAATGCTGTTCCCTAGAAAGGCTTTGTTTTGAGCTAACTAAGGCCCTTCTTTTGTAAAGGCTTTATTTTGAGCTAAGCAATGCAAAGTTTGTATTGCAGTTCATAAAGATGCACCTTGTAATCCTGAGTACACAAAATCAGCTGACTCTCACATTTAATTTACATATTCAGAGAATCCTTGCCCATTAGAGGCATGAAGGGTGCTCCTTTTATGAAGATTTTTCTTCTTGTAATTTGTGTTTTGAATTACAAAGGTTTATGCCTGCAGATGCCAGCTGGGTACAGAAGCAAGGTTTACTGGGCTGTGAATTTCCCTAGCAATTCCTTAAAGGATAAGTAAAGTGATTTATTACTCCCTGGGCCTCCAGTGTAGCAAACAATTTTAAACAGAGAATTTTCTCAGAAGCTCAGCTCTTCTTCCGAGCACCGGGGTGGTTTTGGTTGTTTTGGTTGAGAGTTTTTTGTGGGGTTTTTTTTTGTTGTTGTTGTTCGTTTTGGGTTTTTTAATCTTTCTACTGTTTCCTTTCTTACTCAGTGCTAATACCCAAATTATTTTGATCTCTGTTAATATTTATTATTTGAAAAGACTGAGTATATATTCTCCAAATTCCTCTGTGATAACAGCTGATGCAAAGGAAGTACCTATAAAATACTTATTTCCTTCACCTTCCAGTAAATCAAAATACCCACTAATTTCTTTGAAAGCCTCATGATTTTGGGTTTTTTAAAAGCTTATATTACCACACCAGTTTCTCTTAGCCAAAAGAAAAGAGTTTCTATCTTCTGTGCAAGCTTTACTACTATTTTCTGCTTGCTATGTATTGACTTGACTTTGTTTTAGTTGGACCCATCTTCTGAAGTGCAACTTGATTGGAATCTCTGAAAGTCAAAATTCAAACTTGGATCATTTAAGAATTTTCCTTACCTTCCTGTTTCCTTTGTAGTTCAAGGATACTTAGGACTTAATCCTTAAAGTTGTTGTCCCATTTGCCTCACTTCTGATTGTAGGACACTACATAAAACTTTTATTTTTCCATCTTCCAATCGCAATCTAGAATTGCTATTCTTCAGGCAGTTTTGGGGAAAAAAATCCATTCTAAATGTGGAAAAAAAAACCAACAAATGAGCAAATATAAAACTCACAATATTTTGTCCTGTTTCAGAATAGTTTTGTTTAGCTTCAATTTTATCTATAAGATGTTGCGAGACCTATGATATGACAAGAATCAGGGCATTTTTAGTACAGTACAACGTGACAGCATAATTGTAAACAGCTTTCACACGCTAAAACTTACAATATAATCTTGTAATTGAGGAATGTTTTAAATTTATCAATACATGAACAGCACACTGTGTCAAATTACACTGATTTTATTTATATAAACTAATATCTCTTCTGTGATAAAAACAGTTCATCAGACATGCTCAAGTGCTGGGATTAAGAATGCTTTCCCCAGTGTGGCTGATTTAGGTTAGATGAGAGCCACCCTTAATTTAGACCTTGAGCATTCCCATGCTCACGTACTTACCATACATTAATTCATGCTAAGTGGGAAAGAGCTGTCTCAGGAACCAGCTGTGACAAGAGAAAATTACTTAGGGGTCTAAAAAGCTCTGCTTCAAACCGGTTGATTATATGAACAGCATAGGAAATCTTCACAAATGCTAAAGAAAACCACAGCAGGGCTAGTCTGATGAGAAACTCCTGCACTTTCCGTGGATTTGTTTGCAGCATGGGGCTGGGAAGGGGGGCACCGTGCCAGCTCCCACATGGGGCTGCTCATGGCTTGCTGGGACAGAGACTGGCTGCATCCCTTCGAAGTGGAGCACACACAGCTGACCTGGGAAACCACTGCAGAGTAACTACTGGTTGTAGGTTACCCCATCTTCTCTGTGCAGATGGACCCTGTGAGTCACTACAGGGAAATAGGAAGAGCCTCCTTCAAACCTGCATGGTAAGGGACTTGCATTGTAACACGAGTGTTTTAACAGGAAAGAACCATGGGAAAAGAATAAACTTAAAATCAAGTGGTGAAGCCCTATATTATATTTAAAAAAAACAATGTAAACCAAAAACAATGGAGTAAATTTGGCATCCAAATGAGGATAATGTTCTCTCTTAAACCACTTGACTATTTCCTCTTATGGCATAATACGAGCCAGGGAAAATGCCACTACATCACATCAGCAAAGCCAGAGTGCAGGACCATTCCACAAATGGAAATAAAAAAAGCCTCTAACATCAGGAGGAGATTATTGTACTACAGGTGTTAATTGCCTATTCCATGCACATCCCACAGACAAAACTGTAGCACAATAGCGAGATTTAAAACAAACAAACAAACAAGAAAAAAAAAGCCTCAGAAAAACTCTAAACAGTTCCAGAGTGCAGAAAGGCAAATTTTGCATGAAGGCTTTATTCTGACTGACCCCTCGAAGGACAGACTGTGCTTTTTGTAGGCTGCTGGAAAGGCAGCTCTGTCAAGCCTAGAAGCAATTCTATGACTGGCACTTCAATGGCAACAGTGACTTTGGCATGACCCATTACTTACCCTATGGACACAGGCAATGGACTTCACTTGGCTTTCCTCGTGCACCTCCCACTTAATGTTGTGAGCTTTTCACAGCACCAAAGACTGCAAAACATGGCTTAATTTTCATAACCAGCTCAGTATCTTGTCAGTGCAGGCATCTGTCTCCTGCCACTTTATTTAGCAAACCTACAAACACATTAATTTATTCCTCATGCATTTGGCTCACACCAGTGTTGAAATTCCACTGAAAAGCTGCCAGAATGGATATCTCAAGTCTCCGCTTTGCTGAGAAGAGCATACAAATGGTATTCAAAACCCTTCTCCCTCTCTTGTGTCTGCCTTTATTTTCAGTTTGAGCACAGGAGCTGATAAACTTCAGGCTATCCTTTCTCTGCATGAGGGTCCCTGTCCAAGTGCCATCTGAAAGCCCTTCTGCCTTGTTTCCGTTGCCTGGCAGAGGTGTGTAGGGTGCTTCTGGGCTGAGAAACGCATTACACCTGGAACAGTCCTGGTCCTCACCTGGCCAGACTGGGGACATCACTAGAGTGCATCAAGTTACTTTTTAGTTTGCACACCAGGGCACTGCTTGTTTAGGAAGAGCGTTATACACCCTAGTCTTGCTCAACTACTTGGTTAGGAATTCATCCCACCCACCTTCACCCAAAAGAGCAGAAGTGCTCAAGGCTGACCAGTGATGCAACCTAAGGACTGATTATTACTTTATCACCCTGAAGTTTTTGCAGATGGGGTTTTATAGCATAGATTGCAAGATTCAAATAATGATGGGACCTGTGTGGTTAACCACATGGGTTAACAGCTCAGGTTAAATGAAAAATGTAGTAATTACTGCACCAGGTCTTGAAACTTGATGCCAAGGTGAGTCAGCTGAAGAGTTCTACATACCATATCCCACCTTAATGGGTACTACAGTGTCATTTTGCAGTCCCATCTCTCCTGGTCAACTTAAGAAAGCATGATCACTTGGCTCTAGGTATTTGAAATTAATATTTTTTTTCAGTGCAAAGAGAAGTCTCACTCTTCTCTCTGCTGGCTTCTGGCTTTGAATCTCACTTCAACTCAGGGAAGGTATTTAAAAGTCACCCAATCCAGTCATTCCTATAGGAAAAATTTGCTAGGAGAAGCCATGAAAACCTTTAAACTATTTCCGATGCATATTCATCATTTGGACGCCTGCATAGCATTTACTGGGAAACTTAAAACAGTTGCAGTGGCTATGTTGAACTATGGCTACAAAGCTGCATATTGATACTTTTTGTCTTACCCTTCTCAAAATATGTAATTTGTGACTGGAGGAGCAGTGTAAGACTCAACTTCTGTACTCCCAGCTGAGTGTCCTAACTGCAAAGATGCTTGTATTCGCTCTCTCTCAACCAGTTATCTTTCTTTAGTGCCTAAACCTGAAACGAGAGTATGGCAAATAGTATTCTACAGCTCAGTGAGTACAGCCTTCAGCTCAGAAACGCAAGTTCATTTCCCCACACGCAGTAGAGGAACCTGATCTGCTCTCCTCCACATTTAGGCAAGTGCTCTGGCCAATGAATGCTGGCCATTGTGGGGAAGAAGGAAGGAGAAAGAATACAATGTTTTAGTCTTTCATTGTTTTCGAGTTCTAGTGGTGCACTGAACCTCACAGAGTAAATTTGTGGTTTGTGGAACACGGGCTGACTGCTTGTGACCATCAGAAGAGTTATCCTTTGAGTAATGTCCCAAAGCAGACCTTAAGAAACCACAGATGCTTGGGTAGTTTCCAGGTTAGACAGCTTCCAAGAGAGATTTGGGAGGATTTGGTGACTTGGGTTTGGAGGTTTTGGTTGGTTTTATTTGTTTGTTTATTTATTTGGTTGGTTGGGTTTTTTTTTAAGACAGAAACCCTGATGACAGAAATTAGAAGCTTAAATTTTTTATGGAACTATTCCTAAGTCATTTGGAAGACTAAGTCTTATCTATTGATTGATTTATACACTTGAAATTCATTAAAAATCAGTACAACTACAGAATTGGTTTGATTTCTATCACTGTTAGGATATATAGCCTTATGTTGTTTATAACTGTTGACACGCGTTACCTTTTCAGGTTGGAAAGCTTTCTAATAATCAGATTCAAGACAGTATGTTTTTCGAGTAACAACTTTTAGTGCCTGTTCCCTAAACCATAGGGTTTGTTTGATGTAATTGGTTTAGTGCAATCTGCGAGGCTGTCAGAGGATGATATCATGGTTTCTTTGAGTGGAGTTTCAAGGAAGTGAAGGACATTTCTGAAAGGAAGCTGTTCAAAAAAATCTTGTTCTGACAAGAACTGAAGTACTTGATAGATTTTCATTTATAAAATGCCCTTCTGTGTAAACCTTGCTGTGTCTGCATCTCTTCAGCTCCTTTAAGTCTTAGAAAAAATGTTTAGCTTTAATTTGAGACACTGATATGTATTAAGAACTGTTCTTCCCTATGAAATTAGAAGCAAAACCTTATCTGCTTGCATGGAAAAACAGCCTCTAAACCTCTATTGCTTAAGTTTGCAGATGTGAGGATCTTCATGTTCCTTTTTTCCCTTGACCTACAAGTTTATCTAAACACAATACCTAAGAGTTATTTTTGTTCTAGTGATTTGCTTCCCTTCCTTTTCTCTCCTATCTTCCTTGAATTATGTCAATGTACACAATGCAAATGCCTTCTATTGACATTGGAAAAGTACATAGGTTTCCCCAGACAGCTGCAAAGTTGAGACACAAGATTGAAGTATTATTCCTGATGAAAACTATCTAGGATTACATGATATAAAATCTAAAATAATATTTTTCCTATCTTGTTTGGGAGACCAGTAGCTTTAATAGAATCAGAACCAAAGTATTTCCCTTCTTTTCCATCAGTAACGAATACAGTTTAATGTAATATTATAGCCTTGAGACAGCATTAGAGCTCTCTACTGGAATGCTACGTTATCTACTGCAAACTAATCATTATATTGTATCACAGTTACAATGAATGATGAGTCTTTTTCTTTATAGTGTATAAAACCAAAATTATTTTTATCCCATTTGTTCATTGGTATATGAAGAATTCACAGAAAGCTCTCCCCAGCCCCCCTTACTGCTTGCTTTAACCTAAGTAACACAGGATACAGTCATGTTAGTTACGTAGAGACAAATCACAAAATTAAAACAGATACTGAAACAAAAATAAGCCCACTTCTTCTGTCAACAAAATGTAGCTTTAAAAAAATACTCCTTCTTAATTAATGGAACTCAGTTACAGAAAGGATTCATAAAATCTAAGTGTTGAGAAAGTGCTGTTTGGAAATGTGTGGTCTAATTATATACAAGATCGAGTTAAATAATCAATATCTTTTGGCTTTGGAATCCTTTTAAGAATTCCTCTTAAATATTATGGAAGGTCTAGAACACAACCTTGAAACTTTCTTGTGCGGTTTAGAAATACACGTGAAAGTTATTTTTTATGACTTTCTATGTATTTTGCTGAGAAACCTTGGAAACAAACACATTAGAATTTCATTTCCGTTACTCAAAATAGCACCATCATTTATTGATTGGAGCAAATTAAGCAATATTTTCAGCAGATCCCCAAAAGATAATCTTACTCATCTTTTGCACACACATTTTTAATGACTCTGCCTAGAACAATACTGGCTCCAGTAGGGTCCTTCTTGATTTAGACCACTAACAGTCAGCTCTGAATCAGACCCTTTGTTTCACATATGTCCCAGAAAATGCCCAGTGGGATAATTGCTCAGTGCGAGACTGGGAGGAAAAGGCGGCAACTGTTTCTAGTCGCCCAAATTATCATTCTTTAACAAGCTGAAAAGCCAGGGGAATTTGAAAATTCTCCTTTATAGTGTTGCCATGATACCCGTCAATATTTCTATCCTCAGAATGAGGACTGAGCTTTCCCTTTTTGAAGCAGCAGATTAAAAGAGTGAATCTGTTCATCAGGTCCTACCAGTACCTTTCCTCCTTTGCTATGGGAACCTGCACCCCTGAAGGCAATGAGGGGAAAGTTCTCTGCATAAGTATATAAGAACTGCTGCTTGGCTGATATGTAAACGTCTACTGTCCTTCAGTGGCTCCAAATTTTTAAAAGCAACCTACCCCAAGACCAGTGGAAAGAAATTTGCTGATGCTATGTTTCCTGTCACCACTCGTTGACACTACTTTCCCAGTTTTCCATGAGTGATAGCCTGTCTCACTAAAGCATGCATTAACTATACAATATTTCTTTTTTTTGTGGCGTTTCCTACCAAAAGAAATAGGGTATTAATGGGCATCCAATTTCTGACACACATTTCTCCTTTTTTATTTTTATTTTTTTCTTTCTAGATCATATGCAGTGCACTTTCTGTGGTGCTACTACAATTGATTTTATTTTTTTTCCTTCTGTTAGTTTCTTACATGATGCTTGTTTTTAATTTTGGTCCCTTTCTATCTGTGGGGTTTCTTTATACAGTTTGGTAGTCGCCATTCAGGAAATCTCAGAAACTCAGTTTAATGAGTGGGAGCTCTTACCTTAAATCTTCACTGTATGAATCTTAAACTGCACGTTGTAGATGCTCAGAGCCACTTCAGCTGTTTTGGGGTTTTTTGTTTGCTTGTTTGTTTTCAAACCTACAAAAAAAAACCAAACTTTTAAAATTAGGACATAAACAGGATTCAACCAAACTTGCACAAAAACCCAATAGCATTTCTCTGATTTCAAGGATATGTCTATACAATTCAATGCAGCATTAGGCCAAGACACCTGAAAACACTTTCCTATCTACACCCAGCAGTAAATTCACATTAGAGTGGTGTTCTCCTGGGGTCATCGTATTCCTCTCTCAGGAAGGAGGTCACTCTCACTTGGGTGCACCAAACATAACTTGCCCATGCATACATCAGTCATCTTACCATAAGGCACTGCTGTACCCAACACACATCCTTGTGTTGTCAGGCACTGACAAATAAGTGTTGCTTTGCACAGCCAGAACTGACCCCAACCTGAAATGTATCCAGAATGTGTGCACCCCCCGTGGGCCTTAGTTTCTTGTATTACACCTCATCTATTCCCTGCCCCCAGAGGCAGCTGTGAACACCACTCTATCCCTTCATGTCCGTGCAGGTGAAAAAGCTGACATCCTTGACCTTTTTTCCATTTACAGCCTACTACTCAGAGCACTCTGAGGAACTGAGAGACCAAGCTGAACCTCTGCAGAGTCTACAGTGCCTATAGCCATCAGACGCAGGTGCATCTTATCCCAGGACCGGCTCTCTCAGATCTAGAAAACAAATAAAGCTGTTACGTGACAAGAATAGCCATGATCTGAAGCTTAATTGTACAGGTAGGCAGAAGCTTGCTTGACCACCAGTGGCTAGGTGGGACACCACCCTGAGGCTATTATACGCCAACATTTGGAGTGGTGTATTGGCACAATAACACTAATTTTAAGTTTAATGGAGCCACACTGCTGATCTTGCTAAAAGTAAGTGAGATCATTTAAAAACACGAAGTAAATTTTTGAGCAACCCAGTATTTGTAGAAGGTTGTGATTATTTTACTTGAGCCACAGAATCTGCCCTCTCCCAAATATTTGAGCCATGAACAGAGCAGTCACCTAACATTTCAAGATATTTCAATGTGTCCAGAAGAGGACAACACAGCTGGTGCAATGACTGGAAAGCTTGTCCCATGAGGAACAGCCGAGGACTCTGGGTTTGTCTAGTTTGGAGAAAAGGAAGCCAAGGGATGACCTTACTGCTCTCTACAGCTTCCTGAGGAGAGGGAGGTGCTGAGCTCTTCTCCCTGGTTTCCAATGATAGGACTCCTGGGAGTGGTTCGAAGTTGTGCCAGAGGAGGTTTAGACTGGTCATTAGGAAATACTTCTTTACCAAGACAGTCATCAAACACTGGAACAGGCTTTCTAGAGAGGTGGACAAAGCCCCAAGCCCATCAGTGTGTAAGAGGCATTTGGACAGTGCCCTTAATAACATGCCCTGGCTTTTAGTCAGCCCTGTAGTGGTCAGGCAGTTGGACTAGGTGATTGTTGTAGGTCACTTCTAAAGGGAACTGTTCTAATATTCTGAAAAGGGCAAGAAGACAATATACTTCGGGATCTATTGATTACTGGTTTGGGTTTTTTGGGTTTTTTAATCTTTAATTTATGGAAACATTACCTTAAGAATTTCAAGCAGTCTGTGATTAAATGTGTTGGACATTAAAAAAATAATAATGATTTTGCACTCAGCAAGAAGACTGTAATTTCCACCGTCAGTGAGAAACCTGAGACTTTCTGTATATTCCAACATGTGACAAAAGTGGAATGGGAGGCAAGCTTCTTTAGGCAGATGTTGGCTGTAAAGAACATGACTATATGGAAATATCTTGGTTAAATAATCACGAAACAGGCAAAACAGCATTAGGGCAACAAAGCCACATGCTACAGCTCAGAATTAACTAAAAATAAATTGCATCTGCAGCACAACAAATTATCAGCAAGGCAGATGGCCAAGAAGAGGAAAACCATAATTGTTTCCTCTGGGGCTGGATTTCTGAAAGTAAACACTCAATTTAGTCCTGACTTTGTAACGGAAAATAGAATTCAATAGCATGGAGGAAACACCGGAGAGTCATACAATGGCAATGCAGTACTCAAAAAGACTAGCCATGAGAGGGAAGGGACCGATGGTGACAATTGTTCTTTAAGTCAGTGCTGAAAGCAGACTGAGAGGAAGTTTGGTCTGCCAGGGAGGCAACAGACTGGGTGCTGGGAGACTCTGGCCTCCCCCGGCTCTCCTGTTTACTTCTGAGCTCCGAATCAGGCATTGAATCCCTTTGTTTGTACGCTGCTTCCCAAGTGACACTTCTGTCTGGGACGAAGAGATGATCACGGTTTTCATCACACTCTAAACTAGATTCTAAACAGAAGACCTGACAGATTTTCAAATACCATCAGAAGAAGTTGAAGTAGTGATGTAATAAATAGCCCAAGAGACCACTCTATGGTGGTGGTGCAGATCATGGCTATCCAAGAACACGGGACACCTGCCAGCTTCATTTTAGATGCACCAATAACATGCCATGAATTTTATGATTTCTGTAAAAGGCTGCCATTTGTTTTTTCAGATTTCCCAGAAAGTCTCTGCCTAAGTTCCCCATGCTTGTACAGTCAACCTCTGACCAAGTAGAGTCTGTCCAAATTAAAAGAACATTTTGTTAGCATACATGAGATGATTGCTCTGGGAAAGTCTCCAGCCCGAGTAATTTTGAGCATACCTAATTATATCGATGGAACTGCCCAAACGATTAGTTGGGTCCCTGCCTAATTTGGAGAAGTTTCTAGGCCTTCCCATATAGAAAAAAAGTTCATCTATGAAAGTTGAGGTGCAAACACAGTTTCTTAGGAACAGAGTTTGGACATATGGATCCCTAATACTCTGATCCCAGAGCTTGAATGCTTGCTACAAAATTCAAACGCATGTTGATACTTCTCCACTGTTTCCAGTGGAAATTCTGATGCCAATGAATTCCCTTTAGCTTTGCTGAGCAATCATTTAGCTCTTAATAAATAGCTGCCAAAAGAAGGGATTTGGCCAGAGTACCAGTTGTTCAGATTGGCCAAGTACCACCTCTCATCTGGGGACAAGATATGCGGGCTATAAACAGCTCACAAGCAGCCACATGCCACAGCATAACCTGGTTTTATTCTCTGTGCTAAACCTGGGCAAGGAAGAAACAAAGGAGCTGGATACCTCAAGTGCATATCATACAAAAAGTCTTCTCAAATCCAACTGTTCTCCACCATCATCCTCTTCTTTGCAGATAATTCAGAGATGAGAAAATACATAGCAATATGACCCTATGCCACACCCTCATTCACAATCACATTATTTTAGCAACAAGAAAAAGACTTTTGTCCCATCAGCACTACCAATTACACCAGCGTGGTACAGCCACAGCATATGCATCACATTCAACTTTAGACCCAAGATCCATTCCTGACAAGATGGAGCATCTGCCTGGATCAGAGAAGAGGTAAGTGGGACAGGACTGCCCAGTCACACAGCCACCACCACATCACGCAGCCAGGAGCAGACTTGCTGAACTACACTGAGCAAAGGGGTGCGAGCTAAAATCCTCATGAGGATGGTCACTGGCAGTACCCGTTGTGCCTGTTTTGTGCAAGTTTCAGACACATCTGACCCTCAATGGCAGAAGCATGAAAATGAAAAATCAATTACTAGCTGTTTGGTTTCTCCATACCTAAAGGAATTTCTCCATACCTAAAGGAATTTATGGAAAAGAATGTCACTTGCAGAGACAGCTAAACATAGCTTCCTCCACATACTACAGACAGGAATTTATTAGGTTAGCTATGCCTTTTTCTCACATGCAAAGGACGACTTCCCGCTCCGGTCCCTATGGAGGTGAGGAGGAGGCCATCCTCTCCCTGGTGTTTTTCCTGCTGTGTCCAAACAGCTGCTGCATAGCATCACCACCAGACGGTCACACTCCTGTGTCTGCCCCGTCACAGTGACCAGCATGTCACCCCACCTGATTTAGGTCTCATCCCCGTGCCAGAGAGAGTGACAAACACTCCTCTCCTGCTGCAATGCCTCTTTTTCCAGAGGAAGCGCCCCGGGGCCGTGTCAGAAGTGGGGAGGTGGGAGGTGGGGTCGGTCGTTTCCTCTGCTCCCTTTGTGCTGTGACTTACACCCAAGTACCAATATTTCCTGCCAGCATGGAGAGCTCTGTGCTGCATTGTGCTAAAAGAAACCTTGAGTATTCACTTCAGTCATAAATAATGTTCCGAATACTTGAAAATATGAGCTGGTGAAATAGCAAAACTCATTAAACTATAAGGCCACTTTGCGGGGAAAGGGTTTTGTACACTTCCTTATAGTTGCTGTAAATACTTCAAGGCTCCTGGGGTCCTGGATGAGGCAAGGGGAAGCACATACCTTTCTCACAAATGTACATTCCTTGGTTCACCGTGCAATGAAACACCCTTCCTGCTGAGCTGTTTGCAGCAGAAGTTGGAATTTATCCCATGCTTTTAATCTGACCATAAACAACGGTGTTGTTTTTGTGCCTCTCATCTCTGAATGTTGTTTATGCTCAGTTGGATGTAGGGAACTCTAGCTAGTCCATCTGGATTTCTTCCTCTGCTGCTTTCCAGGCTAATTAATATACTCCGTCCTGTTTACTGGTACCACTATGCACCCACAGCATGGGGGAGGTGTGTGGTTCACATCAGTTGGCTTGAATTCAGGGAGGGGAAAAAAAAATTACCTGCACACCAGTACTTTTTAAAGAGGTATAAAATGGCACTGGCTACCAAAGGGAGTCATCACCATTCCTCTGTGAATTCAGCAAGGGCAATATAGCAGGAAAAATGCCCCCCTGGCATTTAAGAATATGTAGGAAACTAAGAAGAGCTCAGGTCATGCCCAGGCACTTCAGGCCAGAAGTTCAAAGTCCTCAGCAATGCCACTCGGGGCACTTGGCAAGGGCCTTTTCTGATAGAAAGCCTGTATGAATATTGGCGTATACACAAGCGTACGTGCCAGGAATTGCTGCAAACACAGAAACTGTGATACTTCTGAACTTTATTTTGAGCTGTGCAAATAGAAACAGAAGTCAGAGTGCAAATCACTATGTTAGGCTAAAAACTGGTCCCACATGCCAGTGGTTGCTGCCAGGCACACCTGCCTCTGCTTACTTTTATGGTGAAGCTGCCCTGTGAAGTATTTTTCTTGGCTAGAAGTTATAAGGAAATAACAATAGTTTTTTAAGTAAGAGGAAGCGGGAGAATGGGGTGGTAACTTTCCTAATTTGCTAGGAAAAATACCTAGGCAAAGGGCTATCTGTCCAGTGTTACTGAGAATGGCTAGGGTTTTGGGTGATCTTTAGATCAGAAAGCAATTCTAGAAAAGTTTATACGTACTCCAGGACTGTCACAAAGACTACTACAGGCTAATTCATCCCAACAGTCTCTCTGAAGGAGACTGCCATGATAACTCCACACCATTCGGTCACATTTGTGCTGCACATTACAGGGGTGACCTCAGGCACAAGCCACTACTAATTCCAGAAACAGCCTTTGAAAATTTATCTGTGATACGTGTCACTCTAGTACCACAGCACAGCATCTGTTATATCTGATTATTGTTGTTATAGGAACCTGCAAGATTATATGCTGCATGGAGGTATGTGTTTACTCACCTGGTGTCCACTGGAGAGAGCAGATGGAAACCGTATCGTTTCCTGGAGAGACTGGATGGAAACCACACTGCTTCCTGGGCTAGGCTCTACTGGACCATCAGCATTCACTGGGAGCACATCTGCCCACGTTGTGCCAGTCACCTCTGATTACAGATTTACACTCTTCATTCTGCAGCATGAAGACAAAAGGGGAAGCTTCAGGTGGTGGTGATTCAGTGGTTTAGCGGAGCACTCTGGGGTCAACAATACGTGACTTCATCACAAGTCCCTTATTTCTCTAGCTCCAGTTATGTGTTAACTGCTCAGCAGACAACGGAAAAAAAAAAAAAAAAAAAAACACAAACAAAAAACCTTGGACTCAGACACACACAGCACATGGCTTCTTGTTCTCATTTGAAATGGAAAGCTTAAGCACAGATGTTTAGATATATGCTCCTCTAGCAGCTTCTTGCCTGCTGCTCACTTTCAAAAGAGCCTTTTTTTTTAATTTAAAACATGCTTAAGGCTTCTGGAATACTCAGGAATGCTTTCCATTACAGCTGTCCTCAAGCTCTGCCCCTCTGAGTGTTGCCAGTAACCCCACATGGGCTGTGGTTCTTATCCCTCCTGTTCTCCCCCATTACAGGCTTTTCTTCCCAGTCTAATTGCATTGCAAGAAACAGCCTCACTTTCCAAAGCGGGACAGGACAAACAACCTGACCAGGAATCTCAAGCTAAGCCCCTGAAGTGTGATTTCAGGGAGCTTTCCAGCCCAGACAGACACCTCTCAATGTCAAAATGCTCAGCACAAATAATAAAGGGTAAACTTTAAGTGGCATTGCTTTGAATTTGTCCACACAGAAAATAAAATATTTAGCAAAATAAAAAATGTTTCTGCTCTAAACATGGATTGCAGGAATTGTAAATAAAAAGAAAATACAACCCCTGAACCCTCTAAACAATTCTTAGAAATAAATTCAAGTCAAAAACATTTACATGGCTTGGGTATAATTATTCTCCCCCAATGTCTATGCTAGATACATCTCATGGGCACAGATTTATTTAGAGCTGTTCAGTAAGTTTACATAGATAACAGAGTCCAGTTTAGAAAATCCTAAAACTGCTGATGCTGGGAAGAATTATCGGCACATTTACTGCTCTTATTTTTTTCTCTAAGTTGAAAACATCAGCTACTGCTGTGGACACAGTAAAGGTCTAGACTGACTTTTGATTTGAAGCTGTACACCACTTTTCACGCTCCTGCATGCATCTCCTGTCCTGGCTGCTTCTTGGTGCTCACAAGCTGTGCCAGCTCTGTGGGCACGTAGCACTGGCCCTTGCTTCTCAGGAGAAATCACCAACACAGTCCTGCTTCTGGGTGTTGGCAAGACTAATTTCACAGTGGCGTGGAAATGCCAAGCTCTACATGGATACAGTCTAACAGTTCAGTCAGATGGTTTTAACAGAGACCACCCTAATGAAGACAGGCTTATCCCTCAAGATAGAGCCCTGCTTATTTTTTTTTTTTTTTTTTTTTTTTAACAGAGCACTGTTGCTAAACTCCATACTGTAGGTTCTTCTTACCCAGAGTGATCTCAGTTTAATTTATACTGAGCTGATCACCGATTGCTTCACTGGAGAATCTGGGTAGCCAGAGGCTGTCAGCCTGGAGGTGCCCTGCCTCAAAGTTTCTTTACTGCACATAAATTGCCTTGGGTCCAGCCTGGAAGGGCACAGCATACCGAGCACATCCCATAGGCTTTATGGGGATTGCTGCCAAATCTGCCAGGGTAGCTGAACCACCTATGCCTTTCTCACAGACACATGGGAGTTGCATGAGAGGATATCAAAGGTTTTTTAAAAAAAACTCAAGTGTGCAGGAGATAATCAAGAACCATCATCAGTTTTCAACAGTACAAAGGAGGAGCGAGCAACTTTCAATTGCAAAATATCAAATCTGTCCTTATGACCAGCCATATCTGAAGTAAAACAAGATTAAGTGGCAGCTAATTTTTTATTTTATTCCATAAGCCCTGGGGGAAAGTATTCGGCTTGGATGGAAATGCAAAGGGTAGGAGTATAGATCAGTAAAATGAACTAGGTGAATAAGGGAGCAGGGCGAAGACAACTCTCAGAAAGGGGAATGGAAAGAAACCACAGACTTTTTCAGCACTTTGGATCTTCTATCCCAGGACAGACAAACCCCTAGCTTCAGATGCTAATGTTGGGAGCACAGTTACCCTGGGGTTCTTATTTTATTGGGGTGGGAGATAGATAAGGTTGATGCATAACAGCTCTCAGCTAGCAGCAGCACTGAAGCCATGCTCTGAACTTGCAGATCACATGAAGGGCCCTAACCGCAGGCCTCTTAATCTTTTCAACCAGGATCTGTGAATCTTCAAAGCAAGATAGCAAGTGTTTATATGGCAGAGCCTGTTAGAGGCACTTCTTGTGTTCTTAGCGTAGTATAAATGTACACCTCAGCTTACTGGGCAAACACACACAAAGATGCTAGGAAAGCAAAAGAATAATGTTTTTTAAAACCACAAAAGTCAACTCAGAAATCCTAATTTTGGGGGGCTTAGCGGGAGGAAAGACATATTTATATTCTGATCATTCTTACCAAGATAGGAATGGTAAGGGTAAAGGTGATTTCCAGGAGCAGCAAAGGCACAAGTGGAGATGCAGCTATAGTGGTAAAAGCGCTTTTTCTACAATAATTTAATTTATTCAGACAGTATGGTGTAATGAAAAAGAATCACTCTAACATGCTCTTTTGCTTCTATGAAGCAATTTCACAGGAAGAGGGATTGCTAGCACAAATGCACCAAGCAGGTTTTTTTCTATCAGACACCCAGCTGTAGATGTGACACAGATTTCCCTTTGGCTGCAAAGCATTTACAGTTTGCTCTTAATCAGATTTTCCTTCAAAGAAAGAAATAAGGACCAGACAAAAGTTCATGAACTAAAATCAGTGGTACAAATCTAAAACCAAAATAATCTGAACTTTGCTGAACTTCCAGATTTGAAGTTTAATGTATGATTTACAGCACTGCTGAGTGCAGCCATGACGCTGACACAGACCAGAGCCAGATAAGTCTTAAGCATTAGCACTGATGGTTGCAGAAACATTCAGCCCATGGGTACACACAAAGCATTATTTGGGGGAGCAGAAATACATCTCTAGCAACCGTGATAGATAAAGCTTTGCTTTAATTTTTTTTTTTATTTTTAAGATGATTTACTGTATATTCAGAAAGACAATTTTCCATTTGGAAGGACTAGATGCATATTGGTCAAATCCCAGAGGACAGAGAACCACTGCTTTGGCTAGTCCTACAGTGGAATCTGATTCAGTGTTGCAGACTTTACAAGCAGGCTCTCAAGGGAGTCTGGAGTTTGAACAAAGTCCTTCGTTTTGCATTCCGTAGTGACAAAAAGCCGTGCATTTGCCCAGGCCAAACACACCAAATCTAAATACAAACAGGAGATAGGAAAACAACTTCTCCCAAAGAGTCGTAACAGCCTCAGGCATTAATGCATCACATTTACTGAAACTGAAGTTTCTAAAAATCACTAGTTTAAGCTAAAGGACAGATTGAAAATGGAAGGTCAACAACTGGCTAGGCTACGCAGAGAGGATTTCCTTGTCCTCAGGCTCAGCTCTAGCATATCAAGTATTATCAACTTTTAAGTTTTTCCCTGTGTCTCTGATGGAAATAGGAAAAGATTAAGGATTTCATAGCTGTCATTGACACATAGTATGATAAATTATTTCTACAGGATTCTGTGTCAGTCTTTTGCTTATATACATGCAAATTGATTTGTTTTGAAGGAAGCTAGTTTTTCTCACTGTTTATGAGGGTGGGAATGAAGAGAAAATTTGTTCAAGTGATCTTTGCCAGTGCCTACCCTTCTTAGGACAAGCATTAAAAGGTGGTATGGCATTTTACCTTTAGCATTGCTTTTGAAGCAACCTGCTACACAATTCAAGTGGCAGCATGTGCAGGTGATTCACCTTGTAACAAAGCAGAGAAGCGTTTTGAGTGCCTACCACAGAGAGGTTCACAGCAAGACACCTCACTGCCCCTGTAGGCTCTGCAGTTGCTCTCCATTAAAAATACAGCTGGGAGCCCTCATGAGCAAAATGGGTACAGGTCTACACCAAAGAGGACAGCTCATGTGCAGCACACTATTGCTGAGCTCTCTGTGACAGAGCCCAGGCAAAAGTAATCTCAAAAAGAGAGAAATTTCTTTTAATAAAAAAGTAACTGAAAGGGATAACAGTCACAGATATGACTAAACACCCAGGAGATAGTAAAATACCATACCCATTACAAAGTTCTTCACTGATAATCTACAACAAAAAAAATATATAAACACCATACAGGAAGCCAAGATGATCAAATCAACTTGTAAAACTTTAATCTCTACATTTGTACTGGAAAGTATTCTCTTTGAAGCTAATTCTCTTCCATTTTTGCTTCTCACTTTTGCACACCTACCTTCTTCCTTGCCACCTTTGCTACCTGGGCTTGCTTGCACACTTGGACTGTAGGAAATCACTCTGCTTTTAGAACCTGACGGTGCTGACAGGCATATACACAAACTCAGCCACAGCTATAAACCTGCCCCAGCATTTCAGTGGGACTATTCATGTGATGGATGCTGAGCACATGCTGTGGAAGGGGGGGCCCTTCAAGGGAGATGGGAACTTATATCTGTCACTTGCATGGTGAGCACTCCCATTGTGCTGCAAGTCCTACCAGCTAAAGCGTGATTGCTGAGCACCATCAGCAGTGTGTGACACAGCATTATTTCCGTCATAGAGATTTTTTTGGAAGTGTTACATTATCTGATGTTTTACTATACGGACGATGCACAAAGAATATACAGAGCACCCAGGAAAGCTGTACACACAATTTGCTACCAATTACAGATGACGTACATTGTGATGGTCAAATGTCAGCAAACTGAAAGACATTGGCAAGCCTCGCATACTTCTTCTAGAACATGCTAACCATCCAGATAACCTAATTTCCCCCTATAGTTACACTATATTTACTTGAAAATAGTACCCCAAAGTACATACTTAGGTTTAACGCTTATAGAGGAAGTCACAAGTAAGACCGAAATAATCTCACCAGACTCTGAGGGTGTATTTAAACACAATAGTGTGACCAACTCTCTCTGTCTGCTGCCAATATCTGGCCTACATTAGCATAGATTAAACCAAGTATCACAAATCCATCTCTTGGAATATGGAAATTTCTGTTATATCCAGGAAAATGCAATGAAGCAACATATACAACGAATAAGCTCAGAAGCTAATGAAGCTACAAGTACTGGAAATACACGTAATGGGTAAAGAATGTTTCTGTTTTAACTTTTGCTGATATGACTAACCATGCCCTGCAGAAGAACTCTCCAGTGCAAGGCACAAAATAATCTTTAGCACTAAATCTGACAATAAATCATGTCATAAACATTCTTCTTGCTCATATGAGAGATTTCTGCCTGAAAAATCTCTGTCATAAAGACTGTATGTTTGAAAGTGAATACTGAACCTGTGGAAACAAGGAGTCAGTGGATAGCTATGCTGTGGGTTTCACTTTAACACAAAGCACTGGAAGAAGAGAGGTACAGTTAGTTTTGCAGTTAGCATAAGTAACAAGGGCTGCACCAGCCTGGATGGGACTGTTATTATCTACACTTCATCTTGTCTTCATCAGCAGTTATGCTATACAAAAACCTGACCCTAAGTGTAAAATAAATTAAAAAAATAATTTTACAAATCTGTTTCATACTCATTTACATTTATGGATTAAGAAATTTTTTTCTCAGCAGCTGCACTGGGACAGTTTCTGAGCAAAATTCTTTGGCAACATCAGAAAACCAAAGAAAACAAAAACCTACCCAAAGTCAGGTTTTGCCCCTGGGAGTAGTGGAAAGAGCTGATGAGACACAAATTTTAACTGTTTATAAATATGACTTCTTAGTTCTAACTATTTCAACAGTTTTCTGAGATCATAAATTATGCATAAGTAGATGTGAATATTTTGACATTAAAGTGACTGATCCAGATCAGATGGAACATACAGACAGTAAGTTTCAGTTCATTTGTTGGGGTTATCATCAATGCAGATTATTAAAGGTCATCTTAAATAGTAGGACTGCTAAAAAACAAACAAAAAAATACAAAACAAGATTCTCAAATTCCAACTACCCTGAGACAATATAATTTTAGATAATCAGTTGAAAAAATTGTATTTGAAATTTTTAAAATTCAGAACAGTGTTTAATGTAAGTAGTAGTTTGAAATAGGATGTTTTAGCATTTTGGAAAATGTCTTTTGTGGTTTTTTCCTCCTTTTTCAAGGCAAGAAAATCCTCAAAGATCAGATTCTGATCTGGTTTTATTTCTTGCAATTTTGGTTTGAATCTAAAAATTTAATGGGGAGCACAACAGCTGAAGTGAAACACTCTAAGCCTTTTCATGGAAGAAAACAGGAGTCCATCAGATAACACCAAGTGACCATTTTAATCTTCAATAAAGTACTCTTCATAGACAACTGAAGATTTATAATCTGTACTTTAAACATTTGTTTTGCAACGAAAGCTACAACATGAAGACCCTTGCTTAACATGAAAACAAAATGAATAAGGCACATGAAGTCATAAATCAAATGCAGTAGTGCCAGCAATCCTTAGGTTCTTCAAGACTCATGAGGAAGTCTTCATCTCTCACTCTCATCTCACTTAGAGCAGAAAAGCCAACAAACACCACACTGAACACAGCAACAAGCACTGCTGCATCAAAACAGCTGGAAACTGATTTTCCAGGGTTGAATTTGCATATGGAAGTGCAGTTCTCAGCTCTCCTCAGCATCCCAAAAATAGACACCTGAGATCCAGGTCACATTTCATAAGGAGGTAGATACATGTTATCCCCAGGTTTGGTAGAAATCAGAAATTTTACACATGACTAAACTGCCAATATTTTGTTGTTGTTGTTCTCTGGGTTCTGTGAGAAAATACAAATGGATCAATTAGGAAGGAAACTCCTTCGGAATTTTAAGCTCTTAGGAATAAAATTTTTCTCTTTAATTTTTGTTTCCCTCCTTGAATTAGAACTAAATGTCATGTTGGGGTCACTGGAGCAGAGAAGAGATACGTGAAATGAGAGGAGACTGCCATTCCATCTCACTGACCTTCGGACCCTGAGCAGGCAGGACAACCCCCACCTCCCTGCAGCCATTGTTTGCCCATTCCAAGCCAGCGGGCAGGTAGAGCCTGAGCCACGAACATCTCTCCTTTGCTGTCACCGTACCCAGCACTCTACTACACAAGGGTTTGTACTTCACATGGATTATGAGGTTAAAATTATTTGAGAGGTGAACAATAAACAAAACCCTATTTTTCTCCCCCTCACCAACACACCCACATTCTGGCTTTTTCCCTTTTACACACCTTTCAGGACTATTGACCATAAACATTTAATATTTACAGAGTGTTATAGAAATACCTTTTCATGAGGTTGTTACCCATCGCTTAAATGCCATTAAAGTTTCATTGTGAAAAATAAACTTGATTTAGAGCCATGCATTTTCTCAACAGCTACGTTTAACAAGCTTTCACCACCAAACAGATCTCTTACTAAAAGTTATGGTTCTCTGCACAAGTTATATTTTCCGTACAATGTTAAAGAACAGAGATGGGTTATAGACTTCCCATTATTCACTGAAAAAGCCACAGTTACTTAAAACCAAAGACACAAAACCTTAATGGAAAATATGCCCCAGTCCTAGTATGCCAGTGGATTTGAAGGCTTCAACACTTTCCTTATCACAGTCATGAAGACTTGTTTCACCTGCAGCTAAGCAGGGGATTGGGAGGCTAAGATTTGTACCCTGACAGCTGGACTCGTTTACCTCCTCCTAAAACGTCTTTGGACAGGACAAACATCAGCAAAGCTACAAGGAAGAGACTCACAGGCAGGATATTTGAGTGCTCAGACCGTCTGACCTGGTGCCTCATCCCTCCCACAGCTTGCCAGCCACTACAGCCCAGATGCCCCTGCGTGCAGCAGGCAAGATCCCGACCAGCACAGGGCGAGACCCTCGCCTGCACAGCAGAACCAGGGATCGCACACAAAGCTCTCATATTCGAGGCTGTGGAAGGCGTTAATGCCTGTGTCTAGGCTCAGGAAGGCAGAAGCATCCGTCACGTACTTTATACTGCTTCCAAACGTCTTTATTACTACAGCTTTTATAGCCAGCTCCCATATCTGGGTACTGGCAGAAGCAGGCAGGGAATCAGGGAGGCCCTGTGAGGGCAATCATGCATCATTGTTTGAAAAGTCAGATTTTAAACATTTCTCATTTTCTTTCTCTGTGCCCTTGCTGGAAGACATCTGCTCCTTGTCCCCCAGCTACAGACCTCTTTGAGCTATTTAAATTGTCAAATTAGGACAGGTGCCTATAAAGGAAACTGTGTATCAGAAGAGAACGGAAGAAGAGAAAAAAGCCAAGAGTGGGAGCTAGGAGGGATGCACTTACAGTAGTAGAGGTATCAGAGTAGATAGAATGAGGAAGGGAGCACAGAACTAGAAGACGTGGGATGCAAACAGATTAGAAAAGGAGTGGAGCACAGACAGGAAAATCAAAGCTGGCAGGAAAAGGAAGGGAAACAGCCTCTTTGTATGAGTTTTCCCCCTCAATTTTTGCACTGAGCATCAAGGGACACAACAGAAGACACAAATAAGGTTGTTAGTAGTTCTGGTTTTGAGTTTCTCTGCTATCATTCTCTTTTCTTCCCTTCCCTCCCCCGGTGAGCTATGCGGTTAAATGCTGACAAACAATCCTGCCAAGGCCAACTTCATCTTCACATCAACCTTCTGCTTCATTGCCTTTTAGCCCTCTTATCCCTCCCGAACTATCACCTCACCAGCTAAAGTTCCCAAGGTGTCATCTTTCCTTTGCTCAGCTGACATTCAGTCAAAACCCCTCGAGTTGTTACAGTTGATGCTTATTTGGCAAGAGATTAGAATAAAAATCCTACTACATTAATAGAGGTTTCATTGCTGCAGTGGCTGATGGTTGTTGCAGCTGCCTACACTTGCAATGTTTTACAGGCTTCAGGCATTGTAAAGTACACAGAAAAAAGGCTGGGCTTGTTTCTCCTTAAGAAATGAACATACATAATGCTTTTTCTCTTGGTTTTTTGGATGGTACTGAGATGAGAGATAAAAGGCAAAAAAAATCTAGCAGAAGAATGGAATACAATTTCTAAGCTTGGGAGTCTTTTTTTGTAACCAATGCTACTGTCTGAAACATAGGGATATTGAGATCAATGCACTGCTATGGTAACACTTCATATAATGGTACTGCAAACAAGGGTACTTTGCTGGGTGAAAAGGATGCCAGAGCTTTCAAAGACTGAGGGGAGCTGTCTCTTCCCTCACCTCCATTAGCTTGTGCCTCCACATAGTGTCTTATCAGGAGCGTGGACAGAAAAGGGAGACATCCTGACAAATTTCACTCGAAGATGTGAATGTGACAGGATTTATTATCGAGGTTCTCCTGCCCTCAGTTCTCTTCCTCAGACACAGGTCCCTACCCTGAAGAGCACCACTTCTCTGCATTCATTCCCCACTAGCAGCTGAGACCACCACAGGTGTGATGTTCCACTTTATCTGTGCTATCCCCAGGGAAGGGAACACCATGCGGGGCCAGGTTAGGAGATTATAACACAACAGGTTATGGGATTAGTATGAACAATATCATAGATAAAGCTGTAGCATCTACCTGGTTCTGTGTGTTGTGGTTAGACAAGGAGTCCCACAGGGACAGCAGTGCAGTGTCCAACACTGGCTGTGACGCCAGGCTTCAAACCAACCTGTTACTTCCCCTTGACAAGGCTTCTCTGTCTCTGTCATGCTGTCTTGCAACAGTGGACTAGTAATAGTTACACTTCCATAAAAGCATCACAGACATTAATGGGAGTTTTGCTATAAGTGTGAGTTAAGTTTGGCTCTTTCCTTTCCTAGCTACAAAATCTTTTAATATGTTTTGTGACTCTTACGATATGCTATTGAAAATCTTCAGGTTGACACATCTATGCAGCTGTGCTGGAGGTGCAGATGTATGTGTGGAAAGTTCAAGGTCACTATTCCCCTCCTAAAACAGCAAAAAGCCCCAGAAACGAACGCAACTTTAACCTGTGGCCAATGGGGATTTTGAGATGCGAGCCATAAAAAGGAGTATCAGGGATTTCAATCTCTTGAGGAAAAGCAAAGGACAGCTTCATAGCAAAATTAGAATTTCAATTTCATTTCCTGAATTTATTTCCCCATTAAGACAGATAATTTTTTATGTACTGCTTTTAAAATGTACTTGCAAATATGGAAGAGATAGTAGATAGTGTTAAGCTTTTCTCCAGAGCATTCTAGATGCACTTTCAGTGGTGATTTGCTATGGTTATCTGTTATTAAAATAATATCTTGTGCTTAACCTTTAGATTTGATCAGTGTGGAACAGTTTGCTACTGGCATATGGCAGCACAGTCCTTCCTCTCGTCCTTTTCCTTATCTGGTGGTTAGCTTCAACTGTCTTTAGTGGTAGTGAATCATTTTCCAGGCAAGACAGAACTCTGCAGACAAACCTCTTAAATCACTAACTCCGTGGAATCATCAATGAATCCTCCGTGTGGCTTCCCACATGACCCCTTCTCTTTTGATATTAGTGGTTGACAACTGTTACACAAGATCAGCATTGTGGTGGGACTTTCCAAGAAAATTTTGCCAAAATTTTTGAGTGACAAAATGTTTTGAAGGAAGTAATAGTCAGCAAATGTTCCATCCCGCATATACACACCCCCTAATTCTTGCTTCTGTTCAGAGTCTTTCCCATCTCTCTACAAGTTACTGTATGGCAAAGCTTCAGATATTTTTTCCAATTCCATTCCATTATTTTTTTTCCAAGAATGGAGCAGCACTGGAAAATTAGGAGAGGAGGGTAAAACGGTGGCATACAACACATTTGATCTTACTGGACTGCAGCCCTACAGGGTTAATAGGCTCCACTGACCTCTCGGAAGCCGCAGTGTGGTGATGTACACTGGCAAATGAGCCGTCAGGGGTGAGCTTTGTATGCCAGTATAGTTGCCAAAGACCTCTTAATGTGAAGCCACAATTTGAAACAAAAAAAACCCAAAAGAATGAAAAAAAAAAAAAAGGGGAAACAAGGCAAGAGAGGACTGTGAGCCTTTGCCAACAGTCATACAACAGTAAGCTGGAAAAGTCTCAGCAGTTCCATGCAATAGAAACACGCAAAAGCAGAGAAACAAGTGGAATATATTCTTTACAGTATACAGTGAACTGAAGCTGAATTAATTGTAATGTGGTCTACTCCTTTATCTCCTAGAACTATGGTGTAACAAGACACAGTTTTGGGGAATCATAATTAAACAACACTACTTTAAAGACTGATCAATTTGCTCCTTACCAGCTGTTCTTCAATGCTACCGAGAATTTCCACCCACTATGGAAAGGACTGCAGAATCTGACATGTTGTGGAAACTGAGTTTACCAGTTGCTTTACATTTTTCTCTGGTGCTGCTGCTATTTGTGATGTTTCTCCAAGGACTGGAGTCATACTGTCTTTATTGCCACATAAGCTCACTGTACTGCTAGGTCAGTTCTCACCCCCTCTTTTAGCATCACTTCTTCTATGAAAAAGCTCAAGCCTGATATACAGGAGGAAAGGGATACATTTCAAAGCAAACAGAAAGTTTGTCTGTCCCTTACAGGGACACACACAGCCCTTGTCTGTACTCACAAACATGCAACTGGCCTCCAGTTGAAGTTTGCAGCCTTGTTTCTGTTGCTCAGAGGAAAGACCTTCACAACACATGCCGTTAAAGGAAAAACTGGTCTGGAGCATCCCTTCTTATTCACCACTGATCAGACCAAGAGCAACTCTAGACACAGGCAAAGCAGGCAGTTACTGAGGCAGCACAGCAGTGATGCCTCTTGACGCGCATTTGCCTCCAGCTGAATTGTGAAAAGGCTAGATGTTGCTTTTAGCAACATTAAGCTTCAGGAGTGTAAGGAGAAGGATACTGCTAGCAGTCCCAGCTTCTGTAAAATCACCAGCTGCCACCCTTTCCTGCCCCAAACACAGACCCTGACATAGTGAAATTCATTTCTGCATACGTTGCAGTGAGGCAGCTCTGGGGTCTGGCATGCTGAGACAGATATGAACCTGGGGAAAATTCTGCCCAATGGCACCTGATGGCAGGACCTGATCAGCAATACCTGCTATACAGATCAGTGTTTGCTGTGTATATATAGAACAGTATATATATACAGAACAGTATTAGGAGATCAGATGTGCAACAAAATTTCTGGAAATCCCAGCACTGGGTCGCAATTTCTAGTCTTGCTGCAAAAACAGCCCAGTAAGAAGCAAGGGAATTCAGCTTCAGTACTGAAAATGTCTGCTTTAAGAAAATAAAACAAAGCAAAAAAGCCTGGGGGGTATGGGGTGTGGGGGGTGTTGGTGACATGGAAGACAACAACAAAAAACAGCAGTAAAGTTACTGTTGTATCTCTTTCTCCTTGCCTCAGTTACCAAGTTCTTTCTGGCTTCTCTGCAATTCAGAGAAGCAGCACTCCCTACCCAGGCTTAGAGCAGCAGCCAGCTGGGCTATGAGCACCCACGGGTGCCAGATGTTGCAGAGAAACAGGGCCCCAAAAAGGTTTGCAAAAGCTGCTTTCTTCAAATCTGGCCCTGCATCATAATTTCTTTGTGTGTGCAGTAGAGACAATACTTAACCACTTCACACATAAGTGAGGAGGTTAAATGAAACAGGCTTTCGTAGCTCCCTGGAGTGGAAGGTGAAAGACTGCATACAAATTAAAATATTGCATAGCATTTATTATTATTTCTCTACTGTATTAATTCCTTTCATGCATATTTCAAAACCACTCCCTCAAAGCACACCAAGATAATAAATGTCACCTCATTCTGTCTCATAGTTTCTAGATTTTGCTTTCAGTTGCTATGAAGCTTTTTCCTTTCCCTGTTACTGAGAAGTTTTGTTTGGATATTTGCATTAAGTCAAGATGAAGCATTCGGCCATGACTGCTGCTTGTTCCTCACTTACTGCAATCCTTATTTTTCCCTTGTGGTACAGACACCAGTCACTTTTTAAATACAAGGACAGTGGGAGCAGTAAAAAAACAGGCAAAGGCAGACAAGCTCTCTACAGGAAAGAGGCCACTCATCAGGAATGACAGATACAGACAAGGAATAGCCAACAGGCTGAAAAGTCATTGAATTAAACACTGAGCAGCAGTCCTGAGCCCCTTTTTGCTCTCACACATCAGGCACTCAACTGTTCCCAGTGCTTGCATCTAGGATCTTACCACATCGCCACCAGCAGGGACACACTCTTTTCCCGGCCCCAGATCCTCAGCATATTTACAAACCATTTCTCATTTTTCCACACAGAAAGAAAAAAGAAATTGTAAAAGGGATATCACAGTCCATAGGGACTCTGATTTGCTTTGCAGCAACTGCATCACATTGCCCGGTACCCATTGCAAGTGAAGCTGAGCCCTCAGAGTCAACTGCCCTGTATTCAACAGGTACCTGCAGAGCACACCCCAGTATAAGAGCTATTCCAACACACCTTCGTTGGGAACTGGATTGCCTTGTAACTCACAGTAAAACTGGATGACCACCAAAGAAAGAAATCGGTTGTGATGAGTGGAAGACAGGTCTGGTTTCTATTGATGAAACACTCATTCTTCTCTCGGAAGGAGACATGTTATATTAGATGATCTGAAGCTGACCACTGCTGACATGGTTATTGCCTAGGAACCTGACATGGAGCAGAGCTCTCACTAATCCAAACCTTAAACAGACACAAGCAACAAAAGTAGCTCCTGCCCTGAGGCTGCACAGGACATCAGCGAGATGAACACTGGATATCCTGGAGCAGTCCTTTTCCAGCACCCAGCCATGTGCAATTTAGGAGTTAAAAATGCTCAGGCATTGCTGTTTCAGTCCTACAGACCATGTAGCTAAACATAGTCTTGACTGCAGCAAAAAGACTCCAGGTTAGGCAGCTGCCACTTCTATATGCAAGTGACAAGACATATATGATTAAGAAAAGCTTTGACAAGTGGGGACAGACTGCTTTCTGTGCACTGCCTTCATTTTATCACAGCTTCCTTTTCCTAGTACTTCAAGTCTACTAATCCTCTAGTCTCATCAACATTGCTCCACGTGGGAGCAGCACTCCTGTAAACATAATAGTTTTGAATAAAACTGCCTTCTCCCAACATTAAGCACTTAACACAGCACCTCCCAGAATTCTACTAAGTTCTGTATGGCTGAAGAGCATTTTTCATCTTCCCATTTTTTGCTTCCTTGGAGACACTTCTCCAGAACCAGCTGTAAGTATTTCATCCAACCCTATTAAATAGTCTAAAGAAGTCACACATCATGATTTCCTTCTGAACCACAAATTTATTTGTATTGTTTGTGTAACTATTCAGTGCAGCTTTATAGATACTGGGAGTCTCATCCCTGGTATTCATGGTGGCCCACCTCCATGGGTGGGCCAGTTGCATGCCAGCTCTTCTCTGTGCTATGAATACTATTAAGGTCACCTTATAAATCCTGATTAAGCACACGTGTATGTACACGTGTGCATGTACGCTCTTGAAGGTCTGGCCATCAGAAGGTCTGGCCATCAGAAAAGGGCTGCTGAGCTGGAGAATGGCACAGGCTTCTGGGGTCTGTGCTCATAATCCAAGGCAGAGCACACACACCGCAATCATCTGTGCCTGAAACCAGCTTGCTAAGAGCCCAGAGACAGTGATGACACAGGTCATGATGGCTTCACAGACCTTTAATTTGTAGCTGAGCTACTACTCTGGTATGACATGACATTCTGGAAATCCAGTTGTGGTTTTTCAGTTTAGGGTTTGGTTTCATTTTTTTAATGATATTTGATGCCTTCCAGAGAAAGCTCCAGTTTTCAGAATAAATAAGGTCTGGTGAAAAAGAAACAACAACAACAAAATCCCCTCTGAACTTGCAGATAGCTTGTGGGTAAAACATATGCTGATGCTCCCTCAAGAGCAGCCTTCATTAATTTTTAGACAGTGTAATAAAATTGAGACATGAAGGGAGTTCCAGTGTTTAGAAATATCCCAATTCTTTGCCAAAACAAGGTCAAAAATGATGGAACAGAAAGTCTAGCATGTGTAATAAGCATTATCTTTGCCAAGATCCTTTATTTGACAAGAAAATCTTGACAAGATTAGTAAGGCATACATCAGGCTTTCCGTAAGAAAATTAATTATGATCTTTGTTTACATCAGAACTAGACACTGGAATTTGGATATGAACAGGACCATTTCCAGAATGTGAGGGAACATACTGCTCTAGTAGTTGCTTCATCTCACCAGACATGACTTGCTGTGAAGCAGAAGTCAGAATCCAAACTTCAGGGTGCTTTCAATCAATAATTTATTGAACCAAACGGGATAGTTAGCATTCTCAGATTTATTCTGAGAGTTATGTACATACTTTACAGGCTTCTCGAGAGGGATTCTGTACCTGAAGAAATTAAATTTTCCTTCAGAACAGCGATGTACCTCCCGTTCTTCCATGGCACTTGAAGTGTCAAGCAGATTCAATTGTTCCATATATAAACACATGGAGGGAAAAAAAGAAAAACAAACTGAATGCAGGAACCTAAATACCTCCTGAGACCCTTTGTTCAGTCACTAGTAGATCCATCATATAATACTTTTCCTAAAACAAGCTCATCAGACAACAGCTAGACTGATATGGTTCCCTATAAGAAATGTAATACAAGAAGAAAATAGTATAGCCTGATCATCAGTAGCATTTATTAAGTTACTGATGCTACCAGTAAAATTTATTATACGAGCAAAAGCCCAGTTCTGCTTGGGCCCTTTGTTTTCACAGGAATCTGAACCATTTTTTCTTGTCGAGTTGTGCTTTGAAGGATTCAGCCTCTGCCAAGCCATCATCCTGTGGTGGTTGGTACTGGAGATAAAATTTCCTTTACTCTCCACAGAGCCACAAAATGATTTGGGTTGGAAGGGACCTTTAAAAGTCACGTATTCCAACCTCCCTGCAATGAGGAGGGACACCTTCAACTGGATCAGGTTGCTCAGAGGTGCATCCACAACCATTGTGTATATCATTTCTCTTTTAGGAGCTCTTGGACCCACCTAGCTCAACCCAAGGCAAGCAAGGGAAAGGGATAAGGAAAAACAAAAACCAAGCTGTCAGAGAAGGCTCATTTCCATCTAGCAACATATAGGCACTGTATAACATCTAGAAGATTGGATGACTTACCCATATTTTCATATTTACATATAGTACTGAGAACAGAGATGCAATGACGGTGTCAGGTAACCTCAGAATTGCACAGCATAGGAAAAGGAGATGTCTGCACTGGTTTGGAAATTACTGTCACTGATTTAGGTGCAGAAGTAACCGTCTTGACTCTGATGTAACCGTTTGTGTGTGAAAAGCAAGACAGGGCTCAGGAACAAAGAATAGGTGACTATCCAGATGCTTCCTGAAACAAGTTTTATTTTTATTACTGCTATTAATTTCCTGAGTTTCATTAAGTGGCACTTAGAAAAATAACACAGACAGTTTTAATATATTAAAATAAAGTATATTCAGCTGCTATTTATTTATGCACTTTCTTTAGATGGTACTAAAATAGCTATAAAATTAGTACAGTAACTTATCACTTGTTCCGAAATCTCATTTACTACAGTCAGGGCATTTATTTATCTTGGTCACTTAGCAGCAAGTGTTTCTAGGTCTCATGGTTGTCTAAATGGAAGCAAGAAGCTTCTAGGAACTTATAGAACTGTGAGGCAGAGCTGCCTGTTAACCCAGTCTCATGAAAATAACATCAATCCTTTAAAAGCAGTGATTAAGAGGCTGCTAAAAATTAGCATAACTCACAAGTTGCTTTACCCCAAATGGAACGTACCCTTGTACACTCAGAGACAGCACGTGGACAGAACTCTTGCCCAGCCTTCTTGTTTGCAGTGACTGCAGGAACGCGTTTCCCTAGCCAGGGCTAGGGAAAAAAAGCTTTTAAGTTTTCACAGTGAGCAGAGAAATTGACTGGGATTAACACCCCAAGTGCCAATTCAGGAGACAGGCTAAGTGTTAACTGCATGACTGTTCCAAAGCATGGGGACTTTGGCACGATTGTTATGGTCTTCAAGAGAGAAGATAATTCCTTAGCCAAATGCTTTCCATGGGTAAGTATACAGCATGCAACATTTGCCTAAGAAATATTTATTTATTTTTCTGTGTAAGAAGTCAAGGAAAAAAAGGCTGCATCCTTTAAACCTACACTTCTCTCCATAATCAAAGGTCAGAGCTGATGTCCTTCTAACAACTCAGGAACTTCTGAATCATACCTTAGGGATCCGTTTGCCATCATTCCTGTGATATACCTCAAATTCAATGCTCTCTGCTAATATACTAACACTTCCATTATAGTGGTTTATATAAATAAGTCAAGTAATTAACTGTAAAAAAACCCAAGAAGATCCATTAATACCAATTTCTTGTTTGCTGTTCTCTAGAGCATTTTCAAACCAGTTTGCCTTTTTGCTGTATTTCCCCCTTGGCCAAGGCCCATGTGCGAAAGCATTGGGACAATGTGTTCTCTTTAATGTTGGCAAATTTAAAAGCTTGTGATGTTTTCACATATTTATATGGGAAATGGATTTCCATTTTGCTTTCAGCAAACAACTTGCGTCTCTAATAGAAATAAGCAAACATTTGTTTAGATTTTGAATGGATTTGAAAAGAGTTCATTATAAGCATGTTTTTAGTGGAAAGTTAATGGAAGTAAAATATATTTGCTATTCAAAGCTGTAGCAGGTTTCACGTTTCAGAGCTTAAGGCGAACAGTCTGAAATCCTTTCCAGCTGACCTCAACGACCTAAACCTTCATACACCTCAAAGCCTTGTGCTCTATGAAAAAAGCGAAATTTTGCAGTAGATCTTCATATCCAATTAAAAAAAATTCCTGATAGTTTAGATGCAAACAGTGAGAGACTGAATTGCAAATCAGCTTTCCAAGCCTCAGAACCCATCAGTGGATACTTATACAAGGAAAGAATTAAGTGAACTCTCCCACCTACCTTCTAGGTCAGCCCATGTGAGCTATCTGGAGGAAGACCAGCCAGCATACTAGACGGTGCTGTTAGCTACTAGGATCACTTAAATTAACAATTACTTAAAACCTTCCAGGAGATAAACGAGAAGAATAACCCCTTATTTTAATCAGCTCCTGCATCTTTCCACAATGTGTTTGTAAAGGTGATGGTTTTCCAGAAAATTATGAAAAGCCTGTGACAATATTTCATGTTGTTAGTAATGTGAGTAGTCCATATACCACCTACTCTCACCAAGTCAGCAACAATAAGGCCCATTTCCTAGTTATGCTTGGATGGGTCAAGTATTCCCAGTGCATCCAGAGAGACCATCCTCAGATACTGGTTCGAATTAATGCTTCACAGAGAACTTTCCACATTTGATGTGTAAATTCAGCTTGTTTTGCCCATAACATTGGTCATAAACTGCAAAAGCAGCCCTAATCTCAGAGGATCTATAGGCTGTTCTCCTGCTCTTCTCCTTCCTCCAGCCTTTCAGAGTTTATTGCATGGACCAGCCTACACACGTGACAGTTATCTGATAGCAAGAAAGAGTTAATATCATAAATCCAACCAAACAACCACAACTCTCCTACTCTGTATTCCTGCTACAATGTAGGGGAAATCAAGGCAAGAAGGGTCCATCAGCAGCTGTGGAATGGTGATGCACAGTAACCCTTGGTAAACAAAATCCTGCACTTTATGCCTGACTTGAGAGAACTCCAGAACCTGCTGATATTACCAAAAAGCCTGCTTACCACCGCATAAATATATGACACACTTCCACTTCTATCCAATTTGCTTTTTTATTAAAAAAAAAAACACAACAACAACAAAAAAACAAAACCCAACAAACAACAAACCAACAACACAAACCCAACCAATATGTTGAAAGCATTTACACTGTAATCCTGGGATATATACACTTTACTCACAGTTTATACCCAATAATAATAATAATAAAAAAAATAGTCCTTTAGCCTTTAGTTGGAGAGTATGAGCTATTTGGATGTCAGCTCATCCTACCTACTTAAAGTAAGTTTATCTTCTGCATTGCTATAGCTATGTGTTCTGCACAGCGTTGAACACTATTACTTCCACCATTTCCCTCAAAGGCAGAGCCAAGCGCAGTGATGGCAATTATCCAAGCTTCAGCTTTAAGCAGACAAGGTAGCCTTGCATTCTGGTTATAGTCTAGCACATGCAGTTGTCACATTTTTGCTTCCACTGTTCTACAGGCAGCATCTTATCTGAAGGTTTGATTGCAGCCCTGATGAAACTTTAATTTACAAGCTCTTCTGCTGTAGATCATTCCATCTCAATTACATACTATCCAGTTATTTACTCTACTAAATTCATTGGTATGAAACATGGAAGATAAACTTAAGCAACCATATATTCACTGTTTAAATTTCAGATCAGGACTTTACCTTATAAATACACGGTAGTATAAGAGTATTTTACCGAGTATCATGTACCACCAGAGTAGTGCTAAAAGCCAGTTCTTTAAGGTCATTTTAATGATTTGCCTCATTGTCATATAAATTAATCGGGTCAAATCACATTTTCAAACACAAGCCACAAAAATAAAGATCATATGTTGAAAGGAGGTGGCTAAAAGACTCACTCACACTGTCTAGTGGTCAATCTGGTACACAGGCTACTTTAAGCAGTATGTCACATGGATTTTTATTTTAGATATGAAAATAAGGCAGGGCTAAACTGTGTCCCATCAGGTTACATTGGCTTAAATCCAGGGTTGCCTGCGGGGGGATGTAAACAAAGAAAAGGGGGTTTTGTAAGAGCCTATTTCCTCTGTCTGCCCAAGTGAGACACTTGCTTAGACATCAGTGATTCATCATGGTTTCTTCATATTTGTGTAAAGTACTACCCCATTCACATCTAATATGTTATTTGCTTAAATGAGAGTTGTACTTAACGGATTTTGGATTACTTGACAAAAGAATCTCAATGCGAAGCCCTCTTTCACGTGGAGAGAATCGTCCTCTCACAAGTAGCTTCACTGACTTTAATTGTGACTGCCATCACAAAAAAGTTTCCACCACTTGGCCTTGGTCTACAATCACCCATAGACCATCACTTCAGCAGCATCTTCCCAGGTTGTGTGGCCAAATGGACCAGCAGTTCTAGCCCAGCTTCCTGTGTACTAGTTGCTGTAGAGTTACACCCTTCTTAGTCCATATTTCTACCCTCCCTGAATGAACATAAGTGACTGAGTTTACTAGCACAACTAATCCAAATGGATCAGTGCAGTAAATGATGCCTTTCTTCCTGTTCCTCAGAGGAGGAAATTTGTGTAGAAAAGCAGAGAAGTGACAGATTTATTGTTTTAAGAGATGGAGATGCCACATGCTAAGGGTCCCAATAGTAATGTCAGAGTCCAGTGGATTTTTTTAGAGAAGTGCTCTCATCATTGCACTTTCCTTTGTCCCCTAAAAGCTGTATGAACAGTGTGAAGGAGGGAGGTGGAGACAGCGTCCCTGGGAACCTGAGCTCACACAAGCTTGGGACAATCCATTCAGTGCAGGTGGACCATGACCAGCATCAGCATTTCCCTTGCCTCTCCAGCAGCAGTGTCATGTGCGAGCTCTCTCACCCCTCATGGCACACAACACAAGAGCAATTGTTGTGACAGTGCATGTAAATGCTTTGGCTGTTGCTATAGGAACAAGTACTCTGACGAACAACTCAAGGTGTACGTTCCTCAGTGGCCAAACTGACAAGCAAACTGTGCCGTAACAGAACATAAATAGGTCTTACTTTATGTTTTCAGCAGAAAATCCTGCCTTTTTGTAATGTATCAGAGAACAGCTAAACAGCAACACTAATCGAAGTATTAGCAAACCATATTTATCTGACCCATCTGCAAATCGAACCACCGATCATGTACTACTTTGCATTACAGTCACACTGTACTTAGCTGCTAAAGGAGAAACTAGTCTGTCATGACAGCCCCCTGTTGTGTGTACAGGTTTTGTCAACTAATGAGCCCCTGTTCAAAGAGCCTATAGGCTGAGAGAATGTAAGTGTTGCGTAAGGAAGGAGTGGAATAAAAGAATCCAGACTTTCAAATGCATCAATTGATCAGTATTTACAATGCCTGCAAAGTCAGACAAGTACCTTTCTTTCCGGTAAACTATGGTCTTAATTTGTTTCCCCTCCTTCCCAATGAATTCAGCATCACTAAATTAATCTAATCCCATCTTTCTAGAAAGAAACATTCTATGTTTCCTGTCTGAACAGAGAATTAACCCCAGACTTGTGCTTTTTAACCAAGAACTTTAGAACATATTTTGTTCAGAGTCTGAAATCTGTTTCCCTGATGCGTTTCTCTTTCCTCTCACTCTTCACAAGAAGAGAGAAATAGCCCTGTAGTAAATCTTAACACACACACTCACACAGAGTCTAGCTCAGTATGTAAACAAACGTGCTTTTCTAGTATATGGCCATGTGAGTTCAACTTTATTTACTGCAACTTTAAACACAAGTCCAGAAAAAGAGAGAGAGAGACACACACACACAAGAGCAGGTTTTACATTATTCACTGAAAGAAAATCCCGAGTCAAAAAAACATAAGCCTTAGTCAGAACTCCCACATGCAGACTCTTAAACAGTAGTTACAAATATTGAGTAACAAACATCCTTGAGCAGTCCTGGGTAGGAGGAAATTTTGGATTCAGTTGATAAGTCTGTGTGAACTGGTTCCACCTTATGCTTCAAACAAGCAATCTGGTATAAAATAAAAAAGAAATCCAAACCAAAAAAATCCCAATCGGGGAAAAATTCACCCACCCTCCAGCACACATGCACACACACTTCCCAGTCTCCTCTCATAGTCTGCCTTCTAAAACCAGTTTTAAGAAAGACAGCCCTCTTACCTTCCCACCTTGCATTCATTACCTCCCAAATTAGTTAAGTGGGGTATAGTCTAGCTCCACTCCCCATCCCAAGATTACATAGAACAAAAGTAGAATGTACTGCTACTCTAGCCTGCAGGTCCTGCCTCTTCTTATACAATACTTCACTCATCTCTAGCCCTTGAGCTATTTGGGGTGGGAACTGTGCTGGTCCCCATTTCTTCCAAACCCCCACCTTTCTGTGGACAAATATTTTCCCAATATTATTTCCCCTTAAATATAACACTGTGAAAGGTGATGGCTACTACATACTGCAAGTGGTAACAGTTGTCCTGTGGATGAAAGACCATGACCATTTCTCTTGACACAGAACAATATGTGAAGTAGGGCTGGTATAGGCTTGAAGATCCACTCCTTTTACCCATTTACCTGTAGACCCTGTCAGATTGTGGCACGGTTATGACAGCAGTTTCCTGCTGTGTATGTTGAGTATAGCTTGCTTGCTTCCTTCATTTATTTATTTCAAACCACTCATGTTTGCGAGTACTGGATAAAACAGTATGTTTCTCAGCAAACCCTAATTAAAGCTCTAGCTCGGAAACAGTGGCAATTTGGATGAAGTTCGAGCACGTAGAAGCAACTGATGAGATACTTATTCACTGATCACCAAAGAGATATGTGTTTGGGACTTCTGTTCTCTTTTCCAGTTCATTCTACAGTTAGCTACATCTTTGCAATGAATTGCCTGTCTTGATCCTCCATGCCACTACACCAAGCATGGATGCTACTCCACAGAACTTAGCAGCTCTAACACATACTGTTTGGAAACACTGGAGAAAGATAATTACCTTTTATTAAATATATATGTATATATTTAGATAGTCCTCACTTCCACTTACTTTTAGGAAAGTCAGTAGGAACCTCAGCAATCCCAGCACAGCACCACGAACTCCAGCATTCAGAACTGCTTCTTCTAGTGACCCACCGAGGACTATCATTACAAGTCAAGGCTTGGGAGGTCTTTAAGTTGTTATGATTCCATCAAGACATTAGATGCCAGGCTCTGAAAGCCTTTCGGAAATTCCAACCACCATGCTGGGTGTGAAGCAGACACCCAATTCATAGGTGTGATGAAACTCTTCTTTTGTACCCCACCATACCAGTGAAGCAAATACAACAGACATATTCACTAGACAAGTGACTTTCAAATCACTAGAAGTCCAAAGACAACTATTATTTTACTACTATGATGCTATATGATCTTGCTCTATAATCTAAAACATCTCCCCTCCACCCCTTAATCAGATGTCAGAACATTGCCTCCTTACAAAACTGTTTTTAGTCTGTAAAGTTCTACTCACCTGCCTTTCTCCGCCCGGTTATTCTCAATGACTGTCAGCTTAACTATTGTGCCTTCATCCCATTTTCAGAGAGGCATTCAACTTTCCTCTCCCTCCTCCCCGTAACAAAACAATAACAAAAGCCCAAGATGCAACATGAAATTTTAGTCACTTAATTTCCAGTACTAGGTCTTATGTTCAAAGGAACACCAAGGAAAACTGAGTAGTTAGCTAGTCTAATTAAACACACTTTGCTCCGATTAACTGCAATTGTATTTCACAGTTGCTTTGTGCTCTCTGTTAACCTCCATTTTCAGTTCCATATCCCTGCTCAGTGTGATGAGAATTTCACTCCACTGACCCATTAGGAGCAGCTCTCTTTTACCCTCTAGGCTTAATACTATTCACTGCCCTTTCAAATTTGACTAGTTCAACTGCAATCATCTTTCTTGCTTATGCCCAAGTAGCACTAACTCTCATCTTTTGCCCATCACAGCGTTTTCAACCATAGCACTTGTAATGTGATAGGACATCTGAAGCTTCCCTTATTTAACTACTGACCACACACGGGGTGAAACAGGCAAATGGAGAGGCAGGATTTTACCTTCACACTTCAGCTGGCTTTCCCTGGGCACAGAAGCTACTCGATGACTTTGGTCTTCAGAGGGAACTAAGCACATCAATCAGCACAGTACAGCAAACAGCCACCCTTACAGCCTTTCTGGTTAAACTGATCGTACGATGTTACCATTTACAACTGCTAAGGGTCCACCCAGGAGCCCTGTTAAAGACTGTCATTTTGGCAGTTGGTATTAAGAACTATTAGGTAGCTACAGTATCTTAATGCAGCAATGTAGTTATGTATTAATGAGCATTTAATGGCCGTAGTTACAAGAGCTTAAAAGGTTAATACTGAGTTTGGCTGGACACCTATTCTTCTCAGTCACCCTAGTCTTGATAAAATGTATAAATTCATGGCCAAAGCCACTGTTCCCAGCTGACACAAAACCAGATCTCCATTTTTGCCTTCACAGAAACACTGTCAACTTAAATAGAAATAACTCAGTCCCTTTGTCCACTGGAAAACCAGCAAACTCATCTGAAAGTAATTCAATTACTGGCTGCAAGAGGGACTCTAGGTCAACTGTGGATGGTCAGCACAAGTCCCACAGGCTGCAGCTGGCACAAAAGGCAGTTCAGGTAGCCTCCAGGGGCATACAACAGACTGTTTACTGCTTAATCTGCTCTGTGTAGATGGAAGAGAATTTTGCCAGCTCTTTAATTCAAGTAAACATGATGTCAAAGAGCTTGCTAGCAAGTCTCAGACATCTTCCAGATCCAGCATCATATCAGCTGAGGGGTTTGTGATTTGTTTCTTGCTTTGGGTAGGCATGTCTAGCTAATTAATGTTGTGTCCGCTGTTTATAACCATAGCATTATTTAAAGCTCCAAGTTTTATGGAGGGATCAGAAGTCTCTGTAGTGGGAAGATTTAACATAAATTCTTAATTCTATTCCTACTCACATTCTTCCTGATTTCTTAATTTCTCACTTAACTTTTCAATTGGTGAATAAGATAGGTATTCACACTAACTTGCTAAATAGCCTCCCCTTTTTTCTACAGTGAGTAACAGATGTGTAACCCTACAGATAGAACAATATTATTACAGCAAGATAAAGCAGTTTATTTGAATATGTAAATTTATTGCCTTCCCATCAGATGTTCAGAGGAAAAAGGATGCATTTAAACTGTTTTCCTGGTGGCACCATAAAAGCTCTGAGGCAAGAGAGGCATTTGAGGGGCAAAGGTTACTTACAGCTGTATTTTCAACATACATGAGCCATTGTGCCCAACCTGAGCAGAGGTTTGGGAGCCTGAGCATTACACTCAGTCGTTCCCAGTGATTTCTGCTGTGATCTCATGCTAATCTGGACCTTTGTTTTCACAGCTAATCTGTGAACACCAAAACAGTCACTCTACACCCACTGATGCTGAGGGTGCAGCTGAAGTTCCAGGCAGGTGCCATCCACCCCACATCACAAGCAGCCAGAGCTAAGAGAAAGCTTCTATGTTTGTGAGAAAGAAAATAATTCAGCTCAGCTTAATTCTTTTTTCTATACCTGGATGATGATTTCTTGCTTGCAGCACTAGAACATTTTATATATTTCACATTGAAGTTATGATTAAGCTAAAAAATAGTATTGACTTTATCAAAGTCCGTGCTGTAGACACTAACAGGAGTGCATGGTCACGTTCCATCTTGGTTTCACGGATCTTGTATTTGTGAAAACTTCTTTCACAGGAAGGACTATAAGTGCATCCAAATACTGATGTTCAGGGAACACTACCAGGAAGGGGCAGATACAGCTTTTAGTTTCTGAGTGGGAGAACTACACTTTGGAAACCTGCTTGTTTCCTAGGGCAATACATTAGAGGCAAGTCCTTCTTAAAAATTCCCTTGTATCCTTCTGGTAGTATCATTCTAAGAGTAAAATTACCTTAGTTGTATTTTACCAGGAGTCTTTAGGATGGGAGGATATGAAAACACCCAGAGGAAGCCTACCAGGTCAGGCTCTACAATGATCTCCCTTAGACAGTTTTAAAATTTTAGTTGGGCTTTGATGGAAGAAAGGCATTCAGCTGTTCAGGCTGGGCCACAGCTGCTCCTGCAAACAGCTGATGGGTGTTTGGTGTCAACCACTGACAACCTCTGCAAGCTCTCAGATGCCTTCTGTGAAAAAGCATGGGATGAGGAGCTACAGTGTGCAGGTTTTGCTCATGTCATGATCTCAGCCTCTGTGTTGTCTCTCCCTAAGCGTATTCTGGTAATATTATCTTCCCCTACTTCAGAATAGTTCCAGATCAAATATTTGACTGCTTACCGACACAATAAATCTCAGTTTTGGTACTTCTACAGTGTATATCCAAAATACCTGTGTGACTCCCTTACTTCACCTTTTTTTTTAGATCATCCTAAATTGTCTTTTCTTCTCTGTGTTTATGCTTTTTGAATAAATTGCCTAGAACTATATTTGGCTGCTGTATAGCCAAACTATCCACTGTTAGTTTTTCTTTTAGATTAGCGAGGCCTTCCAGACCCTGCATCTCTCTTCCAGGAATGCCTATAACTTTATTCACAGACAAAAATCACACTAGACTAAGACTTGCAGTAACATATGGTATAGAGAGTCATCATTCCTTTCTGATCTGGCATACTGGTATGTAAGGGGGGAGAAGTCAAGTGAAAACTCATATGAAGGAGCTGCACAGCAGATGTTCTAGTTGTACGTAAGGCCAATTAGCTATGACAACAGATCATCAGCTTTCCCTTTTCATTTCCATTTTATTTCTAGTCACTATTACTGGTATGGACAACCCAAATCCTAAGGTGTGTCTTTGCCCCGCACCTCCTTTCTCTGCCCTCATTCCTGTGCAGTCTCAAAAGGTAAGTCAGTAGCACAAAAACAGAGCATGAGACATTTAAAGGTAATAAGAACTGCAGTTCTGACTGCGTCAGCTAGTGAGCAATTCTGCACCTTCATTTCATTAAACACTTTCCACAAGTTTCCAGGAGCTGAGATCCTACTTTCCAGTGTGTAATCAGAGATGTCTTGGCCTGAAAACCAGCAAATTTCTTTAAAGAGTGTTTAGAAGAGAGATTCAGATCAGAATTGAAATGGAAGCAAAAAACGCCACTTCTCAGCCCTGATTTCAGAAGGCAGAGAGTGCATTCACCTCCCATGTTTCCTGGCTCCTGCCCAGCACCAGTTAGCTCAGATTGTTTTAAGTAAGAAATTGCGCCACTGGAAAAGAATGGGGTCTATCCTTTCGGTCTGCAGGAGTTCAGAATTTCTTCTACTTCTTTTGCGGAGATACAGTGGATTAGTTCCGTGGGTAAAGGCCCTTGCTTGAAAAAAGAAAACATACTTCTACAGAGCCTGAAACTACGGCACTAACAGTAGAAAAGAGAGTTTCCCCCCCACTGCTGTTGTTAGTAAACTCTGTCTTTGAAATTCTGGTTGAAACTTAGGGTACCCCCTTCCCAGCTTGCTGCATCTAGCCTGAAGCTTATGCAGCCACTGAAATAAGAAATAACAGACTACACTGGTAAACAGCTTTAGGCTGATGGAAGTATTTTGACCTCTCTATGAGCAATTTGCTCATTCCTTAGGTTTACTTCTCCCAGATGCGCCTAAGAAATATTAAGATGGCATTAGGTATCCGGTTTATATGCTGTCTCTTAGCCATTCCATCACTATACTTGTACCGCCTATGAAACAACACACAGATTCAAGAAATCCCAGCCTCACTCTTACTCATTTAAACTAGGGTTTTTTTGTTATTGTTTTCCTTTTTTTTGCCCCTTTTCGCTTTTTTATTTTTTATCCTTCTGTGGGTTGGGGTGGTTTTATTTTTTTAAAATTTGACAGATTGTTGTCTCAACTACAAACATCTTAGGCTCCAGGCAACTTTAAGAACAGACAGCAAACTAATGAACAAGTCTAAATAAGGAAACCCGTGTGGTTCTCCAATATGACTGCAAACAAATCCAACATGAGAGGGGAAAAAAAAAAAAAAAAAAAAAATCAACCAGCCTGTTTATGCACCATAAACTGAATAGGGGATTCCACTTTCCCCCTCCCTAAGGGCTCTAAATGAGTCATGTTAAGCAACTTACCATAAAGTAGGCTGACATTTTATATCATTCTAGGTTATTTTTTCCCCAGTTCAAAGCTTTATCTGTTGATCTGAATGAATATAAGGCTAAGCTAACTTTGTATTTCCTTGGCATGCTGAGCTCTTTCTGCTTTGGTATCCTGATCCTCAAATCAGCTATGGTACTTTCTTGCTTTACTAAGATTTATTTGAAAGAGCTGCTGCATTAATCCATAATCCTGATGAACCAATTCATTTGACTTAGAACTTATCAGCATGATCTCCTTATGGTAGCATTGTTCTGACTGTTGTTTAAGGCAGCAAGAAGAATGAAGACATCCAAAATGGAAGCAGAGTCAATATTAATATAAAATGGTCATGCTGATGATGTGTCCTGTTCCCTATGGCACAGAGGCCATGTGTCTGTGGTGGCTTATCCCCACACAAAAATGGTGCTATTAAATGTGTGTCACACATCTGGCTTAAATGTCTACTCCTTTTCTGTTTGTCACCAGGTTTTTCACTTTTGAAGTTAAAATCATAAAATACAGCCTAGATATAATCTGTCTCCATGGGAGCTAGAAACCTTTTTTCCTTATGAAATTTAAGGTTTGCATATATTTTTGTTTTATTTCCAGGACGTGAGGTTTTCAGGAAAACACTAGTAATTACGAAACTAAGGAAAGAGTTGTCAACACAACAACAATTATAATGTTTCACATTTCTCCCTCTCTCCCAGCTCAGGTCCATCCATATGCCACCTTGGACAGCTGCTTTACATGCTTGCACTCTCTACATTTGCAGGAGAACAGAAAAAGCTAATTCACCTTACACTAAACTCTGTTATCTGCTTTTATACACGTGTGTTTGTACTAAGTGCATAAGCAATAGGTGTTTTGTGAAAGTGAAAGAAAGAACTGCCTTCGGTTCTTTGGGCTGGAGGCACCAAGTGCTGTGGTACTTACCCAGCCCTTCAGAAACAAGGCATTGCCACAGATACATTACAAGGATAACTGTGAAGCGACTGCAGTTTTTTTGTTCTCCATGCCAAGGGGGCCACTGGAGTGAGTTTGCTAGCAAGTAGACAGCACTGGACACAAAGCCTGCAATCAGCTGCAAAGAGACTTCAGAGTGCCTGCCTTATTTCTAAAGAGATGACAAAAATCTTGTCAAAAAAACCTTGATGGCTGGGACAACGTTGACCCAAGACTGAAAATAACAAAGTCTAGGTTATACCCTAACTTAAGAAAAAAAGTCTTCTTTTTAAATCTACCATAAGTCGTTTTTTTTATAAAAAAAAAAATTAAAATAAAATTAATACATTTTTAGCTTATGCAAGACATTTGTCCCCAGATGGAGTTGTAAAATAAAATTAATCTGGAAGCGTCACTAAAAATGTTGCTTTCATCTCTAATATTTTTTGGGAAGTTTAAAGTGGGTTTGTTTTCCTTTCCTCTGTCAAACAGAACTTGTGGAAGGCAGTGCATATCCACTGGAAGAACAGAGAACAAAAATACAAGTACGCATTTATAAAAAGCGATTATCTTTCCACGTTTCGTTATCACTTTTTTTATACAGGTCTCACTGTGCACTCCTTCCCTCCCTTCTCTTGGAAGCTAAACCAGACAAAAGAGGGACCTCAGCACCTGGCTTGCATTTACAAGCCATGCAATCCCACCTCCTCTAGCAACAGCACTTATAGCAAGGATATATACATTGACAGTGGGCACAGTGTTCAAGTATGGCAGGGAAAGCCTTCTGGGGAAAGGCAAAACAAAAAACCCAAACAGTAGTTGTATTAATTAGTTTAAGAAGTTGCAGAACAGAGACTCCTGATCTGCTCTGTACAACTACATGCGAGTTAAGGACTACCTGCCATTCAAAGTACTAAAAACTAACTGCAAACAGGGCGAGCAATGAAGCAGCTAAAACTCTGCCAACGGAGCGCTCATGAATTTAAATGCCGTTCTCGCCTCTCCCCTTCTCCTTAGCTTACTAAGCAGTTCCTCAAGGCCTTGCCACAGGGGAGACATCTAGCAGTCAGGGACACAGCTGTACAGGTACGGCAGCCGTTCGCAGCCCCAGGCGTCACTGTAAGCTGGCATGGGCATTACCTTGGCACTGCCCCACAACAGTCACAACTGCCCCAGGAAGGCAATCACATCTAAATGCTGCTACTTTGATTTGTTGAACGGGAAGGTAGTTCCTGTTGCATTGCTTTAAGTCTTCACATCCTCTTAATTTAAGTTAGATAATTTCTACTTTTACTTGTATCAGTTATCCGACTGGCATGTCACATAATCACATTCAGCTCTAAGCCATGTTACAGATGTCTTTTATAGACTTGGACAAATTGCCTAATTGGAATTCTGTTTCACTTGTAAAATGCAGACAGTAAGATTTTTTTTTTTTACAAATTTTTGGCTACACTGTTTATGTGTATTATAAATCCTCTGAACATGGATCATAAAAATTGCACATACTTATAATAAAAGTCTCTTAAATTCTACTGTCCCTAAATGTTACCAGTGTGAAATAGGAATATTACTACAAGTAATATTATTACTACAAGTCTCATTTCTGATGAGTGAACACTAGTGTGAGAGAAAGGATGTCTTAAACTCATGTGTTTTCTATAGCAACCACTATACTTTGCATTATTTAGTGCCTGCCAATGGACTAGTACATTCCATTACTAGACATTGTCATTATGTCTCTGAAGACAGAAGTTTATACAATACTGTTTTAATGATATCCAGGTGTATGACTAATACACACTTCCATCTGTGACTTAGCATTAAGCACGCAAACACTGCTTCAGCAACCAAGGAGCTAATTACGTCCCCTTATAAAATCTACTTTGTGTTTATTCTGTAATACACAAGTAATAATTTCTGGGATAGATAAATGTTTTGCTATATCTGAGTGCCTCAGAGTTTTAGCCTGAAAAACAACAGCGGTGGGACAGAATTTATTGCTTTGGCTTGTTTCAGATTGTAACTACTTGCAGGGAGGTCAGATGGAAAAGGACAAATGATGAAAGGCAAGTCCTCGACATGTTTGAAGAGTGCAGAACACAAGCAATTAACATGGGCACTATCACAGATTTCATTTGGGATTAGATTTTAATTAAGAACATATTACTGGTTCACATTCCAGCCTGTGTTACCTATGCCTGTGTTGGACATGTAAGTCATTCTACAGGGGGGCAATCTCCCTTTGGCTTCTCTTAAGCCCTTGCATTTTCTTCAGTGCAGCCCTTCCATACCACCTCAGTTTTTCCTCACATGAGAAACAGTCAGGTACACTTAGCTTCTTAGCTGAAGAAGTATATGATGTAAAATTTAAGTGAGGCCCAGGTGTTATTTAAAAAAATTCTTCTCCAAAATAAAAGGGGATGTAATAATTTAATGGACTTCTGATAATCATGTTTTATTCCTTGAGACCCTAAGCTATCTTTTGTGATGGGAAAGATGCCAGAGAACCTTAAAAGGCCCTTTTCCTACCAGCATTGTTCAGACATCTGGTGAACATAAAAATTACTTTAGCAGAGCTCTCTCAACAGAGCCATCATTGGTTTACTAAAATCCAATTCCTCAACTGGAACTGAGAAAAACTGTGGAACTTCTGCCAAGAACATACAACAGAAAACTGGGGTAAAATTGTCCAAATGTCCATCCACCTGGTGGATGTTGCTTACTCCATTCAACACATGAAAGATGGTCCTATGAGTATTAACATTATTACAAGTGGCACATCTAGCATTTGAGACCGCACCAACAGTAGAATCGTGTAATAAGTCACCCCCCAATTTCCTTTTGGAGTGCTCATCAGTGGGTGATGGATTATTGTTGTCTGCCTCTACCTTCTTTAACACTGGAGGATCAAAGGTTAAATTAACATCTGACCACAATGAATTATGCAGTAGTCGGTAGATTATTAGTGCATTTTTTTTACTGTCAGCTTTAAAAGGGTTACCAAGAACTAACAGAACTTTTCTCTTTCCAGCTACTGATGCAAAGGGTTTGAGAGAGAGAACTACAGAAAATCGTATCATCTGGGTATTATAAGCAATGTATCCTTAAAATAATGCCTGCGGAGATAGGTTGATGTGCTAGTCCCTCACATTATCTATCTTGCAAAATTTTAGGCAGAAAGTCAGAAAGCAGACAGGAGTAGCTCATTCTAACTCACCCCATATTTCTACAATATATCATCCAGCCCAAAGATTTGGGTTTTTACACAGAAGATTGATGGATAACAAAATAACTTTAACAGAACTCTTAATGACATATTTAATTCCTTTCAATTAATGATTATACCTTTTTTTTAAAAAAAAAAGTTAATTTTCATATCCCTAAGATGATCTGTCCTCCTTTCTTGGACACAGATCACAACAGCTCAGCCATGAGCTGGAGTTATCTTGCAGCTTTGATATTATAATTCACTCACCCGTAAAAACCCTTACTTAGGAGCAATTAGTTGTGTTTATTCTGTAATACAGATGTAATAATTTCAATAATCTTTTCTCTTGCAACTGCTTAATTTATTTTTTTTTTGATAAATTAGTCTTTTCCATCTAGTTTCACAGTGAATATTTACTAATATAAATTAGAGAAATAATATACTGACATGACACAACCTAGGCTTAAAATGGCCAGTATATCAAAATATTACTACCTTAGCATTTCTTTATCTAATTCAAAGGATCCGCAATCACTTATGCCAAAGCAGAACTTGCCATTTTTTGCCACAAATACATTCAAAATTCTAAATTAAAAAAAAACTTAATAATTAGATTTGAGGTGAAATATTCTACTCAGTATTTTCCACATTAATTTTGATTCAAAGCAAATTAGAGCAGTCTCAAGAGCTTGTTTAAAAGACAGATTCAAGTCACTTTGAATATGCCCACCCTGACGCTTCCCTGATATTAGAGCTTTGCCCATTCATACTCATTATTATCTTTTCCCAAAAATGTTTTGCAATAGCAATTCACATCACAAAACTTTTCCTTAGGTAGAATATATGCACAACTTCTTTTTATGCTTCAGGCTACAACCAAGGTGGAAGGCAACAGTCTGGGAAAATTAACAAGGTTACCACATCAGCTCTGCCCATGCTGCACAGATGTATGAGCTGCTCAGGCACGAGCCACACAGCCTTTGCAGCTCTATCCTGCCAGACAAAGCCACCACTGATTTTGTTTTGCTTAAACTCTGGAGCTGTGAGCTGCAGCACTTCCAGCTGTGAATGACAAGCAGCTCAAATATTCCTGCGGGATGGGCAGGACAGAACCAGTACACAGCAACCTGTTCCTGACTCAAACTAATCCAATTCTCGATCGGAGACTTAGGATGAAAAATACCAGATATTCTTTTTCATTAACCCCATCTCTTGGTAAAGAAGAGGTATTTTGATTCACTGTTGAATTTGTTCTCTTTACCCATTGTATAATTTTCAAATGGAAGCCAGAAAGAACAATTATCTAGTTGTCTATACGTGAAACAAAAATGTATTCCCAGCAGGAGCAGATCTCGTGAATTTAAAAAAAAAAAAATAAATTATAGCATTATAAATAACACTTGCTTTCACTTTGAGACTTGTGAACTCATTCCAAGGAAAGTGTGAGTTAACTGCCTCTGCCAAAGGGCAAGGGGAAGCTCTAATTGTAATTCACTGTCTGAGAGAGACGAAAATGGTTGCATCCATTCTAACCATGCAAAAGCCAGTTAGAAATCCACCCTGTGCATTCAGGACTCTGACTTGAACCTCTGATGGTCAGCTACTGCTCCGTAGAGCAAGGATACCAGCTCCTATTGCTTCCAAGCCTCATTCTCATTATCCCAGAACAGCAGTACCGGATTAATGTTTGGAGAGAGATTAAAACCTTTATACACATACACAAGCTACATTAATGCTCTCTTTAGATTTCAGGAGAAGGTTACGTCATCTGTATAAATATGATCAACATAAATGAAAACAAAAGAAATCCTTTTCAGTCCTTCTCACTCAAACATTCATCTTCATCTACCTCTGACCCCTTTCTCAAGAAAATTACAAGGAAGCCAACAGAACTCTACTCTCAGAGAAAGCCAAGGCAAACACTCCCTGCCCACTCAGCTTAATGAAGACACACACAGGCAAACTAGTAACTCGGATGCAGTTACCATCATAGCAGGACTCAGCAGTCTGCAGGTAGCACTTCTTAACCAGTTTAAGCATCTCTGTTGGGCTGAGAGCTGGGTTAGGAAGTACAGATTCAACTGCAGACTCAGCTATACTCTAGACTTGCCACCAAACCAAAGATCTCCAAATTGAGAGCAGAAATATTACTTTTCATGTAAACTCAGAGGCTGAAGTCTGATCTGGTTCTTAAAGATGTTCAGCACTGCTATTCCAGTAGCAGGTCCGCCTCCCAGTGCTGACTTTTATTTGATTTCATAGTTTATTCCTTTGCAGGAATTCCCACATCCTCAGCGAATACCAAGGATCACTGGAAAAATGTCAGATCTCCAGTTTTAGCAGAAAGAATTCCTTATTTCATACATAAGTGACAAAGATACACCTGGACAAATTACAACAGTGTTCTAGGAAAGAACAGCAACACAGCAAAACATTATTTCTAAAGGCTTTCCTTACCCCTACTAAAATGCTGACAGTCTGGTTAACATGTACCACCCATATTCAGGTCCTTTTCACAGCTTACAAAAAAGTTTCCGGGTGTCCCCTATGTACACTTTTATCTAAGTGCTTGTGCTTCCCTCCAAAGCTGGTACAACAGGCTAGATTCTATTTTTGCCTTACAGGGAAGTTACTGTTCAAGATGACAAAATTAGTCTAGTTGGAGGAGATGCTCGTATTTTAACAATACTGAAAGATGCTTGAGAATGAGTGTATTGCAGCCCTAGCAATTGTCAGGCCACATCTCTCAGTCATAGCTCCAGCCCTGCTAGAACAGACAGGAGCTAAAGTGGGAAATGCAGTCTCAGAATAAAATTGTTTTCTACTTGAAAGAGAATGCTGAAGAATTCACTTACCATATATAGATTAAAAGATATTGTAACAGAAATACTGATTTTCTTTTCCTTTAAGCAAAGGCTGAAAATTAGCTAGTGAATTCTCCACACGTTCCTCCTGTCACCTCAAACAATGAAACGCATGCTTTATTACCACTGCCCTTAATTCCAGCATTATAAAGTAATGGAGGCATAGCACTCTAGGATCGGCTCAAAGTGTTTAGAGGATGGTTCTGATTTTAGGTCAAGTAGCCCACATCCTCTTCATTGTTATAAAGCCAAAAAAAACCCAAAATGTCTCTGAAGAGCCATGTCCACAGGACTGGAGGGAACCTCCAGAGACCATCTAGACAATCCTTTCCTTTCAACCAGACACAGCTGGTCCTAAATGACAAAGGCTTCCTATGAAAAACATGCCAGCACTTCACTCTTTTTAGTATTAGAAGGATTTATCTAACATTCAGCCTGGATCTTCCTAGCCACAATTTAAATCCATGACTTATTGATAGCCTAAAATCGGAAGAATCTCCTCTGCCTTTTTGCAACACCGTTTACTTATCGGAGAGCTCCGGCTTCTCTTCCTAAAACTGAAGAACTCACATTCCTTCAGTTTTCCTGTATAGGCCACTTTTTTTTTTTTTTAAGACCTGTGATTCTTGTCACTGTTTTCCTCTTGCTAGTTATTCATTTGATCCACATTTTTCTTGAAACAGAGCACCCAAAATTTGACAATACTCTGCTTCAAGCTTTACCACTGCTTGAATGACAAACAATTCTTTTGTACATGTCTTGCTAGATACATTTTCTTTAATATACCCCAGGATGTTCATGTTTTCATACAATGCGGTTGTCTTATGTTTCTCTTGTAAATCACTATACTCCCTGCCTTCTATTTTTTCACATTGAGCTGCTGGCTAGATGGGAATAATTGGCTGCCCAGCTGTAGCTCCCTACTCTTGTCCTTGCTGAAGTGAAAAGCTGAGCTGCAATTCGGTTGTAATAAGCTGCCTTACTTCCAACATACTGAGGGGTCCTCCCCTGTTTTTTTTTTTTTTTTTGTAACATATATGCATATATATATATAGTGCCTTCCAGCACCAATGTTATTACAAAACACGGATCAGAACTGACTGTAGAGCAGAGACCTGGAGAACCCCACTCAGCTCATCCAACCATTCTGAATGTGCTCTGTTGATAACGCTTCAAAGTACATTACAAGAGTTTTATTCAGCCAGATCATACTCTTCTTGCTTGCTTATGAGCAAACAGGATATAAGACTTTGCCCGACACCCCATAGTTAAAATATAGGACTACATCATTGCTTCTGTCTGCAAGTTGTGCTAGAGGGAAATCAGTTCAGGATAATCTGCTCTTGATAAATTGACATGGACCATTCTTTTCAGTAGATTGTTAAAAAGGTGGTCCTGTTAGGCAAGCGACACACCAATTTACAGGCAAGGGGGATCTCTTGATCTTCCAGAGGGTCTTTACTTGAGCCTGTCTTCCTTGCCCCTAACAAAGAATGCTACTTCTCAACAATGAATAAACCTAACCTTTAAATTTAGACTTTAACATCAGACTTAAAAACAAACACCAAAAAAAAAAGCAAGCTGGGAAACAGAGCATCACCCAGTAAAATGGCATGTCTGTGTGCACTGCACTCAGCTGACACTACTCTTAGACAACTCAGTGGAAATGGATAACGGTGGTATTACCTTGATTTAGACTCACAGAGAAAAAGATACAACTCAGGCAATACTTCCCTGATCCAGTATAATACATTTTGGTTTCCCCCCCTCCCCTTAGTTCACGCACAATTCACTCACAAAAGAAACAATGCAATCTCTGTATCCCATAGTTACCAGCAGACTTTTTTACTGGGTCAGAGAAGGCTACTGTGGAAATCTTTAGGAAGTATTGAGGGTTAACTTTTATTCGATAGAACTATCTGAACGCTGAAACAGGGACACAATAAACAGATGGGAGCGGGATACATTCGGGAAATGCATGGAAATCATTAGGGAAACTAAGTCCTCAGAGCAAAGGCTGAACTGGAGATGCCATCACACAGGGCTGAAGAGAAATCGTATTTCGGAGAGGAGCTTTGAGAAGTGCAACTCTGGAAAAATCAGCGTAACGCCAGAAAAATGGGTAGAGAAACTGCAACATTTAAAGTCATAGAACGTTGAGAAGATAATGCATGCCAGCATTTTATTACATTTTTACACTTGTGCAGAATCAGCTAAAGTTTCTTCAGACATGCACAGATAGAGGCACATTAGATATTCAAGGATTTTGCGTGAGGCATTCAAGTTCCTTGTAAAAAGCAAAAAGCACAAGCAAAACACCGCAGACATTCCCCCATAGGTAAAAGTTTTTTAGAGTCTCTACTGTTGGACAGAGAAGATTCAAGCAATTGTCCTTTATCTTCTATACATTTGTTGAGCAGGTCATTAAGATTCTCAGTTATCACAGAATTAGGGTGACGCTGCTGTCTTTGTCTATGAAGACCACAAAATCTAAAGGGTAGATATGTTATTTTAAGGAAAAGCCCATCCTCCCCAGGGATGCAACTCATTGCTCTTGCAGCATGTAGTATTCCTGCATCCACATGTCAATGTGTCTCTTCAGAGCCAAAGTCCCCTTATAGCAGAGAAAAGAAAAAGGAATGGACCCTGCACTGCCTCCATACAGACATAAGGCAAAGCAGTGTAGGTGTATAAATATCAGCATGCAGCAGGACACCAGGGAGAGACTGCAGCCAGCATACTTATTCCTTCTAAGGGTACATCTCATACCATAGTTGAAAGGCCTCAACTTTTGAACTCTGTAGAATCCAAGAACAAGTGTCATTATAACAACTCAAGCAGCTTTTGTTCCAACAACACATATAAAAAGGGAAAAGATACACAGATATATTAATCTTCAAATCCTTGTCCTTAAGCTATTAGCAAAATTAGTTTTGCAGGCACCTGATCTTTCTACAGTTTGATTGTGATTTGCTTGCACATGTTTAAGTTTTATTTTTCTCATTGTAGCTGATTACCAAGGTAATAAATCTTTCCTATTTCATTAAGTAAGGGAGGAGTGATCAGAAAGAACTGGTGGAAGTGCTGCAAAGCTAATAACCAGTTTTTAAAAAGGGAAAAAATAGCGAGATTGATTTTTTAAAATGGCAGGTTTTCACTTTGCTACTTATACAGATTAAATCATGAAGCAAGGAGAGCTTTATTTTTAACACAAGTATGTGTCTTCCAACAATGGGTTTGTATTTCTTCTTCAAATGCATTTCCATTTAAAAACCTAATTTGGCAGAAAGTATGTATCATTTCAGTTTATACTGAATAGATGGTGATGAATACTGCATTTATTGCATATACCAGAATTCTTGCCACGGCCCTCCAAAAATTGTTCCTCAATTGTAAAGGGTGGCCTAGAGCTAATCTGGGAAAAGGGAAAATGTTAGGACAGAAAGAGAGCCTGTGGCTACTTCTTCCCCTGAACTTTAGAAACCTCCCCCTCTTCTGACTTGTGCCAATATCCTCAAAAAAGTGTGGAGTGCTCTATTCCTCTGAAAGAAAACAACAGCTTATACCAACAGGATCGTCAGCATGGAAGAGCCTGTTTACAAATAATGGAATGGCTCGTTTTTACTGATGATCTTTATCAGCAGAGGTTTATGGAAAACTGATCTTTCTAAATGAAGAGGCTTGGAGGGGAGGGTGAAGGAGTTAGATCAATTTCTGGAGGGAATCCAAAAGCAGAGTTCTACAAGCTATTAAATCTGATCTTGTGCAAGATCATCTTCAACTGACTCAAACAATACCAAAAGGTAGCAATGTGTCACATCTACAGTTGCTTAAAAGCTGGCTGGCAGATCTCCAGGATTGCTGTAAATGAGAAAACTCTACCGGGCATTTATACTTCTACTGAGGTTTCTCACGTGCTCTCAGATCACTGACAGAGAAAATAAAGAAAAACTCTTGCTGATAGATTTGTGAAAAGGGATCAAAAGTTATCTAGATTTTTTTTTTTTGTTATAAGCAAGGCAAAAAGAAATTATGAGCTTATATAGGCCACGTGTAAAACAAAAAAAATGGGAAGAAAGTTCTGCCCGCATAACGGCTCCTCTCCTGAATAGTCTTAATGATGAAAAAGATTTTGGGGGGAACTGTAAAAGAGGCCTTTTACAGATTCATTTAGTACTCCCTTCACAATGTGATGATCTAACTGTTTAATACAATCTGTATATAGAGTGTTTAATACACTCTGTAGCCTGCTCATCTAGTCTGTATCTCCCCAGCTCAGTCATAAGAATTAGGAGTTTGTATCAAATACTCTGCTAAAGTCAAGCTAAGCGACATCCACTACTCTCCCTTGTCCACCCAGCCAGCTGCCATTTCATCAGAGAAGGCAATTCAGGTCATCAGGCCTTATTTACCCTCGGTATATCTGTGCTGAGTATTCCCAACCACCTTCTTATTCTTCATGTGCTCGGAAACGGCTGGACTTGCTCCGCAGTATTCCCAGGACTGAAGCGAAGCAGCACGCAATTTCTCAGTCTCTGGCTTTCCTTTTCAGTTCTTCTGCTACAGTAAACATAACTGGTACACCCAACAAGCATTTAGCTAGAAGCATTAAAAAAGCATGTCGAAACAATAAACAATTTTAATCAGGTTTTGTGGCCTTACATAAGATCCAGATGGGTAAAGAAAAATACTACCCTTAATTTTCCCGATTCTAGTCATGTTGGGTACCAATCAAAAAGGGAACAGACAATACATGATGTATCATTTTACTGTGGGCAAGTTTTATCTTGGCTGCTGTGGCATCCAGACCATGGATAGACTGGGGAAAACCAGAAAAATAGTATGAAGGTAAATTTGCTTATTTTCTCTTGTTCCTACAATCCCTTTAATCTCACAACTGCACTGTTTCTTCCAGACTTCTTTGCTGTTCCCTCTGCTATTAGCACCTACCGCTTGGTGGGGGAAAATACACAAGTGCAACTATTTGTGTATCCAATTAATTCCCTTAAATAAATAAATAAAAAAACCAAAAAACGTGGTACTATAGTAATGAGTGGGAACATGTTTGTCTACAACTGTTTACAAAGAATATTTGATAAATCACTTTTTCAAGATCAGTTAGAGTACAGATCTTTAGGATAGAGGACTACACCATCTTGTTTTAGTCGTATGTGAAGGGCACGGCTTCAAGGTCCTACTCTACTGGTTCCGTCTTATTCTGAAGTCAGCCTAGCCCTGGAGATATTTGTAACAGCAATATTAAGGCTGGAACAAATGCAGTATAAATGCAAAGGCATGTTTGTAAAAGGAGGACAAGAAACAACAGAGCAGAGATTAAGCGTGACATTTAACAATAGACAGGGCAAAATTAATAGTCATAAAACTGGTCAACACTGAAGAATGCACTGCTCACAGCAAGATCATGGCAGGGATGACTCACTAGCTGAAGACCTGTACACTGGTAGCAGGGTGGTGACAACAAGTTTATAGCCATTTCTCTTCCTGTTATTCAAACAAGAATACACTCTGTAGCCAAAAGATGCCCAAAACAAGAAAATAAAACAGACTGAGACCAAGCCTAAGATTTCTGAAAGGTAAAACAAACAGAACTCCGAGATGAAAGAACATTCCACAATAACTGTTGACGATTATGGGTATAAAAATACATGTTCAAAAACCAAATTGTCTTTGTCAGTCAGAAGGAACCTGCATGATGTAGCAGAAGCTCAGTAGCCAGCGCTCATCATCTTCTATGTCACACATAAGTAATCTAAATCAGACTATTCAGACACAGGTATCTAGGAGTTCATGAATATGGAAGGAAAGAGTTACTTTACCTAGAAATAAAACCAACCTTCCCCTTCTATGGTTTTACACAAAGTTGTTGGTTTGGGTTTTTTTTTACAATGTCATGGCCTTGTGTCCGTTTTCCCACCCTCACCCAGAAGATAACAAATGCCTATAACGAAGGAAGTCAGGCATGTTATTGCAGGGACTATTACTGCACACCGAGAAATCATTGGTATTCAGAAAAAGCAGAAAATTATTCAATTATATTACCATAGCTGGGATCAGTCCCTGCCAGTTATTTGTCACTATATAAAGTTTACAAAAACTATAGAGTTTTCATATTCAAACTTCAAAACTAGGAGCTACTACTTTTGGATTTAGTTACTATGATCATCAGACCTTTGCTTCCATATCTTTATAAATTATCATTTAGTAAAATCCAAAGTAACAGATGTGGCACTTTCATTACTAACACATTGTCCCACAAAACGTCTAAATCATTCATTCCTTTGTTCCCTGCATAGAGCACCCAAGTCAGCTTGTGGTTCAAGCCCTAAAACTGCTCATCACCACCCTACCAGCAAAAGCAGACTCCTCTTTCAGTTTTCTGGCTCAAGAAAGTACCCAAGCGAATCTCCCATTTTCCACACTTGATTTTAGCACCATTTGGTAAGTAATTTCCAGGACAGCCCCTTTGGATCCATTTTAAAATCCTCTACTAAGCAAACTGCATTGAAAGTGTTATAAAAGTTAAACCCTTCCCTTCCCCTATAATTCATGTGTTGTATTAATACTTGGTAGGTGTGTGGATAAAACCAACACAAACAGTACACATCACCTTGTGGAAAAAAACGTAAAGGAGAAGCCCAACAGCACATTTGGTTCTGTAATTTCTCTCCATATACAGGAAATAAAATCTCTCTCCTTTTATGATAGGAAGTTGGCAGCATCATGAGTTATCCTTTTCCCAGTAAAAGGTACCATGTTTTTTAAACTAAAATAAAAATGTAAGTAGTTCACACTTATAAAAGCCCAAAGGAACACATTCAGAGGCTAATGCTAACAGCTCCTGTGCATAGCCAGTTTGTCTAGAACTGTAGCATATCTTAAAATGTTAACTTTTGACCATGCCACTTAAATGCAGCTCATAAAAAAGAGACAGTAACAAGAGCTGTATCCTTTCATCATCTGATGGATCAGTGCAACCATTAGCTATTGCATTTTGTAGCTGTTACAGTGCTATTTCATTCCACATAGTTGCAACAATTTGTGTTGATGGAAAATGTGCTGCCAGGAATCTCACAAAACAAGGCTAGAAGAAGGCAACAGCACGTACATACTGATGAGAGCAAAAAAAACCCCATCAAAATAAAGACACGTGGAAAGTTTTACAAAAACAAGTTGCCAGCTATCTTACAGCGTTTACCACAAACTACAAAACTGCATCAACAGCCTTCAAAGCGCAGATAAACTTGTATTACAATATTTGTACCCAAACCTTAATTTCCCTTAAGTTCAGCATGTATGGGCCTGAATGGCTACAAAGACTGCCTTGGGAATATGCGTTATCTTACTAGGCTGTAGTTCACCAAATCTGGGAAGTCAGCAGAGTTTTTATATAAACAATGCAAAACCCAGACATAAACAGAATATATAGTTCCCAGAGGTATATGGTTTTTGACTGAAAACCCATTAAATTTTTAAAATAAAAATACTAAATAAAATAAAACAAAACCAGTCTAATCACTACAGCATCCCAATGGGAATCACAGCAGCCTTTGTTTTGGCAGATTTTCACAACAATTTTTTTTTTTTTTTTTTTTAATTTGTGCAGGACTTGCACGACACTGACATTTAAGTATATGAGAAAAAGACTCTTGTCCATCCATCACCACCTGCAGGGAAGGAAGGCTACAAAGAATCACAGGGGTTATCACTCTCTTCTCATCCTCCCCCTACTAAATTGCCAGATATTATGACACTCCCTCCTGTGCCACATCCCTTCACCTTCCCCTAACAAAGGGCTGATCATACAGCTACCCTCCCTGCCCTCATATTTGGGGCACAAGTAACCCATGCTGTTATCACAGCCATTCTTATCAGCAATCTGAAACAGATATTGATGCACTGAGCAGACCATGGCTCCTGCGTTTACATTACGTCTCTGTTAGTAGATCTTAACAGACAAGCACTAAAGAGTTAAAAAAATGAACCAACTGGCAAAATTTCACCTGGGGAGCTCAGGAAGAGAGCAGTGTGCACCGGCAGTTTTCAACAAAGCCCAGTGCAACTGAGGCGGCGCATGGTGATTAAAAGTCTCCTTAATCTCTAGTTGATAAGTGATGTAGTGTTAATTTGGGGGTGTTCAACCCAAAGAATATTAGAAAAAGGATATTTGCTTAGCTTGTACAACATATGTTTTAACTTGTACACTTGCAGTGTTGGATACAGACAGCAGCATGCATCCTTTGCAGTTCTCTCAGGATACAGAGGAACCCCTGTATCTTAACATTTCCAATAAGAGCAAAAAAAAGAATCTGATTTTAATGAGGAGAAGCAGCAGTTTCCTTCCTGAGTGGAAGAGCTTAATTTGAGGCACATCTGTAGCACTGTTTACAGGAAAATTTCAGTAACTGTGAGGATAGGTACGCTACCCGGTACTTTAGTTCAGGGTTATTTTTGTTATGTGGTTTTGGTTTTTCTGATCTTCTTCCCGGTGCTAAGCAGTTATAACCACTCTCACCTAATGTCTACAAAGGAAAGAGAGAAAAACATTTGCCACAAAACAGCAGAAAAGCAATAACCTAAGCCATAACATCCTGCAGAGCTGTATGTCAGACCTAGTCCCATGCACTAGCATGCAAGTGGCACCATGGTGAGAAGCTTGGTCAGAGGGAGCCGTTTAGGAAGCAGGAAAGACACACAATCCTAATGCTGTTTGTAAATGAAATGAAAATTTACAGAGTTACCAGGCAGTAGCAGAGATATGCCAGACATTATCGTGGGGATAAACCTATATAACATTAGACTGCCAGCTCCTTGCGAAGGTCATAACCCTTACCTTGGAGCTGTGGCTAAGGCGTGATTAATTTAGAGAAGGAAGAGGGGCAAGAGTTGCAGTCACGATGATAATCCCTCCCATACTTTTGGACACACAGATAAAAAAATAAAAAAATAAAAAAATCACTGTTTCCATGTCTTGCAGAAGGACATCCTCATGTCAATAGCATTGCCTGCTACAGTATGAATGGACCTATAAAAGGTGCGGAAAAGCAGGGTCCCTTGCCTGCTCTGTTCATTCCAGTGTCATTTCCCTGGTCTCGTTCAGTGCAGACTCAACTTCTAGCTACTCAGCTGAAGATGGTTTTACTGCTAAGACAGCACCACTGCACTCAGTGCTTTCTGTGGTTTTCTGTATATGGTTGCAAAGGGGTAACTTGAGATCCACCCTGCTACTTCTGAAGATGAATGATGCCCCTTTCACAGAATTGAAGAAGTTCAATTCCGACCATGTACCCGTACGATACCATGTGCAGAGGATCTGGTTTTCAAATAAAAGGGTTTGTTTTGCTCTGGTAAGTAAGCTGCAGATGTTTCCATCAGCATTGCCTTTGCTTCTCTAGTGATACTCTGTGCATCTGTAGTCAACCTTTGTCTCCTTCAAGGGTTTTCAGGACTAAACCCATTGTACAGTCCTCAGTAGCTCACACACCTTCTAAATTCTGATTAATTCCACCCCCCTTACAATGAGAAAAAGAAAGCACTAAAATTCTTTAATTGTAGGAAGGAAATAGCACATCTTTATGAATTGGAGAAATAAGGTTTTGAAATAAATGCAACTCATTTTGTTCTGGATAGCCAGAAACAGGCAAAAGAAGAAAAAAAAACAAACCAACCAACAGAAACCACTATTCTTATTCCAGAAAAATGTAACTGACCAAAATAGATGATTGTTTAAACCACAACACATGTCAGGCAGCTAGGGCTCTGTGATGATACAAAAACCTCACAGATGACAGAAAACTGTCCAGATACAATAGGAGGATCAGACTCAGTCCAGGGCAAGGAAAAGAAAATTAATCAACATCCTATGTAAAGAAAGTACCTAAATATCTTCAGTCACTGATTTTTGTCAGTGGGTCTTGGGAAAACACAAAGTTTGTAGGGGAAGTAGATACACAGACTTAGCTGCAAGAAAAGCTTCTTCTAGGACCTGGCCAGCACGCACATACACACAGTCAGACTTTAAGAGCAGGTCTTCATCTGAACACAGCTCCTCTCACTCGCATGGTCCATAGTGCAAGTCACCTGTACACATGGGGACTCCTGCTCAGACACTAACACTCAACGTTGTAGGTCCCTGTCAGAAAGCCAAGGACTACTGCACTCTTCCAAATCCAGGAACACAAAGTCAGCCATAGCTTTGCAAGTAGGGTGGGAAAGAGTAAAACACACTTGAAACAGTTCAGCAATTAATCAGTAAAGTAAGATCTTTCTCCCCCAGAAAGTGCTGACAACAGTCCTGATCAACCACCAAGGCAACCAATACTCCCATTGCATTTACTTTTTACTCACTGTTTGTTGTCTTGAATTAAGAGAATCCAAAATTCAGGTATGTTCTCCTAGCTTCATAGAGAAATACTAACCGAGCAGGAATGCCCCCAAGTAACCCAGTTCGAAGTGATTAAAGCTTTCACAATTACAGGTTATGACTCTCAGCTGTGGCATCTTGCAGCTGTCCAGACCATTATTTTATCCAAAGCCAGAAGATGATGGGGAGAGAAAAGGGGAAATTTCTCTCACTCACTTGAGCTCAGACTGTTCTAGCTTTATGCAAAGTTATTGAAGATTCCGCATTTTATCTCCTTGATACATTTGAAGTGAATATTAACTGAAGTATTACAAATGGCTAACTGAACAGCACATGAAGCCTGGCTCATGTGTTTGTTACCTCCCCCACACCCCTGAACCACTAATGCTTCCTCCTTTGCTGAGCATTGCCTTTCTGAAACTTTTGAGATGATTACAGGCACTTGTTTCCCCCTTCAGCAAGTCTCCATAGCAGACTGGTTGCTGGAAACACCTGCCTCAGCCTCCTAAAAAGGCGGTAGAACACTCCTCACCTGCTCTTCTAGAAGTTGTCCACATTCCTCAGGTGTAACTGAGTAGATCTGGCTGTAGCTGGGTTTCATTGCTACAAATAAGCCAGCAAAGTCGCTCGTATGAACACATGAAAGATATCTCAGAATCAAAGCAGAATTTTGCTGTGCTGTATTTGCAAAATTATGTAAAGTTTTATACTAAATCCCTGTCCAACCAAAATCTAGAGGTAATCCTAAAATGTTTATTCAGGTATAGAAGGACTTAAAAGAACCAAAAGAAAAATGCATAATGATGATCTTTGAGATTTTGAGTCCTGAGATTACACAATGGATCTAGAACTAATGCAGGGGAAGCAGGGACAGACCGGGGGAGAAACTGCTGATAGGAAAGCATGACTCAACTAGTGGCAATAAAGAAAGAAAATGTACTGAGCAGCTATTATGACAGATTCCAAGAAAGAAAAGGAAAATGATCAGAAAGCAAAGCAGGTATTCCTGGTGGGAAAAGTGCAAGTGAGAGTATTGCCCTAGAACTATGAGGGCCAAATATTTCCCCTGGTGGATACCATGGGTCACAGCATAGACATTTTCCTGAATCCTTATCTTTCAGAATTAGTATTTTGTGGGAATCAGAGAGTGGACTGTTCTTTTCTCTGTTCATTTCTTTGTGTGGAATTCTGCAACCGTGGTTCCTATTTCAGTTTTCAATTTAACTGCATAAATATTAGCAGAAAAACAGCTATGCCTTTTACAAACACTCTAAAATTAGTTCTCTGTTAATTATCTCAGATCCAGAATAAAAGTCAATAAGCTCGAAGCAATTTGGTACAAAGTAGATCTTTAAGTGTTATTTGGAACCTGTATTAATTCTCAGCAGACCGAGTAGCCAGAGACTTACTTCTGCTGAGGAAGAACGGTGTCTTCCAGAAACATAAACAGTGAATTTCTTCCCATGAAAAAAAAAGTATGTTAGGTTGTAAATGAGGTATTTGATATTTTCTGTTTTAAAGATCCAAATCCTCCAGAGAGCTGACTTGTTTAGCTCTTGATTGAATCCAACATCAGTAAAAAGAAATGCATTCACCATCCAGCAAAATCAGGATCAGATCTCTGTGTGTGTGTGTGTGGTCACACATGATTCTGGCAGCTGCTGTGCAAACAAATGATTGTTTTACATGCATACTGTGGCGCATCAGTATTTTACCTGGATTTGTGTTGTTTACCACTCATATTCAAAAATATCAGCTGTCTCATACTGGCTACATTAGACAAACGTTGCTTTTAAAATATAGTATGGGAGAAAATCCAGGAATATGATGTCATCAACAGAGGGATGAGTCTGTTCGGTTCAGGGAGGGGCAGAAAACTAGAAGTTAGACTCATTCAAACAACAGAAGGAGCTTGGCTGTTCCCAGAGACGTGTTGCACTTCACTCGTTTGTACCTGCTCAGTGGTGAATTTGCAGTCAAGGTATGTGTTCCCACTTCAATATAAAATGTTCTCATTAATTACATTGGGTATTGTTTGTTGCTTCTTGGAATCCACTTCTCGAATTCTTAATATATTTCTGGTTCAGTGAAAAAGAGCTGATGTTACTAGTGTTCCAGGAACACAAAGGAGAAAAGTAATTATTCCTAATGTGATTTTGTAACTTGTCAGGTTTTACAGAGCTGTAACGTTTACAGAAAAATGCTTTATTTCAAAGTACCCAGCATATCAAGGGCACAGGGCTTTTCACCTGCCACAGATAATATTCAGTGTATGAGCTACTGGAGGGTAAGGATTTTTTCTCTCCAGAAGACATTCCACGTCTCTAGTCACACCATGGGCACGCGTTCTTTCATCTCACAAAAACAACAACAGAAAGTGCAAGCAGCTAACTTTGTTTTCAGCTGAGAAATTGCCTACAAAATAGTAGGGAGATACTAAAGGCAGTTCTTTTCTGTACGTACTGATCGTTTTCTCTGTGTTTATTATTTTGATTGTAAACTTTGTGGGGCAGGAAGTGTGTGCGTGCGTGTCCCTTACGCTGCTAACCTGCCCTGTCTTCACTGCTTGAACGGCAAAGACTCAACCTTTAAAGATTTTTCATATCTTACTAAGAAGAAAACAAAGAAAATCTTAGACCTGGGATTGTAACTATGATCATATAATGAAAAGACCGAAGGTTGAAATATGTGCTATACTTTCAGCTCTTCATTTTCCATTTACTTGGTATCCTAAGCAGCCATCTTAGCATAATAATAACAAAATAGTCATAAAACCAAAGGAGTTCAAATAGTTTGTCGTTAAAAGCCTTATTTTAATACACTGTATGTAATCTTTCAGATGCTATCTCCTAAGATAAAAATACACTTTTATCTTGAACAGTTGTGCATATTTCCTTAAAGAAGCTAGAAGACAGTTATCTAGGAAAAAAAAATATCTATTTTTACAGCAGAGTCTCTAAGATTAAAGTATCAGGATATTGAGTAATATCAGTCATATGGTTACTATACTGTTCTCTGAGAATATGCAATTGTTAAGAAAAAAATTAAGAGAAACATCTTCACACTTCAGAATCATTTACAGATTTCCAAATATACTTGTTGTGTTTTCAGTGTGAATACTGAAAACACAGAGAAGAGATAAACATACCCAAGTTAATAAAGAATTTGGAACAGCCAGAGCAGAGCCAGCTCCAGAAAATCTTTGTCATTGGGCCCCATACGTGCTAGAACAAGATTAACTGAGTTACTCAGAGTTACCTGAACATTTTGTACCAACAATCCAACAAAAAACCCTGCCTTTCCTACTGGGTTAGAGCTTCCTGAAATAAGAATCTCATTACTGCACTGGAACACAGCTGTAAAAAATTCTCACAGGTATGTAATAGTTGAAGTCTTTTCTCAGAGGGAAAATTAGGAATTTGGGAGAATTTTAGCACATTCATTATGAAGACCCTAAAATCCACTGCTTAAGAAAAGTCAGTGTTTGAAAGTCTGTTTTTCATGAAAAGAAGGGGGTAAAAAGCTCTTAGATACCTAAATCCCACTTGTTTTCAAAGCCACAGCAGGAAAAAATGTAATATTGCAAATCCAGGTAAACTCAGCAGAGAATCATGTTTTGCTTTCAAAACAAATTCCCTCATAGCAATCAAGTCAACAGCAAAAGTACACCAGAACTCATTAGCAATGCTAACCAATATAAAATTAAGACAACCCAGAGAATTAATGTCATTAGCTAAAAACTCGACTTCTCTAAAAGTTACGCACAAGCCAGGCTTCTTCTAATGCCACTGACATTTTCTTAAACTCTCTCCCAGTATTCCGTATGTTTCATTTTGTCTCCCCCCCCCCCCCCTTATCTAAAGGTTTATATTTCTTTCTGGTGTTTATGACACTTCATGCATTGAGCTGAGAAGTTGTGCCTCTGCCTGGCTGACACACAGCTGTGGGTACTTTAAAGTGGAGACAGAAGCTCCCCTTAGTCGGAGGACTCCGTGTGGATGGGCAGGGGGAGGGAATTGCACCCTGCAGTGCAGGCTTTGGGTGCTGGCTCACAGACCCAGCAGCTGGCAGGCAGGTGCTGGACCAGCTACACCCCTCAGCCGGGTGCCCCCGCGCAGGGATGGAAGGAGGCGAGAGCACCTCTGCACGGTGACAGCCCCAAGGCAGGTAGGCTCAGCCACAATGGGAAGGCGCAGAGGATGAGAGCACTACAGCAACACTTTAAACTTGGGCTCTGCAGGCTGCTGTCATCACACAGACAAAGTTGCACCTGCTAGTGACCACCACAGCAGTGATGCTTCATTTACTTGGGAGTAATGCTAGTGCATTGGGACGGAGGGACCGTGGTCATGGTTGAGTACCCCACTAAGGATTTAAATATTGGGGGAGAGGCACAAATGGGACACAGACCAGAAAACGATGAAGAGCAAAGTTACCTGCTGAAAGCATGCTGCCTTCAGTCCAATGATAAGCAAATCCAGCACATTCAGACATGGTGGCTTCAGGACTCTTGATGTTCCCCGAAGGGGTGGACTTGACTTACTTTTGCTGCTTTTCTGTATTTACCTCCCCTACATGTTTAACTCCTCATCTCGATTCAGCAGGGTTGGGCTGGTTTTTGTGATCCCTGCAAACAAATCCGATCACCAGGTCTGCAGATCCACTAGTGCTGAGCTTTGCACACGAAGGTACACCAGAGTGCTGATAGTGCTGCAAAGACAGACTTCAGACTATGGCTGATTTGCAGAGAATGGAGCTGTCAAAATGCAGAAATCCATTTCTCCCACTCATGTTATCTGAGATTACAGGTAAATGACGTAAAAAAAAGAGTGAGCTACGGATAGGGGTCCAGGTCTTTTTAATATTAACAGGACTTATACATGCATGCCCAGAGGCAGAACTGGCCGTAAATGGTTTTCCTCCTGCAGTGTTGCTGTTGGGACCCACACCCCTGTGCCTCTGGAGGTGCTCTGTCCCTTTGCTGTGGCTGTATGATTTCCTATGCGCTGTCTGACTGACTGAAAGGCTGCTGCTCTCAAGTGTCATGGGGTACGAGGGAAAGGCAGCAGGTTCCCCTCCAGAAGGGCCATGTGAGCCCCTTGCCCACACACACAGAGCAGAGCGATAACCCAAGCCACTTTCCTAATGTGAAGGGTAAACTGCCTGCAGGTAGCGGGCAAGCCAGTAAACTGGAAGTGTTTAATCAGGTCCTCTGAGCATTTTTACAAAAAGCAGCTGTGAAGTCTTTATAATTCAAAGGTGGGACCTGATCCTTAAACAAGCAAGTAGGAAGACAGAAATATTGCAGTCTATGTCACTAGGTTTTAGCCCAGGTCTGCATGCATCTCTCATCTCCTTCTCCAGCAGTCTTTTCCCGTAACAAGCTATATTCTACACTCTGTATTATAGCTGGCTTCTGCCTAGATTACAAGCTCCTTAAGGCAAAGCCTGTCCCTGTGCTTGCACCGCGCTTTTGCACATTGATTATCACCAAAGCCTCCGGTCATCAGCAGAACACAGACACTATGGCAATATCTTCAGAGCCGTGCTCCGGGTCCTACCTGCTAGACCGGGGCAAACAGCACGCCGAGCAACCAACCAGATGAAGGGACATAAAATATGGTACAATTAGCCACACAGGATAGGTCCTCAGCTGGATAGAATTCTCCTGGTGCCATCCACATCAGCAGAGTGAGGACAATTTATAGCAGATGAGGTCTTACAGATCTATGAGAAGAGATGAGCGATATCCTCACCAGTAACCTGCTTACCAAACATGATAGCACAGCCATGTGCTTTTTCTGGCTTTTTTTGCCAGAGGGAAGGTCTGTGAAATGCTTATGTTTCCCGGCTGTGAAGTCAGGAGACAAGAAACAAACCTGTGCAGTGGGTGTTCCTTTATCTATCACAACAGGTGAACTTCGCTGTGGGACACAAAATACACTCCAAGTCAGATTTCAGCCTTTGTAACTGTACAGCTTGAGCTCGATGCTGAACTTCTGCCAGTGAATCTTACAACCTGCCTAGTGTCATCAGGTTCTTTGTTATGATGGTCTCACTCAGTTTGTGATGTCTGAGCTCAAAGATGGATTTCTTATTTCTTTATTTCCTTAGACCGAGTCATCTAAATCAAACCCTCCACACACGGTGTTTGTACCCTGGAGAGCCCTGCCACATGCTACTCGTACAGAATCCCACTTTACCTGCTCAAGACCAGCTCACAGGTGGCTGTTCTCCTTGGCATCACCCAGAAAGTTCTGCTGTGCCTGGTGCTTCCAGTGCCCAGCATGGGAAAATCACAAACCACTTTCTCCCACAGTAAACAGCAAAACAGCAGGCAAATTAGTTTTGGCAATAAAGGTGATCAGGAAATGTTTGCTTTGCGGAAATTCTCTCTCCTTTCTCTCTGCATACATAGATGTATATATAGACACAGATATATACACCTATATAGACAAACACAGAGATTTATTAGTATCTTGTCAGAGAAGTAAAATACATGTTCTGCATAATCATGCTATCCATGCAACCCTGTCCTACCCATTACTGGGGGACAATCCTACAAGGAGCCTCCACCACTTTTTTCCTCATTCTCAGATTTTTATTTTGTTCAAAATGCTAAACGAATATTTTCCTCAGACATTTCTGATGTGTCCATCTATTAGGATGAAGACCGTTGTGTTTGTTTATTTCTTCTTTTCTTGGGCAAGGCTCTTGCTTTTTTTCTTCTAGTTAATGCCAAAATTTCCAAGTCATAAGAATCCGAGCTTTCTCAATAGTTCTTTTCTTTTTTCCTCTGTGAGTTGCAAGTTAATTTTCAAGTTGTTACTATTCCAACCTGGTTAAAGTAGTCATAATGAATCAGACATCAATGCAATTCAGGAATGGCTGGGGTATTGTTCACAGAAGTTTTTATTTATAACATAGGTATTTTTTTATAAAGAGCATGTACAGGCATGTTGCATAAGACAGCTGTGGGCTCTCACCTTCTGCTTACATCATTCTTCTGAGAAACCTTTTTTTTCCCCATTAAAAGAGTCACATTATAACCAAGAAATTGCAGCCAGACAGCTCAGCAAAAGGGACATTTTCCAGAAGCAGAAGGAAGTAGAAGTAACAAAGTGGAGTCAGTTTTGTGTAGGTGTTTCCTGCGACGCTTTGGAACATTAGGGTTTTTTTGAATGTAAGAAGACTGCAATTTGTTTTCTTCCACAATAGACATAATCTACAAATTGGCACTCAAATCATGATTACAGCTCATATCTTTACAGTATGAGGCATCTGGAGTTCCATTCTGCTACACTTTGCGTCATGTACCACTATAGACAGGTTTACTGTAGAAGTAGTTTCCACTGCACATTTGTGTCTGTTTTTAAAAAAGGGTTAAATAGAACACATTTAATAAGGTTTGATTTAGGATAAATGGACTCTGGTCAAATAACCTTAAAAAAATCAAAGAAAAGTTTGAGCATAAATACAGGAATCAAATCACTTCAAATTTTGGACTATTTTGAAGACAGGTAAAATAAGGATCCAAACTGTGTAACTATATAGGTTTTATAACATTCTAAATCAAAATTGCAGATAAAACTCTCATAACTTTGGTATATACCTGACTCAGGCAGGAATCCCTATTCATTATTTGTTTTGGAGCCCTTTTCCCTTTTGGGAAATTAAACCCTTTTTTCTCCCTTTTTTTCCTTCCTTCCATTTCTTCTTGCTTCCTTCTGAGCAGCAGCATTTCTCCTCTGTTTGTTTTCCTTACCAGTGTTATGTTTTCTTCCAGAACTCACATCTGCTCATTTCCTCTTCACTTCTTCCTGCCCTGACACCCCGCCACAAGCCTTTGCTGCCTGCTGCAGAAAACTGTCATGTGCGATTCTACACAGCGCTTTCTGGTCTACAGCAGCTGCAAAAGTGATGGTACAGAAGTTCAAAGGTGACATGATTAACTGAAATCAGAACATTTTTCAAAATTAACAAAGCTGGTCAGAAGACAAAATATCTGTTTCACTGAAAAATCAGGAAAGGCAGAAGGAAGAAGTGAAATTCCCATCCAGAATTAAAGAATCTTGACATTTTTAACAAAAGCAAGGAACCAAAACACAGAACACATGCACATGCACAGGAGAAAGCTGCCTGGGAATGGGTAGCGCAGATCAGGGATTTTGAACAAGGTGCCTGGCAGATAAGCTGGGCAAGTTGGGCTCTTTTATGCTCTTTTTCAAAGCTGCTACACTTTGTAAAAATAATATACTGGCTGGTTGGCCAGACAGGGCAAGAGTGAATCTGGGGCTCCTGCTAAGCTATTAGCATTCAGGATGTCTCCTTCTTTGTTCAAGATCAGAAATGACATCTTCAAAATATTTTCTGTTAAATTCCCCCGATTTTTTGTGAAAAATCTTCCTCTTAAAATCAGTTTCTCCAGACACTTTCTGGTTTGATAGTCATTTTAATACAAAAAGAAAGTTCCCCTCCTCCAACATTTTATAAAATATCTCCTCCAGAGCTGTAATAACACGTGAGTGTGAGGTACCAGAAAGTGTTGTTTTTTTTTTTTTTGCTACCGTTGTGCAGACAGGAAAAGGTTTCCGATCTTGTGTCAGCCTGCAGAGCCACCCGATGACAACCCAACACCATGTGACTGCCCAATCTTTGAAGGATCTTTGGTTTTTGTTAGCTTTGGGTGCAATAGTTCTTTGAAGGAGCTGTGGCACATACTAAGAGAATATGTCTATCTAACTAAATTCTCACCATGTTTGTTTTTTTTTTTTTTGTTGGCTCTGACATTCTGGAAAGAGCAGATGGGCATATCGTGGTGAACACCGGTGCTCAAAACCCACGTATATAGAGTGAAATACATATTGGCTGCACCAGATTCCAGTAAGGCTCAGATGTCATCCCTTTGTTAGCAACAGGAGACAATAAATTAATACACACGTTAATTTCAGAACACTGGCAAAGCATGAAAAGGCAAAAATAAAATTGTAATCCAAACACTGACTATTGCGAATATGTGCTGTGCATTACCCCACTTCTCAACTGAAGAAGTGTCCTGAACTTCCTAGACCTCTGAGTGTTGAAAGCCACATGCACTTTTGTACAATCACCAAATGCCTATCATCATGTATCTGAATTCTTAATTCTTCCAATAGAAATACGGTGTATTAGGAACTGTTGACATTAGAGTCCCCCTGGGTTTTCAGCAGAAAAAACAGGCTACATTTGGATGTACATCCGATTTTTATCTGCTGTGACTGTCAAGGAAATTGCAATACAGTCTGAAGTTCACTAGTTTCCAATTTGTAGATCTGGTTTTTGAGCTTTCCTTTGCAAAATACAAACTGTGGTGATTTTTAACCATGATATCTGGAAACTGACCTCTTTCCAATTGCAAATGCTTCGTGCACTGGCTAAGTCAGGAGCAGATACATTAAAATAATATGAAATGACTGTCCCAGCTGCTCAAGCAACAGCATAGCAGGACATGTGTGACCTAGGAAGGGCAAGGCAAGATGGCTCTCTGAAGTTTATCATTTAAGAAGTGAAGTACCTTCCAAACTAGACTTCTCCTTGAGAAGGGAGCTCACCAGTGCTTGCACTGCTGCACACTGCTTTTACAAGTTCTTAAAAGTATGAAATTAAAAAAAACAAAACAAAACAAAACGAACAACAAACAAAAAACTCAAAACAAATCAAAAACCACACCAATTCTTTTAGCAAAGACAACCTGCCATTTACGCAATGAGTATCATGTCATGCTTGTATTGCCTTCTTTGACACAAACCAGTGATGCTGGGGATCATTCACTGGGATGGTCCATGAGAAAAGTTTTTCAGGAGATTGAAATCTGAGTTTATAGTTTCATGTAGGTTTGGAGATACACAGCTGTTGTCAGAGGTTCTAAATTAAACTGAGACTGTCTTAAGAAGCCCATGTGACAGAGGTGCCAACTTGAACAACCTGGATAAATATCAACTCCTCTCAGTTCTACCTGCTTGAAATTAAAGCTGTAATTTCACTTGAATGTTATATAGTTAATCACACTTTCTAGCCTGTTCTGTTGTCAGAGCCCAGCATGACATTTGAAAACTGCACTATTATTCAGTGAAGCCGTCTGTACATCCCTTTGGTGGAAGGCATTAAGAGAACACAAGGCATTATTACTAATTTATAGAGAGGAGAGATGCTGCCTGCAATGTCCTCTGCACTACAGACTCCTCTGCTTGCACACAGCCATCAGCATGTGGCTCAGCAATAGAAAAAGTCATAGTGACTGAAACATGGCCAGCTGCTGGTGGGGGTGACTTTGTATTTGCAAATTTGTTTTGCAGCCATAATATGACAGTATAGAACATCTTTTATGGTTCCATAAAACGCAACAGAGACTTAATCAACTCCAGAGTAAAATAATCAGTTACCTGTATGATGAGAAATGAGGAAAGCAGTAGCTGTCAAAGAAATAACTACTAGATTTTGGAACAGCAACCATTCAGCCACACATACCATGAACTTCCAATCTTTGCTATTGGAGACAGTCAGGCTTTTCTCTAAGGCCATACTGGTGAAAGCCAGTGGTGAAAATTCACAGGCAATGTTGCATTATTGCAAATACCCTTGACAACAGTAATTGGAGGCACTGGAGATGTCAAATCTCTGCCTTTTTTCTAAATGGCTGCCACAATGTTCTCAAGGTGTTAGAAGCAAAGTGGTTTCAGGGCACAGAGCCAGTCCATCTGAAATTCAGATCTCTCCATTAAGTATTTAATGTGCAAAGGGAGCAATATTGGCAAATAGTTTGGCCATTAGACCCTCACGTTTTGCCTAATCATGAGAACTTAGAGCTGCTGCCCAGGGAAAAGAGCAGTATTTCTGTTCCTAAGAGAAAGGAGTGGGTAAACTGAGCTGAAGAGGTCTGCTAGGAGTAACGCAACAAACAAAAAAGCTTTAGAGGACATCCACGTGCATATCAGCGAGAGAGCCTTAAGTGGAGGTTTGTGCACTGTTGAAGAGCTCTTCTGTGCCTCTGCTATAGCAAGGCAAATAAAGGAGCACCAGTTACTACATCTTGGGGAACAGAAGTGCTTTACAGTTTTCTCCTCTTATTATTCCACTTCTGTTGCTCTATTATTGTCCAGTGTTTTCTGCAGAATATTCCCATTGTTGTCTGTAATGAAGATATCAAGCAATTTATGTCACTGGCACACTTCATCACTACTCATCTGTCTTTCATACTGAGAGTAATTTATAACTACCCAGTTAGCTGAACCCCAAGACCTGTTCTGAGAACCTATCCTAAGAACAGTTCCTCCAGCCCACATCTCAAAAAATGTCATCACTGTTTTAAAATTCACCTATCTCTTTTCTAACTTAGCTGGTTTCAGCATAGTAGTTGCAGTAGTTTCGATCTATCTGGGTGTCAGGAAAGGTTGTTTTCTAAAGCAGGAAATTCTTTCTTTAACGAAGAAATACAATCTAGCTGCACAAGCCAGTTTTGATAAAATCACTAGCATTTTATTTCTTTATCAGTGGATACAGGTTACCTTAGCTATTCACTGGGCTCAAGGTGTTGTCTGCCACTTGATAGATGCATTGTAGTGTTTGATACCATCAGACCTGCTGTTTCACATGACATCAGATTCCTGCAATGGATTTTAAACTGGCCTCACATCATTAGTGCTTAAAGATCTTTGAATTTTGCAGCGCTGGTGGGGTACAGCAGTCCCTTGTCTACAACAGAGAATTCCTGTGGTGCCTGCAGTGCTCAAGGGAGGGGACACTACTTCCTTTGACCCTATTCCAACCTAGTAAATCTACGTGTCATATCATAAAAGTCAGGAAGTTTACAGTGTCTCATTTGTCTTTGTACTTCAGTTAAACTGCATGAGTTGTGATCATTCAGCTTTGTAGACAGACACCATGAGCGCAGGAGGGTTAAGGGACAAGCAAAATTTCAGCCCTGGGACAAGGCTTGGTCTTTCCCAGCAGCCACAGCCACCCGACAGTGAGCCCTGCATGGTTCCTGGTGCCAAAGCATGTTACTCTCACTCCAAGCAGTGCTTTTGCTGCTTCTCCCTCTACAAATGTGCAGTTAGGCTTGCTCCCATCCATCATTGTTTGCAAAACAGTGCAAAGGGGGAGATATTATCAAGCTAGGCAGCAAGCCAGCTAGGATCAGGAATACATTATGTTAATAGATGATCACCTTCTCAGCAACAGGTCCAATGTTGAGTGCAAACCCTGCAAAGATGAAAAATGTGAGCAAAACATTATCTGATCACTGCACCTGTTGGCCAGAGGCCTTTTGGCTAATGATAGAAGCTAGAGAGCTAGTGACTCGGCAAATAAGACCAAACTTTGGGTTTCTTCCACCCATACTACAAAGCAAGTGTATTGTCCCTTACTTATTTCTACCTAGCAATAATCAGGGCCCCAGAGAGCACTGTCTTCATCAGGTACATTTCTCTTTGCCTCCACCTGTGTGACCTGCAAATTTGCCAGGGCCCCTCCCCTAATTTACATCTGCCATCTTCATTTCTCCATTTTCCTCAGCACCTCCTCCGTCTGTGCCTTTGAGAAAGGGAGCCACTCAGCCTGAAAGCTGAGCTGAGTGGGAATCTTAAACCAGCGCTTTCAGGGATGTGTCCTACTCTGGCATTATTTAAAATGCCTTCCTAGGGAAGTAGCAGCTACTAGGGAAGTAGCAACATTCCTGCTTATGTTATTGCTGTAAACTAGTGCTTGCCCTCAAAGGCACCAAGGAACCTGAGAAAAAGAAGATAAAAGCTTGATGCTGTTTGCAAAGTTTGACGCTCTACCCCTTACCTTACCAAGACTGAAATACAAAACATCATTTTGGGCCAAATATGAAGATCAAGTAGATAAACCCCAAAAGAACAAAGTCGGATATGGCAGCAGATGGACCCTAAGCTCAGTGATACGCTCACAGCTTTCTGAAAGCAAATGCTGTCAACAAAACCCAAGACACCAGTGTGCAAAAGTAGGCTGCTCCAGTGTCATACACACAGGAAAACACAGAGCACTGATAAGACAGTGCCAAAAGTGTGACAAACACATGTATAGGCATGATAGGGCTCACCCTACCTCTGAAAGAGCAGGCATAGTCTGTGAGTTTCCTAGCCCAAACCTGAACCCTTGGCATGGACTGAGTCTCAGGCCATGACAACCAGCCATGGTTCCCATTAGAAAGTTCTCAGGGAAGAACTCATTTGGGCGACTGTTCACTTCTGCAGTGTTTTTGCAGTTCCACTCCTACTGAAGCTCCTAGATTTCTCTCTCTCCTGACCCTAACCCTAACTTAAATGTTGGTTGTTGGCTGAACTTTGGACAACAAGTGCTCATGGTTAACCTCATCTGTTCTCATATGGGGAAATGCCAAAAAGAACAGAACCAAATATCCTGCCAGCCTTGCAGAGTGAGTTTGTGGTCAGTTTTCTACTGTTTGAATATTACTTTTCTCAATTGCCAAAAGGTTTGGAGCAAACAAACTACAATATACACAGAAAAAGTATAGATTCAGCTGTGACGAGTGCATTGTGTAAGAGTAATTTGCCTTGCTGGGAAAGAATTAGAAACTTACCAGCTTGGTTCAGGGAGACAAAGCTACTGAGGACTCCAGACACATTGGAGCAGAGTCACACTAAATCTAAGGGGTTAGGAGGGGGCAGTCCATGAAGATTAAGCTGCTGGAGAATTAAAGGTTAGAGAGACTTGGGAACAGCAGCAATTTAATTTTCACGAGTAATGTAATATTCACAAGGAGAGAGAGAAGGAGTTGTGAGATTTATATTATAATGAAATTTATATTATAAATTAGATTTTTCCAAAGATGGAAGAATCACATTCATGTCCCTGCTTCAACAATTATTTAAGTATTTATACTAATTTGAAATATCTTCATGAAGAAAAATAGTCTTAATCAACATTAATCAATAAGCTTGTGGCCTTTTAGCATACAGGCATGTGGATCACCTGAGTTCCAGATTTCGTTCCAAGTTAAAAGAATGGAGACTTGGAAATAGGTCTCTCACCTGCCCAATGACCACAAAAAGAAGAACAAATCAGTTTATGCTTGATTAACACTTAGACTTAAGAGCATCTTATACTTCATTTCTTCACAGACATATACCATGTTGAGAAAGCTGGTAACTCAGTAAATCAAAACAACTTAAATTTTATCAGAGTTGTTTGAACAGCAGAAATTGAAGTGTGTGCTGGGAGCTCAGAGAAAAACAGTGATTTCTGTTTTCAGAGTAGTTTAATAGTTTTTTAATTGATCTTCTTTCTCTGCTTGTGAACTGCAATGGTAAAAGTTGCTGAACAAGTACAGAAAGTTCTACTGCGTTTACTAATCCATCATGTACAAAATAAAGGGAAAAGCTGCACAGCATTAACATAATAGAAATCTCCAGGAAAACAAAACATTAAACCAGTTATTCAGGTCTAAACTTAACTTAGGGAATTGTTGTTCTGAGTACACCACTACGTGCAGGTCTTGTATGTATCAAATTTTCAGTTCTTGTTGGTCCCACGATTACAGACCTCATTTACTCTTATTGCCAAACTCTTTCAAATATTATCAGAAGGTTTATTGGGGGTGGGGTGGGGGGGTGGGTAAGAAAAGAAAAGTAAAAAAAAACAGCTGAAGGATTTACTCTCTTATTTCACTCCTTTGTCCAACCTGCACCTTGCTATGATATGTCTCAAAACAACCCTAGAATAGTATTCAAGGTATTTGGCATTTTCTATTATTTACTTGCCTATACCTTTCCCTTTTTAATTTAATGAAGCTTTGATGCAGCCTTTCTTTGCAAAAGGAATGTTCTGTGTATCACCAGTGGCAATGCTTTTTGGGGATACTTTCTGAAATCCAGGATCTATGAAAGGTTTTCATACAAGAGAAATTACACAACTCCAAACAACGGCTAAGTGAACTAACACATGCAACAGAACTGTAACTAAATCTTCATTGCACTTTGTTTTAAGAAGTGCCTGATAAGTGTGCCCAAGCTCTCCGTCTGGCCCTTGTGCTCACCACTCACTGGGATAAAGTCATGTAGCCTGATAGCAGCTCATCTGAGAAATTTTCACAGGAAAAGGATTTCTGAGTGACTGGATCCACTCACATTTGTAAATTACTCTCAGTAAAATTACTGTTAATAAACAATAAAATAATACATGGTATTTATAGATATCACAATAGGAATGACAGATGATCAGAGCTGTATGGCACTACATTTCTGACTAAATGTGTATTTTCTCTCTTCCATACTTCAGAGAAGGAAGAAGAAATATTTCTCCAAGGAAAGTGGTTAATTCAAAGTTATTTCTTGCTGAACTTTTCTAGCTTATGTTGCCTTTGAGATAGTTAGCAAAGGCTAAATAATGGATAAGCTTTAAATCAACTGAGGAATACAGAGTTCTCAGGAATGAGGAAGGTGTTATGGACATGCAGATTTTTGAAAGGTCAGAAAGTCAGCAAAAATTAGTATATGGAGGAAGGTTTGGTTTTTTCCCCTGCTATTTCACCCATGGATAATACCTTTTTCAGAAGAAACCCAAAGAGTAAAAACAAAAACCTTTGCTTGTATCTCATCTGCTTTAGCTGTTGCCAAGGTACCACCAACTTTACACAGCATTCCTATTCTCCCAAAAGACAAGGAGCAGGAATTTTCCTTAAAAACAGCACTAAGCCAAGGTCCGGTACATTGAGCACTACATCAGACTCCTACTCATTTCAAATATAGACTCAAACCTCCTTTATTCTATTTTTCAATTACTTAAAAATCAGAAACTTTTATTTTAATGATTTCTTCTGGAAGAAGAGTCTTTTTCTTATCTTCCTTTGTGATAATTCTATGTTTCATTTTAGAACTATAATGCTCTATTTTATAGTCCATGTAATGCTCTGTGAAGCCCAAAGATTTGCTGGCTTCACAGTGGAGTTATGTCTCCCTCCCTCTAATCTTAATGCTAACATCAAGGGGTAAAGGAGCCCCTGCAGGGTCTAGGCGAGCTTCAGAAACTCCAGGGTGTCTTATTTGTCTCCAGAAGACCGCTTGGAGGTTCCGTATCACATACCAATCCCATGCAGACATCCCAGACAGCCTGCACTTTCCAAAATGCCCGTATTCAAGCACCTGAATTGCTTCCCAAACACCTGGCTGCTGCTTTCCCTCAAAATAACATTTTTTTTCATCTCCTCCATACACACCGAACACAGTCCCTCAAGTTTTCTGTTGAAAAGAGGCAAAACTCTCCATTGCTATGCCAGACCAAGTTGCCAATAAAAATGGATTTCTATTTTAATTTCCTGTGCGTCCCTCCTGTTTCACTGACTTAATGCCTCCGGGTAAGTCTTCCAGGTCTCTCACTCACTCTTTTTCTAGGCTTTTCTTTCTTTTCTAGCCGCCTAAGGAGGTAACTGAAGCAACATAAAGATTAGAAAAGTAAACAGAACGGTACATGTTGAAACATGGCTCCAACAGCCGGGTGCATCACAAGCCAGCCTGATGCAGAAGACTAACTTGGCAGGCTTGTCACCAGCGTTGGTCGCTCAGCTCCTGGCTGTGCAGGCTCTGCTTTCTTGGCACTCGGGCTGCTTCCTGCCCCCGGCTGAGAATCTCTACCAACACCAAAACAAAGCTTTCCTCTGGTTCCTTCTGTGACTTGGATGAGCCAATTTTGTGTCCCAATATATATGAAAACAAACAAGCAAACAAACAAAATAAAAACACCAAAAAACTTTAGCAAAAGCCAGTTCCCACAGTGCTTTCAACAGAACATCCTTAGCCTCCAAAGGAACTGCAGGGAGCACGGGCACCTTGGTGAGCCAGGACACTCCAGTGAGCTCAGGCATGCGCTGCTGAAATTCAGCTGTTGTTTGTCAGCCTGAATACAACTGGAAGTTTCAGGTATTAGAACAAGAAGCGCAAATTAAGTAAATCAGGATAATCCAGATTGGAAGGGACCTTGAAGGTCTCTAGCCCAACCTTGTTAAAGCTGGGTCAGCTATGAAATCAGACCATGCTGCTCTGGCCTTTATCCAGCTGGGTCTTTAAAACTTCTGAGGCTGACAGGGTCGAAATTGAATGATTTAGTGGCTGGAGAAGCTTGAAGATCCTGGTTTTTTGATCCTGGAACAGCCTCTAATGTTAAAAACAATTATTTCTTGGTTCAGTTTAAATAAAATTATTTTACTAAAACTGCTCTTTCAGAATGGCACCAACATCAAGATTTGGTGACATTTGCAATATTCTGGAGGGCATTGTTAGAAAAGTTTCTAAAATATTGAGGGCATCAAGTCACAGGTCAAATATGGACTGGGACTCCAACACCATCACCAAATCTGGACTAAATCAAAACAGTGTTCATAATGAAATTGGCCTTTTTTCCATATACAAATACCCTGTGTTCAGTAATTCTCTCCAAACCACTTCGTATTTTCCTCCTCCTATCAGCTTTCAACTCACAGCAGTCCAGCCATTCTGTCCCTCTCCATCTCATTATAATTATCTTACACATAAATAATACCTTTGTCAGAATCATCACAGTTATTGAATGGGATATATAAACAGCATTGAAAAATAACATCGCAAGTTATTTAGGGCTAAAATTATGGGATGTTTTAGGAAAAGTATAACACTGGAGAGTCTAAAGTGAGCACATTTAAGATTTCCACATGGAAAAAAAATGTTATGCAAAGTGCTTCACTGCACTTGATTGGGCTTGTGCTCTTTCCACATCTTTCTTTAGTTGATTGCAATAGACAGTATTGGGAGTGGTTTAATCTCTCACCCAGGAGGGAAAATTAATAGTATCTTCTCACCTTAGGCTCATTGGTATCGAAATAGCTACGTTAACAGAACAACTTCTGTTTCCATTTTCCCTGACATAATTGATGTAAACACCCTTAGTGAGAACTGCAGAGCAATGGCTGTCCTTCCACATGTGCTTCAAGGTTACACACCAAAGGGTCTCTAAGAATTCCACTTTTGAGAGGTAGCTCCTCTGTATCTTTTCTTTGTTGCCTTAATTTTCAGACAGATTAAGGAGTCTGTTTGCATTAAAAGTAACTTTTTCTTTCGCAAGGTTATTTTTGTCCCAGTCAAATTCCTCAATCTGGTTCAACATGAAGCCTTATGAACTGTGAGGGCAGCCGCAGGGTGGAAAGGGAGAGTGAAGGGTGAACGAAGAACATCAAATGTTTAAGCTAACATTGCCACAAAAAGCATCCACTAACCTACAACCTCACATGTGCTAAAGCCCATTAAAGATTCATTATACAAAGACTGGAAATTAAAAATTAGTCACGGGGTCAGTAATAGCAGAACATTTTAGACATGTCTGACACTTCTACCTCTCCAAAATAAAGAATGCTTCCTCAGTAAAACAGAAATAAAAGGACACTGAGTAACTTTCAGAGCATGCTTCAGAGATGCCACAAAAGCCACATAATTACCTTTTGATATTCAGTCAAATGGAGACACAAATGAAACTCCTACTAAGGCCAAAGAGGGCTACAAGCAGTCCCACTGGGTTTGGATTAGATGGAAACGAGACAGTGCACTGGGGATAGATAACTTCTTGGGGGATAGATGCTTTTTTGCAGCAGTAAAGGTTGAAAGAGGAGCAGGCTGAAATACCAACTTTGAAAATAAGCCTTACAGAGAAGGTATAGAATTTATAAGGAGGATGTCTTGCCTATATTTTTGTTGATACTAAATTCTGACAATAAAAACCCATCACAGATGACCTCAGTCTTCCAGCATACCTTTGGGCTCTTGCTGAGCCATGCCTCTGCTAACGCTATCCCATCACATGTGCTTCAGGCCTGCTAGACTTGTAGGTGTGGAGCTAAAGGAGAAAATATGCATTGAGATAGTTTTGTTACACCTCTTACTAAATAAAAAAATCTTTTCCTTGCAAACAGACATTGTCCTGGAACCAAATCCTCCAAAGCTGTTCAAATGAAACCTACCCCTCCTTGGCCAGAAAATACCTGTTAGACGGTCACAAATGGGGCAGTTTAGAGGCAGTTCTACAGCCTCTTAACAACTTACTGGGTGAATCAGGTTTACACTCCGAGCTCCTGAGAAAGCAGCAGCAGTGCTTACATAGTCAGCAGGACAAGGCTTCCTTGTATGCAGCATGCTGTGGACGACAGCCCTTACCTATGGCAGCTTTTAAACCCCTGCTATTTCTTATTTTAGTCACATCAGATCTGTTGGGCAGATAACTTTTTTCTTCTTAATGGCTCTGACAGCTCCTCTGTTGCATTTACTGTAGCTTTTACACTAACGTGAAGAAGCAAGGCTGCCAGACTAATAGGCACCACGGGGGGACACAGCTGCCCAAGCTGGGCTCAGAGATGGTCAGGAGGACAAACCCCCACAAAAAATACATAGCATCACAGCAGGCTTGGCTCTGCATAGAAACAGAGGTTTAGAGGAGAGGCTGTGGCAGTGCTTGGGTGTTTTCTTATTGCTTTCTGTAGCTGACTGGTCTTCTAAAAAAGCACCATGTCAGAAGTGAGCCAGTACCCCTGTCAATTTGTAGCCACTCACTCAAAACCATGTTTGTCCTCCCAGCTTTTCTACTCCTCAATGCCATCAAAGCCCAGCTGTATATGGAGCTGTATGTATGTATGGCAAGCCAGCTCTATGTATCCAAAAACACTTTTGGCCACTGTCGACACTTAAACAGATAATTATAAAATACTGTTAAGGATGCTATAGACTGGGTGTCATACCTCTCTTCCAAGGCCCATCCCTTGTTAAGAAATCCCTGAAATAAATGGAAAATTAAGCTGCTCTTGAGACAACCTTCATCGTGAATGGACATATACCACAGAAATCCCTCATTTGGAGTAGAACACTAGTGGGGCCTTGGGCCCGCTCTGTCTTTTGTCCTTGCAGATTAGACTATACAGGTTAATATCATGACTGTGTACTTACACTTTTTAATATTCCACCATTTGCTTCAGCAAACCACATTATAGGGTTTAACATCATAACAGCCTGAACATTTATCTGTTATATGCTCCATCTTTTGTCCCTGAGGACTAAATTAACAAGTTAATGTTATGGCAATCTCAGTATATGCTAATTACAAATTTCACACCTTGTTTCTTCAAAACAGGTAACCAGAAAAGTCACAACAACTTGAATATGTGCATTAGAAAGTCCCTCCCTTGCTCCCTTAGAGTAGATTACTGGAGATAACACTGAAAAAATCTGAATATTTATTACACATTTCAGGCCTTGCAAAACACATAACTGAGGCCATCGTAATATTTTATCTGCTATATCTTGTCATACAAGCAAATGTTTAGCATAGTACAAGCAAAGATTAACAGCACTAGTGGAGGTACTAACAGATTCATGAGTCCAGTAGCTGTAGAGCTTCATCCAGATCCAAAATGGGTTACGGAAGAAGTTCAACTGAGGTATCATGGGCATTTCCCATTTGGAGATTAAAGCAATGCATCAGACTGCTTAGCTGTCCTGGAGCTTGCTCGCAGTGTAGCAGCATTAACTGAGCTCTGACCATTTTTTCCCTGCCCTTCCATGCTTAGCTCACAGCTCTTGATCCTTAAAGGGCTTTTTGTCCCACTTCATCATATCCTGCTGCTTTTCTTTCAAGAACGTCCATAGGACCCAGCACGTATGGCTGTAGCATGAATACTTTCCCTCCACACAGGACACTTACTCCAATATTAACTGCACTCCTGGACTCTACATGCTAACCCTGGCTTGCTGACAATCTCACATCTGTCTTCAGGCATAATGCCCTCAGTACAACACATACAGGTCAGTCCTTGACCAGCAGGACATCCCACTAGGTTACAAGGTGATACCAAGGTGTGCTAGTGACTGTGACCAGCCCTCAGAACTTTCTGGTCATGGCACCAGTGAGCACCACCTTTTTGGGGTCCCTCTCCACTTGCCTGTAAAGACAATACAACAGCCCAGCAACTACAGCTGATTAACCCCTTCTTCCCAGTCCCTCTGCAAGAATTCTCCATTTGCAGCATTGGCAGGATCAAGCTGTTGCTCAATGCATCCCTGCACCAGCAGACCCCAAAGCCCCCCTCCCTCGGTCAAGGCAGTGTCGACAGGGGGCACAGGGCTGGCTGCCACCAGTACTGGGCAGGTCATCACCACCTCCCACACAGGGCACCCTGCAACCCCTCCACTATCGAAACCTTGCCATTTGTGCCCAGTGCTATAGGAAAAAAATATTCTAGAACAACGTGAGACAATAACTAACAATGTTTTTAGTGACTGTCGAGGAGAAGGTGGTAGCTAACAGTAAGAGGTGAACTTCAGCAGGGACAAATTCAGCCCCCACAGAAGTCCCTTATAATCAATAAAGATAGATTGCTTCAGCTGAGCAGTTTCAATCAAAACTGTCAAACAAGCTCGTTTTGAGAGTTCCAGCTGAGACATTAGGCCTGTCTTGCATTGCACAGAAAGTATTTGTGTAGAGTGTGTGAAGGGGTCACATTTATTTTCACTGTGATAGCAAATGGCAGATCACTCCTTGTCCTAAACTGTAGCTATGTTAGTCATAATTTATACAGTAAGTACATACTTTAAATGAGTTTCCTGTCCTATGGAAAATAGCAGGAAGCACATAATTTTAATATGATTTGTGAACTGATCATTAGCATATTTTACCTTGTTCACTCCCACATTTCCACCAATGCTTTATGGAAGGGCTTGAGCTAAGGACCAAGGAGGCAGGTCTCTAGAAGCCAAATATCAGGGACTTGGTCACATCCTAACTAGGCCCTGCACACTGTTGCTGCATCACAGTTTTTCTATTAGTCATACAATGAGGGAAAGACACAGAAATTGCCAACATAGCCTTTATGACCACTCTCTGAATTACTAATGAACATCTTATTAAACATGTGTGCACACCCAACCTCAAAGCACAAAATAATGCACTTCCAATTATTTCTGTGGGTTCACAGCCTGCTACCAGCAGAAGAAATAGCTTCTGCTAATTGCATTGCCCAACAGAACTTCTCTTTTCTCAGATGACCTTTTGTGGATCATCCATTAGTGTTTCACTTTCTATGTGTTTTTACAGTGTAAAGTGCCAGCATACACAGAAATGGAGACTTGAAACTGCTGTTTGCAATTTGTTAGTAGCATCTCTCACAGCCACAAAGTTGGGCTTTGAGATATTTAAGTGCTTATGAATATAAACACCTAGATGTCAGGCTTCTCTATAGGGAGATTAATTAGAGAAAAACATGACTATTTACCTGAGGTGTTATTTCAGAACTTAGAACACCGGAGATACCAAAAACATCAGGACAAAAATGAGTTGCAGTTAATAGGGGACACAGGAGGTAACATAAAATGTTTCTATAAATATATCAAAAGCAAAAGGATAATGGAAGGAAGTCTAGGCTTGTTACCGAAAGGAATCAGTAACTCAGAGAATTATAAGAAGTTCAATATCTCTGTGTTAGTCCTCTCGGAAATGAAGATTGTGATCTGATATGTAAGATCATTGATTTGAACAATTTGATTTATGGGAATTGGGAAAGAACAAATTAAAGAATATATAGTATTACGCAAAATGGCAGAATCTTATATAACACACCCCGACATGGTCCAGGAGTTAGGAGAGGGAATCTTTGCTATCAGCTTTTACGTCTGTGAAACCAAGGAGAACAGGAATATTCCAGAAGACAAGAGAGGGCAAAACTAACACCTACCTTTAAAAGGCACAGATGGCAGGACCCAGAGATTTACAAACCTGTCATTCTCATTTAAATATCCAGAAAACATGACAGCAAAATATTAAATAATCAGTCTATCCACATATGGAAGATAATAAAGAATAACTAAGTGATAAGGAGCTGCCAATATAAACTTGTCAAGAATAAAGTTGTGTTGGACTAATCCAATCTGGCCTAATGGATAAAGCAGAAGCATGTATGTGTTTCAACGAGGCTTCTAGTGTTGTCCTTTATTCCATTGTGCTGAAATACGAACACATAAAGTTACAGAAAAATGTACTATAGGTGCAGGTGCTTTGCTATGTCTGGAAGGGCTCAAACAAAAATAAGATTTCCAATGAAAGCATTTACAACCTGCAGTAGCTGCTTGCACCTGGAAGACAAAGGGGACATAAATTAGAATACTGGCAATTTTGAATAGTTGCAAACCAATTGCAGATGGTGTTTGCTTTCAGTATGGAACAAATAAAGCCATATCCACTAGACCTAAAAGCTCCAGATAACTAGTGTCACCAAAAGCATAGGTCACAGTTGTCTAAAACATGTAATGCTGTGTAATAAGGAGGGTCCACCAACCCATCCTCCAGACACTAGTCGAAAACAATCAGAAATCAAAAGGATATAGGTGTCTCAAGGTTAAGGTGGTTCTCACAGTATCAAGGCTAGTGAACAGGCAGGACAGAGGATGCAGATATGTTCCTGCAGTTAGACACGGGCTTGAAAAGTTGAGGATTTGTGAGGATGAACTTGGAGAATGAGAATATTTATGCTGTTACCCAGTTTATGCAAATACTGTCCTTTGCTCAAGTTACGAAGGATTGGAAATGTGTGTTGCTGACATTTTGTTTTGTGCTAATTAATCCATTTAGGTTACCTTGTCTTTCAAGGATCTCAGTCCCACTTGCCTGTTTTATTCAGTTGACCTGTCCTGCCTGACACCCGTGCTATAAATTTTATGGTCTAGAAACTCTTCTTTGTTACTGCCTTTACTGTACTTACTAAAATACGGTCTTTGCTTTTGTTTCTCAGGTACTACAGCGCTTAATTAAAACTAAGTACAAAAAAATATGACCACCATTTTTCAGTAATTCTGCATCCAATAGTCAAACATTTATATGCATATTGAGCACTGACACTCATCAACCAAAAATATCCAGTAACCAGAGTACAAATTAACACCTCATCCTTTCAGGAATTACAGATGCATCCCCTTTTTACTGCCAGAGTACTGGCTGAATTAGACAAATACCTTGATTAAAAATACATCTGAAAAGCTTCCAATCAAACCATAATGTAAACAGTGGTATTTTAAAGACCTGGAAAAAGACAAACAGTATTTCTGCCACCCAGTCCGGAGAACTATATGTGCAGATCTGGGAAGGCAATCTTGCATTTGAATGATGTCTCAGCATTCATTATGTGAGAGCACAATAAAACACACAATTAACGTTTTAGCAGTACTGAGTGGATGCTGCACACTCCCATTTGGTTTTAGTAACATTTAAGGGCACATCTGACATTTATGCCTGCAAATACCTCCCTATAAGCCCCCAAACTGTTTTGACCCATAGAATGTTTACAGTACAGCACCTGGTTTTTCAGACCACGGTCTTGCACCCAAACTGGCTCACTGCAGCCTGATGGCTTACATGATGGCCACCGTCTTTGCCAACCTGCCAACCCACCCACTGCAGAACTGTTAAAACCAAGTTCCTCCACAAAGGTTGTACCATTTATCTCTTCTGTGACTTGTTTGCAGAAAGAGAGTGTACCACAGAGACAGAAATAGACAGGTGATCCCAGTGAGAAGCTGAGAAAGGCACACTGCTTGCACCGATTCTTGCTCTTACAGCTTTCTCAGTGCAAACTACATTTCTGCTGTGATAGTCATAACATTTGGGGGAAAAATACAGTGGTGTTTGGGGAGGAAGCACCACTGAATTCCACCCAATTCTTGCTTTACAGGAAAGGATGTAAAATGTTGAGGGACATGCCACAAAACTAGCAGCTTAACAACAAGCAGCACAGGACCCACAAGGTACATCTGTCCTTTAGGAGACTATGGCTATCAATACACAAAGATAAGAAGACAAAGTAATAATTCTTGAGGAAGCCTCCTCAAAGAATTAAAAAAACTTGCTGCAGCTTGGTTCTAGTGAATAAATACTGGTAAGTGTTCTCTTCAGTTAACCTGTTGGTTACAATGTCTGCTATTGCTTTATCCCCTCTGTTTCACCCACTTGAAATTGTTTCACACAGTCCATAGCAGTTTGGTCTGTGAAACTCTGTGCAGGCATGTGGGGTGTCTATGAGAACACAACCCAGAGAATTGTCAGCCTTTTGGGGCTGACTTTTTGGGACAGTAGGAAAAGCAGAGCCAGCTTTTTTAATTGTGTCTTTTGCAGCAATAAGCTAGATGTAGCAATCTCATGTCACCCTTTTCTTTTTCCCTGTACAGAAATGGTTTCCATCACAACTGAAAATGTTACACAAATTTACAACACCGTGGCCACTGAAGAGCTCACAGTCAGTCCGGCAAATTTCTACAATAATTCAGGAGTGCATCAGCTGAATCCATATGCATGTATTAATCCAGATGTGTGGAAGTGGCTACAGGATTTTCAGCCTGGATTCCTCTGGTTCATATTTATTCTGGGAGCAATAGAAAATTCCTTTGTTCTCATCATCCTGTGTTTCCACAAGAGTCGCTGCACAGTGGCTGAAGTTTACCTAGCAAACACGGCACTTGCGGACCTAATGTTAGTCTGTGCTTTACCTTTCTGGGCTATTAATATTTCTAATAACTTTCAATGGCCTTTTGGCCTGTTCCTCTGTAAAGCTGTCAACATAATGAGTTACATGAACCTTTATTCTAGCATTTATTTCCTGACACTAGTGAGCATCGACCGCTATCTGGCCTTGGTGAAAACCATGTCTCTTGGACGGATGCGACGAACTGTCTGTGCCAAATGGAACAGCTTTGTGATCTGGGTGTGTGCATTGCTCATATGTTCACCTACAATGCTGTTCAGAAATTTACAGTATTTCAAAGAATACAACATCACAGCCTGCACTCTTGTTTACCCAGCCAGTTACTGGGAGCCGGCAAACAACTGCTTGCTGAATGTTGTGGGCTTTGTGATCCCACTCTGTGTAATTACCTATTGCACTACGCAAATCATCAAAGCCTTACGAAGTAGTGAGCTACAAAAACTGAAGTTAGTCCAGACAGAGAGGAAAGCCACCATGCTGGTCCTTGCCGTGCTCTTGCTGTTCATTGTTTGCTGGCTTCCGTTCCAGATCAGCACGTTCATCGACACAATCCGTTACCTCACACCCACCTCCAAATGCCTGGGAGAAATCAATGACATAGTGACCCAGGTAGCAGTGTACTGTGCCTTCAGCAACAGCTGCCTGAACCCAGTCCTATATGTAATCGTCGGGAAGCATTTCCAGAAGAAGGCTGTGGAATTCTACAATGACTTATTCCCAAAGAGGTGCAGAAAATCACAGTCTGTGCAGATGGAAAACTCCCTGGACACTTTAAGAACTTCCATTTCAAGTGAATACCCAAGGAAAAAGTCTGTTTTCCCACTACCATCATAGCACAATTTGTTCATTACAGGAAAAAAAACCCTCTAACATACCAGTCTCCACCAACATCCGTCTGCTACTGGTCCACAGCATAAACATGTGGCAGTATTCATTATTTGTGGGAAAACAACAGTCTGATCTTAGTGGAAACTACAGAGACATGCTTCTAATGTTATCAGACATTTTTCATTATTGAATCCCACTTTGTAGCATACTTACATTTTCATGGCTGAATAACGAATATTGATGCATGTATCATTTGAAATGTTTGCATGTCTAAGCTGTACATACAGTTGTCTGAATAGAGCCCCAGTACAGAAGCTACTGTCAGGATTGTGCAACTACTCATGGTACCCATACAGTTTGTTAGACTAGATTTTTGATAGGAGGGGCTTGTATTTGAGTAAATTCTAGTAAATGAATCCTGTAAGACTATTATTCAAATGGGGGTTTAGGCGTGGCCATCTTCTGGGCTTTTACTTTTTTCTGTTTAGTCATCCAAAATTATTTTTGTTGATTGACAAGCTGTGCCTTTTGGCAACTGCTCTGCCCCTGCTAGTTTATATCAGCGTGTATGTATGGAAAGTAACTCAAAAAAGGTGAAGCAGTAGCAGAAGGAAGGCTGCAGTCAGCTGCATGAAAGCTGAGTTTTCTTTGTAGCAAGAGATTCTTTACTCCTTCTGCATTGGGGTAAAAGCATTCATTCACCCTCTTTGAGTGAATGTTATTTACATTCCTACCTACACTGAAGCTCAGAGACTTAGTTTTTAATATTCACAAAGCATAATTAATAGTTGCCATGTTATTTAATGGAAACATGAAAGATCCGCACAAGTGGTATAATCATAGAATAAAATAGAAGTGGAAGAAACTGAGAATATGAAGGAGAGCATCACCTAACTGCCTTAGAAATCTGATTAAAGCCAATAGGAGTCTTGAAAGTTCCAAGTAATTAAGAATGGCCTTTTCAGACTCTGATAATACCTACTTTCTATTTTGTAGATTTTGTATGGGTGATTTTAATAAAAGATAGCTTTTCCCTAGTTGGACTGGATTTATGATCTGAGTTACACAGATGAAAAACTCATAGTGTACTGAATTGTCAGTAGGCACTTTTACCTCTTGGAACCTTGACTGAAAACTGAGTTGGAGATGATCTATAAATCTTCTGAAAACACCAAATCTTTTGTTCTTTCCAAAGCACTTAAGGTCACAGCCTTAAGATCACCAAGGAAAATGGAGTTTGGTGACGTAAGTAAACTCATACTGCAACTGTGTGGTCTCTATTCATCAGAGCTTGAATGGAGCAATAAAGTTACATTTAAGATGGGAAATTTGTATTAAACCTTCAAATAATTAAATCCAAAAAATGCACTAGAAGTGTGCAGATGAGCTATAAAAACTATGGGATTTAAATCACTGAAGATGATTTGTAGACAGTTTTCCATAGGTTTTCTTCAATAACACCATATAATCCTAATGTTATTAAAACTTCTATTGTTCATTCTTTATATTGTCCAAGATACCTATGATGAAACACTGCAAGGCTTTCTGTTATGGCCGGTGTTATCAACACTGTCTTGTTCACAAGCATGCTGTTCAAGTAACTGTTAAAAAAAAGGAAACCCATACAGAGGTTATTGAGGCAATGGAAGAGATTTTTGAGTATTTGGTACTGAGAAGTAAAAAACGTTAAAATATTATTATATTAATATGACATTAATTTAAATAATGTAAATATATAGACATTATTTTGCTATGCAGTAAGCATGTACAACAGAAAATAAACTACTTTAAGAAGTGAGATTTGGTGGTGTTTTCTTCTCTAGCCTCTAGCCTATTACTCAGGAATGACTTGTCAGAAGTGCAATTGTTGCAGGTACTTTCTTCCACTTCCCATCAAAGCAAAGGAAAGCGAGCTGAAACCACAGGATTTTAGCCATTTTCAAAGCTTTGGGTCAGCTTTCTTTTCAGGGCCCATTTTGCTGTGGCATTGACCACCCTTTGGAAGTTAAAATCTGAATTAAGGTAGCTGGGGATACTGCAATCTTGTCAGTAGCTTTTCTCTGCCTGCTGGTAGCTCAAGGACCCATGATACAGCAAACACAACTTTTCTTTGTGAGGACCCAGGTACACAAGAGCTATAGGTGTTTGCAGGATGGACCCTCTGCCTAAAGCCTTTACTCTTCTCCGAAAGCACGCAGACACCAGCAGCAATGGAAAGCCTCAGCAGACCACAGAACGCACAATGTCGGCCGTTTACAGCCTGTTTAATCCACATTCTTGCCCACTTTCCAGCACAATCACACAGTGTGAAGTATTCACATGTACTGTTTCTGTAGGTAACAAAAAACCCCAGGAAATAAGGTGCCACATCCAAGTTACATCTTCCCTACTGGCAGCTTAGTCACACTCAGGTGCTTGGCTCTGTCCTGTTCTCACAGAAACAAGGCAAAACGTGAGAAAGGCTCTTGGTAAAATCAGAGCAGACTTTGTCCTGAGGACCTCAGAGCTGGAGAAGTTAACATGTAATCACATCATCTTTTTATTCCTCTTTATCCTGCCCCCCTCCCACAGACGGTCCCACCCTCCCTTTTACCTGAGGCTACTGCATCTTTACAGAAGCTTTGGCCGCACAAAGGGCTGACTCCACATCCAGCTAAACAGAGACGACTGGGGAACCATCAGCAGAGAAACAGCAAGTGTATCAACAGTCCTTGATATCTCTGGCCCACATTAGAAATGGGCAGGAATAATTCTTGTCTTTTCACTGTTTGTTCTTTCAGGTTGATTATTGGCTTCACCTGAAAGGCAAAATTAATGATCTTAAAAGCTGTTAGCACAAACAGCTGGTGCTTGCTGCAGACAGGACAAGGTAGATTTTTTTAGGTAGGGTTTCTGTGGAGAAGTCGGGGTCTTGGTTCAGGTCTCTCAAATCCCCAAGCAATACTTTAGCCCCTAAATAACCCTGTCATGCTGTTTTTCTATCAGCGCATTGTGGGATTCCAGCCTATATTGGCTCCTTCCATATTTTGTTGTTTCAGTCTCTGTAAACTGTAGTAAATGGAGCTTGATTATTACTGCGCTGTGATGCTACCAGGGTCATTTATTAGGAATTGCAAATCATTGTACCAGAGTTTAAGCTCTCCTTAGAAATACCATCTATAGTACATTTAAAGAAATCTACCTAAGCTGAATGAACAACTTTGCATCACAAGGCTGCATCAAAAAATTTTTCTTCTCTTCCAAAATAGGTGAACAGTTATAGCCAATAACTGTGTTGATTTGCAAATCATTTCAATAAAGAAAATCAAACTGTTAAATCATACTGTTCCAAAAAGATAATTCATTCACGCTCCACCTATGTTAAGAGGAAGACTTTTAATGGCTGAACTGTTGGACCAAGAGAAAGAACCCTGAATTTGTGCCATTTGTCTACCATGTAATGTGTGTAATAATTGAGCAAAAATACCTCTGCCTTCATCAACATATTTGTTTAGTCTTTCTGATCAGAGAGGCCCAGTTAGCATTCCTATGCAGCTCTAGAGAATGCACTTTTTGCAGGGAAATCAACATAGACAGGGTGGCTGAAGATCATCTAAGCTTAAAACATACTAATGCACTGTGAGTATCCTGAGCTGAAGGCACCAACAGACAGATACGTTTCAATTGTGTATACACAGCAAAAAGTTTTTAACTGTTGACTCTTACACAGATCTTTTTAACTAGTCCTTCTTTAATTTGTGGTCCATCACATCTGTGCAATCTGTAAAATGTTACCAAATCATTATATGCTTTCTACAGGTTGAAATTAAGACCCAAGTTACAAAGAAGTAATAAATTAAAACTCCTTTTCGTATAAAGTTACAGCTTCTTATGTGGACTTGTTCTCAATTGTTTAAGAGCTGGAGCTACAGCAGTGCCTATTCATTTCACTATTTCCACCAAATGTATACACTCCCAATTCTGCATCTCTCTCCTCTACTGAAAAAAAGTTCTAATGATGGAAGTGAAAACCAACAGAAAATAAGAAACTAGATTTGCAAAGAGGAGTTGGATTTGCAAACCAATATTTTGATCCCATTTTGAAGAGATGGATTTTCTAAGACTATGTTATTTATCACACAAATTTTAGGTACAGCTGCAGTTTTCTGTTCAAAGTCTGTGAGTAAATGTGAATGCTGGCGGCTTCTAGAGGTTCATGTCCAAGCAATGATGAATTCCAAACTTCTGGTTATTGCTCAAATGTTCTTCTTTATGGAAAAAATAACTTAAACACAAAAATTCACTAGCGTAAGCAAAGGGCAAGTTTTAGAAAGTCTGTGACGATCATCTCTGGTTGTATTGCAATTACCTTAATGAGTCAGTGTGGGATGTGTTGTTCCAAGATTGACCTCCTGTAGGTTACTAGGATTCCTTAGGTAACACATAATTCAAAAAATGTTGTGTAACAGGTCTTCACCAAAATAAAAGTTTTGATCAAGATATTAAATAAAAATCATTTTGACAGAAGTGAAGCATATAGCTTCATTTGAGATGTATTTTTAAATGCTGTTTCATTTATTTAATAAAATAAGTATATGTTTAAATGGGATGCTGTTTAAATAAAAGAAGTATTTATACATTTTAAATCTTCAAATTAAATATTGTGTTCTTTCAAGAATTCTCCAGTGTGATGGTGTTAACTGGAACAATTTTTTAATTTGTCTATTTTACTAGTGTTTGCATAACTCTAACTTAGTATCTTTTTAATGAATAAAAAGTTGGAATAAAAGTATTTATCATTATGATAGGGAAGTTCATAATAAAATACCACTGTGCAGCCCCACATGGCTTTTCATTAACGCACTTTCCAAACAGGAATGGACATGGTCAAATAAGAATTCAGAGAGATGGTGCATGTGTTCGGTAGGTAGCCAACGGGAAGAATTTTTTCATATACGTAAATAACATTCCAGTCCCTTGACAATTTTTCACTGTGTTTTCAAAAGTTGAAACCCCCTATTGTTTACACAGGTATATTTAAGAGAGATTTGTATTTAAAATCTGAGCTGCATCAGATATGATTTTATTTTTAATATTGCTCTAATCAAAAGACGATTGGAAGAAAAAGAGAAAAATAATTCATAAACAAACAGTCTCAGGCTACAAGGTCCCAGGAGGTAATGAAGTAAAAAGGGGATTATTTATGGATGTAAGCCTGAGAAAGCACAGCAGTCATCATGAGCTACTGAGAAGTAATGTTCACAGAGACTCATGTCCTAGATCTCTATCGTGGGATGCAAAAGACTGCTTTCCACAAACAGTGGAAACGAAGTTTAGTGGGTCCACGCTTCAGCAGCCCTGCCCATATGTCTATTCTGCTTTAACCCCAGCTCCTTGGCATGGTCCTCCCCCAGGCTGGCAGAGGAAGGAGCTCCCACCACAACAAAAACCTAGTTCAATGTTTGTCTTTGTGTGCATTGGCACTGAGAGGGCACTTCAGAGCTGTTGTAAAATTGCTATTGTTACAGACCTCGTTAATCATACAAAGGAACTTTTAACTGCACAGGACCTGTACTCGAGAGCTTTATTTAGCTGTCACAGGAGGACAGGAGTCACGCCATATGGCTTGTATGATTTCACAATGAGAACGAAATATTTCACATGCCTTGAAAATTACTACAGCTGACATTTGGAGAAGTTAAAAAAAAAAAAAAAAAAAAAAAAGTATCCTGGGGCTTTCTTCCAAAATGTAACATCACACACATTGTACATGGCCAGCAAAGCACTCAGACAGCACTCAGTTGCTCAGTCGTGCCTCAAGATGCATCTTTGAATTCTCTCAATAACATCTGTACCAACTGTTTTTTAATGTGAAACTTTGCCTAAACTGCCAGGAAAGACAAGGAGTAGGTATGTCTATATGGTTTTAATGTCTTACCTTTATTAAAATTATTTCACATACCTTTTATATTAAAAAAAAAATATTTTGTGCTCTCAGTTCTAGTAAGAGTTTCCCTTTCTGTTTTACCATGAAACTAACTTTGAAGGTCAGGTCTAGTTCTCTTTATGTGTAAAAATGTGATTCATTTTATTCGATTTCTTTATAGCTGAAATGCTTAGATGTTTGCAGAATTTTCTCTTTCAAAGTAATCTTTACTTTTAAGATTCTTCCTAAAGCTCAGGTTGTATCTATTTAGTGTTTTCAGAGCACATGATCCTAGCTGGGTAATATGTATTAATAGTAATAATGGTGATAGATTCACTACATGGAAATTAATTTGAAATGAGTTCAAAGTAGGAAAAATATGTCATCATTTGCATAAAAGATGACTGGAATGTGTTACATACATAAAGTAAAAAAACATTCATGTGGCTACTTGTCCATTAGCACTAAATACTTAAAAATACAGTCTTAAAATTTGTCTTTGAAGAAGAAATTAAATTAAGCAACTGAAAATTAATTACATTTTCTGTCAAGACCTCTGGAGCTGTAAGTTATAAAAGGATTCTGGCTTGTGGTAGCGCTCAGGCACTGGCTAGTAGCCTCTGAAGAAATTCTCCCGATGACAAACTCTGCAAAAACTTCATGTACAATTGCTAGCTGAACAAGAAGTAAGATTGAGCTGTGGCTCAAATCTAAGTTGCAATGGAAACTAAATGTTTCTGAAGTTTCTAGTTTAGCCCACCATGAATATAAAATTTGTGTCTCCAGCCCAGAGATCACATCCAAAGTGTGCAAAATGACTCAGAAAATGAGCAAGCAAGGAAAAAAAGAACTTTTTCCTCTATATTTAGTAAAAATAATAATTTTGTTTACAAAAGGAAATGTTTAACAGTTATCTTATTTCTGTTATTTTTGACATATAACGTTACAGATTTTCTTCCATTACTCTCACATCTTAGCCAGCCTCCTGCTATAAAAAGGTTAGATTCCTGCTGTCTCACAAAGAGCTTCTTGCTGTCTCAGAAATAGACTCTTTGATGTTAATCAGCCATTTATTTGCTCTATATATCTTCTCTCCAGCTTTAGATCCTCTCAAGTTATCTTAGTTTGCATGAGACTGTCAGTGAAATAGATGACATTCAGACTGTTGTGAGGGAAGATGTTCAAAGCCAGAGAGCCCAGTTCCCCTGCCAAGACTGCCAGCCTGAGTGAGTTTATGAACTCAAGATTAAACTTTGCTGCTCACTTAATTCTGCAATGATGAAAAATGTTGGGTGCATCAAGTACCAAATTGCGTGATGTGGAATATTAGTACTTAACTAATTGCTAGAGGCATCACAGAAACAGGTATTGCAAGCTGCTCAGATACAGACATCACTAAAGCTGTACATATATGTAAAAGAGCTAAACGATAGTTCTAAATGCTTTCTTCAGAAACTCCATCCTTAGCTATCCCCTTGGTGTAGAAATACAGAAGCTGAAAGAGCAGAGTAAAACAGCTGTAGAAGAAAGTTAACATCCAGGGTGGCTGACTGCAAAACACTGATTTTTTAAAAAATATATTCTTTTTTATGATTGACAAGCTCCACTTGGATATGAAATACTGAAATGTTAGATGTCACCACAGGCTCAGTAATGCCTTGCCTACCATAATGATTCTGAGACTGAATACCTGTAAAAAACCAAGATCCAGGCACTATGGTCAAGCATGACAACACGAGGAGAATAAAGTCACCACAGGAGGCAGCTCACAACCCAGTGGATTTTCGTGGGAGGATAATGTTTTATCTGTGCTCTCATTCCTGCAGTGTCTCGCACAGAGTTACCAGAGAGAAATAAAGGTATTGCCAATGCTATACGTGCCTAAACGTTTTGGACGCTGGGGCTGCCTCTCTGCAGCTGAACTCAGCTGAAATTTTGGAACTGGAGGAGAGTGCTGTGAATTTGCAGCTGCAGAGGCCTTCCCTCCAGGCAAGATCTTGAGCATAAGACTTTGGATGAGTCAGTGTTTTATTATTACAACCGCTGACATTTAAGGGCAATAAGCTGTCTAATCTAACGGTGATTTTGAACCCTAAGTTCAGGACGGGAGGAACTGAGAGGGAACAAAAGAATGCAAAGTTAAGCAAACAAGTGATGCACACAGAGGGTGAGTAGCATTTCCAGCTCTGGGGAAACGGGCATTACCCTGCTAAAGTTATACATAGCATGGAAAATAAGACCGAGGGCAGGGAAGGGTGCAAAGCTAGCTTTGTGTCACCAGCATGACTCCCGCTACTCTCAGAGAGCTAGAATTCAGCTATATATGTTTCTGTCATTAGTCTGGAGGAGTCATACAGAACTACTTAGACAAAATGGGCACTTCCCTTCCTCTGTGCTACTTCAAACAATGGCAGCAAAGAGAGGAAATTTCATAGAATGTAGAGGAAGTTCCATCCTTGCCAATTCTGGGAACATTTCTCACCATTGCACATATGAAGCATGGATTGATCTGGCCTATAATAATCAGTGAGCACTAATAAAGGATTTCCACCAGTTAAATGTTTGTTACACCTCTGATGGGAGACAACTGTTGGAATTTTATGCTTCTTTTTCACAGCCCCTTTCTCTCATTTCAAAGACGTCTCCTGTTCACTACTTCAGAATTTTTAAAAAATGACTGAAACTCCTCTACTGAATGTTCTCTCCTCAAACCGGAGTGAAAACAAGAGCAATGAAACTATTTGCCCGGACTTGGAGGAATGGTGGGAAATTGTGTACTACATAGTACCCAATTATATCAACACCATCTGCCTTATTGGAATGCTTGGAAATTTGTTTGTTCTCTTCACATACTTACTGCACAAGGGGTCCCTGAAGACAGCTGAAATCTACCTTACCAACTTAGCTGTTGCTGATCTTATCTTCCTCACATGCCTTCCTTTCTGGGCAGAGAACATCAGGAATGAATTTGACTGGCCATTTGGCAAGTTCCTTTGTCGCAGCACCAGCATGTCCATCACCCTAAACATGTACACCAGCATCTATTTGCTAGTGGCAGTCAGCGTGGATCGCTATTTGAGTTTTGTTCATACCTTGAACCACAGAGGGATACGGAGGAAAGCTATGGCCAAAGGGATCTGCTTGCTCACCTGGTTCTTCAGCATCCTTCTCAGCATCCCAACCTTTATGTTTCGGACTGTGAAATACTTTCCTCTGTGGAATATTTCAGCATGCACTTTAGACTTCCCCACCCCAATGTGGATAACAGCTGAAAACCTGGTATTCAACTTAGTGGGGTTTGGGTTGCCATCTACAGCAATCATCTTCCTTAATTTGTCTACCTTTCGCTCCCTACAAAAAAAAGCAAGAGAAGGAAGAGCACTCAGAACAAAGAGTTGCAAGGAGCACAAAGGCACAAAGGCCACCAGGTTGATCTTCACAGTGGTACTGATGTTTCTCTTGTGTTGGACTCCTTACCATTTTTTTGTATTCCTTGATACATTATACCAGACAGAAGTGATCAAAGGCTGCTTCTGGGGGGAACTAGTCAACTTTGGTGAGCAGTTCAGTTATACTCTGGCTACCACCAGCAGTTGCATTAACCCTGTGATTTATGTCTTTGTTGGGAAATACTTCAGGCAAAAGGCTTTAGAAGTTTTTTCACAGTTTATTCCCTGTGGATTTCCTTCGAGCTGGGTATCGTTCAAAGAAAAGTCTTCATATTTCAACATGTTTCCAATTAGAAGTAGTTTAACCTGATTGTTCTAATCTTCATTTTGATATTACAACTTAATTCAAATGGCATTAAAAATGAATATGAATTGCACTGATCTAGCATTCACAGACTAAGCAAATTATTTATTCAAGTAAATCACTTGACTGCTTATTTGCCCTCAGGTTTGCTTTTCTTTGTGTTATCCATCCAAACACCTAACGTGGTATCAGAATTTTATATCAAATTATTTAACCTGTCTTAACAATTGTCAGTGACTTGAAGAAAACCTCTTTGACAAGATATCAGAAGTCTGGTTTCTTTACAGAAAGCCATAAGCTGGAGGAACATTCTACTGCATTATACCTGTGATGACAACTACTATACCACCAATAACACTATACATAAAATTAAAATGTGTATTACAGAGCAAATATGAGTATAATCTTCAGGTGATAGCTGCATTTGAGCAATTATAGAATATCTCCGGTTATTTTTAACAAAATTTTAAATGGTTTGCATTTTCACAGTAACATATGGAAACTCTGAATATTTTTTGTGCACTTCAAATATATTCAGGGCATTAATATTGTACAAAACAATGTACCACAAAGAAAGTGTACATAAGTTGTAAAAAAAGTGAAGCAACCTGGCACCCTCCACAAAATCTGACTTTTTTTTTGTCCAGTAAAATGTTACACAATTATTTCTCAAGTACGTAAAGATTCTTTTTATTTTTTTATATATGAAAATATCAGTGATGGCCATTGAGACTCTATTATCTTGGAATGTCTTTCATCTGAAGCTAATCCTTAGATATATATTTATATTTTTATGAATCAAAACTAATAAAGTGCAGAGAGTGTCCCATTTTACACCATAGTCTTGTTCCTTCTTGTATTTATTTTGCATTTTGTCTCTCTCTGTGTTCCTTTGGGGAAAAGCAAATATATAGTTTTGCAATTAAAAATCCTTGCTGTTACCAGAATATAAACTCTAGCGGTAGTAGTGGTAGCAGTAGCAGCAGTAGTAATAATAAAAATAATAATGATAATAATGATGTAACAATAAAACACCAGACAGGAGACAAGAAGAAGGAAACTTCTTTTCCATCACAGCCATAATTGCACAATAGACTTAAGACAACCGAGATACCTGTTCCCATAGCTCTAACAGCATGTGTATGTATGGGTATGGACGAAGACAGGAGATAGAGTGCAGCCTGTTCAGCCAGAAGGATACTGAGTGCAGAAAGGGACAGAGAAGCGCATCGTTTGTTTAATCAGTTATTATACAGCTGTTTGGTCTTGTACTCCCTGTGTTGTATTTTCCACAGTTCTTAGTGTCACCACTTTGAATATGGAATTAATATCTTAATTATAGAAATCTGCCCATTCAACTTCATTGCAATAAGAGTAGTGTTCATTTTTAACGATTTCCCCAAACTTTTTGAATCTTAATGGTAGAAGCCTTTTGAAGAGTTAAAAATCTTGGTACCATGATGCTTTAAGAATTAGGGGTGGATTAAGGGAGCAGGAATCAGTCATAGCTTTATTAGTGACACTCCTTCTGTGACAGGCTTTTTAAAATAAATGTCAGGGTTCGACATTAGCAGTAACAGCATGTGAAACCCACTGAGTCATCTGAGATCAAACACTCAATTCCAGTCTATAGTAACACACACAGCATTTATTTAATACATACTCGGCTGAATCCTTAATTCAAAAAACTTCCAAGCAGAGATATTTCCTGGGGAAAAAAAAAATTGAAATCATGATAAAAAATGTATAAACAGAACCGCCATTTTCCCACTACACATGGGGACCTTAAAAGGGAAAAATATTTTGTCTGACTAATGCTTGTCCATGTTTTGTAGCATACACAAATAAAGGGAAAAACACTTCTTGAGCACTGTGGCATATTTAGGGTATGAGTTAATAGGTTGAAAATCGGTCTGAAATCCAAAATCGATGGAAAGCCTCCTGTTTATCTCAATGGGCAAGTGACCAGGGCTTTCATGAAAGTGCTTCTATTTCACATGTGCACAATTCTCAAGAATCACAGAATGGTCAGGGTTAGAAGAGACCTCTGGAGATCATCTAGACTAACCCCCTGCTAGAGCAGGTTCACCTCAGGCAGGTTGCACAGTCACATCCAGGTGGGTTTTTAATATCTCCACCATAGAAGGCTCCACAGCCTCTCTGGGCACCCTGTTCCAGTGCTCTGGCACCCTCAAGGTAATGACGTTATTCCTCATATTCAGAAGGAACTTCTTCTGTTTCAGATTGTGCCTGTTGCCCCTTGACCTGTCACCGACCACTGAAAAGTGCCCAGCCCCATCCTCTTGACAGTCACCTTTACGATATTGGTAGACATTCATGAGGCCCCCTCTCAGTCTTCTCTTCTCCAGGCTGGACAGTCCCAGATCTCAGCCTTTCCTCACAAGGGAGATGCTCCAGTCCCCTCATCATCTTTGTAGCCCTCCACTGGACCCTCCCCAGTAGTTCCCTGTCTCTTTGGAACTAAGGACCCCAGAACTGGACACAGTGCTCCAGATGCAGCCTCACCAGGGCAAAGCAGAGGAGGAGGATCACCTCCCTTGACCTGCTGGCCACGGTCCTCCCAATGCCCCCCAGGATCCCACTGGCCTTCTTGGCCACCAGGGCACACTGCTGGCTCATGGGCAACTTGCTGTCCACCAGAACCCCTTCCCCGCAGAGCTGCCCCCCAGCAGGCCAGCCTGTGCTGGTGCTGGGGTTGTTCCTCCCCAGGTGCAGGACCTTACACTTCCCTCTGCTGAACTTCATTATGTTCCTCTCCACCCAGCCTCTGGCCTGCCCAGGTCCCACTGAATGGCAGCACAGCCTGCTGGTGAATCAGCCACTCCTCCCAGTTTTGTGTCATCAGCAAACTGGCTGAGGGTACCCCCAGTCCCTTCATGCAGGTCACTGATGGGTAAGTTGAACAGGACTGGACCCAGCACTGACCCCTGGGGAACACCACGAGCTACAGGCCTCCAGCCGGGCTCTGCGCCACTGACCACAACCCTCTGAGCTCCGCCATTCGGCCAGTTCTCAGTCCACCTCACTGTCAACTCATCTAACTTGCTTTCTGAGCTTACTTATGAGGATGTTATTGGGAGACAGTGTCAAAAACCTTGCTGAGGTCAAGGTAGACAACATCCACTGCTCTCCCCTCATCTACCTGGCTAGCTATTCTATCATAGAAGGCTATCAGGTTGGGCAGGAGTGATTTCCCCTTGGTGAATCCATGTTGACAACTCTTGATAGCTGCCTTTTCCTCCACATGCTTAGAGATGACCAGGATGAGCTGTTCCATAACCTTTCCAGGGATGGAGGTGGAGTTGACTGGCCTGCAGTTGCCTGGGTCCTCCTTCTTGCCCTTTCTGAAGACTGGAGGGACATTGTCTTTTCTCCAGTCCTCAGGCACCTCGCCTGTCCTCCATAGTCCTGTTTCAAAGATGATGGAGAGTGGCTTGGCAATAACATCTGCCAGCTCCCTCAGTACTCAGAGGTGCATCTCATTGGGGCCCATGGATTTGTGGGTGTCAAGTTTGCTTAAGTGATCTCTAACGTGACCCTCCTCAACCAATTGAAAGTCTGCCTTTCTCCAGACTCTCTCTTGCCTCCAGGGTCTGGAAAACCTGAAGGGTGGCCTTGGCAGTAAAGACTGAAGCATAGAAGGCATTCAGTAACTCCACCTTCTCTGTGACCTTCGTCACCAGGGCACCCACCTCATTCAGTAGTGGGTCCACATTTTCCCTAGTCATGCTTTTCCTACTGATGTACTTGAAGAAGCCTTCCTTGTTCTCAATGTCCCTCACATGATTTAATTCCAAACAGACCTTAGCTTTCCTTATCTCCTCCCTGCATGTTCTGACAACATCCCTATATCACTCCCAAGTGGCCTGTCCCTTTTTCCACATCCCATAAACTACTTCTTCTGTCTGAGTTTTGTCAGAAGCTCCTTGCTCACCCAGGCAGGTTGCCTGCCTCCTTTTCTTGATTTCTTACTCATCGAGATGAACCTGTCTTAAGCTCAGAGAAATTGATGTTTGAATATTAGCCAGCTCTCTTGGACCCACCCCACCTTCCAGAGCCCTAACCCATGGGATTCCTCCAAGTAGAAAATTGAAGAAGCCAAAGTTAGTTCTCCTGAAGTCCAGGGTTGCAGTCCTACTTATTGCTCTGCTCCCTCCATGCAGGGTCCTGAAATCCACTATCCCGTGGTCACTGCATTCAAGGTTGCCCCCAGCCTTCACATCTCTAACCAGTCCTTTTTGTGAGTACAAGGTCCAGTACAACTTGCCTTGTTGGCTTCTCCACAACCTGCATCAAAAAGTTACCATCAATGCTCTGCAGGACTCTCCTGGACTGCGTCTGCCTAGCTGCTTTGTCTTTTCCAGCAGATATCAGGGTGGTGAAGTAAAAAAAGGAAAAAGCATCTGTAGATTAAATACTGCTTTAAACCATTTAACAGGGTCTTGCGAATCAATTGCTTTACTCTCCTATACAAATGTATGTAAATGAAATTATTTTTCATCCATAAAGTAAAAATTGATCAGCTTCTCTCATTACTGATTCTGTGACCTATACTAACGTAGAAAAATATGAAGAGTAAATGCAATTTACTCCACAGCAAATGCAAAATTCTATATTTAATCAGAAATAATCCACTGCACAGATACAGGGTGAAAAGTGAGAGACTAACATCAGTTTAGCAGAAAAGGATCCATAGACTGATAATCGAACATGATCCAGGAGTGCCATGCTGGTTTTGCCTCAAAGGTGTCTATGACAGCATGTAATGAACTTAAATTGTAGTAAGGGAGGCTCAGGATAAGCATTAATAAAACCTTCTCCTAGTAAAGGTAGTGATAAGCTGCCTTGGAGAGAATCCACCACAGCAGCAAGGGAAGCATCCAAGACCACTTTAGACAGACATTGTTGGGGACAATATGAATTAGTTCTGCCCCAGCACAGGGAGTATTTTTAATGATGTGTATCTCTCCACTGACTCTTTGTCTTGTGCTCAATAAATAAAGTTTCCTTGTTTGCATTTTGAGGGCTCTTCACCTATTACCTTTCAATTAATACTGAAATGTCACGTCTGACAGGCAGTTAAACAATACTGCCAGACTCCACTGCCCATGGGCTGCTCTTTTGAATAAACTCTCTTTTCCCCTTCTCTGATGTTACTTCTCACAGTCCCAATAAATATTGTCAAGAGTTAATAATTAAAAAATTTCTGTGCTGCAATGCTAATCTTTTATAGGCAAGACCCTAAAAGCCTGCAAGTATAATTTAACTTGTTCACCCCATCCATCTACATTGAAATAGTATATTTTATTTTTTAATCATAAGTTCCATAGGGCAAGGACTACCTTTTTGTTATCTGTTTAGGCTAGCATAGTCTGTTTACAATATGGCTCTGCTAGCACTAGTGCAGTGAAGTGACATTTAGGATTCACTGAAACCTATCTGAAGGAATAATACAGCCTGGAGTTGCATTGGCACTATCAAAACATTTTGACAAACTGTTTCAGTTTTACAAGCTTTAACTGTAAATGTAGACAGTTGTCATATCAGATTCTGCCTGTAACCAGATAACACCCCCCCCAAAAAAAAAAAACCCAAAAAAAACAACAACAAAAAAACCCCAACAAACTACCCACACCAAAACTGGCTGATCCATTTCTATAACTGAAGCTAGAAGAGAAGACAATGATCACTAAAAATAAAGACAGATGCATTTTCAGAGCTTTAGAGCCACATGGGCTTCTAGCCTGCCAGGATTCATCTTCCTGGGAAGAGCGCTGTTTGTCATCCCTGTGAAAATCATACCGAACCAAGTAAAAATGTTGACTCTTAGGTGGAAGAAAGCAGTCTGCATACAGTACGGATGTGCTGGAGCTTTCAACAGCTAGATCCCATTCTCACAGAGATGCTTAAACCCTCTGCAGCTGCCTGTGACAGGGTTCCAGAGAGACCTACCAGGTCACAGAGCAACAGGACCCATTTCACTGCCTGCAGGTGCTGTGGGCCAAGGGCAGTGGGTGTTAAGGAAGCTGCTTGCTCATGGTCCTAGCGAGCCTGTTGGCGCACTCCCAGCATCAGGAAAGGAACAAGTGACAAAAGATCTGCTAGACCACAGGACCCGAATTAGACTGGGGAAACAGGGCTGTGGCTGGAGGTTAATGGTGAACAGAGAAAGATCTGGCTGGAGACCAGGAGCCGAGAAATGCAGGACAAGAGTGAGGGGAGAGAAGAAAGCAATTGCCCGTGTCTCTGCCAGCCACTTCCCAATGCAGCAGTGTGTGGAGGAGCAGGGGGGTCACACTGACCAAAGGAAAGCACTGAGGGAGGAGAGGAGACAGGCCCTGGCGATATCAGGAGACACAGCAGGAACCAGTGTGCATGTGAAGGGGAAAAGGCTTTGACAAGGAACCGGGAAAGAGCTGGGACCTGCTGTGCAATGAGGTCAGAGCAAAGGATAAAAAAAGGAAGAAGTAGCAGACACCTCAGGATGGGACTTGGAATATTTTGTTCACTCAAAACTAAAGTTTGTCAAAATTAAAAACATCAAAAGAAATTTGAGTTTACCAAATTAGGCATGCAAGGGCCCAGAAATGTTTGATCTAATACTGTCCCTGGAATCTCAGTGTGTCCTCCTTCAGTGTATGAGTTGTGATGCAGTCTTATCTGACTAAACTTTGAATTTCCAGCACCGCAACCTAACCACTTCTGATTTAGCTTTGTGTCATTCTGCCTTATGTGGGAGATAGACACACATAAACCAAACAGTACCCTCAAGAAACTAAATCGTCCATCCTGCATGTTAAATAAAAACAACAGTATAGATAATACACATCCTGCCTTGATTTCTACAAAAAGAGACCTTTGAAACAACATAGAATTAAACTGAAAAATTTGCTGCAGTGAGATTATATAGACGCAAATGAGTCTACTAATCATATCTGAAAAGATTCTAAAGTAAGAGCAATTATGAAGAACGTTGTCATCAGCACAAATGTAGGAAGGAACATTCCCCTTTCCTTGTAGCACAGCAGGCTGCCTGACAAACAGCAGACACCACCTTTGGTCACTGGAAAGGAGTCGTCAAAACAACTTCATGGTAGAAGAATAAGGCAGGGCTTTGGGTCTATCAGGAGGGCAGGAGGAGGACAGAACTGGGGATTCAAAAATATACTACTGTGTCAGCTCAGGGCACAGAGAATAGCTGGAAACACAGATCCCCTGGCTGGACCATACAAGAACAGTGTTTTTTTTTATTTTTCTAAGGCAAGTTGAAGCTCAAAAGCAAAACAAGCCCAAGTGAAGAGCATGCCAGCTTATCTTAGTTACTCTGGTGTTTTTCTGTTTTCTTCAGGTTTTCAGTAGTTGCTGTTTATTGCCAAGCCTGTTATTTCACACGTGAGTGAAAGTAAAATCCTGAGTATCTTTACCAGCCTACTGAACTAGATGAGAGACCTGCCCCTTCTTTCCCTAGCCCCAAACAATAAAGAGCCCTTGTGACTAGCATGTTCCTCCCTGGCGGAGAATGGTCGTGGACCCATTTAGTCACAGGTATCATGCCCTACTTTAATTCTCCAGCATACACCACATTGCAAATACCCATCCGACTGAGCAAGAGAAAATGTTAGCAAAGCTTTACTCCAAAGGAAGAGTGGACACCCTCTCCTTTCTTTCCTTTTTTGTTGTTGTTGCAAAACAGGGACAGTCTTGCTGGACGAGTTCACTCTGCAGCTGCCCACAAAGAAGCAGGACTTGACCCATTCTTCAGTTCCACCTTGATTATTAAGCATGGCTTGAACAGATCCAGCTGCCTCTCAGGGTCAATCCATGGGCAACAATGCATCGTAGCACCTCATCTGAATGGTAAGACGGGAAAATCCTACTTTAGCATTCTGCTCCTCAGTTTCTGGCAGGAGAACCTTGTCCACACAACCTACTTAGGTCATGTTGTTGCCACAAATACAGTAAGTCTTTTGTGACATCAAGCGGTGATCATGGGGGGGGTTACTAAATGACATGACACAGTAAAAAGGGATCAATTAACTCAAAACTTCCTACTTCTAAAGCATACATGTGGCTGGCTGCAGTGCATTGTACAGGAAAATGCCTTAGGAAGCAATTGCTCAAGAAAACAGGGCTCTGCCATCTTACTGTTTTGCACTGCAGGTTTGTTTCTGCAAAATCTCTACTGTCTGCTAGTGATATTTTCTTTCAGGAGCTGAGGCTTATTCTCCATCATCGCTCTAATCTACAGCTACAGCTGGAAGACGCGTTCTCCTCTGGGAAGTAATTCACACACAGGAAAGTTCACATTTGGTTTCATGCATTGATATTTATCTAGTTCAACTCCTGCATGGCAAATCCCCAGCCACACATCAGGAATGAAACTAGCCACCACCATTTCCATCACACAAGACTAACTCAACAGATAAATTACAAGGTCCAAATACTGAAAAAAACTTTTCAAATTTTCCCATTATTTTTTGGTGTATGGACAAATGCACGTGTCAGGTAGCTACAGAATAAGATAGGCTCATCATTCAACACTGGGAGGCAGGATAAGTAAAAATATTTAATCTGCAGTCTCAAGCACTCATCTGAGTGACAGAACCGTTCTATGAAAAACAGGTTAGAGGCCAAAACCTCACCTCATATACATCACAGTACATTGAAATTAATGGAGCTATACCTATCTGCACCAGCCAAAGGGCTAGTCCTGAACAGAGATAGTGACTCTGAGTGCCTGTCATTACACCATTTTAAAGTTATTACAGTTTTTTCAGAGTCCAAAGTGTATATAACCATCAGTGTATAGCTAGTGTAATAAGCAAGAGCCTTCATCTCTTTAGCTGGTTTTTTTTTTTTTTTTCTGCTATGCTTTTCAGCTACAAAGCTTTTGTCACATGACAAAACTGCTGGCGCACACTGTAAAAGTTATTGGGGGTGGTGGGGATTTGCTCTTTTGCAGGACAAAACAAAGAGACAGAACCTGTCATCAGCCTCTAGTGATAATGTGAGACACTCACTAAGCTCAGTTTTGGATAAAGACTGGTAAACTGCAAAAGTCAGTCAAAACTTGACACTAAATTTAATAAATTTTCAAAAAGGATAAACCCAAGAAAAATTGAAGATCAGGTTGCCTATTCCGCAAAACTTCAGTCAGTCCTCAAGAACCACGAGAAGCACTAAGCCTCTGAGTGAGGCCTCTTGCCAGCATTGCTTAACTCTTATCTGCTGATTGCGTGCCAGCTTCCCGGCGTGGATGCCAGTAATTCTTAAGCCAAATCATACACAGCCAGAACATAAAATCTCTCTGACGTAGCAAGTGGTAGTCAGACAATGGGTGACGATACATCTGGTGGGATTTAAAGCCCAACTAATATCCTTATATTCCCTAGTGAAATATTAGCCAAATAAAAGCATTTGTTTTATCATGAAATTAACCATTTATTTAGAAAAGCAAGACAAAAAACTAGCTTCATTCCAATTATTCACATCTCATCTTTCGTGCTATGGCAAAACTCAAATATGCTTCAAGTACACTGCACATTATCCAAACAGTAAGTCTGCGAAAGAATACAAGAAGTCCCTGAGAAACTACACAGAAGCACCACTGATTGATCACTTTAAAAGGAGTGCTCCACAGAGAAAGCCTGTAGACAAAGGGCATGGTTTCAGTAGAATAAAATTAGATGTGTGATGTTAGACCTGTATTGTTCTTCCCGCCCTGCTCTGCTTCACTTCCAGGCATTCTACAGGACCCATCCTGTTTATTCAGATGAGCTGTGAAGAGTCTGGAAGAGTTATTTTGGGATACTGTCCCAGACTTTGGGGATACTGATGTGAAACACAACTCCCTTCATGCACTGGATTCTTTGTCTGCTCTTTTTTCAAATTCTCGCTATTCAGACTAATATTAGCGGCCTGATTTTAGGGAAAGGCTTCCTTTTCCAGTTCAGTATATCATTCTCTGATGGGCTGGACAATGCCATATCCAGTCATGCTGTGGGAGACCTATCTGAAGTCCCTGGTCACCGGTGGAGAAAGCCTGCAGTAGCAGATAATGGCAGATGATGCCCTTTAGCAAAGCTCCAGCCCCACAGCCTCTCTTCTACCCCACCATCAGGAGCACCAGGCACAGCCAGCCGTGTTAGCACATGCTGGCCTGAAGCAGGAAAGTCCCTGCAACTCCGCAGTAAGGTACTAGTCTAGGATGGCACAGAACCAGGAAGCAGGAGCCCACAGTACAAGACAAAAGTGATGGACTAGTCACATCATCTTCCATTCAAGGAAACACCAGCAGTATCTTCCTAGATGCCCAAAATATCTTTTTTTTGTCACCGAAGCCAATTGGGAAATAGCTTTCTTTGCCCAAGGTTATTGCTATATGAAGTGACAACTGCAGTACATCTTTCAGGAGCAAACAAGACAGCAAGGTGCACTCAGGTCTCTGAACTGAGATGCACCCAGTTCCTTGAACATTCTCCTGTGTTATGAGGAGAAAGAACAGCTCTGATGCTATTAGTCCAACTTAGAGTAAGGTTAATAACACTTACTGAGCATTAGCAATGAACTCATCCCACAACACTATTTTACAGGAAAAATACCTTCTATTTTGAGAAATATGAGTGTATGTTATCAGAAGCTGTTGGCAAAAGAACCAGTTTGTCTTAGAAAACCAGCAATAGAAATATAAGAATGTCTTAGTCACTCTAACTGAAAGCAGTTTTGTACTCATGAAAAAATTCTGGTGTGACAATTTTAAAATATAGACACATGGTTTCACAGAATCATTATTTTTTACTGTCTTCTCCTGTAAGTTTTTACTGAGTTACATGCTATACCTTAATAATGCACTCTATAAAGAGTCAAATAATTGTTATCCTTTTCCTAGACATTCTCTTATTTGTACATTTTAAGTATTATTAACATAAAGGTTATTTCTGAGAGATACTTTTTAGTATTCAGCTTATTCAGTACACTTCTATATTTCTTAGGTGATAGAAAAAGTTGTGGCATAAGAAAAACTCTGGCACAGCATAGAATTTAGACATCCAGCTACATCCAAAAAGCAGCAGTAAAGGTACGGAACATATTAATGAAATTCTCTATCCTATGCTGCTACCACACATGTGATCCAAAAGTGGTGTTTCTTGTAAGTAAAGCACTTGGGAAGGTCATATTTGGCAATGTCATCAAAGGTGAAGGACAACAAAACAGTTCGATGTTTGGGAAATGATGTGTATCATATAAAGGAAGGTTAAAGGAGTCATAGCTTGCCTGTGAGACCAGGGGCTGTTGGTGGTGGGCAAATTACTCCTGTCAGTATGGGCTACTCCGTCTGACGCTGGATCAATGACTGTGTTTCCTTGGTGAAACAAGCTAGGGAAGTAAACAGCAAGAGCCATAAAATTAGGAGTCCTCCCCTCTTGTCATTCTAAGCACTGAAAGAGGCAGCAGGAAAAAGACTGTGTAGCAATAATTCTATACAGTCATGTAATCAGAAATTATCCTCACAACACAAACCCGTTAAGGGAGGTAAATGGAGGTAGAGCAAACAATAGAGGTTGTTGCATTTGGTTGCTTTCTGCCATCTGATATTTCAGTGTTATTTCCATTATTTTGCTATAAATAGTTTCTGTATACATGTATGCATATGGAACTAAGACTAAAATAACTTTTAGTACTTAATAATCCATCTATTTTTCTAAAGGAAAATGGGGAAAAGCTACAGTTCTCTGCAAGGCAAATATTTTCTAATTCATGAGGTCTGAAAAACATTAAACTACCATTTGCAATATTCTAAGACATTAACTCTTCCTCCCTCCACATACACGTTACAATAAATACACTAAATTTCTCTTTCAGCAAATTTATTTGTAGTAACTTCTAACATAACTGACCGCAATTATTGTCTGATCCTGAGTTATAGCAAGATTGATGGGTTTGATTAGAGTTGGTAAACTGTTTCTGGACAGGTATTTTATTTGAAAAATACAGCCTCTGTTTTTCCTTATCAAATATCTACAGAATTAATGCGTTTTATGTGTTTCAAATGCTCATTGTTTGAATTATGCAGCAGATGGTATATATTGCAGCATACTAAAGAATGATTAACCCTTTAATCTTGCTTCCAGCAGTTTCAGTTGCTGATTTTCAGTGTGGATTGCCATCCAAGGCTCCTGCTTTCATTTATCGTCCGTCACTCGGGATACTTTCAGACCCACTAAGACCTCACGTACTCTTTTGACAAGAGCAGCTTCTCACAGGAGCGAGTAATCAGGTCACTTCTTTCAAACTGGTTTGCGATCAAAGTTTTGCTGCTGGAAGTGTTGGGGAGTTGGGGGGAGGAATATGGGAAAGAAAAGGTGTCTCCTTTGCTTCACTGATGGATTTTAATTTTAATTGATGGATTAGTAGCAGCCTGAAGCTGCTCTGCCAGCATGGTTCAGCTGGACACTTCTGCTTGACCTCATTCAATGACCTTCTCTATCTCCACTGGGGCTACAGACATGGAAATGAATTCAGAGTCTAAGTCTGGTTTTGCAGCAGCACTTACCAAGCTGGAGACCTTCCCAACAGAATGGTAAAGAAAGTGGCAAGCTGCACACGTGGTGCAGCACTGTATCCCACAGCACCTTCAGCATATTTTCACCAGCAGCTGCTAGCTGAGCTGTTAGAACACCGACATTGATTAGGGGCTCTTGTTGAAATGCATCTCTCTCCAGTCTCAAGGAAAGGTCGTGCCTCATATTCTGCTTGCTGCTATATGCAGCTTACAGTGCTGTTTGCCAAGTGTGTCTCAGAAAGACTAATGATGTTTATAGCGCTTCATACACATTTGGACACAGTATTTTCATGATAATCACGTCAAGAATTCAGACCACCCTGTGAGATGGCCTTCTCTGAGCAGGAAAAGAAATACTTACTAGTGAAAATGATTGGTGAAGCCATATAGAGCTTCATGAATGGCTAATTTCTCTAGACCTTTTAAAATTGCAGTTGTAACTTATATGATTACAATTATACAATCACAATTTATAACACATATAACAGCGTTTTAAATATATCACAGCAGGTCTCTTGTGATGGAGCCTAGATCATTGCTGCAGAACTCTGTGCAAGGAGCACTGATTCTTATCAATTTTTGACATGTGTGAACTGACAAGATAGAGACTTACTGTGTGCGTCACCACTGCGTGCATGCTCTTACTGGGAAGTCTATATGAGCTGTATCATGCCTCTCCCTCCTGCCCAGTCCCACACATTAGCACTGCCTACTGTAGCACGTGTTCACTGAATGAAAGGGTGCAGCAATGCTGACATAACCGGCTTGTCCAATCCCGGTTCTTTTGCACACCTTCATACAAATCAGAACACACACAGGCTGTCACCACAGCAGCTCTGCCAGCTTAGATTAGCTGCTACTGATATAATGCATGGTAACACCACAGGGCAAGCCAGGTCCCTGGGTACATACGCACTGATGAAACCATCACCAGAACTGCCTAACTCAGCAGTGAAACCGCCAACAGATTATATATGGAGCATACCATTAGAGTTAATGCACCTGAAAGAAAAGCGAAGGGAAATTGCACTTGAACAGCAAAATGGAGGGACCAGAAATGGGTTTCAGTAACGGCCAGACAAAGCTGAAACTCCCTGACCCATCTAAACCATTAAACTGCTTTGCTCTCTTTGATGACCTGTATTAGGGAAAAACACTGAAGCATCAGAGAGCTCCCAACGTGACCTGCTTTGTTAGATGGCCCTTGTCTGAGAGATCAACAGACCTGCTTGCTCACCCATCCCTACTTTGGATTAAAGGAGGATTGAAGGGCAAGATAAAGAAGCTTTCCTGAAAGGTAAGAGTTAAAGTACAGAGGCAGTTGTTGGGGATGGGTATAAACATATTGGGAAGTACAAAGTTCATATTTTTCTTTAAAATTAGATGAAAATTTGTACTCCTCCTTTTCTCAGATATTGTAATCCCTTTCCAGTTACAGTCTACTTCGGTTGCTTTAATTATTCTGGAGGACTTAACTTAGTAGCCAGGCAGTGAAAACCTGCACTACATCTCTGTCCTCTAAAAATTGCCCCCTATAACTCTCACTCTACTTCCTGGAAAACTTCTGGCATCAGTACTTAGGTCCACAAATGGAGAGCAGAGCTCGGTTAAAACAGAGAAATTAAAATTCAAAGCAAGAGCTTGTGATTCAAAGCAAGGTGTGCTATCTCACAGGTACTCATTTACCAGCCCTAGCCCTTTCAAAGGCATGTTAGTGTTTTACCTATCACATACTGTCTAGTAAACACTTACCTAAGACTTGTGGATGTCAAGAGATCCTCAGCATGCCTATTTCCACCGATGAAGTGGAATATCACATTGATCTATGCCAACAAGGTATTGTGCCACATTGTGCTGAAATTCAAACAACTAGTGCAAGATGACTTGAATGAACTCCACGTAACTGAGGATATTATTGCCTTCCCAAGGGTGAAGCGGCAACGTTGTCAGCTCCTCAGAAAAGGAGGAATATGTATCAGTCATCAGCAACATTCGAGCTGCTTTAGGGACATCAGTGTACCACAAATGAACCACAGCAGAAAGCCTATCTTTTATATGAAGTGTGCACCTGAGGTCTCAAGAGATGGGACAGAGGGGAGTAGAAAGACTGAGTGCATGAGCATACATGAGAGAAGCCAGGGGACTGAGAACTGCTAAGAATATATGCTAGTTTACATGCTAACAGGAAAGGATTAACGTCCATCCTGCAGGAACACATTGAGAAATGCTGTTGCCAGGAGAGAGAGGTAGGAGGATGTATCAACAGCTGAAGAAACCCTAAGGATACTTACTGCAGAATTTTGCAGTAACCTAAACTGTTTTGCATGACTTCCGCTAAGTCATAATTTGTATGAAGCAAATACTTCCAATTGTTTAGTTTAAATATTTCAAAGTATTCTCTCCCTGTTCACAGATAAAAGATGAGGAAATTACACTGCCAAATGCAATGTTAGTTATCTTCTGAGATCTCAGCAGCCCGCTTTATAAATATTCTGTAACTGGAGGCAGATTGCTTCCAAGCAGTGTGCACCTAGGACTAAAGTTCACATTACAGAATCACAGAATCATTTATACCAGAAGGAACCTCCTGAAATCACCTAGTCCAACCCCCACAGCTCAGTCAGCTACAGCAATTTTCCCAAGGCCATGTCATCATGTTTTAATAGCTCCAGAGATGGAGACCCCAAAACCTTTCTGGGCAACCTGTGCCAGTGCTTGACCACCCTCTGTCCTGGTTTCAGCTGAGACAGAGTTAGTTTTCTTTTCAGTAGCTTGCACAATGCTGCGTTTTGGATTTAGTATAAGAACAATATTGATAACATTGATGGGTTTAGTTCTTGTTAAGTAATGTTTGTACTAAGTCAAGGACTTTTCAGATCCTAAGACCCTGCCAGCGAGGCTGGAGGGGCATGAGAAATTGGGAGGAGTCACAGCCAAAGGGATATTCCGTAGCATAAAAAGTCATGGTCAGTACATAAACTGGTGGGAACTGGCCAGGGCCTTGCGATTGCTGCTCAGGGTCTGGCTGGGCATCGGGCAGCAGGTGGTGAGCAATTTTACTGTGCATCACTTGGTTTCGGTTTTTTTCCTTTTGGGTCTTATCCCTCTCTCCCTCTCTCGTTTTCATTAAAATTATTATTAGTGATGTTATTATTATTATATTTTATTATATTTCAATTATTAAATTGTTCTTACCTCAACACATGAGTTTTATCTTTTTCCCCGATTCTCTTCCCCGTCCCACCAGGGGAGGGGCAGAGCAAGAGAGCAGCTGTGTGGTGCTTAGTTGCCGCTGGGGTTAAATCCCAACATCCTCACAGTAAAAAAAAAAAAAAAATGTTTTATTACATTCAGATGGAATTCCATGTGTTTTAATTTGTGTTCCTTGCTTCTTGTCCTGTCACTGGGCACCACCGAGAAAGGTCTGTCACTCTCTTCTTTATTACCTGCTGTTAGGTGCTTATACACGTTGATAAGATCCCCCTTGCGCCTGCTCTTCTGCAGGCTGAACAGTCTCAGCTCTCTCAGCCTTCCCTCATGGAAGAGATGCTCCAGTCCCTTAATCCTCTTAGAAAACATGTGCTGGACTCACTCTAGTTCGTCCGTACTTTCTTGTACTAGAGTGAGTCCAGAGCTGGCTGCAGCACTCCAGGTGTGGCTTCATCAGTGCTGAGAAGAAAGGAAGGATCACTTGCCTTAGCCTAAGAATTTAAACCATCTTTATACGTGCACTTGGTCACAAATAGAGAAGAAAAAGGAAAAAAATATAAATCAATAGATATGGCATTGTAACAGGGGAGCAGAGCACCAACAGTCCTCAGAGATTTTAGTTACCATACACGAAACAACAGCTCCAAGGCGGAGAAAGGCACGCCGCCAAACGAGAGCACAGCTTTTCGTTAGGGTGCTCTCCTGGAACCTGGAGAAGTGTGTTTAGGTCTCCACTGTATCTCAGGTGAAGGAGAAGACATTTGAATGTGTGCCACACCTAGCTTGAGAGCCAGCAGGTAGCAGGGCCCTTTTCTTGCACTCTTCCACCCAGGTTTCTCTGTCTCTGGGGAGATCTCTGTGATACGAACACGTTACCCTGGGCAGTCCAGGTGGGGGACTCTGGGCCTGTGACTCCCAGCAGAATTTAGGATTGAGATATCTACCCGAAAGTTTGGCTCTGCCAAGGGATGTGTGATGCTGCCAGTTCACTGCCAGGGTTGCAGATGTCCATGTGATTTTTAACAACAGAAATTTAAGAACCTGCACAATTAGACAGCAGAGCACTATCAATGACAGTGGTGAATGTACAGTGATGTCATGAACATAAATGCCAAATTATCCCCATCGTTAGTCTGTTCTCTAGCCAATACAGTTGCTTTAATCTTGTATGTCTTCTCCCTCTCAATGGTAAATAGTGCATTTAAGACAACCGGACCAGACCTCAGGTGATGGCAAACACCTTTGCTTATGTTACTTAACTGGAATGTGGATTGCAACTTTGCAGGAGTTTTTATTCAGTTATAGGAAGACCCTGGGGCTGAATATCATGCCATTTTTAAAGTTCTCTTGGCAGAAGCACAGATCCTTCAAATAGCAGTACAGTATCACAAAAACACTTCTTGGAAAGCACCCTTGTCCATTAACTGTCTTCTCCAAGGGACAATCTCGTACAGACTCATCTCTAACTACAGACACTGCAATATGTGACCATGGAGGACTACAAGGCTACAGAGGCAGTCTCCAACACCACAGATCCTCTATCTGCCATGAGGCTAGTTTGGATTTACTCTTCTGTGAGGGTGCACGGAATGAATCCTATAATTTGAATATTAGTGGTAGAATTCTTGCTGCCTTGTCTTTTTGTATAACACATTTTTAATACATGTAACCTCTGTTGCACCGTCACTCTCAAAACTTCCAACATGGTTTTTAAAGACACATTAACTGCCTTGCCTATGCAGTCTCTACTCAAAAAGAAGCAATCAAGGGAGCACTGCTTGGCAACGCAGAGCTGGATGATGGCTGCTTTAAACACCATGCAGAACTCACTGATCTGCTCATCACTCCCCAAGCCCTTAGCTGCTGTTTCTCCTATGCAAGAACAACAGTCTCGTGGCAGAGATTACTCTATCATACCTAAAACTGCCCCAGAATTATTCCAGAGTGTGTCTGATGAGGAAGGACCAGTTATGCCTTCAGAATTGACTGTTTACATGAATAGATACATAAAGCATGGATTAAGAGCTCTGGAGTTAAACACCATGAAACAGGGGCAGTACAACACTAACAACTTAATTTTCCTTCCATTTCCACTGCATGTTGCTGCAAAGTCGACCAAATAGAAATACATATGCAAATACATGTCAATGATTGCAAATTAATCACATATGTAAAGCTCAGAGCTACAAGATGGATGCAAAACATTAATTTACTTGGTGTGAAACTGCTCTCAACAAGCATTTTCACTCTGTCTGTGAGATGGAGGATGCTGGTAGCTACTTGACTGATTTTTGTGTGAATCAAGTGTGCTCAGGAGATGCTCCCAGACCAGCATCCTGGCTAATTTTCACATCCACACAATGTATGGATTGCAAGCCCTGATCTTAACACTGACCTGGTACTCTTGGGTGACCAGAAGCTGAGTATTGGACTCACACTTTAAGAAAGTTTGAAGTTCTTACAGGTGACTTAGAGATCAAGGCACCATTTGGAATTGGAGAGCAAAACTGTTGTGTAGACAGAGCCTTCGCCTCATCTTTGCACCTGAAGGGAAATGAGAGGTCTTGGGCTGGTGAAGATGCTCATCTTTAACACACTAACGAAATGTGAGCTCATAAACAAAAGCACTGATTTTCTGTGGAAAATGTTTGAGAGTAAAAATTTGAAGCTTAGACTTCTTTATTATGTGCTTAGCCTTGACTCAAGTGGGGGCAATCAGAGAGCGATAAACAGAACAATATGGCCTGGAAAGGAAAGGTCCGGAGGGGGATGGTGAGGGGGAACCAAAACCCAAAAAGTCGTAACAGAGACCATAGCTAAAAAAAGAGAATAGGAAAGGATGAAAGCCGCACCATTCTTCTATTGAGCCAGAGTGATGTACATTTTATGCTCAGGAGTTTTGAAATGAGCCAGGCCCAGATCCCTGGTGGCACAAAAAGCAGTTTTTTCACTACTGTGTTCTTCTGTCTTGCATTCATTAAAGACAGTGAATGAACAGAACTGTCTCATTTATAACTTGTAGCATGTGGACACCCAGGACTCCTCTACCTTATATGCTTTGTCAGTGTAAATCAAAATCATCTGCTCTCAAGAGCATGTTCATCAGTTTAATACTTTGGGCAGTCAGACTCCTTCCTGCTGCAAACCACTAAACCTGCACATACTCAGTTTGGGGTTGTTACTACTATTTTTTTTTTTCTGATGTTTTAGCACCTCTGACTCCAACAAGCAGGATCCAATTCTCAGTCACAAATCTCGTCTGTAGCCTTGACAAGACTATCAGCCTCAAAACAGCTGTCATAATCCCCTCTGGACCAGTCCGCTCACAGCAGGATGCCTCCTCTCCTGCGCTCCAGAGCCTGGGCACAGACACTTCCCATCTCTGCTGCTTGATGAAGGGCCTCCCTTGGTGGGAGCCTAAGGCTCCAGCAGAGATCCACAAACCTGAGAGTCATTCAAGGATGCAAGAGGCAAGAGTGGCTGAGGAGTGATTTGTGCTGGGCACAGCCGCAGCAGAGTAGGACAAACTGGAGAACTATGGCCCTACTCTGAGCTGCAAGTGAAGACACAGGCCACCAAGTGACACAGGCTTTGTTCAGCAGATGCCAAAAAACACTGTTGACATGCATTCCCTCCTCCTAGCTCCCCCATGAAACACCACCACCTCTCTTCCATTCACCTAGTCTTTGAGTATGGATCAGATATGCCCATGGTGTGCCCAGGGACCAGCTTTCCCCATCTCGATTAGCCCCCCAAAAGCTATGTGTCCTTCTCCAGCTGACCAGACACATCAAAGAGAGCCATGGCCAAAGAGTACCTAACAAAGACACCATCCAAGACAATTGTGCAGGAATAGTCAAATTATTCTGCCTTGAAAAGCACAGCTACAAACTCTTTACCAGAGAAGTTCCTGGATAAAGATGATGCTCAACTCCACCCATGTACTAGGGAATCTGCTTCTCAGTGGCTGAGGAAGGTGCATGCCTCACTTGGAGCTGGCTGTAGGTACCTTCAGCAGCTTTGGAGGGCAAATGCCCATGCAGTGAGCTCAGCTGCTGCGGTCCAGGATCTAGCGTGGCTAGCGGTCGAGGAGGCTCAGGCTGCTTGGGACCTCAAAAAAAAACATCAGAGCAGAGGCTGTGAGCAAACTGAAGAAAGCCAAGAAGCCCAACAACATTTCAAAGACCACTGTTATGGTTGTCCCAGGCAGTTTTGCCTTCATAGTTTCAATAGTAACGCAAGGTCCGGTGCTTGGGTAGGAGGAAAACAGCACGGGATTTTTCTGAAGGACTGCAATCCTCTAGAGTCTCACATTCTCTTATCTGCCAAAACTGGAAGTCACTCAGTGTAGTAAGGAGAGCCTTACTTAATGGTATGAAAAGTTTTTTTTATTACTGCCATATTATTATTTATTATTATTATTATAATGTAAAATATTACTTTACTATTTAATATTATTATTTAGTTTAAAGGAAGCTGGGGCACAAACACATGAAGAACTAAATCCTTCAAGCTCCTCAGGCCCACTGCCAGTACTGAGTGAAAGACTGCCCTGTGACTGATGTTTCAGGGTGTCGTAAAAGGCCCAGCGCGGGTGCGCGCACACGCACACGGGGAAGGAACCTTTCCAACAAGCTCTCTGAAATTAGGGGGGCACGTGAACATCTGACCTAGGCAGAGCTGCAGCCCAGCTAGGTTTTATTTCTTGGCATGGCTGTTATGGCCAACAAACAGTTGCTGAGCAGCCTCTCCTGGTAGAAACTGATTACTGCTTTTCCTGAAGAATTAGGGTTCCAAGTGTTTCATTTCAGCTACAGTCCCTGCAGCAGTTTTTCTCTATCACTTCACCATGCTGCTGGTGAAAATCTGAATGATTTACAAACGGGCTCTAGCAAATCATCTGGTAAGTTGAATGACGGTTAAGATCCAAGAGTGTTTTTCCCCGAGAAAATGAATTATCCCATAGCTTGAAACAGTTCATGACCTATGTGCCACCACTCCACACACTTCTGTGAATCATTAGCTGTTTGTATAGAATTTAGAATCCCTTTTCAAGCAAACACTTAAGGACGTTTTCCATTCTTAAGAAAAAACACTTAAGCATGTGTATTACTTTGACTTCTGTTTAATTGTTCTACTGAATTTGTCATGCAAGTCAAGTCTTGTGGACACTTAAAAGTTTGATTTTTTTTAACCACGCAGAAATAAACATAGCATATAAAATGCACTTTTTAAGTTACCTGCAGTGTAGGTAAAGCAAGTTAAGGCCAGCTCTGTACATATTTTAATGTTATTGAGTCTTTCCCAGGTTCCACACTATCCTCTGAGCTACTGGCAGAATCTGACATTTACACCAATTAAACTAGTATCACAATTGGCATAAAAACTGCACTGGTATTATCTCCCTGAGACAGTACAGTATTATTTATCCCAGCAGAAATGGAGAAGTAGGCAGAATAGAAAGCATTATTTCAAGATGCTGACTATCAAGGGTTTTTTTCTACTAAATTAATGCTGGAAAAAACCTAGAGATCAAATCTTGCAACATTTTTGTCAAGGCCCGCTCACCTAGTGTAACACACAGTAAGTTAACACATTATGCATATCAGTGTTGACTTAGTAAACCTCACAATTTTTTGTGTTTTATGTTTTTACACAAACACAAAGGAGTTTAGACACAAACTCCTCCCTCCGAGTATCCTCTGCAGGGAATTGAATTTCTTAAGGGAAATCATGTCCTGAATTTGTCCAAATGGCACACAAACTTTTTAGCAGCATCAGACCATACGAGTGGGAGTCATGCAGCTAAAATGCACCATGTTGATGCCTTCCACTAACAGAAAGAATAAGGTCTCAAAAAGTTAACAAAAAAAAAAAAAAAGAGTGAGATAAGGAGAGCTCTTCCGTTACTTAAAAAGAGAAGAAGAAAATAAAGAAGAGAGATTTCTTAATTGTGCTTTGGTTAGCAGAGAACACACCTTTGAGAGTGAGTTTGATAAGCAAATATCAAACTATATTTCCAAAAGCAGTAATAGGTCATATCTTACTATGACAGGTAACAACAGTTACAAGTGCTCATAGGCATTATACTTAGGAGTTGGTGAATTCTCTTTAATTTCTCCCAGAGAGCAAACGAAGAGGTAAGGGTAACTGATCTTTGCTGAGGCCAGTTTCCCACATATATTTCTTTCAAGGACTATGCTGGTTTGTCCTGCCCCAGCTGGACTTCTCCACTCCTTTGTTCTTTCTCCTTTAGCCGAGTCAGGAAAGCTGGATCTGTAGAGGTGTGATGAACTAAATCAGAAAAGTGATCCAGATTAAAAAACAGTAAACCATTAATTATCCAGATCCTGTTCTAATTGACTATGTAGCTGCTGGAAAGAAGGGCCAAGGACAGTTTAAGCCACTCCTGTGACCAAAATGTAAATGCATACAAAAGCACCAAACCAACCACCAGTAAAATTTCATAGAAAATACATAGATTCAAGGATTCTTTTTCCTAGGTAAAACCATGACTCCCGGCTGCTCAGCAGAGATTATATTTTTCTGGAGATAACCACTCTGTCATCAATTCCAAGTATTTTAATACCTCATTGACATTATTAACAGGGTTTTGCAAGTTATAGACATGGAGAACACCACTTGATTCTAGCAGAACAGCATTCCAACAAAAACATTACATTTGTCAAAAAAATCCCCACCATTTCTTCAGTTGCTGGGTAAAAGTAAATTACAGTATTTTCCAAATTAAGAATGGAAAAATGTCCAGAGAAACCACAAACTCGCTGCAATGTTGTCTTTTTAGGGAAAGCATTTCAGTGCTGGACTCAACTTTGACAGCAAGGCCACACCAGACTGTTATTTGGCTAGACTGAAACCTGGTAAGCAGGAGAGATATTTCCTCATCCCATTTCCATCATCCTCCCTCCCTGAGTATTCTCTGCAGGGAATTGAATTTCTTAAGGGAAATCATGTCCTGAACTGTCCAAATGGCACACAAACTTTTTAGCAGCATCAGACCATACGAGTGGGAGTCATGCAGCTAAAATGCACCATGTTGATGCCTTCCACTAACAGAAAGAGTAAGGTCTCAAAAAGTTAACATGGCTCTACACTGTCATGATTCAAGTTATTTGACTGTAATATGATTTTTTAATTTTCAAATATTCTTAACGCTGTTTTCAGAGTCTTATCGTTCTAAACTATGCATATAACCATTTTTAACATTGCAATACAAAGCAATTATCACTATTCTTTGAGAGCCCATGTAGATACATATGTATTTTCTCAATAAGCATTTAATCATTTTCTCTGAAATGAGCTAATCCTTAGCTCATTCAGGAGCTAACGTACTGCCAGAGATTAATGTGGCCTTGTTTATGTTAAGATGCATCAGTTATGGATGGCTTGGAAAACAGCACTACTTTGTTGTGACTTTCCCTGGCCTCTGTGAATGACTATGGCTAATACTGAGACACTTAATTTTCTTCTGTAGCAGCCACTTTGTTGTTAGCATTTCCCATCAGTATGATCAGTTTCTACAGAAGGCTTAACCCCAGCACTTCATTAGGAACAACCAGGAAATTCCTCTCTGAAAATGAGAATGTTTGGGGAAATTATTGGTAAGCCTCATAAAACATTTCCTTTAGACCTTGCAGAAAGTGCAATGTCTAGTGCTCTTTCACACTTGACTTCCTAGAATATAACTATCATAGCTACAATTAGAATCTATATAAGGATGTAAATTTGCCCAGCTAGAAGTATTTACGATAACATTTAAGACTGGCCTCAGCATCAACCATAGATCTCGATGGTGATTGTCCAGCCCCTTCCGTGTCCTGAGCCAGTAGAGCTTACATGCTGTCCTCTACACAGATCGTTCCTGTCCCACAATAAATACATGGGATGAAGCCTGATTTATAGCAGACAGTTGCCAGTTTTTATGTAAACAAGAGCTATCCTGAAAAGACATTTTTGCATTATAGTGACAGCTGATATTTCTGGAAACACTTTGTAAAGAAATTCAAGATTTTGAAATGTCTGAGGAATGTAAATTCTTGCTGCTTTGAACCTAACACAGTGGACTTGATCTTAAACAGAAAACTCAGCTGAAGAAGGAAACGCTTTCAGCAAAGCAGGCTCAGTCATGTGGAAGTTCCCCTGGCAACAAACAAAATTATTGTCAAAACACTTTCGGTTCTTTGCCTTACTCTAAGCAGGTCCTTCCATTTTCAAAGAGTAAAAAAATTTGAAGGAGCCTTTCAGTTCTCCTCAAACTCTTCACTTTACCTTGCTATAAACAGGCAGGGATAGTTTGATTTTTTCAGTTCTGCTGTAGCTTCTAGAGTTTTTCAGCGGCTGAGAACACAGGAGAAGGTAGGAGCAGCCTGCCACCTGCCTCCCAGGCACAGCTGGGCAAAATCAAGAGTCCCAGCATCACCACATGTTGCAGTAGGCTAAGCCCAGAGAGTTTATTTTCCTATGCAATGCAGCACGCATACAAAATGCAAGAAGATAAAAGAAGATATTTTTAAAAACAATAGGACAAAACCAGGAGAAAACGTTTCTTCAGTTGGGATTTTACAGTAAAAAAAAAAAAGTATACTGAGCTGCTGTTCTGCTTAGCTTTCTCTGGGAGTTTAGACCTTCCCTGATGCACATCACAAACTGGCTGAAATAATTTTTCCTTAGAAAAGGAAAGAGGGCAATACTAGTAATAAGTAGGAAGGAACCTGTGTGCTCATCAGTCCCTGCACCTGATGGCCCTGGCCCAGGACCCGCTGCAGGGAATGGTCAGTGCTGGTTCCCTGAACCACAGGGGAAGCTCAGAAAGGCCCCATTTTCCTACCAACAGAAAAAGACACTGTGTTTTGGAAGCAAACGTCTCCATCCTTCCTCAGAAGGGCTGGGTGCTTATACCCATAGCTTCCTCCTCAGCTCTGCAGTCTCTGCTCAGGCAGATGAACTCACTTTACTGTCTTTTCCCTGTATTAACTTCACTGCAGAGATGAGTATTGCAAAAGCAACAAGTATTAAGAGCTATTGGTCAGCAACATAAAGAGGGGTCCAGCGCACCTGTTTGGATAGCTACTCCTAAAATGTGTAGCGAGTGGGAAAAAACCAAACCCCGAACATTTTTAGAGTCTTCAGTATTAATCTGAAAAATCTACTTTTTCTTTCTTCTGTTTGCATGGCAAGTTTAAATTCAAGCAATTGCCCCCGGGAGAGTGGTATTGATCAAGTAATTCAGACACAAGAACACTTATCAGCAAAGCTCAGGGGTGGCAGAAATAAAAACACTGTTCATCTTTATTCATTGTCCTTACTGGCCTGTTCTGCAACTTTACAAGTATCTGTTCAAAACTATTCTTGGGGCTTCATGCTTAATAGGAAGCAGCATCAATAAAAAAATCAGGCTGAGGATAATGAGGAAAGATGGTTATGATGCAAATTGCATTTGAAAACCTCTCAACATCAGTGCAGCTCTTTGCGTTAGGTTATACGACAGGCTTGGGGCAATGATGTAGAGGCATTAATAGTTAATGTAGTGGGACACTGACAGTCACACTCCTTCGTAATTGCCTTCTGTCATTTCTGCAGTGTCTGTGGGATACTGCGAAGAGACAGGGCCTAGCTACAACACTGTATCGACAGCTCTTCTCAAATCCGGAGGTCATTTTTCTTTTTGAACAAATTGTCAAAGTCCATTGTATTAATAAATTTATCTAGAGGGGCACCACCACTGACGAGGGAAAGGAAAAAGGGGCTACACAGTGTAAAGCTACAGCTCTTAGGAAAAAAAAATATAATAAAGTAAAACTAAAGACCCATGCTCCAGGACAATAAACTTGGCTGGTGTAAATGAGATTCAGCTCTCAAGTAAGAGGGTTTGCCTCCAGTGGAATGGGTATAATTGCTCCCCCTCATTTACATCTGCTGAGTTTGCCCTGCTGACTGTTCTGAGGAAAATAGGTACTCAGAGGCAGAAACGACATGGAAAAGGAAAAAAAGAAGAAAAAAAAAAAAGATCAAACGCCATTGCAAGTACTAAAGAGCGCTGAAAGGCCAAGAGAAACTGAACTCAAGAACATCACTGAAAGCCTCATGCTTAAAATAGGTACCTTTAGTGTGCTAAAAGACACTTTCGGCACCGAGTACACAGGGGCAGGCCTGTGATAGTGAAGCATTTTATTTTATTGAATAATTCCAGGAAGCCTTTCAAATCTGCTAAATATTACTAAAGAGATAAATGATACCAGGAGCTGTATTTCCTAAAAACCTGTACCTGCATGAAAAACCTGTTTATACAACTGAGCACTGTTATTTCCATCCTTTCATGTCATACTTGGCTTCTCTATTACCTTTACATTCACAGTACCAAGTGCCTGCACATACGTCTGCCACGCACATATACCCACGTGTACGTACGTATCTGTCACTGCTAGGCCCATGCACTGTCTGGCATTCCATCAGCTGCAACAGATCCTGATCTGTAAAATAACGTGGTCATAGCAAAAACCTGGTCATAGCAAAACGCACACGTAGCTACACGACCGCGGCACGGCTGTTAACACTCCCACAGCACACCGCGCGCTGCTTCTCCTGCTGTGGTTCGGCACGCCATGCCTGCACCCACCGTTTGGTGAAGCGCCAGCGCAACGATGAATGATGAAGGGCAAAGTGCTGCCACCACCCTCAGCCTCACAACTCCTCGCGCTTACAATTAGCCATAAGCCTCCCGCAGAGCGTGTTGTACACACAGCAGGAAGCATTTTCAAACTATAAACGGACAGAAGAGTTGAAAGGAAGAAAGGAAAGCAGCGCTGTGAGATTCACGGAGTCGTCAGAGCCACCAGCACATCTGCAGTACTGAACAGCCACTGGGTGTTAAAAAGTTAAAGCTTTCTAAGACAGCTGTTACTTGCTCCACTTTCGTGCTTGTGAGCTACAACGGACCAAGCCCCATTTTACGGAGTTCTGTGCTGAGGCGCAGGTAGTCCATATTCCCAAACCCAAAGTAACTTTCCTCCTGCTTATACAGGTACACATCTCTACTCCTCCCTGCAGGCTCCCATCCATTCTCGGCCTGCAAGAATGAAATTTAACACTCATGCTCCTAGAATAGAATGAAGTCAACCACAAAGCAAATAATTAGATACCAAATGAGAGCCCAAGAACAGAATCACACTACATAGAACGGTCTCACAAACCCTCATAACAACCATCTAAGGAGCTCAAACTGTTTCCTTGCCTGTGGGGCCACTAAATACTTCCTTGCCTGCCCTTCAGTAAATCCTGCTTTCATCTGACCACCCTGCTTCAGAACAAAACAGCTTCCAAACCTCAGTTCACCTGCCACAAAAAGGCAGCTTTATGAAGTCTTTCATAATCTCTGATAATACCAGATGGCTTAAAACACCATTTGCTAAAATATGAATGGGCAGGAAAAAAACATCACTATATATAATATTTGAAAGGTTGTTAACAAAAACCACTAACAAGTAAGAAAAAAAATAATCCTCAATTACGAATGCATTTCAAGGCCATCAGCCAACGTTGCTGCAGGTTGGTAGGTCGTACTGGTGGCTTTCCATAGATTCCCAATTAGTTGGAGTGTCATAGGCCATGGAATCTTAGTCTCCTCTGCTCTTGGGACTAACCTGGAAACGTCAGGAGTATCCTTGGTACACCTTAGTATCACAAAGGGAAACAGAACTTCTTTCAGACTGCTTGGGCTGCGATTCCAGCTTGTGCCATCCTGTATCGTCTCCCTGGGGCTCATCTGAGCAAAACAAAGCCTGGTATTCCAGCCATGCAGATACAAGCTTGAGTTACAAATTTGAGCAGACAAATTCAGAGAACCACAAACACTTATGGTAGCTTTTATGTAACTTTTCTTACAAGTGACAGATGACTCAATAATGCAGGGAAGCACAGACAGCAAATCAGAGTTTGCAACTTTATCACTTTCGATCCATGAAAGAAAACACACGGAACAAGTGAAATAAACTCCTCATTTTTCATACTTTCCTGGGTTGATCAATGACTAATTCCAAGCTATTCCCTATTTATCCTCTGTGATTCCCATTTCCCTCAGCACAGCATTTGTTCAAATATCCATGATCACTTTTACAAGCAACGTTTAGAAAACCTGAGAAGAAACTTGTCCACTTTACTTGCAAAGAAAAAAAAAGTCTCGCTCGCTTTCATTCTGCTTACACAGAACTTTCTTAAATAAAAGAAAAAAAGAGGTTTTCAACAAAAATACTGACACTGGAAGTTAATCCACATGAGGTCTTGCTTACAAAAAGAGGGAGGACGAGTTGTACTGGGTGGAAGTCAGCTTCTTTCTTGAATGAAGGGTTACTGTTTGACAGAAGAGTTACCCAGGCATTATATAGTGACATTTTTGTTTTTCCCTAAGCTATAAGAACATTACAAAATACAGTAAAACATTATTTACACCTGTCACATTGTGTATCATTTTTATCTGGCACTACCACCACTGTTTAATACCACTCAGTACTCAGCCTTCCAAGATCTCTTTTCAGATGCTTGTAACTAAGTGCCTGTGAAGGTGGACATCATACAAGCATCCTGAAAGGAATTAATCATTTTGCATTCTTCACAGGTTTTGGAAGCTAATAAAGCTTTAAAATCTCCACTGAACGTGGAGGTAAGACATACACACTCAGTAAACGTGGCAATGGGCCTGTGGGAGACAGTACATCATACAGTTAAAAAAACACTTTGTGGATGCACAGCAGAGATGGGTTAAAGTTCTATCAGCCAGGTTAATTTATTTGCTAGCTTTTGACCTTCATGCAATTTTAAAGTGTTCTTTTTCATTACTATTATTTTTTATTTTTGAGGTACAGCTGTATAGCCAGGTAGGTAAAAATCTTTTAACAGTTAACTCTTATTTTGGGAGACTATTTTCTACGTTAGTTATATCCATAGGTAGAGAAAACCAACTCAAGGAACAAATTAAGATATTTATTTATGTATTGTTACAAATTTATGTTTTTTCCATTAAACATATTTAACAGGACAACCTATTTGCACTCAGGCCTTTCAGCATTTTAATAAGCTAAAATATACACTTTTGGTGCCATATAAATTATGGTCAAAAATAATTCTCAGAGACATACTGAGGGGACAAGAACTTTAAGCAAAATAACTCAAGTTGAAATAGTCAATTCCCTTACAGTGTTTCTATTTCATGAGATTATATTCTTTACACTAGCAAACTATATACAAACATTACCACAAACCTACTATAAATGCAAAAATGTAAAAAATACACAAACATATACACAAATTGCTGTGTTTCTGTCTGAGCTAACTTACTATTAAGAAATCCAGTACAAATGCATGATTTGTATTTATGTACTTAATTTGTAGTATCTAAATTTTTAACTGTAAACAAGATTCAGCATGTAGAGCAACTTAAAACAGTTGTCAAAAGCTTAAGTCATGAGGCCTGGAGACCAAGAGAACTATGCACGCTAGGGAACCAAACTGACAATGCTTATATTGCCATGAGATTTCGAATATTTAAGAGATTTAGAAGTATTTAACTACTCTAAACAAATTCTTTGATTTCACTGTTTTACAAAATGCATACATGTCAATATTTAAAGTAAAATCAGTATCACATTTGCAGGTATATGGATCATGTTCAGTAAGAGTGTCTTGTTCATAACCATTTAACAGCTTTTTGGTTTAGTAGAAACCTTTCTTGGCAACTCAATCAAGCAACTGCAAGTGACAGCAAGCAATGGATATTCATAATCGACCACTTAATGAGAAAATAAAAACAGACACATCCCTTAAGCACATACGAAATCACTGGTGACTAACCTAATGCTCATCATTAGCCAGTACGCATACGGTACACTACATTGCTAAAAAGCTGCAATATTAAGGAACTGTCAACAGATATTGGAAAGAAAATGGAAGCTGCCTTTGCACGGATGTGATGATTTGTTCTTTCAGTCACTGCCCAGATTCTTACGAAGCATGATTTTTGTTTGTTGGTTTTTTTTAACAGATGGCTGTCTTTTGTCAGGTATTTCCCAGGCACTCATCAAGGTATTATTTGAAGTGCTACGATACTTAAGAACACCCAGGGTGACAGTTCTATCAGGACAGTATCAGACTAGGTAACAGTAGCAGTGTTTGTCAGTTGAACGTTAAAGAATTTGAACATTAAACATGGACCGTGCCAGTTTCAACCCACTACAACTAAGGTAAGTGTTAGTGTCCACAGCAACTGATCTCAGTGGAAAATTCAAGCGCAACATTTTTTGCAGATATCCTTGTGCTAACAGAGAATACAGTAATGTATCCATAGGCTTCCATTTCCAGGAAATACATCCAGAGTCAAATCTCATTTCGTATACTTTTCTAAGTGCTTGAAAACGCTTACAGTATTGAGCAGAACATTTGATGAATTGCTTCTCATAGACAATATATACTTTTTGATTTAAAACACAAGCCACACTATACAAGACATTTTGAAAACAACGTCCTAATGTAAAGACTAGTTTGGCAAGTTTTGTGGTTTGGGGCTTGTTTTGGGTGGTTTTTTTGTGTTTTTCTTTTAACCATTTCAAACACTACAAGATCACATTACAACTAAAAACAACGCAGAATATACATTCAAAAATTAATAAACTGCTTGTAAAAATAAAATGTTGGAAAAAATTTAAATCAATTTCAATGAAAGGGCTCAGTAAAGTGCAAGCAGTAAACGCAAGGGTTTACATAGTGAAAAGTGAATTTTAATAAATTTGTACAACATGTATAGCTGACAGTGAGAGAGACACTATAAACGTGTTTTACCTTGACAGCATGCCCTCAATATAAAAATATATTCTAATTGCATTGCAATACAACCAGATCACGACAGGACTGAAAGTGAAATGAAAACTGAAATGCCACTCCTCCTTTTCACCAATGTCAAAAAGAAAACATGTAGATTTATACTACTACAGTATACTCCAGTTAAATGAAGGAACTGGACCAGCTGAAATTACATAGCATGGTAATTGCAAATGAAAATAATACATTGCTACTTACTTGCATTGACTCACCACCACTTCTTGAGAAGGCATTCAGGACGTGCCAAATTACAAATATGGAACTCATTCCTGTGCAAAATGCTCAAGCTTTGAGCTCTCACTAAGGTAGAGCTCCCCAGTTACTGGACACAAGTATGAACTGCAGCAAGTATTCATGTCATTAAATCTGCAGGTATTTGTCCTCTCAAAAGCTTCTCCTGCTTACAGAAAGTCATTTAACTGAAGTAACCAGGTCTTCAAAGCGTACCACAACTTAGAAAATTCCAGCGAATGAAAACAAAACTTTGTCATATCACCTGTCCCCAATGCAAGAATCTGTTTGTAAATGGAGTTTTGTTTTAGGCAAAACAAAGCAGATATGACATAAGTCTTCCCAGCAGAGGGGACATTTTCAAATAATTTACCTTTCAGTCAGATTCTCTGATGTTCAGGAATAGCTAATATAATATCAGGATGAAGACACAGTAACTGTTTTCCTTCATACACTCGTATTTGTCCTCTAAGGCCCATCAGCAAAGTTTTTGCTAGGGGCAGGTATTAAATAAAAGAGAGGGAAACTACTTCCTCATCACCCTTAAAGACTGAAGTCTGACTGATAGCATCTGGTGTCCCTTTTTCAGTGGAGATTCTCCACATTGCATATTTGCAAGATTTCCGCTTACAACAAGCATATGACTATAAAAAACTTATGCTCGGGCTAGTCATCCAAAGTGTTAAGGTGTTGAAATTCAAAATAAGTGTTTTCCCTATTCAGAGTAGTCTTTTTATCGTCCAGCTCTTGCTAATACAAGGGAAAAAAGTTTATTCCTGCACAGTCAGTGCCAAGCCTTTTAACTGCCCAGAAATGGCATGCCAGTTGCTTAATAAAACTCTGTGGAGACCCTAGTTACCTATTAAACTGTAAATAATGTCAGTACCAACTTTGATTTTTCAGTATTTTTTTTTAAATACTCTCACCCATCCCCAGTTCAAATTAAATGACCCCAAATACTCATTGTCAACTAACTGATGTCACACAATTTAAATTAAAAATACCCTGCGAGAGCAGCAAATCTGCAACAATATGAACTTAAAATAAAAGCGGATTATTAAAATAAAGTCTGTATAGAATTTTAACTACAAAATTATGAAGCAATTTGGTTTTACTTAGGATTTATCACTCTTACAAAGAACTGTTGGCCACAATAATATTTAACTGCTGCTTTTCTGAAGAATATTTTTAGCATTGTAATTAGTGTAACAGAAGACAAAAGTGTTTGTACATATGAGTTTAAACAAATTTAAGACACTTTTCTGTAGGATCATCATCAAATGATGCTCTTTTCAATAATTTGTGTAAGCTTCTAAACCACATAAAGGATAATGCACATTACATTTTATTCACACTATAAAAAAAGCACAATATACAGGCCATATCCTTTAAAGTGCAACACAACAGAACATTTCTGCAACATTCAGGTTCTTCAATGACCCACAAAAGTAGGTATTTAATATTTAGGAACAAATCCTGTTCACAGGTGTATCAACACTGAATCAAAATTCTGAATGGTTATCAAGCTTGCCCTTGCTGTAAGTGCCACACTAAAAGCGATGCTTATGACCACTTAAAAGATATTATCTTATGTGTTTCCATATTACATAGCCTTCATGTCTCATGTCCAAAATGAAAGCTTTTATCCTTTAGTCAGTGAAGAGCATCTGCAGAGCCCTTTATTCAAGACAGTTCTTTGACTATGGTCAGAAAACATCTTTAAAGTATACTTAGTTTCACCATACAGGCTACTGCTTCAGGTGTTAAATCTACCAAGAAAAATATGGTAAACTGAACAGAGCAAGCATGTCTCTGAGTTGGCAGCGCATGCTTCGCTATGTTTGGCACTATCTACCAAATATATTGGTAACACACAGTATAAGCAAGTACCAATTTGCTTTTCACTTCATAAATATTTTTGGTTGGATGTTTTGTTAATTATAGTTGCAAATCTCATTTGTTCCTGAGATGAGCATGACAACACAAAGTGAGCTCCCCCCAACAAGGGGACAGTCTTCTGCATTTCCAGCCTTGCTACCTGCCTGCTGAGCCAGATTTATAATCTCAATCCTCCCCAAGGCGCCACTTCTGAGACTCTTCTTGACGCACATCTGGCCTGATCTGGTTTCTCATTCCACCTAGAACATTTGAGGTTGCCTCTGTTGCAACAATGAAAGGTTTCACCACAGTTGGTGGAATTTGGCGGAGGACGCCTCCTACTGCTCCCGTTACTCCTCTGTTTTCATGCTCACGAGCAGCAGTCTCATAGATGGTTTGGGCTGTGTCCGTAATCCCCTTTGAGAAATGAACAGAAATTAGTTACACTGAAAAAGAAAAAGCAACCTCTCCTAACTTTAAAGGGAAAATTAAACTGCCCAGCATTTGTCATCTTTGTGACTTGTATTATAGCTGTAGTACAGCTATACTGATATAAATACGATTTAGTTCTCCTCACGAAGATTAAAATAACACTACAATGAACTTAAAGATGAAAATATTTCATGTAACTTCTGGTGCATTTCTTGTGCCTAAAGGAAGAAGCTGTGTGGTACTGTGAGCTATTCAAAATGACAGAATTTACTGAAAGCTTGCCAGCTGAGGCCCAACTTCCTAGACACGGTATCAGGTGCAACTAATGGAAAGTACAAGCAGTACAGTAAAAGCAAGTTAGCACTCTAATTTTTGATACCTTGTCATGGTAAAAAGAGCCTTCACTTCTTTTAAATCCAGTGTTATGCTTAAATTCTAACCACCTCAGAACTGACAGTAACAGGGCGTTGGAGGGGACGGGGATGACAACACACAACAGATGATCTGGGGTGGGAAATCAAGTTTACATATCTCAGAACAACTGTAAACCCTCACAACTGCAGAGCACTGAAGTCCTGTTCACACTTATCTGCATAACATCTTCGTTATTTCTGCGTCTCTGATTTTTCCGGGCAACGTTTCTGTTGGTTTAAGATCACCATTGAAGACAGTCTTGTTCAAAATTTAAACCCCCTTCTTCATTTGGTCTTCTTAAACTAAACATCTGATATTTTATTTGCTGTCTTAGGAAATAATTCTGAAGCTTGGTTAAGCACGATTACTTTTGCACTCACCTCTTTTACTACACTGTAAGCTTTAGCTACACCTTCCCGTAGGTCTACTGGCTGATGAGCTAAACGATGGCGTGGGAATCGTTTGATCTTTTTTGCTTCAATAAAAGTAGGCCCTGGCGATACCATGTCATATGCAGTTTCTGCAGCTGCCTGAAGATTAGGAGTGAATACAAAAATACTTCAGAAGTCTTACAGTATTCTGATCATAAATTTAAACTACTAACAGAGTGACATAACTGAAAGAAAAGAATTCTAATTCCACAAATAATATTCGCTTACATCAGATTAAGGTTTTGTACAAGAACTTCTGGAATGGGTGCAGCTGTAACTATACATTAAATTCCATAATATATGCGGTAGGTTTTGGCAGGGTTTTTCCCCCCTCTGATTGCATTGCTTCAAGGGCACCCTCTAATCTGTACAAAATGCTAAATATAGAAACCAAAACATTTGATCAACAGTATGTTTTTCTTGCAAACACACAAGCATACACATAATTCAATTTATGTGGATAATACCACTGTTTTATTACTATATATGTTCATGTTTAGGCATATATACAGTTCAGGGGCAGAAGTGTATTTTCATTATGTATTTTACATTAAGGAACGTAAATTTATTAATAGTTTAGTCCAAGATTACTTTAGGGTTAAATCCAAAAAAGCTTTAGACTTCATGTACATCAACACGGTTAGTATTGTTCTGGACGCATTTTTATTGTTTGGTTTTGTGTTTCTGGGTTTTTTTTCTTAAATCAACGCTGATAAGCTAACATTTGAAAAAAAGAATCTAATACTAGAAAATATGCATGCACAAAAACCACTTCTTTCTTAGTATCAGTGATTTTTTAGTGCAGCTGAATATTTCAGTGTTAAACTAATATATTGACGACATTAAGAAACAGTAACAGCTTGGGTGCTCAGCAGTATTTTAATACAATTTTTAACTATTGTGATTGATGCCATAGCTCTCACCTCACAGACTGCTACAAGCTTTGCTTAGTCTCCACTTTCCTATATGAACAGCTGCTTTGTCTTTTTTTTCTTTTTTTTTCTTTTTTTTTTTTTTAAGACATGCTCCCAACCTTAAATATGTAGCATTAAGATATTAGCTTAATATAGAGCACTTACTGGCAACACTTCTCATTATATGTCTGACTCCAGAAGTAATACACTATACCTGTATAGTCTGAACCATTCTGTTAGTTAGCTCCAGTGCTGCCATTGCAGTGGAAGTACCAAAAGAAGCTGCTCCTCTTTGAAAGCCTCTTACAATACGGCCATCCTTTCGGTACTGCTCTATTGGTAACCACACCAAGTCTTTCAGACCTTGGACTGAAAAAGAAGACAGAACACCTTAGTTAGAAAGTTCTCTAAGATAAGCAGAATGCCTTGAGAGGAACTGTAAACAAGTGTCAACATTGCGGGGATTTTCTTGTCGTGGGGGGTTTTCTTGTTGGGTTTTGCTTTAAAAAAGCAAACAAATAAATGCCATATGTGTCTAAATAGAAATAAGAATGAACTTACCTAACTGCACTAGCGAATGCATAGGCCCTACTCCTCCCAAAATTCCTGGTAGCTGGTTTTTCTTTATATCATTAAGCCATTCACTGATGGCATAGGAGAACAATTTATCCACACCTAATAAACTAAAATAAATAAAGTTATTATTATTTTTCTAACATACAATTCCTAATAAGACAAATGCATTATTCACTGAAGTAAACACAGATACCGTTTAAACAAAAGTAAAGCTGTTCCCAAGTGTCATCTTTTGTTGCTGTTGGCTAACCCAAGTGTTTCATGTATATGTGCTTAATAAAACTGAAGTTCAAGACTGCATAATGACATCCAGTTCAATAGGGAGTAAACATACAACTAAAACTAAAAGGAGTTTAGCACCAAGATTAGCACATATATAAAACACTGTCCTGAAAATAGACGTTTTCTTGAACACTATATATATTTGACAAAAACTAAAATAGAGAAATATTTGTAAAGTTAAAGAATGTCTTCGATTTTAGAAGTGCATCTTATCAGAGAATTTGCTTTTTGCTTGCTATGATCAGTTATTCACCATAAACTTGTTCAGATTGCAGTATCAACATTAATCCAATACAATAAACTCACCCATGTCTGTAACAAAGTCTCTTCAGCTTTAATTCTGAGCAGTTTAACTGAGCAAGCCCAATGAGAATCCCAGCTAGTGTCCCCTGTAAATGAAATATTTTGTTATCACGTGAGTTTAGTCCTTCTGGATAGTATGTAGGTGAGAAATAATTTTAACATCTCATCTCATATTGCAGGTATTTCTGTCTAAACTGACACTCCCTCAGTCTCCACAATGATACTTGTTGCAGTGCTATGAATCGTCACATGAAAACTTGCAAAAGATGAATCTGGCTTAACTGCCTACTCTAAGAAAAACACGTGGATACAAAAGGGCTTCTTCAGAAGTATTAATACATTAAAAAAATTATGTAAACATAGGTTTGGCAGTAGGCATGTTCCAGGCATTCTGAAGCTGCTGTTTCATGTTTGCATTTCTTTGGCAGCAGTGCAAATTCAAGAAGTTGCTGCTTCTACTTGTTTGTGTTTTCTTACTGACTTGCCATGACAAGAGTACAAACCAGATTTTTTTGAGGTCTGCTCTGTAAACTCAGTATGATAACCAATACATATTTTTAGAAGAATTATGAACTTTTTTTAAAAAAAATCTGTATTAGATTCTGCCATTGCTACTGACACCCATACCTTATTATTAGACTGCAAGGGAAGTACACAAGGAGAAAAAATGACAATACTTTATTCTGGCATTAATGAGGAAGAAAATAAAATGTACAATTCCGGCAACAGATAGTGGTATCATCCTTTGAGGGGCATCACAACTGTATACAAAGATCTCCAGCCACTCAGCTGATTAATGGGCCTTTCAAGTCTCATTCCGAGTTAATCATACCCAGAGGATCCAGCCCCTAGTTTTCAAATTAAGAGTGAAACACTGTGAAGCTTCACTGAAACTAAGGAGAAGAAAAAAAGAAAAAAAAATTCTACAGTTCTCAAGATCACATCAATAACGAGCAGGGAGCATAAAAATATACCCTGACTCATGGGGGGGGGGGGGGGGGGGGGGGGGCGGGGCGGAGGAACAACACAATGGACAGACAACACCATCGATTTTTTTGTTCTGTATCATCAACATTATACACAAACCTGATCCATTGATACATGTTTGCCATGGTAATCAAGCCGTATTGGAACTTCCGATGTAAAACGAAATTCTCTGGGATACATAAAGGAAATTTTATAGTGAGAAACATGAAAAAGGAAAGAAAATTATCTTTAAAAAAAAAAAAAACACCATGGTCTCCTATCCTCCTGGAATAGGATGCCATACCCTTTTCTATAAACCATAAATCCTCCAGTTACTGTGTTAGTACTTCAAAGTGTACAAAATACAGTGACAAATTTGGCTTTTCTTGGTTTATTAAGATCTAGTTGAGGTTAACATTTATAGTAAATTTAACAGCCCTGCAAAAGTGCTACTAATCCTGCAGATGACATCTTCCCTCAGTTTTCACAGCATGAATTTCAGTTATTAAAAAAGAAGGGTATGGCTAATGATGATTCTGTGCACACAATTTAGCCCTGCAGCTGGAACTTATTAAAAAATTCTGTTAGTGATGTATGTGATGAAATAGAACCACAGTCCTTCTCTCATAATTGGGCGCTGTGCTGCTTCCTAAAGCACAAATCTGTTAGAGGCACTTATGATCTGAATACACAAGACAAAACTTCTACATAACAATTTTTATAATCACTTCCCAATCAAGACTACATTAAGAGTTTCTCTTGTGATATTTTAATCTCATACCTCTCCCATGATACCCTTTTCCTTTATATACTCTCACCTCTGGTTATATTAGATCTAATTTACATTGTTAGACATAACAGTACAAACACTGGTGTTTTTATTCATTTGTAAAACATCTAATTACTGGTTCTGTAGAAGGCAGAGCTTTGATTTTTTTTCTTGTGCACAGCAGTGTGTAAAAGTTAATAAAGAAAATCCTGTTACCCTCCAGTGATAGAAAAAAAAATCTCATTACCACAATCAGTCAAAAGACAAAAAAAAAAAAACCCAAACAACAAAAAAAAGCACCTTGTCATAAGGTCAGAATGCTTTATCATTACACTTTCTTAAAACATTGAGAACAGCTCTGTGTCACTGGAAATTCTGTAACAGAAGTTTACCTGAAAAATACTGGCTGATCACTGTACGATGTCACTTCTTGTGAGAAATGATGATCATCTCCATTAACCACGTCCATAGAATCAATGCTACCATTTTCATTTGCTTGTTTGTGTGATGAGAAAGAAATGACTGGACTTGGGTCCTTAAGGCTGCTGACATGTCTGGGCAAACTACACGTAACTTCAGCACCAGGAGACTTTTTAACTAAGATAAGAAGTCATACACAGTAAACTGACTCATATTTTCCACAGTGATTACAAAAAGATTGCATTTATACAATTATTGTGTCCTTAGTAAGCAATAATGCTTATTAATAGGAATTACTAGCCAGACAATATTTAGATTCTCTTCTCTTAGTAAGATTGTATCGTAGTTATCAATAGAAATCATTACAAGAAGCCTAAGTTGAGGTTTATGAATAAGCATAAATAATTCATCTAGTTTTACAGGCAGTATTGCAAAGTATTTCATTATCTACGCATTTCAATGAGACATCTCAACAGAAATAGGGAAAGTGTAACTGCTAACAAACTCACAAATATAGTTAATAGAGGAAATTACTTTTCAACATATACTGATTTTTTACATCAGATGGTGTAGTTGAAGTGCTGCTTTAACTGTACACATACATTGTACTGCTTATTTACAATCCTGAACTCTGTTCCTTTCTTTAGGGCTTACACAACTTCAAGCTATTAGACAGACATACTCCTTTATGCAGGTATTAAATAGAGGTAAATATTATAGAGGTATTAAATAATTTGTTTTACCAGTAATAATTCCTAATATTATATACACAGTCCTCAATTTTTTCAGACGTTGTAATTAAATATGCTCTGATTTTGATGAAACCTTTCATACAGTGGAGATCCCAGGTGTTGAAGCTCTTTGTTGGTATTTAGAAAATACAATAATAAAATACCTAAAGTTTCCGTGTTCTAACAAATTAGTTACTGATGCTGAGGTTTGGTCACTAACATAAGTTTTTACACACACAGAATTCACATGTGAATTTATAGACACGTACACACATTAAAGGAGAAAGAAGAAGCACTTTCATGTAAGATTTTTGAACAGTATACCTTCAGGATCTGGAGTAACTAAGAGTTCTACTTCTGTAGAAAGGCTAGTGAAAAAATCCTTCAGGAAAAACAAGGCATCCTAATGTCAAAAATAAAATACAGTCAGGTTAAAAAAACAAAAAACAACAACAAAACCCCCACAAAACAAGACCAATTCTCAAAAAAATATTATCTACAATGCCAGCTCTTTATTTCTATACAGATAGGAATCAAAACACACTACTTCTTTTCAGCCTCTAACACGTGCAGAAGCCACACAGAAATCTAGGACAGAAACCAGAAAGATCCCCTTGGTTACTGCCCCCTGCTACATACAATATGATTTCATAATCTACCTAGCTCTGTCTTAAAATTCCAGGGTTGTTTTCATCATCTCTACTCTCATTTTGGAGACTGTTCCAGAACTCAGGTATTTTAATGGCTATACATTTTTCTCTGATTTCTAATAAAAAGCTATTCAAGTATAGTTTATATTAGCCTGCCAATGTCAGACAAATTATTCCACATCAGATCTCACCACTGCTTCATTATAAGTCATTAATCTCTCTGCTGCTAATGTCTTGTTAACATCTGAAAAGTTATTACATCCCATTTTCTTCTTTTGACAGATGCATCACACTGGTGTCTTGTTCATCCTATCATTAATGACATCTGGACTATTTTTTTTTCCTTTTTTTTTTTTTCCAACTGATAAGCAGACAACTTTAGTAGTAATAACAAGAAATTCTAACGTTACTGCATGCAGCCCTGTGCTTCCAAGAAAGCTGTAGTTAACCGTGCAGAAGATGTAAAGGTGAATTTTGTTTATGATACAAAAGAGAAAAGATTTAGGAAAGTAATCAAAAGGGAATGCATTTCCTCACTAGATGGCAGTATTTCTACGCTTTTTTCCTATATGAAATTATTACAACATTCCTATATGAAATTATTACAACCTTCCTATATGAAATTATTACAACCTATACAGTGTTCAATTTTTCTAACAGTAAAATGAAAACCTGGTCTCTAACGTGTATTGAGGGAAACAGAAGGTAGGTATGGAACTCCTCATTATGCTCTTGGGGGAAAAAAAAAACAACACCATAACCAAAATCCACATCTCTCCGCAGATGACAAATTAAGCAAGAAATGTCTCAACAAAGAATAACTGCACTTTAAATTGGAATGCACAAACACGTGTAGCTTCCTTACTGGTGCAGAAAAAACACCCAACTGTTTCTTGAGTATATGAAAAATACTTTGCACAAAGGCTCGCTAAAGAAAGTAAAACAATTTCTCCCACTTCTGTTCTTCATGCCACTGCAGTTGATAGCAAGACCAAAGCCTTCAGAGTCTAGAGGTAGTCCCAAAGCATCAAGTGCCCTTGACTAAAATGCTGTGTACAGCTTCTAGATTAATGATTAACCTTTTTCAATTAAAAACACCAAAGTCACTTCATGAACAAAGCAAGATCATTCAAGAATAAGTATATGCTTTTTACAAGCCATAATTCCAAAACATTTCAGATGATCAAAAATCTCAGGAGGTAAGCTGTTACTGAGTAAAGAGCCAGGTCTGCAGATATTCTTAGTTTTTAGACTAAAAAAAGGCTAGTCTCTGTAAAGCTGGAGCAGAAGGCAATTTCTAACGTGCATATAAACAGAGTGGCACAGATCCAAAAGGTATGTGTGATTTTTCATAAATAAAAGAAGGTTTCAAACCAAGAAAACATCCCCATAAAATGTGTATAAGTATCTGGTAAAAAAGCCCAGTAGCATTAAATAAACCTAAAATTATTTTGTTTTTGCATTGGCACAACCAACCTGGTCAATATTGAGGCGAAGTGGCATTAGTGAAACACGTAAACAACATTCCTGCGGGGATCTGCCAGACTCTGGGCGGACATGTAATGCTTTAACTGTTAACTGAAAAAAAGCAGGATAAATAGAAGTAATAACATTCACAATTATTGCATCTCAGAACACGAGTTAGCAAAAACCTTTACTGCAAAACCTCTGTACTAATCTGACTCTACTTACCAATTATAAAGCTAGTATTAAGAAAAAAAAAAGCCTACTACGGATATTATAAAAAAGGAAAGTAAAATAGGAAACACTCAAATTCATAAATTCTTTATACAACCAGTAAAACTACAGTATATCATAAAACTACAAGTCTGCATGTGTAGTGAGAAGTGTAATCACACTCATACAAGCAGATGGTTGATCAAAACAAAATGCAAAAGCTACCAAAGCAGTCCTGCACACCTACTTTTTTTAAAATGGCAGAATCTCAAAACCATTAATACCTGCCATACTAATATTCAAACTGATTTTTTAATTAGTTTTCATATACACAAGGAGCAAAGCAAGTAGCTACAAACAAGTTATATTACTTCAGTGTTCCATGACCTCATACTCCTCCTTGTGCAAGATTAAAAAATGTATACAATCCCCACAATGACAGTTCAACCACTATAATTATAATGAATTAACATATTTCATAATGATACCATGTTTGAATGTGCTTTTCTGGGCATCTCCTTACTGCAGTAGAGATAGAGAAATTTATTCATCTGTGATGTAGCTAAACGATCTCTGATCTCCAGGTCTTGAACAACAAAAACCTGTCGCGACACTGGCTGCTCCAACAGACTAGATTCACCTCCTGAAGGGTATACCTCATGCTGGAATTTCACCTTGTAAACAGGAAAGAAAACCAGCATAATCAGCTTCAATGAAAAACAGTCTTTAACAATTGAATACTTCAATAAAACCAACCAACCAAAACAAAACAAAACAAAACACACCACCATACAAGAACTTTAAAACCTATCTACTACCTTAAATTTAAAGGAATAATATTAGGATTTCGGAAAGCTATTCAGATTTTTGCATATCTACCAGTAGAAATCTTCCAATTCCTAATTGTGTACATGTTCATGTTTTAGGACACAAAATTTAAGCCAAAACAGAGCCAGTGTGAAACCAAACAAGGTTTGCTTTTCATTTTAATATCAGCTCTGTTTTTTCCTCTCAATCCTGACATCTCTCTTACATCATGTTGAAGACTGTACTAGGCAATCTTGCAGTTCTTGAATCCTGCACTTTTTATGCTTAGTAAAGTAAGGTTTCTTCCCTACTGACAGGCTTCTCAAGTAGCTTCTTCCAATCTCAGGTTCTTTTTTCTTTACTCACTTTAGTCCATATAAATTCTGATCCATTACCTTTCTCAAATTCTAAAGTATTCTGAATTCTCTCCTTTTCCTCATCTCTTGATGGAGTCGTCATTTTTAAAGACTGTGGTTACCTACAAGTCATTCCCTGCCTCGATAACCCCCATAGCATCCGTGCCCGCAACGTAACGCGGCAGAGCGCGCACGGCAAGGAGAGCAGTGCCCTCTACTGGCCAGATACTGGGAAACACTAAGTGCCCTGTACTCAAGGTACATGCGGTAACGAACATCTGAAATGTTGAAAAGAAAAATGGATGTTTATCATAAACACTGCTCAGAAAATTCACGTTTCCGACATCTTCTCCTTAATTTCTTGTTTAAATATTATTATTAATCATTCAACCAAGTTAAGGGTACAAGTAGGGAAAGACAGGCTTTATGCCTCAGCACTAACACCAACTCTACCTGCAAATTGAGAGAAATCATTATTACACTTCTAAAAAGACATTTTCTACGTGGACTATTAAACGCTTCCTTTTTTCCTCTTTTTTATTGCAATGTTATTGTTTTTCCAGGAAAGGCTAAAATAAGTATCAAACATTTCTGGCAAGCTTGACAGAGCTTCTGAGCTTTAGAAACTATGTGGACTATAAAAGGCATTTGATTTTATGTAGTGCCTTTCATGTTTATGGAAAGGTTTGAAAAAACCTTAAAAGGTTTTGTTATCCATTTAACATGAAATTTGGTTAATTCCTTGCCAACATTCTTCACAGGGCCAGAATCAACCACCTAGTTTCTGTGTACACAGGCTCAAAAACCCAAAACATACTTATGCCTAGAAAGTGCTTAAATACGTTGAGAGAAATAAATGATATTATGATATATCAGGATGATATTTAATATCCAGTTATCAAGTGATACACTGAGCATCTCAACTCATCTACATCCCTATTTTGGTAGAAAATTTAATTTCCTAATAGGTGTATCAATTAAGAGAACTGAAAACAGAAAAACATAACAGCAGCTGCAAAACATAGTTATAATAAACAAAAACTTAAGGAATATCATAATACACTTTATCTTTAGAAACATCTTTATTCAGCAAGTAAACAATACTATGCTAGAAGAACAAACATTTTTTGTCAAACGAATTCTAAATTCATCACCTTCAAAGTGACTGCTTAGATGTAGATACTAATGGAAGAAAACCTGCTGAATTCTAATGGAAAGCTGTTATCAAATACATGCATCATGCAAAGATAGTCACACACAGATAGTCACGGCTGAAGATGTTTCTGTCATTCACCTTGCTTAACTGTATTTCCATCAGAAAGTCTGGGTTTCTTCCTCTTCCCCCACATGCTGTACTCCGTCCGTGCCTCGTTGGTGTATGAGAAGGAGAACTATGGGGACTTCTGGAGAAATAAGAAAAATATACTCTCACAGACTAAACTTAAAGCTATCTCATTGTTAATCTAACACTAAAAGCACATATGTTTCACCATATATAAATTATTAGCATTTTAATGTTTACAAAAGAAAAACATACTAGAAAAAAACAAAAAAATATACTGGAAGCTGTATTACTGTTAACCAAATATTTTCTTTTTGTTGTTCAAGGAATGCATACTTAAGCAAAATGCTAGGTGTATGCTTCCCACCAAATTATCATTCATAAAACATTTCCTTAATTTTGACTCTTTGTCTTATGGTAGCTGGAGTCTGGTTTTTAGGATGTCATATAAGATAGTCTCTTATGCTCCTTTAGCCTCAATCTCTTCAGGAACATCTAACTTATAACACAACCCTTAAAACCAAGCCCATCCCGCCATCCCCAAAAAAACCACCAGAACCAAACACAGCTTGTCTAAATTAAAACACAGGAAAAAACACAATCTGGTGTGCAGAGCTAAACTGAGTAAGAAGGTTCCACACGATCTTTAAAAGTTCCTTCCAACCCATAACATTCTATGATATATTTCCTGTAACACTGAGCGAAGAAGCAAGTGACAGAGACTTGAGATTGCATAGCAAGATTACTTAATTTTCCTTTGATTTGAGGTTATTTTTAAATGTTCTAATCTACACAATTACATACAACACTTACACAAACACTTACACAAAACTTTTTGCTGGAGATGGTGGTGGTGCAGTCCCAAAATCCCTTCCACCATAAAGATGCCAAATAAGAGAAATTTCCTTTACAACGTAGCGTACCAGTGGAACAGGAAAATGAAGGGGAGCTTTGCTAGTATCTGTTTTTTTTATAGGTTGGCTGAAATGATTTTCTTTTATGATAATTGCATCATCAACCATTTTTTTTATTACTGGCTCTTCCTCTTTTTCCTAATTACAAAAAAAAAATATATCCCATTGAGAGGGTGAAATCTGCTTTCTTTATGGACATTTTTGTTTAATTCTTTCTTATGGAAGGAAAAGAAACTATAAAAAAAGCTTATACAATAAAGGCTGGGTTTAGGAATGATTCTTAATCAAGTAACTTAAAGACACAAGCATGTAAGAATAAACTAGAAGCTGAGAAGTACTTAAAAAAAAAAAACGAACAAAACAAACCTCAAACTGTAAACAAAATAAAGAAGTGAAAACAAACAAAAAGCATCGGAAGAGCCTAAGCTACCATATTAGCCCTTTTGGAAACAAACAAGCTCAAAGATAACTGGAAAAATACAGCTTCTAATCAGGGATTCAGAACTAGTTCTGTTGATTAAGTAGAATACAACCAGAGATACTATGAAAAATATGAACACAAGCTGTCTTCAGCAAGTTCAGCAGTTTCCCAAATCTTTTAATGCAGTAGACAGACAATGATGTAAAGGCACACACACGAGCTTTTTTTTTTTTTTGAGGTTTTGCAAGGAATATATGCCTATAAAAGCATTGAAAGCTTAGACTATGAGAGAAATTAATAAATAATTAGAAGATGTGCAAAGCTATTTTGCTAAATACTGTATTTTCCTTAAAAAATTTTTTTGACTATGCCATTAATGTAAGTCAAAATGGCAATGATAAAACATGACTAAAATGTAGGGAAACTGCCAATATTCAGATCCGAAAACATACTGCCGAGATATAGAAAAATCATATATATTTGAAAATATTTGCAATCCTTCCTAACAGTAACTATGCATGCAGTTCAACAGAAAGATTATTTTCCTATTGCTCTGCTCACTGATAAAAATACCACAAAAACATATGAAGTGTAATTTGTCCAGATTCTACATAGGCTTTCCTCTAATTCAGTTTATATATGGATTTTTTAGTAACACTGAAATCTTCTTACAGCAACAGCAACTTTGGGTGCAAAAAGAATGCAGAAGTCATCACTTTCTGCAGGAACATCTCCCATGGCCTCATTTATCAGGTGATGAGTGAATGAAGCATAAGTGGGACTTGGATCTTGTGAGACGTTTCCACTTTCGTCTGGAAACAGGAAGAGATCTGAGCAAGATGGCTCCTGAGTTTGAGATCTGTCATCCAGAACTCCTGGGAGTTGAAGGAGGGTGGAGAAAAAACACATTTCAGTGGAACAATCTTTACAAAATATGACAATATGAACAAAATGGCCTAACAGTTAACTAAAATTTGTTACTTCAATTACATCAAGGGAATTTGTTTACTACATCTTGAATCAATTCCTCCCACAAATAAATTTTTGAAAATTTTAACTTGTCTACCGTAAAACTGCAAGTGATTACAACAATCACAACTAGTTACTAGTAGACATGAACTGACACAATACAGAAAAGCTATTTGTAAAAAGCCCACGGATTTTAAAAAAAAAAAAAAAAAAAAAAAAAAAAAAAAAAGAAACACTCACCTTTTTGTGTCCAAGTTTCTTATTCTGGTAGTAAGACCACAGAATCAATAGCTTTCAGTACTACACTGACTGCTCACCTTCCAACATCAAAAAGAGGGCCAGATATCATGGAAATAGTGCAATGCTCTACTTGCAGTAAAAAATCCTTAGCCAATTTAAAACTGGGATTTAACTCTAGCCATGATGCAGAAGCCATAGTCCTGTGATAAAAATCCATTATCTTGCTCTATCTGCTAACTGAAAGATTTCTTCACAGCTAAAGTTCTTTCTGTGACTCAGAACTGTACCATCCTTCTGGACTGCTTTCATACACGGAACAGAGGTGTCCGATTCCTCCATACTGCAGCATGCCATACAAAACTTACACCCATGCTAACTTACACTCCTTGAGAATCTGGGGTTTTGATTAAGTCCCACAAAGATTCCTTCCTTGCCGTTTTCAGTATCTCAGTAATATGTATTTGGCTCAAATGTTAAATTACTTTTACATTACTGTTAATACAAGCAAAATTTGTTTGATACTTTGAAGACTTCAGACAAAGGTACACGCCCGTTCTTGTTGCATCATCTCTACATACACAAAACTTTCAATCCCATTTTCCCTCAAAAAAAGTTGTCCTTTTTGTGTACTTATGCCTCCAGAGGATTCTCACCATTAGACTCTGGCTTCATGGCAGCAGCAGTCTGTTGAGTCTCAATTTCCTCCATTGCATCACTCATCAAATCCCGTAAAATCTGTTGCTCTGATTCTGCGAGGCCTGGTCCGTGGGAAGATGGCTGGCTAAATGTCTCTACCTGTAGGAGAGGAACACACTTACATCATAGGCAATTGCAGTATTGTGCTGAGTAACATTTTGCTAGAACGGCTTGATATGCAGCTCAAATTTTAAGAAGTAACACCTTAACTTTATAAATAACCAAGTGAGCTGGAAGTCCAAGCTCGATGATTCATAAGGTAGGTTAGAACATTATGGTTCAGGGTATCTGGATCCTCAGAGTACCTGGGACAGCTCGTGTATGTCCTGGAATTTCCTTCTTTAGACAAGAATAAAACACAATAGGTAAGCAGCACAAAATATTTTAGAATATTAAGAAGTGACAAAAGCAGAAAAAAAGGCACTGTTTTACTCTTAAAATACATTTAAGTTTAAAGCAATCTATTAATTTCTTTGCAGGAAATCTCACATTCTTTGGAATTAGAATGAGGATATCAAAATTAAAACATACTGCCAGGAAGCATAAAGTTAAGTATATATTATTTTGCCATTTTATACCTTCATTTTTGGCTTGCTAACTCCACGTTTAATCTCTGTTTTAACAGGTGGATGCAAATCACCATAGCTTGCAATATATTGTATGAGATTCATTAGTGCAGCACATGAATCGGAGCAGGTACGAATATGGATTACATCACTGGAACAGTGCAGTTCAAAACGTGGTTTAGTCTAGATAGCAACAATAGAAAGGTAAGAATACACTTCAAATTAGCCCAAGGTGCATAAAAATAGCATCTATACACGGTTGCTTTTAAATTAATTTACTTACTTACTTAACAGGTCAAAAAGGACGTTAAAAATAGTACACAAATTGAAAAAGCTTCCTTGATTCTCAAGTATAATAAAGTACTTTTCCAATCACAATCTGTCATGGACATTTTATATTTTATTTGTGATTAAATACTTACTCTTTCCTCATCAGAATCAGATTTTACTGCTGTAATGGTTAGTTCCAGCAGACCCATATCCATAACACGAACATAATCTGAATGACAATTAATTAAAAAAGAGAGAGAGTAAGAGAGAGAGATTAGATTTAATAACAAACATCATCCTTACTATGCATTTTTGGTTATTACACCATTAGAAATAGCATAAGCAGGGATCTTTTTTATTAAAACTTCTGTATCTTGTTTCTCCTTCTTTTATGAGGATTGCTCTCAGAGTTCAATTTTCAGCCACTCAAATCAAGAACTCAAATCTTTTCAATCCAATATATCACTCCCACTACCACCATCTGTGTGCAGTGTAATCTTTTAAGATATTTATCTTCATCCCATCTGGCTGAGTTAGAGAAACAGAGGGCACAGAGAAGCTGGGTGACTAAGCATCCTAGCAGTTTTTTTAGTTGAAGTGAGAGAGGACATTTTCACATTGTACTAATCTTTCAGTACCATTAATAATTTATTTCTTATATATATGACACGGGTATATCTTTACTCTGCCCTTCAGTAGATATTCTCTTACCTAAACTAAACACACATATTTTTGGGCACTGGGTTTCAGTTTCTCCAGGTCATCTGTTAAATATTGATTCAAGTTCCTCAGTCCTTAAAGGTTGTTGTACTATATCAAAGGGAGAAAACCAGCGGATAACATTCTTTTCACAACCTAGAACTCTGTGCTGTGTAATGTCTTTCAAGTTCAACTGCATCTCTCTCATAAAATGAGATCTCTTTTCTATGAGGATTTATTTCTGTGCCAACTCCAAATTTTTAAAAATACTCTTTTTTCAAATACGCATTATGGAAATCTAACACGAAAATTATGAACTTGCAAGTTACTGTTCTCTGACACACAAATCTAGAGCACTCAGATTTTCAGCAACACTGTATTACACATTCATATTCAACCTGCTGCTTTTTATCTCCTCAGACTCATCTTCAATAACCTTTATATATGCTGAAAATGCCTGTAGTTTTGTTTCTTTACACTTGTAATTCACTCACTTCTGAAACATCCTTACCTCTATGAAGGTTCACCGTAACAGTGTTGCACTTGTCAGACAAATGCAAGGCAGCTTCATCTAAAATTATCCTAAAAGATGGGGGAAAAAAAGAAATGAAATAAACATACCAGAGAAGTGCTGTGCAATTCACCAGACAAAAGAAATTCCTACAGAAAAAAATATTTAAAACCATAAATATATCTAGCATATCTTAAATCCAAACACTTCATTCTTTCATCATTTCCAGATCCACTAGTAATTAACCACTGTAAAATATTTTCACCATCACTGATTATTTTATCTGCATTTTAATTTATGTATTTGATTCTTCCAAGAATAAAAAGCAATGCTTTCGGCATACAGATTTATCACTTATTTCCTTTTTTGCCTTTTTTCTTTTTGATAATGTAATAAACAGTATTTGAAACAGACTTGTCTATAAGGTTTTATCAATAGAAACAAGTAACTTGGCAGATGTTCTGCATCAGAACAGGTGTAAGAGAATGAATATTCAACTACAATTGCAAGAAAAAAATCATTAAGAAGTTAGAGATGTTCAGTAATCACTAAATATTTCTTCAATATACCATCTCCACATAACACAACTTTAAGAAATCTTAAGGTGCTGCTAATTAACAAAATAGACTCGCTTCAGGCTATCTTTCAACTGCATTAAAAATTGGAAAGTTTCTAGTTGTTAAAGAAAGCAAACCTAAAAAAATATATTTCACCTAATACAACAGAGGAATTACACATGAGCGAAGTATATTTCAAAAGATGTAAACCAGTGTGATAATTTACACAACATGAATGCTTTGTAGGTCAAAAAATCAGACTGGCACTATAAACTTTTACAGGAGCTTCCACGTTTCACAATTGCTTAAATTATACCTGAGAGTAGAAGAGGATTTATCTACCGCAACACTGCTGGAAATGCTGAAAGTTTCAACAGTAAGTAGAGATCTGACTGGCAAAAACAAGGGCCTAACAAGAAACAGGAGGAAAAAAAATTAATATTCTGTACCTATTTAGAAGTCTTATAGGTTACCTAAATAGGTCTCCCCAGGCCTAGGCAAGCGTTTAGCCTACTTCATATTGCTTACAGTTTTAGGGATTTCTGTTAAGTACTTTTTCCAAACAAACCTAAAGAAATAATTCTTAACAATACAAACTCCAACCTTCCTAGAGAATTAATACATAGCTGCAGTGCCACCAAGTGACATACACTTGCATTTTATTTACCTGTAATCAAGAGCACAACTCCACAGATGTACATGAAAAGTTGTAATTGTAGCTGGAGGATTATATCCCAGAACAGGCTCATCAGAAATATTCAGAAAATTTAAAATCTAAAAATCACAAACATATTATAATGCTTTTAATGGTTTATTAATTTAACAGATATTATGTATTAGAAAGGAGAAAATCTGTAACAAGTATGACAATAAAATGTTTGATTAGTAGAAGGAAAAGAGTGAACAAATCTCAGACATTTAAAGGTACTTAACCAGTACCTGAATATGGAAAAGCATGGAACATAAACAGGGTAAAATATAAAGCACCCAAACTGCTGCCTTAAAGGTACAGAAAAGATCAATCCACAGACACCTAAGTGGCTCTGTGCACAATGTCTCACAATCCATTTTTAAAGCATTGCCCAAATACAGTTTCATTCATCTTTCTTTGTAGTTGTTACTGTAGTGCTAGTTAGTATTTTATTTGTTCTTTATCTGAAAAGTCAACTTTTCTTGCAATACTGTACATTGTTACAGGGATCTTCAAGTTATCTTTCTTCCTCTTGGGGCAAGGAAAGGGGGGGGGAATATGCTCAGAATCAGAAATACGTGCACTGCTCTGTATATGCTGCTTTCTCATGTATCACTGCATCCTATCCTCCTCTAAGATCCGTCATAGTTCTATAGTGTAACGGATTTGGGAGAAAAGTTCTTTTCAAATTATTCCAAGCCTGGAGCATATGAACACTGCTAGCCTCCTCTACCTACTTCTTTGGTTGTCTTTTTTTATTTCTCCCTTCCCCCTCCAAAAAAGATTCCCAAGTACATTACAGGCAATATTAATTGAGCAAAACTTCACAGAGCAAAAAAGCAATACGGTGTAAAGCAGACTACATGATCACATGTATCTACAGGAACACCGTGCTGAGAAGAAAGTAATGACAGCAGAGTCCAAAGCACCAAGTTCAGCTCCATGCTGCTATACAATAAAAACACACATAAAAATAAACAATAAATATTTAAATATATATAAATAAATATAAAAATAAAATAAAAAAGAAATAGAAATTAATTAAAAGAAAGTAAAAAAAAATTTAAAACCCCATACATACTGGAGGATAAGCAGGATAAACTTCAATGTCAGGCTTTACTATCTGTAATCCAGTATGGTGTCAGTACATGCAACTATACTGCTACACAGCATGTCCTAGGTCATGCGTGCTTACACACAGCTTCTGGATCAAGGGTCTCTAGTCCTGTTCGCTAAGCTATACCTCTGCATCCATGCATATCAGTACAACCCTTCTAATTCAGAAGTTTGAATTCAAAGCATTTATGTAAACTGCTGCTCACTACTTCCCCAAAGTCTCCTTCTTCATTACTGCTATTGAATGTAAAACAGGAAACTGACAAGGGAGAGATGGGACTTGAGGAATGCAGTGAGCAGAAGGGAGAAATACATAAATGCTTTCAGTGCAGCAAGTAGGATGTTGGGGTTTTTTTTGAGGTTTGTGGGGGGGGGGGGTTAAGTCAAGGATTATCCAATACTTGGATAGCATTGGACTGCTGAGATTTTCCCTCTGAACTATAGCAAACGAATACACAAGTAAGATTTAAGAGGAAGACTACAGTCTGTCCAAGGTCTCAAAGAGACACAATAAAGAATAACACTTTCAAGAGCAGAGTAAAATATTAAGACACAGCCAAACGCAAAGATTTTCCATAGAGGTTTAGTTTGATATTTAAAGCAGTTGTTAAAGCAATGAGACTCAAAGTGAAGGTATAATCGAGAAAACTGTAGCAACCTGACCTGTTCATGCCAGCTTAAACCTGAAGGCAGTACTCTGTGTTGAAGGGTGGCTCCTCTTAGTCCAACAGCAACTAGAAATTCCTGCAAAAGAAAGTTGCACAAGTTAGTTTACATGAAATACATGTAACTATTTGGCAACTGGATTATTAAACACAGTCATCCTTCTGCTCCCAGAATCTCCAATTGTCTAGAAATGAAGAAAGGACTGGGCCAGGATTAAACATTCAAAAAACCTTGCTTCCTACTACAGAAACCCTAGATAATACAGTCTTAATACTTTTTGCAAAAGGATAGTATAGAAATTACAATTTTGTGGTGGTGATAGGAAGGCTACCTGTTCATATATTCTGATATTCACCAGAAACTGCCAGAAGCATCAGCCACATGTAGTGCTTTCTTACAATGTTCAAATTTGAGTCAATTGAGCCCCCGTGACATTGCACTGGTCTGCAGAGTCCTTCTTCTCTAGATAATTCTACCAACCTGTTTGTAACAACTATGCCAGCTAAGAGGTCATCTTCTAGCCATGCTAGTAAACGCTACTGTCAAAGCCAAACATACCACTCATTTACCAGAGACACTCCAAAAAGGTAAGCCAAGTCTGCCTATTAGGCGACACTGTTAGTAAGCTGAGCAAAAAGCTTTTAACTCTTTATACTTGTTCTTGCTTGGTTTCACACCAAATTAAAACTCAACAAAAGAAAAAGAAGGAAAAGAGTCAACTGGCCAAGAAATACATTCGGTAAAGAAATACAGTGGGATCAGCAGAGGGGAGCATTACAAGAATTAGTATATTATGCTGATACTTAAATTTTACAATCCACCCAAAAGATTCTAACAAAAAAATTATAAATTGAAGATGAATGACTCAAAGTTTTATGTTTTCTTCATCTATAACCCTTGTAACCCCACATCTAAATACTTCCATATAAACAAATAACTCAATTTATAAAACCACAAATATAAAACCACAAACCTTTGTATTGCTCTCCATTTTATCAGATTGGATTTTGACTGCAACAGTCAGCATACTTGGACAATCCACTCCTACACCATCTGAAGTAGTCCTACTAAGACCATCTTCTTCAGAAAAACAAATAGTAGGTTCCAACCAATGGGGACGTATTGTGCTGGGCAGTCGTACTTCAGAGGAAGGGACAACCCCATCTACCATGCCTGCAAAGAGATTTTAGAATGAGTCACCTCATGCTTCAAAGCTGTTACTAGTGAAGAGTTAAGGAAAAACCTTTTTATGGTAATTAAAATAATTTAAAAGGCATTAACAAAGTTACTCATGCACACTGACAACCAAAAATTGTGAAGGAGAGATTACAGGTGACCCAATATTTAAAGCCATGGTTCTAGCTAAAATCTTCAATGTGACTATAGGGTTTGATTGATTATTTGCCCAACAAAATGGCAAACTGAAATAAAGGACAGAAATCTATAGGTTATGTGGAAAGACAGGAATATGTCTCTCCTTTTAATTTTATGAGATGGTGCCACGTTAACCTTTAAACACACAACAATTAAGCCTTGCACTGAAAATCCATTCACTTGACTACCACTGATTCTGAGACATTTGAGGGGAAAACCTTAAAAGGTTTTACGATATGGGGGTTACCACCCATACAAACTACCGTCACCTTAGAATTCTTCACCTGCTGACCCAGGAAAGATACAGCAGCCACTAGTAACCTGTACCTTTTTAAACTAAAAAAAACCAACCATGTGTAGGAAGTGTGCACTGCAGAATAAAAACCACACTGTACAGCTACTTTGCCAGAAGGCCGTAATATCTTTAAAGACCAGCACTTGCCAAGGAAAGTTTGAGCTGAATTGTAACTAAATACAGTCATTATGAAGTTGCATTACTGTAGTACTTAGGAGCATTAGCCACGGCCTAAATCTAATGTGCCAAGTGATACACTATCAGATGATGGGGGGCAGGCAGGAGAACAGCATTTCTCCTAAAAAGATTCAAGCTTCTCATTTCAAATTGAGACCCAAAAGCTACCTCAATCCCACTCCTACCTTGATGATATAAATTGAGGCTGCTAGAATGGAGACAAACATAGTGTCTGTCCTCAAAGCCTTCATATTTAGTCACGCTGAAAAGTGAACCACTGTTGAACTCAAACCAGAACTCGCCATATTTTCCTTCCACTGTACTTCCATCATCCTGCTGAAGGGAGAACAGAAATGATAAAATGATTGCTTGCCAAGTTTGCTGCAGTTAGTCTGAGCTAACATAACGCTTGCTACCAATACATATTTCCCTGCTTGCATTTAGTTATTCTCATGTAAAGCAAACAGAATCACTATAATACCATGCTGCATTATTGTCTAATTATAGTACAACAGCATGAAGATTACAGAATTACTGTTACAAACACTTGTTCCTTCCAAAACCCGTACACACATCATGAAGGCGACCTCACAGTCAAAACAACAGAACAACTTGCAGCCCCTGTGTCTCACCTTTACATCTGTGAATACTGACACTAATCCATGTGTCACGTTTAGCAGAACAGACAGAAAGCTTTGCGAGTTCTTATTCTGACAGTCAAGCTTCTTCCTTCTGCGTGAACGGTAGTTTGGATCAACAGTGGAATAATACTGTAGCGTTTCTTCCTCAGATCCACTCTCATCATCTAATAGAGAAAATGAAAAATAAATAACTCTCTGGCTAGTACACATATCAATAACTCATTGTTTTTCCATCAGTAATGTGATTCAATTTCACACTTATTTAATTAAACAGTAATCTATGCTTTTCTTCTTGGTTTAAGTAAATCCTTTCTTATAAATTTACAGATTCTCTCCACTACCAGCTTAATGACTTCAGCCAATTATGCTTTTGAATCACTATAGTTCTAGATGGTTTAAGTGTATTACCATAATGAACTGCAGATTTAAATTGACTAAAGCTGTCTTTACTGAAAGTGTTGATGAGCTGGCTGGCCACAGATAATCCAACACCGTAAGAAAGGTTTTCAAATGTTTCTACAGGAGATGGAGCAGTGGGTTCCCACAATAATAAATCATTGCTGATCCTAGGAAGAAATACTTTATCATTATACAAAATATATGACTATATTCCCCTTTAATATAAGGTCAGTCAAGCAATATTTTCTTTGCAGACTTCAAATAACAAATTTCAGATTTCATAAAGAAGAGGAAAAAGTTCAAGAACACAAGAAAGAATAACATATTCATGAGTAAAAGCAATGAATAACAAAAAGTAACTTTCTTCTGTAATTACGGTATGCGTATATCAAAGTCTAACACTTGACAATGACACAAAAGCCTCTTATTAGTAGGTGTATGTTAGCTCAGTAGGTTGGAAGCAGGGTGACAAAACCCTATTTTGATCACATCAATTTTCAACCACGTTGCAGGAAACATTAGTTCCTTTGATTTCAAGTGAGTCTGTCTGTCAGGGTAAAGACATGTGTGACATTTAGTACAGAAGTACACCAACCAAATATTCAATGAAAGGTACAGCTTTACCACTTTGCAAGTGAAAAAATGCTCTGGAAGTAAAGTAACGCCTATCAGAGGCTAAAACAGATCAGCATCTCTACGTAGGTATTATGCTAAACATTAGCTATTTTTTTAGTTGATTTAATCTAGTTGTTTTTCTTGTTTTTCAGACAGAACACTAAGAAATAAATGCTAAACATATATTTCTAACTTGGGTTCACTTTATTTTTCATAAGCCTTTGTAAGGCTTACAAGACTGGGTGGCTAGGGCTCCTTCCCCTGCTTGCCTTGTGGACTCTTAATTTTTAGATGGAGAATCACTGAATAAATAGGAAAGAATAAAATGGAATTCAATAGGGTTTGAACTACAATGATCTATTATAAAGGAGAATTTAGAAAGATTAGAGCAAAATGAAACATTGAGAATCAATCTGAACAAAGTATTCACTGAAAGCAAAAGACTATTTAACTTTGCCCTTTGTTCACAAAATCTGTCAAACAATTTTTAGCAGATGGCTGCTATAGCACTGATCAGATATACAACATAGTGACAGCTCTGGTGATAACTTGGAAGAATAATTATATAGCATTTTATGTTCTTAGAAAGCTATACAAATGAATTCCTGCTATAGCTGCTCATTCGATTGCTTTTATCAACAATGAATACAGAATTAAAAGTACAGGTCATGATAGCCAAGCAAAACAATTATCATACTTACCTATTGTAAAGTTTTTCATAAAAACTTTTGTTTGGTAATGTTAAGTGAATGTTTGGTAACATGAGTTCCAGTACATAATGAGAATTGCTAATTGTTTTATCCTGAAACTCAGTCATTTCAACTACATCTCCTGGCATCACCATCTGAAAGAAAAAAAACAAAACCAAAAACCCACAGTAAACTCTCAAGTAAAAAACCAAAACTGCAAGTCAGAAGATGCATATAAAGTAGTAAGAATATACTAATTCTGTCTACCACAAGCACAAAGCAACAACAAAATTTTATAGTACCTCTTCATTTTCAAACATGACCCTACGAGAAGAAAAAGGAGAAGGCTCTGGTCTTCTAATATCACAGACATCCTTCAAAGAATGAGACCCTCCTTCTTCTTCCTCTTGAAAGTTATTATCACCTTCTTCCTCCTCAGCTGCCATCCTTTCCAGAATAGAGTGCACAGCCAGAGGGTTTATTTTCAATACAATCCTAACATTGGAAAAGTTATGCAGAATAAGCCATTAGAGATGCTTGGAATTTTCATATTGATGCACAGTCACATGTCCCCTAGCTCCACTGCCTAGCCATTAAATACACACAGACTAACAGCTCAAAACCCAGGGATGCCTTCATTAAATAACATTTTATTAGACAAAGCAATACCATTATGAAAAACACCAAACTTAGAGGCACAAAGGGACATGGAAAAAGAACCATCAGGCAAATTCTCAACTTCATCGTGTGACCATTAGGTGACTTAAAAACCTAGCGCTCTCCCAAATTGTATCATTAGACCACCAACAGTTATTAAAAAACACTCTGCTACATAACAAAATGTATTACTTGTACACACTGCTATAGAAAAATTGATCTGTAGCATTATAAAACCACACAGAAAAAATGTCCATACGAATGTGCCATCAGAAAGCCACAAATTTTGTGGCAAGAAACACATGGCAAATCCTGCAGCAAATCTAAAATATCCTCTTCAAAACTGTTCAATATAACTGAAGTATTCTAATGCCTTAGATATGATATAAGCTGCAATAATTCAGTCACAATACAATTATATTTACTATTGTCACTGCTTTATATGAGCTTATGTTAATATTTTGAGGCAAAATTTGATGGAGGTTTTTATTTTTTTGTTTGGTATTCTATCTTCAATGTAGAAGTAGGAGAAAAGGTAAATGGACAAAAAGAGGGGAAGTTACAAGTTTCTAATCATTCACCTAACTTTCACTGAAATTTACTCAAGCCTATGCAGAAACCATTATACATTAAAACAGTCTTGCATTATTATAAATAATACATATAATGCATTATATAAATAATCTAAATAAGAAGTCTGGGTGGGGGTTTTTTATAAATTCTTTGGCTTTTTTCAATAACTACATGTTCTTTCTTTGCAAATTATTTTCAGGCATTTACTACACAAGCAGCCTGTCTAATTTTAGATTAGAAAAAAGCACTTCATAAAAATCCAAGCCACCCACATTAAAAAATAAAACATTATTTTACCGAGGCCAGTCAAAATTATCTGATGATGTTATATCTCCATCTATGCCACCAGACACTTGAAAAAATTTTATTGGTGCTTCTGCATTATCTTCTTCAAATGAACCTGAATAGGAAAAAAAAATATTAAAATTAATATAGGAATGACAACTGCTAACTTCAGTTTCCTACTCCTCAAGTTGGAGTCCAACAGATTAACTCATTGATGCTATTACTAAGGTATTTTGCAAATTTTGTTGTCTTTTCCTCCAAACATTTTTAGAAACTAAAACTATTTTACATTATCTTCTAGCCAGCAGCAGTTAGAAAACCAGATGCTTCTAATGCATAGATAGCCGTATTTACATTTATAGCATCACTACATTATGTCACAGCCTTGAAAAGTACACAGAACAACAAATCAGCAAAGAAGGTTGCAAATATAAACCAGTCTCACAGATACATTATTCTGAAACATATTAGAGGCATATAAGTATTAAACTTTTCTCAGTGACAGTTATTCAGGACATCATTCACCCCATTTCTAGACTATACTTGAGATTCTTAATTTGCATAGCTGCAGTATCCCCCTACAAATCTACAAAACTTACCCTAACACCAAGATAAAAATCCCAGACAAAACCTAAATTGAAACAAAGTGGTATAACAATATAACAGAAAATAACAGAAATACTGGCTCAGATCTCAAAAACAAGAATATAATGTTAACATTCTTACCAGTTAGCTCTTTAAAAGTAAGCTCTAATTTAACTTGTTCTGGAGTTGACCCTCCTATAAACTCAGTTTTAAATTCCATATCTGTAAATTCAAGATGAAGAATCTCCTTCTGAAGTGATTTCTTAAACCATGGTCCTCTTTCCTGATCTGACCGTAGGTCAGGTATTGGGAAGCGAACAGAGAGATTTAATGCTGGGGCAGTGACTTGAACTGAAACTCTACAGTTTGCAGGAGTATGTGAATCATCCAGAAAAACTTCAGTAAATGCTTTATGCTAAAAAACAAAGTAAAGGAAATAAATTATCTAAATTAGAGAAAATAGCACTGAAAATTACTATGGTCATTTTGATGATGTAATACCTAAAAATGAAAAAGGTTAGTTTTTCATAGATTACACATATTAGGACCAATTATTATGCCTCTTAGGATATTATTCTATTATTGGTGGCGTTAAAATTCTACTTAGTTCAGTGTCAAGCATTTTGCAGATGTTTGCAAAAATGGCTAGGTTACATTTTTTTTTAAATTAAGAGTGAGAGTACTGAACAATACTCAGCTGCAGTTAGGAAATATCATGTCTCCGATTTTATTTTTTTAATTTGTTTTTAAATGCTATTGTTGAGAAGCCAAGAACTACCATCATGCATATTTAGCCCTTTCAGTAAGTAATGGCTTCCAGTTCCCATCACTAATGTGTCATTCAAAACATCCCTGAGCACAGCTTATTGCTGACCATCATTGGAAAGAACCACACTTTCAGAACATGACCACATTGATAGAAATTATTGATGTCTTACTAATTTTAAAAATGAGGATTCTCGATTTTTGAAGACTAATTTTTCAGTAAAAAAATCAATGCAGCAATATAATTACATGAAGGTATTTGTTGCTGTGTAGAAAATCAGTTAATTGCATTAATCCTTCCTCATGTTATTTCAAGAAAAGCCTTCAATTTTAATGTTATTGTGCTAAAGGTACCAACACTGAAATCCTACTGACAACCTGAACCAAGACAAACAAGCTCCAATTTCTGTTGGTCCTCAGTCACTAGAATGTAATGCATATGATCCCCATCCTTTCTATTACCTACCCCAAAAACAGGTAAGGCACAGCACAGGCAACTAGACTGACTGTGACACCTAAAGATTTCAATACAGAAGTAGAATTGTCAGCAACAGTTTAATCAACTGCTGGAGAACATGGTCGGACAGATTAGGGATTAGAAATCAGTCAAAATTCCTCTTTTTTGCCCAGTTCTGCTTGCTTCAAGCTGGGATCTGACAATTTGTGAAGCAGCTACCATTGCCTTTAGGTTTGTTATCAAGCATGCAATCACTGAACCTAAAGTGAGTACCTATGTCAAATGGCTACTGTTTCGTATTCGAAGTAAAAAAAAAAAAAAAAAAAAAAACCAAAACCACACAAACACACACCAAAACAAAAAAATACAAAAGCAAAAAAACAAACCACCACAAATCAATCAGAATTAGCTATCTTAGGCTTAGTACCGTCCTGCCTTCTCCCTGCAAAAAATCAGCAAGTTTATTAATCAATTTCACTTTTAACTCACCAGACTTATGTGCTTGTTGTAAGAAGCATACATGTGAGACGCCATCATCTCCACTGTAGTTAGTTTCTGTGGCTGAAGTAAGGAATTTAATCTGTCTACAATACTAATATCCAGCTCACAAAACACTGGACTTAACTTTATTTGTAACTCTGCCTTCTGTGGAACCGAACTGAGTCTCCCTTGACTAGCCTGAAAACAAAGAGAAAAAGCACTAAAATCCTTAAAAACAATATAGTGAATCAAATTACAGCAACAAACTCATGGACCCTCTGTTTTACAAGATACCTTTCTGTTAAAATGAACAAAATTAGACAAAGGCTATTATATAGAAACTTGGGGGTTTTAATCTCACACCTTACCTGAGGTCCTCTATTATCTGAATGCTTATAATGAAGCTGAAGGCATGGCATAGCATGAGAATCATTTCCTTCTTCAGAATGAAATGTCAGCAGCTTTAGAATAAAACAAGAATTAAAAATAATTAATAGATAAGGAGGAAAGAGTTGCCATAGGAAAACACGTTTATGACATTTCACCTACAACAAAGCGTAGGTGACCCTACATTTAAATCAGCAAACAGAGCCTCAACTCAAATGCTTACTCAGTCCACTTATTCAACCACTTTATCGGATGTCTGATCCTTAAAAGAGCTGAAAAAATAATCATCACCCAGAGAAACCTTCTCATTGTTCAACTCCAGCAGTTTTTCGAAAACATTTACTCTAATTCCCATATTGTGCTAAGCATATTTAAATATTTAACTCTACTCCTGTCAGGTACGACAGCAGTCTGGTTCCTTGTTTGAGCTTACAATTAAAATAGAAGTTGCATCTTAAAACCATAACATGTTAAAAAAATAATAAAAAAATAAAATTACAAGCATTTTAAAATCTAGCATTCTCAGTTATACAATTAATATTTCTTTTCTATGGAACTATCTGTATTTTTTACATACCTCTGTATAATGAGGTTGAACGGAATGAGAGTCAGTAGAAAAAAGGCATTCAAGGAACTCCATATCCCCAATACATAAATCAGTACTAAAACTTCGAGAGGCAGTCCTTTGCCTTTGTTCATAGGACACTTTGATGCCAGTACCTATAAATCTGAATTATGAAAATTATTAATTATAATGAGTAACACAGAACAATAAAAATTACAGAAAGTCAAGACTTGATTTAAAAAACGATCACTACAGTTCTTTTTAAAAAAAATTATTAAAACTGCCATAATTTCATCAAAAATTAGAAAAAAAATCTAATGTATTATAGCTTTAGCAACAAAGACAATGAAACTCTTTTACATTAAACATTCAACAATGGTCAGTGTAGAGAAATTTGTAAAGCACACTTCTGACATCTAACCCAAGACGCAATTCACAAAGCTGGGAATTAACATCCTTATATAAACAATGAAATAGTCAAATGTCTCAAAAAGTCTAAGTTACATGTATAAGGTAAAAAAAGATATATACACCCCTAAATATTTTACTTCATACACTGTACTGGGACATTAAAAACTTCCAAAAAACCCAACTGTTGACTAACTTTACAATTTTGCTCATGCTAACTTTTTATCCCTGTTAATATACTATTTTACACTAAATAAAACCCTAAGCTTCTTCAAGCAGAAATCCTTATACTGGAATAAAGGTGGTCCTGTAAAATACAGCTATTTCTAAAGAAATAATTCACTTAATGATTCTTGACTGTCTAGATTTCTGTGGTAGAAATCGTACCTAGTTTAATTCATCTACTGTTGAAAAGAGTTAGGTCAATTTTAATGTTTATGCACTTTTTTTATTTTAAAAAAACCCACAAAAAAGTCTCAGACAACAGATGTCAAAATTTGAGGCCATTTTGAAATCAACCAAGTTGAATACAATTAAGTGAATACAATTCTTATGGAAATAAACTTATTCAAACTTACTTAAAAGATATTTCTGTTATCTATATTTATTAATAAGCAAAGTTATACCTAAGGTGATCATGAGAACAAGCTTCTGCAAACACTTCTCGGAAGGACAGAAAATCTTCTGTTGAAAACTTTACTGGCTCAATCTTTTCTATTCGGGTAAAGAAATCCCGAGCCATTGGTGTCAATGGGTTAAGGTTCAGTGAACTTTCAGGTGGGGGTAAAGGGTCAATATGAAGTACAGACACTGAGAAAGTTCCAACTGCCAGTCTAAAAAGAAGCTCAGGTCTGGATTCATCCACAGAAACAGATCTGGATGGAATAGCTGAAATACAAAATTAAGTTCACGTAATTTTTCAGCAATAACACATTTATAAAATTATCTTACTTTTGATTTTCATTTCTTTTTACCAAGTTGCTGCATAACAATTGATTTCCAGAATTATCGAGGGAGCAGAATGCAAAACAATTTTACTTACATGTCCTTCTTAAGGAAGTCTGGTGAACCACATTGGCTGTAAGCGTAGAACTTCTTGGAGGTTGTAGTTCTTGTTTGTTACGATCAAGAAAATCACCCCAAGTTGGTTGAAGCTTAAAAAAACCAAAACAAACAAAAAAATCTTAAATTTGACAATTAGATGCTAAGACATTAGATCAAACAAATAATAAGGTAAAGGAACAAAAAGAAGATACATGCATAAACAAACAACAGGACGCCATTTCATGGCATATTGGTGCTCAACTGAACAATTTAAATATGCTTTACTTCAGGCTACATTTTCTAAATACTATCATCACATACTCCCACATATATTTTAAAGCTAAAGCTGCTCTATCCATAAGCGTATATTCTCCCGTTTCTCTGTAAAAAGCACAACTGTGCTCCATAGCTTTCACTAAGCAAAACATTAGCCATGTAACAGATTCAGGAAAGATGGCGATATCAACACTGCAATTTTTATGTTGCTTGAGTAATAACGTAATACAACAATTTTGTACTTTTTACTGTCATTGCCTGTGTAGTTCTTTCTAAAAGAAAACCCAGATGGCAAACATGCAGTTATTGAAAAAGAAAATAAATCATAAAACATCCTGTATAAGCTACACAGCATTTGAAAAAAAATACATTAAATTTCCTGTTTTGGTACCCAAACAGATGAGAAACTTTCCAATACCAGTTCCATAGCAGAAAAGGAATACTATCAGCTCTAAACATTTTCAGTTGTCCTAGAATCTTGCAATAGTTCTTGATATTATAAAGAATATATATGCAAGTTTTAGACGGAAGTGTTAATTTCAAAAATATTTTAGATTTAGATACTATACCACTGTTGTGCTCAGTGGAGATCCTGCTGGTGTAGTTGTATATGTACTAGTTAAAGACAAGTCTAGATCCATGGTTGGAGGGTCTCCAAGAGGTGGAAGGGAGGAAAGGCTGTGAGACATGTCCATTTCAGCCATTGAAAAGAAAACTTCTTCTTCTAATAAGAAACACAGATAACAAAGAGTTATTTTCTAATTGGGGGGAAAAAAAAAAAACAACCCAAACTTAAAGTGGAAATGTATTCTTAAGTTTAGAAATCTAACTGCTAGACAGAATAACCAGCTAAATATATTATTTAGAGAAGTTCCAAGTTCTCTTGAGACTAGTATCATCTATGGACAGGGATTATTAAAAAAAAACAAAACCCCGAATACATACAAAAACAGTTCAACATTGAATTTTCATATTCCAGTTGGCATAATATCTAAAAATTCACACACTCTCCTTCTGACAATTCAAAGTTCATATTTTTACATTTTAAAAATCATAAAAAATTATTCAAATAAAAATATAAATATCAGGGCAGGCAATGCAATTATTATTCTGTTTTTAATTTTGTCAAACATGCAATTGAAATGTTATACTGCATGTGTATTTACTGTGTTGCACAGTAACAGACAGATTACTGAACAGTTTTAATGAAATACTGAATCAAGTCTAGCCCGACAGCTAAACTAGGTGTTATTTTTTTATTCAACAGTACAATTAATAGTACACAATTGTTCTCAGTCAAAGTTCTTTTGATATTAAATTTAGTAAGAGAAAAGACAAACAGTCCATTTATACAATTTAACAACAGTTATTTGCTATGCGGGATCATCTTTTATACTTGCCACGACTAGAAGGCGTTCTGGCGCTCTCCGTCTCATAGAAGCTTTGTTCAGATGATGCTCCTGCAGATAAAGACTCTTTTCTTAAATAACGTTTCAACTCCATCTGAATCCGATACTCATCCTCTTGCTGCATTGGCCGGTTCTTCCTATCTTTGTTTGACAATTCTATCCTGCTTAGACTCTCTGAGAAATTCAGAAAAAGGACAGAAAGCGCACTGTAATTTCATTACCAGGGTCTCAAAGAAAATTCAAAAATTAGTCTGAAAATTAGCCAGCTGGTGTTGTTGTATATATGTGTACATCTCTGTATATACAGATCTGTTGTATATCAGATGTGTATATACATGCAGTTTGTTGTTTTGAAGATTTTACTTGCCCCAAAAAAATTACCCCCTCCCTCACATTCATTAATTTCAAGTCTGAAAAAAAATATTTTCAGCTCATATACATAAATGTGTTCACATATAATACCAGTACATATTTCTCTTCTCAGTCAGCTTTCGGGACTAAAGATACAACCTCTTAAGAGTTTAACTATTAAGGATTATTAAAATTTCAGGTTTGAAGATGACACATATGGGAAACTATATGTAATGCTTTTCCAGTTAATGCAAAAACAATGAACAAGTCCAGTACAACATATGTAGCAGTATCATTAGAAGAATATTAAGCATCTACCTAGGACATGATAAATCTTTTCAAAAAGAAGATTAAATATCTAGCCTAATAACTGCTGTTACATTAGGTAGGTGCGTTGGGAAGGAACACACAAACAAAAACACCGTCATCCTACTACTGCAGTAGTGGAAACACTGCTGTTTATTGCTTAGCAGCTATGGACAAATGACCTCAATTACTGTCTGTTCTACATTTTCTGTGCCTGCCGCTAAAGCAGAGGACAGAGAAGGAACCAGGCTGCTAAGCCCCTCTCATGAAACAGAAGCTACAAGAACCAAAACCGTTTTGGCCTCCTGATTTTCTCCATTTACCATTTCCCCATCTCTTGTTCTATTACACAGTTGTCAAGCCTAGGTTTTCATTAGCTACATGTACAATTTGCAACTTAAGCCAATAAATTGATCATCAACCTACTCAGGGCAGCTACAAAACATTTTGCTAATATTGGATTGAAATTAATAATATTCTACCATCACAAATATTTATTTCCCACTGAGCAGACTTGTTTATCTTGCAAAGTTTATTTTTTGTCCACCATAATACACATTTAACATTTACAGAATGTTCACTTGCCTGGTCCAGCAATAGCTGCTAGCATGTCCAACAGAAGATGAACCTGCCTTGGTGACAGAAATAGATGTACAGAGTCTATTTGTCCATCTACATCCAACTACAAAGAAAAACAAAAAAAAAAAAAAAAAAACACTTTCAAGAGCAGTTAAGGAATTTTTCTTTCGAAGTCTTGAATCATCTATTGTGATAATAGATTTTGATGCTGTAAGGAATACAACCATTCCAGCAGTGTCTTCATCTTCACATCTCTAGCGGTGTCATCATCTACACAATGACAGCTAGAAATTTAATTGTGTATTGCTTCCAATCTGTAGCCTGGCAGGACAAACACAGGTGTATCACTGACAATTCAGTAGTTTAAAGTAAATACACAGTCACCTAACAGGAAAATTCAAGAATACTATTAACCTGCTATTTCTTTTTGCTGCTTTAATAATTCCTGAGACAATCAACAATATAGTTAGTATTGTGTACTGATAATAAAATACTGAAGTCAGCACCTTCTGAAGTAGACCTTAAAAACTGTACAGGTTCTCTTCAGGACTTCTCTTTAGTATACAGGTGAATAAAGTCAATTTCTTCATAACGAGTGGGAAGTTTGTAGAAGTCTAATTGGTTTGAGATAGTACACAACAAAGCAAGCCACTCAGAAGCTCAAGCTAAAATTATCTTAAAGACTTGTATAGATATATTTTTCAATTATAGAATCCTGTACTCCCAGACATTGGTCCATTCATGATTATACCTTTCTAGTGGGTGTAGGTGGCAAGGTGTTGGCAGCTGGACATGCAGGGGGAGCCTCCCTGCTAAAAGGTCAGGCAGGGTCTGCCCGGTGCTAGGCAGAGCTGCTGCCAGCCAGCCCTGTAAGGACTCACCTCAGGACACAGCTGAGCCCATCAGCAAAGCTGGTGGTGCCTCTGTGAAAACATATTTAAGAAAGTGCAAAATGCTGTGTTGGCAGTGAGATAAAAACAGCAAAAGGAACAGTCCAGCAAACACCAAGGTCAGGGAAGAAGGAGTGGAGCAAATGTGACCCAGTGGATGCAATGGAATACATTTATATGAAAATACACTTTTGTTTATAAAGAACTTAGGGGAATATTTATCTAAGCGGAGAAAATAAACAATGAATTTGTTTTATATACTGTTTCCTACTATTTTTTTTCCATCCTTTGCAAAGAGTTGAAAGAAAATGAAATCATAGAAGCGTGTTATACCTGACGTGAACTTACACAGTATATTTTGTAGTTTACATGCTTGAAACACCTATTCTAATCAAAGATGTTCTAATGTAATTCAGTTTCCAGAGTTTAAAGTTTAACACAGATGCAGTTCATTGCTTAGTCTAGGGTCTTTCCAATCTGCGTTAACTCTACCTGATAAACCAAAACACACCCTTCTCCTTTGATTTTGTCATGCAATATTGCAAACATTCACTAGTTCAGATGTTGCTGTTACTTAACATACAAAAAGTGTTTTGCCTGTACTCAAGCCCAACTTGCAGAGACTACTACTCTGCATTCTATTATACTGAACATCTCCTACAGAACAAAAATTACTCTCAACTCTGCCCTTGACATTTTTCTTCTGGCTACTCTAAAATACATCTAATGATACAAAAGTGGGGAATTTTTGATCTTTAGAAACATCTAGACATCACTTAATTTAAAGGTTGTTAACTGCATTAACTATTCATACTTTTGAAACAGCCAGCATATCTATTTCACACCAAACAAAATATGTTATTTCACTTTTCAAGGCCTATTCTTAACTGAAGAAACAAGAAAAGTTAAAGATTGACTACAAATTGCTGAGCAAATTTTTCAACTGTAGTAGACTATATGAGACGGGTCAATAGCCAACTTTAGAACTGCAGGCAAGGGGAATGTATTTACAGTACTTTTCTTACAGAACTTCATTTCAACTGCTTTGCTTCCTGTATTTTAATGTAAATGTCAAATAATTTATTATTTTAACTAGTGGCATTTAAAGATGGCATTATTATTTGATTTACTATAAATCTATACAAAAGTAAAATTTACTACAAAAATTTGGCAGTAGTTGATATTAGTTTTACAATGCTGCAATCTAATCAATCATTTAAGGTTTACTTGCAGCTGTTGAAGTAAATTGTACCCTTTTAAAACCAAAGTTATTTTAATCACCCAGTTAAACATTTCACACATAGGTAGGCAAAGTCAGTCACAGTACTACAAGAAAAAAAGAACAAACAAACAGCAGCAGGAGTTTCATGAAAGCAAAACAACTTTCTCAGGAGTTACTCCAATACATAAATTCAGTCTCTAACATACAGGAGTTCTTTAACAGACTTCAGTGTGCCATTGGCTCGCCTGGCCACTGTAAAGGTGTCTAATTGGTTTTGCATGCAGACAATCTACAACAAAACTAAGGGAATTCTTCCTCCTTGAGAATCTCACCATTTTTTTTCATGCAGTAAAAAAATAAAATCCTACATAACTATTAATTTAGTTAAAGACCAGAAAAGCATGACTAACCTTAGCTCCAGGAAGTACTTCATTTTGTTTTAATGTTAGGCTTAACTCCATTCTACCAATCAGCTTACTGATCTGTACAGGGTCAGAAGGAGTAATTTCCGGCAAGTTTCTTGTTAATTGTGGATGTGGCTCATAAATGATTTTTGGATTCCAGCTAGGTGAAAGCTTTGGTTCAGTTGCCTTAAAACATTACAGAGAAAGGAGTGAGTGTATCCCATTTCTTACAAAAAAAAAAAAAAAAAAAGGCATTTCAAATAAGGTTATCACACAAATTATCATTTTACACAAATATAAATTTGACAATGGCCTTAAAAACATGTATTGATAACTGTGAAAGAAACAAGGCATGTACAATGTGAAATGTTAGGCCTTTGCAAAAAAAAGTGGAGCAACTTTCCACAGAACAGCATATCGCAGAGGACTTCTACACATTCAAGTTGCAACCATATTCCAGTACAATACATCCTATATTTTAGCAAGTCCTAAAATCTCCCTTTCTTTCCTCCTTCTCAAAATCAACAGGAAGTGATTATGAAACTTACTGAACACAGATGCAAGTAAAAGTTAACTTGTATCTCCTTCAGAAGGAATCTAATATATTAGTGTAACAATATAGTCTATCCTTTGTCAATATACATTCTTATATAATGTATTTAATTTTACCAGCTGTGTAGCTGAACACACTGGAGAGGACTTTGCTGATGCAGGAAACTCATCCCAGAAGAAAGAGACACCTGAGAGCTGCAGTAACTTGTGAGCAAAAGCTGTGGGCTGATGTACATTAATCCCAGAGCACTCATCTGCAGTTTCATCACAGTACATAGTTCTAGGAGGCAAAAGGAAATAAAGATGGTAGGTGCATGCAAATTGTTACCCTTTTTGTGCCATTTAGCTTTTAAGTTTGTACATGCTCTCTCTCTCTCTTTATGCTATTTACAATGCCACTGACTGTCATCAAAGGAGAAACCACCACTCTCTGGAAACGGGTAGAAATATTATCTACAGGACACCACAGGACTACCTGCTTCCAGTGTGAACATATCCTAGTGTATTACCCTAGTACTTATGTCTAATCTGAACACAAAGCGAAGGAGTCTGCCCAACACCTCTATACATACGTTTCCATTGGGTCACTGGCAATTCTTGCTTTAGAAACTGCATTTTTAAAAAAATCTGGTACCTAGTATTTTTCTGTTGTCTGAAAGTATTACTTGAAAGTAACATTCTGTTAAAATAAAAAGTTGAAAATTTCCTGCAAAATTTCTGTGAAATCGATTTTTTTACATAGTAATGATTTCAATACTTTGCGAGAAAGTAAAATTACACTATCCCAAAGGTCAAAACAAATATTTTAATAACATGTACAGTATTCAAGTTCACAGTCAGAGAATACATGTGGGCTCTTCCGAAAGCTCACAGAGGACCTAAAATCTTCAGTTGTTTGTGGTTTTGTTTTTTTTCAGGACTGTGCCTTTCCGAAAATATTTACAAGTGTCTTACTCAAAAAGGTCGGTTCCTTTTGTGTATTGAAAAGATGGCCTGATTTGCCCACAATATCCACTAACTGGTAAACACATGAAAAATGGTATTCATTAACTGCAGAAGTGGTGATTCACTTATCATTGGGAAATCCAGAAGTCTTCTAATTTGATGGTTAAATATCTTTAGCTTAAACATGTTAAGTGGATAACATGCTCACTGGCATTATAAGAAGAGGTGCCCAAAATCTAGTGTGTAACTGTATACTAAGAATGTGTGTGCCTGGGTAAAATGTATTGTACAGGAAATGGCAAAGAGTGACTTAAGGAAAAAAAAAAAAAAATCTTTACCTTTCAATTCTAATTTCAAGTGCAGTTCCACTTTTAGAGTTTTCCGGCACATGTTCTATTCTCAAAACAGTATCTAAAAAGGTAACTTTCACTCTTCTTAGAACTTAAGTGAGAAAACAAAAAGATACCATGCAAGCATTTAAGCCAAGTTACTCGACAATTACTTTTATAACCAATTTAAAATGGTCTTTCATTTTATTTAAGTTGTCAGTATTTATTTCACTGGAAATGATCAACTGAGTTTAATAATGTAACAAGACATCAAGTGACAATGTAAACTCCTATTAAACGTCCAAGATGTACATCCATACCATGCAACAGACCTTTAACACAAGGATATTTAAGCAAGTGACAACTCAAACCAAGTTTTCTATGGCTCAGTGTGGATGATCCTCAAAGGAAGTACCTGCTTTACTGTGCACCATGTCTGAACTCCCAAAGATTTCTATAGCATCACACTACTTTGGCTAAATACTTCTATTTCTAGATCTGATTTTAAACATTTCCCTTAGCTTGTACATTTTAGCACTAGGCTCTCCACCATGTAACGTGGTCATAAGCCCTTAGTTTCTGCCACTTAAAAAAACCCACCACCAATAAAAAACAGAGTTTCGAAAGTACTTCTAACAACATGGTGTGATTATTGATACACGTATGTCGTAACAGGTCAGCTTTGTGTAAAAACAGCTCAAAAGCCATTCTCTGTTTCTCCTTCAACAATATTAATACTAACAATCTAAAGTTTGTGTGATGAACTAAACTAACACCTCCAAAACCAAGGAATCTCACCAATCACTCAGGCACAGATTTAGCTGGATTTGCTCTGGTGTAAACTCCAACTTGCCCTGAAGTAGGGTTCATTCTGTCCACTAAGGGAAGTAAACATATATTTTAGTAATTAACTGAGCTCCCGCCCCCCCCTTTGAAAACAAGATCAATTGTCCTGCCTTCCTGTTTAAACTTTACAAGTAATGATAACAAGTGAAATTTTGTGAAATAAGTTTTGACAAATGTGATGCATTTTGTAAAACTGAGACACAACAAACTAATCTCAGATGATTATTCACATCTCAATAATTAATTCATACCTGTTTCAATAGTTTCTGCAAATTTCTCAAGTCCTTCAAAAGGCTGGGACCCTTCTCCTTGTTCATCTGTCAATTTTTGGCTAAGACACTCTTTTGCGAGCTGCATACTACTGGTCATAAAACTTGACCAATACATAGGCTCAGACCCAGATGCTGTGGAGTTAAAGAAGTCTTAATAAATTTGACTGCGAACATTTTGAAACAATACAGACAAAACAAAATAATACATTTGGCACATCCAGAGAAGAGTTTCAACAGCTTAGTAAGAAGTCATATTTAAAAACAAGTTTAGTTATAATCTCTCTATACACTTCACTACTTCAAAATTATTTGAATCTATTTAGATTGCATTGCTAAGATTCTGGTATTTTAAAATTCAATATAAACAAGATGAAAGCACGATTTAACGTAACTGATCTGCAGCACTGGTTTAAGAGAGTAATTTCTGAAGTAATTATATTGGTATGACTTGACAGGCATAATTGGCAAAGAGAAATCAAGCAAATAAGAATTTTGTTTTGTTGTTCGTTTTTTTAAGAATTATTTTAAGGTTTCTTATTCCATTTGAAACATATCCTAGATAGGGAACGACTAAAAGTGTAAGATGTTATTTTAGCACACTAGAACACATTTTAAATATCTATTACAGCCCTGACACAGTAAGTAGAATATAATGAAATCCAAGAGCACAGCACATATTAAGCTGAACAAGTTTTTCAGGAGCCAGAATAACTTAATTGATAGTGCATTCCTATCAGCTAATGCCAAGCCCTTTGTAAGCAAATACTGTAAAACCACATTAGAGAAGTTAACCAAACTGTAGGAGTCTAGCATAGGCAAAGAAAAGTGAAATTAGCACAAATAAAAACATGTTAAACAGGCATAACACTCCAGTTTAGCATTCAGGTCTGGAAACATCCATGTGGCTACAGAAGTGCGATAAAAACAGCATTGTGGGGGGTTTTCCACTGTATTATAAAGCACTGTGCATCAAAGAACTGAATGCATGCAAGTAAATAAATAAAGCTTCCTCCTAATACTACCATTCTTTCAAAGCAATAATCTTACATAACAAGATTGCTCAAAATTTAGTGCCAGTTAAATAAGAATGAAATGCAGAGCATAGATAAGCAAGTTACTCAAGGTGACTTGCAAAAGATGGAAAATAGGTTTTCTGCATTTTTTCTCTTCTTCATGATTCATTTAAAGAAATATTTTCTTCTAACGCCTCTACATTATAAAAAGGAAAACAAATAAAAATTCTTCAGACATTCAATCAAAATTTTCCACATGCTGAAAATGCACTAGATGTCCCACACACACTATAACAACGCATCTTAACAGAATGTATGGAAGTTTGACAATCAGCACGGAGACAGTCTAACTAGATCAGTTAGATTCATATGGATACAGACAAGCTAGAGGAGCTCAGACAACCCTCTCAGCATTATAATCAAAACTCATTATCTCAGACTGTGATAGCAATTACATTGTTAGTTGTTCTCCAAATATACAAGATGATCCATCTTTTACCCTCAATTTGGCAAACAAAGCCAGAACCTCACTGTAATCCCCCCTCACAGTCTTACACTATTGCTACTCTACTGCCAACTAACAGCCAGCTACTAACGCTGACTTAACAGCACTTGACATACAGCACCCTAAAAATCTAACCAAAACTCCTTTGCACAGAGTATTATTTTCATTTCAATACATCTCAAAGACTTTGGAAGAAGAGATACAACAGTAGGAACATTATAAACATTTTAAGTTATTTAACAGAACAACGACCAACTGAGAAACACTTGCCAATCAACTGATAAACACTTGACAGTTTCTTTATTGCATTAATAACAAAGTATGTATGTAAATTAAATGGCACTTTAAAAAGGCTAAGAACTGACTAAATCAAGTGTAGCCTTATGCCTCTGAAAAAAATATAAAGAATCTCCTTTCTGAAAATTAAAAAAAAAGCCTACCAAGCCTTGGTCTTGGCCTGAAGACCATCTCTAATCCTTTTACTTCCAATGCACAGTTATCCTGTAGCAATGACCCCCATGGAACAGATAAAGAAATTGATTGGATAAATCCATCTGTGACTTCCAGAGGTGCATCTGCAGACTCCAGGATCTCATTAAGACACTAAAAGAAAATAATAAAATATTTAAAAAAAAAACATGCATAATTTTGCATATAATAAATAAAATAAATTGAGGCTACCAGAAAATTAATTTTATTCAAAGAGACAATAAACTGGCCACTTTCAAGTATTTTATTTCTATTGTAATTTGTTTCACATTAATTACTTTGCTTTTAGCATAATACAGATTTCTCTGTAGCAGCTGCATAACCTGTATTTTTGGACTATACCAAAAAAATTCTGCTACTTTACTGTTATAAATACTACAGTACTGACACAAGTTAATTTATTCTTTCTCCAGCAATACTTGAAGAAAGCTGAAAACAGGCTCACAGTAAAAATGCAAAAAGTACAGAGCATTTCACTACCCTATAATTTTAGTGTAATGCTCATGTCACATTTCTTTGTGACACTGGAACAAGGGAACCAAATAATGACCTCTTGCTGTAACGTACTTGCAACATACAAGTAACAAACTTGCCATTTCTAAAGTATATTTTAATGTGTCCAATGTTCAGCACTAATTTTGAAATTGAAGCTCAATGGACAGACCAATATTCTACAGAAACTGTTTGGCTAACCCAGTCCTTTATAGTGACATCATAAACAAAACTACAGCCAAGTTGCCTTCAGTATCACACAGTAAACAAAACTGATGAGAAAATAGAACACCAGCTCTGAAGTCGCAATTTAGGATTTTGACATTTTCCATAATCCTCAGAAAAGACTCACTTGTTGCACTATATAGCTTTCATTACATTCATGCAGAGGAAACATATTCTTCACATATATGTTAAAAAAACCCATGCAAATCCCTATTTGTGCCTTGATTCAAAAATTTAGTTAAAAACCACAATTATTGAACAAGAACAATTTAGGCTGCTTTAACAATAGAAAAAACAATATAAATCACATACCAAATTCAGTCAGAGCAACTTTCTAATATAAAGACCCTACTAAAGACCATGGTTGTAATACTAGGGCACAATGTCCAACACAAAGAATGTGGTTTTGACCTTCCTGTATTGAACAGGGCCACCGCTTTTAAAATACATAAATTAAATTAAAGAAATTAGGGGGTTTTTTTCAATAAGAATTTAAAAGTGTGGGGTTTTTTAATTCTAGTAAAAATTTTATTCTAATTATAAAGAATAATTTTAAAGTAAAAATTAACAAAAAAGTCTTCAGAAAACAACGTTTTTCATCCTTAAGTCTCTAGACTTTTCCATTATGTTAACTTACTGCTCTGCTTATGCTCTTAATAACTTTGCTTTTAGAACTTTGTTTGTTTGCATGTTCGGCTTTTCTAGCTTCTGTACCAAAGTCCACTCAAGCAGCTGAAAAAGACACCAATTTTAAAGAAACAGAGCCTGAAACAATTTTATCAGGAAATTAACAATCAAATAAGATTCAGTGACATTGAAACTTCATTTTGAACTAAATATAAGAATTATAGATGTGGCAATAGCATAAGACTGTAAGATTATAAATATACTAAAATAATTATTTGGCACGAAAGCTATATTTGGAAATACCACAGATTCATTTAAATTACATAAACCTTTACAAAATAGTTTTCTACAGCAGGAAGTAAGCTAGTTACCATATTTTTAATAAATCTGACTCAAATATCTTTCTGCTACCAACATACATGGCAATAAAAATGAGTGTATTGCAGTATATTCCTCATTATTTTGAAATAGACATTTACTATCTAAAAGTAAAAAAAAAAAACCTAAAACACCAAAACCAAGTACTCTTATAGCTACATTAGTTCATAAACAAGCCAGTTGTTCCTAGAAAGCAGCAATTAGACCATTTCAAGTGAAACTGACATCAGGACTTGTTCCAACATTATCAACTGAAAGCCTCCAGCTGGAAGTCATAGCAATACTAGTAACAAAAGCACTATTCTGTGTTTATTAAAGTTCAACTACAAACACTATGGGTTACATTTTTCTAAACAGCTCAAGTCCCAAGAATCAAAGGGGTTAAACAGCCCCAGGTATTCCTACATATCTCAATAAACACGTTGGCTAAAATATCTACAGTGATGAACAGAAGTATCTACAAAAACGGGTAAGATAATATGTAAAAATACAGTCATCCTGGTGATTCATAGAGAACAAGCTTACAATGACTAGGGGGAAAAAACCCAACACTGTAGTACTTCCGCGGCATCTGTTTTTGCAATCTGTCATACATGAGAAAGTCACGTGCAGAGAACCTCAAACATGTCATTGTTTACTAGTGAAAAAAAAAATGCCAATCTACAAATGGGGACGATAACTGAAGCACTAGCGCATATACCTGTAATCTGTACGTATACGTAATTAACTGTTCATTTAGTACTGGTCCATAACTGCTGATTTACATTTTAAATAATGTCACTTTGACCAGTGAAGAGCGCTGAGATACCCACTAGAGGGCATAATAATTAAATTAAAGCGAGCCAGCCTTACTGCTGGCCGCAGAAAACAAGCTGCAAACACAGCCAGAAAAGAAAACTAACATGCAAACAACAACAACCCTCACACTAAAACACTGCTAATATTGAACATTTCTGCAAAGTCTGTCTCCTGCCACTTTCAAACGTGTTTTCACACAAACAACTGGAAAAGCATTATTTGAAAACATCACATATTCACAAGTATTTTCAAATGTACCCAGCATGGGCCCGATACCAGAACGCAGTACAGTAAAAACGTGTTTTGAAAGTACTTTACAAAGCAATAAGCCTGCACACCTAGGTCATCATCTGCGCTACCCTGGCATTCAATGACTGACTCACAGCAGTGCTTAAGGTTCCTCATGACAGTCACTTGACTGGCAGGTAGAATTCAGTAACGTCGGTAATTAACCCAAGAAAATTTAAGAAACATTACAAACACGGACACAGGCCTTTGGATTACTACAGTAGGCTGCAAGTATGCATACCTGTGTGTGTATAGACACAACCAAGACCGAAAAAGCTCCAGCTGGTTCAAAGCGTGACACTCCACCTGCTAAGCAAACCCCAGCTAAAAACAGCTTGCCATTTAATGTCAACAAGTACCTTCGCTATTGCAAGACTAGGGGACAATTTTTAGAGCTCTACACGGACTAAGCTCAGCATAACGCTGTCAACAAGAACGCACATGCCTCCAAGATGAAGACAAAACACAGATACCACACGGATTACTTCATGTTTTTATAATCTCCAGTAACAGCCAGTGAACATGCTCCTCGGTAACTACAGCAGCATTTTCTAGTAGTTTGGGCTACACTAGTTCCTTCTCCCTGAAATATCAGCAGCTATTCCTTTCTTCTAAACTTTGTTTCTTTCCTTACAGTTTAAAATAACAAAATCGAAGGGTAGCTAGAAAAACGTATCTGTAATAAAAGCTCAGTTTGGGTTGTTTTTTTGAAGTGCTAGCGTACCAGAAAAAGAGTTCCCTGGAAAATATGCGAATTATGGCTGTAACTTTCTACACAAAGGAGGCTGGGTACTGAAAACAAAGTGGGTGGCAGCCGGGGGCAGGGAATCAGCTGGTCCCTCAGACACGGCAGCAGCCGAGGGGGCGAAGCGCCGGCATCTCTTACCCACTTATCCAGAGGGACTTGCGTCAAGGAGCCGGTGCCCTGGTAGAGATCCAGGCTGAGCTGCTCCAGGCTGAGCTTCTCCTGCAAGAAGTGGCCCAGGTACCTCTGCAGCAGGTACCTGCAGGCCCTCTTCTTGATGGATTCCGAGAAAGGCCACGGCATGGCGGCTGCGGGACGGGGGCCGCGGGGCCAGGCGGCGGGCCGGGGCCGGGGCCGGGGCTGACCCCTCCGGCGGGCGGCGAAAGGGAGGCGAGAGGGAGGTGAGGAGCCGCCGGGCCCTGCCTCGCCCCTCAGCGCGGGCGACCGCAGGGGCTTCCCGCTGCCAGGCGGCGCCGCCCCCGCCCCTCACACCGCCGGCGGGGTGGCACTGCCTCCCCTCAGGGCGAAGCGGCGCCGACAGGTAGCCCCATCCTCACTCGGACACCGTCGCCGCCATCTTCCCGGCGGCCCGCAAGCGCGGAGGGGGCCGCCGCAGCCGCGCTGCGCAGCAGAACGGTGCGCGGAGCGGGGCACGGGGCCGGCGACCGGCGTGTCGCCCCCCCGCGTCAGCTCTCCGGCGAGGGCGGCCGGGCCGAGCCGGGCTGGTTGTCGCCTTCCTCCCCGCGCGCCCCCCGCCGCCGAACCCCGTCACCGGCACCGTGACGTCCGCGCGGAAGTGGCGTCGCCGAGCGGAGGAGGCGGGGGCGGAAGCGGCCGCAGGAGGTGGGTGAGGGGGCGGTGTCGCGCCGGAGGGGCCTCCGCTGCCGGGCGGCGCCGGGGCCGGGCGCCGGGTGCTGGGGGCCGTCGCGCCGCTGGCGGCGTGTGGGGCCGCCTCTCTAGTGAACGGCCCCGGGGGAAGCAGCGGGGCGGGTCGCTCTCCGCCGGCAGGGCGGAGCGGCGGCTGCCGTTGTGTCCGGAGCCGCTGGGGGTCGGGCGGCGGGGCCTCGGCCCCCCGCCGCCGGGGCCGGTAGGTGGGCTGCCATGGCGCGGCGCTGCCGGCGGGGATGGCGCCCTGCTGCCCCCGCGCTGCGCCGCCGGTGAAGCGGGTGCGCGCCGGGGCTGTTTCGCTGTCAGTAAATCGGAGTGAGTCAGTGCGAACGGGAGGCTACGCAGCTCGGTAGCCGGCTCCCCTGCCGCCTTCGGCTGCTTTGGAATTTGTTTGTAGGTCCAAGGTGGGATTTGTTAGGAAGCGATGGATCTGACCGAACGAATGTCTTGCGCGTCGCCGAGCGGTGACTGCCAGCCCGCGTCCCCTCTCGGCAGCAGTGCTGGGCTCCCGGGGCAGTGTCCCAGGGGCTCTCCCCGCTGGCCCGGGGCGGGGGGGGTCCCTGGGCGCTCGTTAGCTGCGGCCTCCTGGCGACACTGGTACCTGAAAGGCAGCTGCTGGAGCCGCTGTGGTGGTAACCCCCACAGAGCCCGTCCCGTTTTGGTGACAGTTGCTTACAAAGGCCAGCGATGTCTGTCTCTGAAATGTTTTGACAGTTGTGCATAAAAGCTAAGCAAGAGAATTGTTCTTTATTGACTGTAAACAAAAAGCTGCAGTTAATATGTCTTTATAGTCTCTGGTAAACCATTTAGTTCACAGGCTTTTCTAAGTCTTTCTTAAATTTTCCAGCAATAGGTTTTCCTTTTCTTTTTCCTGGCGTGACTTGTCTTCCTACTGCATTCAGGATCAGCAAAATGCAGACTTAATTATTGCTGAATCATAACAGCGTCTTATACAACAGAATGCAAGTTAGTTGCATAAGAAGCAGCAGCTTCAGTGATAACTCCTGTGTGCTGGCATAACCTCCTTCGGCACTTGTGCTCGACATCTTGAGTTTGAGTTCTCTGAACTGTCACGAGTTACAGAAGTCACTAGGTCTCATATTTTCCCTTTTTTTTTGTTTTTGACAACGTTAAATATGTCTGCTTGAGATGTATCTCATTTTACAATTTTATGGTATTAATATATATGGAGTGTAATGGTATAATAAATCTAAAATAAATGTTTCTATATGCAGAATGGAGACTGAATGCAATCCTATGGAGTTGCCCAATAACGCAGGGTTTGAAGAGGATTCTGATTATAGAGACTTTGAAGGAACAGATGTGAAAGATATGAGACTAGAAGCTGAAGCTGTTGTGAATGATGTTCTGTTTGCTGTCAGCAACATGTTTGTCTCAAAAACACTTCCCTGTGCAGTGGATGTGGCATATATCAATGTGGAAACCAGGGAAAGGAACAGATACTGCCTGGAGCTCACCGAAGCAGGACTCAGGGTAAACTAACTTTTTGTCGTTTCATAAGCCTCATTGTTTTGAACAATTGTTGTTTTCAAAAGGTACCTAGAAAAATTCTTCAGTGACACCAAAACTACATATTCCTCTTGTACTTTTATGAAAGCCTGTTCCTACATGTTTTCTCCTAGAAAGTGGAACTTTTAACTAGTTACTTCCAACAAAGCAAGAAAGGAAGTTGATGAAAAAACAGGCATTTATTTGAGACACAAAATGATGAAGACTGAAGCAGCAATTTGTTACAGGCGCGCCAGTCTTTGGGTTTCTCGGGTACCCAGATAAGTCAGTAAAACAGCATATATACAACACTTTTTTTGCACCATTTGTATTTTTTTTGTGTGTGTGCAAACATGCAGATGTAAGACTTCATTGCAAAGGTCATAATGATATATTTACTAATATTCTGAGTTTTGGACAAAAGGTATTTGAAATTGTCTAAATACTGTATTACCACTAAGCCCCATAGTAGGAAGCACAGACTGCAATTTAAATCCAGTACCTTTTATTCTCATATTGCTGTACTTCCCTGACTGCCAAAGATAAATATTGTGATAGCTCTTTCCTATTGAAACATGGACCTAACCACAGAAATTTAACCAGTCATTTCTTTGTTGCAGGTAGTAGCTTATGATTTTGATCAGACTGATGACAGACTGCAAACTCCGTACCATGAAACTGTCTACTCGTTATTGGACTCTCTCAGCCCTGCTTATCGAGAGGTCTTTGGAAATGCATTACTGCAAAGACTAGAAGCTTTGAAGAAAGATAGTCAGTCATGATTTACCCGGGTGTGAGGAAGATTTAATGCTAGAAGGAATTCTCAGTATGAGGCACAGAAATCTTTCTTACAAACATAATCATAAACATCTTAAGCTTAATTTCTTGCATTAGTATCTAATTCATGCTAGTACTACTCTATAATATTTTGCTACAGTAGATTTGTGTATATTGCAACGCTATTAAAAGCCACTTCAATAAATAACAAAAAAGTTTCTTAATTTTACTTTCTTTTTTTGTTGTAGGTGAGCAAGTAAGTTGCTGCTTACAATGTTCAAAAAATTTGGTCTCTTTTCAAAGTGTTGTTATCCAAAACTCTAAAAAAATATAGAGACTAAATGTTACATGTACAAGTAGTGATTTTTTTTGTGCTTACTAGTAGTTTTCATACCTGCTTTTTAAAATAGAAGCTACTTGCTCTACCCAGTTAATGAAGAATAATTGGGAGAATACTTTTTGCAAAGAACAGAATTTCAGCTTGATTTGCTATACATAAATCTGAAAATGCTCAGTTTTGGTAACAAGAAAGATGTTTCTTGAACAGTTGAGCATTGCTTATATAGTGACATTATTTGAGTTAAAAGCAAGGCTCAGTATTATTTGATCTGTCCTTGTCTATGGCAACCAGCAAACTCGAACTAATAAATGAGAGGTACTGCTAATATATGAATGTATTGTCTGAATCGCAAATGAGTTAAGCACAGAATTAGGATGTAATGGGCTACATTTCCTAACGACTATGTTATATATGCTATATATATGTATAAGTATGCTATATTGTAACTGGGAGGCTTGGAAGACATTTTAGCCTGTTTACTATTCTGAATGTGTGTTTACATGATGTACAGGATATACCCAAGACTATTTTTGCTTCAGCCTTTACTTTCTATAGTACAGTACTTTGCTACACCCGTTTTTCACGTTTTCTCCCTCAATTGTACAGCATCCTCTCCTGATGAATACTAAGCAAGCACTGCAATGTCAATTGCATTGTATTGGTTTGAAACCAAAGGCTGTATGAAATTTGCTAAGACTAATACAAACTGCAAGATATAACTTGTATTTTCTACTTAATACCTGGTACAGATCTCTTTATACACCTGTTGTTGTGCTGTAACTTTTCAAGTACATACTGAATGGCTGACTTTTTTAAAATTACAGTTGGTTAGAAATACCAGTACTGTTGAGCTAACATTCTGTGATGTTCATACTTTTTGTATTCTTGGAGTATTAAATAATTGTGCATCTTTCTTTAAATAATCCTGCCATTATTCTGCCATGCTTTTGTGACAAGTACATGCAGTAGCTTTTTGGGGGCCATGCTTAGGAATACATCAGTTCTCATAAAGTCGCAGATTCCAGTGACTTCAGTAGAGCTATATTGACTTCTACCTGCTAAGGGTTAGTTATATTAATTGGAGAAGCCTAGTAGAGCTTTTGTAATAGCTTTGGGGTAGTGATGTACAACTATGACAAGACAACTGTAGTTACTGCTTCTGTTTTCCAGAGCTTAATTTTGTGGTTATTATCTATTTAGGTTGAAACTTCTGATATTAATCTTCTACCTTAGGGTGTGCTTCCATGCTCTAAAAATTGTTCATAGGCTCTCTTTTTGCACACAGGTTTGTGGCACGTGGTTAGTCCTCTGTGAGGAGAATGTACTTTACCAAATTTATATTTGAATATTTTTCCTTGCGACTGGTTTACTTGCTCAATTTCAATGATTAAAGCATTAAATAAATGCACCAGTGTGTTGTAGTTTTCTTGGGGGGGGGGGGACCTGCTGGAAAGGGGGGAGTGAACAATTGAAGTTATCATGCCTATGAAAAGAACTTAAATATCAAATAGTTAACAAGTATTTTAAAACCTTTGCCTGCAATCTTGTATCTGCTGAAACTTTGTTGTGAAAAAACAAGGTAGGCAATTGTAAAGAGGAACTTGGAAAAGAAGCATTAGTAATACAAGTGGAAAAATGCCAAATTTAACATTACATTGCTAGGATTTTTTTTTTTCTTGGACATCTTTACAATGCTTTGTCATTCTGCGTGCTTATTATAAACCTAAGCTGAGAAATACTTTCAAAACAGGTGTTTTGTAGGTGTTACCAGAAGAAACTGGTGTCATTTCTTACAATGTACTGCAGTGTGAACTCAAAAATGGGGAAAGCTATGTCATTCAGCTATGTCTGGATTACTTCTGGGTAATCCTTCGCCCCTCAGTTACTGTTTGCACTATCCAAACCCCCGAATAAGTGCTGCTTGGCCTACCGTTGCAGTTGATCTGTGAATTTCCTAAAAGCGTCAAAGCCTGCCCGCTAGCTGACACGATGCCCAACCGCCTCCTTACAGCTACTTTTGGTCTCGGCAGTACCACGTATATTTTGCACTGTGCGGCGTCTAGAAGTTAGGGAAAGTCCCTTATGTGCTGACTGGCGCTGTTTGTCCTAGAATACATTGATTTAGGTATTAGAAAAGCGGCACAGCTACACACGCCGTGCCTGTTTACCCCGCCGACGGCCCGCAGCAGAGGAGCGGCCCCGGCCCGCCCGCAGCGCCCCGCGGCGGCTGCCAGGGGAGGGGAGGCCGCGCCGCCCTCAGCGCCCGCTGCGTCGCGTAGCAACGGGCCGCGTCCCCGGTGCAGGCTGTGGCGATGGCGGCGGGACCGGCGCCGAACTGCCGGGTCTTCCTCAACCACCTCGACTCTTACTGCGGCCGCGGCATCGGCGAGGTGACGGCGAGGGGCGGCCCGCAGCTGCCCGCGGTCGCGGCTTCTTCCTCGGCGGTCGCTGCCTGAGGCGCCACCGCCCGTCCGCCCGCCCTACCCGCGGCCGGCGGCGCGGCAGGGAGCCGGGTAGCTGAGGTGACCTAAGCTAGCTGCTGAGGAGACGGACTGAGGGCACGAAGGGGTTAAGATAAGACGGAATAAGAATGAGAGGAGCAGGAGGTGTGGATAAAGCCGGTCGGGAGACCTCGGGCCGCAGGTGATGAGTGTGGGGAGGTGTAACGTCTCGTTGAGGTAACACCTGCCCGACAGGGGCCCGCTTACATCGAGGTGGCCTCAGGGACTCACCGACACCTTCGGCTCTGAGGCACAGGCCAGAAGTCGAGACAAAACATTACAGCTAAGGTTGAGGAGTCTCTAACGTTTTCCCGTTGGAAAGCCGTGTTCTGAGCTACATTACCTATGGTGGGATCAGGGCTAGTCAGAGTTAGCGTCTTCCCAAGATCATGAGAAGCTGTGTAGCGTTCAATATATACTTGCATACAAATGTGTGTCTTTGTATATTGCAGTATTTATCCGGATGTGTTGTTGGGGCATCGCTTGAAAACATAGGAGAAAATGAGGAGGAGGAGGATGAAAATAATTCAGCTGCTGAAGTTTCTGTTAGGCCAAAGGAAGGAGTCTACCAAATAGTGGGTAGCCTTTCTAAACCAGGGAGTACTAAACCATATTTTGCAGAGGAAACTTATACAGTAAGTAAGAGTCTTATTTCAGATTGACATTAGAGAATATTGGTAATATTGCAAGTCATGTAAAATGGCCTGCGTTGATTAAGTGGTCTTTTCTTACTGCTGGAAGCTGTGTATGTATATTTTATTCCTCCTGCTTCTTGCACACTGCTGTGACCCTGCTAGGCCTGATACAGCAAAGAGTAGAAGGAAGGAACTCAGACTCAAACTAGTTTTTTTTAAAAGGATGGTTATGGACAGGACATCATCTATCCTGATGTTCCACAGGACTGCTTTGGTTTTTCTCTCAAAACACACACCTCAAGAACCTCGTCTCCTCTGTGTCTTTTATCTGCATTTTAAAGATTGTGGTGCTGGAATCAAAGTCAGTGTACCCCTTATCAACTATTACTGAAATCACAGCTTTCGCTAGCAGCCATTTGTTCTGAATACCTACTTTTTTGTATAATGTCCAGAGTTCAGTTAACTAAAGGAGGCTTGCTTTTAAGAATGTGATTTCTTATTGCTTGATTTAGTTTTCTGAAACTAAAATTACCTTTGTCTCAAATTGATTATCCAGAATGTCTTCAAACATTTGAAAATTTTGATTTAAACATCTATACAGCTGAGCTGTTCAATCAGAAAATTATGGCTGGTGGTATTTAATCTTAACCACTGCTCTTGCCCAAAGTGTTTGTTGGACATGCTCAAGTGATGCAGACAAGCTGCATTTAAAAAAAAATGACAGGATGCTATTTTGCAAGCCAATGGATATTATTTTGTTTTCTCCATTCTGCCAAGTGATCCTTGTTTGAAATACCTATAAAAGTCATATTTTTTGATACTCACAATTGCACTGAAAATATGAAACCTAAAACACCACTAAAAATTGTACATCTTTTTGAACTATATTAATGCGTACTGTAAATTAGAAGTTTCAGCATTTCATTTACATTTCATCATCTTACTTGTATCTGACAGATAAAGTTTGATATGTCTTATGAATTATTCTAACATCCTAGTGTTAGAAAACTACATTCTATCAGAAAGTTAAATCTTAAAATTAATTTTGGATATTTGTTTTCTTCTTTTTTCTTTTTTAAATGACAGATTCTAACTTCTTTTTTCTCAGGTTTATTCTCGAAAAGAGCTCTTAAGTCACTTGCTTGAGTGTGAGATAGTTTTATATAATATCACTGAAGATGCAAATCAAATTGAGGAAGCAACATGGGCTGCTTCTGGTTAGTATAGCTGTCAACTGGACTGAAAAGTGGTTGCTATACATCCATCAAAATTTACCATAAATTCATAATGAAATTATATGGGATTTATCATTTACTATGATACAAAACTGGGTTATTTAATGGAGAAATGTTGCAAGAATTGTTCAATTAATTAGCAAGGAACCATGGAATGTACTTTAGCATTTATAAGGTAGAGGAGCTGTCATGGAATGGTCCAATACTTTAAATGACATATCTGTGTAGGCAGTTATTTCCCTAAATAACTATCAACCATCGTCTTATCTATTTGCATTAGGAAGTGGGTAGAAAATTTGCTCCTGTGATATTCAAACAATGTTTCAATATTTTATATAATTATTTTAAATATCTTTTGACTAAAAAGTCCAATAAAAAGTACTGCCAACAGTCTTTCTGAAAGTTTCTCCTGACTGTTATATCCAAATTCTAATAGGAATCTGGAATCTTTTTATGTTGACAGTGCAATATTTTTCTTTATATGATAGTTGAACCAAATTATACTTTATAGTATAAATACTTGGACATCATAAGTTACAAAACCCACATTTAGTTATTTTGCTCTAAATTAAGGAAGCTTTTCTGCAATGCTATAGATTTTGTTTAAATAATGAAAAAAAACCCCACTCTTTTATTTTCTTTCAGTATCTCAGCAGTCTAAATAAAGATCAATCATTTCCTAGTATAGATTGTTACTTTTCTTCCCTCTATGATATGTAATTCTGTGAAGATTGTTGATTCCCAATAATCTGACTCTTTATTACTATTGTTTGTCTATTTGTTTTCTTTCCTGATTTATTATCTTTATTTTATAGCAACCTAAATAAAGACTTTTGCTTAAAAATACATATCACATAGAACATTATGGTGTAAATGGCTATATAGGACCTTTATATAAAAGCAAAAATACAGTTTGAGTAACACAGTTTAGAATCAATCAAATCCTTTGCTTTCATTTAACAGCTCTACATACAGAAATAGAGTATTTTGCAACACCAAAGATATTCATCCTCATTTCAACAATAATGAGCTGGGCAAAAAGCAAACCCCCTGACCCTGTAAGTAATACGAAAACATTAATTTCTTTTTAACTGAATATTTTCATTTAATGGAAAATACTCATTAAATTCAGTTAAAGTATTTCATGCTTCATATATACTTCAGAATAGCTAATAAAGTTAGTGTCAGAAGTGTGGTTTTTCTCATGATATTTTCACCATGGACCACTACTTACTGCCAATATTGTTAAATTTATTCCACTGGACAGAGAAGTTTAGGCACTGGGTTACAGTGATATAGGCACACAGTAGGCACTGCTTGGACAAGAAGACCTATGCTAACCACAATATGCGCTGTTCTTCAGTTACAAAAAAAATTCCACATTTACTACTTATTTAACGAAATACATATTTAAATCAGTGTATAGAAAGATAATAGATAGATCTTTATATGTGTTAGGTATTGTCAGGAACCAGGTGGGATGCTTTTTGTACATATGTGTATGATATTGCAGTTCTCAAATTTAGTGTTACAGAAATAGAGTTTTTCAAGATTCTGTAATACTATATATAAAAACTAATGGGTTTTTTAATGTAAAAAGTAGTTAAAGTCTTTTACTGTGAAAATTGAACATTGACAGTTTCAAAATACTGAACCTCAAGTATCAGCATCAAAAATTTTAAGAATTTCAACTGAAAACAAAGTTAAAACAGATTAAAAAATATTTTTAAGAACTTATTTTAATCACCTAAGCCTTTAAAAATTGTTATGTTTTAAGATATGTATAACAGTCACATTTTTCCCTTCATAGGAAGATCCTAATATTCCTTTTACTGATGAAGATTATCGCAGAAGAAAATCTCATCCTAACTTTGTGGAACACATAAATGCTGAAAAACTCATTCTCAAACTTGGGAAAACTGTATGTAAAGAACTGTTTTATAAACATAGGTTGTTTGGTCTTCTTACTTAGAGCATCTCCTTAGTAATGGAAATTACCAACAATCTGAATAAATTTTAGGAGTGTGTTACTCTCTTGATAGATAGGGACAATATCAATTACTAATAAATTATCAAGTATAGAGAAGACTATAATGCCTTTTGAAACGTAAGTGTCTACATAATACAAATCCTAAAATCTATCCTTTTTCCTTAGGTAGTGAATGAGATAAATGCTTGTCTTATTGAAAAAATAATAATGTTTCATTGGTTGTATCAGAGAGAATTAAGCTGGGGCCTGTGTGGGGAGAAGCTTAAGGATGAAAGCCTGTAGGGGAAAGGGATATTAGTGTAGCTTTACAGTAAAGCAGCATTTTTCAATTATAGCAAGCTATGTTAATATTTTAAATACATAGATGTTCTGGCCACACCTAGCATGTTCCTGGATAGTTTGTACTTTTGAAGCAGAGGGCTTATTGACTTCCATTCCACACTATAATCCACTTTAAAATCATGGCCATAAAGCTGACCCAGAATAACTGGCCATAAAGCTGACCCAGAATAACTAGAATATGTTATCACTTTATCTGTGTTTTAAAATCACTTCCTTCAGCTTTGTTTGTTTCAACATGATTAGGCTATTAAATTTACTAGAGAATAGACCATGCCTGTCTTTGTATTTAAGAGCTATTACTAAATAAATACCAACAGCGTCTCAGATGGTGCTTCACAGCTCAGGAAGATTGGTGCTCTTGTCATTAGTGATGGGGTACTGTGGAGGTTAGGAAAGAGAACTGGAGGACAAATACATTGTATGATGAAGGTATCATTTGGTCATTCTTTGTGCATTAGCTGTCTCCCATAATAAATACAGTGTAATTGCAGAAATTTATCAGGCTAATTATGGAGGGGGAAAAACCTTTACACTTCTCATCTTATGCCTTGCTGAGAAAATAGTACTAGAAATTACATTCTATTCTAATATCGGTTTAATAGTACAGAATGCTAGTAAAATTTGGTTTACAGCTTGAAAAATCAGTGGTAATTGTTCTTATTTTTACTGTACTAACATGGAGCTATAAGACTATGGAATAACTTTCATACTTGTGATGTCAGAAACATGGAGACTGTAAACAGTGTCCACGAAACCTTGCAATAACTTCTGCTACTACTAACACCCAGACGAACTATTGACTTAATTTTTCTGACTAGTCCAAAGCACTGAGTCACTATGTAACAAAGGAATTAATATAATTAGCTTCTAAATGTTTGCCAGGCTTGAATGTCCAGCAGTACATGATAAAACAACTTGAGTATTTTCAACACATGCCTCTTGCAGGCCTTTCAAAAGGAGTCCTTTTCCTCCAGAACTCCAGGGGCAGCATCAACAGGTATTATTACCCCTGTCTAGTTCCTGTCAGCACCTTGGAACAGAAAGGATGCAAAGCATCTGTTCTTCCCAGCAGATACATTAACTTCCTGTGGTGGCTGGAGACTTCTGGATTACTGTTCTTATTCATTTTTAAATTCAGTGGCATCGAGGGAATGTGCTATCTGTGAAAGAAATGACAGTGTTACCACTGCCTGCAAAGAGCTCAGCAGGGGATACTAGGATTCAGCAGCTGTGTCAGTCACGCAGAGATCTTGCACCAATAGGAGGGTCTCTTCGCCTTGGTAACTGTTCAGAGTCCAATTTAATGGCTGTTCTTGCTTAAAGCAAGATGTCACCTCCAAGTTAGTGTACCTGTCACCCATATTTTGCTTGAATTTCAACAAGCTGTGAGCTAGAAGTCTCTGCTTTTTACCCTAGCAGTTTTTTACCTTTACCTTTGTGGCAGGGCATTCGGGTTGTGTAGCTTTTCTCAGAAGTTGCTCACTCTCAGGTCCTGCCAAATTCAGAATCCTTGGAGAAACATCTGTCTACTACAGACTTCACCTCCCAGCCCTGTTGCCAGTGGCATTACAATTCCTGAATAATTTAGACCTGTTTCCCACTTCAAGCATTTTATTAGAATTAAATTAAAAAGCCAAAAAAAAACCAAAAAAAAAAAAAACCAAGGAAGCAAGCAAACAGAACAATCGAAGGCTAGAGCTGACTGCAACAGCTAGAACGTGACATCTAGTGGCTCTAATGAATATTACACAGGAACTTGAAGGTCTTTACCCGTGAATAATATGCAGTGTGTAACTGGAGCTGGCCTAATACTTGCCTTACTTTTTGAATAAATTCTATCCAAGTCGTCTCAAGTAGTACCTTCTTACTAAATAGATATTTTTAGAGGTCTTGAACCTGTTTCAGAGGTTTGTATTTCAGTGAAGTATAGCACGCAGTGCTGAACTGTAGTTTGTCTCCTCAAGTGGCTACTGTAGAAGCTATTGTAAAGTGAATGGAAGAAAATCCTGTTTGTTACATTCTTCTTAGGGAAAAAGAGAAATAGCACCTCCTGTGCTTTCACAAGAGCTGGGTTTTTCCTGCTGGGAGATGGAAATTACAGCATGTGTTCTCCTGCAGCATGTTTGCAGTCTGTCCAGCACAATCCCAGGAGCTGGCTGCTTTTAGGGTACACGCAGTTTTTTATCATGGTATTTCCCAAGTCAGCCTAAGTGTGGGAGCTTTTCTGCTATCAGTAATGTCTTCTAATTTTAATGTTTCTCGTGATTACTAACAAGTTGTTGCATTCAACTGAGTTGCGATAGATTTTATTGCAAAATTTTATTTTGTAAACAGCCATACAATACACTGATGTTGTAACTTGTCATCCCTTTATATGATGCTTTGATTATATAATCATTGGCTAACAATGTTCTTCATTTTATGTTTCTGAAATATTGTAAAGATGATAACGAAAGATGCCTTCCCCATCCCTCCCCCCTCCCCCCCCCCAAAAAAAAAAGTAGATCCCAAACCTGGACATTTATTCCCTAAATGCAGGCTCATTTACATAGTATTAGTAGATATAGAATGTCTACGATCTTTACAACATAAGAATTATTTCAAATATTTGTTTCACTTTAAAAAATTTCAAAGTGACTGGTCCTAATATAAAAGATTTTCTTGAAAGTTTTTCTCCTTAAAGATGGTTTTTGAAAAAATGTTTTTTTCTCTTTATAGCCATCCTCAACACTGATACAAGCAGTGACATTATACATGAACAGGCAAGCAGGACAGGCAAATTTATGGCACTATGCAATAATGGTCAGCAAAAAATATGGGTTGATCCTGGTGTGTGGTTAGGAAAACACTTAGATAGTTCACAGAGTTTCAATTTTTTTTAATTGTCTATTAAAATGAAAGTAAAGCAACAGTAAAATCATTATACACAGCATTTCCCACTTCTTTAGGCAATCACATGCAAACATAGTGCAATTAAACGTGATAGCTTAAATGAATTTCAGAGTTATTTTTCTTGAAAACAGAACGCAGACACATGAGTTATCCTGTTCATTTAATTGATCTACATAACTTCCAAATTTTTTAATTCTTAATTTTTTTTTTAGAATTTTAGTTCATATGTAGACATGTAATTCTGATTGAGCGATGCTTTTTTGGAAGGAAATATTAGCAATATGACTTATGAAACTACAGGATATGCAACAATTGGTCTCACTACAAATGTGAAGTGATATAATTTACACACGTTGTATATTTAGTACACAAGTACTCAAGTTTCAGGGTAAGCTAGTATGCCATTTGCAGTACCATAGTTTTATAAAAACGTTCTTGTTGATTTTACTTCACAGAACAAACATAAATTTTCAACTTATGTTGTTGCCTCAGGACTTCAATATGGAGCTGAGGAAGGAGTCTTGCACTACTTTTTTAAGGTAGACATCCAACTATTTTTGAAGGGTCATTTCATTTCTAGGGGCAAACCACATGAAATCGAATGCGTTTTTAGTAGATTTGGTGCCATAAGCTTAATGCTTTTGTGAACAAGACTGGTTATCTGATCCCTTCGAAATGTTTTAGCTACAGTGGAAGTGTTTTCCACTTTTTTGACTCTATGTGTATTTTATTTTTTTTCCATAGTTTTTGAGCAGTATTTCCATATGTACTTTACAGTGAGAACTTACCTGTCATATCAATGGAATCAGGAAAAATGTCGGTCTTCTCAACATTATGTTCCCTTTTTTCCCAAGCATTTCTTTTGTTTGGGATACAAAATAACATTTGTCAAGATCAAAGAATATTCTTTTTTAAAAAAAAAGTTTCTTGTTTTAGTAGGCTGCAGTCAGTATTTCTCAAGAATTGTTTCCTTTATTGCAGTTCCATTAATCATCCAAGCAACTGAATATATAAATTTGCCTAGTAAACAAATGCACCATTTTTTAGCTCTAGTTAAAAGTAACCTTTTTCTCCTCACTTTATTCTCTGTATTTTCAGATAGGTTGGCTTAGTGAGAGTCCTGCAATACCTGTTTTTGGAGATGGAAACAATTTTATTCCAACCATTCATATTCTTGATTTAGCAGCGTAAGTAAAAAAATATATCCCCTGAACAATAATATATACCTAGCTAGATAACAAATCCATATCTACTAGCGAGTACTGAGGCTTTTAAATTTGGGTGGGTGGGGATGGGTGGGTTTAGGAACACTCTTTGACCCTTTTTACTGATTCAGAGACTTCCATTTCTTTAGTACCAGATATGCTTTCTGGAAACCTTATCTGACTGTTTCACTGGTGTTATGCTTTTAAGAAATGTCTAGCAATGCTCAATCTAGAGTGTGATACCAGTTAACTTGCACAGAACTGGAAATGGATCGTGGACTCTACAGTAGGCTAAGTTAGTATCTTCTACAAGTGTTGCATTTTATCCTTTGAACTTCTTTCCAAATAAAACATCTAGCTGTGCTTCTTTATTAAGGAAAATATATATGAAAATGTCATGGTGTGAAAAGTTCTGCCAAATTTTACAAACTCTGTACTGTTTCTGAAATGCATTTGACAATGAAAGCCCAGTATGTTTATCTAACTACTGGCCCTGACTGTACTTGCCGTGTTTCAGAGTGTTACAAAATGTAGCAGACCATAGGCCAAGGACTCACTACATACTTGCAGTAGATGCATCTATGCACACTCTTCAAGAATTAATAAAGGTAAGAGATTTGATATTTTTTTTCCAGATATCTTTAAGGTTTTAAAAACTATAAGTTTTACTGAAGTAGAAGTTCATTGGTCTTTCTGAAGTGTCTTGTGTGCTAAATTACATAGAATTTTTTTTTTAAATCCTCCAAGAGTCCTGTCCTTTGAACAAAATACATTACTTGGACCTGATTTTGCAGAACCTTTGCAGTATTACCATTAACTTTAGAAATTTTACTTAAGAAGGTTCTGGTGAATTGTTATGGGGTTCAGAGTACTGTAATTAGACACTCAAAATCGTAAAGATATTTTTCCCTTCATTTTGTAGGAAGGTATCTCGTTTTTCCAAGCATTTTGAAATTAAGTCTAGAAATAGTCTGGATGACACTGTTGAACTGCACACTGGTAGTGAGAGTCAACAAATGCAATATAATAGGAGACTTGCTCATGTCAATTGAGCAGATGTTACTTAAGGACCAAACATAACAGCCCAATATTTTTTGGTTGTGTCAAAGAGTGTTTCATGGAAGAGTGTGTTAGGGAGCTCACAAGAAGATGCAGCCTTTGTTTTGGTTCAGGTAATTATCCAGGGTCTCACTGAAAAGTTAATAGTTGAAGATCCATTGTATGTAAGTGACCATAATGCAATTAGTCAACATTCCTATGGAAAAACCAAAGGTCAAAATAACATTTGCAGCCATGGTCAACCATAAGAAAGAGCGTTATATAAAAATGAACACAAAAGACATTTAAAATACTAAATACTTATAGGAGAAGTGTAGAAACTATTGAAACTTACATTTTTAGCCATATAGGCCCTTGTGTGCTACTTATTAAGAAAAGTTTAGGAAAGAGAAAATTAAAATTAGCATGGTTAAACTATAGGTTGAGGAAAATAAGATGAGAGACTTCAAAAAGTTATGGTTATGTCCAGGTGAAGAAAATAGAATAGAAAAGATCATGAAATCTGGCAGTGTCGGTGTAAAATACTTGAAGATCAACTATTAGGAAAGACTTAGAATGAATATATTTTTTTCTAGAAATTAAAAAACAAAAAGCCTGACAGAAAATCTCTAGGTCAAATTGATGATTATGGTATAAAAGGAGCACTCAGAGCAGACAAGGCCATAGCAGAGATGCTTTGCATTAGTGGATGGGTAAGAACTTGGAGGCATCTTTATGCTTCAGGATCTCTTTGTGGATAACTTGTTAGAGGATCTGTATAAAACGAAAGTTACTGTAGAAAAGATTGTAGAATGAACTGACCAAATGAACACTAAAAAACCACCAGAGTCTGATGGTATTTACTGAAGAGGACTGAAATAGCTCAAGGATGAAATAACTCTGAATTGCAAATTCATACACACAATCTGCTGTTTAGCGTTGTCCTGGCACTTGAAGACTGGAGGATGATAGATGTGGTGCAGATGTAAAAAGAGATGTTCCTGAAATGTTTTGGGAATTACAGGCCAATATGCCTAATAACATTGGCTAATAACTAGGTACATTATTAGACATTATAATAAATTACATGCATTAAAGGACATCCAGATACATATGGTCCATTTGCGAAGAGTCAATGTGACTTTGTAAAATATTTTCCCAATAAATACTTTACAAAAAAGTACTTTCAGATACTTTGGAAACCTCCTGAAGTTCTTTAATGTGACCAGCGAATGTGGGTAAGGCTGAACAAACTGATGTAGTCTACTTGAATTTCCCAGAGGCTTTCAAAGAAGCACATCATGAAAAGCTGTTTAGAAGCAGCTAGGCACCCTAAGAAAAGTGGTTGGGTCCTTTTGTGGGTATGTTCTTGTTTAGAAATGAGAAATAGAGGGCAGGAATAAGTGAACAGTTCTTGGGGAGATGGGAAGTTGCCAGTGGGGGAGTGCTGGAGAGGGCACTACAGGGAGCTGTACCAGCCCAGGGGAAGACTGGAGAGGTACATGGGAGAGAAATACCTTGAAAGTTACTTAAATATATAGCAGCTATTTCTAGTTTAGGAAATCTTTGACTTGAAAGTAGTTGAAGATTAGAAAAATATTTTGAAGGAGTATCATATGCTTTTCCCATTCTTACTTTCATTTAGGTGTCCACCAATTGACATTGTTGGAGACAGAATGCTGGAATATATGTAGATTTGATCTGATGCTCTATATCAAACGTTTATGATTTTATGGAATCTAGCAGAGGTTTTAATTATTTCAAAGTGCTATAGGAGTAAATAACAATTTCTGTCTAACAATGAAATGAAAATGTTATATGGAGAGTTATTGGTGGTGTTGATCTAAAACCCCTTCCTGATTATTAACAGAATCAAATACATCAAGAACCTGAAGAGAAAGTGCTGGCAAATAAAATAGGTCTCCAAATAGGTCTTGAGCAGTAGGAAGCTGTATGTACATTTAAGAGCTTTGGAATACTTTTCTTTGGTTTTGGGTTGTCTGTTTCTTGGGGTTTTTTGTGTGTGTGTTTTGTTTTTTTTTAATTTCAAGTGCTAGAGGGGAAGTGGTATATAGCAAAACAAAGCCGTTGAATACTAACATTAAAGTTAATATATTGTGCTTTGATCTGTCCATTTCAAATCAGAATACTGGTTTTTCAGGTGTAGTATAACATAAAATGTAAAGTATATATTTTATCCAGAGAAATCCTGTTCAATTTTTTCTAAGTATCTTCTTTGGTAAGTGCATTTTTTTCTTGATAGTGTATCAGTAAAAATATTGGACCAGGAAAAATTGAGAAGATTCCAAAAGAAAATGCATTCCTGAGCAAAGAATTAACGGTCAGTACTTTTCTTCCTTTTACTTAAGAAAAGAATGTAAACTGAAAAGTATAATATCATTAAATAGACGATTATTTTTTTTCATTTAATCAGAAAACTATAGCTCTAAAACATGTCTAAAAATATGTACCGTGAGTTTAAGTTTAGAAAATAAACAAACTGAAATTTAACCATCATAGAACAGACTATTTTAAGGAGTTACAGCCTGATTTAGAAAAGCACTGATGTCACTGTTGCACTTAGCATACTGGAGCACTCTAACAGAACCTACACAAAACGATAAAAATAAGAAAAAAATTTAATAACGAGGTGCTGCTAAGGCTGATGATCATAGGATACAACAATTATGTTGTATCCAACTATTTATCTGGGAGAAACTGTTCATAGGAAAAATAAACAAATTATAACCAGGTAGTTGTAAGATGGTACTTGATAAATTTATGAAAGAGGTTATTCCCCAAAATTATATGAAACCTTTGCATTGTACAGAATAATTGTTTAACATTTCATGTTCTAATAGATCATGAGAATACTCAGGTACAAATACACATTGAAAAGGCTCATATTTTTAAAAAGCTTAAAATGTCTGTTTTGCTTTTTGCACAAACCTTCTTTCCCTATGCCTTAATTCTTTCTATTCTCATCCCTCCATTCTAGCCTATAGTTTAAGCTAACAATATTCACATGCATAACTTAAGCCTTTGCTCCTTCAGCAAATGCATTTGGATATGTTGTTTGTGAACCTGCGAATGGAATCTATGTTTCTGAAAGAGACTTTCAACATTAAGTGGGTCGCTCAGGCAGGACTGGTGGAGAACATTGAACAAATCATCAAGGAATACAAGCAAAGTCGAGGATTACTGGTAATGGTTTGGTCTACGCTATTTTAAAGTGCACCTTCCTTTTTTTTCCCAATAGAAATGGTTATATAAACATAAGCTTTAATTTCTTTGAGTAAAAATACATGAAAGACTGATATAGATGCAAAATAAATGAACACGAAACCTGAAAATCAAAATGAAGAAGTTAAAAAAGAGGGGATATTAATTAAAACAAAAATCATTAAATTGTATTTCTTTTATGCATAAACCTGAAACCCTGTAAATGCAAATAAGCTTCCTGATGGAGAAGCTGCTGTTCTGAAAGTAATTTCTGTATACCAGATACAGCATTCCTGGTATATTTTGCTGCAAGAACACAGTAAGTGTATCTTTTGTTTAAGTTTTTTTATAATAGTCTCTAGTTAGGCAAGTATTTTGTGTCCTTCGTCATATTTAGTGAGCCAGGATGTTCAGTTGCAACGTAGATTTCATTTTACCCTGCTCTGTTTTGTAATGAAGTGAGTAACTTTGCTGTTTCCTATGTTAGTTTAATATTTAGAACTTCTGCATTCAAATGTATGAGCAAGGTTAGTGAAAGGTGCAGAAAAATGGTTGCACACATTGAAGTATTTATTGGCATGATAAAGCTGTTCAGCATGTTTAAATCTTGTTCAGACTTTGAACAAGAGTTCAGGAGGTATAAAACAAAATACAACTACTATCATTCAAGATTGTTTGTTAAAAGTCCCTGTGTACCTCTGAAAGGATTATCATATCAGTGTTTGGGTTAAACTCCTGCGTCTGAGTACATATGCATCTAGTTCAAAAAATTCGGTACAAAATATAGACATACCATGTGGCAAGGAGAGTGAAGGCTGGCTAGAACTCTGTCCCTGTCACTATTAAATTTGCAGTTTGCATCATCAGATTTACTGAATTAAGATAGGCATTTAATGATGTATGATTTTGAGTTTGTTGTATAACATATTTAATAAGCATATACTGGAATATTAATTACATTTACTCACCCACAGGCTAAGTAGGCTGAAATGAGAAATGGCTAATATCTTGCAATTGTAATGGAGCTGAAATTTTTTAGGTCAAAATAACCATTGTGATGATAGCAACTCTACCTCAGTCGGGAAATCGAGCTTTGGCATGTGTATAGTAGAATATCTACCACCTCATTCCAAAATTCACTGTGTCCTATCTATAGGATTGTGTTTCATCTCTTTTGATCATTCAAACACTAATAGTGCCGCTATAAGTTGGTTTGCAGGTCTATTAAATAGAAGCGTGCTTTTTCTCCAGTGGTAAAGTTGTACATTTAAATTAAGTAACTGTGTTACTCAAAGCTTGTGGATGATATAGGAAATATTCAGTGAGAATTAAATGAATAAAACAAAAATATATTTTCAGTTTTAATTATTTTTGTTATTTCCTGTTAGTTATGGTAAAAAGATTGTTCCTTTTACATAAAACCATCTGTATTATTTGAATGATGTTACATTTTTATCTTTTTTTTTATTCCCCTAGCCTCTCAAAGTTTGTATTCATGGTCCTCCTGGGGTTGGCAAATCTACCATTGCTGAACAGCTCTGCAAATACTACAAGCTACATCACATTAAGATAAATGATGTGATTTCTGAAACAATAGCAAATCTGGTGTGTTGCTGTTTTCTAATATTGCTATTATTTTAATTTCTGTGGGTTTATAATGTTTGGCACAATTTAAAAATTAGTCTGAATTCCATTATTTTAGAATGGAAATATCTTTTGACTTACTGATCACCTCTGGGGGATGCACTGAACTGATTTTAGAGATTAAAGGTGGTTGCTCAGTAACTCACTGTCCAGGAGCATATGTAAAATGAGTTGTTGAATTACTATTTTTTTTATTACATCTGTGTATAAAAGAAATTTGGCTATGGAATTTCTGAGCCTATTTATATTTTGGTTGTTGTGGTCAGGAGAAAATTGTGGCTCCTAAAGAACAGGACTCTGACAGTGTGGAAGAAGAGGGAGAAGACAACAAAGAGGACCAGGGTAAAAATGTAGAAGCAGCACACAAGTTATTAGCTGGAATAAGAGAAAGCATGGAGCAGAATGCAGGTAGGAAATACAAAGTACTATGATGGGATTTAGGTAACTAGTGTGACCCTATGCAAATGGAAAATCAAGAAATAAATCTGTGCTTTAGAACTTTTACTTCCTATTAAAAGCAAGAATCATGCCCTGTCCATTTGTATATACCTTATTTAAAAATCGAATACAATGTTTTACAATATACATTATATACCTTGCATATTAAGTGTGATCTGTTTTTTAAATATTGTGATACTTTTTTAGTTGTAGAAGTTCCATCTTCCTACTTCTTCATACATTTTCTATAATTCTTTTTAGTGAATTAAGTTGATATTTAAATAGCAACGATATACTCAGAAGCATAAGAATCTTGGCCAGATTTTTTTAAAAACAACATGTTTTCTTCTCAGAACAGGGAGCATAATTTATCTAATATAAAGTAAAAAGTGGGTGAAGCATATCTTTATCAAATTTGCAAAGCAGAAAAGTATTCTAGTAAGAAAAAGAATTAGTGCATTGTCATATGAGATTGTGTGTTTTTTTAAAGTACTTTATACCTCATTTTGGCCATCGCTAAAAAGTGAATAGTATTTACTGAAGCCTGTAAAGAATTTTAAAGTTTGGAGATTGAAAAAGGTCCAATAAATTGCTGTTACTGAAAAGTACTAATTATCTTCTATATATGATTAAAGTCATGTCGGTTTTGACTTAGTGCTTAAAATTTTCCATGCGGTATGAACCCCTTTTAAACTGCATTCTGTCACTAAATATTTACCTAATTTGGATCTTGTGATCTACAAAGCAATGGACTTGTAACGCAGCCAGAAGCTTCCGTAATGAGATCTATAGCAGCATCTCTTCTGCATGCCTTGATTTGTTGTTTTAAATAATAAAGCCTTTTAAATTAGTAACATATCTTTATGATTACAACAGTTTATAAATATTCAAGACTTTTAAAAGCCAAAGCAAACTAAAGTAGGAAACTGGAGTCAATGGTTTGGCCTGGCAAAAGGATAAAAAATCAGGTCAAACCAAACTTTTTATTCTCACATGTTTGCTCAACAATGTTGGACAATATAATAAACCACTTCATATCTCAATCTATTAATCTTAAAATGAAACTAGTAAAACCTATCTCATGTTTGTTCTGCCAGACTATCTTTAAGTCTTACTGTTAGTTGTAAATAGAAAATGATTGCTTTGTCTCATGTTTTTTCTATAAATATTTCTTTGCTGCTTCTATTAACACCTGATTGCATTTAAAAAAAAAACCCAACTAATTTCATGTTTACTATCTTTGAAGTTCTAATATTTATATCCTTGTAAGCGCAAATGTCATCTTATTTTATGGCTACACATTTATATTCCATAGATCACTGACAACATGTAATTGTACAAATAGTAACTCAAAATACATAAATTTTTTAGAGTCTAAAAGAAGTTTCACTGATAAATGAATGAAGATGTTAGTAAAATAATTTCAAGTGTCTATTTTCCATAAACTAGGTACCTATTAACCTTCTCTGTGTCTTAGGCCATCTAGATGATCAGTATGTTGTTAAATTTGTGAAGGATAAGCTCAAATCTATGCCTTGTAGAAACCAGGGATATGTTTTAGATGGGTTCCCAGAGACATATGACCAGGCAGAAGATCTTTATAATTGTAAGTACCGCTGCCTCTGTTTTTATTGCTGCTTTTGTTTTTATCGCTGCTAATACTGTCATTATCATTACTATTCTCAGCACCGTATTAGTTGAAGTGCATCAGCACTGTAATGACTGCAGTGCAGGAGCGAAACAAAGATGTTTTCACATGATGCTTAAAATGTAAGAAGCATTATAATGCACCTTATTTAATTTAAGCACAAGACAGTTTTCAGGCTACCTTTCCTGGCAAAGTACTGAGTAAATGCACAAATATGGAGGATGCTTGTTCTGTGTCAGTCAACTCTACCCAAGAAAGCTCTAAGAATTTCTTCATAATATTTAAGGGCTGCTTAATAAGGGGATCCACCCAGTGCACCAACATGTTTTATGAGCCAGATTGGAGTGGGTATATTAGATCAGCTACATTAGCTATGACTCCAGAGGAACTCTGTGACATACATTTCAAATTGTGAGCAAGGACTGTCAATGCATTAAGACCATCTCCAAATGTAAATTACATCATGAGTTTTGAAGGAAAACAGTCTTCTTCAGTTTAATAAACTGAGCTGTAAATTAATCATGCTCAGTTGATGCTCTTCAGGCAGTTTTACTGACTATTCAGAACAGCAGACGCTTAGCAGCAGAAACCATTTTAACCGTAATACTGTAAAAAATTTCTACTCAGTGTTCCAAGCCTTGCCTCTGTTTTTGGTAGAATGATGTACTTGGCAGGAGGAGAGGCCAGGGTCAGGACAGCAGTTTTAGAATTGGACACATCTTAAAATTGTGTGTGCATGCGCATACTTCTGCTGTGTAGGCTAACAACTATTAGTGTCCCAAGGCAGAATTCTGTGATGGCTGGCAGCATGAATTACTTACTGAATTCTCTAAATTGTGTCCAGGTTAGATTAATTTCCAACAACTAGTATAATTGGAATAGATAAACCTGTGTTTGTACTGGGCACATTTTTGGCAAATATAATTATATTGTTGCTTCAAATGAAAATGTCAATAATATTTTTTTGTAGTGGAAAGTGAAGATGAAGAGGAAGAAGTAAAAGGCAAAATAAATAAATGTGATAAATTAATCACACCTGGTAAGTTTGATAGATTTCTCTTTATATAAACTGGGGAGTTTTCAAGTACTGCTGCCACCAACGAGAAGTTGAAAATATCATTCCATCTGTTCATATTTAATTTAACATAAAATAAATATCTAATTCACATAATGCTGCTGCCTTCTTATTTTAAAGTGAGCAGTTAATCAAAAAGGAAGGTTTTGGTTTGGTTTGTGGGTATTTTATTCTTTCTCTTTTTTTTTATTTTTGTGAAAATGCCATCAATTGCTGGCTAATAACAATAGTAGTGGCTGCCTTTGTTGTGATTACAGCAGCTATTAATGGAATAAAAATGACCTCTTGAACTTGGCATATTAAAACCCCATAAGTTTATCCTAGTATGATCACTTGAAAGATCTTACCAAACTCACTTTAATACATCAGTTAAGTTGGGAATTAAAATAGAGTGGTTTCCCTCCATGCAGAAATGGCCTCAACCTGGTGTTTTCACTATTTTGATTTCTTTGGAAGTTTTGATTACATTCAAACAATACTTTTGGCATATTTTGCATTACAAGATGTGTACGGTTAGATAGTATAAAGGTTGACTATCTCAAACGATTAGTGTTTCTTTCAGTAAATTATAATTTGCTGGCTTCAGTGGAAGTGAAGAAAATTCAGAACTTTCTGAAAAATTCCTCAGTCCTTGCACTTACGTGAAGGGGACAGATGTTTGATTTAAAAAGCAGGCTTCTACAAGTTTGTAACCACTTATGATGATTTCTGAAGTAAATATTTTCTGTTATTCATAAACAAAACCACTTTTACCCACCATGTCAAAAGAGGAAATGTGAATGAATTATTATGATGGGCTGGAGAAGTACCACTTTTTCTCCCATAACAAGGACTTCAGGCATGGGATCTCTTTTAAAATACCTTCTCAACCTTGGACAAAACTTGTTTTAGAAAACAGAATGGTTCAGGAAGGATTTATGTTAATTTGGGAAGGCTTTCTTGTGTTTGTTTTGGGTTATTTTGAGGTTTGTTGGGTGGGGAGTGGTGGTGTCTGTGCTTGATTCTACAGATTTCTCTGTCTGGAAATTTGCTTCCTGGCTTTGTTAAATTAATGGGTTTCAGTAGTACTGAGTAATGTTATTAGTAGAAATATCAGCATATATTGTGATAAATTGTATAAAATCATATATAATAAATACAAATTGATTGCTGAATTAATAAAATACTGCAAGATTCAACTTAATGAAAATACACATGTGAGATTTTTGATGCAAAGAAAGGAGATGGGTTTTTTATGGATTTTTGAAAGATTTCTGGTGTTACTGTGTATCGATAGCACTAAAATAACATTGGCACTAATTTTTGTGGCATGTGGTGACATAGTATTTTTAATGTACTATTTGATTATTTAAAAAAAAAATTCAGCAGATACACCTTTGTGAGATTAAAAATCACAATACAGAGTGATAACATTTGATGATTTGACAAACAAGTGAGTTGTTAAATTTTTCAGCGTTACTTGCTGCTTTGGCTGCATTCATAAGATTTTTTTTTCCTCCTAAACTTATTACATGTGATGGTTGTACGATAGCTTTGTCAGAAAATTTGAACTGTGCTGCATTGCTGCTGTTAGGATTTTTGTACTGCTTATTGCAGGAATAGTCTTGTTGATAGTGCTATGAAGAATTTGGCAAAATTTGAATATGTAGCTTCTTTACAGATATGTCTCAATATTATTGGACTGCTCCATCTGGAGAAGTTGAATATAAGCATTTGCTAATTAAATTCGCTGTGAAGATATACACAATTCACATCTATTTATGTTCAGTTGTGGTTTAAAAGTTATTATTAATGCAAAATAGGTAAGAAAGAGGAAAAACAATAGATCAGTGCTGATAATGTGTTCTTCTTCACAGAATTTATTATTTCATTGACTGCATCTGATGAATTCCTTATAAACAGAATAATAAATCTGCCAGAGAGAATTGTTGCTGGAACTCATTATACCCAGGACCAGTTCCTGCAATCTCTGAATCTCTTCAGAGAGTTAAACACAGATGATAAGACAGTTCTCAACTATTTTGATGAGCTTGAAATACATCCTCAGTTTATTGGTATGAAATAATAACATTAGTCTATAAAATATGAATTAAAAATTGTTGTTATTACAAATGTAACATTTGAGAATATCATATAGTAAGTGCACATATATAAATATTTTTAATTAATGTTGAAGGACACATATACAACAAACATTTAATTGTATACCTGCAAAAATATCTGTATAGTCATAAGGATTCTGAATTGTTGTCATACAGTTAGCTGTTTTTAAAAAACAGGGGGGTTAATTGTTCATTTGTATAGGCTAAATGTTCGAAACAATTTTCTGATTCAGGTTACAGACCTCTGCACTGGCATCCTTCCAGATTGGTGTAATAGTATATTTTCATGGACTTTCAATATTAGATTTGCTTATATTTTTTCTTCAGACTTATCCTCAGATAACCATGATAATATATAGGTCATCTGTAAATGATGAAGCATGAAAGAAAATTATTAGATCTTAAAGGTGGAAGGCTAGGACTGAATCTGTTTTGCTGTATACCTGTATGTGAGAAAATTTGTCTGCCCTTACTATCTAGAAAACTGTGATCACTGGAAAATCTTGAGAAGATTATAGTAATCTGATTATTCAAAACCAGTGAGATCAAGTTGACAGCATTCTTAAGAAAAATGAGGGAGGGTGTATCTTCTTAGGGAGGGGGAGAAAAGGCAGATCAAAGGGAAAACCCTGCAGCTAAAATCAAACTGCTGATATTTGGAATGTCCATTTGAGATGAGTTATGAGAAGTTAATTGTTAAACAGTCTCAGTTGTAACTGATTTCGTAAGTTGTTGGGTTTTTTTATTTAATATCAGTCATGGAGATTATCTTGAGAATAATACCACACAAGTTTGTTAGTAAGTGTAGCAGTGGAAAAAACAGTGTTTTAGTATAATCATTTTAGAATTGAGGTAATTCTGCTACAGGATGTAAATGTAAGAAACATTAAGTATTAAGATCTGATGCCATCAGTTGGTTATTTTCTTACCTTGCACACTTCTGGATACACAAGTAGTAGCACTGTGCAAGAACAAGTTTTATTTTGCTGGGGACTATGAAGTGTTTACTGCTTGATAGAATATTGCTAGGAATTATTCCCAAAGATTACTCTTAAACTCTAGTCCATTTCAAATAAGGAAATTCACTGGCCTAGTAATTTTAATTATTGAGGTATCACAACTATGACCTTCAATGACATCCAGATGATTCTAACATTCCGTTTATAGTGTTGATTTTCATTTTCAGAGGAGCTTTGTCTTTATGTCCTGTTTATCTCAGGAACAGTCTCTTTACCTATATTCACATCGCTGATTGTTACCCACCAAACTATGCAACCATACCTCTTTCTGTTGTAAAATGGCAAGGACAGATTAAAAAGATAACTTCCGTGAGCAACCTTCAGCTCTGCCAATACCCCTTCATTCTAGTTGATGTTCCAATTGGTTTATCAGATCCATAGAATTAAATAATGTCAGATTTAAGCAGAGTGCCAACTGCTTTCTCAGTCACATTCTGAAGGAATTTAGTGGGGAATGGTTAAAAAATTGTGCTTGATTTGTTAAATATTGACTGAAATTAATCCTATCTTCCACCTTAAATTTAGAAAATTGTAACATATGGCCTTATGGATTGCTTTTATGATAATTATTTTTTCTGAGTCTGAAGTACGATCAGTACAAAGGAGTGGGCTTCAAGATTCTGGAAACCCTACTTTGCTACAATGACTCACTGCATGAAGTCTGCAAGTCAGTTATATTGTGTCTTGTTTTTCTCATCTGCAAATTGGGAGTGGTGACACAGGCATATTAGATCATCCACAAAAAGGCATGTTAAAGTGGTAACAGCAATTTCCTTCAAAGACCTTAATTTATGAACTCCTTTTCTGGTGATCTTTCCTTTCAATTAGCAACAGTGATAACCTAATTTTATATTTAAAAGTTATTTATTTTTGAGGATAAATGTAGATAATTATGATTTCCTTAATATTTGCACTGTAATCTCCCTTGGCCATCAGAAAAAAATACAGTCTTTGAGACCTCAAATTCAGTGTTGTTAGAGTTCTTAGCAGTATGAGTTCTCTAAATGACTAGAGAAGTGGGTTTGCCCTGTATTTTGTATTTACAGGTGTAGCTAAAATTGCAGAAACAAAGGACTCCTTGAAGTAGAAAATGTATTATTCCTTTAATATGGAATACCTGATATTTTTTTTTGAAGGAGAAGCTGTAAAAGAAACTTTATCATGTAGAATTATGGTAGGTTTCTCCTCAACTTATTAGCAGAGTTTGGACTTCAAGACCAAGTCACAAACATTTAAACTCTTGCAGTAATGGTGTTAGTATTGGACAGCTGTCTTCTGTCTGAATTAGTGATTAGAAAGAAATGGGAAGCATGCTTTGCCAATGGCTTTCAAAATAACTCCATAAAGCAGAGGACTGTGGAGTCAGGACTATTGGAGTCTCATCCAGATTCTCTGTTCTAGTTGTTCTGGGTTTTCCCCTTCCTCTGCTTGGTCTCCTTATCCATTTCTGTACCTTTAAATTTCCAGTCCCTTACCACTGAACAAGCCCTTTACCCCTGTATTTTCTGAATACCTGAAATACTCACTTTTACTCTTTTCTGTGTATATTTCTATACGCTTTCTGCCAGATGCCTCCCCACACTGAATGCATATAAAACCCAGAAAGCCCTGAGGACAGTCCCCATTGTTCTGTGTTTTTTCTTTTCCTGCCTTTTTTGCAATTTTAATACCCAACTAGCCTCCAGCAATTAAAATGGAGAAGGAATGAAAGAGAAGTTCTTGCTCAGTCTTTATGGTCCTGTAGATATAACACAGTAAGAGTTCAACTAGATAGGTCTGGGTATTTGTAAATGTGTGTAAGTGAAAACTGCAGTTTGTTGCCAAATCCTAGCAACTTATTGTGTAACCTGCAGGGGAGATGGGGTCAAAAGCTGATGGGTTTATGCACCTGGATAAGTTGACAAGTTGATTACATTGGTGGCAGGAACATCTCTGATAGCTGAATGACCTAATTTTAAAGTTTTGAAATCCAGGCAAGCTGAAATGGATAAACAGAATCATTGTAAAAATTATTTTAATAATTTTCTCCCTTACATCATCTTAAAAAGACAGACTATTTTAGCTGAAACTAGTAAAGAAAATCAGATATATAAAGCTTAATTTCGTGTAGCAAAAAGTTAGCATCTATAAGCAACTGAAAACAACATTTTATACTTGAAAATGTAAACAACATGAACACTATATATATTTTTAGGTCTTGCAGTTATTTACTAATGTCCATTGATAACTGATAAAAGTCATGCAAAGTTCTCTCTTGTATTGTTTAAAAGATGTAGCAAAATTTGAAGATCCTGAGAACAGATTTATCATAAAAGAGATCATCAAAGAAATTGGGGAACCTCGGAATTATGGTTTAACAGATGCAGAAAAGGAGAAATTGGAACGCAAAGCAGCTGAAGAATGCCTTGTCAGAGAAGCTCAAGAAAAAGCTGAACGAAAGCGTAAAGAAGCTGAGGAGAGGGCTGAAAGGATGGCAAATTGGGAAGAGTGGGTAGGTTAATACATAGTTTTAGGAATCCATTATTTATGTGTTTTATATGTCTTCCAGCAATCTGCTATGTAAATACACTTGGAAAGTGCGGCATAAATTCTCTAGTTCCTTATATCCTATTTAGATCTTATTTAGAGTATCTTCACAGTGCTTTTTGAGGCTGAACCTAAAGAATAGTATCTATTTGATTACAGACATAACTTTTTTTTTTTATGTTGGTATCACTATGTCTTTCAAATACTTTCATGATACTCTTCTTGTTCTTGCTGTACCATAGCTCTTTTATTTTACCATTCCTAAATATGTACTATGATCAATGGTGATTTTCCATAACCATTTTTCTAGGACTTTTGCATTTCGCTCACTTTACTTCTAAGCAGCTCACCAAGTCTTAATTATCATGCCTTTCAAACAAGATTTTTAACTCAACACTGGTCAATATTCCAGTATGCATCGCAGAAAGGTTTCTGAGCCTGCAAGAGAAACACCTTTGAGAGCTGAGTCCTCACTGCAGAGAACTATTTGATGCAGTCTGAAGGATGCTTTTTTAGTGCTAATACTCGAATAAGTACTTGGTATTTAGGCTACTCGACATCACAGGATTTGCACAAGTTGCTTTTTCCCTATTTACTTTGCCACACCTAAGAACATTTTAAGGAAAGAATGTGAAATGCATGCTGTAATAATGTTCTTGTTCACACCCAAAGTCAGGTTGTTTCACCAGAAGGCAGTTCCATTGTCTTTAGAGCTATTTAAACCCAAACTAATCGTTTCACAGTGAAATTCTTTTCTTACATTTGAAGGCCCATAAACATCTTTGGGGAAATAATACACAGAAATTACTGACTTTTAATGAAGCATTTGCATTGCTCTGATGTTGGATCGTAAATATGTTTTGTTATCTCTATGCTTATTTACAGCCTCATTCAACGTTAAATAGCATTTTGTACTCACTGCAAGCTTGTCTAAAATATCAGTAAGGGTAGTTAACACATTTTTAGCTATATTCAATCCAAGACCATCTAACTTCCAAGAGCAAATTGCATTATTTAAAGCTAAAGAAGGTGTTTAAATAAAATGTGTACTTAAGTTTATCCTTTTAAATAAGCAGACATGTAGGAAATCTAAGCGACTATTCATTTGCCCTTGAGACTGTAGATTAGCTGCTGTCTCTGAGTAGTGACCAAAGACCACTTACTTGCAGGATTTATTAGCACTCCTGAATTAAGTGAATAAGGTAAGTATATTTTCCAGATTTTGGTATGTTGTTTTTACCTGAACATTGTTTTTGTGTTGAGTTTAGAAAAGCAGTCTCAGACTATCACTGGCTTTCTGTATCTATATATGACTCATGCTACTGATGAATAAAATGAGAGAAGAGAGGACAATAAAAATGGTTTTGAGTAAGGTCTGGCTAAAACTACTGAAAATATGCATGCTATTAAGTGCTATTAACTGGAAGAAAGAAAAACGTGCAGCAGTTTTATTTCCCTACCCCTCCTACTTTTTGAGTGTAATCATTGTAATTGATTTAACCTGAATTCAGGTATAAATTTAGATGGTATATAGAGATTTTATTTACGGTGGTTTTAGTCTATTTAACTCTCATCCCCCTCAAAAACTAGCATACATGAAATAGAAACAAAACACAGCAAAGAAACCAAATCCAAAACAAATAAACAAAAAAAACCACAACACAATTTAGTTATTTAGAAACTTGGGTTTGTCTTCTGAGTAAAAATATTCTCCTCACTCCCCAGTTCGAAGAACTCTCAAGAAACTGTCTGCATTTGCAATAGTACTAATTTTTAAAGTAATACAGTGTATTCCAAGCATTTCACCAAGTATCTTGTGGAAGCAGGAGCCCCGGAACACTTCAGAATAAGCCCCCTTTTAGGAGAAATCTTTTTTTTTTACTAAGGAGATTATTTCAGTTGTCATCGTGTTCAATTCTTTGTCCTCAGTGTGTCGTGTGCTTGAAATGTAATAAATAGTACATAGTTTTTCCTGCAGAGTTGTGAGTTTTAAAGTTCTGTCCACAGCTTCTAACACTATTTTTTTTTTAATTCAGGGTACCATTATTATTTAGTCATGTGCTATTTGGTAGACATTATAAACCTTATTCTTTGTGATTTTGTTCATTATTTATAGAATAAACATATGGAGGAAGTGAAAAGACAAGAACAAGAGTTATTGGAGGCTCAGTCCATGCCACTACGAAACTATTTAATGAAGAATGTCATGCCAACACTTATGCAAGGGATAACTGAATGCTGTAGGATCAGGCCAGATGATCCAGTTGATTTTCTGGTAAGGTGATTACAATTTTTTTTTTCTTAAATATATTTGAATATTCATGTACACCCAAGGAATCTCTGTTAACATAAGGATTTAAATTCTTTTTTGTCACTGTCATGGTAACAATTAATTAATGGTTAGATCTGCAATTCTAGTGAGCATTAATGAATGTGAAAATTAAAAACCTACTGAGTACTCTTCAAGATCAATTGATACTGTGTATCAAGTAAGGGCATAATCCAGCTTTGCTAAACAGTAATAGGACAAAAAATCAGTAGTAGAATCTGTTTCTCTTTGGTACATGCACCCTGCACATCTTACCGACCCTACCAATTCTGCTGTGACACAGAAGCCTGCAGAAAGGGGGGACATCACTCTCCACCCTGCTTATGCCCCTCTAGGCACAGCAGAACACATTTTTGTAACAATGAATGAAAGCAAGCTCTTTGGTAATCCCCCTCACAATACACAGATAAATTGAGTAAATCCTGTAAGATATTCATAGGGCAATTACAGTTGCAAAGGACCTCAAAAAGTTATCTACTTCAACTTTTGGCTGAAAGCAGGGACAGCATTGCATTCAGACAAGGATTCAGATGCTGTGAAGTTATTGTTGTACCGCTGTTCTTCCTGCACATCCTAAGAAAATTAACAAGCTACCACAGTTTTAATGAAAAGAAATATTTTATAGCCAAGAAAAAGCTTAAAATAATAGCATCAGTATTGGGTCCCACTAAGGAACGTTTAATTGTTTTAACCTTTTTGCTTACTGATGTGTGACAACTACCTGTAGCTGCAGGAGCATGAGATCTTCCCTACTAACTGCCTAATTTTTAGAGATCGGTATTATCTACTTCTCTGGGTCCAGAAATCAGGCCCTAGCATATAGTCTACAATTTTCCATGAAGTGACAAATACTTTCATAAATGGCTCACTTCCTTCTCTTGCCACAACACAGAGATGGGGTGACTGCTACCAAGAGGGAGAATGATGTGGGTGGTATTTGGATGTATTTGTGTGGAAGAGGTTTCTCTGACATACCTGTCAGAAATTACATTTTAGATCCACTTAGTTTCTGCAATTTAGTTTAAAGCAAAATTATCCACTGTATTTTTGTTATTTTGTATAAATTTTAAAACGGGAGACTTGAAAATAACTAACTCTGAAACTTTCTATTTATAGGCAGAATATCTCTTCAAGAACAGTCCTGATATCGAATAGGATAAACATTAAATCATAATAGCTGTAGAAATTGTGAAATGGAAAGGGAGAACATTCATTCCTAATGTTATTTTTAAACAAAATACTTAGGTTTCTGAAATTATTTTTGTTTAGAATTATTATGTAATCTCCATTTTTATTTCTCATACTTCATTACTATGTTGTATTGGGGTTTTAATTATCCTTCTACAAAAGTAACATTTACTGCACAGATTAATACATTTACACATCTGTATTTCGTATGTCTGTTTGAAACTGTGAACCATAGGAATCTTCTCTCTCCAAAATTTTCTTCCTGTTTTTTTTTTTCAGTTACACTTTCTATTTAAGCAATATATTCTTGTTCTGATCCGTAGCAGATGTAGGCAGCTAGCCTGAGAATTTTTTTTTTTAAAGTGTGTTAACTGAAAATGGAAATAAATAGAAGCAGCAAGCTCTCTTATTTCCCCTCCCAGCTACCAAGATGCAGAAAGTCATGCAACATAGTCTTCTTGTGCTGCACTGAAGACTAACTAATAAAGTTTTCCAGCATAGGTATGTCATAAAACCTGTTTTTTTCTTTGCTGTCAAACAAATGGGTGTAGTTCTCATTTAATTCTCTTCACCATTCAATATTTGATACGTTTTTCCCAGATTCTTGAAGAATCTGTACTTTCAGCATGTGGCTGTCATTCCCTTTTTTTTTTTATTGACTTCATATACCTCTCACAGAAACTGTCAAGATTTATGCTTACCGAGCTGAAACTGATAGCGTATTTGGTGTAAAAGAAATACTGGATTTTGTCAAAACAGAAACCAAGGGCCATTTGTGAGAAGGGGCGGGGGGGTAAGAGAAAGAACTGAAAGAATGTTTATATAAGCATTTCACAATTATTTCATCTATTACTTTTAGTGGTAGAATTTTAGATGTGTTAAGCTCAATGTTCTTATTCAGATACATTAATATACTTTTAGAGAAACAGTCTTATTTCATCTTTTCTCACAGAGTCACACAGCTGAGTCTGTGATGATAGCCAGGAGCAGAGTTCAGAACCATCATCTGCTCTAAGAAACAGATTTCTATGGGATCTAGGCTTCCTATATGCTGCCTGTCCAAGTTACTGTTTATCACGTAAGGCAGTTAAAGATGAAATAATCGCTAATTTTAGATAAATTCTTAGTTTGAGAGGCCTATATTTCAGACTAAAGATGAAACTAGGACACTATAAAAACAGGGTGGGTTTTGTTCTTTTTAGTTGCTGTAATACGTTTACTTTTCTAAGAATAAAGTTTTAAGCTGATCTGCAAAGAGTGCTTTTTGTGAAACTTAGGCAGTCGATTACAGGCAGAGCTTTCAAAAACCAGTAACAGAAAAGGTTCTTCTTGCTCTGTGTGAGGAATGAAAACCACGATAAGCCCGACGCAGGGAGCGAGGCAAGCACAGAGATGGCTTCGAGCCCACAGCCTCCGTGTCCCAGAGCCGCAGACAGGGACGCAGTCGGGCCGCGCTCGGCCCCTGTGAGCCGGTGACGACAGTCCCGCCGTGCCCCCGCGGGGCGCCGCCGGTGGGGGCCGGGGGCAGCACCGGCCGCGGCCGCCCCGCTTCCCGGCGCCTCGCCGCAGGCAGCCAGCCGTTGGCCCCGGGCCGCCAGCCGGCCGCAGCGGGGCCCGCCTCAGGACCCTTGGGGCGGCGTGTTGGGTGACGGCCGCGCGGTCTCACCGCCTCAGTTCCCACCGCAAGGAAAGCCCGCGTCCCCCCCTCGCCCGGAGCCCGCCGCGGCGCGGGCACGCCGCCAGCTGCGCCCAACCCTTCCCGGCGGTGCGGCCGCCCCCCCCGCACTCCCTCCCCGGCCGGGACGGCCCGGTCGCCTCCGGCCTCGCCCGGCGCGAACCCGCGCCGCGCTGCGCGCACGCGCCGCCTCGCAGCCGTTAGCGCTTTGTTTTCAAACCGGGGCTGGCGGCCGCGCCGGAACTACAGCCCCCAGGGTGCCCCTCGGCCGCCCGCCCGCCGGGCACGCGGGGGCCAGCCAGCGTGCGCCGCGTGCGGGGGTGGCCGCGGCGCTGCGTCAGGCCCCCCCCGCTCTAGAACGTTGCTGTGGTAGCGTCTGGGCGCCATGTTAGAAGGCCGGAGGGGAAGAGGAAAGTGAAGCGGCGGCGGCCGGGCCTAGCGAGTGGCTTTCTCCTCCCTCTGCGGCCTGACCCCGGCCCGTGCGATGGTCACGATTCCCGCTTCCTGGCGGGACGAGTGACCGGTCCGGAGGCGGCAGTGGTGGGGGAGGACGAAGAAGAAGAGGAGGAGGGAGAAGGGGACGACGCGGTGGTGGTGGCGGCGGCGGCGGCGGAGGAGGAGGAGGAGGGGCCGGAGAGACGATGCCGTTGTAAGTTGGAAAGCTCGCGGAGTGTCTGAAAGGCCTGTGTTTTGCCGGCCCTTACTCAGCGCTGTCCCCGTAGCGCCCCGTGCTCCCTGTCCGCTCGGGCCCTTCCTGCTGGCTCTCGCCCTTCCCCCTCTCGCTGTCCCCCCGCCGGTGCCGGGCTCTTCCGGTGCCGCAGTGTGCGGGGCTGTGGATCCGCTGCTCTCCGCCCAGACCGCGAGGAGCTGCTTGCTCGTGTAGCCGCTTCCCCGCCCCCCATCGCCGTGAGTCCCTAAGAGATGCTGATGTGGCTTTTACGTTGTTGTTGTTGTCGTCTTCTCCTTCGCGATTTCGCAGCGGCAAGTGCGAGGCACCGGGCGGCCACGAGGCGAACGCCTACCGTGGCCCCTCTCGACCCACAGTTGAGAGGCCGCACGAAGTGGCACAGTGCCGCGCGTTTGTCCCTTTCTGGCCCCGGCCGCCAAAGATGAAGCTCTTTTTCTCTCAGGAGTCCGGGTAGTGCCTCTCCCCCAGAGGCCGCGCGAAGGGTTTTGCCTCGTTGCGGGGGCCGGAGGGACGCAGGCCCTGGTTCTAGCAGGGGACCCGAGCGGAGCCCGCGGTCCTTGCGAAATTCACTGGGGCCTCGGTGGCCCCGAGGTGCCGAGCCGCTGAGGGGAGCTGGCTGCCGGCCGTGCGGGCAGCGCCCCCTGACGGCAGTGGCGGGCGGCGGCCCCGCGCCCCCCCGCGCCATTCCGCTGCCGGGAAGCCGGGGGCTCTCACTGAAACAGCAGGCCTTGTGCTTTGGACCTGCCGCGCTGTAACCCTGCTGGTGGCCGTGAAGAACGAAGTGGGGCATAAATTCATCCCAATTTCTTCGCCGTTTCCTTCACCCCATGCCCTGTTTTTTTTTTTTTTTTTGTTGTTTTTGTTTCTTTTTTTTTTTTGTTTTATTTCCCCTCGTTGACATTTTGACGGCTCCGGGTTGAGACGACAAAACTTCCTGCTCGTCAGTTCCGTAGCCCATATTGTTGTTATATTATTGTCCTATCTAAGTTCACGGAACCAGTGGATGAGTAGGTGTTCAAGTGGCTTTTAAGAATAAGGCATGTTTATATGCAGGCTTCTGTTTGTTTTTTGTTGCTTGGGGATTTTTTTTTGCCAATGAAGGAGAAATGTAAAGAATTCGATATTATTCATTATTGTTTCACTGTTATTATTTGAGGTTATTCACTGTTGTTTTAAATGTGTATACTTTATGTTAAGAATAACTATGCTTGCCTGTTGTGCTTGTTTTATTCAGTCTAAAATGCTGCTAAGTTAGTTGTGTGGTAGATAATACCAGGCAAACCTAACTGAAAGAGTTTATGGCAGGAAAAACACAGTGGGTGAGTGCAGAAAGGAAAATGGTTATGCCAGGCAGTTTTTAACGCTTGTATAGTGAGACTGCGATGTCTTTATAGTTAAGTTTTGCACATGTTCATTAAGGCAATGAAAAACTACCAGAAACCAGCTTTGAAGTTGGCTAGGCTTTTGGCCTCCAGAAAATGGGAGGGTGCGTATTCTGACTGCTTTTATTCTTAGTTTATTTTGTTGTGACTACATAAATTCCAAATGCTTAATAACAGCATTTGAAAGTTTGGGCTACTTCAATGAGTTGTAGTAATACTGATCTTCAACTTGGACAAGTTTGGAATGACTTGGTCGTTTTTCTTAATGTAGGTGTTTATGGTACTTGAACTAGAAACTCTTAAATAACATTGCATAGTTATATTTGCAGTAATATATTGCTATTTTCAGTATAAACGTTACTGGCAACTTCACTAATACAGGAGGTTTATTTGGGAAAATCAAAGCTTTCTCAGATTCTGCATTTGTTCTGTTATTTGCGATTTTGGAATGATTGACTTTTAAGTCTTGACTAAATAATACAAAGTGAACATTTTAATGCTAGTAAGTTGCAATGCTTTTAATGTTAATTCTTGAGTTATGAAGTGATACCTATCTCTGACGAGTTTAGAGAAAAAGGTGAGCTTAGGAAGTTCCTTTTCTGTATAATGCTTTCCTGTATAATGATTTCCAGTTGATGCTTTCATACTTTTGAATGATAATATTTTTGAGTGAGACTAGAACAGCCCTATGTGACTGCCAGGTTTTCAAGATGACCAACAAGATACACACACGCACGCACCCCACCCCCCACCCCCCTTCCCTTTCAATACATCCTTTAAACTTCATTTTTTAGGGTGGTGTTATAACTGACAGGCCTAGTCAGAGCTGATCTCCCATACAACCAGACGTTGTCATTCTTTACTTGAAAAGCGTTAGTTCAGAGTTCTCAAGAGGTGTACAGCACTGTTGATTCTGCAGTATGGTACGAAACTATGAAAACAAGAAAATTATTTATATACAAACACAGCTGTTACAAGAGTAAACTGCTGTTCTGCTGATGCTGATAGATGGCATTTGCAAAAGCCTTTTTAATATTGAAAAAACCCAGATCTTTTTTCCTGGAAACTTACATGACTTCTTGTTACGGTTTTCATTAATGTGTTGTGTGAAGAGATAGCAGCCCTATAAGGGATATCTCTTTAATTTTCAATTATTCAGAACTGATTAGGTCAAAGATATTTCTGCTATTATGAAGCTACATTTTAGTGAACTGTTAGATGTGGAATGTTCCCGTGCCTTATCAGAAACATAAGAAGTCAGGGAGAAATGAAGCTCTTTAAGCTGTTCGTATGTTTCAGTTAAGGCAGGCTAGATTTTACGCGGAAGGGCTACTGACTCGGTGAAGCAGCAGCTGTGTTTATGTGAATTGATGATCTAGTCTTTTTGTGTAACCTGGGCCTTTCTGACCCTCCAAATAGAGAAACAGGACCATGAATTTGTTTCCTGTTAAGCTATAGATATTATTGCACTTCCAGCATCTTTGCTGAACTTCTGTGTCTGCTAAAATCATTGAAAAAGCCTTTTTTTGTTTGTTTTTTAACCAGAAGTGGAGAAGTGCATTGAGTCATACATCTGAATACTTAAAAGTGCCATAATCATTGTAAGTTTTAACTATTGTTGGTAACTTCCATATTAGAGTTTTGGAATGCCTTTTTTTTTAATCTTTATTGTAGACAGTCAAGCTTATTCCCACTTCTGAAGTAAGACTTTTTGTATGTTTTCTTTCACTGAACTTAGCTTTAGACATATGCAAAGTCATTGTTTTTTTGACTTTTAATTAGTGTCTGTCAACTTGTATGCCAGGTGATGTACAGCAGCATATTTAAAATGGCTTGTACTGTTTGGGAGTCGATAAATCTGTTTTTGAACACAGTGCTCAGGTTTTTATAAACTGTTATGGAAGGAATTAAATTTTTTCTGATCTTTTAAAGCACAGGACCTACTTCAGACAAACAATTGCCTTAAAGTGCTAGCTTTATTAATCAAGAAGAAATTAATATAAAAGTCTGTACTGAGGGTTACACTGTTAGATGCAGTACAGAAGAACCGGGTGGCAAGTATATGTAGTTTTGCAACAGCTTTCAGTCTTCTAATGTCATGCCAAAAAAGACTGAGCTTATACCCATTATCATGGAGTTGTACTGCACAGAACTTGGAAACCTAATTATTTTTGGGCTGAGCAGATCTCACCGCTGAGACAAATGCACCTCTTACAGTGAAATGCTTCTTGGTATTCCTAGTTCTTGGTTTGATACTCCCTGATAATCTTTTGATCCATCCTTACTGAATTTCTTAAATTGCTGCATCTGGAGTTTTTTGTCTCTAGAATAGCTGTAAACCTCATTTGTGGTTCAAGTGCTGCCTGCAGACTTGAGTAGAAATTTCTTTTGTTTGAACTTGAGAAACTTATGAGACTCTTGTTGGCAAGAGTGTTGTGGATGGGTGTGCATTTGTGCCTTCACTATTTTTCCATGCAAATGCAAGAGCCAGTGAGAACTCAGGATTGAGTCAAAGGTTAGCTGAGTGTGTATGAATGTTTTTCTTTTGCCATAGGTGAGTCTCTTTTTCCATAGGTCCATTGCCTGTCATTGCTCCAATACCCATGTTCATATCTCTTTTGGGAATCTTGAACATCTCATACTGACAGTTGAAAACTTAATTAATGGTCTAAATGATCCAGCAGTTTTCTGCTAGACCTTAAAACTTTTGGTCAGGAAGGACAGCTGGATTGTCTTAACCATTTGAAATGTACTGTCCCTGGTAAATGATATGCACAGATTTCATTAAGATTTCCTGCTTAGATTTCTGAAATTCAGTGTGAAATGATGGTGTTAGCATGAAGCCAGAAACTTTAATCTGAAATTGCCAGTCAGTCCTTGCTGGAGGAGGCTTTGAAACAAGCAAATGAGACTCCTCAAAACACTTCCTCTGAAATCTATCGCAGCTGGAGCTTGAATTTTGAGTTTAACTCCAGCTGATCGACCAGATGATGTGATGACCGTTATTGCTTCAAGTATCTGACTTGGGTGGCTAACAACAGTAAATAAGACTGAATATTGCTGAGGTAATCAGTAGAGCCAAATGGAGAAGAGAGGATAGTCATTGAGATTCCTTAAGCTGTGTTTTTTGTCTTGGTATCTGGAGATAAGACTGAATAAGCCAAAGGTCCTGACAGAAGTTTAAAGTTAACATTCAGTGGGTTGTTGGCACTGTCTTAGGACACTGTGCACAGCCCACGGTTTGCCTTACTTCACCATTGCTGGCCTTAGTGTGCACGCCTGTCTGGACAGACTTAATCCCCAGCTGAGGTTTAGTGATAGGTGAAAGGGCTTGTATGACTTGTAGCAAAAGCAAGGCAGGAAGGGATTTTTGCATGCACTGAACATGCATTTAGATCAGTTAGATCTTGGGTAGTTAAGATCTTTTTCAGGGTGGATCGGAGACAAGTTTCAAATTTATGTGGGAATCAAAACTGTTGCCATTTGTTAAATACTATGGCATGTGTTTTAAAGATTTCAATTGTTCGTATTGTCTTTTATTTCCGTGAAGCATCCCAGATTTCTCGAGTATGATGTTTAGATAATGTGGTGCTGATTGCAGCTGTATTTTGTTTGTTGATAAGAATTCTAAAACCTTAACATGATAAAAATATTACTAGTAGAACTGAGGTAGAATACTGGAAGTGAAGAGGAAGAAGTGCTTAGAATCTCAGGGCTGGCTAAAATGTTACATGTAAATGCAACATTAAAGCTGGAAAAATGAGCATGTAATGTTAAGTTTTTTCTCAGTGATAACTTCATTTAAAAAGCAGCTGGCAAATGCTTTACTTGAAGTTTCTTGGCTTTGTGGTAGGTAGAGGGTGGGGAGAGGATACACCTTTACTTGTTTGTTTTATAGTAACTTTGGTGACTTGCCCTTATTTAAATGAATGAACATGGGTTGCCTAGCACTAGTTAGTTTATTGCATCCTTGAATGGATTTAACTTTCTTCCCAAATGTCACTTTTTCTGCCACTTTACAAAGGCACTTCTATGATATCTGTTGGTATGCTACAAAAACCTTAGAATAGCAGGTGTAAACAGTTGAGCTTCATTTTAAATGGTTTTAACTGGAAATAACCTATAGTCTCTTCAACACTAATACATGTTAAAATGTAAGCTTCATTGTATCTTTTGGAGTTGTAAAATCTAGAAGGCAGCTGTGCTTAGAATCATTAGGTACCATCCCAGTGAAAGTGTTGTTAACTCCTCAACCTTCAAACAGAGGCACAACACAAATGTAGTAAGGTCCTGTGCTGTTTTCATTCTTATAAAATACATGAATATTCAAGCAGTAGCTGTAACAATTCCTAAAGGTGTATATTAGGTGATTGATTCAATAGATTCTTTAAAGCTGTTGTTTTAGTGAACGATTTCAGAGCTTATTTTGTGCCCTGTGACCATGCTCTGATGGTCCTACAGGGGCTGAAGTCATGTCAATGTGGTGTTCTGTGAAGACAGACCTGCACGGGGCACTGGCAGGATTATGCTGTAAACCAGATATGGGAAGTGATCAGACGTTTGGTTGTCTTTTATGCGTTGTAATTTTGGGAGCAAGGTGAAGGATTATTTTTAATGTACTAGTTCTCAGATTGGTGAAGCGTGGCCCTTATACAAGCAGGTAGAAGACGGGGGGGTTCCATCAGCGTTACTGGCTTGGGAGTCTGCTTCACAGAATCTGGGCCTGAGTGACATTGAGTGGTGGTTTTTTTTTTTTTTTTTTTTTTTTAAAAACCTAGTAAGTGTCTGACAGGCTGTGTTTTGCCCGTCCTGTCAATGAAGTCTTAATAACTGTTGAATAAAGTTTCTATTTCTGGGTGGGTGGAAATTAGGATCAGGACATTTAAGTTACACAAAACTAAAATATTGACTGCTTTATATTACTGCTTTAAAAACCTGTAAAAATGAACTGTAAAACTTTAAATTAAAAAGCAGATTATTTTTTTCAAATTAATAGTTGGTAAAAGGGGAGAACTTTAGTTCAAATTTAACTAATTGCTTTGTGGTATAAGTAAAAATGTTCATAATATACAAAGGATGTTTATGTATTGAGACCTTTTGTTTTCTGACTGCTTTGCATTGTGACTGATTTCAAACATTCAAAAATTATGGTACTTAAAATAGTTCTAAAATGGGTTTAACTTGTGGAAAAATATTAAGTTTTGTTGATTCCCATCAATTTTAAGTTAAGATGTTCTTTTTAACACTTAGTCTTGATGGAAATGAAGAATGAAACCCTGAGATGATGACAACAGCATGTAAATAAAAATGAAATTGTTCTGTAGCTTTCCCACCCAGAATACGTAGTTAGCCTGAAAAATTGTTTCTTGTTTTGTATTACAGAAATAGTATATAACATGTCTAAACATGAAGCAATATACAGGGGAATGTTGTACACTTTTTTTTTTTTTTTTTTCCCCACAGAGGATTCTCTTTTCTTTAGACTTTATCTCTCTGAAAGTTGAAGGAGACCAAACTGATGATAAAACTTTTGCCCAAGTAGGGTGAATAAGTGAATTTTGCGGGGGGGAAGCTAATGCATAATCTGAATTAAAAATATTAGTTACACATTTCGTATTAAGCAAAACATTGTTTTATACCTTTGAAAGGGAGTAATCTTATATAGTATGAGTATAAATTAAGTAATGCAGATGTAACGCTTCTACATAATTGCTTTAATTGTTGGTAAGGCTTTTTGAACATCTGTTGATGCAATAGCTAAATTTTCTGAAACGTGTATTTTGATGAGAGATCATAATGTTTCTGTTAGATCTCTGAAGGGTTGACTAAGTCGCAAGTTGGCTTCAGAAAAGCTTTTCAGTATGCTTAAAAACAATGATTTGTCACTTTACAAAAATCAAAGGTGGTGGAGTAATGCTTATGGCTTAGAGGAAAGTTACCTATGTGTCAATGTAAAACTAGTATTTAATGCTGCAAGTAACACTTAGATCTTTTTAAATACAGATTTAAGTAGTGTATTGTTTTTTAAACTTGTGATAATGTTCAAGACTTAAGTGTTTTTAAGCTTAGAATTTGGCTATCTTAAATCTTTAGTATATAATTCTACAATACTGAATGTATTTAAGATTTTTTTTTTAATGGCTGCCTGTTGATAGCATCCGTTCAAAAAAGTTTTAACTATGTGGCATAGCATGCAGTAATCACTGAATCCAAACAGCTGTATGTTATGCAGGACCAAGTTTAGTAATTCGAAGTGTTTCAAAACTAGCCTTAAAGCTCAAACTGTTCTGAAAGTAAGGCTGTGTTTAAATGAGAATGTCACAATCAAATATATGCCTGTTATGAAAAACTGCATAGGTGCTTTTCATCCAGAATGCTCGTCTAGGAAAGCTGTTAGTTTTCACAACATAATGATAACTTTGCTGTTGTGTTTCTGCTGAAGTTCTTCTGTATCGTCTCTTCTCCCTTCTTGCAACATTTAAATATGGGGGATTGACTTTAAGAATACCATCCTTGTACTTGAGGTTTTGCTCCATACCTGTCTGTGTATCTTGAAAAGTGCAAGGCAAGGATGCGATGAGGGCTTGTAATGGAGCAGTTTACTAATGAACTAGGTCCTTGTACATTTAACCCACTGTGGTAGGTTAGGTTTACTTTAGGCTTGCTTTCCTATTTAGAGAAATACTTAAAGTAAAATGTCATGTTAAGGAAACACGGGTCTGGAGAGATTACTGCTTACATCCTTGGTACTTGTGCTAGGCAGAATCTAGCACAAACTTGGTATTCTCCCCCCTCATGCAGCAAGATGACATGTAATATTGCCAACATAGACTGAGCAGGTACTGTTCATCTAACCGTCCTGTTATGCTAGCCAGCACAGAAATCAGCTTAAAAGTAACTGTTACGCTGCTGATGGGCTCAAAATATACTAAAGCCTCCTTACTTAGGTGAGCATTTTGAGTGTGTGAAGTCAGCTGATGTAAAAGGTCTTGCATCATAGCAACTTGTAACCCTGCAAGGTAATTCTGTTGTTGTCCTTAATAACACAGATTGATCTGGGATGTAAAGTGCTAACAGGAAGCTTAACTTTTCATTTTCTTGATACATCTCTCTTGTCTGCTACTCTGATGAGAAAAAGTATTTTAGTATTTTTTGTGTTGTTTCTGTCAGTAACTTTATCTAATTGCCTTTATTAGTCCCGTTACAACCCAGGGATCACAAACACAGCAACTACAGAAGCATTATGGCATTACCTCACCTATCAGTTTAGCTGCCCCCAAGGAGTCTGACTGCATGCTTACCCAGAAATTAATTGAAACCCTAAAACCTTACGGTGTATTTGAAGAGGAAGAAGAACTGCAACGCAGGTGAGTAAACACTCTAGCAGTGGTTTTCTCCTGTTTTGAGGTTCATGTAGTTGACTATTGAACCCCAAGCATGTTAATGTTCTTTCAGATGCTTTCTTAAAAGCCTAGTGGAATATTAAGCTTGATTTTTCTCACCTTAAGAGAAATATCTCGGAACACAAAGGAATAAAAAATATCTTTAAATTTTGAAGGCAGGCTTACGTATCTTTTTTTTCCCTTCATAACTGTTTTGTTGTAGTGGCCTATACTTTTTTTTTGAATTACGCTTTCTAGAGTTTTTTTTCTCACTATTTCTAGGTGCATGTGTTTTATGAATTGAGGCTGTATTTTGGAAGAGTAGAATTCATATACCTGAAATATATACAGGGCTGGCTTGCTTGCATTTTTTCTGTGCTTAAATCACTTGAATTAATGGAGAAAAATAGTGGGAGTGTTGTAAGAGTGGCTTTATTTCAGTGTGTATATATATAACGAAAACTGTAATTAGATCGGCAATGTTACTGTAGCTGACTTACTGTGTAATCATGTTCAGGGTCTTAAAAAATACTAGTTTGATCTGAGTTCATGACCTGTGATTCTGCTGTTTTATCAATAGGATTCTAATATTGGGAAAATTAAATAACCTGGTAAAGGAGTGGATACGGGAAATCAGTGAAAGCAAGGTATGGTTATATTTTACATGGAACTGCTCATACTAAGACTTCTGTAGGAAGAAAATTCCAAAATATACTCCCAGTCTAAACAGAGTGAATCTTTAATTTGGGGATCAAATTTGAAAAAACAAATAACTACCTTTGTATAGCTGCTTTTGTTTCCAGGCAGCATTACCACTTCAAAGTAAAACTGTGTCAAAGAAGGAAACTCATAAATAATGGAAAAAGTCATGGTAGTAATATTAATTTTCAATTGTTCCTGTTTCTCCCTAGGTAGAATACAGCTTGTCTTCCTGTCAAAATACATTTGTATAGTACTATGTTAACTATATACTTATATCGTTTAGCTTTTTGAAGCAGTGCTAGATCTTAAAATGGACTTTTTGTAGCTTTATGGTCTGTGGCCTTTTTCTCTCTATGTTAGTTTTGTAGACTCGTAATAATAATAGTAGTGTTTTTGCGAGGTTGTAGTCCTCCCCACCCCTACACACACCTTTTTTTGAATGATTGTAGACTTGTATAAATGTAAAGCTATAAGTGGGTTTTTTAGGGGTAAATCCATGATTTTTTTTTTTTAAGCTGTTTTGCTTGGAGTATGTTTAGGATTGTATTTCTTCTGTACACTTCTCTTTTGAAATGGGAATTTATATGTGACCAAGATTCTATGCAGGGGTGACCCTACTGTCATTTGAATATTTATATTTGAAAACAAAATAGTAATGGTATCTTGACTGGTGTAAGAGTGGAAACTGCTTAAGTTAATTCAATATACATATAATTAATTTTCAATTTGTTTTTATCTTTTGTTGTGTAACCATGAATGTAGGGCTTCAGGTTTTAAAATTGCATCCCATTATGAAAGGGTAACTGTCTTTGCCCATGGTACTGTGGATTCAAGAGTTTTTTGAAGGTACAAGTCTAGGAACTTTGACAGATGTTCCTCAAAAGTTTTAACATAAAAGAAAAGACTGGGTTTGGGAGAGGTATTTAAATAATGTAGTATGGGTGTCTCTGTAAGTAATTTAATAAACACTGATAAACACTGTAAATAGTATTATTTTGTGGTTCTAAATTGGAATCCATCATTGATTTCTAAGTCAGTCTGATAAAGCAACACATTTTTAATGTCTGTAATATTTTAAAGCTGTTGCACCAGAAGCGTAGAACTGCTGGAACAATTACCAGGTTTGAGGCAGTAATGTATAATGTAGTTGAAATGTTGCAAATAGTTCTCAAGTGGCAAACGTACCTCTCTTTTCTGTAAATACTAAGATTATTATTTCAGTGGTAACTACATCTTAAACAACAATTTTGTGGAATACTTTTCCGTTTGTTTTAAAATAAATTTTGTGCTGTTATAACTTTGAAAAGTAAAATAACCAATTTTATTTGCTCCATTTAGAATCTTCCACAGTCTGTAATAGAAAATGTTGGAGGAAAAATTTTTACATTTGGATCCTATAGATTAGGGGTTCATACAAAAGGTAACACTTTTATTATAAAACTCATGTGTTTGAGCTAGTGATGTATCTGTAAATGTCACACTTAAATAACAAAACATTCCTGACTTTTGAGGTGATGTTAGGATTTTATGTGTTTGATTTTGGGGTTGGTTTTGTTTTTTGTTTGGGTATTGTGGTTTATTTAATTTTTTTTTTCTTAGTTGTTTTGGTTGGCCATCTCCAGTCTTCATTATAAATAAGAAATATGTTCCTATATTACGTTTTTGTCATGGGTTGGGAAACAAACAAAAAAGTTGTAAAATACTGAAAAATAGAGAAAGTTGTATACTTGGATTCTGATGGTTTGTTCTTTGAATATTACTACAAGTCTTCCACAATTGGAAGAAGGATGTATGTATTCAGTATGCTTAATGGCCATTAACGTTTTTTTTTTTTATTTGGGTTGACTTAGTATTCCCAAAGAAAAGTCATTCTATAGGAAGAGAAATTAAATTTTCCTGTTCGGTTTCAAAAAAAATTCTAGCTATTGCTGGCATTTCACGCTTGTGAAGTGTAACTTCTGTTAATAAACAATTTCAGGTGCTGATATTGATGCTCTCTGTGTTGCACCAAGACATGTGGAAAGAAGTGATTTTTTCACATCATTCTATGAAAAACTGAAACAACAAGAAGAAGTCAAAGATCTGAGGGTATGTGAACTACCTGATACAGCTAGCTGAACTGATAATGCTGAAAAATCAATAGGGAAAGATGATGCATCAAACAAGTAAATATAATTTTACTGTTAAAGCTTGCAGTGGATTTTCAGTTAACCTGCAGCAAAACCTATCACCATAGCTGAAATAAATAGAGATTCTTCCAAGCTTTCACTGTTTCCTCTTGAGACAGTAGTTTAAGTACCTGGATGGCAGAATGATCTCCTAGCATCTATGTTAGTATTGCAAAATTTCTGCTTGCTGTCTAGCAGCAGGCAGATGCAAATGTGTTAGCTTGAAAAAGATCAGGACTGAACTTATATGTTCCTAATGAAGACTTTAAAGTATACTGTTATGTTGCTATTTTTATAATTTCATGTTTATAGAAACAGTTAGTGGTTGATATTAACTAAACTTTATATATTGGCTGTCAACTGTGCATTTTCAATGGAAGTTGTTTTTAGTATGTCTCAGTGTTAGATGCTTGTGCAAGATTTTTAGTATGTAGACATGAAGATTTCCCTTGTAGGAATAGAAGACACACTGGTATACAGTATTTTGTTTCTATTTTTTATACCTGAATGATATCATACCTAAATGGCAAGCCCACTAGGTCAGCTGCTGGGAGCTTTAATCTTCTTGCTGTTGGCTCAGAGTAAATTTTTTCTGCTGCAAGTCTTTTTTAGATTAAGATAGTTGGGTGGCAAAACTTAAACTTTGTTTAGTTTGGTCCTGCTCCCATAAAAAAAATACAACTGCAACTCTTCCACTCTGTGCATCCTTGTAGTTGGTAACTACCAGTGTAGTGCAAACATCTGGTGGTAATACTGTATGTACTGAAACAACTGTTTTGAATGCTTTATTATCTGAACACTTTTAGTAATGTTTATATCCACGTGCTATAATTGTGAGCATTCTGATTTTCAGATTTCCAGTTAACTTTGATGTAAACTGTAGCTAACTCAAGCTAATGTAGTTCATTTAGCAGCAAGGTAGATAAATGTACGCTGTTTGGTGTAGCTCTGCAGTGGTGCAAATAACCTTTAGATCAGGGTGTCATAACACTTCATTCCAGCTAGATCTAAGGAAATTTGTACTTCTCCCATGTTTGGGGAACCTAGGTTGGCTCTAGTGAGTGACTCTGAGAGATTTGTGAGCTTCTGATTTTGCTTAGGATCCATCCTACCAACCCGTAACATTAAGGTAACCTTAACTAAGGTTAAGTGCACGAAGTAGTGGTGTTGTCGTCTCCTCTTAAGAACTAGAATATTCTTAGAACAGTGTTTGGCTTGTGGCAGTTCCTGTTTCTTATTGAGAGGTATGCAGTCGTCTTTGCTTCTGTGAAAGAAGTGCTCTGCAAATCTGCATTTAGTTCAGATGCCAGTTCAGGAAGGTGGTATTCCTAGCTGATTGCATAGTAGACATCAAGTTTCGTGGTTTTGTTGTGGATGTTGTTTGTCAAAGGACCTTAATAATAACCACATCTAGAAAAGATGCTTGAGCTCTGGAGACTGGTGACTTGCAACTGGTTTAGATGAAGTCAGACTGCATAGCTGCACAATTGTCATATTGTAATTTCTCATAAAAATACTCACTGCAGAAACAGTAGAAGAGACCTCTTGGAGTAAGAATACCCATAGGCTGACCTTAAAATACTGAGATGCTGTGGGGAGTAAAAGATGCTGGGTCATGTTCTGCTTGTATTGAGAGAAAGAGTTGGACATGGAGGTAATATCAGAGCTGGTTGGTATGCGTTTGGGTTCTAGTTAACATCTAGACAGCTCTAGCACTTGGTGGATCAGTGCTTACTGCATAAATTCTCAATGGTGGAGAAAGACATCACTGACAAAAATCGAACTGAAAACAGAAAATCATCTCTGCATAAATAGCGTTTCATCATGATTGTTTAGACCTGCTAGCTATTGCTTGTAAATGTTCTTCTCTGTACTGAAAAAATATTATTTTTTTCCCCCAGGCTGTTGAAGAAGCTTTTGTCCCCGTTATTAAACTTTGTTTTGATGGAATAGAGGTAAAGATCACATTTTATTTTATTTTGTTTTGGTAGAACATGATTAAAACAGTTTTCAAGATCTCCATATCTTTTGTAGTATCCATTAACATGAATGCTATTAAAGTGACTCCTAAGTTCACACCCAAGTCTTTGAGAACAGTCCTCAGTTGTGTAATTTAAAGTAGGCCTTTAAGACTGAACCACGTCTTTCTTGATGTACTTAAAAGCTGCGTGTAGAATACCTTCCTGTTTTTCTTTAGGCGCTGCTACCCACTGGTGTTGATTAGCTCACTGACCTGTAGAGTGCCAGTATTGGCATTATTAAGACTTAACATTTAATAGAAATTCATAAGTAATGTGGCTTCAGTAATTTTTTGGCTGCTCATGGTTAACTGTCCAAACCTTAAATTCATATTTGCTTCAGTATCTTATACTATAGGAAGTTTTGCCATCTTTGATCTGTTCTCAAAAAGGCATTGTGGAAGGCAAACTGGGTATCCCCTTTGTCCTCATCTCTTCAGATGTCTGTAAACACTTGACTAAAACAGTGGCTTGAGTGCCTGTAGCCTGATGGCTCGATCGGCTGCCTTGGAGTGATGAACTGGCTTAACTTGATATTGACCATTTTGTGAAAAGTTGCTGAGAAAACAGGAACACTGCTTTCAAAAGATACTCTGTTACAATCTTCCTTAGACTGTTTTACAGTCAACCTGTCATGTTTTCTTAGTGACAAGACAAAAACATAGGAACTGTTCATACACAAAGTTTAACAGACATGTAGCTGGATTATGTCAGCCAGTAACTGGTGGGTATAAGAAGGGTACCTGCAGTGGGGGAAGAGTTCCCATGCTAATCTTTTGACATATGACATGATTTGAAGAGCTATAGTATTGTACACAAGACTGGACAGTTCCTTCTTTCCCAGTTTGAGTTAAATCTCTGCCTTGCAATTATAATGGTCATTTGTTAGGGTACTGGCAGTTTTTGAGTCTCAGGAAAATGAACCACACACTTTGCTGTCATCCATCCAGCTTTACTTATTTGTAGTTTCACTGACATTTGTGTCAGTTGACACTAGGAACGTTTCTCTTGAGAGTCTGTTCACATAGCTTAGGTATTCATTGCAAATACTAAAACTTGCCATAGGCATCCTCTGGTTAGTCTGGGTTTTGTATGTTTTTCTCAATTGTTTACATTCAAGCCAGTGTTGTCTCTCCTTTTTTTAAAATGAAATTCAAAATGCAAGTCTAAATAGGGAAATAAAATGATTATCTGCTGAAGGGATAGTATTTTCTTGCTCTAATACAGTAATTTATGATGGGTACTGATGGTTTAGGTTTATGAGCAAGACCTGACCCATGTTGTTGGCAGTACATGAGAGTTCTCTTGTCTGGAACACTAACTTACTTTAAGCACTCTTTTTATATATACAAGTGTTGTTAGGCCACAATCTCTGATGACTCTGATTGTGCCAAGTATGTGAGCATCAGAAGACTTCAATATTTCTTTTCCTAATCCAGGCAAGAGGTGTCAGAAGTTATTCCCTCTGTAAAGAAAACCTTAGAACTGAGGAAGAGGACTTTAGTTTTGTGGTGATCCTGTCAGTTAAACTTCAGAAGTTTCTGCCAAAACCAGTTTTTTCATATGTGTTTTATGTTCTTGCTTAAAATAAACAAGAACCTTCTTGATACTGCTTTTGTTCTTCCCTCCCCCCTTCCCCCCTAGAAAAAGTATATATGTGATATAGCACAGGCTATTCATTTCTTGATTTGAAAAATCCTTTTATTGTCAATGAACTTTGAATCTTTAGAGGTGCTAGAGTTTCTGGAGATCAGAATAGAACTGCAAGCTGAAGTTAATTTTGAACTTGTTTTACACTGAACATTGAAGAGTAGCACTTCTATCTTAAGTAGAAGCTTGTTGGACAAAATGTTGTTAAGACCAGTTATTAAAGACTTTAAAATCAAAAGTCCATTGGATACTTCAGAAATTACTTTTTTTTTTGAGAAGTGCTTCATAGTTTAAAACAGATGTTTTAAGTTTTGAGCACCTACAAATAGTTCTTCATTTTAAGATACCTTCAGCATTGTTTTATCTGCAAGAGAATTTTAATGTAACCAAACCTGTTTTGTTATTGGTGCAATACCACCAGGTATTTCATAGTCTTGTATGTGAAGCATTTATTAGTTTGTCATGATTAAAAGTCTCATCTCATAAAGGGGGCTTGTTGTGCAGCCCAGCTGTGGATGTGCACTTGATATTCTCATCATGACTGACTGATGCCTAATCTAAGACTAGAAAGGCAAACTGACTTCTCTGCTCTGTGTAATGTCCTTGCTGTGGGTGGGACAATGTAAAATTCTAGTTCAGTGTTGAGTAGTATCTGAGATGTTCTTGACCTAGAAAAACTATGACAACAAATTATTGCAGAAGTAATAGCAAAGAAATTTGACATGATTTCAAAATTTACGTAAGTTCGTACACTTGCTCAGTAGCTTGCTGAATTTTGTAGCTTCCTGTTTTCTGTGATCAGATACGTAGACTTTTCATAAATACTGGTCCTATACTGATGCAGCTAGTTGCATGTGTGCGTTACATTGCTAGATGGGAAAGGTCTCCTACTTTTTGTGTAATTCAGTGATAATTTTGAGACTGCTTAGGTTAAAACTAGATTACGTTTTGACCACTTGCCCTGACATAGTAAAATTGTGTATTCCAGACCTAGAAGTGGTGCTCGTTCCCAAATGATTTTTATTTACACTGACAATTGACAATAGCTTTTATGTGTGTGCTGGTATTGATTGTAACGTGTGTTTTATCCTCTTGGAATAGGAGCCATAAGATTGATGAAGCATCTGAAAGGGTTTCTTTTAATGTCTGTGCAGGGTGTTATTATGTACTGTTTAAAGATAGTCTTTGTACTAGAAAGACTACTGTTTTTATTAGTAAATGTGATGAAAATGGGTTGCGGACTTAACTGTACAGAAGCAAGAACAATTTTCTAATACCATGCCTCTCTGTTTTTTTTTTTTAAGATTGACATTTTGTTTGCAAGATTAGCACTGCAAACTATTCCTGAGGACTTAGACCTACGAGATGATAGCCTACTTAAAAATTTAGACATTAGATGCATACGAAGTCTTAATGGTATGTATATACAGGTTTGCATATGAAGGTCTTGTCTAATCTTTCAATAAATATTTTTAATTGTTTGATACAGTAGTTTGGTTGTGGACTTGACTGAAAATACAGCAACTCCATATCTGGAAATGCATAGCCAGTTTTATATACCTTGTTTAGAGGGAAGGGTTGTTTCTTGTTAGCCAAAGTTCTGTAAAATTTTTTCTTTTCTTTGGATTGTAAATGGTGCTGTCTAGAAATTAATGGGACTTGCAAGACTTTTGTATTGAGCACTATCTGTTTCTATAAATAAAATGTGTGCATGTTTTTTAATTTGTTTGTGTTCTAATATCTATAAATGTACACAAAATTGCTTCAGTGATAAAATTGGGATGTTAAAATACTGTCAGTTTGAGGTTAGGTCTTCAGTAGCTTGTGTAAGCCTTAACTTTTCTATAATACCACAGCTTAAAAAATTGTTATTTATGTACAGGATGGTAGGGGATTTAGCTGCCTGTATGTAACTTAGCAGGGAAGAGAACATACGAGAGATCACCAATTTTGGTTATGAGCTGAAAATGTGATAACTTGAGATTGCCACAATGACTAGCACTGTTTTGTGAAACTCAGATTTGTGTAGTCTCAAATTCATACTTGTCTCTTACTTGCTTTGAAAAGAACTCCTGGTCTTAGATAATGATTGTCTTGCAACCAGCTCTCTCAAACAATTCAGTGACAATGAACAACTACTTATTCTTGATTAAAAAAAAAAAATAATAAAGCAGTTAATATTGTCATTTGTAATGTCATTCTTAAGCCTGAAAATACCCCATCAAAGTAATGATACAACTTTGTGTTTAAAAACTATTCTTTCTAGCCTGTTCTCGTAAATTCAATCAAAGCTTTTACATAAAATTTTCAGGGTTTTTAGTTTGTAGTTCCATGAAGGCTCCTTTTTTTAATTTTTCTGTGTGTTCTGTCCTGTAACACCAGAACTTAAAACTTGTTTCTTAAACAGCATGCATGAGTTGTCTGCCTGAGTGCTGCTGTAAAACAGTAAAAAGAGGGGGGGGGGAATGTTAAGCTTTCTAATCCAAAACAAGTGATCAAAATAAGGAATTAGTTTCTAGCGTGCTCATCTAAAAAGCCTGGTGGCTTTGAAGCTGGGGGAGGGTAAGCAAGCAGAAAAACTTTGGAGGCAGCAAGTGTAATGGACTCTTTTTCTTTTTTTCTTTGGCAGGTTGCCGGGTAACCGATGAAATTCTGCATCTAGTACCAAACATTGACAACTTCAGGTTAACACTGAGAGCTATCAAACTGTGGGCAAAACGTAAGCAGTTTTATTCCAAAATTTGTGAAGTTTTCATTAACTCACATGTTTACTGATAACTCTTTTGTCTCTTTCCTTCTCAATCCACAGGCCACAACATCTATTCCAATATACTAGGTTTCCTTGGCGGTGTTTCCTGGGCTATGCTAGTAGCAAGAACTTGCCAGCTTTATCCAAATGCAATAGCATCAACTCTTGTACATAAATTTTTCTTGGTATTTTCTAAATGGTATGTGTTTTTTTTAAATTTAGATTACACTAAAATAAAATTGTTTGTAGACACTGAATTTTAGTCCTGTTTTTATGGTATCGTTTTCAGCTGTTACTAGATTAAGATGGTAGTTACGGGCTTTGTTTTTGCTGCCAGAAAATTGTTACCTTGAGGTTTCCAGTAAGTCATCCAACATATCTTGCTCTTGAAGTATCCAAAACAAAACCACCCATGTTTTATTTAAAATTGTCTTAAGTATTTGTTGTAACTCAACATTACTTGTCAGTTAAAATACTTATATAGCGCAAAATAAGAGCAGACACCCCAAAACTTAGTCTGTGAACCTTCAAATACTGAGATAATGGGAAAAGGAGGTATGTCAGTATGTGGTTGAGGCACATAGCCTAAATGCAGTTTAGGAGAATCAGTGACAAAAGTGGGAGTTTTAATCTTGTCAGTGTGGAGACATAGGTGTTTTCAGATTAAATATGATTTCATATTCCTGAGCTGGTTACCTCAGAAAGGTGGTTTGAATAAAACTGATGAGAACAACGGGAGCATTCCAAGTAAACTTAGAATGAATGGGACAAAAGCGTATTTTGCAGATTACAAGTGAATACTGTTTTTCTTGAAAGAAAGCGTATCTGGATACCTGTAGTCTTCATGAAACATTGACAGGTTTTAAGAGTAATTTTACCAAGCAGTTGCTTTACTTCCAGTGTAGTGCTGCCTTAACATGAAGGTAACTTCCACAGTTTCACTCTCTTGAATCCGTAGGCTTTATAGCAGGGGTCCTCAAACTACGGCTGGCAGGCCAGATACGGCCCCCCAGGGTCCTCAGTCCGGCCCCCAGTATTTGCAGAACCCCCCCTGCCCCCCCCCCCCCCCCCCCCCCCCCCCCCCGCGGGGGGTTTGGGGGGAAACCAAGCAGCCGCAGATGGCTGCCTGCCACTGCATCCGTGCACCAGCCCCCTGGTTAAAAAGTTTGAGGAACCCTGTGTTACAGCCTCTGAGGTACCTAGTGTTTAGTAATATTTTACCATGCTAAGCTAATAGAGGAGAACTGGTTGCAAGCGCTGTTTAATGTGTTCCTCATACTGCTGTCCATTTTATATGTGCATAGTACAGGAGCATTAATCTGCAAATACAAAGAGATTAACTGACTTTTACTCTTTGTAGGAAGATAACTTTATTCATGGAAGTAGAGACGACTTGACGAACAGAAGTGTTACTTTTTTTTAGTGTTTCATTCATGGGTTTATTTAATCTTGATTTGTATTTTTTTTTAATACATACGCTTTTAGTGATGCTATAATGTTGTAATCATGCTGGCTGTTTCTTTAGTTTGTCCATGAAACGGCTAGCTTGAAGATGGACCCAGTGTCAATCTTCATAGAAGAATTTCTGTTTGATAGGTATATTTTAAGAAGAATTTAGAGATTAGTAATCTAAATCAGTGGTTATAAAGCTTCAAGACTACAGAAAATTCATTGTTCTGATGCTCTGGAGGAGCTAATTACAGCTGTATTGTAGTTCAGCAATACAGCTTATTTAAACAACCCCAGTTAGACCAGCTTAATCTTGAGGAAATGATGCTTTACCTTGAGAGCAGAGTTAAGGATCGCATTCAGAAGTATTGTTTGTTGAACGTACATGGTTGTATCCAATAGTCTTATTCAGTGCTACAATCTTTTTGAACAGGGAATGGCCAAATCCAGTGCTATTGAAACAGCCAGAAGAATGCAATCTTAATTTGCCTGTATGGGACCCAAGGGTTAGTGTATTATTTTTTCCCCTATAAGTCACTTTGTACGATAAATTCAGTTGCTCTAAAGAATCCTAGGTGAGCTTCATTTTGGGTTTATTAAACTTAATATTTTGGTATTATGTCTTCTTTATAAGTAACCTTTAGGTGTGGAACAAAGTTTCATTTTCTAAACTGACTGCTTGAAGCACACTTGCTGAACAATGTACTTTTTCTCCCAAGTTTTGCAATACATGATCTTAATAAATATTCAGCATAATTAGATATAGACAGTAAAGCAGTGCCTTTTTAAAAAACTGCTTATCTTAAAATGGGTTGCATCTGACTTAAGACGAGTTACTTTTGCAAGTATATTAAATTCAATTCGGTGCAACAGTCAGAGCTGGATGGGTTTGGGTCCATATAGTTGTAGTTGTGTTTTCGTCTTGGATAAAAGAAGATCGTAACTTGAAGTCTTTAAGTTCTTTTTATAATATTTGATCTCCACCTTTGTAGCAATTAAATTAAGGACACTGAACATCATTGCCCTTCAGGCAGTCAGTAAAGCAGCTTGCACAACTCTCATTCTGAGGTTTCAGTAGGGCGTAAGGTGAAGATGTTCGATGCTGCTCTGTCAATCTTAGAATAGTTGGTGTTCAACTAACCTTTTTTTGGTGAATAGTGTAAGCACCAGAGGTTGAGTTGTACCTGCTTTTGTACTTAAAATCTGGTTTTTTGGGCAAAAGTCCACATTTAAATAATGTGAGACAGTTGAAAAAGTGTTCTCGAGTCTTAACTGTTATTCGTGGGGTAGGGCATTTGAGGTCAGTGTGTGATGGGAACTGTCTGTTGTAGTAGCCAAACAAAGTGGGGTAAGGGTTTTATCTTTAATTTACAGTCTACAAGTTTTTTACGCTGATCCTATTTTAAATGTGTTTTTGCGCATGTGTGTTTTGTCCCTTCTCTTTTGTTTCCCTGTGTGCGGTTTAATAAAAGATACATTAATGCAAGTGATGCTTCTGTCAGGTGGTTTAGAGCCTCTTGTCTTAAGCTGGCTCTTTATTTTCAGTAGTGTTACAGAAATAAAGTATAAAATATTTTTTGCAAGGTCTGAAGACAGTCATTCTTCTGAAGATGCTCATGTGGTGTGATGTAATCACAAGCTAATTTCTATTGAAGAGAGAAATTGTTCTATTCAGTTGGTATTTCTGGACTTAGAAATGCCTGCAACTTGACCATGATGTGCTGACAGGTTACAGCCCTCCCACATCACTGTGGTTCAGAATGGTGTCCTTTGTGAAGGCGTTATCCTTGTTTTCTAAACTTTGTCTGAACTGTTGGTAATTTATTTGGCCTGATATCTAAGGTCTCTTAGAACTTAACTGTTGTAGTAAAGGGAGAAATCCAAATTTGTTAACTCATGTGTATGCTTGAAGAAAACTGATTGGCTGTTGTTATATATAGGTAAACCCCAGTGATAGGTACCATCTTATGCCTATAATTACACCAGCATACCCACAGCAGAACTCTACCTACAATGTGTCCGTTTCTACACGGATGGTCATGGTTGAGGAATTTAAACAAGGTAAGTATTATCTTATGCTCTCTCTCTAAATGTTTGCAAACAGATTTAAAATAGTTCCATCATGGGTATGCTTTGTGAGGGGGAGGTGGGAGGGTGTTAAATAGCTTCTTGACATGACGCTCTTCTGAGGGAGGTAGAACGTGGCCTGTTAGCTTATGTGGCTTAAAGTTCTATATTAAGTAGAAACTTCTGGAGGTCTGTCCTTCACTCCTGGAAACTGGGGGTAATTAATAAGAATGCCTTGTGCTCTGAAAATGAGAACTAATGGTACAATATCTTTTTTGTTTATTTTAGTGGGTTTAGATCGTGTCATGCCACATGGAAGAATAGCGTAGTAGTCCCACTGTACGGCCATTTCTAGGCCTAATATAAAACAATATACTTGATCAGAGATGAGTCCTCTAGATTTATCCTAGTAATCTACTTAGGTAATTATAGTAGATAAGAGATGATGTTATCAAAGCAAGGAGTAGACTTGACACGGAGAGCCACTGCCAGTAGCACTCGGACAGAGCAGTAGCTTATTGTCTCCCTGTTTCTTTGCCCTGTACAATGTCTTGCACAAGAGATGATTCAGTTACTGTAAAGAAGTAGTTCTCTTATCTTCGCACTGAGTAGTTACTGTGGCATACACAAAAGATTAAATTGAGCTATGTTATGCTGCAAAGCAAAAACACCATTAGTCTGATCGTTTAACATACATTTCTAAATGTGTTTTATTGATGTTCTTTTTAATAATATGATTTGGTATGACTGGAATATAAAGCTTATTGATAAATTCCTTTAAAGGGGGGAAATAATTTGTAGTAACCTTTGCTAAGTTAATAAGCTGTTTTTACTCTGGGTATTAAACTGTATTTTAAAAAAAAAAAGTTTAAATTTTTTTTATAATTTAGGTCTTGCTATCACAGATGAAATTTTGCTGAGTAAGGCAGAGTGGTCCAAACTTTTTGAAGCTCCAAACTTCTTTCAAAAGTACAAGTATGTATTTTATAGCATGGCAGAATATTTTAAGTTTTATCAGTTAAAATATCTAATGATGCTCTGTAGCACAGGATCTTAAATATGCATACGTTAAACTTCTTGGAAGTGTTTTGTTAGGATCTTTTAATATAGAGGGGGAGTAAATGCACTATTGTCCTTTCTCTTAGAGAATTAATAATTTTGTCAGATACCTTTTTTTTTTGTCTTTAGCATGCATTTCAGAAACCTTTTAGTCCCAGACCATATACTTAGAATGTCACCAGTTAGTATGCTAATGTCACAATTAGTATGCTACTAGTAAAATTGAAGACATTTCTGTTGGTCAAACCAGCTGATGTGTTCTTTAGTGGTGTCAGTAAGCATTCTAAAAATGGGTCTTGCCTCCCAGGAAACAAGATATTAAAAGAACCAGTTCTGAAGGTCAACATTTAAGATGAATACGTACTTGAAACTGTATGTTTTCTTCTGTCAATATAGTCAACAGTTCACTGATAATAAAAGATATTTTTGCAATTGTGTTGACTAACTGCCAGATGTACTAGTTATTACTAGATCTTTTTCCATTAAAGCTTAAGGCTTTTGGCTCTTTATTAATACTCTTTCACACTGAGCTTCTCTAATTTTGTGATGTCTCTAAGGGAAATACTGAAGTTCACACTTCACATATTTAGGGTTTCTAGTAATATGCTTGTGGGGCAGAAGCTTGTTAAATGTATATGAACTTGCTGAAAGTTGTATTTTTACAATAAATATGGATTATTAAAATACGGACTACATCTTCTTTGCCCTCAGTTGAAATTGGAGACCCATTTTTCTTGAATCAAGATCAAATATATTTTACACTTGTTTCTGTGTTGGGTGGTTGGTTGGTTATGTACTAATCTAAACAAGACTGAAATATACAGTTCCCCCATTAAAAGAGACTGATGACCTTCATAATGTGTCTGTGTTTTGTTTCTATACCTTTTGCATGATAAAAGCTTTAAAACATTTGGATGGCTTTTATGTTGTACCTTGGAGGTTAAGTTTGAAAACACGTAAGAGCACTGTAAAGTTATGTTTTTTTGAAGTTAAAAATGGGTGGCAGACAAATCAGTTTCTGCTCAAGAGGTTGCTAATAAGTTCCCTAGTACATTTCCTTTGTTTCTTTAAAAACTAGGAAAATATAGGAAACGCTAAATGTCATTTGAAATAATCTCCATTTTAATACAGCCTTTTGTGTTATCAGCTTTAGCCATTTTATCAGTTTTAATAATAAAAGCTTCTCTTGCCAACATTAAATATCCAGATTTTGTATGTTTTGCACAAAATGTCTTTGCTTGAATTATTTTTTTAAAACTATGGTATAATATTATGGAGCCTGCTTTAAATTACCCAAGGTTTTCTATGTTTTAGGTTAGTAAGTTAATTTAAAGCTTTGGTTAGTAACCTCTACAAAATAAAATCATTGTATTGCAGTCATCAGTATGCAATAAATGTGCCTCTTGGTCAGATCATCTGAAAGCTAGATGTTTTGGATTTCCCCCCCCCTCCCTGCACTGTCCTTTAAATTGTAGATGCCTTGACTTGTTCCTGCTGAAAATCAAAGCAATGTGTTCTCTGCCGGTTAAGAGAAGATCTAATCCTGGCTATGAGACATACTTTTAAAAAGTTTTCTTTTCTGAAAGCATAGCTTTTGGTAATCAGTATTGCTCTCAGTGGCAATTAGTTTCTAAACATCTGTGTTGATTGTAAACACTTTTGACTTGTAAGCAATGTTTAAAATAAACTTTAGTGATGTGTGACTAAGGAAATCTTGAGACTACTGCATACCTGCATGGCAGGAGTAGGTTAGAAATTGGGAGAATGGAGAAATCTCTTTTTTATTTATTTTCGTTATTTTTACAATGTCAACAATTACTTGGAGTTAGGGAGTTGTGTTACCTGCCCTTCATATAGGTTTAATTTTTTCAGATTGGGGGAAAACAGCAACAAAGAACATACACTTGCTGGATATGGCGTTTTACAGGGAAATGACAAGAATAATTTCAAATGGATATAACATGAATATGAATTGTTAGATGAGAATGAAATTACTAGAGCTTAAAACCAAAGGAGAAGTATGGTGATGCGGGAAATAACACTCATTTAATGACTTTTAGGATTTTGGTTCTCTGTTATAAATATCCTGCTAAATAAGTAGAATTTAAACATACCTTTTTAAAAAGGTACTTTGAACTCTTGGCTTTGGTAGTTCTTTATCGAAATCACTGGACAATTTGAAGTGTAAATCCTGGACCACTTAATAGAGAAAACCTGAAAGGCACATGTTCAGGTGTTCTCAGTTTTTTCAGAAATTAGTATGACTCTTAAAAATAATTTGGTTTTTTGTAGGTAAAGATGTTGATGGTGTAAGACAATTCCATAATATCTACATTAGGTTATTTTTATGAAAAATGTAGTGATGACAGGGAGACAGTGGGAGAGAAACAGCACCAGTTTCTAAAAGAAAAAAAACCAAACCACCAAAAACTGAACCACCCCCCCCCCAAAAAAAAACCAAAAACCCAAACCAAAAAAACCCCAAACACCCTGCATCAAAAAATCACCATTGAGAAATAGAAGCTTAACTTCAGATTTATTTTTTTTTTATCATGAAGTAATGGATACTTCTGAATTAGTTGTGTTCTTTGTGGTAGAATTATGAATGAAGAACTGATAACAAATCTTTGTAAAATTTAGCAGCGAGACCTTAGACTCTAAGTTAATGTCTTAAAATAGCACAAGCTGTTAAAATTTTTTACTGAACATGGCAATAACAGATTTCCAGTGATTAATTCCCTCTCCACACTGTTTAACAGTTGGGGGTGGCGGGAGAAATTGCACCTTTCCCTTTTCTTTCAGCTAGTGCTATCTGAGCAAATATAGCTAATCATTATACTTATTTTCATAAATAAGGCTTAGGGTTTTCTTCTGTGTGCCCACCAGCTAGTTGAGACTTCTAGACATAGCCAAATTAATTACCTTTTTCAGTTGTTCTTTAGAAGCTTGTTTCAAAGAGCTGTTTTTAATAAGTAGCTGGAAAATTCATTTCTCCAAATACTTCCAGATTTGAGATTTGTCTCTTTCAGTTTTGTACGGTTAAAAACAACAAAAAGCTTGAATTGTCTTCCCTACTAAATGAACCATTCTGCAAGTGTGTGTGATATGTATGATGTAGGGATATTAAGGGCAATGGTGCTCCCTGGTAGAAGTTCATATCCGAAATTGGTAACTTCGCATGCAGAATTTGAGTAAAGAACCCTTCTTTTTTTTTTTTTTTTTTTTTTGTAATATAAACGATTGAGTCATGGTATCCTGCAAGTATCTAAAACGAGTATTTCAATAAGATCACAGGAAAAACACCATTATATTTTGTACGAAGCAGTTATTACTGCCAAAATGCAAAAAATAAGCAAATGCCCTGTTCAGAAGGGGGAAGAATTTTTTCCAAATATCTTTTCTAGTCCTCTCACTTCATTGACATTCTCTGACTGAATTCAGAAGACTCTAGTATTTACCTATTTTTTTTCCCCTCTGTCACCTAAAGATAAGTAGAGACATGAAGTTACTGATTTAATCTGTTTGTTTTGGTTTAAGAAGTTTGTGATTCGAAGGCCTTATAGCATCAGAGGACTTTTTTTTTTTTTTTTTTTTTTTTTTTGCCATAGTTTTGCCACCATCATTGACCTTGCATTGCTTTCTATGAGGTACATGTACTAGGGTCTAATCCTTCATGTTATTACTGTTGTTTAAATCCTGCTCTGAAGATACCCAAGAATACCATATCAGTATAAAGTAATGCCAAGTTGAATGACTTGGGATGTTAAAGTAGACTTCCTAGCTAAAATTCTGAAAAACCTGATGGTAGACATGTCAGGTTCCCCTACCACCTTTATGAACTCAAGTTGAAAGTAATCTTCTCCTGTTCCACTGTCTTTGGGCTTGTTTAAAATACATCTTTGCTTTGTATACTGTTTCTTTGAAATTTACTTACAGTGGGTATACACTGATTATCCTGGAATATAATTGAGAGCTTAAGAATTGTCATCAGAGGAAACATTCCTTGTGAAGTTTCAGATAAGTGTCTTCAGACAATTCTAAAATGCAGATACAAATTTTTTTTTTAAACCACACTTGATGGTGTTATTTTTGACTTTGAACAAACGTATATGTGATAACCACTTAACTATTCAGAAATAATGTGACACAACTGACAAATTTATAGATGGTTGTGAACAACTGGTTTTACTTGCAAGGAATATTTAGTAGTCAGTTAAATCCTTGATCTTATTAGGTATTGAAATACCTGTACTGCTTTTGAACTAGTGCTATGTTCCTAGCCTTTTATTAAGGTTACTGGTATGGAAGTATAGTTGCAAATGTCCCTAAAATCCAAAATGTTCTGATAAGTCCATTAGTCACATGCTTGGGGAACATATCCCCTTTGTCTAATGAACAATACTTAATTTTATTATAGGGTATATACTTAAGCTAATAATCTGTAGTTGCAATGTGGAATTTACTGCAAAGTTTTAATATTAAGGTTTGAATGTCTAGTTTTAGAAGTATAAATAGAATAGCATATTGTCTTTATCTCCAAAGGCATTATATTGTACTTCTAGCAAGCGCACCGACAGAAAAACAGCGACTAGAATGGTGAGTATAATGCTTGGTATTTAAAGAAAAACAAAAATCACCAAACAACAAAACCAAAAACCTTACAACCTTGGACACAAGGGAATATCTGATATGTATAGTATCTCTTTAATGAAATAGAGTTTCAGTGTTTCAAAAATAAATGGATGAAGATGTTACACTTCTGAAAAAAACAGTAAAAATGAAGAACCAGGGAGTGAAGACTGTTGCTTGAATTTTGCTACTTTACAACACTGTGAGGTTAACTATACAAATTTATTTTTTTAAGCCTTTTGTGCTTTTCTAATAAGCAGGGTGAGGAGGTATGTTTTCAATCTCTTGAAATACTGTTTCTCAAAAGAAAAATGCCTCTCCCTTGTTTTTGCTCTCTTTTGTTAGAGAAGTTTTAAGATTGTCAGATATTGGGTTTTTCTTCAATTTTTAAAATTCATCATCTGAAGCCAAAAGCATATTGGAGAAATACGTACTAGTTTCTTGCTGACTGCCTTTTAATTGATGTGTAATGTCTTGCTATTTAATTCCATTTGTAAAATTGGGTTATAATGAGAGCTTCAGGGCATTCTTACGCTTCCCTTGCATTAGTTTTTGCAACGCATTCACTTGGTTCATTGATCTAAATTAATGTCATGTATAGTGCACTAGTTACATCTGTAGTGTCAAGTATTAGTATAAGGAGAATGTTGAGGATTTTGTCCTGGTATGTGATGATAGATAATTCTGTTATTTCATATTAATGAGAACTTGTTAATAAATGACATTTATGCAGGGTGGGCTTGGTGGAATCAAAAATCCGTATTCTAGTTGGAAACCTGGAGAAGAATGAATTCATTACACTGGCTCATGTGAATCCACAGTCATTCCCAGCACCCAAGGAGAATCCTGACAAGTAAGCAAAAGTGTTCTTTCATGTGATAGTCAGGAACTAACTTAGCTAAAATACCGGTTCATTAACAAATAAACTAGCATTTTTATAGAGTCTTAAATGGCTTAATTTTTAATGACAGCATCTAAAGGCAAACAGTTTTAAGCTCTTCTCAAGTACTATTTGTAAAACTAGATATTCTTTATTCTGTATAAGAATGTTTCTGAGCCAGAAAATAACTTCAAGGAAATAATATATTTTTGCTAATAACTATATTAATTGCATAACTTTTTGCCACTAATCCGTGTCAGCTACTGCTCCTTAGCTGCTGTTGTTGTTTGAGCATCTAGCATCACTTGGTAAGACAGTTTTAATTATGAAGCATCATGAGCATTGGGTAGAACATCAGGCACAGTAGAACCAAAATCTTGAGTAATTAAGTACATTAAAGTTATTAAAATTAGCAGTTGAGATGCATGTCATTTAAACTTGGTGATGGCTGATGTTAGAATTCCTCAAGATGTGGCAACAGTGGAGAAAATACCAAGCACTTCAAATCGTTTAGGATTATTGATTTTTCAGCTCCTTCCACCCTTTCCTCTGCCACTCAAAAAATGATTGCAAGTGTGTAGGCTCAAAATGCTTTTTAAGACTTTATTTCTAGGCAGTGTTGTGATTAATTTGTAAGGAATCTTATTTTTTTTGTGAAGTGAAAAAGTGAATGAAGTGTGAAAATGGGGAAGAAACTGTGGTTTTCACTGGGAGTATATGAAAAGCCTTGTTTACCTTCCACCCAGCCTTTTCCAGACTTAAGTGCTTCAAGTGACAGTATGGTGCTCCCTTTTTAAAAACTTATATATGCAAATTACGTGCATGTTCCAGATGAAATTGGACAAAAGCAGGCAGTACCTCTTCAGCACCATTTAAGTGGGTAAATACAGCTACAACTGCCTGCATAATCACAGGCTCTCATTAACTCTTATTTCAGAGGACTTGATGTGGGCAACTTTTCTAGGCAAGGTTATTTTCCCAATGTAAACTATGTGTGTTCTTTCACCTGCCTGCCCAATTTTTTTTCATTGATTGATTGGAAAGCAGTGTTTTTCTGAAATAGTCTTGCAGGGAAAAGACATTTGAATTAAAAGATTAAATTTCTTGAGCTGCTGTAGAAGTGTTACGCTATATTCTGTGCTAGACTATAATAGTTCCTCTTTCATGTATGTTATGTGAAGGTGAGCTGTCAAAGGGGAGGCTCATGCTACCTGAAAACTGCCCTTTGAGGTCAGTTACAGCTAAGAAATTTGAGAGTTGGAAGACGTTTAGCAAAGTGGAAGCTGTCTAATCAAGGAGTAGATTCTAACTACTTCAGGCATCAGGTGCTGAAAATCTGTCATCTCCTTTCAAATCTGTCCTTTACAGTTGTGATGGCTAGTTATAACTCCTAAAAATGAGACAATCATATATAGAAGCACAGGTGAATGAATTAATCTACTCATGATCTTAGTTCATGAAGTTTGCTGGAGGTAGATGGGTCAGTGTTTCGTGACACTTTTTTTTTTTTTTTTTTGGTATTGTGGGTGCAAAGGGAATGTCATTAAGTCAGCTTTGGTTTTGGTCTTTGTATGGCTAGCTCCACTAAAATGTTCAACTGTTGTCTATTGCAGCAGATAACTTAGTAAATTATTCAGTTCTTCTGTCAGTATTATATGACTCTTTTATGCAAATTTTTCCAGGGAAGAATACCGTACAATGTGGGTGATTGGGTTGGTGTTTAAGAAAACAGAAAATTCTGAAAATTTAAGTGTTGATCTTACCTACGACATTCAGTCTTTTACAGACACAGGTGAGTGTTGCTTTCCAGATGTTCTGGTATTTATGAACTTGTTGAAGTTACTGTTTCTGTTCATTAGGTAGTCTGTTTCAGTAGTAGAATCTAGACTTAGGCTAAGGAGTTAGGGTGTTTAATGAAATACAGTTTTAATGAGTTTTAATGCTTCTAGACACTTCAGACATTGTTTTCAGTTTGTTTTCATTAAAACTGGTTAAAATGATGCACACATCTTTTAATGTCACTAAAAATGGTACATTACATTGTGATCTTTACTGAAGAAAATTGGTTATCATGTAACCATGATGCAACCTAACCTCTTTTTGACAATATGTGTATAGTTTAAATATTCTTATTACTTCTGAAACTGAATTCATCATTGGATTAAAGCGGATTATATAGTAGACTCTAGAACAAAATGCTTTTTATTCCATGGTGTTACGTAGTAGCTAGTTGATTCAGTAACTTTTACTTTCATGTCCAACACTTGATGCAAGAAACCTGTTTGACTTTCCAATGTTCTCTTTTTTGATTCATGAGTGAGAAATTTTAAGGAAAGAATTGATAACGGCTGCAGAGTGTGACTCTCTAGTCTAAGCCTAAGAAAGGAACAATACCTTTGAGAAGATTAACTAAAAAATTTGCAGTTCTTGTTTTAAACAAATGACAGTTAAGGCTCAAGTATTACATGCTTACAGAGTTAAAGGAATAGGTTCAAATGCTAGTTAATGCAATGCTGGTCTTTGGATTTCTAAGACTCGGTAAGACTGGAAGCGAGGAAATAGTACACCTCCACCCCCTGGTGTGGACGTATGAGTGAATATAATAAAATAATAATGTATATTTATAAGTAAATTATGCCAAGGCTTGAAAGTTCTTTATTGTCATTTATAGCTGCGGTGAGGGGTCTGTGTGTGTGTGTCTGTGTCAGTCAAAGGGATTTCTGTTTTCTTGAGAGGGGTGGAATATTCCCTTTGATAATAAGTGGTGAAGGTGAAACTATAGACGCATCATTCTAATTTTTGAGAACTTGGAAAACCTTGGTTGCTGCTTTGAAGGAGTGAAGGAATTAATGAATTAGTGTCTTAGGTCTTTTGTTGTTTATAAAAAATGAATTTCAATAGTGTACTTATCAGGTTTTTTTCTATATGAAAATACTAAAAGTTGCACATAGGATTTTGAATCTGGTGTACTTGCACTACATTCAAATCTGAAATTTGGCTAAATACATGGACCTTTAAATGAAGTAGCATTTAATCAGAATTTAGAGACTGTGATGCGCAGTTTTCTGTTCAGTTTCTAAATACACTTTCCAAGGTAGTCAACTAACAAAAATTTCTGTTTCGTTTGTGAGTTTTTGTCATCTCAAATCAATGTGAGTCTGTCTCCATCATTTTTAATCCATCCCGAAAACCTCTGTTTGCCCTATATTTTGGAATAGATCCTAAGATTTTATTGAAACTACTGAAGTATTTTCAAGAATGAAATTAGGGAATAGCTTGCTTTATAGTAGGAGCAGGGGGAGGAGGAGAACCATGAAGAGTGGCCTAGGTTTTCCTTGAAAATTTTCCATTGAGACTTTGGTAACACCTAATGTCAGGAATATGGAATGCTTTAACCATGTCTAGCTTTCTTGAGCATGCCCCTACCCTACCTTAACTGTAACTTGTATAAGCCTCACACGCAGGTTTTATGAGCTTCTTCAATACCAAGAATTAGTCTAGTAGGCACTTTAATATGCAGTAGTCATTGAGCTTTTTGTGTGTCTGTCTCTTAACAGCTTTTTTTATTACATGTTCACAGCCTATTCAATGAGAATAGACAGTGAATAAGGGAGATACCTCCTAAGTTTTGTATTTAAGATCTACAGAACGATTTTTTTATTCATTCGTCTGCCACAGCTTTATTCAACATTTTATAGAAAGCTGATGTGAAAGAACAACAGATTTTTCATTTTTATCTGGCTTTACTTGAACCCAAGATGTTGGGTTGCGGTGTAGTTCCTTTACTAGCACTAACTGTGTTGAATCACCAGAAGTAAATGTTCTGAGGTGAAGAGAAACAGCTCATTATAGTAGACATAATTACAAAAAGAAACAAAGCCAACAACAAAAAAAGCCCAAAGCAAACCAACAAAAAAAACCCCAAAACATAGCAGAAAAAAACCAAACACAAATCACTTCTGTATAAAAATGTGGTGGTATCTGGTGTTGCCAGAATGATTTGTAATATAATAGCTGACACACAAGCATTAAACTCCAGAATTAGAACCTGTTTGTAGGAGCTGCATAAATAAAAGCTGGATCAATTGAAGAGAATAGTTTTATGTAAATACTGTAATTCTTATGAGGAAATCTTATTTCTCTCTTTAGTTCATTTGAGCTGAACTAAAGAATTCACTTTAGTGCTGTTACTATTAAAACTTGTAAACAATATAGTTTAGAGAACTGCATGCTTGCAAGATACTGTTCTTGGACAACAGGTCCCCTACCAAAGTAACATTTTAGTGTTTGTACTGTCAGTGCTGGCATAGTCGGCGGTTTACTTTCTTCCTCCAGAAAAGGGAATGCTGTATTTGTTCTTGACGGTAATAAATGTTCTGAAATGCAAATTGTTTCTGCCTGGGCAAGTAAGTGGACTTTGCAAAATACTTCAGTGTATCTTAATGTTGTTCTAATTGTGTAGTTTATAGGCAAGCAATAAATAGCAAGATGTTTGAGATGGATATGAAGATTGCTGCAAGGCATGTGAAACGTAAGCAACTTCACCAACTGCTACCTAATCATGTGCTTCAGAAAAAGAAAAAGGTAAACTGGACTAATATTTGAGAGCAATAAAAATGCTATTGAGAAATGATACCTCAGGTTTTTAGATTTAGTAATCAAAGAAATAGAATCACATTTTGAATGCTTAGTTTTACCTGTATAAACAATGTGATCTCATCTGACACTAGCAGTATTACTACATGCATGAAATACAATTCTAGATTCTCTGAACATCAAGAACAGGAATAGTATCTTTGGGTCTGGCTGAAATACCGCGTTGTTTTGGCCTTCCTAAACTAAACAGACTTAAAAAAGCGTAATCTAAGATTTTAAAGTTCTCTTAGTACTCTAATGTGCAGGTCACTTAAAGGAAGCATCATTAACAATACCAATAAAACAATCAGTCAAGCAATTCTTGCTACCGCCAGCTTTTTCCTCTTAAAGTTGTTATTACTTAGACTTTCCTGTAAGTCACCTAAACATAAAATTGCAACTCTTCACATAGAAGGAGAGTAGAATGTTGAACTTGTTGCTGGTTTTTTGTATCTAATGGTAGTCAGTTGCTGTAACTGAGATTGAATACTTTGAGGATACTTTTCAGGGAAGTATTATTCAGCCTGCAACTTGGCAGCTTTTGATATTGTATGTTCTTAATGAAAAGATGTAAATGACAGTTTTGACACCAGAAAGTTGCCCATTGCCTAGCCAGGGTAGGTATTTTCTCCCTCAGTGTATAGTTTACCTGTGTGGCCATACATGAGAATGGTAACACTTCTAATTGTGTTGGATGTGATTTACTTTCAGTGGAGGCAAAACAAAGGAAGTGGAACATGGAATTTAACAATTTAGGCTGTATTTCAAAATTCCTGTTTCTTTGTGTTAGCTTAATCTGAGAGCAATACGAGTTTGCTTGTATTTGTGAATAACTACACCACTGTTATATACTCAGGTATATCTAAATAACATGCTTTGTTACTATAGCTGTTTTATGTTAACTGCTTTTTTAATGAACAGGAAATCTTGTATTGATACTAAGTGTAAATCTGTTTGTAATACATTTCAGACGACAACGTAAATATTAAGTGATGCATCTCCTAAGTAGTAATGTGTCAGAGGAGGGTGTTTCTTCTCCACTGACTGTTTTAAATTCTAATCAGTCTCTAAATTCTTTGTATTAATTGTGGGTTTGGTGTACATTGGTATTACTTGGAAGTTAATGAAAGCAGTATCTATAAGCCCACAAAACCAAAGACATTTGAAATAAACTGTTACTATATTTAGCGATTGTATTTTCATCTTTATCTTATGTTTTTGAACATCGTTGGTTCAGACAAATCTGTACCTGAATTGCGAATGTGAAAATGTAAATGCTTGTAGTGACAGAATAGTGGTTTATTTACATGTAAAAGGATTAATCGTCCATTAATGTTTTGCATTTTTAAATGCTTCTACTTCCAGGTTGTTTTTTTCTGAAAACATGCTTAAATTTACCTGCATTTAAGGCATGCATACTTGCTTCGTTTGTGGTGGAAGCTCATTGCTGTTAAATCATCTCTTGTTTTTTCTTCACAAATGTAACAGCTAACATTTTGCATAACTGAAATATTACATCATTTGAATCTTCATTGATTTTTAAGCCTTTAAGACTAATATAATTGTCTTTTTGTCTTGTGGATTGCAGCATTCAACAGAAGGAATTCGGTTGACAGCTCTGAATGACAGCAGCCTAGACTTGTCTATGGACAGTGATAACAGCACGTCTGTGCCTTCGCCTACTAGTGCTATGAAGACGAGTCCATTGAACAGTTCTGGAAGTTCTCAGGGGTAATGAAAACTTTCAGTCTTGTGGCTGCTCTCTGTTCCTGAATTACTTGCATTTAAAAGCATAGCAGATACTGCATCCATGAGATACTACGGTTATCAAGGTGTGACTGTTCCAAACTGGAACTTGCAGACACTCTTTATTTCCAGTTTGAGCACTAGAACAGGGCTAAATTTGGGGGATAGGGAGCATGGCATTGGACTTCAGATAAGGAATTATAAAGTTGGGTAGAAATCCTTAGAACAACAAGGTGATGTAAAAACTTGGGGACACTGCAGTAGGAGGCTGTGAGAGGTAGTAAGCAGGAAATTGAGGTGTGAGAATAAGGGTTGTGTGAGTTTTGGTCAAAATGAGAGACAGTACAGGAGTTTAGGCTTTCTGTCTGGGAAATCAGTAGTGCTACTGCTATTACTGATGATATCCATGCAAATTAAGCTTATGAACATAATCTTCTATTGTATTTTCAAAGTGTACATATTAATGTTTATCTTAAGCCTGTCTTTCTGTATTGTCTTTTCATAGAATCACAGAATGGTTTGGGTTGGAAATGACCTTAAAGATCACCAAGTTCCAACCCCTGCCATGGGCAGGGACACCTTCCACCAGACCCGGTTGCTCAAAGCCACATCTGACCTGGCCTATCTAAATTTCAGTTTGCCCAAGTAGATGGGATTCTGTTCTTTCTTCTTTCAAGAGTCCCATGTTTGTCTGTTTGATGCAGAGAGAAGTTAACATCAGTTGCCTACAATTGTGCAGGATTAGATGTATATTACAGGATGTTGTATAGGATAAAATACTTAAGTTCACTAAACTTACTCCTTTTGACAAGTATTCTTTAACTTGGTCTTATGTGGTAAATGATTTCCAATAGTTGATGCCGCTAACCGTGATATTAAAACAAGTCTATGATATCTAGGAAGTCACACTTGTAGTGGAAATTGCCCCATTATGATTTTTGGGCATAGTCATAACGGTGTGTGTAAATGGAAAACAAACTTTCTATTCTATTTTGGTCCTTCTGTACTGGTTTTGTTCCGTTCTTCAGGGAAGTAGTTGCTGCATTTTCCCCTGCACCTTATTTGGGCAGATATTGCTTCAATTGTTGCCCTTTTTTTAATGCAACTCCTTACTGGTCTAAAAAACTGTCTCTGAAGTGATTCAGATTAAATATTTGAAATAGCTTCCATTGCTCAAGTTTGACAGTAGATTACCAATGCTCATTTCTGTCTTCCTGCTGTGACATAGTATTGTAAGTTCTGCTCTGTAATGTAGGTAAAATCTATCATCTATGGTTACTGGCCATGCATGTGGTGTGATGAAAGGCGGGACATACAGCACCATAGCTTTACTAATGTTCAGCATTTCGTCATTTTTCCCTTTTAGCAGAAGCAGTCCTGCGCCAGCTGTAACAGCAGCATCTGTGACCAACATACAGGCTTCTGAAGTCACTGTGCCACAAATAAATTCCAGTGAAAGCTCAGGGGGTAAGGAAAGTGGCACAGTATATCGTTTCTATTGATTTTTTTTTTGTTTGTTTGTTGTTTGTGATGTCTGTGAAACAGTTTTTCTTCCAGTTTGAGGTCTTTACTTAACACATGCTCTAACATGTTCTCCTTGATGTACAGATTTAACTAATTTCTTTAGGACTCAAGAAACCATGGCAGAATACTTTGTGCCGTGATGTTTGTTTATTCTTTTACTCTTAGAGATTTATATTTTACATTCACAACAGCCATAGTTTTCCAGTGGCTTTATGTAGGTCTGTAGTTCAGTTGATCAAATAAGGAAAAACTATCTAAAGATGGAAGAGCAATTTTTGTATTTATTCCTAATCCATTTTGTAGTTAAACCCAAGAGATGATTCTGTACTGTCTGTAATCTGTGCTTCCATGTTACTGTTCCTGTTGTTCATGAAATTGTTTCTAATAATGAAAAAGACTCAGGTGTCAATAAGGGGCATGTGTTCTGCTTACATCTTTTCAGATATGTCCTACTGTGTGTGCTGACGTTACCCTCCATATTTTCTACAATAAAAACTACGCTTCACTTAATACTTAAGAAAAATTGACTTTTTAGTGCAAGAACAAAAGCACCTGGTGGAAATATTCACTTGGCAGCATCAGCTGCTGCTCTTTTTGATGGCACTTTAGCTGTATACAAGGAGCAAGTCAGAAATAGATTGAAAAGGGGACCAACTGGTTAGCCTTTCAAGATGAGAGCTCTATTATTTCACTCCTTCACATGTGGCACGGTGGAGTCTTAACTGTTCTCTGATTTTTATTGTGAGTCACAGGTGCATCAATGTGAGTGAGTTAGTCCATGAGCACTAAATGGAGCTTAAATGGAATGACTGGTTTTTGGATTTGTAGACATATCAGAAGTTGTTTGTTCTTGTATTTTAGTTAATCAAAAAGCAGTCACCTGATAGTTATTAATGAAAAATTTCCTCAATGTAATTTTTCTTATCCTGGAGCATCTCCCTGTGTGCGCTTGTTGGTTTGAGGTAGGCAATTGGTGAGGTAGAGCTTTTTCAAATGGAGCATTTTTCAAAAAGATGTTTGGAATGTCAGATCTTTTTTTGATGCTCTGTGATGACTTCGTATCTGTCATTGTGTACTCTGAGCCTGAGAAGTGGTAAATTTCATGTTTGAGTGACAAAGGTGGTATCAAATTGGTCTTGAATTTTATTTCAGGCAGTCTTTGGCAATGCATTTATATGGCTGAGTACAGAAACAGTAAAACTTCTTTTTGGGTACCAAAAATAATAGCTGTATTAGCACAGAGCTTTGTCTGGGTTAGTGTACCTAGCTGTTAAGCAGGGTTATTTAGACCAGGCAGTGTCACTGACATGGCTACCCTCTATCTGGTACAGGAATTGTCTCTTGGAACGAGCCTGAAACTAAACTGTGCTGTGTCATTCCAAACATGATGCTTGTAACACTAACTGTACCACTGCTGTCATGCCTGCTTGGTTTCTGTGGGTTTGAGTAGAGACCAAAAATACCAGTGAGTGAACTGAAACGGTGGTGTCATCTCATCTTGTTGAAGCTTTTTTTTTTATTTATTTATCCATAGGTACTTCAAATGAAAGCATTCCTCAAACTGCCACACAACCAGCCATTTCTCCACCACCAAAGCCTACCATCTCTAGAATTGTTTCCTCAGCATATCTATTAAATCCATCACCAAGAACTTCAGGAAATGTTGCAACAAAAATGCCTAGCCCTGTCACAGCAGTGAAAAGGACATCTTCTCCCCATAAAGAAGAGTCTCCCAAGAAAATGAAAATCGAGGAGGTATTTTGGATTTTGGGGTCATACATAGCAATGTCTGAAACTTTGAATATTAATTTCAGCTGCAGAGTGCTGATTCTTGTGTTTCAAATATTTTGTTAAACGGGGTGTATGTTTCCTATTCTGATTGCATTGCTGCTTTATGTATTCAGCTTGCTTAGGTGTTAGTGTTTTTTTTTCTTAGGCTGATGTTTGTCACGTGACACACGTGCTGCATTTCTGAGAATTCTCAGAAATGCTTAGATTCTAAATTCTTGTCTTAAAAGCACGTTTTTTTGTTTGAGTACAACATGTTAAGTCTCAGAAGTAATTCTGTTTTCAAAACCGCTTTATGACCTTATTTTCTTGTTGATTTTTTTAAAAAATGTTTTTATGATTTTTAATAGTTTCTGGGTTTGTTTTCATTTTCAGCAGGATGAAATAAGTGAAGATACTAGCTGTATAGATTTGAATGAGCATGAAAAAATGGAAACTAAGGTATCTATGCCTACACCATAGAACTTTGTGTATATTAATCAGGACTCTTCCTTGTGAAAATTACTGTGTTTGCCTCTAGGAATGACTGAGAGTGTTCATAGATACAATATAGACTCTCCAGTAAAGATAGCAAAATGATACATTATTTTATCAATGTATATGTCAAGATTAATGAATTGCAGTACATTATCTGTTGCCAGGCTAAGCTGAGCCTGAGTCCATGGTCGCATAGGACAGCGATTTCTTTGCTGGTCATTCACACAGTGTTATGCATGGCAAAAAAAATTAATGGTATTTATATTGCATCAGATCAGGCATGTGTCTATATGCCTTGCTTTGCTGGCATGCCAAACTTGATGTATATTACTTAAACAGTTGTCCTCTGTATTCCATTGGGATTTTTTCATGTTGGGCTGAGAATCCTGAAGCCAGGTGCTACCTTGTTCACTGTTGAGATAAAAAAAAGTTTCAAATGATGGTAAATAAATCCTTTCTGATAGTGAAATTATTCTATGAAATTGCAGCATACCTTTTGGGGACTTCCAAAGATTCAAGCACGCCTCTCCTGTATCTTGTAATTTAGCAGACAATTTTTCTGCTTACTGATTGGCCAGAAAGGGTGACAGTCTATCTTAAGCCATATGATAGCAGCTCTCCACTTGGGTCCATACAGTTTTTGTAGGGCATGTTCTGTTGTCTTTGGAATCTCTGGAAAACATACCAAGAAATTAAAATAGCTAATAAAATGCTTTAAGTGCTTTGGTTTATAGTTTACACACCCGTAAGTGAGGAATTGTATCTTGTTATGTAGTCACATTGAAATCTCTTTGAATTCAAGACAGGTGAAGTCAGAAATGCAAGTAAGCATTTAATTCTAATGTTGAAAATAGATCCTCTGGGTGCAGATCATTGTAAAAGACAAAGGTACTCCTGTTAGCTTTTATTGTTAGTCTCCTCTAAATCTTATATCCTTAATAGGCACAGAAGGAAATGGTGGAATGAGCTTTAACATAAACATAAGCATTTTTCCATTGAAATGAATGCCTTTTTGTTAGGGGATGGTTTACTAAATGATAGTTTTAACTAACAGGCTGTCTTCATTAAAATGAATGTGCTACTATGCTTTAGCTGTGCAGTCCCACTGTTGTACCTGAAAAACTGGCTTTGATGTTAAATCTGTTCATCCACAAAGCTGATTCAACAACCTATTGCAGTAGTAGGAAAACTTTTTCTGCTGGAATGGTGAAAGCAGTGGAAAAGCAGTTGAATTTGCAACAAATTCAATAGCTTTTCACATGGTCTTTCTTGATACTATACTTTTTGTCTTTCGTGAGTTGAATGACATGTAATGTTTTCCATATAGGATTCTGTATAAAAGGTGTTAAGTGGTTAAACAAGTGACAGTTGAGAAGTGATTTAGCTTGTATTGATGTCAGATTTCTAATCAGCAAAACATAATACAGAAATCCCACACTAGAGAACAAAAGGATGGGTATCAATGCAGCAAGTACCAATATTTGCCTCTTTTCTTTTGCTGTATATGCTTAACTTAAAGGCATTCGGTTTAATGGAGTTTGATATTGCTTTTATAATTGGAAGTGGTATAACTGTGTCGATGTTTTTGTGTCTTTAGGAGCAACTTGAGACAGAAGTGAATGTTAATTCTCAAACAGAAACTCTTCAGACAACTTCTCTGCAAGCTCCTCAGGTACTGTTTCTAAGAACACCTCCATGTGTGTGTGCTAATCTGTGGTGAAAACACTGACATTAAAATGAGTTCAGACGTTAAAAATGTGTATTTTTTTAATATAAATCCATTGTGTGGAAAGCTGCTTGTTGTTACTGTTGCAATTTTTGTGTTTTAGATGGTCATTGATCTTATTGAATGTGCATTGTAGCTAAACATGTATGGCTTGCCATACAAACTGACCGAAGCTGGATTCGCTCTTCTGAATTGTGCCTTCAAAGTAAGGGGCTCAGTTTATTCCTTTGTGCTTTGCACATCACAGAATAATCCTTTCTAACAAGGAAACAAATGCTTTAAATAGCTGCTGCTCAAAGATACCCTGATAGAGGTTGAGAATGTCTGAAATGTAACCAGATTCTGCTGTTTGGTGTGACAGAGAGATAAATTGTAATCTTATAATTTCTTAGCCAGCTGTGTTGCTTCCCTGAAGGTATTAGAAGTGTGAGGAGCACTGGAAAAATAGACAAAGTTAAGAATTTTCTGGCATTCACTCAAATTTTTGTTCCTAATACTGTAACAACTTGTAGAGAACACATCTTTGTCCTTAATAGCATTTTTAAGTTACTTTTCATGCTCTACTGATTAAAGTTTCACTATCACAAAGTATTTTATGCACACTTCACTCATTAAATGTGTAGTAAATGTATTGATTGAAAATGGAGATATATTACAATAGTATTAATAGTATTTGTTATCAGACTTTTTGAGCTATATGAGCAGTATGAATAAAGGTACCAAAATTGTTTGGCCAAAACTCCAGATGCTACTTGGGCACTCTAAACTGCTTCAGGGAAAATTTTAGATCATTTAATACACTAAGTTTATTTTACCTTTTGTTGAGGGAGGATTATATGAAGCTTTGTAGCTTTTACAAAATTATGTAGTTGTTACTTTAGGAAAAGTAATCTGGAAACTGCAGAAGAATGGTGGGCCTCTTCTGTCATTTTTCAGTATTCTGGCAGGCTTTGTTTAAAACACTGCTCGTGTTGTAGAAAATAGAAACATGTTAAACGGCAGGTCAGCACCAAGCAGAGGGGGCTGCTGGGGGCAGGGGGGAGGCAGGCAGGCAGAGCTTTTGTGCCCTGAGTCCTTCTTGCACTGTGCTTTGCTACTGTCAGTCAGTGCTAACTCAATTGACTTTTTAATAAAACAACAATTAAGAGCAGTCATTTTAATGCAGCTTTTCCCATGTATCAAATGTACCTTATATTAATTTTGAATGGTTATAACACAAGAAAACATTTGATGATAAATCATGGGAAGTAATGCATAATAACTGGGTTACTGGGATAGCAAATAATCTGGTGCAGGAGAAAAGAAACCCTTCGAAGTTTAAAACGCACATGCACCCACCCTGCACCCCCCACCCCCCCGCCAAAAACCAACTCAACCCAACAATAAAGGCTTGTTAAGCCTGTGAGAAATTAATGAATCGCACTGAATCTTGAGTATTCCTTTTCTGTGTTTTCCTTTATTTGGCTTCAGATACAATTTTACTGAATGGGATTTAAGTCTTTTAAGTGGGCACTGTTTCAGAGTTTGTCTTACCTTTTCCATATAAATCTAAACCAATATCAAAAGTTGAAAATTTGTCTGTACAGAGCTTTTAAACAGTCTGAAATGTGAATGTGTGAAGACACATACTTTGCACTGGGGACAGTTTATCATCATTCTTCTGTAAGGGGCTGAGGCTTAACACTGAACTGTTCAAAGGAATTTCTAAATACTAAACATCTAGGTCAGGTAGTAGATGTCACTGATCAAGCACCCTTATTATATGAATATTATGTTTTATTGTATTACAGGTTACTAGTAGGCTCAGCTTTATCTGCAGATTTATCTTCCTAATTTCTTTCAGTTGTTGAAAAAGGAAATGTACATCATGAAAGACTCTTGTACAGATTTTTCTTAATGACTGTGTAGGCAAAGGAAATACCTGCTTCTGTATTTATAATTATCCTTATCTTGGTGTATTCCTAAAAACTCTTCTAAAGATCTTGGTTTTGAAAGTTAGTGCCAGTTACTATAATATTTTTCTTCTGATATTTACAAAGTTAAAATACAACCAAACTTCTTCTTTTCTTTTCAGAAAACACCCAGTACAGACCTTTCAGATATCCCTGCTCTCCCTGCAAATCCTATTCCTGTTATCAAGAATTCAATAAAATTGAGATTGAACCGGTAAAAACAACCTCAGGGGTCCATAAACAGTATCTGCCAACTCAACCTGTTGTCTTCTAATGCTAGAAAAAAAAAGGAGAACGGAGGGTGCAAGACTAGAACATAATTGCAAATGGATTTAGGTATATTTTGTGCACTTCCCTTTCTGGGCTAAAATCACCACTTGATTGGAAGTCCAGGTTAGTATGTGAAGCCAGGAGTACAATTAATGTGTTAGCAACAGTTGCATTAAATATTTCGAAGGATTACTGCCTTTAAAAACATGAACACTATTTGTAGCCATATTTGACATTCTGATTGAATTTCTTTGCATTGTTTCAAAATTGAGATAAAACTGGCATAAGAATCCCTTAAATGCACTTTTATGTACTTTTTTTATTGGAGTATGACTAATTTTAGATTGTCAGCTGATACATTTTCGTTTTATTGAAGGATCTCTTCAATAGTAGTAATCTGCAAATTGGGTGATGTTCTATGATGTACTATACATTGAAACCAAAGTGTATAGCATATCTAGTTCAACTGCCATCAAGCAGCAGTAAAATTTAAAGTGAAATGTCAGATCTTGAGGTTATAAGACAAGTTTGAGGAAGTAATTGGGAAGTTTTGGTGTTGATGGGACATGATTAAGATGTGGTCTACTTTTTATTTATAGGATTGTTTTAAGGTGCATACAGATCAGCAGTCAAGCAGCAAATAAACTTTCCTTTGAGCTAATGAAACTCCTTATTCCCTTTTTGATCCCTTTACTTCTTGGGAAAGGCTTTGCATTTTATGTTGGTGGGGGGGTTGGTGGGGGGTTGTTTTTTTGGTGTTTTTTTCCAGCTTGTATGCACCATATAGGACAATAGTTATTTATACAAAATAAAAACAAGCTATGTACTCATTTGGATTTCCCCCTGCCACTTACCTAATTGTAATACCTTCTGGCCTGTAGGCACAAATTCAGTATTTTGTCCCATGACTAAAGTGTTTAAGTAAATATTGCGTGCCTGTGAAATAAAACACCTGTCTTGATGGCCTTTGAATTGCTAAATATGAGATGATTTTTGTACACTCCATAAAAGTCCTGTATGCATTTAAAAGCTTCAAATTTTAAATAAAGGCAAAAAGATTTTTCCCTAAGTATTTTAACCTTTTTATTTTTAGATGGCTCATCAGAAATAGTTTTACATACTGAACAACACTGAATTTTTAAAAATCATATTTCTAGTAAGCACTTGACATCTAGTAAGCTCTCTTATTTTTTGTTCTTGTAGTCCTATCAAAAAAGTAACAACTTTTTCTTTTGAAAGAACTGAATCTCTTGTGGCAAAGGACATCAGTATTTGAGGAACATGAGGAATACCAACAGTAATACCAGATGTAGATAAGAAACTTCATGTTACTATTACTTAAGTCTGAAATATGTGGGATGTCAAATCATACTTCCCATACTTTGATTAGCATGTTTTATGAACTCCCTTCTCCCGTTGTGCTCCATCCTATTACACGTGCATCTTTCATGTTAAAATTAAATTACTTACACTCTTCCCCTTATCCTTCTAAATTAATTCTCCAAAGTCAGAGTGTAGCTTATCTTTTACTTAGGCTGTGCAGTAACTGAAGGGTTTTTTTTTTGCCATTTGTCTAAGATGTCTAGTATACAATATTTCTTTTCCTTGCCCTGTGCAGCCTGCTGTCGTCCACCCCCCAAAGAAGGTTATATTAACAGTTGAAGTGTACAAGGTGTCTGTGTATTTTGTGTAGCTATGGAGTTTAGATCGAAATTGCCAGGCACAAATTTAGTCTTGTCATTTTGTTTACACATCAGAAAATCTTTTTCATTTTATTAAACGTTTCATGTAACTGCACCCAAGTTTTGCCAAGCTGGAAACTTGGAACTTTTCTGTATAGTGACTTTTTAATTCTAGTTTTCATAACCTGGAGATCAGACTGTTGCTTTCGCATGATGTACGTAGTGTCTCATGACTGGAGTTTGCTTTGTTTTATAGTATCTGTACTCCTTGTATTTTTCAAGAGCTATTTTGTAAACAGATGATGTATTTCTCCATTGAAAACACAATAAAAAACAGCACAATCCCATAGTTGTCTGATTTTTCTGAATGCATAAAATGGATTTTACTCTCTTAATTCATGCTTGGCTCTTAAATTTTCTGCGAAGACAAAATATGATGTGGCCTAAAAGACGTGAATGTTCTCTACATAAGCATCATGATGGATATAGGAAGTGGAAGTAGCATTCAGGGAGGATGTTGAGTTCTAGTCTGTTAAAGGGAAAAGTTGTGGATTGTGCAGTGACTTGGCAGGGGCAGAGTGTACTGCCAGAAAAAAACCAAATCCATTTTAAGAGCATCCATTCCTTGTTTCCTGATCAGGAGTCTATCTCAAAGTCTTGAATTCTTAAAAGCTGATAAAAGTAGAAGAAATATGTGCATAAACAATTTGGGGCTGTACTATTTTCTTGAAAGTTGGAATTCCATTTTTTGAAAACTTTCAGCTGTAACAGTTTTGGCGTCTTACACTTGCTTTTCTTGCAAGTGACTATTTCTTATGTCAGCAGATGGCACTATTTCTCTTCTTGTCATAGTTTAAGCTTGCCCTGAAATAAAAAGTAAAAATTACAAGTAACTGTGCATCATTGATCTTTGTATCAGCATGAACCCAATCCTCCAAATGCTTGATGTGAGTAACTTTAATAAGTAGTCTCCTTTTGACTAAAATTTCTTTAACTGCTAAAACCACTGATGATTACGGTCTTCATATTATAATTACCCTGCCTAAAACAATAAACCTTTGTGTTGTATATATTTTTCACAGCATGCAATTGCATGTCTTGTCTAGAAAAGATTCATCATCTTTATATCTTGCCCACCCCGTCTCCCTTTCATCACAGCTGATGTTATTTATGGCTTTAATTCCTCTTTTATTTTCGCTGACCAATAAAAATCTGCTAGTAGATACACAAATTTCTGTTCAGTGCTTCTCAATCTACTGGCAATAGGCTTGTTTTTTCCAAGTTACCAGTCATGAACCTCCAGAAGTAAGTTCATGGACTCAAAAGGATCTGCAAACAAGAAGCTGAAAATTACTGTTGTAGCCAAAATAATTAACACTAATAAGCCATGGTTCTAACAGATGGCTTTAGATGTACTGATTTGAATCAGACATTTGAGTTGATGAGTTCTCGCTAAAGTTGTGCTTCCTTGCTGTAGGTAGTATGTGTACATGCCATTTCTTGGTTTCTTTCTTTTTTCTTAACTGCAGAATCTTTACACTTGTAGCTACAAGTAGTAGCAGGTAGCAACAAATGCCAGTTGATAGTAAATTTACCTTAAACAACTGATTTTAATCGAACAATAAAAGTTAAACTCAGTTCTTCAGTTTGTAGAATAGCAAAAAATAATTCAGTATACCAAGAACACACTAGATGTTACTGAGCCAGGATCTGTACTGAAATGAATGCTGTGGTAGTTACTGAGGAAGTAAATGCGTTTATTTTCTCATATTACATATTTTTTTGGAAGTTGGGTGCATTTGTACAGAAGGCATTTGACGTTTTGAAGTGCATCATTTATGTAACTATAAACACACCAGTTACATAGCTTTGCTATGCTTAGTCTCTCTTTGACGTCGTTGTGGCTGAGCCATACTTACCAAAATTTTGTCGCTTAAAAATGCACAGGTCTTAATAGTGCACTCACAAATACCTGTATGGACGTAGATTAGCCAAGTACTGGGTAGAGTCACTTTTTCAAAGATCCAGTGTTTGTATTAGGAAAACATCAGCAGTAAACCATTTTTAATTTACTTTAATAATCTTGGTAAAATTAAGGATCTGTTCCATAGAAACAAACCATCTTGGATTTGTTGATAGAGGCAGATGCAGTTTGATACGCCTACAAAGTTCAAACTAATAATTTGAAATATCTACAAACATCAGACATCTGCTGCTATTATCACCAAAAGAATGCAAACTTTGATATCAAACTTCAGAGGGCATGTTTTATTATGAAAAAGATAATATGATGAACCACTGCTGGATGTCCCATCTGCTTTTTGGATATTTAAACTCTAATGGTTTTTTAATAAAGTTTAGGCATATTTGTATTGTTCTGACTAAATTCTGGAATGCTATCTTTAGGTAACTTTTTTTCTTCCTCCTATGCTCAATGAATTAACCAAATCACACTTCCTATTCAGCATGTCTGTTTTTTTAATGACCTAAGTATTTTTATGACCTCTGTATTCTAGTAGAATGTTTAAAATAAAGAATGACAATGTTGTACAGACTTTATTAAATTTTTACCTTATTAACTCCAAAGATACTGAATTTAGAAAAAGTCAAATTTAACAGCATACTAATAGTTGGAAAAAAACCTACTTAATGGTATATGCAGATATTACCAAGCTTGATTTTTTTGGTAGTAAATTAGTCTCTGAGTAAGAGCCAGAACCCAGGCAAGTAATAGGAAAGGATAAAGAGGAAAATTACTATTGATGTAAGGTGATAAAAACTACAACTTGTTGGGTAGGGAAAGCTGCCTTTATTTATTTAACTTAAGAAAATAGCCAATGCATTTAAACTGCCCCATAATAACTGTGGCCCGCACAGATACCGGACAGCTTACAAGTGTAAATGTCTTTTTGTCCATCTTATTTGCAACCTAGCACATCTCCTTTATGGACACATTTTATGTTTGTATTTTTAGAAGTAGATTTCCTCAATAAGGCTTCTTAAGTGAATGTTTTGCATGCTTAATATCTACGTATCGGTTCAAACTTTTCAGTTAATCTACGATATTTCTGTGGTGTTTGCTTCAGTTAGGGAAATACGTTAACCTAAAGGAGATAAAATTATTAGAAGTGAATGGAGTGCTAGGTCACATATCCTTTATTGATCAAGCATTTCAAATGTTAAAATAAAACTAGAGGCAGGGGGGATATTTGAGAAACGACTCCTCTTCCCCCTCCCCTGCCTCTCCCCAGGTAGAAGTTTGATTCTAAGTAAACATAATAAACATAGTTCTTAAAATGGCATGTAAGATTTTTGTGCTGCAGCTTCTGCTTCAGCTTTACGGAAGCCTTGCCCTGGATGGTGTCTGAGGCTGTGTGTTTCCAGAAATCTGGCATGCGCACTGTCCTTGTTTGCGTTCTCAGTCTGCAGTGGAGCTGTTAATAAAGAGATTGATGATAAAGTTGTTGAAAAGAGACAGTTGGACAGGACTGCTCGCCATGAGTGACAGAGGGCATGCTCTGCCTTCACAGCCAAGAATGTTGCCCCCAGCAGAGAGCTGGCCATGCCTGGACGCTGTGCCAAGACTGTTCAGTGCGTGGGGAGAGGAGTCTGCAGCTTATAGGAAGGATTTCTGTTAGATTTTTAGCTTGTGTTCTTAAAGTGAGATATCCTTTATTTAGGATTGTCATAAAATTTCTGAAAAACTTTATGGCCTCTTGAATACAAATGCAGTTTCAGCAGCAATGTAGAGGCTACCGTAGATACATTCTGAAATTTTTGTGAACGCTATGCTAGGACTTTTAAAGCATTTTATTGTGGTCTGGTTCAATGAAATGAAATAGAGATCCCTTGTTCTTAAAATTAACATTTTTTGCTTTTATGGGGAATAAATGCATTATTCATGTACTCAGTCGAGATATTAGCTTCTGTAGGAATTTCCCTGCCAAGATGTCATAAACTTGATTCAACTCAGTCACATCGTTGGAATAAGAGAAGCCCAAAATGATGGATGGAAGTATTCTTTGTCTCAGCCATGGCTTATCATGTATAATTTTTTACCCATCATGATGTAAAAAACAGTAAGACTGATAAAACATTTGATAGTTTAGGCCATCTGCTCAAGCAGCATATTAGAATTATCAGTGATTATTCCTACTGTTTCTTATTTTCATCCAGAACAGTGTGTGGATTTTCTATACACTAAGGATCACTGTGACCACTAAATGCAGTATCTCCTCTAGGAGAAGGTTTGGTGTTTTTTTTTTTCTCTTGTTGCATCTAGTCCTCATAGGTAGAGAGATAAAAAAGATCCTCGCAACCACAATTGAGACCAGTGACTTAAAAAGCAGTTTCAATAGCTCACGCTTCAGTGTTTTGCTTTTGAATATATTTACACGAGGAAGATCAATCTTTTTGGTCTCATCACAGTAAGTAGTGGTAGATCATTTTCTGTAGACAATTGTACAAATGCTAGTATAGACTTTTTCCTGCGTTATTTCCCACAGGACATGGTTTCTTAGGTGTTTCTTAATTGGATTGAAATATGTAGTAGTTCACCAATATATTAATGCATTTTTATATATACTTAAAAAAACAGTAAAATACTACAAAACGGCCTTCTGTTCTATGTGCCTTTGACCTGGATAGGGAGGAAATCTTGTTTTGTAGTAGTTGCTGTGAATAAAAAAAAAATAAATGTTGAATTGTAGAAACATTTTTCCAGTAGTTGATACAGGTGGAAGGCATTTCTTTTCAGTTTTTAAATTTTGCATCTTGACTGGCTTAAAACATTCAACTTTGTTTTATAAAAATGTAGGTTTAATTCTGGAGAATCTCAAGTCTGTCAATTACTTGACTTGTGAGTACAGTAACCTAAGAAGATTTTTTTTTTTCTTTTTTAAATGTGGGGATATAAGCTAACTCACTACTTGTTTTGAAGGTGTAGGCATTGGTTCATAGCCTCACTAGTGTTGCTCTGAATAGGACCTGTCTGAGCCAGAAGTACGCCAGATGTTCTGTCTTGGCAGATAAAAATGGCAAGTTTGATCTAGTACCATTAGGACTCTTTTTTTAGCTTAAGGAATACTTCTACATTTCATTTACTATATGCTGTATTTTTAAAAATGCATGGAAGTCACGCTTTTGAGTTGTTGCAATCACCACAGTGTTGATTTTTCCTTTCTGGCCCATTAGTTTTTCAAGGATAATCTGAACATCCGTTACAGAAGTAGGTTTCTAGTTTTGTTTAAAATAGAGAGATTTTTGCTTTTTATTACTTATCACTATTTAATGTTCTAGTATGTTAAATTATTTATTACCTCAAATTATTAGTTTTTATTTCCAGCCCCCGCTGTTATGAATCAAACTGAACGCAGCATGCCTTACCTGACAACAGACAAAAGTTTTCAAAGAATTGTGGGAATGAATTGTCCATTCCTCTGCATTCCACAGTCACGTATCATCAGTGCCGCCTTCAGCTGTAACAGCTCGTTTTGGTGTCGTAGGATCTTTCCTGTTAGAATTCTAGTGTTTTAGTTTCTTCAAAATGAAAGGCGTCATAGTCGTATTATTTCAAAGGTGCTTTTATGTGGCTATAAGAGGAGAAATAATATATAATGTGTAAGTAAACAAACAAACCCCAGCTATAACTCATCACTATCATATGAAGCAGTTTGTTAGAAAGACTGGCTCACAGCAAAGCCAAACCTGCATTCCATTCCTGACTTGTGTACATGTGACCTTGACAGGGCTATTGACTCTTTGCTTCAGCCTCGTATATGAAATGAGATTAGCGGTTATCAAATATTTCACAAATACTGTCTTGGATTTTTCATATAGAAGATGCTTTAAAATTATTCCATTGGATTCTACTGTAAACATGAATCATACTCCACTTGAAACTCATACACTAGTTTTCCAGTCTGTGTTTTGTTTTATATCAGATACATCATCTTTATATCCTGCTGTAAATTAGTTCTAAGGGCATCACATGAAAAAGGAAAGGTTGCTGAACATGTTATTAAGACAGTCTTCCGGTAGAGGAAAACTACAAAATTGGCCAACTTGGTACTTTTTATTTGCTGTCCTATTTTGCCTTTTTTTTTAAAAAAATATTTTTATATAAACACACAGACCTGCGTGTGGTAGTTTTTCCCCAGGAAAAATACAGAGGGGTTTAGGTCCTGAAAGCTGTATACCTGTTTGCTATTCTGATCTTCAGCTGTTTAATCCTGTCTTCTTTCTGTTTGCGTGTGTGTAGTCTGCAGGCTTTGTAGCTCACTAATACGTTGCTACAATGTCTGTTACGTATAACGTGAAAATAAAATTTGGCTACACCACTCTTCAGCTTCTGACAGTACAAATGAATGATGTAGATCTGCGGTCTCTCTCACCCTGTAAACAAAAACAATGGAGGTGCTGAGGACCTTGTTGGAAGACTGGCTTTTCCTCTGTTTACAATTTGTGACATTTTCTAGTTGTCCAGGCTCCAGTTGCTTTCATATGGAAGCGTATCTGAAAATGGGGGAAGACACTTTTGTACGAGTCTGCTCATGGGTTGCATTTAGGTTCTTCAGAATGGTAAGTGTGGAGTGGTTTAATTTTAAGGTTTAATTTTAAGGGTTTTAATTCTTAAATTTATTTTTGAAGTACAATTTACATAGTAAATGCAAAAAAACCCTACTGCTTCTTTTTCTGGTGATTTTTTTTTTAAAAAGTCCTTTTTAATGTAGTATGTCTGACAGGTCTAGATGAAAGAAAAGCGCGATGGTTTTACAAAGCATTGTTACTCCGGTGCGCATGGCATTGCACAGCAGCACTGCCTTGGCTTATGTAGAAGTCAGTTTTAGCACACAGTGGCAGTTCAAGTTCGCCACCTTTTGAGAACCAGCCTGTGCAACACTGCAGAATAAAAACTGGAAGTAACATGGACTGTGTAATGGTCATTTTGACAACTGCTACCAGGCTGGCAGACTTAATCCAAAAAGCAAGTGTCTGCACCCCTGTTCTGGGGAATAGGACGTGCCCCATGGTGATCCCCTTTTCCCTCAGATCTTCTCAACACCTTCCAATTTTTTTGTTGTTTACTTCCAGTAGTCTAAGTAGTCCTAGTATTTTGAAATAACTCCTCCTACTTCATTCTACCTGGAGGACTGAACTGAGGCAGCAAAACCTAAACCTATTTGGGAGTTATGTTAAAGTCTGCTACGCTGAACGCTTACCGATAATGTTTTGCTTGCTAGCCACGTCTTATCCCGTTACCTGAGCCTGTCTCTATCAAAGGCCCCTCAAAGTATCTAAAGTGTCTTCATGTCTGCTGCTTTAGGTGTATTTTTGTGGGAGAGATCAATGCAGCGCTTTCCCTTCCCACACAAGCATGTTTAAACCCTTTGTTTTTGGGAGACAGGTTGCAATTAAAAACCATGAATCAAAAAGGTGTGGATTATCTAGGCCGGGGGTCCTCAAACTCTGTAACCAGGGGGCCGGCACGCGGATGCAGTGGCAGGCAGCCCTCTGCGGCTGCTTGGTTTCCCCCCCAACCCCCGGCCGGGGGAATGGGGGGAGTCTGTAAATACCAGGGGCCAGATTGAGGACCCTGGGGGGCCGTATCCAGCCTGCAGGCCGTAGTTTGAGGACCCCTGATCTAGGCTTTGGGGTGGGTGGAGGGGCTGTGCCATGGGACCAAGCAAATCCATCTTCGGCTGGCCTGGTCCTGCCTGAGGTAGGACAGTGTTGCAGTATCTTAGATCACTTCTGTGAGCAATTTTAAGCCAAGACTACTTATCACAGGTTATGAGGAAAATTATGAAAATGGTGCCTTCTGATGATGGGGATTCAGTCAGCCAAGGAATAGGAGTTTCCTTGGGATCTTGGAGTTATTTCTAATTCCTTAAGGAAGAGTTTAATAGCGGTGACCTAGATGCTATAGTATTGGGATGCCTGGGACGTGGGGAATCTTTTTATTTAGGCAGTGGTTGTGCACTTGCAAATACTAAATTCAAGCTCTTCCTCATAAAACAGTCAAGGGAAGATGTGAAGATGCTTCCTGGTGTCCATTGATCAAAAACTTCCAGTATATAAAAAAGTTGAATCAAATTCCGTGTATGTGCTGCTAACTGCTACTGGGAATTTTTCTATAGAGTATAGAATCACTCTGGAGAAGACTTGTTTTGTGTTGAAGTCAGATTATGTGTCTTCCTAAGAGTTCTTTTACATCTTTCTGTTTTCAGATCTACAAACTGTGGTGACTGGTTCTGTACACAGTGGAAGACACATGAGACTTTATTTAAACAGCCGTGTATATTTCCACTAATAAACTAGAAACTGAAATGTGGGCAATACTGATAGGAGAAGCCATTTGTCCGATTGACTCTCTTGGCACCTATCCATTTTTTCCTCATTGACTTTATAATATTTTGGACTTACATAAACACTTTTCATCTGATGATCTCAAAGCTTTTTGCAAACATTAATTAAGCCTCTTGATGCCCCTGTGAGCTAAAGAAATACAATAGGAGCAGTTTAGATGGGTGAATGAAGATACAGAGTAGTTGTCTTGCCCAAGGTCACCTAGTAATTCAGCAGTGGAGCTAACAGGTAGAAAACTAGCTGCCTGACTCCCTGTTCTAATCGCTAGGTTTAAATCTGATTCTCCCAGATAACTACAGATGACAACGAAACTTTTAATGCTGTGAAAGATGGATACAGCAAATAATTGCAGTTTGTGTTCTGACAATGACCAGAGCTTTTCTACATTCCTGAATTGTCTTTGCAAAAATAATTATCTGCTTCATGCAACCGGCCCAGTGAAAGAAATAATTAAAAAAAAAAAAAGTAATGACTCAAACCTGTAGTTCTGTTTAATATTTAAGATGTGTGAACCATGTTTCTTCATGGTTTACTTACCTGCATCCAAGAAGAGGCTATCCAGTATTTTAAAAATATTGCGTATGAGAAATGGGATTAACAGGAATATGGAGTAGGGATGAGGGGGTAAAGAAGAGTGGAGATAGATGTCCGAGCACCTTAAGCTTAGTATTCATGATAGGATTTTGTTTCTTGTTAGAACTTTATTGGATCTATCCTGTCACCTGAATACAGAAGGCACATATCTACTCCTGCTGTTAGGTTGAAAAATTGAGAAATCTGGCTTCCTGCTTACGGTATGTGAAAAGTGTGTATGTGAAAAATGGTACATCATGTGAGAGCTTTACCTTCATGTAGGACATTGGTCTTGCCTTAAGCAGGGTGACTTCATTTCTGAGTTCTTTTAGGCCATGAAAAATTTTTGGAGGGCTTTTAGGCTGTGACTGTGTGAAACCCATTGCCCCTGGTGTTGATTCTTCTTGCTACTAGTAAAATAGTTGATGCTGCAAGTTAGTTCAATGATAATCAATCAATCAATAAATAAATTTTTGCTTTTTGCATCAAATGTCTTTATTAAGCTAAGAACTACTTAATCTCCTGCTGTGTTTCTGAGCTTCAGACTGCTGCAGGTGCTGTGTTGCTAAACTTGAATCTTGCAGTGCAAACTGCATCTTTCAGTGGGACATCTCCAAGAAGTTACAAATTAACTCCTGCAGGAAGACATATACTTTATATGCAGTATATTTGTCCAGGAATTACCACCTCTAATTTTTCTGGTACTTGATGGAAGTGGCAAAGCATTTGGTGGTAAGCATCTTGTAAGCTGCTGCAGGGAGTTGGGAAACAAAGGTAAATGCATGAACACAGTTTAGTTTAGCAACTGTTTTGTTTTCCAGTTGATGGTTCTCTTGTTTTTTTGGTTCTGCCTATTCCTGATGCAGGAATAAGGACTTCGCTTAAGTCTGGAGTTGGGAAATGGAAGAAAGATTATTGCTTTTTGAAGAACTGATCACAAATAAAATTCTGTTTCCATATATTTTAACTTTCTTGAAGGTTTGGTTAGGGGATTTGATGTAACATTGTGCATATGCTTGTTCTATTATTTCTATGTCACATCCATTACTGGACATTCTTTTTACATTTGGCAAAATATGTAGGTTGATAACCACTGAAATACAGCCATTTCTAGTCTGGCAAGCAAACGGCACATGAAATGCAGTGCTGTAATGATGGAAAGCTACCAGCTCAGTAACTTTCTGATCAAACTCAGGCTGATCTGACCTTATAGTACCTTGCTTACTTCAGAATTGCACACTTGTTTAGTCAGGGAAAAGAATTAATCCAAATCAGAACTGGAAAGCACCTTGCAGGAACAGTCTTGCAGAGTGTAGAAAAGTTGAATAAATTTAGTATAGGAAGATAGTAATACATTTTTTTATCAACTCCAGTTCATAGGCTAGACCTGAATGTCCACATGCCCACATAATAAGTATACATCAGTCGAGTTTTAAAAATTTCTATTTTAAGTTCCAAGCATCTGCACAAATGTCCATGAAATTAATCTGATGTTTGTTGTCCATATCTCATTTAGAAACAGTTTTTTCTTAAGTACATGTTTAATCAACTCTATGTTAAAGAAAAATCTTTCTCTTTCAAGCTGTCTCATGTATGTTGTTCTGATCTTTGGGGGGAAAATCGTGAGAGAGAGATGAGTCTTGCATCATGATCTGAAGTTCAACGGGCACAGATCCTGTCACATTTGGATGGTAGACAAAGCAGCTTCTCAAGATGAGGAACCGTTTCAGTAGCTTGCCTTCTAAACCACTGAGATACAATGCATCCTTTTTTCTTTTTTTTTTTTTTTTTAAAAAAAAAAAAAAAGAAATCCCACCACCTACAACTGGCCAGGGTACCTTTAATTAGTTTACCCAGTGCCCTGGCAGCCGCTGATCCTGAGCCCGGAGAACCACCAGCAGTGGGAAGATGTTTGGCTATTGTGTCTATAGCAATGCTAGGAGGACTGGAAGATGTACATAATATACTGGACTTACTTACTCGATGGTACCAGGATGCCTGCAGTGCATCTGAGAGCACACGTACGTTGTAACAGCTCCGTGCAGTTAGTGCTGATGTGCACTCCCTCCTTCAGTACGTTGCATCTCATTAGCAGTCTCTTTCTGTGGAGTGTAAGAAACTCCTTTTGACCAGGGCATGTTGTTTACTTCCAAACCTGTGTACAGCTGGCATAAATCCCTCCAGGCTGTGGTCAGAGCTGGAAGTTGGCCATTAATACAGGCTGCTTCTTTGTCATGATATAGACTTAAAGAAAAGAAAGCAGGTGCCCTCCTGGCATTTTATAAAGAGTCATTCATGAATATAAGATACTGCATTTTGCATATTAGTGTGAGTGCCAATATAAACCCAGCTGTGTGCAAAATAAAGTGAAATATGTATTTCAAAAACTAGGCCACAGCTTTTCTATGGCGCAATCTGAACGCATTTGAATCAACTTTGCATATGCATAGCCTTTTCTTTTAAAATTATATTTTTCCTTGGGTTTTTTATTTTTTCTTTTCTCTTATTTCTTTTTTTTTTTTTTAAAATGTGGTGATTTTACAACACTTCTCCCAAGGTAATAAGACAATAACACAAGCACAGGCTGAGGAAAACATAGGCAGATGCCACAAAATGCATTTTGAAAATGCACCTCTGTGGCAACTTTCCATCCTCTTCTCTGGGTCCCAGACTGGAGCCCTCCTCTTGTATTGAGCTGGGATTCTCTTCTTCCATATGCAACTGTTTCTGAGAAGGCGGTCAACGATTTTGCTTGGGATTTTGTTATACTTTAGACCAAACTCTGCAAAGCTAAAAGTTCTTTAATGCTACTTTTAAATCCTAGAGGCTGAAAAAAATGGATTTTTAGGGTCTCTGGTATTCATCTTGCACTATGTGATCATCTTCATGCTGAGGGGAAGAGAAATAAGAGGGGGCAGGGGAGTGCAGGGAAAGTAGAAGAGAACCCTCTGGGCTACAGTGGAGTTATCCACCACAGCAGGTAACATCCACCATGCAGATAACATGAGGAGTCACTGGTTTTGTGAGCCTGTAACTTGCCTCGTCTTGATCCTTGTATACTTGCTTTTACTGCCTTCACAGATAGTCCACTATTTTAAGAAATACCTGTGTGGAAATAAAAAAGATGCATCCAGGTTTTTTTGATCAGGTAATTATTAAATGCAAGATGCATCTGGTGGCTGCAGTGAAGCCAATGTTTATTTTCTAGTAGTTGTAGGTGATGTGTGGTTGTGAGATGTTCCAAGCTTTTCCTTGCACCAAATTTCAGTGCTTTTTCCAAAGAAGAAATGAAATCAGCTTCTCATTGCTCTGGCCCTGTGGCACTCTGCTCCGGTGCACGTGAAAAAAGGTGAAAGGAGGAATATAGGGAAGGAAATCTACTCCTTAGGCTGTAGGAGTTTGCCTATAGATTAAACCCATAGATTAAAATGCCAGAGGTCATTTGTAGAGCAAATTTGGGTCTCTGCTGCCCAGCCCTGCTGTGGGAGTTACAGTTTCAGGACTGCAAAATCTTGCATCTAATCTAGCTCAAAGGATTCACCTGGCAGACTGCTCCAGTCCAGGGGGGGCGGATGGGAAGGCAGTGGCCTGCAGCTGAGACTCTCTCAGGGACCTGCACCGGGGACAGCTGAGGGATGGCGAGCCCTGCCTCTGGATTGCCCCAAGCATCCTCTGCCTTCTCCTCTGCATGGTCCAGGGACAGGAGGGATCATTGCTGAGGAGCTGACGGGCCAGGCTTGAGGCTCTGGCTGTGGATGAAGGTGAGAGTGCTCTCATCTCATAGATGAAGGTATCCAGGTGCTGCATCAAACTGCATGCTGGGGTCACAAAGGAACTGGTGATGCAGCAGGAGCCTCCGCACCACAAGGTGTGCTTCCAGGTTCTGTAATCCAACCAGCAGATGACACTACCTTCTTTTTTTTTTTTTTTTTTGCACTTCTCTTAAATCTCATAGTGGATCCATCTGCATTTATATGCAGTTAAAAAGTCTGATCTGATGACAACTCATTTTTCTGCGGCGAATTGTGACTGACAGAGTGTGGCACTAACAAAACCAGAGGAGTTTAAAACTGCGTGTATGCGCTTGTGAAATGAAGACGTGGGGGTTCAAGATGCACTGATAATAGAAATTAATCTGTGTAGAACTATTATCTGATTTATTTTGATCTGTGGTTAGCAGTGTTTTGTTTTAGTAGGATTCTTTGTTTTTTGCTAACAGGTGCTTGGCTTTAACAATATTCTTTCACTGGTTCTGGTAGATTTAATAGCATAGTTGCTAAATTGAGTTTAGATAGCTTATCCTGTATATATTTAGAGATAAGAAGTTCATTTAGGGATTAGAGAATGCTTCTTGTATATGCACCATTAAGCATAGCACATCTGCTACTGAACTAGCAATCAGTAGAATATTGACAAAAGTTATAAAGAAATCTTTTTGTTCATGTGAACACACGTTTATATGTGAGGCTCTAGATGCTTACATGAAGAAAGAAGTGGCTCCAAGAGCTGTAAATTAAATCCAGATTCTTGGTTGAAATACAAGAACTGATCTCGGTTAGAAACTGTTGCAGTTGAAATGGGTCAAAAGAATTGGTGATAAAAAAAATCACCTTACAGCAAAGTAAGATTTACATTTTAGTTTCAGTTTCTGCTTTGAAGAGGGAAAGAGAAGCTTGTTTTCTGGTATATGGGACGAAGCTGAATAAACAGTAAGGTACAAAAAATGAGATACAGACTTTCACATATTATTTGCTTTAATTGGAAAGTCAGGCCTCTCTGAAGTAGCCTTCAGAGCAGTAATCAAAGCACAGCATTGGTTTTTTATTTTAAAAAAACCAAACAACCAGCAAAACCCACACAACCAAACCTAAAAACCTGAGCGCTTTAAATAATGAGGAACCAGTGAAAACTCCTGGACCGTCTGGGAGAGAAGGGGAACAAAATGACCACATTACTGACGCTCCCCAGCTGGTAACCAAAACCAAAAAGGGAGCAGTGACAACGGAGAGGATTCATCAGGTTATCTACTCTTTATTCATACCAAATGTAACACTTTATATCGCAATTAACAGAAATGTGATTAAATCTTTGAAACATGGAGATGAGCCTTTCAGACATGCAGGTGGTTCTTCTGAAATGCCTGCTTGTGGAGGAGAGATCTGTGTGTATGTATATGCATGGGCAGCTCTGCTCCCACCAAGCAGCTCAAGGAAGCTTTTCTGGGCTATTTATATACTTTATGGAAGGCTGTTTGCTTTATAAGAGGAAAAGCTGATTCATGCTGGTGTGGAAGCTGGTTCTGCTGCCAACGGGAGAGGCAAATTTGAGGTACACGAGGATAATTAAGCAGGAGATATGTACGATTCAAAAATATGGATATATTTTTCTAAATGAGATGTTTGCGTGTGAGTGTGCGGGGCTCAACTGCAGGTGTCACTGTTAGATCTGGAATAATGGTTTCCTCTTCGACTCCTGCTGTCACAATAGACTCTTCTTTTCCTACCAAAGTCACACTTGTGATAATAGCAATGTAAAATCTAGAAAACGTGTAGTAAACCGTAATCTATTCAAGCTCTGTGTGAGTGTGTCTTTGTGCATACACGCGCTTGTATGTGTACTGAGGGCATACCTATACTTTAGGTGTATATCTGTGCACATATGCACCCCACCAAGAGCTATCTCAGCATCTTTACAGTAAGCCTAAACATCTCTACAAATTAGACTTACAACTTTTAGTCTGAGTGTTTTGAAATCCTCCCGTGCTTTGGGATGGGTAAGTTAACTTCCACTGACCCTTAGCAAAGTGATGATGAAATCTTAAATACAGCTGTACGATGTGTCACTGTTAACACAGGGATTTGTTAGCGGGCATCTGAAATTGTTTACGGTGATTTGCAGTAGCTCAGTAATTCTGTTATCTGCAAATGAATTTGCTTGCGTTTATTTGTGTGGTTTTTTTGGTTTTTTTTTTTTTTGGTTTGTTTGTTTGTTTTAAATAGTCTCTGGCTTTTTGGGTAAATAGGCTTGATTCTTCCATGCTTATTATTCAGATAATGAATAAAGCGCTGCAAGTTTACTCTCTCTTTCACTTTTTTCTTTCCTCTTTCTTCCCCCCCCCCCCCCGCCTTTGCTCTTTTTTGAAGAAAAAAAGGGAATGAGAAAGAACTTTAAAAAGGGGATTTAAAAAATCTCAGCAAAATCTTCCCCTGTGCCTAATTTGAAACTAAAACATCCTGTTTAGAAAACGAACAAAAGTATGATTCTGAATATATTTTGGAGTAGCTCCCCAACAGCTTTTTAAACAAGGAATTTTAAGGGATATGCAATATTCTCAGTAAGTATCAATTTCCACTGCCTGTTCTTCCCCACCTGGATACCATGCCTTCAAAGCTGGTAGTCTGACACATGACACCGATTAGCTCACTATATTAATGTTTATGAGGCTTTGTTGTTTTTTTTCTTGGCGGTATCTTTTCCTAAGTATTCATGCAATTCTATGAAGTATATCACTAATCTAGAGCATATTATTTCTATTACGTTATTCTCAATTTTCACTGTTTAAAATGTTGTGTTATGCATCTATATAGGATTTTTTTTGTTTCTTCTCAAATCCTGCCAAATGCTTTTGGTAGAGCAAGTGTGTTTGTGAGCTCGAAAAATACTTTCCTCAAATCAGACAATGGAGTTTTTCACTTGCACAAATAAATGTATATATCCCAGAATAAGCTCACTCTAATTGAATCCTGAACGTTCTGGAGGGATTTAGCCCTCCCTTTTTAATTTTTCTCAAAACAAAACCTAGAAATGAGAAAATATTTTGAGGTGGGCAGGAAAGGGAGGGGGAATAGAAAAATAAAGCAAATAAATTTTTGAATAAGAATGACCCATGTACTGTGACCAGAGGGCAAATGCAAATGTCTGTTTTCAAACACAGACTCGTGAATTCTTATTAGGGGTTCGTGACTGTGCCTCCAAGCACATCATTACATATTCATAAGTGTGAGGAAAATACACTCCTTCCACATTCAGGTGTGTTCAACTAAATGCTGCCCCTTTAATCTTAAAGAACAGCTCATTTGGTCTATTTTCTTCAGTTCACAAAGTGTTAAGGGAATATGAGATAAAAGATGCACACACACAAAAAGAAAAAGAAGCAGCAATATTCCACAAAGATCTTTTTAGTGTCAACTTAAATGCACACAAATAGCAGATGATGATCTCTTTTATTGGACTAACATTTATCCAGTAATATCCACACACTTTTAAAACCATTGAGACCTCCTCTTCAGGTGTTCATTTGAATAGAAATAGCTGAATGAGTGTTTTTATAATTGATCCCCTGAGTACTGAATGTCTAGTGCAGCATAACCAACATTTTCCCATTGCTGTTTTTTTTTCCAAATTGCTACTCTGCAAAATTAGGATTTTGTATAGTTTTGATAAGAAAATTAACCTTCCAAATGCCAGACAGTTCCCCTTAATGTTACTTACGAACCAGTGTGAAGGTACGAGTGGAACTCTTGTTCTCAAATGGATTATTTCTTGTATGTAAGAAAAAAGAATATATTTTCTTCCATAAAATTCCACAGAAACTAGAGCTCCCTCTCTAAAAAAACATTAAAAGTTGTCTGTTGAGTTTCTTATTGCTGTCCCTTAGATAAGAAGTTGGCATCTTTAGAGAGTGCTTAATGAAATGCATTTGCTTTCAACAGCAACACAGAAACTTTGTAGTATTTGTTTGCTATTGTTTGACTTTTAAGCTGGCTGGAAAATCTGATATATTTTCAACTTTTATTTGTATCTTTAAAGTCACCTTTGGAAGATTTTTCTCACAACATACATTGTGTGTCATAAGAACTAAATTTTCCAGAATGCAACCAGGTACAGTGTAGATTTCTTCTTATTATTATTTTTAATAGGAAAAAATACCTAGGTAAAGCTTGCAATTTTGGACGTGGATTTTAAAAAAACCCTGATCTTGTTGTGAAGACACAGAGCAGCTGAAGTTTAACAGCATGCATTACAGGTGGCTGTTCCTTCAGTAGCCCCTTGAAGGAAATGGAATTCCTAATTGATATGAAATCATTTTGTAGCAGCAACACCTGAATAGTAGAGAGAAAGAGAAGAAGATATGATAATGACTATGTGATAAAACCGGTTAGCATTTGTGTGCCATAGCAAACACTCATGAGTATAAAGAAAATACTAGCTAGCCACTAGAGATATCCACTTATGTTCATGATACAACCACTACAAACTCTAGTTCTATCAAACTAGCATCAAGCACAAGATCCATCTTTAATTAATTTAATCCTGTAGAGCTGAGACTCATTTTATTTGTGACTGTGCAGAGAGAAATTACACTTCCATACTTGCCTTGAACTTCAACCTTATCCTTCCCTATCAGTCATATTGAATAACACAAAAGCACATGCTCTGAATTTCATGTCTTGGTGGTTGTTTTTTTTTTCTCCAAAGATTATTCAGATCTTCCTACATGTGGCTCACTCAATAAAAAGCACAGAAAATGCCTCTCCCCCACTCCTCCTTCTTTAGGAGAAAGAGTGATTTCTTCTGCAGAGGGGAAATAGCTTATTAAATCAAAAGTCTTTCTCATAATGAGTAAGCACCATGGAAATTCTAGAATAAGGCAGAAAGATTTTTTTTTTTCCCATCCTTGGTACAGGAATGAACGAACTACACCCCACTGAGGGCCATACCTAATGCATACAGGATAGTGTATTTTGCCTTCCTCCCCCCCCCCCCCCCCCCCCGCCTTAAAAGTGTGCTTTGTGGAAATTACATATTCTGCATGTACTACTCCTGTGTGGGTAGTTTCTGTATCAGTAACCCATTCCAGATGCTATGCAGGTGTCACGATACAGTGTGTGACCAAAGAGACAACTGTGCACACTCCTGGGATCAGCCTTCGTGATGGATTCATTTCCCGAGTTCAGCTCGTACAAGGAACAATACCAAAGTTATTTTAAACTTTTTTCTTTTTTCAAAGAAACAAGGGCAGAACTGTGGCCCACCCCAGGGGAAGCAGCCAGTGGTGAGTGCTTCATAAACCTTTAAAACAGCACAATTTCTAGGGCAGAAGTGCTGCTTCTCACCCTGGATGACCAGACTCAGTGTGAAGTTGTGGTGTCACTGCATAAGGCATGTGTCAAAGTTTGTAGCATCTCTGATACAGCCATGAAAATATGTGGATTGGAGAAAACGCTGTGTGCATCTTGGTGGCACATCTTCAAGGTGCCAAAAGCTCCAGCTTTCGTGCAAGCCTCTAATTTTAGGCCCTAGCTGTGGTACTTCTCATGTACAAGGATGAAGGGAAGAAAGTTTCTCACCTGCCATTTCCAAACAAAACAGTATCTTTCATTTTTTTCTGTTCATAAAATTAGGAGAAGCTAAAGGAGTGCAAGAGCTGAAGTCCAAGATCTAAAGGAAAAAATCACTGGGCTTCCTTCCCTTTAGCAGCAGACTGCTGGTTGGCTGTATGTGCCTTTGGTCCGAAACTGGCCTTTTGCTCTGGGATACCAGGGAGGGGTTTGCTTTCTCCCTAATTCTTAGGTCAGGTCTGTGTGCAGGAAGAAGTGTGGTGAGAAATAATTTTTGAATGCCAATTACATTTGCAGAAGATTTTCTTGGGGGGAAAAAGAAAGGATTTTTTTTTCTTGTTTCAACCATGCTCTCACAAAAGCAAATATAAGGCTTTAGCTAGGTTTAAAATGGGAAACACATCAAAAGGATGTAGAAAAGTCAAGTCCTGATGTCTGTGTGGGGCAGAAAGTGACCCTTCCAGCTTTCCTCACCATGGCCAGTCTTTTTTCCTGCATTGGTAGAAAAACTTCAGGAATAACATAGTTTCTTTTGACTTACAGACTAAACACTGCCAAGCTTTGCAGAGGGCAGTTACTATCTCTTTAGATTTCCTCTCATCCTTATGGTCATCTATCAATCTTTAAGCCCTCTGGTTTGTTATTCATAATAGAAATCCTGGCAAACGCTCATTTGTAAGTTTGAGAATCTCTGTATTAAAAAAAAAAACACATGACTGGCAATTTTGCAGGCATACAGTAACACTGTAGTTACACATAAAGTTAAATTTCATGTTAAAATTGGAACTATCTCCACTTTACTGGAGATGGGGAAGTGCAGAAAATAAGATGGACAACCTCTTCAAATTGACTCAACAATTTTGTGACTTCTTTTTTAACTGCTAAATTTAGACAGATCTCAGGCAAAATTTCTGTGTGTTGCACAGTGTCATTATGCCAGCTGAATCTGTGCATGCTCTGACTTCTAAAATACAAGACCCTCCGTGCAATACACAGAAATCAAGCCAGCTCTCAAGCAGTTTGATCTATGGCTCTTCCTCCCAGTCTTGCTCACATGAGTTCCTACCTTCTTTGGAAGATTACTGTTATGCCTGCTTCCTATATTTTCCCCTTCAATATTTCTGTTTTCTCCCACATGTAAGAGAATAAGAGAATTAAATGTCAAGAATTATCTCATTTAAATAGGTGGGATTTCTGTGATTTCAGCTTGCTGCCAGTCTACCATCAGCATAGCCAAGTTCCTGTGTTTTATTGCTAGCTTTATCAACAAGGCCTTTGCTAATTCTTTACCGTCTACAAACACAGTCCTTATTATTACTTTTCCTACTCAAATGCAGTCCAACAGTTCAGTTCTAGCATGAAAAAACACTGCTTTGACATTAGGTTTCAAAGTTTCATTATCTTGTTGCCCTTTGCCATTCTTGGCTTGCATTAATTCATTCTGCTGCCTTTTGACTCACCTTATTTTCCTTTTATGGATTTTACTCCACTGACTGAGTTCCTGTCTCATCTTTTGTGCTTTTTACTCTGGTGTGGAAGAAAGGATGGATATCCTATAAGAATATTTCCTGTGCCAGGGCATCTTCCTCTGGTAAAGGAATTGCCCCTTGCTGTGACTGGACAAGGGAGTTATTTTCCACCCTCATCCCTATTATAAAGTCACTTCTGGCTCTTAATTACACCTTCCTCTGCTTCTATTGTGGATTTATCTTTCTTATGGGCTAATAATAATAATACTTACCTGCCTCTCAGGGGTGTTGTGAAGATTAATTAGTTAATGAGCTCTAAAGATGAAAAGTGCTGCATCATTGCTAAATATTATTGTTATTCTTATCCTGTATAGATTGAACTCATCAATATCAGTATTTCAATTATAAATCTCACCCTACCATTTTTCAATTAGGCCCACTAGATCACATTATCCATCACCCTCTCTACCTTCTTGTTCCTCTGGTTTATTTCTACCTTTGTGCTTTTGAGAATAGACACATAATGATCATATGTTCCTGTAAATAAAAGATTCACCTTTTGTTTCAGAATGTTCCCATCTTTTTTTTTCATATTAAAAATTAGAGTCCGCAGTGGACTCTGACTAAAGTCCTGCTCCTTTACCTGAAGTAAAATATCATTTAAAGTCTGTTGCTTTATCTACTGAAAACAGTATCCCCAGAAGAAAGTCTGTAGGAAATCATATAACCAACTGGTCTCCAATACCTCTCTCCTGTTGGATTATCATTGTGAACTGTATTTTTTTTTGCCTTCTTTTAGCAGTTATCTTTGAGTTTGTGAAACCTTCCTTTGCTCCTATGGATTGCAGTGGATCTGCTGAGTAAAACAAGAAGTTGGAATTCCCCAGAACTCTCCAACTCATCCAGAAACTCTTTGTGCAGTGCTGCTGTAGTGAAATTTGGAAGTACCATGCCTTGTTACTTCTTTCAACCAAACTGGAGATGTGCCTGACTGTACTCTTTGAGCTGAGTCATCAGTCAGCATCACTGCTTTTTTCCTTGTTTATCTTTTCCCCTTTCACCCATGGTTCATATTCTGTCTTTGGATGCTGCTCAGTCTCCTGTTCTCTAAAACGTACTGAAAAGATATCTCGGGAATGTAGATCTGCCTGGGACTCTGTGTCACTTAGTCCATCTTTTAATCTGTTCCTGTCTCTGTTTACACTATTCTGTTTCAGAAAACATGAGGACTGTTGCATAAAAAATGATCTTCAGCCTTGATTCCTACAGCTTCCCTTGGTATAGAACACCTAAAGGGAGGGCTGCCCTACTGTAAACGTGGCAGGGAGGCCAGAGATGCTCTGGTTCGGGCACAGGGTTTCCCTTTGCTGCGGTGTGTGGTTTCTGGTGCACCAGACAAGGATTGTTCAGGAGCAACTCCAAGATTTTAATTTCTGTGTTGAGGCAAATCTGTGTGCGTCTCAGTATCTGTAGAAGCAAAATAATTCCCACCACCCTGAATGCACATGTGGGAGAGGACACAAATTTGGAAGGATCAGAGGTAAACTGTCTACTTAGATCCTGGGCGAGCATCCTCAGCCCAGGACCGTGGTCAGTCTTGGCCACCCTCTCACTCCTCAGAGTCGTTACACTTTGTACAAATAATTAAACATTCATTGGGCCTGAGAGAGGGCGGTGTCTGCAACACTACTTGCTGTAAGGGAAGAACATGATCAGCCCAAACTGCTTGCAAAAGAGCTTCTAAATTCAACAAACCCTGTCATACATCTTAACTCTTCTGTCTCATGTCTAGATCCTAGGAAGCATAATCTTTCTTTGGAGAGGTGTTGTCAGATCAAGCAGAAATAATGCTGGTGGAGCTAAACAACAACCATATTTGATATTTTCTGCTGATTGAGCTGTCCAGTTGACTGGAAAGGGCTGACAGCAGAGAGAGCCCTGGTCTGAGCAGAGCAGCTCCCAGGCCAGCTGGCGAGGGAATGGGTCTGCGCCAGGTAATTATTGCCTAGTGCAGAGGTCGAAAGCCTCAGAGAGGCTGATGTACTAATGAAACACAAATGGGACATCTGTGTTCAGGAGTTCAGCAAAGCACAGAAAACAGAGCTTTGCCAGGAATATATGTACTACTGCAAACTCACTTTCTTGAGCTAAGGGAAACCCACTGAAGAGTAAAGGCACAAGAAAGCTTTCTGCAGTGGACTTCTTTTTGTTTGCACAACCTAAAGGTTTCTAGCGATTGCTCTAGACGGCACAACGTTATGGGAGGGAAATGAGTGCATCTGAATAGCATGGTGCAAGGTCACATGTGGATACTGAGGAGGATTGAGAGGGGTAGTAAAAGAAAACACAATGTAAATGAGGTTACTGGGAGCCTTTACTGACATGAAAAACCAGCATGGTACTGGGTGGGTGGGTTGTCACTTCTAGGTGGCTGTAGTGTCAGATACAAATGTTAGTGTGTGAATCCAGGGTCTGATTTTTTTTGTGCCTTGTATGGTCGTGTCACTTCAGCTGTGTTTCAAAAGTTTCTGTTTTGTGATGGGACAAAATGGACATGTTATATGTATACATATATATATATATTTGCAAGAGTATAAGAAGGCACTTTCTGAAGAATAACTATCAGAAGGCTCAGGGCACTGACATCATGGAAATAACACTGTTGTAGTCACATTTAAGTGGAGACTTAGGACACACATCGGGTAAAAGGACTTTGAGTTAAAGCCTGCATGTCAAGAACAGCCTCACACAGGCCAGGACTGATTTGAGCAGTTCCTTAGGGTCTCCTTATCAATTTAACTTAGCTTGTGTTAGGGTACGTTAGTTACGCGTTCTAGAGGTGCAGGATAGTTGGGTGAAGGGGAAGAGGTTGTGAGGCAGAGAGATGAAATTCACCTTTTGACTGGGAAACAGAGTTTAATTGTGATATCCTTCAAGTCTCTGCAAGCTTCACCGAAGTGGGGAGGGAAGGAGGTGTGCTGAGGTCTGTGCAGGTGCTTCTGTGTCCTTGGCACAGCCAAAGGCATGTGGGCACCTGTCCTGCTTCTCCCAGCAGTGCACAGGCTGGGTGGGAAGCACCAGGGCCCAGGGCAGGTCTGTGCTGGTTACCATGAAGCTTGGGAGATAAAAGGCCCCAGGTGCTGCTCTGCCTCACTGGGAGCTGGGCTTCAAGGGAAGGGAGCTAGCTGGCCTTCAGGCACTGGTCCCCATGTGAGCAGCTGGTCAGCAGGGAGGGAAAGCCAGGCTTATTGTTGCCTTTCCCCAGTGCTGTTCTCCTCCACTAAGTGGGCAGTGATGAAGGAAAAAAATTAACTTATCTGGAGCTGCTATACCTGGATCTCTACTAGCCACAAAGAGCCTTGCTCTGTTCTACCCAAAGTTATTAAGGTGCCCTCAGAGCAGCAGGACTTGGAGTTAGGTGTCCTTTCCTGCAGAGAAAAAGTCATTGTTTCTGATGTTTGGGGGAGGTTTAGTGTGCCCTCAGGTTGTCCCTGTGAAGGTGAGTACAGCTTTTCTCTAATATTTTACTGCAGTGTCAGTGCTGGGTGTGAGCCGACATCTGATGCAAGATGAATCTAGGACCTTCTGGCTTGGGGCAGGAGTGTGAATGCTGGCAAAGAGGTCTAGGCTATGAAATGTCATGAGTGAACTTTACTCAAAAGTAGTCTCTAAAAATAAATCATAACAAGAGTAGCACTGGGGTTTCTTTTACACCTTCTGGGTTGCTGGCTCTGAACATTTTCCTTTTGCCCATAAGGTATTTGATGACTTATTTTAGAATTAATGCCTCCAAATATGAAGAATGTATGCATACTTCATCCATGATACAAAGATTATAATCAACGAAGGCAGAGTAGAGCATTTGTAGCACAGAAAATCTGAGCTGGAATTGTCTGGTGCCATAACACTGCCTCAGGCTGTGACCTGGTCACATCCCTATAGCCAGACAGAAGGAGGCTCCCAGAGAAAACACACTCTGGGTTTGGTGCTTAACAAAGGCATTCTTCCCATCCAGAACTGCTAATTCTCCCCCATCACAGAACAGATTCTTTGGCTGGCTTCAGTGTCTTTAGCACTGACCTCTTATGGTATTACTTGTAAGAATGAGGGCATTTGTTGTGTTCTCCTACTAACCACCAATTTAGATAATTACGTTCAGCATATCTTAAAAAGTGTCCTATTTTCCTAACTGCATGTCGTATTCCTTGTCTTCTGTGGTATATTGCTGTATCGTGTTAATTTGCTTTCTTTGTTGCGGATCTTTGATGGCATTTCACTCTATTTCAGTGATGGGTGAATCATAGATATTTAAAATTAAACATCAGTTTACTAAACATGGTTTGGGATCTGTGGCTAAAGGTGCAATTTTTATGTCATCTGTTACTGTAAAAAACCCCACATACACTTGGAAAACATAATGGGGCAAGTAGCACAACGCTGCATTCTGACGTTGCTTTCAGATCCTGCTTGGATTCCTTTCCCATGATGCTCACATTACTAGTCATTGTCATTCAAGACTTCAGGATATGATCACTTTTGCTAGTGATGTACTTTGATCAGCTGCCCTAGCCTGCTTCTTGCACACTGTGAATGCTGGCTGCTATAGCAAGCTTTTGGTTGCTACATTTATGCTTACTTGCAGATAGGTATGACTTGTCTGAAGAGGCAGCTTGATAGTGATGAGCCAGTGGCTACTGGATCAGCTGGGACCTTGTCCAAGTGAACATGGAATTAATTGCTGAATCTGAGAAAAAAGCATTTGGCAGAGGTGAAAATGAATTCATTTTTATTGATGGGAAGGAGCTGCTTTGTTGCTTCTGGCTCTAGAGTAAACTTGCAGTATAAATACATAAATATACTTGTTTACTGCTGTGATTAAATCCACTTGTTTGAACTACCTGTGTAGAAAAGAAATGGTCTCTTTTTAGACTTGTCCTAGTCTTGGTGAAGGATGCCTAGCCTTTGTGATTGTAGGAAACAGAAATCTAGAGCCCTAAGTGATAAAGCCTCAGATGAGAGGGAGAGCTGAGAGTGCAGCATTATGTAGCTGAGCTCTGGAACCAGCCATCAGTGGAAATAAAATCAAACCGAATTAAACAAATTCCTCTAGAAAAGCATGAAATAGTCAGTGTAGCTGAGAAAGAAGGCCACATGGTCTTCTGTTTCACTACTTTATTAATGGAATGAAAGGTAGGAAGCTGAAAATGAGCTGGGTTCAATTGCCTTAGCAACTTAGAATTTTGTTCAGATACTGTTCCTCATGTCCTGCCTTCTCACTGATGAAGTCTGCTTCTGGTTACCCGACTTTAAACCAAATTCCAAACACAGCCAGGGCAGCCGGTGCTGACACACTTACAAGCAGCTACTACCTAGATACTAATTCCTCCCTGTTAAGATTTGCGGGGCTCTGTGAACACAAGTGAAAGAAGAGCAACATGTGCTCTGGAGTGAGGGACTGTGCTGGTCATTTGGCCAAGACAGAGAATGGTTGGACACAGCCAGGTGAATTAGTGAGGTAACACTGGAAGTATGGGGTCAGCCCCAGGAAAGAGCTACAGCAAACAAACAGACCTGGGATGTGTACTGCAGCCCTGGAAAGGGTCATTGCTGCTCCTGACCATTAGAAAGGTGGAATTTGAAATCTGCTACTTACTGAGCACTGTGGAGTGTATCACTCGCTTAGCCAAGGTTTATGCTGCTAACTGTACTCCCAGCTAAGTATGAAGTTGGTGTAGAGACCAGCAGGTAGAAGCTAAAATACTCCTTTTGCCTGCCCTGTGTTGCTTTTCCCTCTGTGTACTATATCTGGGGTCATAATTTTCTTACATCTTATTTCTAACACACTCTTTTTCTTATACCTGAAGAGAAAAGGAAAAGTCCCAGCCAGCCTCTGGGAGACAGAATTATCTTAATTCAGTTAATCCAGATCTCAATCCATATCCTTTTGAATTATTTTTCAGAAGAAATGTTTACCCTGAAAGATCTGGAGTACTGGACTGTATCTCCAGCTGGGTGGCTTTGTTTAATCTACTCAGTTGACTCTACAACACACAAATTAGCTCATTTAATACGAGGGAATGTAGATGAAGCTGGAATCATTTGTCCTAACAGCTTTGAGGAAGAGTATTGAAAGGAGCTAGAACTGCAGCCTGGAGAGAAGAGAGGGGAAATCTGTCCAAGTTCTCCAGACTATAACTGTCAGTGGAGATTACTGACAATGGTAACCAGACAGGAGGTTTCCTTTTGGAAAAGAAGGGTTGAGAAGTGGTGTCCCTTCTTTGGGCCATTCTTCCAAGTACAGTTCCTGCTGTGCCAGAAAAATGATGTGTTAAAGATGAAAATTTATTGCTTGGCAAGAAAAAGGTGCCCCTAATGACCCTTGAAAAAGGCAGTTTGGAGGTGTGAGAGGTCAGCTTGTATGAGGGGGTGACTTTCCATAGGATTTCAGACAGTAGTTGCACCACTGGGTGAGGAGGACTTGGTCTAAGCTTATCCTGTCCTCATTGCCCAACCATTTAGTGTTCTTCCGTACAGTACCACAGAAAATCCTGACCTGCATTCCTGAGAAAAGGACAGCAACTGAGTTTTGGAAGCCACCAAAATCCACTGTTGCTCATGTCCCTGGACCATTCTTAAAATGGGTTCTGGCTTGGACTTGCATGCAGTTTGTCAGAGGCTTTTCTTTGTTTTCATTGTGCTGTGTGAAGGCTCCATCCACACCTCAGAGGACAACATGTTTTAAGTTCAGCTGTAGATTTTCAGAATGGCCTTACAGTGGGCCTCTTCCTCCATTACCTCCACATGTCTATGAGAGAAGTAATGGCCCGGCTGTCTCTGCAGAGCAGAACCTCACTGCCAGCAGGCGCATGCCCTCCTCTGGTGACCATTTAGCTCCCCAGTGTTTGCTTCTCAGAGCTGCTCTAGTCCCACCACCACCCACTGGCTCTGCAATCCACCTGGGGTCTGTGGAGCACACCAGATTACTTCCCTGTGACTTCCCTGCCTGAGCGTTTCAGGGGTTAGGCTGCCCTGCCACCAGGCATGCCTCAGGACAGGCAATGGACAGCCACAGCCCTACCTTGGAAGTTTCCAGCTGGAGAAAGCCCTGAGCAACCTGGTCTGGGCTCAAGACTGACCTTGCTTTGAGGACGGGCTTGAGCTATAGCCCTCCTGAGGTCCTTCTGCCAGCTTGACTTATCCTCTAAGCCAAAGGCATCAGGCAAACTGGTGAGTCGCTGCTTTCCTTGGCTGGAAGTGATGGTGGTGGCAGCTGGCAAGGCCTCAGTGTGTTTCTTGGTGGCACTGTGGAAGCACCTTGCTGTCCTGGCTGTGCTCTTGCCTTTCAGAGATTCAAGATGTGACTGAATTTGGGGTTTCCTAAAGAACAGGACCAGTGGAAGTACTGGAGATGTTAACAACCACAGGACTGTTTCATAAATGCCTGTAGGTTTAGGCATGATTGGATTCTTCAAAGCACTCCACTTGCCTTGAATCACCCAGGAAAGTTCTCGTTTTGACACTACGGTGGGAGTCACTGAGCTTCTTTGAAACTCTGGCTGCAAACATGGTTGCGGTGCTCTCAGAAACCACAGCCTGAAGTGTGTGAGTTGGACCTGAGCGCTGCTGAAGGGAAGTCTGATGTGGTATTGGGTGCCGAGACCTCAAAAATGTGACTCAGAGCTGTACTTCAGCTTTGGCTCAGAGCTGTGAAAATGGGTATCAAAGGACACTGTCCTGTCTGAGCTGTCTTTCACACGCCCATGATGCTGGCATGAGTGATCATTTAACATGCAGCACAAGGGAGAGGTGGGTGATACCACGTGAATGCAGCCAGGGGCCAGGGTAGTGCTGACAGAGATGTCAAGAGTGTTGAGGATAAGGGAGATGCAGCCTAAGCCCAGTTTTGTGCTCTGAGTGAACAGTACTATACAGGAAAGGCAAAAAAATCATTCTGTATTCTTCAAATAAATTCTATGCTTTCACTTAAAAGAAAAGCGGAAAAAACAAACAAACAGACAAAAATCCCCAAATAGGCTTTTAATCTTCATAAGTGCAGATGATCTGTTCATTCCACAAAAAAGAGATGTAGAAAACACACACACACCTTTTAACTAGTGAGCAATTTAAAGACTAATAGGATTCATCCATAATTACATAGTTAAGTAAAATTTATGTATGAAAGAATTAACTGATTTCCCTGAGGGCAATATAAACCATAGAGACAGTGCTCTCATTTAAAAGTACCATCTCAATGTTAAAATACTTTGTCATTCTTCTGTAGTGATGGTTAGGTGCTGTGAGAGCCACATGGAAGTTTATTTACTGATCCACAGACAACTGATAACAGATCTCTGCTTTGTTTGGAATAGAAAACTTGAACAGCTTGTCTGCACCTCTCCACTCGGACATTAAATCAACATGGCTCTATTAGTGGCCCTAGGATGCCAGCTGAGCCATCTCTAAGCCTGTCACCGTGATGTCTTCATCTGTAACCAGAGCAGACGTGAGCTCCTGGCAGCTTCGGGAGGTGACAACAAATCCAATTAGCTCCTCTCCATGGCGCCACAATACTACTGTGAAACGGCCTGACAGGGAGGGTGGCTGCAATACCCTGCACAGTGGGCCATATCCTTCGTATTTAAAAAAAAAAATAAAAAAATCTACCAACACTTAATTGCTGGAGTGACTTTCCAGGCGGCTGCTGGAACCTCGTACACAATCTGGTCAGAAATGTGAGCTGTCCTGGAGGGCTGGATCATGCACAGCTTGGGGAGGGCTTTGCGAAAGGGTAAAATGCTCCAAGAGGATAAACCTGTGCCAGCACTGTTGCCCCCCTCCCTCACAAGGAAAATTTGGTCTGGAAATCATGCAAAAGCCAGTGCCTTCCTGCTCCAGTCCTATGCTGCGTAGGGACAGGGACTTCTGGTGCCCAGAGGTGGTATGTGCTCTGTACTGTCTCTTTTGGCTACCGTGTAAGCCAAAAGATGGAAACTAACTCCCCACTCCAGGCTTTGTCTGCTGGAAGGAAAGTGGGGGGCCGTAGGATGTAGGATTTGGAAGTAGACAATCTACAAAACTCTTTGAGCATTGAATGGGAGGGTGGATAACACTGCTCAGAAGTTGAGGCTGGGCTGACTGAACTTGGGCAGTTGTATTTAAATCCAGCTCCCTTCCTCCCAGACTGGTTAGCTAGTGCGAAGAAGTATTTCACGGACTGATTAAAAGTTGCTGATATCCCAATGGGCATAATGCATTAAGTAATTTAATTCTTTTAGGCTCTATCACTAATGTGAGATTTTTGCATTTTCAGACTAATGCTTGTATCTAATAGTGCAAGGTGAAGTAGGCTGGGGAAAAATGGAAGCTGAATTTAGGGTCCTCTTGAGTAAGAAACTAAATCTAGTTTCTTCTATTATGTTCTCAATGTCATAGAGGCCATCACTGAAACCTGAGCATCCCTGCTGCTGAAACATAGTACGCTTGAAGTGGAAGAATGCTTCCCAGTGTTCGTGTTCAGGTATTCTCCAATGCCATTCACGTAGGTAAATTCTGTCTCTTCCAACGTTGGAGACTATTAGAAATCATTGTAACCGTATGCTGCTCTTTGAAATATCACTGAAGTTAGTAACTAGCTTGATTTCTCTGCTTTCTGTGGAGTTGCATCAGGGTAACTGTGTTACCCACAGTTTAGTGACTGTGGTCACTAGACTAAATCATACACCTCTAACAATATAAATTCTATTTTCCAAGCTAGAGGGGATGGGCATTCTTGCACGTTATGAGTCCGTGTAATGCTGACAGAACTGGTTTATAGGTGACAACGCAGGGGAGGGAAGTATCCAGCAAAGCAACGGTAAAACGGTTGCATTGCTGCATGTCTGCGAACTTGTTTGAATGGAGAATCTTCATTCCTCCAAGGAGAGTGTGTCTTAAACCCAGACAGGAGATAGCATTCCTCTGGAGCCTGGTTCCACCTTGTCTGTGTGGTTACTGCTGATGGGGAGTCGATGCAGTGAAAAACAACTCAAAAAACTGCAGAAATGGTGTTGGGAGGAAGCACAGCGTTACTATTTCCAGCAAGTTAAATGCATATTTTTCAACTGGTTTTCCTGATGTGCAACTTCCATGCTTTAAAAGTGCAGTGAGATCTGGGAACATTTCAGCACTAGTCATGATTTCTGAGGATGGATTTCTCAAGGGAGAGCATATTGCAGCAGTGTTTGCCTCCCAGAGCCAAGCACACACTCCAGTCAATGGGTAGCAGTTGGCAGGCCACCCCTCCCTTGTCAAGAAGCCAGTTGTTCTGTTGTCTCCTACCACATCCCTGAGGAATACCTGTGGGCACTGGCAGCCACACAGCTGATGAAAGGGAAAAAGGTATAACTGGGATAAAACAAAGAATTTTTCCCCCTGTTTTCTTTCTTTTTTTTTTTTTTTAAACAGAAGCAGCTTGTTGCAAATCTACATTATTAAATCAAACTCATTCCAGATTAACTGGGCACAATATCTAGGCATGTGGCTGGTTTACAGAGCAACCAAACACTCAGTGAGCCTTGGAACTAATGGACTGGTTTTGGAAACCAACCGAGTGCTGCCAGGCCCAATTATTTTCAGCAACGTCTTTCTGTTACCAAAATGTGGCACTGTGGACTTTGGCCTGCTTGGTAAGAGCTACCCTGCTAGCTCACTGATGAGCACAATCCAGACTGCAGACCTCAAAATGAGCCTGCACAGCATGGAGAAAAGGATAGCCTGGTCATCAGCACAAGGCTTTGTCTTAACCAGCAATTAGCAGCTGCAGTGGTTAAGCCTGAGGGTTTTTTTAGGCTGGTCACACGTATGCTGGGTGTAACGTGCAGTAGGCAGTTGAAGGAAAGCCTTGGATTCTTCAGGATGAGAATGCAAACAGGTGATGGGAGTTAATGTCTTAGTTACCCTAACTGTGGATGCACATGGACTGCCATTCATACAGTAAAGAGAAAGTTTCAGGGAGAAATAGTTCTAAAGCAGGATGTGAGACCGTAGAGCTGATTTGTTGGGGAAATATTCCCAGCATAGCTCGCATCACAGGCTGCTCAGCTTGTCTTATTTGACCACAAACTTCACAGTCATGCCAGCTCTGCCAAGGCAGTGGTGGCGGATGTAGACAATTTGCAGTGAGACTGATCGGTACAGTTCGTGAGTCAACTGAGAATTTGCATTATTGTGTGGCTTTGCTGGTGGCAACTGAGTTTTGCTTTGCCATTTTAAGGAGACTGAAGGGATGGCTATAAAATGAAACTTGATGACTGCTACTTCTGCACTGGGCATCACGGAAGCTTTTAATAAGCGTTTGTCCCCTGCCCCTCTCAAAGTTACACACTCCAAATGTGCTTACAGACAACAGTACTGAGTATGATGACTTGCTGCCCCAGCATGCAAGGAGAGCTTGCTGTGACACGTTGGTAGTGGGAAATAGAACATGCTTTTCTGTTAAGCTCTTAGTCTATCATCTCCTAAATTTCAGCTTTTATGATGATTGCGATAAAAGGCTGGGCCTAAACTGCTGAGTATCACTAAGGTGACTGGACACTGAAAATAGCACTGAGGTTGCAGAGCCCTGAAATACAGGAACAAGAGGATGTCCAGATATATTCTATCTGGGAAATGAGAGAGAAGAAGAGAAGACATTGGTAGAGTGACAGCAGAAAGATTTAAAGAGCAGAAAGGAAGGGGAGAAGTTATTTGAGTGGGTAAGAATAGAGGAGATCTCTCATTTGACATCTGAAGGTGATAAGGCACAAAGAGGAAGAGAGGAAGGAAGAAGCATGAAGCCATGTGCTTCTAAGGCAGGCACGTCGGCAAGCACAAAGGTGTTTTGTTTCCTGGAGGTTTTGCACCAGTTATATGGAGCCCTCCAACCTACTTCTCTAGCAGGTCATCCCAAGCCAAAAGCTCGTATTAAAAACTCTTAACTTTTTGCTATTCTTTATTTAGTAGTAAATACTGGCTACAATTATGTTTCCTCCCAAATCTTTTAATTCAATAGAACCTGTATTAAAACAAAACATATGGCTTTGGTTATTGGGAATTTGGGGGGAAATTAGCTACCTGGATTATCACAGGATTTGACAAACAAGTCTTGAGACACACTCTTTAAAAGGAAATTTGTATAAGAAATGATGCCCTTTATTTGAGGACTGAAGGTCTTCTCTCCTCTGGAGGTCTCTGAGATAATGCTTTACAAAAAATTGACAGAAAAACTGTAGGTTTTTCTTGGAAAATCTTCATCAGCTTTCATCAATTCAAGACAAGTTTTGCCCTGTCTTGAAGGAGGAGTTCCTAAATACAGTCATTCTCTTCCTTTTTGTGGGATCTGGCTAGCGATGCTGGGACTTTCTTACTGAAATCACTGACACACACACTGTGGATGATGGTGTTTGCGTAGTCAAGCCTCAGCTGCAATTTCAAAGGCACCAGTCAGAATAATATGTCTGTTGAGCATTCCCGACCCATTTAAAGGTTGGAGAGGCATCTCACAAGAGCTGGCATTAGTCAAACAGCTCCCTCGGTAGACAGAGGGTCTGTTCTGATAGCCTCAGGGAGCCTATAGTTTAAATCAAATGGATTTTGTTGACATATTTTCTTTGCGTGAAGTTTTTAAATATGTCAGAGGTATCTGCCTCTGTTGGAAGCAGAGGGTGGTTTACACAGTTGTGTCACCAGTCCTACATCCCACTATATGATTTCCTCACTTTCACTTGAAGAGAAGTCAACAGTTTTAGAAGCTATGGTTTATACAGTCTCTTGGGCTGTCTTGCAGCTTTGGCTCCTGGTAACACCGGAATCCAAGCTTTTTAAAAAAAACCTATTCTGAAATGGGACTCTTGGAAAAGTATAGTGCTGTTATGAAGAAAATAGCAAGCAAAGATGGTGGCACAGCCAAGACAATTTCCCCTTGGTTTTTGGCCAAACCCTCTGGTGCTTACGTAGGTGCCATCTGCTCTTTCCTCTATGGTATTGCAACTCCTCATAGGCTTTAGGGCTCCTCTAGGCAAAGAAACATAATTGCACCAAAAATCGTTATTTAAATCAAAATGCTACGTTTCACTCAGCTCAACAACTTCAAGAAATACTCATTTTTCCTGCTCTCTTTTACCCAGGCTTGTTTTTATCTACCTAAATGCCACGTTTCCCTGGCTTGTAATATTGCTGTGCTGAGTACTTGCATTACTTTGGTGCCCAGGAGTCCCAGTCATACACTGTTTTAGGGGTTAATCACAACATTAAGGGTAGTTTTCCTTGGCCAGGTAGCAATTAGAGCAAGGAGAATACTACTCAGTAATCATTTTCCTAGTGTTAGGGCTTACTCAAACTGATGTTCAAGACAAGTTCCCACTCTGAAAACCATTTGCCTGGCAGGTGATAGAGTTAGGATATTCACGCAAGATTATTTAAGATGCATGAGTGGAGCGATGGGGAGAACTTTATTTGCTCTTGAGGCCCTTGGCACTAATTTGGATGGTTTGTTCTTGCTTTCTCCCTAGCTTTGGCTCAAAACCTCTTAAAAACCTCCTTTGCCTCATGGCACAGCTTCTTCAGAAGAGGGGGAAGCGTTGCTTCCTGGTGCCCAGTTGCTCTGTTGTGTTTTCCAAAGGAACATACTGATGAAATATGGTGCAAATATCCCTCCAAGGGGGCTGGTGCCACGAGGCAATGCAGCTCAATGCCATGTGGTGATACCAGCTCCCATTGCCCAAGCAAAAAGTGTCATGTTCATGTGGCAGCATTGCATGTGAGGAAACAAGCCCTGTACCTTTTCCAAGCCTGGACCTTCTGCGTCTTCTAAAATCAGGGAGTATTCACAGTGATTGCTGGGGAAGGGGTGCTTGTCTTGCTTTTACATATTTCCAGGAAGCAGCTGAGTATCAAACCCCTGCTAGTTGGGTTTAGAGAGTGTTTCTTCCCACCCTGGAGGTTTCACAGCTCCTGGCAGCTTTGGAAACAAGCTCAATCAGGATTCAGACTCAGGCCTCTCACCTGGGGCTATGCAACATTGCTTCCAGACCAATGAGCCATTTTGTAGGTGACTTCTAAACATGCAAAGAAAATTAAACAATTCCTTTGAATATCCTCAGCCAGAAGAACAGCTCAGAGGGTTATTGAATTTTTTTTTCTTTTTGAGTGCACAGTTCTTGTTTATTTGAATGCTGCATCAAAGCTGAGAGAAAAGGCCATTGTGTCTTTGATTGGATTGGAATTTTCTGCACCAGCATTGGCCAAAGGCAGTCAGTCCATCCTCTTGCAGGCTCTCACACGTGACGCAATGGGGAATGGGGGAGGGGGAAAAACCTGACAGACAAGCAGACAGATCAAACACAACACTTCAAAGAGAAGAAAAAAATGCAAGAATGAAGCAATCCGGCACTACAGTCCCTCAATGCTATGAAACAAAGCAGACAACCCTCTACACATGGCCATTCCTGCCATCCAGAGACTGAGGCTGTATACATGAGATCTTACCAAAAGCACTAGGGAGTGGTCTCCAGTGACTACATGACCAGTTATTGCACTATCCGTGCTCAGACACTCAGAGGGGCTAATTAGTGCTTTTAATATGTAAATCAGAGCCTGAACAGATTAAATCTAGGGAAAAAAATAACCCAGCTGGTGAATATGTTGTTTTAATTATTGCTCTAAAGAAAATATGGACATGACTGAAGATGATGGCAGAGAAGAACCTCTAATACTGCCTTACAGAAGTTGTCCTTGTTCATATAAAAGTAGTAGGAGAAGCTTGGTGCTGAGCTGGAGCAGAGAAGGAGCAGCAGGGGTGCATGCAGGGCCGCAGAGCCCTGCTGGCTGCACGCTCAGTCTCAGCCTCAGATACTCCAGTCCAGCCAACGAAGTTTTCAAAATCAGTGTTACTGCTAAGTATGCATACGTCCAAAGGCTCAGTCAGGATTTCACCTTGCTGGGTGTTGCTGAAACATGGCAAAAAAGCTATTCCCCGGCCCATGGAGAGATCTGGGGGAAGGTGGCCAGGGGGATTAATACCACATGTTACACTGGAGAGATGAAAGTCTGTAATCTGTTCACCTCCAGATGTGCTTGAATCCTTTATGTTTACAAGGGCACAGGGCTTGGAAAGGACCAAATATTGCATTTCCCCAGGCTGGGTTTGTCTGAAAGCAGAGGGGAGAAGCAGAACTTAGCTAGGATGGGTAGGAAAGAGGGAAGGGGTAGGTTGGGTGATTGTTTGTGTTTGATATAGAAAACTGTAAGCAGGAAAGAGGCTATTAACTTTTGTTGAGCTGTGTCCACTGATACTGGATTGAAATAATTTGCACAGCAAGCCTGGACTGCAATCCCCTCTGCCAAGCATGAGCTGAGAGGAGGAAGTTTGCTTTCCAAGAAAAACTTTTTAGAAAGGAGGGCATCTGTATGCCTCAAAGGCCTCTTGCGTTATTCAAGTCAGAGCTGCCTTCCAACCTGCCTGAAGGAATTCAGAACAACTTTCCTCTGTGTCAGTTGCTGAGGCTCTTTTGCAGCCTCTAGTGAAGTGAACATTTTTCTATGGATCAATTTTTAGCTTCTGTCAGTATTGAAAGTCTGAACTTTTTTTCATAGAGCAAGGGAATAGCAGGTAATTATGTTTTCTTTGAACATACACGCCCTTTTATCTGTGCCCTTCTGCCTACCTGTCTGCCTGTCTCCTTATTTATTTGTGTATTGTAATTAAGAATTGGGAGTTGCAGGAGAGACAAATTCCTTTTCCCATTCTTTTTCTCTCTCCCCTTCATTTTAGTGTCTAGTTAAAGTGCACTACTTGAAATAGGCAGTTAAAAATGTCTTTTGTTATTCTCCCAATATACATAAAGATGTACATGCACACATATATCTCTACATATTCAGCCATAAGATTATACATAACTGGATCTGTTAAGTCATGTAACAGACTCATTCAACAGAAGATTTCATCATATGCTCCTGATCAGCTATAAGATTTAGGTTGACTGGCCTGGGTTGCCTGGGATGTAGATATTCCTTCATGATAATTTTAGTAATGCTGTTTAATAGAGTACAATTTACCCTTCTTCTCTAACTCCAGTCTTTCCTTCTGTTCTTTCTGTCCTCTCCTCCCTGTTGCTGCACTGTGGATGCCCTGGAAGGCAAATGTGCCCCTCCAAAAACTCTCTTCCTTTAACCCTTATAACACAGTGGCTGTGGGGTGTGATCTTCTCAGTGTTAGCTCCTCCTTTGTAAATCAAGAATGACTTCAATGGAGCAAATCTGCATGAACATCACCCCACATTAACCTGTCCCATTAAATTCTTGAACTCCTTGGAGGGACAGAGGGATTAAACACAGGATGAGAATTTAGGAAATCTATGTCTCCCATCCTGGCTTTGTCACTTTTATCCTCCATGACCTTGGATTAATCCTTTGAGTCATTTTAATGCTGTGCAATGGCACATGGTGCTGGTATCTCCAGGAATGCTCCTGTATCTACTTTATGAAGTGCAGTGCCTTGCAAAAGTCTAGGTCTATCAGCACTGTGCCACTGAGAGCTAATTAGTTCAGGTGCTGATGCCATCGATGTGTAGCTTCTGATCACTGAGTGAGCAAGAGTCACAACTGGTGTAGGTACATCTCCAGTGTGACCGCTGTCAGTGTAAAAAAAGTACGATGGGTTTCTTATGCCATTTGTGGCTAAAAAGCCTGTCACTTTTGCTGCTTTTAAGACCTGATGTTTTAGACACAGACACTTCCACTTAGTGTGGACTTTGGACTTTCAGTACATTATATATATACAAAAATAATTTTCCTCTTCTAGGAAAAAAAGTGAGTGCTAGATATTTAAATACTGTGTTCATTGGAGTGTTGTTGCTGTCCTTTTAGCCCTGAAACAGACTCTTCGTGTGTGCCCAGCACTTCCTAGACACACCAAAGACAACCTGGCTGTCCTAAGGAGCTTTTGTTATAGGTGTCAAAGAGCTGACAACACTTAGTAACAAAACACCAGACAGGCCAGAGACTTAAAACAAACAAGGCTTCTTGTTTCCTCAATAAGTTTGCCACATTTTTAGGTTTACTAACATTTACTTTGTCATACTGCTGTGGGAGGAGGACAGCAGACAGGACATATGAGCCTTGGAAGAGGATTTTCTTTCTGATGCAGAATGTGTGAATGTCAAGGAATGGGCATGAATGGGAGAAGAAGTGGTGAAAGAAATGAATTTGTAAAGGACGGGCTGGATAAATGTGACAGCAGTGCCTCTGCATAGTTGTCAGTCACTGCAGTAATGCCCAGGCAGTGAGAACTTGTGATGTGAAGGCTTTGCTGGTTCCAAGCAGTTAAAAATAAAGACTGAAACTGAGCCTACAAAAATAGTTAGTTTTATATGTATTTGAACAACTCTTTAACCGGACCCTAAATGCAGGAAGCTGGGTGCCTGGCTTTACTATTACTTGCCAAAGAGAGATGAAATCATGGATGCATGATGTATCATGCCTGACACCATGACTTGCCATCCTGCAGCAGAAAATTTCCTTCAGATGCAGTCTGTGCACCTTGCACTTCCACCAACCTCCACCTTCTGCCTTTCCTACAGAGGGTTCAATGCAGTGTAATTAATTGTAAAAGGAATTTTAAAGCAGTTTTTAGCAACACAAGTTGTTGTCCAAATGTCTTTGTCACTGTGCTCTGGCCCTTGAGGCAGAGCTTCCTATTGTGGGGACCAGTTCCACGTTTCTAATGAAAGCAAAACCACTCACGTTTTCTTTCAGTGACTTTCCCAGCACAGACAATTATTTTGTTTGAGCTTTAGCAATTACCTGCTAAAGGCAAGTACTTCAGCTCCTATGGAATGTTGGAGGTCTTCCTGTTCTACAAATGCAAGGCTTCTATTTTGGGTGTTCAGTAATGGTTAAACCAAGAAAAAAAAACAACCACCAATCCCAAAAATCTCACTGCCGTGGACCTAGTAAAATGCATGCTGAAGTCACCATAACGGCTGTGTGTGTCTTTCTCTTAATTTAAAACTTGGATAATAGCACGAGATTTTTTTGCTGCCTTGTCTGGGAAACTGCCAAGATGGACCTTGCTGATGCCATGCTTGGGTGACCCCTTAGTTAGCATTTACTCTCCCACATATCAATATTCTGATACTCCCAGTTCCCCTCAAGTCCTCTCATATGCTGTGTAGACTCTAACCTGTCTTGAGCTGAATGTCAATAAGGGAACTCAGTGCCCATCTGTACAGTCCAAGGGTAGTGTATTATCACCAAAGCCCATCCTTTCTTCAAGGAGACCTAGAAATACTGGTGAAAATGGCTCCTTGCCTTGGGCTGAACTTTTTGGGACTTTGGAGTGAGAGCTACCATGTCATGAAGCTAAGGTATAACTTTTGGGAAATCACTGGATATAACTTCTCTGGCCAAAGCTATAGCCTGGTAAATCCCATCTCTTCAGTATTGCTCTGAGTACAGCAACTGATTATCTCCATATAAGCCAACTTTGAACTTTGGATAGCGCGTTTCTTCCAGCAAAATCAACAGCTCTATTTCATCAGGCAATTTTTCTTGCTAGGCCTTGCAGAGTAGGACAGTTCCTGATTTTTCTAACCATTAAGCAAGACAGAGATTCCCCATCAGCCTGTTATGTTGTGTCTTCCTGCAATGACAAACCAGAACAGAACGCTGCAGATGCATCCATTGCAGCTGATTTTTGTCGGGTTTCTTGTGGACTACGTCCAAGTGGAGAATTAATGGCCAATTCTGCAGGAGATTGTCCTGAGATTCACAATGCCATGAAAGAAATCTCAATTGTCTTTGTCAAATTTTTGCATTCTTGTAATTAATAAATAGATACAAGCTGCTGAAGCAGTCAGTCCTCTATCATTTACCTGTAGCTAAAAATAATTGCTAGAAATGGTATTTTGCTGATATTTCAAATCCACAAATGCAACCAAATTAATTTGCTCTAGACATTTTCCATTTTAGTGTCTGTATACACATATATAAAATATAACCACATCCATATTTATAAGTATGAAAATGAATATATTTTGTACCTAGAAATATTCCCATGTACCTCTTGGCTTGTCATTGGGAAATACACACAGGACCCAACAGTAAGTAATAAAAGCATCAGAGGTGATATCCTAAGGTTTGCTATCCCCACAGATTCGTTATGTGGTGGAAAAGAGCCCTGACAGGCTGAATGTCCTTGAATATTGCAGCTCAGGGTTTTTGGCTACACTAAGGGGTATTCCTGCTCCGTTTCCTGACCAAATTCCTGTGTGAGCACGTGAGGATGCTGTTCCCATCCTACATGGCAAGCATGACCCAAATCCCATAACTAGACTTAGAATTCAGTCTGACAAGCTGTTCAGCTCTCAGGATCTGATTCTGTAAAAAATAATTAAAACACGTTTAACTGTAAGCACATAAGTCATTGTTTCAAAGCCACATTGCCCAGTGTCTGACCAAGTGGTCTGGGCAAGCTTGCCCCCTCAGTAATTTACGGTGCCCCTCCTTCTCTCCCTTAGGAGAAAAGTACATCTCTCTGCTTGCCAGCTAGAATTATGCCCCAAAGGATTAAAACTGTAGTCTATTGAAAGCTAGGGACATCTTGACAAATAATACTATCACAGAAAAATTGTGTCTAAGCACTTGCTTTCTTCCTGAAAATATTTTCACTACAAAGCTAGTCATTTCATTATATATAAACATAATTTTAATGAATGAGCAGATGCATTCAACTGTCTGGGGCAATGTGATGTGTATCTATATGTTTGGATAAATCTGTGTGCACACACACTCACTGATAAAATGTGTCTTTTCTCTTACACTGAGGGATGTATAATACTTCCTGGGAATTGTATTTCTTCCCCTGTATTACAAAACTATGGAAAGCATTACTGTATCTCTAACTGAGAACTGTTTCATGCTCTGGCATAGCCAAGTGTCTGCAGGCAGAGATAAGCTATGATTTCCCATTTTCCTCTACAAAATTAGTGATCTAAAAGCACAATAAAACCATCACCTTGTGTCACCAGTGCGGATGGTGGAAAGCATTAAGTTAACACAATAATAATATAACAAGTATTAATGGGGAAAAAATTGAATAATGTGTTTGTGGGGGGGTTCTCCATGGTTTTTTTTAAAACTTGAAAATAGTTTTGTGAGAAAGATAAATTTCTGAAATTATGTGGAAGGATTTGCAGAAAATTAATTCAATGGAAAAAGGGATGGTCAGTAGTTGGCAACAATTTGAAGTTGATACTGCAACAAAACTGAAAAAAAAAAAAGTAGTTTAGGGGAATCTCTCTGGTCCTTTTCATTTCATATTTTTAGATGACTCTTCACTGTCTGGAAAAATGCCCTCAGTAACACAACTCTTTCACAGGTAATAATTTGCAGGGGTTCTTTTAGTGCTGTTTTTCTGTTAAACGGATTTTAAAGCACAAGCATACCCAGTTAAATAGTTATCTTTTTTTACAAATGTTAATACCTATTTTTTTTAAACTCAGAACAGAACTGATTTTCTCCCCTGCTGGTGAGTTTTCCAGAATAATTAGGAGAAAAAAAAAACCTTCCACTGACACAGAACATTGGAGGGAAACGTGGGGCTCCCCCTGCTTCTTCTCAGCTTTTTAGAGGCTCAATATGCTCCTAACTTTGCACAAAGCCCAGCCTGAGGAACAAAGCCTGAGGACCACCACCGGGAAGTGGTATTAGCCCTTTCCGCAGCCTTCCCACTGTGGATGCATGCTCAATTCCCGGATAAATGCACCTTTTAAACTATATTAATGTAAAAGTTTTATTTGAAAGATGCCAGCTGTGGTCCTAGACCAGGTTTATTCATGTGGGACATTTACTGGGTCAACTTAATACTTGACTACTGCTTATTATCCCATCAGTCTTCAGGGACAACCCATGATCTAATTGCCCAGCATTTATGTTGCCCTGGCAACTATAAATACAGAGTAATAATCCTTAAAGGGGCAGTGTAGAATTTCATGCCCCTGCAGTGAACTACACTTCATTTCCCAGAGCACCCTGTGTTTTTTAATTCAGTGAATAAAAATGTGTAATGAATAATTAATTATGTGCTTGGAGGCACAATAGCTGCCTACTTTTGAATATTCATCAGTGACATTATTAATTCACTAGAAATCCCAAGGAGCAGTGGGATAGGCTTTTAGCCTAGCTGGAGGACTTACAGATAATACTCTGCAACATGAACAAACTTTTTCAAGCAGACTTTTCTTTCGCAGAGTTTTTTAAATTTAATTTACATCTTAATAAAATAATAATAATAAAAGTTCTGTACTGGATATAGCCAAGCATCAGTGAGCAATATCTGACTGCAGTAAGAAATCCAGCAGTCTGGAACCTATTCCTCCCTGACCCACTGCCATGCCTGACCTTTGCTTTAGGACCCAGTGTGCACCACTGCAGAGAAGGTAAACCTTAACAACTCTTTGAGTAAGATCGTAGAGAAAAAGCAGATGGCCAGTCATAATTTCTAGTAACGTGTCAGGTTCTCTGATGAAAACCTATCTTATTTGTGTGTCAGAACAATAAACATTAAAAAAAACCCTGCCTACGGTAAATAACTTGTCAGGCTACAGAGAGGATTATTCTACTGTTGAATAAACGTGCCAGTCTTTTCCAGAGAGAAAAGTGTGACTTTCTACGTCATCCTGTTAATTTAATGATGCCATTCCATTTAAAGGAGGGGATTTATGCTGGGTGAAAGCTGATGCTGGAGTGCAGAGACAAACCCAATCAGTTTCTTGGCAGAGAAGACATGAAACGATCAGAAAGAAATCTAAGGTCTTTCTGTGGAGTTTTCCTTCTTTCCCCACCTGATTTGCAATGCCAATGTGGTTGCCATGCAGTCTCTTTTCACCACCGATACCTAAGGCCAGATTCTATGCTGATGCAATTTCTTTGACTTGAGAGAGAATTTGATCTTCAGCGCTTTGGGCCAAACCTTGCAGAGGCCCTCTTCTCACAAATAGCCCACCTTAGGGTCTTGTTGGGAATTTTTCTTCAGAGGAACTTTTAGATGAAAATGTTGTTTCTGCAAAGATCAAAATTCATGGTTACAGTCACCTACTCTCCTATAAGGCAGTTCACTATCAGAAGAAAATGTAGTTTAACCCTTGAGCCAGTCCAACAAACCTAGAATATCTGTAAAAATCCTTCTTTTCCTCTAGGGTTTGTTACTCAACTGGTATTCCTATTGGAATATTTGCAGGCCTAGCTCTTTATTCGTAAAGGGATAAAACTTTTGAATCCTTCAAAAGGCAATTGAATTGCTAAATCACAGACACATTTTTAAAAACAAGACCTGTAATCCACTGAGGTTCTTAATGGGAAGAAATCATTATGCCTAATTAAATTGAAAGTAGCTCCATTTGTGTAAAGCTGGCAAAAATGGAGCTTATTTGGAGCATATGCTTGTAATAAGTTATATTTAAACTACCTGTGGTGTGCTAGAGTCTTCTCTATATAGGACTGAAACCTAACATTTAATTCTTTTCAGAATCTTATTCTGCCTTGCCTTTTCTTTGTCTTTGACCTTCTCCTGCCATGTGATGACCTGTGCCTGCTCTGCTGCCCTGATGTTGCATCTCCCTCATTTTTCTGTCTTTTATTCCAACAGAGATCTCCAGCAACAGCAACCAGAACAGTGCACCCAGGTTTGATCAGTCTTGATTCTCTGCTGCAGAATTTATTAACCACATAGTGACAGAAAAAAAGTAATTACATACATTGGCTAATGCAACGTAAAACTGGCCAACAATTTTAGCTGCTTGCTTTCCCGTAGGAAAAAAAAGAAAAATATTTATATATTTTTTCCCTTTTAACCAGAAACCCTATTACCAACAGTTTTAGATATCTGAAACATTTGGGTTTATTTCCTGTGCAGTCATGGTGTGTACACCTTTAACAACACAACTGATACCATCCAGCTTGGTCACAGGTTAAACAACAGTCATTTTGCTCAGCAATTCAAACTTTCATTACAATTTGTAATGCAGTAGAGCACTTGGGCTATGTAGTCATTTATTGCAGTGATTTGCATTAAAGAGAGTGTCATTGTATTACCTCTTAGCTTTGGTTGAGATTAGAAGTAATATCTACATTTATCTTTCACTCCTAGGAGTATAAAATTGTGCTAATAATAACAATAATAAAGCTAGTTCCTAAAAGCAAGTGAACTCTACACAGCTTTTTTCCCTCTTTTTTTTTCATCACTCAAGTGGGGGAGTAGAAGAATCATGAATAATAAATATGGAGATAAGAGAACTGAAACTGGGAAATCAATTTACTGCAAAATATTTGCATATTTTATTAAAAGAAACTGTGCATAAACCCCACAACAGGGTGGAATGATTTATATTTTGATTTGATTTGTATACGTTATACCTCTGGGAGAACTGATGCAACTTAGTCATCCCTGCAGGACTTTTTTTGGGTAGGGTTTTGTTGTTGTTGATGATGTTGTTTTGTTACAAATATCTTAGCCAAGGGAGCAGTAGGTACCCAATGGAAATTTTAAGTCAGTTTGATGCTACATGATATTTTTGGAATCTCACACAGTTAAGTGTCCAGGATTGTTCTTAGCAAATACGCAAGTCCCTTGAGAGTCTGTCTATCCTGACTAACCCCATGGTTTCTCCAAAACTGTAATTCAGGTCAGAAGGCTTTCAGCTCTAGCTTTGTTAGAAAGCTACCTCAAATGACCCAGGCAGTACTTATAGGCTGTTATCAGAAATGCAAATCCTTAACATAAAGGAGAGCATTTATACTCTCCACTATATATTAGCAAATATATCTCCTGTATAGATTTGCAAAATCCTGTCTAATATCACAACATCTAACTGCTGAACACATGTCCAAGGTGTCCTGTTAAGAGTGTGTTGGGTGTGAAAACAGGTTATGGGCACTGGAACAGCTGTGCAGCCCGGGGTGTCGGGATTTCTGCTGGGCTGGAGGTCAGTTGTCTTATCAGTGACGTCTGGCCTTAACGTTGGCAAGCTCAACAGTCATGAGCAATTATAATGGTTTTTGCAACAGTACAATTTTTTAAAAAAATTCGTTGGAGTTCACAGAAGGAAGTTGTAAAAATTAGGCTTGCTTTTTGTGCTGCCTTTGTCTGAGGTAGCATTAATTTTCTTCATAGTGGCAGGGATGTTTTTGTTACCACTGAGCAGTGCTTACCCAAAGCCAAGGCCTTTTCTGCTTCTCACAGCACCCCAGCAGTGAGCAGGCTGGGGGTGCACAAGATGTTGGGAGGGGACAGAGCTGGGACAGCTGACCCCAGCTGACCAAAGGGACATTCCATACCACATGATGTCATGCTTAGCAATAAAACTAGGGGAAAGCTGGCAGGAGGGCAGCTGCTTGAGGTCTCTCGGGGCATCAGTGGGTTGGTGGTGAGCAATAGTTTTCACTTGCATCATTTGTCTTTCTTGGGTTTTATTTCTCCTCTTCGTTATTTTAATTCAATTACATTACTATTACTATTACTACTACTACTACTACTACTACTACTACTACTACTATTATTATTATTATTATTATTATTATTATTATTATTATTATTATTATTATTATTACTATTATTCAGATTATTCAACTGTTCTTATCTCAACCCACAAACTTTCTTACTTTTAACCTTCCAATTCTCTTTCCCCATCCTGGTGTGGGGGGGAGTGAGTGAGTGGCTGGGTGGTGCATAGCTGCTGGCTGGAGTTACACCATGACACTTTGCTAGCAAGAAAATACTGCCCAAATTATTTTATGTGTCAGGTACATGCTTCAAAAATAAAAGTGCCCATGTGGTTATTTGGATCTCCAGGTATTAAACTTTTGGCATTGAACAACACAAAACTTTTCCACTAAGAGTGGAAATCCTACGTTACAGCTTTCTTTCCAAGAATAATGTCCACGCCACATACTTTTAGGGGTTGAAATTCGACCCGAGGGGTAGCGAAGAATAGGGAAGGCTGCTGTTCCGTTCCATTTCCTGCCCAGGGAAAACACCTCTACATTTTCTTGGAAATGCCACATCCTGACATAAACTGATATATTTTATATGGACATTTTAGCATTTGAGGACGGAGACAGAAAAGTCTCACCATGTTGAACTTGTGCCAAAAAAGCAAAATTTTACATTACTAATTGAGATATATATACCCATATCTACATGTATATGTATTGTTTTTCAAATATGTCTCAGATTTAGAAATTTCAAAAAGCAGCTTAAACACACATGGCCAAATTCCATCCATATCTGTGAAGTCAGGGAGTTCACATCAGGAAATCAGTGGTAATATTTCAAGAGCAGCTTGAGGTCTTCTCATGTTTCAGTACCGGCAGTGACAGTATTTCTAGCAGCTTCCAGGGGGTCAGAATTCAGACCAGTGAGAACATGAAAATAATTCCAGACTAATTTCTACTCTTTGTTGCTCAGGCTTTGCTTTTTATGCAGCTGCCTAAAGTTTCTATACGTGCTCTTAGAAGTTTCTTAACTGCATATTGGATGTTTCACTCTTGGAGATCAAAGCAGCTTCTGTGTGCTTATGGTATCAGTGAAAAGCAATGTGTTCTTTGTCAAATATGAAAAAATGCTTTGTCAGACATCTCATGGGTGCATGAGCAGTGAAATTCAGAAAAGCTCTGTAATTAATCCTTGCCATATATCCAGTTTGCTCAGCTTACTTCAGTTGGCTCCTGAATGCAATTTGTATTGTCTGAAAGCTATGTGTGAAACACCTCTGGAAACAGGCAGTAATGATTTGGTGAGGGGCAGTTCATAAGTACATAATATGATCCTCACCATCACTGTGTATTTGAAAAAAAAAATTATATGTATGTGTGTTTGATAAACTATGTTATTCATCATTTTCCTCAACCATGATGAATCCTATAGCACCCCTTGTTTCTGCGGGACCTTTAAAGGTTAATATAGTCCTCTCCCCTGCATTGTAATGGCATTAATTTAATGATTTACTAACCCACTCATCCAAATGACTGTTCCAATCTATAGTCATCTCTGCATTTTCAGATCTTGCTATTTTTACCTGCTTCATCCTCATTTCATGTATAAATTACAGGGAAGTGTCTAAGGCCCTGGGCAGTAGCAGCGAGCTGATTTAATGAGACCACTCACCTAACCTGAGAATTGAGTGTGTTAGAGACTCCCACATGGCACCATGGAGTAACCCAAACCAGTGAGGGGAACTCAAAAGTACACGGCAGTAGAAATTATCTGTCCTTTGGTGGGACGAGTATTCTATTGTGTCCTATTGGGATATATATGGGGCTGGACTGTGGCTGTTGGGCAAGTAAGCAAGGGACTAGGCTGGAGAAGTATTAACAATAACCAAGCTTGGGACAAAAGCTTCATCATTTTTGTTGTCGTTGTTTTGTTTTGTTTGTTTTTACTGTTTTCAGAGTTGCCAGTGAAGCATGACACAAAGGGATTTGTGCAAGGTATGATTACATTGTGTTCAAAGCAAGGTATCATTTGCTTGTACTTGGTTATATTTTGTTGTGACTTCATGGATTACTGGTCTTTTCACTATCTCTTCCCATGTCTAGAAACTGCTCTTCTATCTCCCTTCCACTCTCTAAGCAAGGTCAAATTCCTTAACTTTTCACCACAAACATTGGTTGCCAAATCTTGTGCCATTTTTTCATTTTTTGTTTTCCCCATGTTTTCCTCTGTTTCAGTTTTTTAAAAGGTAGGCTATAGCCCTGTTTTCATAAGTCAAGATTGTTTTTACCTGAGTTTCCCTCTGTGCCTTAAGGTATATGCATCTTTAACTTAAATCTGTAAAAAAAAGAGGAAACCCAGAAAATTCACACAATTTCTTTGCATGGCTGTGGTGCTTTACAAGCAGAGTGTGGCCAGCTTTAAGTGTTGAACCTCAGCAGTTGCCAGCCACCTCTAATGACTACTTATAATTCTGAAAATTTCCTTCTAAACTCAAGAAACCTAGAAACTTCTGGTTGACAAATGCCGAGCAGTCCAAGAGAGCAGCAGAAGTTGAATGCTGCTGCCCTGGCCCTGTGTCTTCAACTTGGGTTGTCCCAAGCTGATGAGAAATAAGCTTTGATTGTAGCTTCTCTTCCAATGACATTTGAAATGTTGCTAACCAATTTGTTTTTTCTTGTGTCAAATGATGCTGGTGAGATCAGTTTGCATCCCTTTCCATAGCAGGACACTAATGTGAGTTTCACTCCTCCATCTGATCAACTACTTCCACAAAACTGACCAAAAGTTAGTATATTTGGTAGGATCTCTTAGGTAATTTTGCTTGAAACTGGGCACTGAGTTCCAGCGTTACAAAGAGAAATGAGCACACACGCACAAATTTGGAGAACACCACAACTCTAATTTCCTTGGCAAATCAGACTAAGATAAAACCTGCAATGCTGTGACCCCAGAGCTGGAGCTAAACTGGGGTTTAGGAACTTAGTGCATCAAAAAAAAAATTAAAAAAAATATCACAAAATAAATGTAGCCTTATCAGGGCCTGCCTGAGATTTCTAGTACTTCCTACTCAAAGTCATTAGAGGCAGTCACGCAATTTCCTTGAATTACAATAGCTTTTCTAAATCTACTCCGAAAGCAAGGAACAGTGGAAGTCAGTAGGAATTAAAAACAAAGCAATGAACATTTTCTCTTCTGCATTGATTCATTTAAATGCATCTGAGGGTAGGAAGGCAAAATTCCTTAATCCTGATACCTTTGCTTTCAATGTAATACAGAAGAGGATGCAGCATGGAGGACAATTCATAACTTTAAATGAAGTAGGATTCATGTCTACACAAAGGAGCTTTGCTTTGCATTCTCAGCTCTATGGATGTAAAACCCCCTATGGTTCAGAAATTGCATAGCTCTCTTCCTAAGTCAGCATGCTCAAGGGAAAAATAAGCTGTTCCTGTCAGCTTAATGCTCAGGTGAGTTTACTAGTCTGGACACTGTGTCATACACACTATTTGGTCCATGTGGACTTTGGCTTATATTTGACAGCTTGGACTGGGAAGGATGAAGTCTAGCCTGTCTACATGCTTCTGGCTGAATCAGAGGATCCTAAGTCCTCTCTTTGAACAAACTCAGATGTGTGAACCAAAATTTAATGGAAAGGCAGCTTTTTCTGCAGACAGAACACAAAGTGAACTTTTACTTTCAGTTTACAAACAGCCCACATCAACAGGGATTGTTTATGAGCCGAAGGAAGACGATTCTTTACCCCTAAGACAGTTCTGAACATCCAGGTGAAATCTGCTTCAAGCTTGTGACAGCATTCACTTCAAATGGCTTTTGACATCAAGTCAGTGAAACACGTGAAGTACATTAATATGAATCTTGAGGCTGACAGGGATGGACTCCTGCTATGCTTCTGCACAGTGAGGTTCAGATACTAATGTGTCAGCTGGGTTTAAATTTTCTTCCTATTAGGACGAAAGTTTTATGGGACCATGGATATTTGGGGCACTCTTACAGACTGAACATGGGAATGGTGGTTTCAGTCCTCTCTACCCGCAGACACTTAATGCAAAATTGCTTTTCCTTTGTGCCTACGCAGCTACTCTCTCCTGCAGAGAGTGTCAGGCCCTGCTCTGCTAGTTAAAGAACATTTTGCTGCCTCTGCTATTTGCTCCTTTCAGCAGCTATTGTGGACTGAACTCTCAGCTCCTTTCACAGAGAAGTTGTGATGCCAAAGTACATGGTTCCCAGGGTGGCACGGATGAAAGCAGCAGGTTTCTTTCTTATGCCCTGCGTTTGGCTAACAGGCCCTTATTCCAGGAACAGTTATTTTTGATGCATCTCTGTATGCAATGCAGAAAGTGAGTAACTTGAGATATGATAGTGAAACTGGGAGAAATAAGAGTTGGGAAAACAGTGAAAAATCAGGAAAACTCTTGTCAAAAGAGGTTTGAACCCAATAGCTGTACCCATTAGCTGCTTGATCTGCCCAAAGACTGGCAGTTTTGGGTGTAAATGGTCTGAGTTTCAACTTTAAGAATGAAGTTAGGGCATTGGTGACAGCAGCTTGGAAATAGTCTATTTAGAATTTGTTCTTGAACTCACAGTAACAAGTTCCATATTTTTACTTCTGATCTGGTGCCTTGCAGCAGCACATCCATTTTCTGCTATTAATGAGTTGACGGCTTGAAAACTTAACTCTCAGTTGCAGTACAGCCTTTGATTTCACAAAACTCCTCCAAATGCCTCAAGCTAATTGTGTTTTCAATAATAAAGTGTTGAAGAAATCTTGGCTTAGCTGAATTTACTTCAATTTGATTTAATTAATGTGTTTAAAAAACTCCATCCTGAGAAGCTTGGACAACTGGATTGCTTGTGCTATTTGCAGGACACTGCAGAGAGGACTGACCCAGAATTTACAGCCTTCTTTCACACCATCTATTACATTGCAACGCCATCATTTAAAATAATGGCATCTTCTCGCCTTCATACAAAATCATTTTTGCAGCTGTGAAGACTCTGACTAATAGGGACGTTTTTATCATATAAAAAGCAGAACTGAACGTCAGTGGCATGTTTGCAAGCTTGACTGATTTACAGAAGCCAGCCTCTATTACAGGTGGATTACAAAGCTCCAGAGCCAGCTCTCCTTTTTTCAGTCACAGGAACCTTTAAGGTGATTTGTACCAATATTATCTATTCACTGTACTCACATGTTCTGCTTTGTCTCATGTTTAGACTCCTGGAATTTACCCATTCTTGCTTCTTTTACTAGGAAAGCTGATGCCATCACATCCAATCCTTTCTGTCTTCCCCAACCTAATTACCCAGACCTTCTACACCAAGTAATTCTGGTAAGGTCTAAAATAGCGGTTCAGTATTTATGATCAATCGTGTATGGTCTGTAATTCTCCACTAGAGCTGCAAGGCACAGAGATGTCATAACGTGGAATTCACAGATTAGAGTTATCTGATAATGTATGTGATCTGCCGGACAACGTGGCATCACACTTTAGAGACATGAAATTTGCTTGCTAGCAGTAAAAAAGCCTTTGGTCTGGGGCATGGAGCTGATATTTATTGCCTAATTTAAACAGGGAAGCACTGTTGTCTGTTTCCTGAATTACCGAGAGTTGCAGAAATCTTAGCAAAACAGTCTTTCTAAGACTACCCAGATGTTTGATATTAAACAAACATCTGTTTTGAATAGAAAATATTTCACTCCCCTTTGCAACTCCTCTTTAATATAGCAGAGAATGGCTGGAAAGAACTGTCACAGCCATAGTTTTATTTAGTTCTCTGAACACTGCTGTCCGTAGTGTCAAAAACACACCATAAAATAACTCTTGGAAAGGTTAATAGTGGCCTTTCCAGTGTCATATTCTACACTTTATGTGTTGTGGTAATTATTATCATTATAGCTGTAAGGATGTCTAGTTATCTTTCTTAATCACATACTATAAAAAGTGCTTCTGAACACATATCTATTATTTAATCAAAATTTCACTGTTATTGGCATTTATGCTCTGGAAGGGCTGTGTTTATTTTCTGTTTGCAGAGGGGAACAGTGCCTCCCAGGAGAAAGGGAGACCTCCACCCATGCCCACTTTAATCACTGTCATATCATGTGACAATCTGTACTATTAATACCAGAGACTGCTAATACACGTTATTATGTCCTGTTGCCTTGTACTTTTTGCACCCTAGGAAAGCACTTTCATTAACGGACTAAAAAAAAATAGTGTGAGAACTGAACTGTCTTCCCAAGGAAGAGCCAAGTACAAGAGCTCTCCTGCCTGGAACAGCTTGAGATGGTTTCAGGAATGCCTGTATCTAACAGGGTCAACCATACACCTCAGATGGCATCTAGTCTCCCACCAGCCGCCGTTTTTCTCCTGCCCTCTGCAATAAAACGCTGAACCAGTTCTCCAGCTGTCATGTCAGGGCCCAACACTGAGTCTGTTTAGAGGAGTCAGTTGTTACTGGCATCTCTATACTTCTCTGTTAGATCACTCCTAATGATCGCCTCTTGCAAGAACATCCACACTACCAGTTTGGCATTGGCAAAAAAGATCTGGGAGGCCATCATTCTCCTGCATCATTCACATGACACGAAATATTATCTCAGATTTCAGAACATTGTGTCCAATGATGCCTGCTCTGCCACAGCACTGATGGGGCACAGCTTCACACGATTCTCCCCTACAAGAGCTTCCTGGGTTTCAGCCTAAGCGCATGGGCCACGACTCACACTCCTCGCTCTCACTTGTCACTCCCCAGGGTCCTGGCACTCATGTCAGCCAATGGTAGATGTGTGAGCATGAGAATTCTGTCTTCTGCAGTGTCTCTGTTCCTTGAAATATGGGCTTACTCTTCTCCCACTCGGTGACACTGACATCCATGGGCCTGACAAACTACATGTTTTGTATTTGTATTTGTATTTGTACAAATAAACATTGCCAGTAGTGCTTGCCTCCTACTGAAACCCAGCATTATCTCAGTAACCACAGCGTCCACAAGGAGTTAGTTGCATTCTCAGCTCCCTCATGGTGTCCTTTGAATGCTCCCAGCTGGCTCAAGAATTTTTCATGGTACCTAGAAGATCAGCTTGACACCACTGTAAAAAATGTTGTGATAATCATTTTATGGTGCCAGCATGTGAATCATGCTGTCCATTTCCTGGACATGAGAGGCTTGGAGATGTCACAGAGAGATGCTGTGCATAGAGTAGGGGGTTGCTGGAGAGGGACATGAGACAAGCTGATGTGGCCATTCTTCATAGCCACTTCACTACCAGAATTTTGAAGCAGAATATGAGGAGAAACACATCTTCATTCAGTGTGTTACATTTCCATGGTAAATTTCAACAACAGGCAATTGATAGGATTGTTTCATTCTTTAGCCTTTAATCTGAACAATTTCATCTAAGTCTTCAATTATTAAAGTGACTTGTACATTTGTGCCTATGGTAGAACATGTTGACTTAGTCACAATACATGTTTGTCTGGTAGGAATAGCATGAAATTCCCAATTTTCTGATTCAATTGTGTTTAGTTTATTTACAAACACCCCAAAGCCAAGAATTACTTCTGACTAGGGAAGATTTTTTTTTTCTTCTATTAGGACTCAGAAATGTATATGCTTGTGAGACAATTTAGTGTGTTTAAAAAAAAAAACGACAGCAAAGAAATATACTTTCTAATGCAAAACCCAATAGCAGTGTGTGTGACACATCAGTGCTGCTATCAGTTCCATTTTGCTTAATATATCTCACCATGTGTTTATTCTTAATTTGAAAATAGCCATCCAGTACATTTTTCTATAATGAAAATGCACTTGCACCTTGTAGATATGCTAATAAATTTAACACAGAGGTGCAGCCATTGATTATTCAACCACAAGATGAGCATATCTGCTGTAAAATATATTTTTAAAGGTAATCCCTAATAGCCATTTCATAGCAGCTAGGCTTTGCACTAATATGCTTGTCTAATGTCCCGTTTAGATTCTTATATCCCAAATTAGTGATAAATCATGGGTGGAAATTTGTATTTTATATTCCTAAAGCATCAAAATAAAGTGTGACTTCAGCTGTGTATGACTAGAAATGACTAGTGCTGGTTACAGGAAACACCTGTGCTGACATCTCAGGAGAGGGTCTGTCTTGATACATTTTGGGTTCTAGATATTTAATTATAGCCAATGCAGTTGTGGAGCCTAGGTTTTTTAACTTATTTACCTTGCTGTCCTTTTCTTGTTGCCTGGAAATTTTTAGAGGTTGGTTAGGTGAGAGGTTCCTACTCCTAAGAATGCACTATAGCCAGATATTTGGAACATGGTTAGAAAGAAAGATGCAGAAACAGCGCCCTCCACCTCCCCCCCCCCCCCCCCCCCAAAAAAAAAAAAAAAAAAAAAAAAAGAAGAAAGGAAGAATGAAAGTAGGTCCTGCATGACATACCCTGGGAAACTCTGAGAACTGTTCATACTTCATCCAGAAATTGTGTTTGGAAACTGAATTTTCCTTCATGTGTTTATAGCATTCAAATATAACTGCACTCATGTTTGTAAAATAACCGAACAATGAAAACATGGAACTTCCCTGCCACACTTGACTTCCTTCAAGATTTTCCAGAGTAGTTTCCCAGACAAATACTCAAATTCCAGCATCCTTTTCCAAAGCCAGCCTGTTAGCAACAGCTACTGAGTTTTAAGGCAAAAAAGCCAGGAGAGACTAGGTGGCATAAAGGTCTGAACACTGCAACCGGAGCACCTCATTCAGGTCCCTCTGGCTCTCACCTCAGCCTTCCATTATTTTCACCACAAATCCACTGGGAAAAGCAGGGTTACAGAAGGGGGGATCAAGCAGGAATATATCTGAATAGAAATCACTCATTCGTGGGATAAAATTTGGGTTTATTTATTTTTAATTTAGATGGAAAGTACTTCTAAAAGCTGTGTTGCCCATGTGAATATTCAGTTCAGTGGCTAAAGAGGGATTTGATGAAGACAAGGCCTATTACAAATGATGGATATTCTTGACACTTACAAGGACACTTTATGCTGCGGCAAAGGCAGTGGTGTAAATGTCCTGGTTAACATAGGGTATAATGCATTAGTAATCAGTACCAGCACAGCAACAGCAGTGCAAACAAACTGGAACTCAGAATAACCACGTTCCTAGAAACACCACCATTTCCAGAGAAGCCAGACACGGTTCCCCAGCCAGCCACATGCACTTCTGGTTTGTCTAAAATGCAAAAGGAGATCATCAGTAACCAGTTTCAAATGACATGTTGCCTTTCTTTTTGATTGTAAAAAAGGAGGAATAAGAAAGCTGAAGAAGTTTCCCTCCCCTCTATTTCAATGATCCAGGAGAAAACCAGAAAAGCTGCTTGATATATCCATGCCATCGGTTTCTTCCATTGTTCCCCCAGCCAGTCTTGGCACAACAGACAGCACTCAGCCCTCTGATTGCTTTCTACACTTCTCTCAAGCCTGCCTCTTTCCTGCTCTTCTCCCAGAGTTTCAAGCTATGCTTCCCAACTGTCAACATTTAAAATTCATAATGATGCAACCTGAGGTTACTATGGCAACTAATGTCATTGCCTAGGTGGTGGTGATCATATAACACGCATTGCCATTGAAATTTAAAGTTATTTTCTATAACCCTATGAAGGCCATGCAAAGGGTTGCGCTCTACCCCATGCAGTCCCTTGAAAAAACCCACAACCCTAGCAGGCATTACGTAGAAAGCTATTACAGTCTTCTGGAACATGGATTTGTACTTCATTAATGTACAGAATTAAACTTCTGGCTCTGAAAAAGGCAGTATTTTAGATATTTACTTAATGTGATCAATATGCTTTTGAGTAAAATAAATTTTTTCCCTCTGATGTAACTGTAAACTCCGGCTACTCTCAGTGCAACTCAGGCGTATTTACTTTTGAAAGCAAATGGTTTCCTATTCACATGAAAATACAATTTTGTTCTCTACATTAATCACTAGAAAAGCCACCAAGTTCTAATGATGTCACTCAGATTTTTCTGGCAAACATCCTAATAAACTGCTGGCACCTTTTGAAGTGACAGTTGAAAGTCAGCATTTTTGTTTCTAGCTTGCAACTCAGCTACCAAAGTGTGCACATTCCCTTGTGATGGGCACAGCATTTAAAGACAGATACACAGGGATTAAATTAATTATGTTAGTTACATTTCAGTCCCATACATAATCTAATAAATCAATATATTTCAATAGTGGGGAATCTAGGAGTAGCTCTGACCCACAGAGACAGTAAGTAAAACAGAAGTGAAAGCACAGTAGCCTTTTTCTTCTTCCTAAGGGGATTTATTTCTGGCTTACATCTCAGCAATAACAAAGATACTGCAACCACTGTTTGATAAAGGAAAGCAGATCTGAACCAGCCAACTTTTCGAGCCCTGGGTTGGCTCTGCTATCTGAGCAGAAACAAACCTAGTTGCAAATTAAGATACAGCACTGGAAGGGACCCTGCAGGTCATCAGCAGGCCCCCAGTCACAAGCAGTGAAGCTGTATAATCCTCTTCTTGTATGTATCAAGCTTCATTAGAAAACTAATTGCCTGGAGGTTTTGCCCATGATTCTTATACTGGAAAGTTATTCTAGAGCTGGTAGCTAGAAGTCACTATAAGCAATTTCGTTCATATTCTCTCTATATATATTTGGTGTGGGGTTTTTTCATCTTTGCAGCTGTAAATCTAGATTATTTTTTTTTTATATAACAAGGAAGATGGCTTTATATATAAAGCCAGGACGGATATTTCTTTTACATCTAATGCTGTTGATATTTTCAGTCTTTTTTCTTTGTCAGTGGCTGGACTATATGAAGCTACAGACATGGGGATAGTTACTGAAAATCAGCCATTACTAGGAAAAGATAGATACAGAATTTGGTGAAAGAAAGAGATGCAAGAATTTTTTGTCACCTTGTAGATAAGTCTGATTTTTCAATAGATGGAAAGTGGTTCCATTGTATTTACAGATTATTATAGAATGTCTTGTAAAAACTTTTCTTGTTGCTGGAAATAACACAAACTCTCTTTGTAAGGATTTTATGTCATTGTTCTCCCCCATATCTGAATGATTTGCAAACAACATGCAATACAATAAAGGCTCTTACAGTCTCCGAAAAGTCTCTGGCTGCTGGTCTGTGAACAGATGAAAGTTTCAGTGTTTGGAAAAGGCTCTTTGGCCAAGTAAAATTTTCAATTCTTTCTGAAAGGTGATGAGGTTATGGATTTGTCTGCTCTTTATTTTGTTCCCAAGCTAGATATTCATGCTTATGAGCATTCTCCCTTCTGCTGTTACAGACTTTATCTTGCTAGAGTTATAGACACTCAATTCATGGGTTAAAATTTGGTCTTTAATGTATCTTGGCAGTTTGACCCACTGTTGGGTCATTTATGTGGTGTTTGTTTGTTTGTGGTTCCCTCTGGAACTGGATATTGAAATACTAAATTACTGTGATATTTCAAGTTCTTTTTGCAGGCTACCTTGGACAGCTCCAGACAGCAGTTACCAGGAATCATATGAATGTTTAGTACAAGATTAGTGATGAGAAGATTTCACATGGGCTGACAATTAAGCATCCACCCTGTACCTAAGAAGCTGTTGAAGTTCAGCCACGGCTACCTCCATAATGCTTTATCTCTCCTTCAATTACCGAAGGGTGGTGAAGAAAAATAATCTCTGAAAGAGTCAGTGTATGGGTTTTTTTTTTCTTTCCCTTTCAGCCTGTTCAGTCCCAAAGCCCAAGATGATGTATCAAATATTCCCTGAGGTAGAGATTCGGCTTAAATAGAAAAAGAATGTATATCCATTCATTTTGAGTGTGAGCTCTCCAGTTCTTTCATATTAGGCATCCAGACAATAAACACAATTGCAGGAGTCTATGTAGTATCAAAGCGAGAGGCAAAGTTATTTACAGCATGTCAAGGTCTTTCTGTGACAGTGTAAGAACACTTCGATAATAATAATATAGCACTTAGAAGTAATGATGTACTTATAAGTATAGATGAAGCACCTTTAATTTATTTGATAAAGTGAAAACTGAAGAGGGCAGCTTCATAGAAGCGTACACCTCTGGTCCTCACTTGCACTGAGTGTTTACTCTAAGAGTATGTGAACCCCTGCTGAAGATTTTTCATTAACAAAAGAACTTTATAAATGCAGAAAATACTGAGACAGAAAAGATATTTTTTTTTCCAAATAGGGAAAACCTGTTTGTGGGCAAATACAATATGCATGTTATCTGCGGGCGAAGTTTCTAGCATCCAGAGGTCAGCTCTCACCTTCTGGCACAAAGGGTGAGTCTTCTTGTAGAAAAATGTCTCGTCAGTTTCTTCCTTTAAGAGACAATCAGGATATCATACAATCAATGAATAGAATAGAATCACAGAATCATTTAGATTGGAAAAGACCTTTAAGTCTTTAAGTCTTTCCAAAAGTCCAACCATTAACCTAGCACTGCCAAGTCCACCACTAAACCATGCCCCTAAGTGCCACATCTACATTTCTTTTAAATACCTACGGGAATGGTGACTCAACCACTTCCCTGGACAGCCTGCTCCAGCGCTTGAACACCCTTTCAGTGAAGGAAGTTTTCCTAATATTCAATCTAAACCTGCCCTGGCACATCTTGAGGCCATTTCCTCTTGTCCTATCACTTGTTACTTGGGAAAAGAGACCAACACCCACGTCGCTGCAACCTCCTTCCAGGTAGTTGTAGAGAGCGATAAGGTCTCCCCTGAGCCTCCTCTTCCTCAGGCTAAACAACCCCCGTTCCCTCAACCTCCCTCCTCGTAAGACTTGTGCTCCAGACCCTTCACCGTCTTCATTGCCCTTCCCTGGACACGCTCCAGCACCTCTGCATCCCTCTTGTAGTGAGGAGCCCAAACTGGACACAGGACTCGAGGTGCGGCCTCACCAGTGCTGAGCACAGGGGGACGATCACTGCCCTGGTCCTGCTGGCCACGCTGTTTTGGGTACAAGCCAGGATGCTGTTGGCTGCCTTGGCCACCTGGGCACACTGCTGGTTCATGTTCAGCCGGCTGTCAACCAGCACCCCCAGGTCCCTTTCCCACCAGCAGCTCTCCAGACACTCTGCCCCAGCCTGTAGCGCTGTGTGGAGCTGTTGTGGCCCACATACAGGACCCGGCACTGAGCCCTGTTGAACCTCACACAGCTGGCCTTGGCCCATGGGTCCAGCCTGTCCAGATCCCCCTGCAGAGCCTTCCTACCCTCCAGCAGATCAACACTCCTGCCCAGCTTGGTGTCATCTGCAAACTTCCTGAGGGTGCACAAGATCCCCTACATCCAGATCATTGATAAAGATATTGAACAGGACTGGCCCCGGTACTGAGCCCAGAGGAACACCACTTGTGAGTGGCTACCAACTGGGTTTAACTCCATTCACCACATCTCTTCGGGCTCAGCTGTCCAGCCAGTTTTTTTACCCACTGAGGAGTAGACCTGTCCAAGCCTTGAGCAGCCTCTTTCTCCAGAAGAATGCTGTGGGAAACAGCATCAAAGGCTTGGCTAAGGTCCAGGTAGACAACATCCACAGCCTTTCCCTCATCCACTAAGCAGGTCACGATGTCATCAAAGAAGATCAGGTTCATCAAGCAGGACCTGCCTTTCATAAACCCATAGTGACTGGGCCTGATCACCTGGTTGTCCAGTACAGGCCATGCGATGGCACTCAGGATGATCTGCTCTATAACCTTCCCTGGCACTGAGGGCAGGCTGACAGGCCTGTAGTTCCCCAGGTTGTCCTTCTGGCCCTTCTTGTAGATGGGCATCATGTTTCCTAATTTCTAGTCTTCTGGGATGTCACCAGTTACCAGGGCTGCTCATAAATGACGGAAAGTGGCTTGGCGAGCACTTCCACCAGCTCCCTCAGTACTCCTGGGTGAATCCCATCTGGCCCCGTAGATTTTTAAGATTTTAGGCTGGTGTTATTATGGGTCTCCTTGAATATTTAGATTAAAAGTCACCATGGTGTGGGGGCAAATGTTATCCGGACCAGGCAAGTTTGCCCTGTTTTCTGAGAAATCCCTTGAATGGAGGATTTGAATTTGTCACAATGACTCTGTCATACTGGGGATTTAGACTGTAAGCATGTGCTGCTTCCACCTCCAGGCCCTAACTTTGCCAAATGTTTTGGATTCCAAGCAGTATTCTTTCTCTCTTTCAAGACTGTCTCAATACAACTGCTCTTCTCTGAATTCCTTGGTCTTCTTGAGTCAGAGTGGCTCTGATTTTAATGGAAAGCCAGTTTGTATGCAGCAGTAAGAGGGATGTATTTTTTTCTATGATATACAATGGGGGAAAAAACCTCTTTAACTGTTCTGCCAAATTCAAGCCCCAAATGCCTCTTTACATTTCTGTAATGCCAAATTGTATTGGGTTATCATGGCAAGGTTTTAGTAGTGGTGGGGGCTACAGGGGTGGCTTCTGTGAGATGTTGCTAGAAGCTTCCCACATGTCCAATGCAGTCAATGCCAGCCATCCCCAAGCTGGACCCACTACCAGCTAAGGTTGCACCCATCAGTGATGGTGGTAGCACCTCTGGGATAACATAGTTAAGAGGGAAAATAAGCTGCTGCACAACTACAAATGCAGCCAGAGAGAGGAGTAAGACTATGTGAGAGCAACAACTGTATAGATACTAGGGTCAGTGAGGAAGGCAGGGAGGAGATGCTCCAGGTGCCAGAGCAGAGATTCCCCTGCAAACTGTGGTGAAGATCATGGTAAGGCAGGCTATCCCCTTTCAGCTCGTGGAGGTTAATGGTGGAGCAGATATCTATTGGAAGCCTCTGGAAGACCCTATGCTAGAGCAGATGGATATACCTGAAGGAGGCTGTGACCCTTGTGGGAAGCCCACACTGCAGCAGGCTCCTGGCAGGACCTGTGGCCCTGTGCAGAGAGAAATCCAGGCTGGAGCAGGCTTTCTGGCAGGACTTGTGACCTTGTTGGGGACCTGTGCTGTTCCTGAAGGACTGTATCCCATGGAAGGGACCCACACTGGAGCAGCTCCTGAAGAACTTCAGTCTGTAGGAAGGGTTCATGTTGGAGAAGTTCATGGAAGACTGTCTCTAGTGGTAGGGACCCCATGCTGGAGCAGTGGAAGAGTGTGAGAAGCCCTGAGGAGGAAGGAGCAGCAGAAACAACGTGTGATGAGCTAACTGCAACCCCTATTTCCCATACCCTTGTAGGTAGGTAAAGAAAATTGGGACTGAAGGTAAGCCTGGCAAGAAGGGAGGGGTGGGGGGGAAAGTGGTTTTGAGATTTAGTTTTTATTTTGTCATTATCCTACTCTGATTTGATTGGTAATAAATTAAACTAATTTCCCCAAGTTAGGTCTGTTTTGCCAGTGACAGTAACTGGTAAGTGATCTCTCCCTGTCCTTATCTTGACCCACAAGCCCTCTGTTATATTTTCTCTCCCCTGTCCAGCTAAGGAGGGGAGTGATAAAGCAGTTTTGGTGGGCACCTGGCATCCTGCCAGGGCCAACCCACCACACAAGTACAGAGGATACCTGGTGGAAGGCTTCATGTGCGTTTTCAGAGTCAATGAAGGTATCTCCAAGAATAACATTATTAAAAGTGGGATGAGAAAGAACAGAACTTGCTGGTGACTTGAAAGCCCTGCTGATATCTGTAGGGATGGTAACTGGCAAGGTTTGAGCTCTCAGCCGTATGCTAAACCAGTTCATTTAGTCCTGGAGGGCTCTGTTTAGTCTCTGGGGTGTCTGTTCAGGAATCAGACATTGCAACAGGAAAATTGGAAAAGAAATGCAATTGTTTGGCTGCCCAACATAGAGGGGAAAAATCTAGGTGAGAATGGAAGCCAGGAAAAGGATCACAGGATATTTAAAAGTCTGAAGTACATGTATGTAGTAATAATCCTTTTATACAGGGAAGCAGAAGAGAAAAGGTTATGAAAGTTACAGAATACTAGGTCAATTTTAAATGTGTTGTTTCAGACTCAGAGAAAAAAAACAATAGCCTGAGCTTCTGATAGCCCAGTTTAGAGTGGTAAATATGAAATGCTCCCTCACAGCACTCATCTCAGTGAAGCAAAATCAAGACTGAAATATACTTGCAGAAAAGGGAAAGCTTAACAATAATTAGTATGAAGAGAAATTCATCAACAGAACTGAAGGATACACTTGAATCAAGACATACTCAGAACAAACAGTTAGTTCAGCTCCAACTTATGCATTGTACAGTGTTGCTTCAAAGGGAGACCATTTAAAGATGCAACATGTTCTTTCCAGGGTGATTATTCCATACCAATCTAATCTGCTGTGCATGAGTCAACCTTATAAAACGGGCAAACTGTCGAGAAATCTGTAAATCGCAATGTTGTTTTTTTCTTTTTTCATGCACCCAACATATTCAGACCAAATCAAAGCATGCAATCTGCTGATAACTGTACTCCACTAGCTGCACTTCCTAGAAGCCTAGTAATTTCCACAATGTTTCCCTTTTCCTTTAAAACAACAACAACAACAACAAAAACATCTAATCCTGGTAGCTGCAATAAAAACCTTACAAATACAACTCAGTACAAACCTATCTCTCTATGCTTTCAGGTGTCCAAGCCAAAGCTCAGAACTGAGTCTAAGTGCAGCTAAAGAGTCCAAGTTTGATGAAATGTTCATTTCTCCCTTGCCAGAAACACTTTTGTATTTGTTCCCTTTAAACTCATGCTGATAAAGTCATATTGATGTTTTTCTTTTCCTTCCCCTTTCCCACACATCCCTGACACACCCTCTCTGAACAAGGAGACAGGCAGGTATATTCTATGAATGCTTCTACAGACAATTTTTCTGTGCTCCCCCACTGGTGTGCCATCACCCGGCAGGACTTGGCTGGCCAATGCTCATGGAGGTGAGGAAGGGAAGCAGGCTGCTAGCAGAGGCTGTGAAGGACAGGTCTCGGTGTGGCAGCACTCAGCAGAGCTGAAGTGCCTAGTTACCTGCATGCCTCCAGCTATGGCCCGGCCTTCCTGCCCACCACGGGTATGGCTGTATAGGAGCAAGAGTTGATGGAAAGCCTGCAGTTCTTGCTATGCCCCCTCCTCCTGCCTTCTTCCCTCTATCTCACTGCTCCAAACATGCACATATGGCAGAGTGGGTGAGCACCGCCCTGTCAGCATTATGAGGCATGGCCAGGCTAGCCCACAGTTATTTTGGGACACTTGGGACAGCGTTATTTCCATCTTTTTTCCCAACCCAGCTTAGGTTTGTTGTAGTGCATTGGGCTGCGGGTTTCCCTAGACTGCAGGGGACAGATGGATGTCTGGTTTCAGAGAACAGGACAAACTCCCTTCCTCACTTCTTGGTGCATCCTGCTAAGGTCAGACCCAGCATAGTGCACTGATGTAGGAAGAACAGAAAGAGGCAGAAAAGAGTGAGACAGGATCTGAAAGGGACAAAACAAGGATGCTAAGGGAGGCAGATTCAGAAGACTCCCCAAAAGCCCTAGTCTCCTGCTGCTTTCCTTCAACGTGTGTTCAAACTGTCAGAGGATTTTTCTTATACCATGTACTCATCTCATTGTCTTTTGTAAATACTGTGTCCCCTCTTGAGCGTCCCAGCATCCCAGATACTGCCCCCACTCCCCAATTTTTTCTGCTGCTAATTGATATGAACAAGAGGTATTGTGTTTTCTGTTAAAGTTTAAGGCAACTGAAGAACTTACTCTTTGGTGAAAAATTTCACACACTGAACTATGCTAAAATTATGAGTTCTATCCAGTTTTGTCTAGAACAAATGTGCCTGTATATTAAAGTAGAAACACTAAACAGCATTCCTGATTATTCCGCAATTCTCTCTTGAATCTCTCTTTCACATCCTGCTTCTACATTTATTTCCTTCCTTTTCCAGCTCAATGTGCACAAGATCTTTGTAAAGACTTTGGATACCCCTTGAAGTCCCAAAGTTGGTAGTAACATTTTATTTCAGATTCTTTGATTGAGTCAGCTAGGTCAGTATAAGTCATATGGACCATCGCCCACATGTACATGAACACGCTGAGGCTGAGTCAGTGGCAGAAGGTTGCACTTCACGACAGGACTCCATTGTTATTTTAATTTTCTCGTTCCACAAGTGCTCTCCCACCATTTCCCTCCCACTGCAAGAAGCTTTGCTACAAAATGAGCACAACTAACAGTGCCCAGGGCTGCTATACAAAGGAAAAGAAAAGCTGGGGGAAATTGCTACAACCTCTCATGTCTGTGGCAACTTTATTATGCCACTTGATGCAGCTTGAAGGAAAACTAGAGATTTCACAAAAGGCAATATTTAAAAATAACTTCTTTCTTGTCAATTAAATCTAACTGTTTCAAAATCCTTGGCACTGACAAGGTTTGTTTGTTCTTTTCTTCTCACACCCTGCCTCCCCCCCAAGGTAACTCTGTACAACACGCTTTCTTCTAAATCATATACACTTCATACACTCCAGCGCAGAAACAGAAAAAACAGAAAATGACTTGGTCCAACCATGTCCAGAATTGTCTGATTACTCTGAAAAGCACACAGCTGCAGCAGTACCAAACACTCTTCAGTGGGGAAATCTGAGGGACTAGAATAGGACTGGATATAACTCCAGAAGTTCCTTCTATCCAAGTAACTAATGCAAATGACACCCTATGCCAAATACCCTCCTTGGTTTGACTTTCAGTGCCTTTGTCCCCACTCTTTCCAAGCTGACGTAGTGCTGCTCAGTCAAATGTCTCATAAGCTGAAGTTGTTAATCATTCAAGCCTCTTCAAAAGCAATGCACCAGACAAGCAAAACAGTATTAAACCTGTGAATATAAAGACTCTGAACTCCTGGGATTGCCTAATCCTGAACCAGCACATTTTTTTTCCACTTACTCCAAACAATCCTCATACATATCACAGAGCCAGATTCTCTTCTGCTTCACATTACATGGGCACCAAATAAGTGTATTCATATCTTAGTTGCTTTCGTGACAGAAGCAAACGAGCTTGATTCACAAATGGCATTTCCACCTCTCTTCTAAAGGTAGTTAAAAACACCTTCTTCAAATGTGTTGGAAGAGGATATGCTAAAAAATAGCTTTCCATGCCACCAGCAGTTTAAGACACCCTCTTGGTGGGATTCTAGGAGTATCAGATAACACAAAACAAGTAGGCAGATACTGGGAATCAAGTTCTTGCATGATTGTGTGTCCTGGTTTCAGCTGGGATAGAGTTAATTTTCTTCTTAGTGGCTGGTGCAGTGCTGTTTTGGATTTGGTGTGAGAACAATGTTGATAGCACACTGATGTTTTCAGTTGTTGCTGGGTGATGTTTATACTGGGTCAAGGACTTTTCAGATTCTCAGGCCCTGCCAGCCAGAGGGCTGGAGGGGCATGGGAAACTGGGAGGGGACACAGCCCGGACAGCTGACCTAAAGTAGGCAAAGAGATATTCCATGGCATAGATCATCACGTTAGAGTATATAAGCCGGGGGAAGAAGAAGGAAGGGGGAGACATTCAGTGTTACGGTGTTTGTCTTCCCAAGTAACCGTTATGTGTGATGGAGCCCTGCTTCCCTGGAGATGGCCGAACACCTGCCTGTCCATGGGAAGTGGTGAATGAATGCCTTGTTTTGCTTTGCTTGTGTGTGCAGCTTTTGCTTTACCACCTATTAAACTGTCTTTATCTCAGCCCACAAGTTTTCTCACTTTTACCCTTCCAATCATCTCCCCCACACCCCACTGGGAGGGGAGTGAGTGAGCAGCTGCGTGGTGCTTGCCGGGGTTAAACCACAACATTGTGATACCCTAGATCTGCAAATCCAAGTTATGTCCTTTGTCTGCTGTGAGCTAAATGGCGGGTGGAGATTGATGCTGGATAGGAAGGGATTGTCGTTGACTGCAGAACCTAAAGAATGAACTTCCTGACCCTCATATTTTAAAAATTTGAATTCAGCATTAACAGGGACTTTCCATGCATGCCAATGTTTTCTTTTTAGAACCAAAGTGGGTTTTTTTTAGTTTAATTGTGATATATGCATGAGCTTAACTTTGCTTTAACAAAGCTTTTTTTTCTGAGGATGTAAGATCATTATCACTCCCATTACATACTGTGTAAATTATCTGATATGTCTATGGGTGTATGTCATTCAGCATATTCAAAAAATAAAATTTTTATGGCATGCTTCAGGCTTGAATAAAAATAGATTTGTCATCTCTTTTTGCAATAGAACACTTGAGGCATTTTTTTTCCCATGCAATATATTATTCCCTTTAAATAAGAGACCAAGGCGGAGTTGTTAGTTTATACAAAGCTTTTCTATAGTGATAAAGCTTTTCTATAGTGATGACCTTTTCTGACCCTCTGTGAAAGTTAAGCATTCACTAACAACCAATAGAGATGATATCTAAAAATAAACATCTGCATACACAGAATTTTAACCCTGGGTACACATTTGGATAAAAAAAGGACATTTTCAAGGGACTTTTCATGACAGCCTAAGAAGAATCTACTACAGATGAAAATGACGGATTTGTGCTGTTATAATGCTTCATTCATTGTTTACGATAAATGGGTTATTCATCACAAATGACAATGAGGTCATTTGGTTTATTTGAGAAGGTGGGAAATTTAGCACCAGAAAGACTTGAATTGTTCCCAGCTCTGCTGCTGGCCTTGAGGGTGAACTGGGGCAAGTCATCTTGCCCTGTGGTGCCTCTGTTTCGCCATCCATAAAGCTGTGAGATGGATGCTGATCCTTTGTAAAGCGTTCAGAGATCTGATGAAATGTGCTGCCTAGGAGCCAGGTATTATTATTGCTAATTTTGAGAGGATTAAAACTTGTGTATACAAGTGGTGCCTGTATTTAGTTGTAGGATTACTGTGGTCCTGTGTGCTAATTGGGTCACTGGGGAAGAGGCTTAGACTGTCACTTTGAACTGCTCGGTTACCTGGACAAAACATGATGATTGCTTCTAGAAACATGCATGTGCTAAGGCCTCCTTATTTACATCAAAAGTTTCTTAGGAACAAAAAAGTGCCCATGCCACATCATTAAGTCCAATGTTTCTGAGAGGTGGTGTACTTTTTTAGTGCACATCTGGCAAGTATATCTCTGGCCTGCCCATGGGAATTTTTGGATAAATGGAAAAAAAATCCCTCAAACTCAGTAAGAGTGTCCAAGAAACCCTGAACAAGATATAAAACTTCCCCCACATCTCTGTAAATACAAATGTTCACAAAGATGAAGAACTTGGGGTGTGTTGGAGTTCATTCTTCCTCTGCCTTGCATAGGAATGAAGTGACTGCATCAGTGAGCAAGGGAGGAGCTACTGGCGCCATCTACTTGGGCTTCTGCAGGGCCTTTGATATGGTCCCCCACAATATCCTTGCCTCTAAATTTGAGAGATACAGATTTGATGAATGGATGATTAGATGGATGAGAAATTGGCTGGATGGCAGAATCCAAAGAGTTATAGTCAGTAGCTCAATGTCCAAATGGAAAACAATAACAAGTGGTGTCCTTCAAGGGTCCATACTGTGACAATTACTATTTTATATCTTCATCAATGACATAGACAGTGGGATTGAGTGTACCCTCAGCAGATTTATGGATGACACCAAGCTGAGTGGTGCAGCTGATTTGCTTGAGAGAATGGATGCCATCCAAAGGAAACTTAAGAAGTGGGCCCATGTGATTGGACCTCACGAAGTTCAACAAGGCCAAGTGCAAGGTCCTGCACCTCGCTCGTGGTAATTCCCGATATCGATACAGACTGGGAGATGAATGGAATGTGAGCAGTCCTGCAGAAAAGGACTTAGGGTACACACATGATCTGGCAATGTGCGTTTGCAGCCCAGAAAGCCAATGTATCCTGGGCTGCATGTAAAGAAGCATGGCCTGCACGTTGAAGGAGGTGATTCTCCCCCTCTACTCCATTCATGGAAGACCCCCACCTAGAGTATTGCAGCCAGCTCTGGGGTTGCCAGTACAAGACAGACATAGACCTGTCAAAGCAGGTCCAGAGGAGGGCTACAAAAATTGTCAGAGGGCCTGGAACACCTCTTCTGTGAAGAAAGGCTGAGAGAGTTGGAGTTGTTCAGCCTGGTGAAGAGAAGGCTCTATGGCGAACTTATTGTGACCTTTCAGGACTTGAAGAGGACTTACAAGAGAGAGAGAAAGGCTTTTTACCAGTACCTGTAAGGGATGAGGGACAATGGTTTTAAACTGAAAGAGGGAAGATTTAGACTGCATATAAGGAAGAAATTTTTGTCAATAAGGATGGCGAGACACAGGAACAGGTTGCCCAGAGAAGTCATGGATACCCCATCATTGGAAATGTCCAAGATCAGATTGGATGGGGCTTTGAGCAACATGATCTAATGAAAGATGTCCCTACCCATAGCAGGAGGAGTGGACTAGATGACCTTTAAAAGTCATTTCCAACCCAAACCACTTTATAATTCTATACCACAATTCCTCCTGGGAACAGAGCCCACATGCTTGCCATAGTGTGACCATGACTCAGCAAACCCCCTCCTGCACTAGCAGGTGTGTGCTTCCAGCTGCTTGGTCCACAACGCCCCACCCCACCCCACCTCCCATGAACCACCTTCTCAGCTGTAGTTGATTGAAAACAGTGTTTTCAACCCGGATCAGTTCATTCAGTAGCTGAAGATGAAAGACAGTGAAAACTCCAATGCTGTCACCTAGGAAGAAAGGGCTGTAGACCTGTACCACTGGATGTCTGAACTGAAATGGAAGAATACTAGTAAAGGTGAAAAGCCTCCTTCCATCTCTGTGTAAGCTATCCAGATCAGGATATAGGGGGAAAATTTTAGAGATGCCAGGAAATCTTTAATTTGAAGAAAAAGTGTTTTGGAAAAGTTTCATTTTTTTTGAGTATGTGGTGTCACTTCTGACAAAGCTTTGCACCTAAACTACTGTTTTCAATTATTTTTTCCTTTCATATGACTTTGTTGGGGAAAAAAAAAATCAAAATTTTTTTGTTACTTTGTTAAGTCATAGTTATTCCTTGTTACTTCCGATACTTTAACTTAATGGTAGCTGAAACATTCTGTTACTTTATTTTATGTTATGTTTTGCTTCATTTTATTTTTAAAATCACTTAAGGCAGCTAGTACATAATATGTATTTAAATATTTGTTTTCTATATCAAAATGCCACCACTTTGTGTCGAAACAAAAGTTTTACATTAACTTATTCTCTTGCTAAAAGTGCCAAACCATTTCATTTCAACACGAACAGGAGACATTCAAAACAAAATACAAGCAGATTGTCAGGCAATGTCATTGCTGTCCAATGAAGGCACACATTCATCTGGAAAAGACATTCCAAGCTGTACTATGTAGTGGTTATACTTAATTATTCTTACAGTAAGCTAAACCCAATAAACTTTAAATTATGTTAATATTTTAACAATTGTATCACGCCATGACAGAATACAGCATAACAGCTTTGAACTGTATAAATCACGTTATGCATTTCTATTTCTGGCATGTCTTAAAGTAATACAAAAATAATGTAAAAATGAAATAAAATATTACAATAGTCTAAGAAGGTACATTTCAGAATTTTTGGAAACATAAATATACTCAAAATGCTTCTTTAGAAAATAAGAACAAATTAAAAACTCAGGAGATGGAAAACGAAGGCTTCAAATAGTTCTGATCCCACATTTCTCCTACACATGGTGGGGATAGGAAAAATAAAGCCTGAGGTCTACTCCCCAATATGCAGGGCGGCACAGACGTGGTTGCCAAAAAGCCATCGCAGTTTGCTGTTAGCATATGTCAGCAGCAAACAGCTGTACCCTTCCTTCTCCCGATGATCCACAACAATAGAGGTGGCACACGAGTGTCCAGATGTATGTGCAACATGCTTGGTGGGTGGCTGGACCTTAAAAACATGAGCAGTGAAAATGGATGAGAAAGAAGGATTTGGCTCTTAACTGGAATGTATCTTGTCAAGATTTATGTTTACTGGGAGGTGTCTCAGGTAACTGATTTAACGTAATGACAGTGAATGGTAATGACTGCTGCTCATTACTATAAATTTGGCTTAATGGGGAGGCATTCAGCAGGTGCCAAGTAACTGCATGGTCAGTTGACTCTGTCAGGTCAAATTAGACTCAAATTATAGGTTCCATAAAAAACAAGTGTTTTCTGCTGCTAAGGCCAGCAGAAATGTTTTCTTTTCTTTTTTAACTGCAAAGCAAATAAACGTATAAACAATGAGCTCAAAACAGCCTTTGCAATCACAACACTGGCTTGGCTAAAACTGAGATAGCTTCGGTTTACACTTGAGAAGGTCAGCAGGGTGGTGTGAAAATTCTTACCACACAGCACCATGGCACAAGCTCATCTCCATGCCTACAGTTAATGTGATATCACAACTTTCACTGATGCTCTGGCTACCATGAACAGGTCCAGAAGGAGCTGAAAGTCAGGCATCGGGAAAATAAATTACACTGGTCTCTGATGTTTTGTATCAGTTGCAAACTATGAAGATAGAGCAGCCTAGAAGTGCTGTACAACCTGAGCTGTTGTAATGGTCTTTATGAGCAGATAGCCAAGCGTGGCACAGACCAGCGCTGTCCCATCTCAGTCCTTTAGCTTTGTTTCTGGGTGTGCTTTACTTCAGTGCACATGCAAAAGCAGAACTAGGAATGGTTCTTCTGGTTGTGAGAACAGGTTTGACCCAGTCCCAGGTGCTGCAATTCTGGGCCCACCTGAATATTGCTTGGACATGAGCAAGTCAATACCTATCCTCGTGTGTTTTTTGTCAAGCACTTTCAAATCAAGGAGGAGGCTATTTGTGAGCTCAGATAAGTAGCTCAGCTTTCCTTGTAAGGTTTGGGGTGGGTTGTTATCTGAAGAGCACTTTATATTCTGCAAGTGCTATACCTTCATAGTGGACATGTTGAAGACAGAATTTTTCTTCTAACCAGTTCAAACATACAAAGGGAATCTCTTCATGCTCATCTGAAATAGCTGATCCTTCCCAAATGATTCCAAAGCAGGTGTGGTGCAAGCTCAGAGCTGGCAACAGCTCCACAGTCGCTGCTGGTGCTTCAGCAGCAAGGCAGGTATTGACAACAGGGTCTCTGGTTTTAATAATTCAGCAACTAGAATTGAAGATTAGAGCTGAGAAAGTCTCTTGTCAAGGGTATGAATGTTATCCTTGACCAGTATTGCAAAGATTTAAGCTATTCCTGCTCATAGATAATAATCTAAAAAGCGTGAAGCTAATAGTGTGTGTGTGCAAACTACAGCAGGGGCAAATTCAAGAGGAAGGAAAGGAAAGATGAAGGGATGGAAGAAGAAAGGAAAACACAAAAAGGACAAACATTTTTTAATTTATTACAATTTTGTGTAAGGAAATAAGTCTTTCCGGCCACAGAATACTTTTAACCCTCATTTGCCAAAGTATACTTCATCAAGAAGTAGAGGAACTTCAATTTAATCTCTTTCAGTATAAATTGAAACACTTATTAGTAGAGGTACCAACATAAATGGCTATTTTACAGTAGCTCTAAAATCTGTGGATCAAATTTTACGCTTACCTACCCCACATAGATTGAGTCCACCTGCTGGGATAAATTCTTCGTGAAAAGATACTTGAAGGATAATAAATCCTCTTTCTTCTTCAGTGATGCATTAGGTGTAAGATGACTATAATTTCTCTTTGTAAGGATTCTTGCTCAAAGAAGAGTTCCTACTTCCAGAAAGGTATAAACAAAAGTGTAAGAAAAATTAGACAAAGGCATGAAAAAAAAGATGTAATCACAACAACATGGTATATTTTTCTATTATTCTGATTGTTCTTGGGGGAGAGAGAGAGAGAGCAAAACAGAAGCAAATCACAACCGCTATCCTCCAAAACTTACAGGAAATTAATAACAGCATCTGTGGTTTTTTTTTTATAATAGTGAAATTTTCCCTGCTGTTCTGAAAATAAGAAGAGAAGAGCATAAAGGGACAGAACATCAGCTGGTGTAAATCATCACGGCTTCATTAAAAGGATGAATTTGTCCTCGTAAGTTTAATAGGAACAGAAATATATTTACATTGATCTAGTGCTGGATGACATTGGGAATGTACATTCAATACACATTTTGATGTTCTGTTTTTACTATAATTTCTGCAGCATTAATCACTGGGGTTTTTGAGGAGCTCAGAAATCTTTCTTGTCTGAGCAGGTGCTCTGAAAGATTGGGGGAATGTTTTGCAGTATTTGGTGCCTGGACACCTGCTGAGGGTAATCAAGTGGGAGCTGAGAACCTCACAGGGTTTTGAAAGCAGTGTTTGCTAACGCTCACCTTGTCTGCAACCCAGGTGGCATGAGGGGACAGTGACAAGAGTATTGTCTTGGGGGATGGAAGCCAAAATAGGTTTTTAGAGGCGTTGCTATGCTCTGGGACTTCTCTAATTAGAGGCTCTGAGTCACTACTCAAGGCTGCTGAGTAAAAACCCACACCAGAGAAGCTGGTGACTTCTTTGACTACAGAAGTCAAAATCCAAGCGCAGGATGAGACAGCCGTGGTGGCTGGAGCCCAGCCAGGTGGGAGTGGCACAGCAGCAGTGCTGAGCATACCTGGCTGGGTTCTCTGCCTCCCACGAGCAGGACCACGGAGGATCTCTGGGCTAGGGAGCATCCAAAGACCTGCAGAGCTTCCACTGACTCAGGGTCCTCTGCAATGAGGACCCTTAGGAGTTCCTCCCTTCCCCTTACAGATCTGAGCAAAACAGGAGCAAAATTGGCGATGATGAAAAGCAAGAAAGGAGGGAAGAATTCCTTAGGGCACTGAGGATGACTATGGAGGAGGTAAAGGAAAAAGGGCTGGGCAAGCAGAAAATTTAATGGGCACTGACATTTGGGAAGATTATCTAGGAAACTAGGATGAAGCTGAAGCTGCCGTGTGGTGGCTGGATACTATCTCATGGTACACAGTGAGACAGGCAAAAGATGAAAAATTGGCAAAAATTGACAAAGCTGCCTAACCTCCTGGTGGGGTCTCCAAGCCCCTAGCTTGGGGCAGGATGATATGCAGCGATGCAGAGCCCTGCCTGATGCAGGCATCAGCCTGCAGCTCCCCAGCCAGGTGGGGAGGCAGAGGGGACATGTCCGCGGCCGTCAGAGCAGCACGTGTCAACCTCGACAACCCTCAGCATTTGGTAAGTTGGCACTTGCTGCCCCTCCGAGCCAAAAGGATTCTTGCTGATGACTGCCAGGGCTCCTGCATGAACAAACCCCTATAGATAAGCAGATTCAACATCAAATATATCTGCAAAAAAAATAATTTCTCTACCCACCTAAGACAAAGGACAAGGCAAGGAAATCTGTTAGTAGCATTCTGCTCCACAGCCCTGCCTCCCTTTTTTCAGTTCGGGGGAGTTGGCACTCATGGCAGTGGACACATCCCTGTCTGACATCCTGAGCTGCTTTATCCAACTCTTCTTTCACACAGCAAATGTTTCCATCCTCTGCCTTTACACCTTGTTTCTGACCTGTGGGCTTCTGAGAGGCTGTCTAGCAGAGTCCCAGTTTTTAATTTTCCCCAGTCTTTTTCAGCCATTGAGATAAATCCAGATTGAAAGATGCAAAGAAAGAACGAGTAACCACTGCTGAAGACTTTATAGAAAAATCATAGCTTGAAAGGCTGTAAATTCTGTATTTACAATGCCAGCCACTCACAGCATGGCTCTATTTAATCACTGCACATGTGCTTTTAAAGCCCACAGACTTCTAGAAGGACATTATTTATATGAATCACAGGTTTCAGTATGAGCTGGTTGGTATCTCTTGTTCATTTGCAATTGTGTTTTCACAGTGGGTGGGAAAATGCTGGAAAAATCATCAGCAAACCTCCAAATGTCCACCTGACCTAAAGAAAGCAGAGGGTGTGTATTTGGAGGGTTTTTTTTTTTCAATGCTGAGATAAGGGAGAGTGTAGCCAGCTATAGCAGCTGGATATGACCTTTGTGCTAGGGATGAAGCCAGGATGGTGCTGGAGTCAAGTGACTGGGGATGTGGATTTGCTGGGAAGTGAGATGGAAAATAAGGGGCCTTTTGTGGGAATGAAAGGACCTTCAGAAAGAGGTGAGCCAAAGGCGAACTGCCCTTCTACCTTTCTGATTCCATATCAGCTGTTTGGTTGTGTGTAGATTATTTTCATGGATTAAGAAGAACTTTTGTGCAATGCTCCTGAATTGCAAGGTTTCTTAAGAAAAGGAAGAGAAAAAGGCAGATGTGTTCCTTGAAATAGCCGTTCCTGCCAATAGGTTGGATTTAAAAAACATTTGGATGCAAATTTTTGCATTTTCAGGGACTTCTGTAAACCTCTGAATTTAACTATATCACATTTTACTTTTTGGCTCTTTCCTTGAATCTCTGCACTGTTTTCGATCTTTATTTTCCCAATGGTGTTACTTTATCGAGTATACAAAATACTTTTGAAAGTGTGTAATAGAAGTTGATTTTTAAAAACAAAAATCATAACTTTCCTGATATGAGTTCATTATATGACTGATATGGGGGAGGGGGGAATTTCAACATATAAGAGAAGCTGTTATCTGTCTGATAATATAAACCCAGGAAATCTTGAAGCACAGAGAGGGAATAGGAGTTGCTGGGCTTCATGATGGTTCCAGCCTTGCAAACAGCATGGCACAGAAAAATTCTTCAGTTAGCCTTCATGCAGATTAAGGAGCCTGCCTAAGTGGTTGCAGGATCACGGCTGCTGCTTGGAAAAAGGGTGACCTGGGATAAGTCACTAAAGACTGTACACCAAGTGTTTCCCTCTGCTGCTCCTCTATACTTGAATTCAAAAGGATCTGAATCTGTGGCTTACAGCTTATAGTCAAAGAAATCAGTATTTCAGGCTTGGCTGAGAAAGATGATTTTCAGCACAACACAAAATTATTTTCTTCCCAGACTCCAGCTCCAAAAATTAAAGTAAAATAATCTCCATTTACTTACAGTAATATATGAAGAGATTAAGAAGGTTTTATTATATTTTTAAAAGAGTACATACTTCATTATTTATTTATTCAGAATAGCTCAAGTTATTTCAAATTTACTCAGGGCTGGAAATAAATAGAGAAGTTTTGGTAGGAAAGAAAAAGCAATAGGAAGTGTAAAAGACCAGGAATTGTACTGAACAGAGTGAGTTGTCACTGAGGGCGATGAATCAAGAGTGATAACGCTCCATGAAGGGAGGAAATGCTGAGTAGAGAGATAAAACCTGAAAATGGTGTCGCGGGGTCAGGGTTATGCAACAAAATCAGAAAGCTTCTGTATGCTATAATAGCACAAATAAATATAAATATATGTATTTCTCTACATTCAAGCAGTGTTAAACTTGGAATTGTAACTCAAGTGCCCAGTAAAACCTTGGTTTACTTAGATTTAAGATTGCTCAAATGAAAATTCTGTCAAGACAGTGACAAAACAGTTCAAGTAAATCTCATTTGCATGCATTAACCTCCTCCCTAAGGCACAAAGCCTTTAGTTGGTCCTTAAATTTACACATCTCTGAGGTACATACACAAAGAGCCTAATTGCCAAAGGCACCCTAAGTAACCAAGTGGAGACAGACGCATACTTCTAAAGGATAGCGGAGATCTCAAGGGATGAATTACATTCTGGGATGGTGTCTTCCCCCTCCACTGAGTACTTGGAGTGAGCCAGGAGTAGCAGCCCTAGCTTAGGCTCCTCCATTAAAGTTAGGTAGCTTCAACATGTCCCCTCTTCCCTGGAATCTCTCCAGAATATTGCCAGCCACAATGCACATAGTTGGTCTTCACAGCACCTCAACAGGAGCTGCAAGCCCTAATAGGGTCTCATCTGAGAGGAATCTTGTTCAATGGACAGAAAAATCTACATATTTAACGTAAAAGGCATTTTGTATTTTTGCCTATCTTGGATTAATGCCTCGTCAGGAAAAAATAACTATTTAAGATGAGATTTAGTCAGAGAGTGGTCAGAATTGTAAAATTCCCATTCAGGCAGGAATTACTTAAAGTTTATATTCTTTTCTGTTCCTGTATCCCGACCTTACCACCACAGTGCTATTAGCCTAATTGGGAAAGGGTGCTGCTGCTGTGGAGTCCAAATCAGCATCAGCGGCTCCTTTGTCTCATGGCATGACTTTATGGCTTTCTCCTGGTAGAAACTGAGATTATTTCTGGCCCTGATTATTGCTGTATTATTTTTGAAGGATTTAAGATATACATACTGTATGACCAGTTGCAAGGTTTTGGGGGAGGCCTATACTAGTGACAGGAGACGAGTCTAATCCTGAAATATGCATGATCATTTTTGTTACCAAGGCTAAGCGCTCTAAGTGGTAAACAGCCTTCTTGAGACACATTAACAAATTCAAATGTCCACCCATAGATGACAACTTTGCTTGTCGAATACTAAGAAATGATCCCCTTCCAATGAGAAGTTACCATCTGGACTGTTAGAGGGAAAAGAAGAAACTGGTTCAAATACATGAATTTGAAACATTTACTGAATATGTTGGTAAATGGTGTCACCAGTCTCATAGTTCTTAGATGGACAGGAGACAGATGCAGAGCTTCTACCAAGCAAACTGTTTTAGAAATGAGTGTAAGGAGGCAAATATCTAACTTCTTCCACAACGTCTAAGGGGTGGCAGACACAAGGACTAAATTAATTTCGGATAGGCAGCACCATTGCTTTTTATGAGAATACTGATGAGCCAAAGGCTTAGTTTCATTTCTTGACCTCGTTGCATTACACTGTTCAGCAGTATCTAATCCCTTAATGATTTATCTCCTTATCCCAGTCCTACAGAATTTTGCTTTTAAATTTGCAATTATTAAGTGTTTGTTCTTTTCTAACCCAGTGAATAATGTGCTGCAACTTAATACTTTTGCCTAGAAGACAGTCCCATGGTGTCTGGGGTTTACAGTATCGAGTCCAACCATGCAACTGGCAGGTGGAGTTTTGAGTGGATTTCTCCAGAGATTGTATGGCACGGGCCACAGAGGCAGATACACTCCCATGCCTTGTGAATGAGTTTCAGAGCCACTTCTTTTCAGTAAAACAAATTGTCATTCCCATCAAGAGCACAATTTCAGAAGGCTATAAAGCCTCATTAGAAAGTTTCATTAAATTTAATTGTCCTAAGACAAGGATTATTGATAGATGTGTTTCTGTGTTTTGGGGAAAATATTTAGTGGACTATTGTGTCTTTTACTGAGTAATATGTGCCAGCAGAAGATTAACCTGCTAAGCTCCCTCTTTCGCTGTCAGTAGACTAAAATCCACTCTGTTCCTGGCAAAAGAAACTGTGCTTGGCATAATGCAGGAGAGAGATGAGTGGCCATCTAGGCTCTGAGAGGCACTTTTAGCGGTTGCTAGAAAGCTCTAGAAGTGAGACATGTCCTGCTGGAACACTGTAACCAGAAAGCTGATTCCAGGTGTTAGTTGTGGTCTTCGTCTGTTGATTCATTTCTGCAGGGCAGCCAGCACAGCATTCAGGCAAGTTAAAGACCACAGACACTGTACTGCCTGCTTAGGAAGAACATCCCATGGTTAGCAAAGTACATCTTTTTACTGGCTCAATCCTGGGTAAACACGCTCTTTGGAATGGTGTCCACCTTAATGTAGACTCTGAATTAAGTAGACTTGCAAGGCAAATCATCAGAACTCTGGCTGCATGTGTTGTGACCTCAGTATGCCCTGGTTCCCATTTTACTGGATTTGTCAGAGGTTTGTATCTGCAATGTTTAGTATGAATATTCATTGCCTTTTTTTGTTTCTTTTTTCTTCTCCCCAACTAATAATGTGCTCCACAGCAAGGCCTCATAATTGGGCACAATAACCAGAGAGCTACGTATTGAAAATAAATAAATTATCCATACAGAAAAGCATTCTACTTAGTCATATATAGATCTTATGTTTGATATTTTGTGGGTTTGGTGTTAAATCTTATTTGTGGACTTGAAGACACCTTCTTTTTATATGTCCTTAAGTCTGTGCTATTTAAGCCCTGAGTGATTCCCCCTAACAGTCTCTCTCCCTTCCCCCTCCTTTTTGCTTTATACAACAAAAACAAGGTCTTTGCATTAAGAATAAGATTGACCACAGGCTATTTTAACATGCCTCAGCAGCCACTGTCTCTCCCCTTTACTTCCTGTCACGTATCCATTTCTACTCGTGTGAATCAATCATACCTCTCATTTATAAAACATGGCAGCAATATATAAGAAATTAATACAATAATTAAAGGAAATATTATTGCAAGATCTAAAGAAACATAATTCTGACATTTCAAATGTTCAGTCCAGTTAAAAAATTGACATCAAGCATCATGCATGTTCCTTGGAGAGGGTCTTCAGTACTATGTATCTCATGGGTGTCATTGGATGTAATTGTTGCCATGCTAAATATTCATGTATGAATAGTCTGGAATAAATTCTCTTGTAAATTGACAGAGGGCAAGTTAGAACTGTCCTTGAATCTCTCATCTGCATCCTCATTTTTGAAAAATGTCTAGTTTGCATGTGTGTGTGTACTTGGTTAAATTAAATAGAGAAAGCCTCTCTCTGCAACAGTGCTGCTCTCTATCCCCTGTTACTAGCACTGGTTATTTATATCAACTCAGTTGTGTGCGGTAGAAACTGGTTTAATACAATTTATGACTGGCAATAGTTCTTTAAGCTGTTGTGCCTGCTGGCCCCACCTGATAGCGGAGCTGGCTCCCCCAGTCAGGCTGTAAACACACACAGGCAAGGCAATCTCTGCTGCGTGGTGCCTGACATCTGAGTAAGTGGGATGGTGAGGCAGAGAGAGAGAACTTGGCAAGGGTCACACAGGAATGTTACAGGAGAGGCAGAAACTGAACCCCTATCTCCTACCCGGCAGCTTCATCACAAAGTCATCCTGTCCTCTCTGCAGCTCGCTAATACCTGACACAATTATTTTGGGTACAAATACTGACAGTCAAGGCAGACTATTATCCTTTCAGGTATTTAACCCTCTCTACCAGGTGTTGGCAGTCCTTGTTAGTGGGTTTGGAGGTCTGGATTCGTTTCTCCTTCCCTGTTTTGGTGCCATATAACTTGAAGCTGTCTTCACCCCATCTTCCTTCTTTCTCCTGAAGATCTGCATAGTTGGGCTTGGTTGTTTTTTTTTTTTTTCCCTTCAGCATCAGTTTTGTTAACTTTGCTAATTTCACCCAGTGATGAGAAAAATGTGGAGTTTTTTGCACTCCTCTGTGTGCTGAACACTGACACAGGTAATGCTTCTTCATTTCAGTCTTTCCTGCGTCTCATCACTTGCCCACAGTTCTTCATCTGGTTTGCACTGTGCTCTGCACACCTCAGATCCTCCTCCAGTCCCTGCTCCCTGTGCCTGCATGCACAGGGTCTGTGCTAGACGCCTTTGCTGGAGTGAGGTGGCCTCCAGTGACTTGTCTGTGTGCAAGGACTTGTATCAGGCTGCCTGGTTCCAATGCTGCCAGCAAGTCTTCATTAACACTTTGTGTCAGTTTGGTGTTTTTAGCATTGCATCATATTGTTTCACACTACGTGGGGTGAAACAAGCAGAGCAAAATGGTTTGCTCACTCTTCCCTCTTTGCTGCTGGCATAAACTAAGCAAAAGCTTTCTCTGCTTGCTTTCTCAGTATCTCCCTCCCCTTCCTCTGCCCCTCACCTGTGTGCTTTCCTGGCTCTGCCTCCAGCCATGGGGCTGGGAAGATGAAAGCTGCTTCTGGCAGCTGAAGCCTTCATATTGCTCTCTGCTACTTGCAGCCGTAAGATGCTATCCTCCGCAGACACTGAATTACTGGTGCCTTTTCAGCCAAAAGTGCTTGTGCTGCTGCAGAGAGCTGCAGTCAAACAACCCCCAACATCATCTTCCTGGCCAGTGGACAAGGTGGTTTAAGGGCAGGACCTCCTTCAGCCAAAGAACTGGTGGAGAGCCTCTGTGGTGGCAGAGTGGCATTTTGCAGACCCAGTACTGAAACCAAAGGGGTTCTGTGCAGGTGCCATGTGGTTTGGCTGGCATCCATGAAGGGGAAGACAGAAAATAATAGTCTATTATGCTTTGCTTTCTTGCACTTATCTATTTGGACAGGTCATAGATTTAGCACAAGTGTATTAACCTGGCAAAAAGTACTAAATCAAATCCATAAACACAGTTGTGCGGCCAGGCTGTGATACCTCAAAAGATACAGCTGTGAATTTTTGCAAGTGAACTTCCAGGACATTTGGAGGAGTGACAAGCTCCCTGTCACAAGCTGGCAGGAGGATCAGCAGTGCCGCAGGGCACCCAGGTTGGGACGGGGCAGCCAGCCGGAGCTGGGTGTAGGACATGCTGGTCACCCTGTCAGGAGTGAGAAACTGTCACTTCCCTTCGGTCCCGCTTGTTGCACGATGTGCTTCATGACAAGTCATACTGGCAGAAACTTGCTTTGTTGGTGAGAGGGAAAATGCTTCTGCTGCTGCTCGGGTGAAACCCTGCACGGGGCTGAGCCCCGGCTAGACAGGCAGCCCTTGCAGTCCCAGGGCTCCATCCTCGGAAATGAAGGGGACATGTCAGCCAGCCACGTGTTGGGTCTAAACATCTGAAAACTCTAAAATTCAGAAGCACTTGACTCTCATTCCAGAGAGGAAAAACAAAATGGTGCTGCATTTCTCAGCGTGCCGGTGGGGCCGTGTCCTGGCAGTGGGACCGGTGAGGGTCCTGGGGCTGGGAGCGGAGGGGCTGGCAGACGGCTGGGGACCTGCGCTGGCCGGGGTGTGCAGTTAGCAGCGTAAACAAACTCAGCTCTGGAGGTGAGGTGGTAAGATATATTTTTTTAATTATTGAGCTGTGTACACATTATGAAACCATTACAGAGCCAAAGTATATAAAATTCCAAATTACAAATACCAGCTTATACAAAGGGGTAATAAAATAAATAATACATTAACTAGCTCTAGTACTGTGTATTCATAGACAGTAATGGAACCATATACATCAGAGGCCATAAAAATGCATACATTAAACAGGGTGCACAGTGGTAACTGAGGGTTCATCTTGATGCTTCCTGACTGCATGAGGGTCTATTAGTGCTGGGGGATGGGAACTCTGTTTGCTACTTAAGCCATTATTGATTGAGAGAGGGAAACACAAACCTCATAGACCAGGCTGGCAGGAAAAAGGGTGAGAACTTAGTTTGACATAACACATTAACACCGTAAACAAAATGGGCTTTGAAGGTTATTATGCATGACTGCTGTGTCCTGCAGTGCAGGGTCTGCCTTGGTGTGGGACACCAACAGGGAGGACTGCACTTTCTCTAGGTGGAACTGAAGCACATCATGTATGGAGGAGGTGTCTTCACCGATGGTCACACTGCAGATTTGGACTGGGGGGTGAAATCTGCTCTAGGGATAAACATCTGCTGATCCAGTAAAGATATGGGGCAAGACTCTTCCTCTGACTCCTGTAGAGTGAATAGCGGTGGCATAGCTCAGGTAGCCTTGGGACAAAGAGGGTTGTATGATACCTTTGTAAGTGCCAGAGTAGGATCTGGATGGATTTAGACTGGCATACTCTTCTCCCATGGCCATGGATGCGTTTATCCATCTCACTGCATTGTGAGAGATTTCCCTGGATCCTGCAATGGCAACACAAAAAAACGGGGACGTCTACGAAAGAGAACAGAACACTTGGTCAAGAACCTAAAACCCAACCACACCTCTCTCTAGTCAAGAATCCTTCCCACTTTCTCTTGTTCTGCTTGCCAAAGCCCCTTCCTTTTATTTTTGTGCGTATGCTGCTGGACCCGAAGAATCAGTAGTGTGCATGTATCCTGCTGCAGAGCCCTTCCTCTTTAAACAGTTTCTTGATGGAAGAGTTTGGTACGTTAGGGTCTCTGGATCAGATGGCCCTAGCTGGTAAATCTGAGGGATCTTATAAAGGGAAAGAAACTAAAGAAAATCATCAATCTGTCTAGATGTGTAAAAAAGCATGCATGTGTATATATGTATTTATTTATTGTGATTATGAAAGCCATCTCATAATATCAGATTAATTCAGATAAAAATGAAGCTTATTCCTTGGCAGCAAACTGTTGCTGCTTTACGTCCAATGTGGTGGACGATTTGTGCCCATAAATGTTTTTGCTGGGTCAAGGGATCATTCTGAAGTAGGATCTCTTTATCTATTTGACTTGAGTGATACAAATGTCATCCACTTGCGGCACTACAAATCCATTGTGGGGCTCTATTAAGACTCTTAATCTTTCATTTTTAAATTTCTAATGTACTGATGAAGGAAAAGAGAAGGGGAAAGGGAAGTGGAAGAGAAAGGGGAGGAGGAAAGGGAAGGGGAAGGGTTTTGAATACTTCCCTATATAACTTCTGCTTTCAATTTGGCAAGATTTTCATCTGATGTGAGTAAACATTATTCCATTGATTTTGCTGACTTTTAATGAGATAAGGACAGAACATTGTAATTGATTAATGCCATACAAGGCAGAGCTTACATCCTCATTTTTCTTCTGTATACAGACAGAATGTGTGTTTGATTCCTGAATGCCGCTATATGAAACTGTACTTCTCTGCCTTGCTCTGTTTCTGGATCAGGCTCTGATCTCTGTTACCCTGATATACAGTGAATGGGGTTAAGTTGGTGTGGGAATTGTGCTCCGTTTACACTGGTGGAGCAGAGACCAGGACTTCTGGCTCCCTTTTCTTCACTTACACAAACTGGTGTAATCCATACAGGAATGCACTGAGGTTTTGTTTTTTTTTTTTTTAATTTAGAACAATTTATTTTGTAACGCATGTACTGAGCAGATGCAACACCGTTTCAGGTACACTGAGCTATCATGCATCCTATTTTTAAATTCTGTATTATTTCAACTATCAGAAGGGTTTGGAAATTGTTCTACCCTTGACAATGACCTTTATTACAATTAAAGCTCATGATGTAGGTTCCTTATTTGCCCAAGACGACAGCAAGATTTGCTATGCAATTTGAGAAGCATTTATAATACTGCTACCCATGTTGTAAGCTGATTCTAAATAAAGTTCAGCAGAATTGCTTCTATCAGAAAATCAGAATTCACAGTCAAATAAAGTGTACAACCCTGATGTGTAGTTGCTTCTAACTGCTACTGTACATAAATCAGATTCTGCTTAGCAACTGCTGCATATCATGTTTATTAAAAACCTTCTGCTTATTACAGCAGAGGGTACTAAAAATTCTTCATGAAAATTTCTCAAATATCTTTTCACATCTTGGATATTTTTTAAAGGTCTCATTGCAGTGAACAGAATCCTTCTGCGGAAATGGTACTTGGGGGCTCTCAACATGTGCTTCCTGTTCCACTCAGTCACATGGAAAATGTTCTCAGTTTACAAACCAGACAAATTGTTTTGTGTTGTTGCTTTAGTCCTGAGGCTCAACCCAGCATAAGGAGAATCAGGCTTCCTATGCTCAATAGCACTGAGCATTTTGTTCGAAGTAATGCTGTTTATGAGTCATGGGAAGTAGTTGAAAAAAGGCTATTTCATAAGGAGGTACGCTTGCCTATACGCTACAGAAGCATGCTGGAGCAAGCAATAGTTCATCAGAGAAACCAGTCCTTTAATGATCAATGATTCTTTGGCACAAGCCACTGTTATCAGACAATTTCTCAGGGCTAGTCCACCATTTCATAAGTAAAACACATACATCACTGCATCTCACTTTTCCACACTACAACGGGCCTTTTAAGCTAGTCTGGGATGCTACTGAGCTCTGATAGATTGAATATAGTCAGCTGCATACTTTGACAGCCATTACTGTCACAGCGTGAGAAGAGTATTCAGAAATGTCAGGCTCCATTTCATTGAATATCTCACAAAAATAAAATAGCAATAGTAATAATCAGCTTTGAAATAACTTTTAGTCCGCCACTTGCAGCTCCTGCTCTGCTCCTGCTACAAGCTTTTCTTGACTGTTGCATGTTTGTCACTCCTTGCTCTCTGTCTTCCAGGTGTAGTACAAATGTCAAATCTCAGTCATAGAATCAGTATCATTTAGGTTGGAAAAGACCTTTAAGATCTTCATGTCCAACTGTTAACCCAGGACTGCCAAGTCCACCACTAAACCCTGGCCCTAAGCACCACATCTATGTGTTTTGTAAACATTTCCAGGGATGGTCACTCAACCACCTCATGTGGGCTCTGGAGATTAGAGCTCTGAGCTATTCCTGCAGTATTATACCACATTCTTTGCTGGACTTCATTAGCTCATGTGCAGGACTGTGCTGCTGCTGGTACCCACAGTCAATTTATTCATGCCGTGTGCCATACAGACATACCCAGAATGTTGTTTTCCATCCAGGGCTTGCCAAAAGGCTACACCTCTTCCACCATGGATGAGGATACAGTCCACCGTACAGTGGATGTCTGTCACACCCTAAATGGATTGCTGTGAATGTATGTAAAGCTAAATGAAGTAGTTATGTAGAGATTAGGGCTCTGCAGAATACAGCGTCCCAGCTCCTCACCAGTACAACTGTAGAGTGCGTAGCAGGGTTTTGTACTACCACTCTTCTCTCTACGACCACTGTTGGCACCAGCTCAGGCTCTGGCTTTGATCTGTAAATCCCTCATCTGATTAAAGCTCCTTTATATGAAGAAGGACCTCTTTGGGAGTGACAGCTATGCACCTCTTCGATCATACAGCTAACTGCACTGTGGATTAATTGCATGGGAAATGGACCTAACTGTTCTTCGTTAAGATGAAGAACCTCTACCTCATGACAGAACAGTCTTCCTCAGTAGAAAGTTTCTGATTGTATTGCAACCTGCCTTGTGACTTTGTTATAGATCAATTATTGCTTGATTAATTATATAGGTAGCTGGAAACTGAAAGGAAGACTGGGAGAATTTGTGACATACTAAATCTCAGCAGTTCTTTATCATCACTTATAAAGTTGGTGGGGTTTTTTTGCTTTTTAATAATTGTGCATGTTTCTTAGCTGCAGAGCTCCCGTCTGTGATACACACAATGAAAAATGTTACCTGGCTAAGAATATATTTACATAACCACAAGCTAATTACCGTTTGTCATGAGCAAAATCAAGGAATTATTACCCTGCACAACTTGTTTAGTTGTACACTGGTACTGTTGAACTGCTGCCTTGCTTTACCCCAGAACTGGCTGCATTTGTAAACAGTGTGCAAACAATCACTCAGCTAACACCCAGATGCACTTGCTGTTTCTTCTCTCTACTATGCCTTTTCAGTGGCGTTCCTCCTGACTTAGTCTAGTATTCTTGTGGGTGGAATCTGGCACTAAAATCTGTAAAGTACATTATACCCATCTGCATTAAAGGTGCTGTATAGACATCAATTAGTAATAATGACATCCAGGAGCTTCAGGTGTTTGAAAACAGTTGGCAGTGCTTGATGCTAGAAATACAAAAGGCCTATAACCTCACTTAGGTAAGCTGGGATAGCCCTACTAATACCAGCTGAGCTTTATCAGTTTACCGCTGCTAAGGACCTGACCCCCAAGCTCAAGTCTTTTCTCAACAGTAAG